>NC_071402.1:157287837-158609087 GCF_017976375.1 Cuculus canorus
AATCCCAGGTCTAAGCCAAGCCAAATATGCAGGAGAAAACTCTTTGGTTTCCTCAAAGAATCTAGAATGAAAACCTAAACCTTCATGTAAAGAACTTCACGACTCTTCTGTGTGAATTAAAGGATAACGGACTACTTAATATATTAATGGACTAAAAATGGGTTAATTAATGGGTAGCCATTAGTGGATTTTTCTCACAATCAAACAGAGGACCGCAGTATCTGAAGATCTTATATCTGCTGCCAAATATATAAGCATACTAATGAGACAGAGGGGACACCTAGACTTCCGTTATAGGGCTTTAGATGGAATTAGAGCACCAGCTTCCCCTCTGAACTTACAATGTTTGAAACATTTGAACTCATATCTTTGTAGAGGTCTGGAGCACAATTGTGTTTATGGCCTTGAGCAAACCAATCCCTTGCTTACACTGTAGTGTCAATTTTTGTCTTATGTGAAGCAACATAACAGGCACTGCTGGTGAAAGAAAACTGGACTCTCTCTGTAATCTCTCCGTAATATCTTTGTTTGTATGACACATACTAGTGGCACATCCTGATTGATGTTCTCTACTTCAGAAACTGGTGCATCTTAGGAAGAGATTAAAAAAAACACCCACTATACACAAAATACACAGATCTTTTTGCTGCCACTGAGAAGCTTAGTCCCTGTTGCTTTATAATGGGACAAGGGGACATCTAGTTTCCATCTACTATTTTGCCACTGGCTTGTTGGACACTGGATTGAAGGTGGTGTGTTTTTCTCTCCCTGTCTAATTTACATGCCTTCCACACTTCGTCTGTAAGAGCACACAAAGGTATCGCTTGGTTGTCTGTGGAAGAAAAAAAAAAAACAACAAAAAAGACGCACTTATAACAGGCAAAGAATCACTCCTTTACCCATATGTCAAAAATAACTCAAGCCAAATTACGCCAATTGCAGTCATTTGAAGTGGAAACACAGCATCTTCTTTGGATATTGATACATGACATTATGTCCTAAAGCACTTGCAGCCAGTGTGAGACACACTTGCTCATCTGTTTTAAGAGAATTTATGACTGGGTTAACACAGTTAGTTAGTTTCCTTCGAAAACTGAGGAATATACTGAAATTCTTTAATAATGCATGAATCCTGTGGTAGCAGCTTTCCTGACTCATCTATTGTAGTCTTCTGGTTTTGAATCTGAAAGATAGAAAATAAAGAAAGTGACATTTTAGAATCTTACAGATTGTGACCTCGGGATTTTTGGGGTTTTGGACAAGGATTTTTTGTTGTTGTGATTTTTTTTTAGTTTATTTTTGTTGCAAATCATATGAATAACACAGATACTGAAAGAAACAACCCTATAACAGATAGTCTGTAATCAAAGATAAAAGCAGAAGGTCATAATTGTTGTATCTCCCTACATTCCACAATGGACTCTGTTGTCCTGTTTTATATATTTAAATCCCATCTATTAAGCTGAATAATTCAAGCTTTTTGACTGACAGCTTCTCAAGATTGTCTTTTATTTCTTTTTGTATTTTCATACTATGAGTACTATCACACCAGCAGGATAAAAAGAAATTCACTTTTAGCTATGCTTCAATGCTGCTGAATCATAGCAGCCAAATACTACTTGTAAGCCCATCTGTCCAAGGAGAACAAGAATCAATTTGAAGTTTATCTGTGCATAAAGCATTCATAAATCACTGAATTATAGGAAGCACTGTATCAGCTTCAGAAACATTGCTTCATTATCAGCAGTTTCCATTTTGTCAGCCACAACCACTAAAAATGCATCAAGTTTAAAGAACAATGATTTTTGAGGAGCTTTCGTAAATAAATTATGGGATTTTTGTGTTTAATACTCCCTTGTTAACACTTGAATTTTTTATTACACTGTAATACTTATCAGGCTTGTCTCCACAATAGTAAAAACTGAAACTTTTGGATTCTTTTTTTTCGCCTATGGAAAAGTTACTGTTTCACATTATTTCATCATTTCAGAAACCGATGCTTCAAGAACACAGTAGCTCTCAAGCCTTGAGAAAACCTTTTGATTTCATCACAAAAGCAGAAGCGTGTCATGCTCTGCTGTACTTGATCTCTTGTTCTGTCTTCAGTTTCCAGTTCCAAAGTCTTTGCTTCTCAACACTCAGAAAAAGAGCAAAATGAAAGGAGAGGTAGATGTCAGTGATACACAGCCTCACCCAGCGGTTCACAGCGTGGGTTTATAGCAGATAAATGATTTAGGGATGTCATGTGGACTTTCCCTGACCTTTGGCTTCAGTGACCTCTTTATGATATCAGTTAGTGTTCACAAAGCACAACAGACCTTTCTCAGTTTGCCTCATCTTCCAGTGAGAAACCACACACCAAATACAGTTCTACAGCTTATTTCCCAGTTCAACTTCAGCTAAGGCAGGAAGATGTGCCAGGGGAGCTTTAGGTTGGAATTTAGGAAAAGGTTTTCACCCAGAAGGTGGTGGAGCACTGGGACAGGCTCTCCAGGAAAGCAGTAATGGTGTCAAGTCTGACAATATTTAAGAAGCATTTGAACAATCCCCTCAGATACATGCTGTGAATTTTGGGGTTGACCTTTATTGGGACAGGAACTGGACTCAACCGTCCTTGTGGATATCTTCCAACCCAGGTGATTCTGTGATCCTATGATTCTGATTCTATCATTAATCGCCGTGTTAGAGCATGATGCTGTGGAAATGTTTGTGCACCTCACTGCAAGAAAGCTCTTAGCTCTTTGCATGATAATTCTATAACAGTTTTCCAGTACCATATAATATCCCACTGAAAGAACAGAGAAGTAAATGACATAAACTCTGCAACTTAAAAGGAATGTTTTACCTAACAGGCAACTTAACAAGGCTTCTTTACTAAATAAAGCTCTGAAATCTTAAAACCCACTAGGTTTATATTAAGATATTTGAGGGAACTTGCACTATCTTAAATTTAGATAAGTTTTAAAGTATATTTTTTTCCAAAATCTAGCTGGCTTGGGAATGATCTTTTTGGCTTCAGTGAGTAGGTGGAGGGGAAGGTTGCAGACAGGGAATCTTACACATTTTATAAATAAAAGTGGTGTCACATTAGACCTTCAGACAGTTCAGAGCTGAATTTCCAAGCATTTAGTATTTTCCGTTTTCAATTATTTATGTAGCCTGGAGAAGCAAAATAAATTTTCAGACCTAGGATGCTGAGAAATGTATTTATGTTCATTTACTGCTGCTACATATCCTTGGAAAAAAACAGAGAAAAACTTTGACAGAGAGATTTGCATCACAAGAAGCAGCTCTGTGTATACTAATTATACTATATTTTGGGTACAGAAGATGAGAAACTTCAGAACCGAAGACAGAACTGTATATTGTTTTTACAATTCAATTTAATCCTACTTCATTGAAATTCATAACTGAATAAAGGATGCAGTCAGCTTAAGGTATTAAAATAGAACGTTTGGTGTCTGAAAAATTGCAGTATACATCTACTTTTTCACTTAGTAAGATCAGTTAATCAATATGACCAATACCACCAAATACATTTGCAATAGCTGTATGAAGACATTATGGTTTAAAATAGTACTGAATGCAATGTGATTTTTCAGCTTGCATATTGATATTAATAGAACTCCCGCAGGCCATGCTAAATTATGTTTTATATGCTATGGTATAAGGAACCAGAAATAGGCTTGATAAGTAAATAGCAGTAGCGAAATACAGCATGCTCAAATGATAAGGCTGAACTTTTACCACTATGCATCCTGCATGGACCCAGAGCCAATGTGGACTGCTCCATCAGCTTCTTGAAGTGGTAATTTTGAAAAATGTTCATGCAGAGGGAATTCATCTGCCATATGTGGCTAATACTGTGTCTTGGTGTGTACTAGTAGCAGTGCTTGCCAGCCACTTCTCCATTGTGGTCAGCAGAGATCTAACCACTCTAATGAATAGAGTCTTCAAGGAAGCACCCTTCATCCTGAAGTAGATACTTTGCACAGATGCTCAAAGGCTGAACAGTTGTTAGAATGGACAAAAAAAAAATCATGTGTTAGGATCTTCTCATAGGACTATATCCATGTGTGGAATCAAATCACTCAAATTGGACTGTTAGTTTCTCTCATACAAGAGACCTTGCAGCAATATCTTCAGCTGAACTTGGTGAGGTTTCTTAAGCTATTCTTCTATTCAGTGCTTATAATCTAGCTATGATCCTGTATGAACACTCCATCTCATCAACAATCCATCTTTATCAATATTATTAACAAAATTATTGTTACAATATGCCTTCTAAAACTCTTTGTCACAAGTTACAAACTGTCCTACATGATTATGTAAAGTGTAAGGCCCTGTACCTGGGTCGGGGCAATCCCCATTTTCAGTATATGATGGGGGATGACGTGCTTGAGAGCAGCCCTGCAGAGAAGGTCTTGAGGATGCTGGTCAATGAGAAGCTCAACATGAGCCAGCAATGTGCGCTTGCAGCCCAGAAGGCCAACCGTATCCTGGGCTGCATCAAAGGAAGCGTGTCCAGCAGGGCGAGGGAGGCGATTCTGTCTCTCTAATCCTCTCTTGTGAGACTTCATCTGGAGTATTGTGTCCAGTTCTGGAATCCTCAATGTAAGAAAGATATGGAGCTGTTGGAATGGGTCCAGAGGAGGGTTACAAAGCTGATCAGAGGGCTGAAGAACCTTCCCTACAAGGACAAGCTGAGACAGTTGGGCTTGTTCAGCCTGGAGAAGAGAAGGCTCAGAAAAGGTCTTATAGCGATCTTCCGGTACCTGAAGGGGCTACAAGAAAGCTGGAGAGGGGCTATTCACAAAGGCTTGTGGGGATAGGACGAGGGGGAAGGGGTATAAACTGGAAAGGGGAAATTTAGATTAGACATTACGAAGAATTTCTTCACCATGAGAGTGGTGAGACAATGGCACAGGTTGCCCAGGGAAGCTGTGGCTGCTCCATCCCTGGAAGTGTTCAAGGCCAGGTTGGATGGGGCCTTGGGCAGCCTGATCTGGTGGGATGTTGCTGCTCATGGCAGGGGAGTTGGAACAAGATGATCTTTAAGGTCCCTTCCAACTCTAACTATTCTATGATTCTATGATTATTTCAGCTTATTCTGGAAAGTTTATATTGTTTGTTTATAAATATATGTGTTCAATTCAATCATTTCTGCAGCAAGGAACAGCCTGGAAATCAATGAGTCACTTTACCCAGGACGATAATCAACACATTTAAGCGTACAAATTGGACTGGGCTGAGCAGGATGTGCCTGCAGGAATCTCCAGAGCTATATGAAATTCCCACCTGGGGAGCTCCTGTAACACTCAATTAAATGGTTGACTGTTCAGTCAGTCCCATAATTTCAGTTCTGTCCAATGCCTCAGAACAGTCCATTATCTCATCTGTGCAGACAAGTAGTTGGGCAGTCCCTGAAACACCCAGGGAATTAATGGCTTAAATGCATTGTGCCAGAACAAGTACAATCCCGATACCCAGTTATGCTACAATTGTAAAGAAAGAAAAAATTATATTTCTATAAGTACAGTTCATTTAATATTGAAGTCACATAGCTCTTGCCATGTGACCAAAACCCGGACAGATGAATTGTATCCAGAAAGTTCTTCATTCTCACCACTAATTCTAGGGAGTCCAGAATTGCTGCTTCCAATATTTATATCTCCACTTAGTCTTGAGTTCCAGACACTGTGACTTTCAGGCATGACTCACTGTCGTCTTACAACTCCGAACCATATGCTAACGTCAACTGGAAAATAAGATGGAAGTGCGCAGCTTTTGAATAAACACAGAAGGAAATTGCTGGAACAGCTTTCTGATCAGAGCAGTGCAAGCTTAAAAGCTCACTGAATTATCATTTTATTCTGTGATGAACTTCCTAATTTTATGATATCGTTGCCTGTGTAGAAGTCTGAATATCATAATTATATCATTCCAAGTAAAAACTGTGTTGAGATGGTAGGATGTGTTTATCATTGCTAAGCTGCTAGAATGATTTTAACCTGCCTTCCTCCTGGACGGATGAGTGCTCTCAAACATTTCCCAGGCACAGGAATCAAGAACGAATGGCTCACACTTTTTAAGAACACTCCACAAAACAAAGCGCAGGCAATAGGGGTGACCAAGAGATTCACTTCTCTAGTAGGTGCTTAAGTCAGCTGTTGAGTTCCAGCGATCATTGCCAAAAAACAGTTTGGAAGAAATCATTCTGTTTTGGAAGCTAAGAGAATCAATGAATCAATATATGCAAGCATTGCTGTGCTGGTGACCTTGATGCCCAAAGACCTTTGTAAGGACCTTGCAGGATATCAGCATAGATTCAGCCCATCCCTAGGAGTTCTTTCTGGTTTTCTCTTTGTAAAACCTAAAAATTTGTTCTTTAACTTCATTATTTGTATTACAGATTGAATTGAAAAATACCAGTTAAAATCTAAACTTCTAAAGGGTCTCAATGTGATCCAGTAGATTCTTGGTTTAAATACATGCTTAATTTTGGCTTAATTAACTCATTTATTTCTCTGACAGGAAAAGATAATATTGAGTTTTCATACAATCTCCATTTGAGTAAACTGAATACCTCAGGGAGTACCACACTGGGGAAGTCTTGGGAAAAGAACAGGAAGAAAAAGGAAAACAAAGTCTATACTAGTTTTATTGTTTCACTACAAGAAGTAGAGTTACAAAGGCATTTGAAATACCTCGAGATGAAGCAGGTAGCAAGAAACAAAACAGAAAATGACTGAAGGTTTATGACCCAATATTTAGAACAACATTATTAGTCCTAGACTGATAAACTGAGAGAGTTATATCCTTAAATTCTCCATCGTGCAAGTAAAGCCTTCATAGGGTTCTGATATATATGTTCTCAGTTATTACAAAATAGATTTAACATGATGGATGTTCACTGCCTCTAGTTCTGTCCAGTCATCCTTCCACTCCCCAGAGAGATCAATGATAAATAACTTTCTATAATATCGTGGAAGGACAGCACTTCCTTACACTCCAGTTTTCTTTCCTTTGTCACTCATGTATTACATGACATCCAAGGGAAAGTCTGCTGTATTGTCTTTTGTTTCTTTTTTAATGATTTTCTTTTATTGTTTTGCTCTAAGGCTCAAACAGGAAAACAGAAGTATAGAAGACTAAAGAGCATCAAAAGCTTGACAAAGGGCACACAGAAGCACTAACCAAAGAAAGTCCAATCTTGTTCTTTGATGATAGCAATGAAATACTAAGAGGATCTCACTCTCTTTGAGGTTAGATTTATCCTTTTAATTCATGTCAAAGGAAGAAATGTTAAGATGTATTATGTCAGGATTTGCCAATTCAGACACCCAACTGGCTAATGCAGATTGATGACACCTTCCTAAAACTAATAGGGTCAACGCTTATTGGTTTCAGCCAAGAAGGACTAGAGGAGTATTTGAGCTACTTTATGTGCAAGTATTTCAGGTTCACTAGATTTACGTGTCCTGGTTTTAAGTATGACATCAAAATTCAAAGCAAACACCAGCTGAAACTACCAATGTTTACCTCATTTCTAGTCCAAATAGTAAAGAAATTTTGAGTTTTCACTGTACGTTTCTTTCTTCCACTAGGATTAATTTTATAAGTCCTTTATTAGGCATGGATATATATTTTAATATATAACTTAGCCTTTATAACATAGCTGTCCAAATGCTACTGAGAAAGGAAGATAACTTGAAAATCTCTAAGGATTCAAAAATAATATCAGGTCCAGGAGACTAAAAACATACAACTTGCCACTTGGAGCATATTGCAAACAAAAATTTAAACAAATTTTAGTTCAAAGTTTGACAAAAATGTCACTTAAATATGCATGATGTGACCTTCATGTTTTGGGATAGTTTTTTTTTGGTGGTTTTTACACACTTCTTCTTATTTAGTTTGTGCCATCCATATACTAGAGCCTTGAAACAAGATTCAAATTAGAAGTAAGAAATGCAGAAAAGATATTTTGTGTCTTTGAATTACCAGAAAATTTTCTGAGCCTTCTAGGAAAATCTACATCTGAAAGGAATGTAGGGCAGGTATTTAACACATTTCCACCCCGTTTAGGAAGAGCAGCTGCAGGGTTTGTTTTTCCTAACAATTTCATTTGAAAAAGGAAAGTAAAAAAGAGAAAGACGTGAGAGTATTGCCTTTCACTGGATAATGTTTTCTACAGAATCATGAGCAATGCTTGTGAAAAAACCCACAGCAGAAGTGTCAACATCTCTCTAATACGGGTAAGCATCACCACAGGATGTTTTTTCTGCTTTTGTAGCAAGTTTTTTAACTCTGAAGTGATGCCATTATGCCAAATGAGATGGAGGAGGCAACTTTCCATTTCCCAAGGCATTACTTCTGTACTACATTATAAGTAATTGGACAAACTTATGTTCTAAGCAGACAATGAGATGAGCTACTGCCATACAGTGAGTGGCGTAAGACTTAGCTCCTCCATAATATGACTCAGTTTTGGCCTGCAAAATGATGTACGTTGTGTCAGTGTGTTTTCATTTGCTGTTCCATGGGGTGACAAAACTCGGTACTTGGTGTCTCATTCACAATTTCTATTCCAGTGCTAAGACAAAGGGGATGTAATAAAGTCAAGTTATATTGCATGAGATTAAGGTTCTCTAAATTTTAAATGAAACTACTTCCGTTCATGCCTATCCATTCTTTATGGAGATTATATTTACCCAATCATACCCAATTGTTGTTTCCAAGTGATAAAATATCAATCTTAAAAAAAAAAAAAAAAGAAAAAAAAAAAGAAACATACATTTGCCTTTGCTATAGCACTTCACACTTCATCCAAGAAGAAGAAATTTTTAAAACTATACAGTTTCTCTTATTATTTTGGTAGTTCCTGGGCAAAATGAAACAATGAGGAAAAATTAGTTTTGCTCAAGAAAGCCTGGTCTGATCAAGCTTTATTCCTAAATCCACATAGCCTTGTCAGCTAGGCTGCAGCTGAGCTAACACCTGCTGTCACTCAGCATCGTGTACAATATCATTATAACGAGACTGCAAGTGCTTTGATTTATCCTGGTCAGGGACACTATTTTTTCATCCTCACTTTGTAAGCAGGTAGAATCATTGAAGATGTAATGGGCAGATTTTTTTTTTTTTATGTTGGAAGTGTTACTTTGAATGCTTTCTTGGCTCTTGTGAAATATCTTAATTCAATATTTAAGTAAGAAGTCAATGATTTCTCTCCTAAGGAAATTTCTTACTGGCTGTTTCCATGACAAAGACAACCACAGGCAGAGTCACTGATGATTAAAGGATACATTTAGCCAGCTCACTTCATTATTTGAGCAAGTTGTGTGTTGGAAGATATTTTCTTTAACTGTCTGTCGGAACTTTTCAAAGAGGACTCAAATTGATCAAATGAGTTTACATCATGTCATAGGGTCATAGAATCATTAAGGTTAGAAAAGACCTCTAAGATCTTCAAGTCCAACCACCAGCCCAACACGACCATGCCTACTAAACCATATCACAAAGCACTACACCCACACTTTTTGAACACCTCCAGAGATGGTGACTTGACCACTGCCCTGGGCAGCATTCCAGTGTTTAACCACTCTTACAGTAAAGAATTTTTTTTCTAATATCCAAGCTAAACCTCATCTGGCACGAAAAGGAAAAAGAAAAGAGGGAAGAAGATAAAGGTCATGACATTTTATCATCTTCAGTTGTTCCTAGATTCTGAGCAGAAAATAAAAACTAACAAGCTTATTCGCAGTGTTTGGAGAATAATTGTGTGATGACTTATAAAGAGCTTCTTCCTGCTTATCATAATTTAATTCTAATATAATCAAACTACTTTTCCCCTCCTCCCCCAATTTTCTTTTCCTCTTCTCATCCACTGGCATTTCCTAGTTTTCATTTCATTCTCAGACTGTTATCAAACTTCACAACCGTCCTGCTGAATATATTATTTCTTCAGCATATATTATTCCTTTATGCAGATGCCAAGGTGTGTTCTCATCTTTGCTGCTATTCTTATTCTAGCATCAAACTGATATACTCTGTATTTCACCAAATCAAAAAGCTCTTAGTATTATTTGCTATTCCTCAAAAAAATCATTTTCTTAGGCTTTTTATTACTAATTTTATTTATTCAGGACTGCATATCAAATGAGTTTATTTTTATCACAACAAAGTATGAATGCATTCAGACTTAAAAAAAAAAGAGCAATTACAGCTCGAGTTCAAGTCTCAAAAACATTTTGATTCAGACATTACACAGTTCTGAAAGATTAGTATTCTCTTTGCGAAATGCTATTCACACTAACATTTAATTTTGCTCATTTTTTTTCTTCAATACACTTTTTATTCTTATCAATAAATCTGTTCAATTTAATTACAGATGAGCCATCAAATGTACTGGTAATTCAGCTAATGTTTACATTGGCAACCTGTTGACTAGAAAAAAGATGAACTTTTACTGAATGCATTAGCAAAATGGAACTATAAAGTTGCTAAATAAAATATTATTATTTAACATGATATAACTGAGATTTGCTAGGATTGTTTAGAAAAAAAAAAAAAAGAAAAAAGAAAAGGGGAAAAAAAGGTATTATCCAAAAACCAGTAATCTCACTGAGGTGTGTTAAACTGGAAAAGATACTTTCTTATTTTAATCTTTTCATGAATATTGTTTCTGTCTTGCAGACCTTGAAAATCCAAGTTGGACTACATACACAATGTCCAAGTTGGACTACATACACAATGTTTCGTGGTGTCATAAATTCAAGCAGTATGCAGCGTCCTGTAACATGGGAAAATATCCTTGAATACATCACTTAGAAATCTGCATAAATATATTATTTGGACTGTGCTATATATACATTTTCTTATTCTCCTTTCCCAACCTGCTTAATCTATGCTCAAGCAATACCCAGGTAGGAGACTGTCTCAGTATATTGAATGTTACAGAACAAGAAATCCTGTTTAATAATTGGCAAACATCTGCTGAGTTAAATGAGTATAAAAAAAAATAATTTTGCTTTATTTTGAGAATTCAGTTCAAGAAGAAAAATAAAAAAATGTAGATTATGTAAATTAAACTGCTCAGTCTTAGTTCCTGTCACCATCAGCCAATAGTGAAGCATAGGGACCAATTAATCCTGTCCTAAATCAATGCCTAAAACTGTCCTGAAATCATCCTGAAAAAGACTGCGTTTGTCTATTAACTACAATGGGATACCTGAACAACCAGGTGAAGACTGGAATTGTCCAGCTCTGGATGAGAAAAATGTCACACTCAATTTAGAAATGTAATTATTCAATATGCATCTCCCACCTACATGCTGACTGTGTCCAGACTGGCTCGCTAGATAGTAATTTCTCAGACCACAACTGTCAGATATAAAACTAAACATCATAACAATTACTTTTTAACAATTTATTGCCTGCTCAGTCCTAACAGTCTCCACTTTTGACCACCAGATAGTGACAGAGATAGAAGGAGACTTTTTTTTTTTAAAAAAAAAAGTATATTACACTTTTTACACTGATTGAATTAACAAAGTTATGTTTATGGTTGGACTTAATGATCATAAGGGTCTTTCCCAACCTAATCGATTCTATGATCACTTGCCTGTGATTTACAAATCCTATACTTTTTACATCTTCACCATGGGTAGAAAACAGTTTATTGCCCACCAGTTGAACAGTAACATCTTGGCTTTAAATAATAATACCTTTCTCCCCACACTCTGGTAATTGTTTCAGCACATGGGAGATAAATGGAGGGGTTTTTTGACTGTCTATCTGTTTCCTCTTTTCCTCTGCCTCCTTTAGTCCATGATTTCTAACCACGTAGCTTATGCAGGCTATGACTGTTAAGACAAGAAACTGTTCTTCCAGTATATTAAATGTTGGGATTTTCTGGGTTGGGCTTTTTTTTGTTTTGGTTTGATTTTTTTGTTTTGCTTTGTTATGTTTTAAGAGGGGAAAGGGTGTTTCTAGGTTCTGTATGCAGTTCTAGAGGCCAACAAAGAAATAATTCCCTAATATCATCCTAACAGAATTCTTTTGTGTAAAATATCAAATGCCTGAATAAGAAGAATCTTTCAGCAAATGCAAGTATCATGTTTGAAATAAGTAAACAAGTTGCTTAGGTTTACTATGGATATTACACAGATGTCCAGAAGGCAAGCAGGGCAGGTTTGAGTTGCAGTATCCTTGAATGCCTCTGAAACTGAGAATGCCAGTTTCACGTTCAGTTTCATGTTCCAGTTTCATTGAAACTGGATGATTTTAAGGTCCCTTCCAATCCAAATCTTTCTGTGTTCCTGGATCTAATTTTTGAACAAATTATGGTGAAAGATCTCTGGTTTTAACAGCATTTACTCTCTTTTTCTTAATTAAAACCCTGGCCTAGCATACCTTAACTAAATAATTCCATGAAAATAACAAAGCAATGGTAATTGTGTCTTATTTTAGCAATTGTTAATCACACAGCTGCCAATCCAGACCAAATCCTAATCTAGCCCAGCATTCTTAGTCCAATATTCCCACAATAATGAAAAGTGAACTCACAGTTTGGAGCTAAAATAAGAGTGAAATACAACCATTGCCAAGAAATTCCTGTAATCAGTGTTACTTACTTGTTCTTCTGGACTTTGTATCTGAGTCTGAAGTCATAAGCCAAGCTGGAAAAAATGGTATTAGAGATGTCCAGGTTAGTCAGGGGAATAGGAAGCTCTTTAAGAGTAAGAGAGCACGTAACATCTTGGTGTATTCATCCTTGCAAAATGAAGACCGAGAAAGAATAAGCTAGGTGAAAGCTGGGGGACTGTATTTTAAATGAAAAGCCAATGAGAGTCAAGACAGAACAGGTAGAAACAGAATATGAATATACATGTTAGATGGAGATTGCAAGGTTTTCAGTTTTCAGGGCAATAGAGTTTTGTAACAGCCTCTCAAGGCCCGCTACATTCAACACAGAGCACAATAAGTTTTGCACGTAATTATACAGTAACAAGGCTCTGACAAACAGAGCTTGAATTGGGCTGTTGACAAGTATCTTATTCTTATCTTTCCACTTATTCAAATTAGAGTACTCCAGAATAATATAACTCGGAATAAGCTACTGGGCTTTGGGGATAAACATGTATATATGGAGAATACCTAGCCTATATCTTGTTAAAAAAAATCCCAACAAACACAATGGGAAATGTCTTAACTGCAATGGAGATGTAAGGTGCTACCCAACCACGTTATATATCAGAGCATTATACGTACCGCCCTGTGAATGTGAGTATACTGTTAATATTCATAGTAGATCAACCAGACAGAGAGCAAAGGGCCTCTAAATCAGTCAGACTGCTTCAGAATTATCTCAGAAGAAGAGTACTGATGATGGCCAAATTTCCACTCTATTTCTGTTATGGGGATTATTAAGGACCTATTATTCAGTTTTAAAGCAAAACATTGGGACCTATAATAAGTATTGAATGTGAAAATGAAGAAACTGAGAAGAATTAAAGATATGTAAACTGATTTTAAGGTAAGAAAGGTCCCAAAAGCAACCCTCAAGAAACTTTTAAGGTAAGTAGGTATCTAAGCAGATAGATAGGTCTATCAATCGATCGATCGAGAGAGAGAGACTGAGAGGAGGGCCAACAAAGATGATCAGAGAGTTGAAGCACCTCCCCTTTGAGCACAGGCTAAGAGATTTGGGGTTGTTCAGCCTGAAGAAGAGAAGGCTCCAGGAGACCTTATAGCTGCCTTCCAGTACTTAAAGGAGGTCTACAGGAAACGCAGGGACCAGTTCTTTATCGGGGACATCTGCTCTTTATCCTCTCTTTAGCAGGGATAGGATGAGGGGTGTGGCTTTAAGCTGAAAGAGGGGAGATTTATATTAGACATCAAGAAAAAATTCTTTCCTGCGAGGGTGGTGAGGCACTGGCACAGGTTGCCCAGGGAAGGAAGTTGCCGTTGCTAGAGGTGTTCAAGGCCAGGTTGGATGAGATTTTGAGCAACCTTTCCCATGGCAGGTTGGAACTGGATGGTCTTTAAGATCCTTTCTAGTCCAAACCATTCTATGATTCTATGACATGTTTTAATAATCCTTTGGCACATAGCAGCCTGAAATATCTAGAGAGATATTAGCGGCCTCCTGCGTAGTAGTGTTCCACAACAGCGTATTTTGATATATCACCTCTCATCTAACAACAAATGAACATTTATAAACAATTAATTGGGACTTACCATATGTCCTAGGTGGGGAAATATTTCTGTCCTCTTTTTAGAATGTGAGATTTAATCAGAATGTCCATACTATTTAAATATAAACTGAATTACAAAAACAATGAGACAAATTCAACCACAGCACTCTTCCAAGTCCAGCATTAACCCTTGAGCAGTGAAACTCCTCACTGATGCAAAACCCTACATGAGTATGTGCCCAGCAGAATATGCTACAAGATTCCAGATTCCTACTTCACAAATGAGCAGCAGGAAGAATAGGGAGAGCTGGCTTCCAAGAGCCAAATTACAGTAAAAATACATTTATCAGAAACATCCTGTTGTTTATGGGAAATGGAAATATTTCAGTGTAGAATAGTGTCTGCCAAGTTTTGCCATGTCCCCATTCTTCTTGATAGGCCAAAATGCCAATCCTTCTGCTTAATTCCATTACCTGTTAAAGTCCTTAGTCAATAATCCGGAGAAAATCTTGGCAGCCAAGATGCACTAAGAGAATGAAAAAATGAGGAAAATAAGAAGATTTAGTAGAGGAAGGAATCTTGAGGTGATGGATCTAGACCTTCCAAGTTCATTAAGTGTGAAAAAATGATCTATAAAAACATAGATAGTCATGCTTTTTGTAATTAGAAGTCCTTGTTTTATTTCTAGTGCATTTTTTTCAATAGAAGATTCTCTTTTTTATAGTCCTACAAATTAGATTTCTCTTTGGTTCTGGGTGGATGATTCTCTTTAACACAAGGGAAAAGAGGCTTAAATATTACAAATTCTTCTGATACCACTTCTTGTTATATTTTCGTCTTTCCCAATACAAATTTAAGGTTGTTACAGTAAATGTACTCCATCTGAAAACAGCTCAGTGCAAATCTGGGTCACTGATTTCTGGAAAGATCTGTTCTCTTTCTGCAGGCATTTGGTATTTTTATAAATAACTATGAATTCAATATTGAAAATTCTATATTTCAAGCTAATAGATGAAAGCTTCAGAAATTAGGAGTAGCCAGATGAAGAAAAACAGGAGCAATTTAAAGAGAAGATCAATGCTATAGGTAGAAATGGAACCTAATTCAGATAAATGTAAAATATTAGGCTGTGGAGCAAGCATTGACAAAGAGCACATTTTAAATGAAATAAGATGCTGCAAAGATTGGAGATCTATCGAAAGAAAATTAAAAAAACCCCAACAAGACACTTCATGAATAACTGAAGAAAAACAGAAAGGCAAAACTGCATAAACTTCTGAATAGAAAGAACTGAAATGAAAAATTATAAAATTTATCAGCACTAAATCCTGCTTCCTTCAAAGTCAGCTTCAAACCTACTGATGATCTGGTCATGAATGATCTCTAAGCACCTCTGGTTATTTATAAAGAATTAATATGAAGTAATTTCAAGAGGAGTTTTTATGTGAGATGAGGGAGTTGCATGGGAGTGCCTATTTTAAGTAAAGACAGTAACGATCCCTTCTGTATCAATCAATTTTGCAAGAAAATGTTCTGCTGCCAGCACCTACTTTCAGCTATTTTAGTTTAGACTAAAAATACGACTGTAAAACAATATTTATTATTGCTCTGATCTATGAAGTCTAGAGTTGTCGAACACTTGTTTTCTGTATGTTAGACACCCAAAGTTACTATGAACTCCAGAAAGCAAAGTGTCATTTTATTTCGAGGCTGCTACACCCTATTATGAGAGCAAACACATGCACACATGCGTGCTGTTTTGATGTTTCTTCTATTTGCTGCTTCAGTCTTAAATACCTCATTTTAAACTTAAAAGGCATTATCTTCTATTGCACTGTCAGAGCAAAGACATTCAGAGGCATAGTTTTGTTAATCACCCATGTCTCTCAGACATTTTGATGGTTAATATTCCACTCTCCATTTTGCCTGTGGGTAAAGTGAGGCAGAGCCAGATTATGCAATTTATCTTTCTTTCTTTGCACAGGCAGTGCTTAAAGCCGAGGAACTCAAAAATGGTTCCTATCTCTTGGGTTTGCAAACATTCCTCTGCTGTGTATTTTCTTCCAGTTTGGGTCCAGATGCTCGTCATCCTTGCTTCCAGTCCAACTTCCTTCCCATAACAAATAAGATACAAAGACCAGCAGAACATGATGGGATGCAAGAATCATGATCACAGAAGGCCAAATACAATACTTTGAGGTTTTCCCTTTTTATTTCACACTTCAGTCACTACATTACCTACCTTTCCTACTAGTCATTTAGGAATTGGTGAATAGAGGAGTTTGAATTAGTGGTAGTACATTTTTGATTCCTCCCTGAGACCGAAATGGTACAAAACTTGCCAGTCTTATACAGAGTTTGCCATTTTGAGCGCTGTGTAACTGCACAGAAATTGGAGTTACTTTAGATATGCAGAGTTTAAGGAGGTCTGCAACTGAGAAGAAATCTGGCAAAGTACATCTAGTTGTTTTCTTCTGTGTGTGAGAAGTGAGATCCGCCTGAAGCAATATCCTGTTTTAACAGGGATAAAGAAAAGATGCTTAATACTTGAAGTAGGGCAGCTGATCAACATATATAGAAAATGAAAGGAACGAGATGTTTTCCCTTCTACATTTCTTTATTTCTCCCATGGAAAGAAAACTTTCTTCTTTCTCTTCTGTGCACCTCTGTCAGTACATACACAGATGCTGACTTAGACATGTGCAGATGCAGAGGATGCATTTCAAATTGCTAAGGACAGTAGACATGAATGCAGAACATATTCTGACACTTTCAAGAGTATACTGAGGGGGGTATTTTGTACATGAGTCTGTTTTGGCATTAGATACTATTTTTTCAGTGGTGCCAGGTAGACTTGGTATAGTCATCTAAATCTATTTTAACTTGGAATTACACATGAGAAGTCAGGCTGATTTTGATATCAAAAGACTTACTTGAGTTACAGACTCTAAGTGCAAAATGACAAAAGAGTCTGAACTATCTGTGCTGTCTTGTGGTGACCAAAACCATGGTGAAACATAGGTGTGGTCAACAAATAAGCAGCATTTCCAGATGGCACTCGCTTTAGAACTCAGTCCCCTGGAAGGGAACCTATCTGTTTCAGGGGTGCTTTGCTAAGGAAGGCAAGAACATTTGCATCCAGAGGTTGTTCTACTTTCTCTTTTCCCCTTCTCCTCCCATTATATCTGCCTGGTTAAGTGGATTGCTGTCCTGCATGTTTGGGATAGACTGATTACTCACTTTGGTCTTTGATCTCAAAGGTCTTTTCCAACCATACTACTCTATGATTTTACATATTTACACCTTTGCACCCATGGAGCACCATGCTAGGAAAGCCTGGTACAAATGTACTATTTGTACAAAAGTACAAATGACTATCTTGATTTACATCTTTTGTATTCCTTCTTTGGATTACAGCCATAAACAAGGGACCTCCAAAGATCATTTAGTCCAACGCCACACTCAAAACATGGTCAAGCCCCAGGGGAGTTCCTTGCAGTGCTCAGGATTAAGACTTTTTGCAAGAAGTAGGAGAAAACAGTAATAATAAAATAATATATTAGATGAAGTGCCGTCTAGCATGAAATGTTACAAATAGTTCTTTTACCTGTCTGCAGGACAGACAGATATGCACACTTATACATGAATGAGGGGAATGGCATCAACTCCACACATGGATAAATCAGTTATAGAACTTCATTGTCATAGCTAAAAGCCACTAAATGGGAATACATAGAAACTGTCACAGAAAACTAGTCGCAAACAGTGGCAGATGGAGGATCTGTCCCTCGATCTAACATGAGCTTCTTAAGCCACCTGTCTGCCCAAATCTTATCCAGTAGGAGATGCTCTGGCTCGGTTTCACAAGTCACTACAACTTTGCCTTTGCTCTCTTGGAGCAGAATCTCATCTACAGAGAGCTCCTTTGGTTTCTATGGGGTCACTCAAGGTGTAAGTTGTCACTCAGTTTGCCAAAGGTATCAAGTGCTGGCTCAGACTCTACAAATAAAACACCTGAAAACAAGGAGAAACATTATCTCCATCCTAGTCTTGTGTAATAACTTTCCACCTTTGTGCAACAATGGTAGATTATGTGCTGCTAGGAACACAGCTTTTCTTTTCTTTGAATCAAATGAGAGAAGATATGAAATCTCATGTTGAAGGTGAAGCTTATTCAAACATGAAGAATAAAATAGAGGTGTGTCTCTGTGCATTGAAAAGCAAAATGGTTGAAGCACAGATACACTCATATGGAATGAACTGTTCCAATCAAAAAGCTCCCCAAGAAAAAGAATAGTTCCTTCTGCTCAATGCACTGAGGAGGCTTTTAATTTCTAGTAGGTTTAATTCACTTTTAAAATGTTTCATTAAATAATGAAGGCAGTGGGAGGGGAGTCAATGCATCAGTGCTTCGTGTCCCACTTTAGATTTCAATTCAGTTATGATCCATTCAATTAGCAGACTGGAACAGTTTTCTACAAAAATTAAGAGTTGGAATGAAGAATTTAAATGTTAGAATTAAAAGTGAGTCTCGTGTTATGTAAAATGGACTGGAGCAGGATGCTTACACTCAGCTAATTCTGAGAAACAGAAAAGGGATAATCTAATTGCTGTGGGAAGGATTAATTATAGTTTCTTTACCTTTACACATATTTTCCAATTTCTAGAGGACCACTTAGCTACAATGCCTAAAAGGGAAGCACTTTCTTCCTGTTTGAGTACATTAAAGACAAGAAGAGTTAGATACAGAAATTATCTTGAAGGCCTCATCCCCTCAATTTGCTGTCATTCACAAACTTGACTTGAGGAACTCAGTCTTAAAAATAAATAATGGCTACAGCAGGCCTATAACCTTCATAAATATGACCTTGCAATAATCCTTTGACTCTACAGATTTTCTTCAGAGAAACTGGTTAAATTTTAAAACCAGTGGAATATGTTCGTCTTTTTGCTTCAGGCAAGTCTGCATTTCTACCTCCAATCTGTCCAAAGTTCAGAGAATGTTGTTAGTTTGGGTGTTTGGAATTTAGTGGGGTTTTTTGTTATTGTGTTACGTCTAATAGATGTTACTCCACTGCTCCCCTCCCCCCCAATTTCATTAAAATATAATCAGTATAGGTTCCTACTGGTTAACTTAGAGCTCTTGATGAATTAAATCCCTGACATACCCACAAAAGAGTAGAGGGAAGAACATTTCAAGTATTTTACTATTTTTGCCTGAGTAAGGATGAGTCGTATTTTAAGGAACACAGGTGTTAAAGAGACACACTACAAGGCTCACAGTCAGACTAAGGTGTGGAGGACTCAAAATATTAGATGTCACTTCTGGCTAACCTAATTTTACCTGCAAATTGAAACATGATATTTTCCTGAGGCTGGGAGGAGAAAGGAAAAAAAAGAAAAGAAGAAGGAATGAGGCATTTTGGAGGCAATTCAGCCTCTGTCAACACTTTGTCCTAAATATTTAGTTGTGTCAATGAGAGAACCAGTTTTAAAGTGCTACACAGATACATTGCGACGACAGTGATTAATCTAACAGTGTATTAAAACTTCAGCATTAAATCTACATGAGCTTTCTATGCTTCCTTTTAATCTTTGAAGAGAAATAACCGCACAAAAGGATGATCCAGAGGCCAGCAGGTTCAAAAGCAGCTTGGCAGTAAAGTCCCTTGGAGTTGACTATGAGCCTGCAATGTGCCCTCAAGGCAATAAACTTTCAACAATATCTTGAGCTGCACTAGGAGAGGCATGGCCAGCATGTCAAGGGAGGTGATCCCCCCCTCAGCTCAGCTCTGGTGAGCAATATCTGGAGTTCTGAGTCCGGTGCTGGGTATCCAGAACAAGAGGGACAGGGACATACTGGAATGAGTGCAGTGAAGGGTCACAAAGATGATAAAAGGTATGGCAACATTTGTCCTACAGGGACAGGCTGAGAGAGCTGGAACTGTTCAACCTGGAGAAGAGAAGGTTCAAGGGAATGTATTCATGTGTACAAATACCTGCTGAGAGGGATAAAATGAGAGAGAGCATCTTCTCTGTGGTGCCTAGTGATAGGACAAGAGCTAATGGGCAGAAACTAAAATACAGGTAATTCAGTTTAAGCGAGAGCTGTTGAACAGTGAAATAGCCTACCTAGGGATTTTCTGGAGTCTCTGCCTTTTGAGATGTTCAAGCCTGGACTGGACGTAGTTCTGCTCTAGTTGATCCTCTGGTCAAGGCAGGCCAGAGGGGGTAGAACTAAATGACCTCCAGAAATCCCTGCTAAACTCAGCAATTCTGTGTGATTCTGTTTGAAATTATTCTTGGATCACCATTCTGCAAAAGCTCAACTTTCCAATATCCGTAGACTTTTAGTTCTCTATAATTGAGTGAGATGAATGCCACTCAACGATAATGAGAAAAGTCTCCTCCAACAACATTTGCTTTCTAATCAAAGGATAAAATAGAGCAGAGGAACGCTAACAAACAAAATTAATAGCAGATAACAAGTCCAGTCTGGAAATCAGTGCTTACCATATATCAGTTTTTTAAGTATTTTATGTACTTTTTTTGGTCACCTCTGACTGCATTACAACAATAATATGATCTTTCTTAAAAAAAAAAAATGCTTAAGCAGTTACTTGCTTTTACTATATTCCAGCAAACACATCTGCCTGGGGAAAAATGTTGAAAATGTTCTTCTTTATTCACTTTGATGTTTTCTGCTAATAAAGTAACCCAGAGTAAAACAAAATGACCGAGACCATCTTAAATTGTAGTCCTTATTTATCCAATAAGGATAAATTCTTGTGGACAGAGTTGAATTCTCTAGATTTCTGTCCTAATTTTGCAGAACTACATGTGATTATTAAAAATTCAAACTGGTGGGGTATTTTTGATTCCTTTCCGCTCAAGTAAACAGAAGAGAATGATACAAAGTTCCTTTACTGTAAATTTATTTTAAAATCTTACAGATCATTGAAGCAGATGTTGCTATAGATCCACAGTTCTGACATAACCTGGATCAAAGCGTGCGACTCTCCAGTTCTCAGCTTCACCTGTGCAGCCTCCTCAAGTGAGAATAAACACGTCACCTTATGTCATCATTCTTCAGGGGCAGAGCTGTGGCTGCTGACATAACCATTATTTCTCAGACCATTGGAAAAAGAATGCCAGAAAGAAATATCCTTAAAAAAAAAAAATATAAAGAAACAGAATGGAAAATTTTTAAAGAACTCTTAAAAAGCTGAGCACAAGCAGTCTTCTTGGTCACTCATGTTCTTCTGATCGAATCAAAGTATTGTTTCCCATCCACTGAAACTGTATTTTACAATTTGGTATGGGACAAAAGCCATTCACTTTCTTTCTTTTGTTTTCTACTGCTCAAAATATACTCTTTCAGCATAGGAAACACACAGGAAATACTAAAATAAATCATACTGATAACTTCAAAAATCCAGTATAAAACTGGAAAATTAAGAAATAAAGTAATCTTCTCTGCATTGCTCTTGGCTGTCTGTCAACACCACCACACCATTTTTCATGCAATATATTGACTTACAAAGTTTTACATTCCGGAAAAAGATGAGTCTTTCTAACTGATGAAAAATTGCATTTCATGTTTGAAAAACCCAACCCAATCAAAAATATTCCCATTCCCTCAAAAAAACCCACAACCTGTGGGATTTAGTTTAATACTAAAATTAGCATACTCGCAGCAGAGGAAATACTTAGACATGGAACTGTGAGGATGAAATTGTTTTCACCTTGACTTCTGCTTTCATTGGCTTTAAAATGGCCTTGGCTGGTTTAAATCACACTCTTCAGGTGTAGACAGAGAAAAAAACCCCAACAGTGCTTGCAAAGATAGTCATACTTTTTCAAGGACAAAACACTGTTATTTTTTTGTTTGTTAATTTTGTTTGTTTGTTAATTTTGTTTGTTTGTTAATTTGTTAATTTTGTTTGTTAATTTGTTATTTTTTTTAGCCATTGTAGGTTACATTAAAGATTTCTAATTGATGACTCAGAAAACTGGGCTTCATAGGGATTTTTGGAAGTATAACAAAAGCTCTGAATCTGTGATTTGATGACTTAGTCTGAAAAAATATGATCTGCTGTATCAACCCTCTATGGGGCAGTACAAAATGTGAGAGAAGAGGAAGCAAATAGTGGGAGAGGCATAAAGGACACTGGAATCCCTGAGCAGGGACCAGGTGGAACTTTCTACAGATACAGACTTGAATAAATAAATACTCAACTAATGGACAATCCTTACTTTTTCCATCAAAAGGGCAGGCTGATATCCTTGGAAAGCATCCAATAAAACACTTCTCATCAAAAGAGAAAATTTGAATCAAGTCCAAACATTTCATGGAACTACACATCCTTGACTAAAATGAAATGCAAGGAGAAAATGGTGAAGGCAATCATTTTGGGTCAACTGTTTCTAGAATGTCAAAATATTTATGTTTCATTTTAACTGTTACCTTTGGGTTCTTTTTTTAGATATAAACTTACATACTGTATACATTTTCTACACTTTGTATATTATTTTATGTCTTAATATAAATAATGTTTTGAAAATTAAAATAGTTACTGATTAAAACGTTACAGATTTTTTGTTGTATTTAGAATCTAAGATAGTCTTCTTTTTCTTGTTCAAAAAGTTATTTATTTCACAGAAATTTAAAATAAAAAAGGTATTTCTGTTTCCATTTAGTTCTAATGTAAAAACTTGACTGTGACTTAAGAATGCTAAGTACAGAGCACTTCAAAACACAGACAAAAAAGGATTACATGGCAATTCATTCCATTACTGCTGGAGTAGTCTATTTTTAGCAGCCATAGAGACATTCCCACATGCCTAATGAACACTAAAAGCAGCTGTGAGAGAAGACAGATTGAAGGCATTTTAACCTGAAAATACATGTATCTACTTCACAGTCTTTGTTTCTTTAAGATACTTGTCTTCTTTTAGTTACAAAACAAGAAGGAACCTCTTGTAGAGCTGATTTTTTTTATTTTTATAGAAAATTTTATTTGAAAAGAATTATGCTTATTTTTGGCTCCTGTTTTTATCCGCTCTTTCAATTGCTTATTTTGCATTCCTTGTTTAGGGCAAAAAGTCTGTCTCCCTTCAGCTTTGGCAAGAAGAGCATCAGGTAGTCCATCATTACCTTAGGTGACAAGCTGTGTTGCACGATAGCACAGCCAGGGGACAGCTCGCACTTGGGCTGTCTTAGATAACAAGTCAGAGTCACACGGTGTTGTATGGAGGTATAAACACACAGTACAGCATTACAAGTAGAGAGATTTAAGCTTATTTACCTCACCAAAAGCCCTTTTTTTTCACTTTATTTTTAGAATTTAAATAGATTTATTTAAAAAAATCTAAAATATTCAGTCTGTAATTATGTCAACACCTACCTTTCCCTTTCCTTTCCTACCAACTAGCACTTTGGCACTTGAAACTCTTGCTTATTTAATATAACTTTTTTTAAAGTTTCCATTCCAGAATGCAGCAATAAAAAAAAAAAAAGAAAATTTTTTCTACCTGTACTTTTTCAACACTTGATGAAGAAAGAAGAGAAAAATGTATCTAAAAACCACTGCTTGCGTTTAGATAGACAAACATTTCTTATTTTCATGATTACATCTTCCAGGGTAAATACATCAAGTTTGCTTTATTAGTATAGCTGCCACAAAGTGATTCAGTCTCATAAAAATTATTCTTGTCACTTTTGGTTTTCTACACAAAAGTCTTGATGTTTGTGGTAGTTGAATAGGTAGTAGGGTTGGAAGGGATCTTAAAGACCATCTAGATCCAACCCCTCTGCTGTGGGCAGGGACATCCCACTAGATCAGGCTGCCCAAGGCCCCATCCAACCTGGCCTTCAACACCTCCAGGGATGGGGCAGCCACAGCTTCCCTTGGCAACCTGTGCCAGCGTCTCAACACTCTCATGGTGAAGAAATTCTTCCTAATGTCCAGTCTAAATTTGCATGTGTGCAGAAGAAATATCCTTAGTATAAATGTTTTCCACTTGCTCGGTTGTGACTGAGAAGCCATTGACATGGTTCCTTCATGTCTTATGTTCCTCCCACATCTCATGCTGTCAGGTTGTGTGCTGAAAGGCTCATTTCTGTGATCTCAGAGAAGCAAAGAGGCAAACAGCAAGCAGAGTAGCATCAATCACCCATCCAGAGCCAATGACCCCCTGCCCTGGCTGTTACCAGGACTGTTGGACAAAGGTCAGTTCATGGTCAAGAGTGACACCTGTCACTAGAAGTCATCCAAAAGACTCCTTGGATAACCCCACAGACAGAAAAGGGGTTACTGGGGTGATTGATGTGGATTTTGTTAAGGGATTCAGGGAAAGAACATCTTGGGATTGTCAAGACATTGTCAGAAGATTAAGGGAGGAATAAAAGTTGGGTAAGGTAGAGATGGAGATAGTTTGGAGAGGCACTGAAATGGAATTTCTGAGTTGATTTTCTTTTTTTTGCTGATGTTTTCTTTATTTCAAAAGGTAGTGTTCTCATTCTCCAGAGCTCTGTTTTTGTAGCATGAAAATGAGGGCATATTTCATTCCTTGGTTCGTGGAAGGCATGGCTGTGAGTGGGAGAAGAAGCATTTGAACATACAAATCTTGCAGGGATTGCAAGTCCTTGTTGAGCGACTACTTCAGATGAAGGGGAGCAAAATTAAATGTGGTTCACATCCGTAAGTTTTTTTGCCAATTGTCTGCAGTCGGATTTGTCTTGCCAATAGCTTCTGGATGTCTTCCTGAAGGGAACTTGCTGGCTTGTTCAGGCATGGAGCCCAGAAGCCTTTTTAAAGTGTAGATGAGCCTGTGACTCAGACCCACAAGGAAGTAAGGCAAAAGGAGAGTGTCAACTCATCGACATAATTTCCTGCAGGTCCCCTAAAATCAATCCTGAAAAGGGAATTGAATGGGAAGGCTGGAGAATGTATGCTGACATAATAACCACTGAAAAGCCTTATTATTTACTGTAGATGTCTGAGATGATTCTAAACCACAGTAGATTTCAGTGCACATATAAATGATTTACTGCACTGTGACAGTGTTCTATATTAAGTCATGACAAGAGGATCCTTATTTCTTTTTTATTTTATTTACTAGGCACAAAAGTGAGAACTCAAGATTTATTAGCAACTTATATATAACTTTCCTGTTTACAGACTTTCCTGGAAATTCAGAACACTGGACAGAATCAGGAAATTCCTTTGGGGCTGTACTAGAGATGTTGGATTTTTGAAAGGAGAGTCCTGGCAGTTTTTGTGTGGAAAAGGAATGTTCCTATGAATTACTGGCTTCACCAGCAACTGGTAAGGAAGTCATTCTAGGAAGTTATTCAAATCTAACCTAAGGTTAATAATATATTTCTGGAGCCAAGAGTTAGTTCGGTGAATTCTGCTAAAGGAACCTATGAGGTCAGTGGAGACTTCTTCAATGACACACTTGGGAAAGACTTGTGAAATGCAAGAGACCATTTTAATTTAACTCCATTACTATAGTAGCTAACTTCTATTTTTGTCTCTCCCAAAGGAGATGTTAAGGAACTAAGACTTGAAGGAAATAACTTATCCTTTCTTTCCCTTTCACAATGAAAACAATCCCTATACTGGGACCAGTACCGTTTAATATCTTCATCAATGATATAGACAGTGGAATAAAAGGCATCTTTAGCAAGTTTGTAGAAGAGACCAAGCTGATTGGTGTGGTTGACATGCCTGGGGGAAAGGATGCCATCCAGGTTTCCCAGAGAGGTGGTAGTTTGCCTATTCTTGGAAACATTCAAGTCCAGGTTGGACGGGACTCTGATCAACCTGACTTGAAGATATCCCTGCTCATTGCAGGGGGTTAAACATGAGAACCTTTGAAGGTCCTTTCTAATGCAAGAAACTCTATGATTCTATGAAAATACCAGAACAGGTGAATCAGACGTTTTCAGATCACTGAAACCCAGACCTATGAATCAGAAGTCCAAGCACAAATGCTCAAGCAGTTTCCTGAGATAAAAATATAGCAAGTTTAGGAGTGAACAACAGAGGGAAAACCACATATCTCCAGGGGATTGCTGTATGAGACACAGTATCAACTACAGTGTTTCTGGGTCTAGACACTGCAGATTTTGAGGGAAGACAAGTGATAATGCAAACACATCACTATAAGAAATTCTGGAGCCATGGAGGAAAGAGAGACAAGAGCTGGGCTTTTCTTTGTTTCTGCAGAAGTCAAGGTTTGACATGCATCATGTAGTGCTCTGTTTGAAGAGCTCTTGCAATACATGCTGAAATTCTAGACTTGTGAAGTCATCAGTAAAATTTTGTTTCACTCTAACAGAATATGGTTTCGATCCAGCTGGTTTTTTATTTCTTGAGAGCTTATTCAAGGACTTTGAGTGTCAGGAGTCAGCCATCTGCCAACATTATAATCAAATTATATTGAGAAAACATTATATTGAAAACCAGTAATTTGAATCTCTGTCTGTAAAAAAAGGCAATAAAGAAACAGAATGTTAAAACATGAATAGTTGTTTGAGTCTTGACCTCTGATTTCCTTTTTCTTATTAAATATATGAAAAATTATTTTCATACCTGAAAAATATGAATACTCAAGAGGCTTTCTGGAACAAATAGTACCTTCCCAGTGCAAGGAGTCTTATTTGTTCCTTTCCTTAAAGATAAAAGAACAAATTATGAAAACAAGCTAGTAAATAAACAAAAACTTGGGTTCTTTTGGAAAAGAAAAAGATAGTGAAGGGTATAAGAAGGCATAAGGAAATCTTGCTGTGTGACACACCTGTTTCACCATGGGTGGTAAACCTTGTGGTGATAAATTAAAATTCATTCCAGAAAAACAAGGTGAGCGTAGTGAGCTTCTAATTAAATATCCTGAGTAGAAAATCTATTTAATGCCTTTGGATGCTCAATACTTATCCTTTGTTATCTGTTCAGGGTATAGTGCTGCTAGACCTATTGATGGGAATGTGAACTTTGTATATCTTTTTGGTGTTTATTAGATGTGAACCTCAAAAAAGTGGAAAAAATGGGGGGTGGGATGCAGGGGAAATGGATTTGCATTTAAATAGGCCAAAGCAAGCTTAGTGAGCTGAGAGGATGGAGGGTTGTGGGGAGAACAAGGGGAAAAGTGCTAGAACTACTAGAAAAGAATATATTAGGATTTTGAGGTGGAAGAAATCAGCATACATATATGAAAGACAAAGAGAAAAGGAAGCCTTAAGGAAAAGGGTTGAAAATCTGGGTAAGGTAAGATGGTTCTCTTGAGAGAAGGGTGTCTCCATAGAGACTATTCTCATCTGATACTGCAAGTTTGGATTAAAATTGGAGGTAAATATATAGTAGTAGAATTGGTTTAAACTCACTGATCCTTTGTGTGCTCCTGAAGAGCTGGTTATCAGTTTGGTGCATCTCAATTTGGACCAACCATGAAGTACTAAACTACTTACTGCAACACCTAATCTATGTTTTGATCACTTCATTTGCTATCAATCAATCTTCATCGAGCCTGAGGCCTCTTCCAGTCTTCTTTGGAGAAGACCTGGATCTTGTTGCGGCTGCCTCGGAGAGGGGTCCAAGAAGATTTCAGTCATCTCCACTGATCTCCGCTGCTCTCTAGCTTTTGAGGCTCTGGAACTGTCACCTCATGGTAGTGGCACTAGTTTTAGTCCAATCCACATTTGTTTATGTCCTAGTAGTTAATGCTTTAACCTAATGAAATATAAATAAGCACGTGTAGCATCATTGTTGTATGTGCCTAAGGGCAGCTCTTCATAGTTTCTGTTTATCATCTGTATGGTAAACAAACTGTTCAGCAAGTCCTATTCACCTTGCTATAATTGCAGAGCCTCTGTAAATAAATAGAAAGAAGTGAGGAATGCAGGAAACTTTGGTAAGACCCTCTTCTTAGGAGGCTATGAAGGAGAACTAATTTATTTCTGTCACAGAGGCATCCAGATAATTTTCCATTTTCAATCCAATTATGAAAGCAAAATGAGAAGTAAAACCACACTTGCTCAGAATTGGAGATATGTACTCTAATTCTGGCTAATCCCGTCAAGCGCCTTCTGACAGCTAGAGAAATTACTGCAGTTTGTTCACTTTTACACTGGATTATGCTCAGCTCTAGAAAAATATTGTTGTACTGTTTACTTGGATAAAATTCTGAAGTTCTTAGGAAATGAAATAGTTCCTAGCTATACAAATTGGTCCATGGCACATGATCAAGACCTAACGTGTGATACTGTACACTGTATATCTGTTAGCATGTCCCTTGGGGGAATTCTCTTCCATGTCTACCAATGTCCCAGACCAAACGGTGGTTAGGTATCACCACCCTGTTCATAGGGTGCTGATCAGGAGGTGTGTATTTAGTCAAAAAAATACCTAGATGTCCACACATACTTGATTACAATTAACTGCAAACTGCAAACAAATTTGCTGCTTTTCTATCTTCACCAACTTCCCAGACATCTGAATCCTTTTCAAACCTCTTTCCCCCCTGATTCTAGTAACAACTAAAGCACTTCTTTTCTCTCTGAGGTCAAGAGATAAGAAGTACATTATAGGTTATTTTGACTGTGTTTGATTTAAAAATGAAAGGCGATAAGCAAATATCATTTAGTTTGACCTTCCTTAATAGGCAAAGTAGCATATATATTTTGCACACTAAAGTGCTTAATTTTCCAAATTACTTTTGCTTCCCTAAGTCAGAAGAGTAATTTTTCATTGTTTATTGTTGCAATACCTGGAATTTATTCTACTTTTTTTTTTTTTTTTGTCAAAAACACTACATTTACTAAAATTACTCTTGATTCCATTACTACTTTGAATCACAAGGAAGCGTCAACAACAAACAAATAGAGATTACACTGAGAGAAGCACTGCAGAACTTCCTAGTCAGGTTTTTGTCACATGAAGCTACCATCTAGCCCACAGGTAACAGAGAAATGATTGCAGAATACTTTGGTTTAGACTGCAGGGTCTATAAAAATAAACTTCTATTAATTTGCCTCTAAGCCTGATGTTCTTTGTAAAAAGGAGGAATAAAACAGAATCTACCTCTACTTGTCACCTTGAGCATGATGGTATTAATATTAGTAATTCCTAGTTTCCTTAGCTTTGTTTGGATATGCATTCATCTCTGGGGCAGAGAGGGGATCAAACTTAGATCATGAAGCAGAAAGGAAAATTCCTAGTTTCTGTAGGAGTCAGGGAAATACCTTTCAAAAAGAGTTCGTGACTCATGCTGTTAACTCAAATTGGTTGAACTTGTTAATACCGCAGTCTTCATCCAGATAAGTCTGGCAGAGGGGGCAGAGAGGGACAGGAAACCAAACTGATCAATGTTCTTCACAGGTGCTTTGTTTTGTTTAGAGGTGACAACATTCATTACTGCTCCCCTTATAAATCACTTTACACATTAACAGAGCACAACCAAATTGTTTCTTATTCTCCCTAGAATCATTAGTAACTCTCCAAATCTCAGATAATTATATCTTAGAGGTTTTTTTAAGCAACACCTGTGTCACTTTTAAAGCTTTCTATAAACAGTTTTGCAGAAAAAAAGAGGACAACTTTTCAAGTCTCATTTGCAAATGATCCCCATAAACTTGTTCTGCAACGATGTGATTGAAATACAGCAAGAAAATGCCATAACTTGCAATGTTTATTGGAATTCTTCTTCCAATTGTCTGATTAATAGGACTACCTATAGTGTTATTCATTCCTGAATACTAAAGATTATTTTCTGCATTCCTGCATTTTGATTTGTTTTAATTTTTGCAGTGGAAATAAATCTTTCTGCTTTAAAGCTCTCTTAGCTTTTATACTGCTGTCCTTAAACCTGTCTTCTGTTTCTGAAATCTTCAATAAATCCTTTTGGGTACTGAACTCATGCAACGAAATATACGCGTGTTGCTAATTAGGAGGATATGCAAATGGCATTAGGTCATGTGAATTTCTGGTTGGTTTTGATTAACTGAATTGTGAACATATCTACACCCCACTTGTAGTTTACTTTTGAGATTACTGTGCCTACACAGCCATAAGTGTGACTGTTCACATAATTGTGTTCAGCCCTCCACAGTGAAAAGGAATCAGGTTGGAAGAAAATATCTTATGGAAAATGTTAATGCTAACAGCATCAATTTGAATAAAACTGGTTAATGAGCAACTTGTACAAGGAGCAGAAAGAGCAAAAACTTTTGACCACAGTGGATGAGCAACAGCTGGGATCAAGAAAGGGAAAAAACATGAATGAGCTTCAGCATATCTGACTTCAGCAATGTTTAATCTTCAACCAATCCAAGTGTCCATAAAATAGTCTTTCAATTAATAGGAGCCAAACACCAATAATTCTAGTTCAAAGAGCTCACATAAAAAGTGGTCATTCTTATTCCAGGAATACTTTCTTTCTGTATCTCTACCCAAAATCCCCTTAAACACTCACATGAAACAACTTATTATTTCAAAAAATATTTAATGAAAGTGTTTTATTTTGATCCCTCTTCTTCAGCAATTAGAATGCAGAAAGCATTCTTTCCATTCTAGCTGCTTTTAATGGTTTACATTATGATGGCAAAATTGTACTGACATGATTTAGTGATAAAAAAAAAACTTTAAAAGCTTTAGTTAATGTCTATGAGATGTTGTGAAAGACTTGGATGAAAGGTGCTATAAAACTAAAAAGTATTATCCTTACTTGTACTCTGACACTAATATTTACATTTAAACTTGGACTTTTGGCAGAGTTCTCAAACTCTGTTCCCATTTAAGGAAAGCAATTATGCACAACTTTGTAGCGGGGAAGAAAAAGAGCTAATCTTCTCCATTTACTGTTCTTGTTAGTTATACATTGTTGCCTATTAACATCTTGACCTTCTCAAGACAGCGACAGAGACATAATGCATCAGAATATTTGATATGTCGCCATATAATTAAGCTTATTGTAACGGGGAATAAATAATACTTTTCAGAGAGAAAAAGTAGGTGCTTAACTGTCCTCAAGAACATCACTAAATATGCCAACAATTCCTTCTTGTCCCTTTCAACCAATCCACAATGACAAAAAAAAAATGTATTTTATGCACAGGATCAATGTGCAAAGTAAAAATAAACCTAGGAATATTTTACAATTTCAGTTCATCTCTGAGTATAAGGAAGAAATGGGTGCAATGGGAAGAACAGAGAGTTCAGCTAGGCTTGCTGATTTCTGTCAATGTTTTCTAACAGAATTGTTTGACTTCCCAGTGCTCCAGCTTTCCAATCTGCACAACAGAGACATCAGTCTTTACTCTTCTGGCAACAGTTTTATGAGGCTGACTTGGCATTTGCTATATGCCCATCTATGGGAGGCACTTTAAATGCAAAATATGCCTTCTCCTGTTTCTGACTCATTTTGTTAATGTATCAGTGTTTCACCTCTGAATTCTGCGGTTTAACTAGAATAACCTTGCATCAATTTGCACTCCAATATGGTTTTAGTTACGCTCGTTTTCAAGCTGCTTGAAGTACGTACACAGTTTATCAGTATTCAAAATTCATCTAGCAGAGACAAGCTGAACTCCTTCGTGGTTTAGAATGAGTTGTCCGTTATACATTGTCTTGTCTAAGCCTTCCTGATTTTGTCCTAGACTTTGTCACACAGTCTCTGCCAAGATCAACCTCTCCTCCATTAATCTGCCATTTCAGAGGGGTATTTGCCAGAACCAATTGCTTTTCCTTACCTCAAAATTTCCTGAATTCCATTCATCTCTACAGCTTCACTAAGCCATTTCAAGCGTTTCAAATTCCAATGCTCTGTAATTTCATTAGCTTTCGTAACATTTTCAGAGAACTTTATTTCTACTAAAACATTGCGGCATCATTTCTCACCCTCTGGCTTGACAAGCTACCCATAGACATGATCAAACACCAACACAATGGATTTGATTTCATTCAAGCTTCTTTCTTTCATTTTTGTATTTTGAATTCAAAGCACACCACCAGCACTCCCTTGTCTTACAGCCATTCTACAACTTCATCCTCAGCATTTCTCCTCTTTCTCGCTCTCTCTGCCCATATACCTGTCAAGGCATGGGGTGAAATGGAGCTGGAAAGGTAAAGAGAAGTGCTGAGGAAAGGGTCTGAGCTGTCAGCTACTACTCAGCAGTATGAGCGCTACAAAATGTCTAATTCCAACACTCCTAAACCCACCCTTGGAGCAATGAGCCATGATTTTTACCTTCTCTTCACTACAACTATGACTAAAAGACAAGAAAAGCAATCAAATCCATGTATTTCTCTGTGCTTACCTTACCAGACTTTTCGCGGGCCCAATAAGCACTGCCCAAGTTTATCTTTTTATCTTCTCTACCAGGAAAGGGAAAAGAAATGCAGTTTTAGATGCAATGACAGAAGGCAGAGGGGGGGCAGGTTAGATCCTGGCTGCAAGGAACGAATAAAACATTCATAAAAAATGTCAGTGTTGTAACGTAACTGCATATACGTAACACATAACAAAAAAAATAAGAGAGAGACTGATGTGGTTCATGGTTAGCAGGTCAGATAAGGATTAGTTGAGTGGTACATTTCTTCGGTGGCTTCCACAGCAGTAAGTTGGATGGTGCCTTGGGCAGCCTGATTTAGTGGGATGTCCCTGTCCATGGCAGGGGGCTTGGAACAAGATGATCTTTAAGGTCCCTTCCAACCCTAACTATTTTAGGATTCTATGATTCTAAGTTTTTTAAAACTTTAAAGTAAGTGGGCAAATATGACTTTTCTTTCTCAAACTGACACTTTGAGACAATAATTTAGTTATAGGGGTGATCAGAGCAGTTGCTACTGTGAGGAAAACTTCTGAAAGACAGTGAACATATTTTTTCAGTATTTAAAAGACATAAAAATATAGAGGAAGCATCTCTTTAAGTAGGGCTTCTGGCAACCTTTTTACTGAGGAGATCTCTTGAGGAAGAGCTGGCTTTCACTGATGTCATGGTTATGACTGGGACAGAGTTAATTTCCTTCCATGATGCTGCTGCATTTTGGATTTAGTGTGAGAATAATGTTGATAATATATATTATTTTAGTTGTTGCCAGGTAATGTTTATGCTCAGTAGGATAGAGATAATTTTCTTCCCAGCAGCTGTCAGAGGTTTTATATTTAGTATGAGAAGAATGTGGAAAATACACTGATGCTTTTAGATCTTTCTAAGAAATCAAGGATTTTTCAATTTCTCATATTTTAATAGTGCCAGGACAGATAAATTGGCCAATGCAATGTTCCATACTATAATATCATGCTCAGTATAAAATTGGGAATTTGGCTGGGCTATGGGAGGCGAACCAAGTTCTACCTGCAGTGTTTGCATTCTGCTGTTACTGTGCTTTTTGTGATCTCTGCACTCATTGCTCTCAATGTACTTGCTAACATCACTGCTTGGGACAGGCTAATTGTTGAGTTGTGAGCAGCTGTATTTTAATATATACTCATATATATATGCTATTAGTAGAACTCTTCTCTCTCCTTTTATTGTTCAATTAAAGCTGCCTTTATCTCAACCCACAAGTTGTCATTTTCTTTTCCAATTGTCTTCCCATCTGACTGAAGATGTGGAGAGGTGTCAGATAGTGGATGTGTATTATTTAGGAACCAGCTAGGGACTAAACTACAACAACTGAGAAACACAAAATCACAAATGCAAAGCTGCTCCCTCTCTCATTGCCAACAATTTCATTCTGCCACACTTATTTTACGGATTATATGAGATGCTTTTCATGATGCTGGCAAGAGCAACAGACCATGGCTGTGGACACTGTGGGAGGTTATACCGGTTTTTTCTTTGCTTCTGTTTGAGATCCCATATGTCTGCAGTGAATAAGCTGTTCCACTATTCACTGTCATACAAAGCCACATCTTTAGTTCACACATTATAAGAGGTTTCTTGAACACGCGCCTCTTTGACAGACTGGAGACATAACAAATACCTACAATGTCTGCAAAACTGTAAATGCCAAACATTCTTCAGCTTGAACTGAGTTAATACCTTTAGAGGAAGAGGTAGAAATAGCACAACTAAAATTTCCTGAGATTTAGCTAACAACGGCATGACATTGACCTTACAACGACACACCAAATCACTCACAGCAAGATGTGAGTGAAGGATCCATAACAGTAACTACAGAGGTAAACAAAAAAATATAAATGAATAAATAAATTTCCCTCAGTGTACACCTTTCTGTCCATATAAAAATATGATCAGACCAATCTTTTCTAATGTGTCATTCAGATGTTTCTGTTTTGCCTCCTTAAGTCATATTACTTATAACTGATTTCCTGATCAGTCTATGCCAGCTCACAAATGGTTTTATGTGTATTTCTCAGTCATATTTATTTTTGCATGACAGAAAAGAGTAAATCTGCCCATTCAAGGGGTTACTATATGAACTACTTCAGTTTGAGCCCAGCTAGTATTTAGACTGTGTGATTACAATCATCTCTCATGCGCTTGGAAGTATAAAAAAATGTCTTGAAAAAACTCTTAAAATGGTCTAACAGAGTTTTTTATCTTTTTTTAGTTTAAATTTCCTTTACAATTACATATTAGCAATATAGTATTTATGAGGAACATCAGTGAAAATGTCCTTGAGTTAAATGGATACTTGTTTATTATTACCCAGTATGTTTTCTTTTGACATATTAGGCTGTAGAGCAGAATGATTTATTGCACGTAATCAGTAAGTACAGTAGATTATCACAGCTTGGAATAATAATAATAAAAAATGAATATATGAATGCAATATTTTGCAGTATAATAAGAACTACTATTTAAATAGCTTGATATAATCAGGCACAGGCAATCCTGTTTTCTGATGAACACTGTTCTCTCCTGAGGCATGTAAAAAAAACACATAATGTAAAAAAATGAAGCAGTAAGAATAAATTTCTCCTTAGCAAGCACTTTCAAGATGACTACTTATGGTCATCTTTGTATTTAGAACTAATTGTGCTGTTTTATTTTAAAAACAATGATGAAGTACAAAACTGAAATTATCAAAGAAAAATAGTTTGGTTAAAGTAAACAGGTTTTTCTTAAGATTTCACAAATAAGAAGCAGGAAAATGTCACCTTTAGGATTAGATTGGGTCTTAGAAAAGTTTTATGTATAAAATTTATTTTTTTTATTCAGAATCAAAGCCATTTTCCATAGAAAGTCTGAAGAAATTTTGCTTTATATGTGAAAAAGACATGGCAAAGGTAACCTCAGAAGCTGTAATTTGGCAGCTGCAGTAACAGGGTGTATATTCTTGAAGCATTAACTACAGTTAGTAGAGCATCTCAGATGAGATTTATCTCACTGAATGTTGTGAAGTGAATCAGAGCTGATGACCCTAAAGAAGACAACTAGTTATTCGCAGAAGGTCTTCCACTCAACCTCTCTTGGATGCCCATGTGAGGATAATACAAATTATCTCCTGGAGGTGCCTTATTCTTTCCTTAAACAAAAAAAGACTGGTAGAGGTGACAAAACAAGTTGGACAACTGATTTCAGACATCTGTGTTACGAATCCAACCCGTAAGGAAGAAGCAACAACCCCTGTATGCACAAAGTTATCAATTTAATTTCCCTTCCTTCATGTTGCAGGGAGTATTTCACACAATTATAATTGATGATGAAGGAGGAAAACAGTATATGGGGGAAAAAAAGCTATGACACCAACATTCTTCCGCTATTAAGATGTTTCTGTTAGTGACTGTCTGGAGGAAGTAGGACTCCAATCTTTTTTTGCCCGTTTAAAACTGGACCACAAGTAAACACTAAATCTTGGAGAAACAGTTGAGGATCTGTTGTGTAGACTGTTAGTCTATTACCTGGAGGTCAAAAGCAATTGATTTCAAAGTCAGAGGTAGGACTGCTATGTTACATAAGATGCAAAATGCCTAAAATAGCTCAATCACAAGGGCTCTCTTGTATAGGAAAAGCTATATAAAGACAAAGCATTATTTATTTACTATGTTGATTCCACTTGATTTCACCTCAATTTCTTTTCAAAATTAGGACAAGAAAGCAAGTGCAAGAAAAGAGCAATCCAAGCCACATACTCTGAATTCTTTCTGAGGAATCTGTTTCTCTTCCTTGTCAAAACCAATGGTTTATGTTAGTTCCCCATTATACGAACAATTTTAAGGAGACGGGACCTAACTTAGAGCTGTTAGTTATATATAGTGCTGGGATGGGCGTAGGTGTGCCTGAATGTTTCTACAAATGGCATAGTTTTCATTAAAAAGTCACATATATTATGCTTGTTGCAAGCTCCAGAAGAGGCCACGAAGATGATCAAAGGGCTGGAGCACATCCAACACGAGGACAGACGAGGACAGGCTGAGAGAGTTGTAGTCGCTCAGCTTGGAGAAGTGAAGGCTCCAGTGAGACCTTATAAAAGCCTTCCAGTAATTAAAAGGGGCTACAGGAAAGCTGAGGTGGGGCTACAGGAAAGCTGAAGTAGGGCTCATTATCAGGGAGTGCAGAAATAAGAAAAAGGGGAATGGTATGAAGCTGAAAGAGGGGAAGATAAAGATGAGATATCGGGAAGAATTTTTTTCCTGTGAGGGTGATGAGGAACTGGAATATGTTGCCCAGAGAATTCATGGCTGCCCCATCCCTGGAGGTGTTCAAGACCAGGTTGGATGGGACTTTGAGCAACCTGGTCCAGTAGGAGGTGTCTCTGCCCATGGCAGGGGAGTTGGGACTGGATGATTTTTAAGGTCCCTTCCAGCTCAAAACTATTCTATGTTTCTATGATTTTAGGATGAGCTGCAACATCATACCTCAGTAAAGGTCTAGTAAAGCTGAATCCTGAATCGGTCTGATCTGCTGTATAAGCCGAAGACATCTAAACTGTACATACTCTACAGGAGAGCTGGCCAGGAGTATCACAAACAGCAAAACCACAGCAATTTGCTATGCTCGTTGACAGAAAACATTTCCCCTGGGAAGTGAGCCTTTTCTTTCCCTCACTAAGAATTATCCATTTCAATAAATTTATACTCTGCTTTTTTCTTTCTTCCTATTTTGTTTTGGCCTGTCTAACAGCATCATCACAAAATTCAGATTCATGGCTGATGTACCTATAAAAACCTCATATGTTAAAAGAGGGCCAAGATAGCAAAGGTAGATGACGTGGTAATCATGGCCCAACTTTTCATGATACATAGAAAGAAAAGTGGACCTGCCTTTCCCTTCTCAATTCCTAACACTCTCACTAAGTTTGATGGAGATCTCTGCTTGTTCCTCTACCCCACCTACACAGGAGCTGTGAGATACTCAGCACAAACACAGAAGGGTGTTCTTTAGTTTAAGGACTTCAGAATTGATGTTGTCATTGAGGAAAGCAAATTTAAGTGTTCATTTATGCACAGCTGTTGGAGTTGCCATTGGAAAGTAGAAACTTACGTGGATAAATTATGCATAGTATCTTTCCAGTGCTTCCAGCAGAGTATAGCAGGAGAAATAGCACAAAAGCAAGGTCAATGAGTATTATTCTCGATATTAACTTTTCTTCCAAGTAAGAAAAAAGCAGAAAATAATTTTTTTTAAAAAAAGTAAAAAGAAGAACTACAGTTTTTTGTTTAAAATTTATGGAAAACCACAAAAGAACATGATTTGAAAAAAGAAGAAATATAGGTTAGAATTAACTCATTATTAACTCTTTCTAGGACACTTCAGAGCTGAATGTATGTCATCTCCTTGTAGATGTGTACTGCAGATACACCTTCGATAACCAAAACCACAAAGCTGGTCAGTCTTTCTAGAATCAGTAGGAAAGAACAAGTACCTTGAGGATGTACTTCATTGAACATGTGTGTCTGCCTTAGGAACATCTAAATCTTGCTACATTTTATCAAATGAATTCCAAAGTGCAAATCGTTCATGAAAGTTCCAATAAAAAACTTGGGATGTGAAAATATATTGGAATAACAGACTTCCCCAGCAAATGTAATTATTTTCTTTGTGTCAATTCCAAAAACAAACAAGCATGAAAATAACAAAACTTAGTAATGGACTGAATCAGTCTCTGAAACAAGAAAGAGCATCAGTCAGAGCAGCTTCTCTGCGTGCCAAACACACACAAAGTGATGCAGCCAACCCTGAAGGAATGCAACGGGGTGACAGTATTTGGAGGGAATATTGGGCATGCATCTTCCTCCATTACAGAACCTTATGGTAATCTGATGCGAGTCATTTGGAAGAAATATCCTTGTGTGCGATAAGATGAACTTCATAATGGTTTGCTTATTGTAATATTTTTTTTATGACCATATTGATTTCAGTTAAAACATTTTTTTTTCTCCCTGGAAAACAGAAAAAAGGAAAAAGAAGTGAACTTCTTGCCAAAAAAAATGTTTGTGTTCTTATGAGACAGTCAGCTTGAATATAGTATTTAGGATGAGAACTACCTGTCTTAGTGTAGGTTCCATGTGCTCAGAGGTTAGATTTAGTCTGCAGATCAATTTTGGTGTCTTCATGAAGGTTTCCAGATGAGAGCTGGTTGGTTGAGCGCTCATTATAATTCATATCTAGTCAGGAAAGTAAATGAAGTTTAGGAAGCAGTTCACATCACCTAAAAACTAACAAATGGACAGCTGTAGCAGGATTCAATTGCCTAAATACAGACATCAGATATAGTAGAGTACGCCAGTGTAGTTCCAAAAGGTTTAGGATTCCCATAGGTCTTGTGTCACGTTTGCCAGCTTTCCATTAATGTCTCGTATGTGAAGGCAACTGAACCTACATGTGATAAGCTGAACCATTCCCTAAACACTATTACTATGCTGACTAGAACTCCACTTACTCCAATAGAAACTTAGACATCTGTGGGAATATAAGCACAGGAGATTGAAGCGAATAAGGTTGTTACTTAGATATATTACCTTTCAAGACCTCTAAATAAGTCTAAAAGGAAGTTGGTTGACGTTGTGAAGGTCTTCAGTCCTGAAATGGTGACAACATGAAATACACACAGCAGTGGTGTTGTGGATGAAATAGGTAGCTGAACACCATTTATGGTGAAAAGAGTATTTTCATGGTACGATACTGATGGTTGTTTTTCTTTTTTATTATTATCTTTTAAATCAAAGCGCAATCAGCATTTATCAGGTTCAGTGGTATTGGAACACAAGGAAGAAGTGAGACCTGTGGCTGTTCAAAGTTCTGAAAAGAAGATCTGATCCTATTGCTGTAGACTGAGGTACTTAAAGCTATCCCTCCTTGATGCTTGCCTCCAAGTCTGTCTTCATGAATTAGAAGTGTGAACGCATACAACTGGCAAGTCACTAGTAAAAAAGCAGAACAGAAAGCTTGTTTGAAAAAATGAACATGTTTCATGGTTAGCATCTTTCAAGAAGTCAAGTGTTGATCATAGGCACAACAACTCTTAGATACAAAATAACTGTATTTCACTATAGAGAAAAAAAGAACAACTTTACTTGAAAGTAATGATTTGAATTTGAATATATCCTTAAATTGTCACTTACATTTTTTTCCTTTTTTTTATGTACTAAGATGGAAATTAAAAAACTCTGGAAGGAAAAGAAAAGTTCAAGAAAATTGTCAGGAATTATGTTCCACAGCATAAACATTACTGTTTTTCTGTCTTCCACCATAAAGAAGGAAAAGAGTTGTTGAGTATTTAAGGTTTCTCGAGTCAAAAAATATTGGCTTCAGAGTGATTGAGGGGCACAGGAGTATTGAAATACGATGCAGATGCTCATGCAAACATGAATCATGTATAAACTGGGAATGGGATTTCTGCGGCACATCATCCCCAGCTGGGGTTGTGCTGATTATTTTCTTGTTTAGTTCATTTTTAGCCGCTAGCTGTCGCCCCCTTGGTGACATTAATTTGCTGAGGTGAAGACCTACCATGTCTATTCAACATATTTTGCTGCTGCATCAGTTTGGCAGCACAGGAATTTGTGAGAATGGACAACTACTTTGACCTTACTGTGGTAATGGAAAATATGTCAAATGTATTGATTTGACTGCTTTCCTATTATAGCTCAAGGGAACAAGCCAACTATGACAAGGATTTTGACTGCGCTAATAGGTGGTACAATGTGTTCTAGTACGAGATAAGAGTTTTAACTGTTGTGATACTTGAGTGCCCATCCTGCTAAATGCAATCAATAGTAGACTTGTTCTCATTTTAACAGAATCCACAGAGATTGCAGCACATTCTGAGTGGTTTAAAACCACTAAGCAAGCCACAAAAAAGTTCAAGGAGGAACTCTGTTGTAGAAATGCACCTTGGAAAAATCACTAGGAGCATTGACTCCAGCAGTACAAGAGCAAGGATGGATCACAAGAGCGGCCAGTACATGTGACGGGATGCAGACTACTGTTCTGAACCAGAGAGCTTAGGCTGGATACTATGAATGTGAGGTGGTCATTGAAGAAGTTTCAGTCTCATCTGCCATAGTACTAGAATCCTCCTGACACATACTTCCCAAAAGTCTCTTAGATATCAGTGGAAACAGGCTGAAATATTCTATATAGCATGCATGTCTTAATGCATGTCTTGACCAGCTTTCGCTCTTGTAGCTGGGATATATCCAGTTAGAATTAGGCTGGCAGTTCTCAGTTACAGAAGTCTGGTCGATGTGATGATGTAGTCCATATAGAATGGGATGAAGATTTCTGCCTAGGTACTGGTGGACATGGAGGAAAATGGACAACGAACTCTAGCAGGTATTTAAGGTTTTAAAATCCTAAAACTTGGACAAAATATTATTGAAATCCCAGTAGAAAGTTCATTAATATTTAGATGTCAAAACGGAAAGAAGAAGAGGCTTCTGGAAGAATTGAACGACTGACAGAAACATCTATTTAAGCTACAGCAGAGTGAGAAAAGAATGACATTTCAGAAGGGGCATAGTAGTGAAATAGACTGCTTAACCTGGAAGAAGCTCTTTGTCATCACCGTAACTGACTTCAGGATATGGGATTTCAGAGGTACCATTAAAACCAATTTTACAGTAATACCTTTGGCACTCTGAAGTGTTGTAAATTAGATTTTCAAAAACCAACAAAGCTGCAGAAACATATATTGCTTCTTTGTTGTTAAGAAATAAGGGCAGTATCAAACCATCTGTCAATAAGAAAAGAGTGAACAGACATAGGTAGGGCCTGAAGTAATGTTATATTAGAGACATAACAGCAGCTCAAAAGGTCAAAAATCCTCCTCAGCACTGTTTGTTCAAGAGAAGACACACCAGTTTCAGTAGTTTACAGCACTCTAATGGAGTGAGGCAGCTAGTGTTGTATTTAACCACCTTCACCTGCTGCCCCACTTTAAGTGAGCAAGTACCCACTCATAATTCACTTTACTGAAGCAGTCTTTGCCATAAATCAGTGACGCAAACCTGACTCCCACTTACGTTTTTGGTATGGTGAGACAGATTAATCATCAGTCCTTCACCTTTCAGTGAGGTCCTGGAAGACAGGAATATTTTGTTACACCACAATGAAGCAGATAGCAAATCTCACCGCCCCAGGAATCTGGGAAGTAGAAGTTTCAAGGAATCAAAAATGAGCTGGAAGTACACATGTATTTCAGAAATATTCAGGGTTTTCGTAGTGTATGTTAAGTAGTAACATATTAATAATGAAGGATAGGTTTAAGAATAATGAAAAATTACATGCTTCAAGGCTCAAACTTCTGTAAAAATATGAAAAGGACCTGTTTGTAGAGATCATCAAAAGACCTTATGCAAGGAACACCAGATACCCAGCGTGCCTGCCAAAGGGTGCTAGCCTTGAGTAATGAATAAACCAAGATGCATGTGTTGCTGTGAGAGGTACTAACAGGGTCTCAAGCACCACTTCTCTTTCCTTCAGCGGTTCGAAATGTTCCCCTGCAGTAAAGGGCAAGAGTAGGAAGTTACCTCTTCTGCTTGCTCATCTTTTCGCAGGGTTCCTATCTGCAAATGGGTAATCCGTTTCAGTCTCTAGCAGGGGGATGTAAATTCCCACCCTTTTCAGCAGGGAATTAAGTGCATCTTCACTGAATTCCTGACTCTCCTAACACCACTCTTCACCAAGAGGTACTTGGAGAAGCCAGAAGAACATTGGCTTAATAAGGTAATATTCAAAATCAGTAGACCATTAAGCTTTAATTTAAAAATTAGAATGTCAGATCTAATAAGTGCCAGCTTTAAGCAAGATGCATATTCTGTGGAAGAAAAACACCTCAACACTCCCATCTCAAAACTTGGAAATTACTATAGGTGTTATATCAGCAAGACTGTAGTGAGAGGTGGGAGAGGATTGTGTGTTTTGAGATCATTCTCTGCCATCTTCTGAAGCTTGGAAAGCATAAATGCTTTCCTGACACCGATAAGAACAGCCGAACAATAAGTCACTGTGGCTGAAATTCGTAACATAAATAGAGGGAGTATGTTACAATGGGAGCTCTCTCCTCTTCACAGGAAATAGATAGATTAGATAGATAGATAGATAGATAGATAGATAGATAGATAGATAGATAAAAGGCTTGCAAGTTAATTCGTATCTCATTTGAAGGGACATGAATCAATACCACTTTTGCGGGGTGGAGGGATCTTGAGAACACATGAATTACTTCTGCACCAAGCATAAGGCCTCTTTAGTTAGACAGAGTGTCATTGTAGAGCCTCTTTGTGCCTGAGGATCATAAGTTATGGACCCAGAATATACTTCTCCCACATTCCGGGACTTTATGCAAGAGATCTTTTAGCCCAGCAGTCATGGAGAATCAAGAAGCCCAGTTCCTTCAAGAGTGGGATGAAGTCATGGTCAGCATGATAATGAGGACCAGCTTAGAATCATAGAATTGTATAATTGTTTGGGTTGGAAGGGACCTTAAAGATCATCTAGTTCCAGAACCCTGCCATGGACATGGACACCTTCCACTGGACCAAGCTGCTCAAGGCCCCACTCAGCCTGGCCCTGAACACCTCTGGAAATGGACCAGCTATGACTTCTATGGGCAACCTGTTCCTGTGCCTCACCACCCACATCGTGAAGAATTTATTCATGATGTCTAATCTAAACCTTCTCCCTTCCAATTTAAAGCCAACTATCTAAGTGCTACTGAAATCTCTGTGGATAAATTGAGCACCTACATGCGGCTGACAGGTAGGGCACAGAACCCACAGGAGACTCAGAGAACTTTGGCAAGCAAGTGGGGGCCCAGATGAACTTCCTAGGTTACCTCAGATGGAACAATTTGCCTATTTCAAGCAGATGGATCCATCCAAGGTGCATGCAGTATAGGCATGTATCTCTGAATTAGTATACCTATCTTGATGGTATGATCACAAGACAATAAGCAAAATGTCATTTCTTTTAACAAACAAAATGTTACGGTTTGCTTTACCTGCCATGTTTTAGATGTTTACTTTCAGATTACATAAACCATGCAATGAACTTCAGTTGCCTCTACACAGACTGAATTTGAAAATCTTTGGATATCTGGTAAATGTATTGAACCAGGAGAGTTGATGGCATATTTCTTTGCAAAATTAACATGAATGGAGGTCTTTTCAAGCCATTCTGTAGTTGATTTATTCTCTTTTCTTTTGCTAGATGATATTTATGTCTGTCTAAACAATACCTCATAAATCATTTCCAGAAGGTGACCTTTTATTTTTGGATGAAAACACGTATTTGTGTTAGTTCAGAGACAGCTATTTCAAAATGGAACTTAAATCTTTATTAAAGATACCTTAAATAAATAAACTCTTCCAACAGTAACAAAAGTAAAAACATTTTGCTCATTATTACACTGCTAAAGTACTGCATAAAAGTTTCTTTGTGTACTCTTAAAGACAGCTTTTCAGTGCTGGCAAATAGATTCCAAGGCATTTACGTAACTAATATAAAATGAGAATGGGTTACATTTAAAGTCCACCAAAAATCATGAAAGATTCTGAGCTTTTAATGAAATAGTGTGGCCAGCAGGACTAGGGAAGTGATTATCCCCTCATACTTGGTGCTGGTGAGGCCACATCTTGAATCCTGTGTTCAGTTTTCAGCCTCTCACCACGAGAAAGACATTGAGGTGCTGGAACATTTTCAGAGGAGGGCAACAAAGCTGATGAAGACTCTGGAGCACAAGTGTTGTGGGGAGATGCTGAGGGAACTGTGGCTGCTCAGCCTGAAGAAAAGGAGATATATAAATTCACTATGAAACAGTAGTTTGAAAGGGAGCAAAAGAGTCATGGAAGAACATCGGGAACACAGGATGCATCCCTCAGATCAATTTCTAATCCTTAGGCCAGATCAAAAGCTTCTAGTGTCTTGCAGTTTGCACATCCCTAAAAAACAGCAAGATGTCTGGAAGGTAAATTGGTTCCTGGGGAGTTTAAGTAGGCAAAGTTGTTGACCCATAGCATAAGCTTCATTCTCACTTACTCATGCACCAAATTAATTTGTCATGATTTTTTACGGGAAGAAATAACATGACTATCAGGACTTAAGTTCTACCTGCTTTCCTAGGTTATCAGGTATTAGGAATATTTATATGGAAGGAAGGGGTTCATAAACCTACAGGTAGAGGAAAGAAACTAACTTCATTTCCCATCTCTTCTGGCAAGTGAAAACCAAATCAATATCTCACACCAGTATCCTAGTCACAATATCTACTTTTTTCTCAGGCTGAAAACTTTATTGAAATTATGCATTGACAGTGCTCTTTTCATTGAATTATTAAATAGAAGATGAATATTGTTTTGCTATATTTTGTGCTGAGTTCCTTGGAATCAATCAAAAGAGATGTTTGGAGGAAAACCCATTCCTGTGCTGGTTATAGGAATGAGAAAACCAAATCTGCTTGAGTCTCACAAGAGTAGGACACTTGCAAACTAAGTAGAAAAGATCAGATGTCTGTGCAAAAGTACCACTAAAATGCTTGACTCACTTAAATACTTAGATGGGATGACAAAGAGCTTGTGTGGGAATTTTTAAGGGTTATTTATACTTTTACAGATATAAATCACACCTACATTCCACTTTAAAGAGCCTACATGCTTTTGTTAATCCAGTCAAAAGAGAGGAAGTGAAAAACCCTTGTTATTTGCATCCTTTAACTTTTAGAGGTTTATAAATCTTTTCCAAAGGGCTACCCTTTAGGGCAGTTTTCAGTAGGTCAAGCAGACAATACCTTGTGCTTTCAGCAAGTTCAGTTAACAAAAGCCCGGAATGTAGCTATGCAATTTGAGGTGAGTTATGCTGCCATTAAGCTCCAATCAGTGTAATAACTAACATAACAGTATTTGAACAAATATATACAGTAATAATATTGAGACTTTATATAGTACAAAGCGAACCTTAAAGGGTAGGTAAAAAATAAAAATAGTTTTTCAAATACAAATTCTTTAGTGCATTTGTTTAAAAGAAAAAGGATGTCAAAATAATAATCCTTCTCTCTTGGTCATTCAAAAAGCACCTTTATCATCAGCCATTTTATCAGAAAAAGTTAGAGGGAGGCTATAACTAACAAGGGTTTCAAAATTAAAAGAGAAGCAGCATAGAAATGTGCTCTAAAATTACTCTCTCAACTCCACCTTTTTGGATGACATTGCAACAACTGGAATAACTATTTTTGTGGCAAACTTCAGACATATAAATAAAGATTTTTATTTTTGTCTTTAATATTTTTTCCTCCCCATTCGTAAATACTATTTAAACAGGAGTTAATTTTGGAAACACTAAAATTATATACCATGTAGAAAATTAGATGAGATAAACTCTGTGGCCTTTTCAATTTGATAATCTCAGAAAAGATTGTGCTGCATACATAGTGTTTGAAATAACCAATAATACAAGATAATAATAATTCAAAGAAACATTTCAGTGCCTCCTGAGGCTGAGAAATGAGAGCTCATAACAGCATTTGTTATCTGTCACACTATCTGGCACCTCAGATTTCTACACCCATCACATGATCCAGTCTGTGTCTGTATGGAAGCAGAGGAAAAAGTCTGATATGTCAGAGATTTAGAAGCTGGTTCTCTTCTTCAGATGCATATGTGATAACATGAAGGACGTATATTGTGAAGACAGTGGGAAGCAGCTGGAGTATTTGCCTACCTCTCCCTTACATATCCTGAGTCTGAAGGGTTAATAGCTTCTGATCAGTGAAAAAAGTTTCTTCTGGGACTGAGTCCAGGTGAAGCACTGGTTTCATTCCCATCTCACGTTTGTTTGCCAATTGGCAGTACCTTGTTCCTCCTGGTTTATAATTGTGACAGATCCTGGCAAAACCTGTCCATCGCAATGCTTTACCCTTTTAATCTGTTGCATCAGCTGAAGATCTCCTGAAACTCAGGCCACTTCTGCTCCAACTCTGCACTCTGGGCAATTCTCCCATGCACAGATACTGCTGATGGCAAATTGTTCCTGACAGACTGTATAAGTAGGAAAAAATCACAACCAACTGCAATCTTTCCTAGTATAGTGCTGAAGGCTCCCTCTCCCGCTCCTCCTTAGCACTTTTTATTTGAAGCCAGTTTAGATACTCATATGAGAGACTTCAGAAAAGCCATGTAATACCCATACAGAAAACATTCAGATATGTTTTCTTCAGCTCTCAGTCACTGTTTGCTTGGCATGAGGTAATATTAGAGTATTTAATTCTCTTGATAAAAAGCCTATCACCTGTATTGGTAATAATAATTAGGGTGGAGGCATAGCACGGGTTGTAGCAAAGCCCTACGTGCATGTTCCCTGTCAATATTTGTCCTCATGTAGTGACAAATAAGTTGACACCATAGTCTATTAGCCCAGTTCTTGGATAATTTTAAGGTTATTAGGGTGACTATAAGAAAAATAAAGTCATTCAGAGGTTGAGAAAAAAATAAGAAGAAATTGGAAATTTCATCGAAATTGGAAATTTCAAATCTCACGATTGCCACTCAAGAGAAATATTTTTTTTCTTTTGAGTCCCTAGTGGCTCCCTTGTGTTCAGGGACAAATGCTGTCAGTATGGGGAATGTTAACACCATCAACTTCAGCACCTATTTTAGCATCAATTAGCAGCTAATTCTCCAAAGTGGCTCTTCCTGTTAGTGTTCAGTCCTTGACCTTTTTCTACTAACCAAATAAGGACCACTAATTTTGAATTTATCAGTGTTGCTATAGCTACAAAACTCTGTATGCCAGATAATATTCTGCAGATATGAAGAACAAAGATATATCATATAGTTTACAATGTTTGTTGTTATCATGACAATAAATTCACAGGCCGCAGTATGTAGTCATACAGCAATTTGTAGACAGGAATGATTTAAATTAATGGTTCTTATTTTTATCTTTTTCAGTGGGAAACAGCACAGAGTATCTTTATAGGTGTTTTCTGTATTCAAGAGTGAGACATGATCATCTCTGGAAAGTGGCTGACAGAACCTGAACTGCTAGCTGGATAGAGGAGGATTCTTCTCCTTAATTAAGTGTGAAGCAAGAGTAAAGTTAGATGATACGAATAGATCCCATCTCAAATGCTACACATGTAGATACAGTGGATTGGAGACCTCGTGGAAACCACTTGAGAAATCTGAGTGGACCCTAAGTAGTTACATGGGAGATCATTTAAGAAACTTGAGTGGGCAAAGAAAGGAGATATTTTCTGTATACTGAAAACACAAATCTCTTAAAAGCTTTCCTATAGTTGGGAGCACAGGGACTTCCCTGTTCCTCTGAACTATGTTTTGCCTCATGTTTCGTAGTGTATGCCAACATTCATGTCCTCTCTCTGCATCTATCTGTGTAACCTACTTGCCCCTTGCAGACATTTAAACAAATAAATAAATAAATACATGAATGTCTCTGCTGACACAGACTATCACATTGTACCTGTCTTTTTTTGATGGAAGTCTTTAGAAACTGAACATTTTAGCAGGCTGTTTTCTGCATACCCTAGTAATTATATGCTATGTGCTTTAATTTTGCTTCAAAAGAGTCATTTTAACAATTCAGATCCATGGGCTTTCCTTAGAGCATTCTGTCACAGACATTTCTACTTCTCACAGGTAGTATGTTAGGTATTAATTATGCTCCATCTGCACTCCGGATGTTAAAGCGTTGCTAATTTATTTGAAATGATGACAAGGAGATCTCTATAGAATTTAGCTTGTTAACTTCATCATTTCCGAGAGTTCAACAAAGTGACTATTTATTGTGTTATTTTTCCATAATAACACTTACAACTTATGCAAACTTCTATAGAGCAAAGTGTATCTTAGCTCTTTAGCAGCTGAGGCACAGTAAGGTAAAGCTCAATCCTGTTGCTAGATACAACTGGTCCTTTTATACACAATGTTTTTTGGAATTGGGGAAACTTGGACATAGCAATATTTGATTACCTAAAAATCACTATCATTGTGTGTGCATGTATATTGTTTCAGTTGCATAACTTTATATATATGCTATTCTATTGATTTATGATCCTAGTGATATTTTAATGCTATTTTAACTAGATAATAATGGATAATAATTACAGATTGCCCAGAGAGGCTGTGGGTGATCCATCCTTGAAGTGTTCAAGACCAGGTTAAATGGGGTTTTGAGCAACCTGATCCAGTGGAAAGTGTCCCTGCCCATGGCAGGATGTTGGAACTGAATGATTTTTAAAGTCCCTTTCAACCCAAACCATTCTATGATTCTGTAATTCCTCTATTAGAAATTGAAATTAGATTGAAGCTGTTTTCCTTAGAAAATTTTAGATATTACTACAGGGAAAGAGAAGTCTAGTGGAATATCTGTATTTTATTTCCATGCCATACACCCAAGTATCTCAGACACTTGTCTGTTCAGTCTTTAGTGGGAAATTGTACAGTCTCCTGCACAATAGAGGTACAGCTGCACAACCATTGGACTGAAAAAAGTCTTGGTATCTGCAAAAGATTAAAGTCACCTTGCTTCCATCTAGGACAGCACTGGCTAACATGGGCTGCTTCTTTCCAAATGCTGCTTTTGATTTGGTTTTCAGTTGGTTTGTTTGGGTTTTTTTCTGTAGGTGTGGTTCAACATGAATATTATATTCAAGGGCAGAAAGCAGATATATTTTGCAATCTCTTTCTAGCTTGTACAGGTACCATAACCAGGCTAAGCCAGCATTGAAAGATGTTATTTCATCTGTAAATAGAGAATAACACAGAAAACTTCTTCTGTTAAAGCAAGGTCACTTCAGTCCTACATTTCCAGCAGGAAGCCCACAGCAGCCTATCATACAGAAGGCTGGAAGAAAAGATGAAAGGGAATCTCAGTAAAAAGGAGGATTCAAAGTTAGACTTTTAAAGATGCCACATCATGATTTCAGAAGTTACACTCTATCAATTAGCAGTCAGGAATTTGCTTGTTCATTCCTCCCACATCTCACAGATCTTCCTCACAGATAATTATGAAATGTTGTGTTTAATAGAATTAAAGCCAAACCAATGGCTTCATGTAGAGCTACTCATCTTGTTTTGTTATTCACCTAAAGCACAAATAATCTCAGCAGTTCAAGGACAGTCATCACAGTGAAATATGGGCAGTGGGATTGGCTTCAGAAGAAGATTTAATTTCTGTACTTAATTGTTAAAATGGATTTATATTTAAATTTGAGGAAATGAGATCCATTTCCTAAGGGTTAAGGTAGACATTTAAACGCCAGCGCTCTTCTAGTTCTCAGATATTTTTGTTATTTGGCTTCAGATAAATTGCAAAAGGTAATATTGCTCATAATTTTTTTCAGTTATCTTCAGTGATGACATTTATAGCCGAACTATTCACACTGAGTTCCCCTTATAGGCTTATCATTAAGGTGCAAATCATCTAATGCACATTGACCATCTACCTTTCTGTGAGATGAACTCTGCTCTTAAAGCTCCTTTTGCTCTCCGCTCACGATTAGGAGATCGACCTAACAGTCCTGCTAGAGTTCTCTACGTTGCAGATATTTGTATTTGGTCAGATGAATTTCATCCTTATCTCTTTAAATTATTCCTCTTCAAAGGAGGATCAATACATAGAACTGCAATTAGATGACGATAGATTCTGTCACCGGATTTTTCCTATCATGTCTCACCTTGCACTTTGTTGTTTTTTCTCTTCTATGTCTTTTTATGCAAGGAATAGCCTCTCTGGATTAATTTAAAAGGTCACAGGCATTTTCTTTTCAATAGTTCTTTCTGGTGTTTTGCTCTTAGGAAATCAACAAAAAGATACTCTAAATGTGTAAGGTATTTTTACCATAAATGTTATACAAATAACAGACTTCTAGAGGGACTATCAAGATTTATCACATTTCTCTGTAACTAAATCTTCAGGATACTATATTTGTATTCAGAACATGAAATTTATTTGCTACATCTTGCTCCAGGCAAAGTCCCAATCCTGTTACTGGTCACACCTATGTTTAACTGCGCATAACTGGGCAGTCCAATTGCCAACAACCTTGTTCATATATCACTCTTCTTATTACCTCTTCCAGTACACAGAACTTAATTATACACTTTCTATCTCGAAATTGTTTTTTTTTCATTACAATCAATGAAAAGATATATTGTAGAATGCCATGTGCCGGATACACAGGCAGAATTTCTGAGCACCCTACAACCAACTCAGAATAGGGTTGCTGATTGTTCAGGAAAACAGAAGAGTTGAAAAGACTTTTTAGATTTCTCTCACACAAGATACCGAGATGGGAAAAATGACACCAATGCACATTTCTCAAGAAACAGTGACACATGAGAGACAATTCATGTGCCCCTACTTATTTATTGAGGTTTTATTATGATCTCACTGCTGTGTCATGACCTTTACAGCAAATAATAGGTTTGTAATATATCAGGCACGTGCGTCACCTCTACGTTGGGCTGCCTTTGGTGCAAAGGCAGCTGAGTGTTTCAGAGGGTGCCTCAACAATAACCTTCTGCCCTCTAGACTGCATCTCTTCTGAATTTAGATGTCTATGGTTTAGATGTCAACAGCTGAGCAAATAACTTGTTGCAAACTTCCTAGTCATGAGAGAGACACAGATATTTTAAAATATGAGTAATTTGCCCTGTTCCATATATCTGCTTTAGCAGGAGAGGATTTTCATCTTGAACTCTATTGAATATGCTAGGTAGACCTTCAGGAAAGAGAAATTAATATTACAGTAATAAGCTCAGGTGTATTATAGCTGGGCAGGAGATGCTTCAAACACACAGCATCTTTCCTCCAAGAGATGATTCAGTTCTCTCTTTACACTTCCTACTTCTTCCTGATGCTGAAGCAGAAGACAGATGAGAGGTGTGGGAACAATGGTACATGAAGCAGCCTGCTGCTTTTGAAGAACTACGTAGATAATGTAAGTGTAGAGAGTAACACATAATCCTCTTGGCTGAATAGAGATGAATGCATCATTAAAACTTCATTAAATGCAACTGCTTGTAGCAAAGAGAGGGTCAATGACTGATCTGCTGTAACACAGATCCTCTTTCTTCCTCTTGAAGTGCACATGCAGCTGCAGTAAATCTAGACAAGCAGGGATTAATTTCTTTTTTTTTTTTAAATTCTTTTTATGGTCTTTGTGATGAATATTGCTTCCAGTCAGAACTATTGTATTGCCTCTCTTTAGCAGTTTGCAATTGAAATAGCTTTTTAAGTCTGAAAGTTAGGAAAAAAACATGGTTTATTCAATTTTGCTTACCTAAAAAGATCACTTAAACCTCAAGTACTCATTTCATCAGGACGTGTAGAACTGACTGTAGGGATGAAATTATTTGCGCTAGTTCATACTGTGGACTGTCAGAATAACCAAAGAGAGAAATTACCCTTCCTGAGCCCTCAGCCTCCAATTCTTCATTCACTACATCACTTTGTACCCATACAGTTTTAAGTAACATATAGCACCTCTGGCTAGGTTTAGGTTCCCTTTTACTTGAGCTTTTGCTCTCAGCTAGCCTTCACTCATATCACGTTAGAGAGACAAAAGTTATTTTATGATCTTCAGCCAGCAGGTGGGCAGATCACATACTTTCCCAGGTAACATTTCATCAGAAAAGTCTTAATTAGAGGAATAATTCACTTCTACAAGTTCTACACATGCTACGGTCCTAATAGGGCAGGAGCTGAAATATGAAGAAGGCAGTTACACCAGCTAGAGGAATTTTACAAGGGGCTCGGAACTAGCAATTAGAATCCCAGGGAGCAATTGTGGAAAAACATTGCTAGTGAACACATTGAGACACTTCACTAAAATTTGTCTAATAGCTCCAACACCTTCACTATTCCCATTTCTGCCTTATTCCTGAAGGACTATCCAAGCTGAGAACAAAGCTCAACTTATCTCAGGCTGGCTATTTGTTGGCAACTGGCTGAAAGGTAACACCAATGTTACCCATGGAGATGGCTTTGCTCTGGTGGGAAAGGCACCAGGCTCCTGAAGGGGGAATCCTCTGGGTTATACAGAAAGTAGGGTATACTAAAGACTCCACAGCATTACCTTTACTGTCAGAATCACCTGCCCAAGCCCTAGGTGGAATTTAGCATCAATTCAGTTGCAAGAGACAAAGCGTGAATTCAGTGCAAGATGTAAAGATGAAGATAAGAAATGGAAAACTGGAAGCGCTCAAGCACTCTGAAGAAAATTTTGACCAGTGTTTAGTCTAAGTAATGGACAAGCATTCATATTTTCCCAGCATGGGTAGCATTAAAAGGATAGTTGCTGTTTTCAGTTAGACCATCCACCCACACAGGCATGATACAGCCTTCCTTTTATGGCCCATACTAGAAGATAATTCTTCTTCAAAGCCAGTGTGAACATCAACGTCTAAAAGAAACAGCCCTTTATGTAAGCATTGAGCTTTTAAACTACATCAAAAGATCACCCAAGCAAACATTTATCAACAGAGATACCACTCTTCATATTTCTATTCATCAAATATTTTCTGCCTTTTTCTTGAAAACCACAGAGTCAGGCATGGAATCCACTATTACTTTAGGAATAAGAACAGAGTACGTACCCTTCTGACTGATCGGTATGGGCATTACTTATGTGCAAAGATGTTTTAAAAATATTTAGTAGCTTCAGTAAGACAAACAACTTTAAAAAAAAAACACCAAACCATCATCCTTGTGTTCATTGGTAATTCTTTGCATGAAAGAAAGCATAAGGGGAATATGTCAAAAAACACCTGGCAGTGGAGCAGTTAAAACCCAGGAAATAACTACTTGTAAGAAGAAGTCTGAAATTGAGATCAGCTTGTAAAAATTACAGGGATTTGGATGGTTTATTTGTTTTTTTTTTCTTAGTAGCTTCTAAAATATTCCAGATCTTCTTGGAATCCCGTGGGCTGTAACCAATGTATAAGCACGTGTTTGAGACAGTAGATCACTAATCTTCTGGAAACCTCAAGACCAATTGAAATTAGGACTTTTAATTTAAGAGACACATTCCTGTAGAAGAACATGTAACTGTGTGTTTAAGCATGATTTTACTACTGAATGACATTTATTAATCCCGAACCTTATCATCACAGAGCTTTAGATATTGAGAATGGGACATCAGCATGAATTGACAGAGCAATAATTCTCTGCTGTTCTGCTGTGTTTATTGAAAACTTGGAGCCAGATTTTCCACTAATTTTAAGGGGTGCTGGTCCATGTACAGAACTCATAGTTCTAAGGATAAATGTGATCTTTTACTTTTTTCTACTGACATACGTTCCTTTTTTCTTTTCTGTGGCAATAACACGTCTGTCCTGTTTAAACACTCTGATTCTGGTGCTTAAGGCCTATAAATGTTTAAACGTTCTCTGTTTTAAGATAATTCAATCTAGTATTTAAATCAAAGGGCATGGTAACCTCAACCAGTTTCTCTAGTTATAAACGTGTTTGCAGTTTGCAAACAGCCACCCTGACAGCAGTGTTTGCTGTTAACGTAACCCTGCTGTTTCCTCAAATCTGTCAGTGGAGCTCTGCACGTGGCTGTTCCCTAGTGCTCTTGAGCAAGAATGAGACAAGTAAAATGCTGGTCTTTCATGAATCACCTCTTCTTGACAGAAACTGGTGAAGGAGCACTCAGAAGGCTAGACTTTCTAACAGATCTGAGGGTAAGAAAACCTCCTGAAAGGGACGTGCATAACCATGCATCCACTGCTGACAGAGGGATCATAGAGATCTTAATTCAGCTGTGTAAAATTGGAGGTGGGAAGAATAAAAGTAGAAAAGAAAGGACATCAATCCATGCCACCTATATCACTACTCTATTTCCAAGCATATCTAATCTCAACTATTTGTATATAAAGTATTGACCAGCATTCCTAAAAAGAGTGCTGCATTTCCTTCCTTTGTCTCCTTCCAAAACCTGAGTTAAATTATATGTTTTGTTAAGTTTTCCAGTTTCTTGATCTTTTTATCCAACTATATCTCAACAAAACTTGCTGTGATACCTTGTGTCCTGAAGAAAAATGCCAAATAGGGACTTTGGTGTTCCCTAGTATATTGAGTCTCTTGGCATGTAATTATTTTTGGCATACAATTGTTCCCTACTCATTGAGTATAGTCACAGTGATTGCTGATATAGGTCCACATGACACATCTTTTATAGCCAAACCATTACTTTTGCCTTCATGAAGCCTCTAGGAACAGCGGACGGGGATTTCCCCACACAAATCTTGGATGATTAAACAGATTATTAAACTGGTAGAAGATACTGCAGAAGTACTTAGAATGCTTCCACTGTTTTCTTTGTGGTTTGGGACCGCAATGTTCCCAGCGATTTTGCATCGAAACCTCATTTTCTTAAAAGACTGTTTACTTTTGCCTTTGTACTTTGCAACTTCTGATTGAGTACAGCGTGGGATTTTTACCGGTATCAGTCTTGTTAACCATCCAGCTTGTCCTCATTACCCCATACCATTTTAGTTAGCATACATCAATCTTTTGTTCTCCCAGACCTAAGAATCTGCATCTGCATGCCATTTCTGACAACATGGCTTTGATTCTCTAATTTATCTTCTTTAGCTTCAGCTGTTTTCTGTAATTTGGAAACTTATTAGGTAATTTAGAGAAGGATGAATGCTTTTAGATACATCCAGGAGCACGTTCAATTTGCAGGCTGACCTAAGTCCTAATTCCCAGTAAACAGATGAGATATTTGGCCAAAGGACAAAACAAGACAGCAATACAGACTGAAGCCCTATCTGGTATCAATTTTAGACCAAAACAGACAAAGGATTTTTCAGATCCTGTGAAGATTCTGACATTTTAGGGTTCTTCCTTGTTACCAAATTTTGTCTGTGTCACATTGGTAGGTTATAGATGTTCTCTTCTATCTGATTTTTGCTACAGTTAGAAATGGGCAAGATTTATTTTTTGGCAGATATTAAAATGACTGGAAAAATGTAGCTCGGAGAAGAGCTATGAGACTCAGAAAATTTCTCTAATTGTCTAAAAAAGTGAAGGAAATGTGAAACATTTGTTCGAAGTGAAAAGCTTTATTTTGACATTTTGAGAGCAAAAGAAATCTCTTTGGTTTTGAAGCCATTATTTGTTTAGAAACACATTTTAAAAAAGGGTTAAATAGTGATTTTTTAGCATTCCATTTTAAGCTGAGTGTTTGATTTTGGATGAACTCCAGCTGCAGTTTTATGGCTTTATTTATATTTCATTTGTTTCACAACAAAGCATAAAATAAAACTACTCTTTTTCTGTTCTGAAGACAAGACAGATTAAGGGCTGGGGAAAAAAATACTGCAAATGTTTTGAAGAGATTTAGGAGCTAGAGCAGTGAACTAAAACTGAGGTATGCCTGACTATATATAACATCTATAGTGTGGGTGATTACTGAAATAGTCAACCAGATCTCTTTTAACAGTTAACAAAGGTCAAATTGTTATGAATAATGCTTTCTAGAGAGTGGTGTGTCTTTCCATCACGCAGACCTCTAATACAGGATCATCAGACCATCATCTGCCATTTATTGCCAAGGGACATGTGTAAACTCCTTAGACTGTAGAAGGGTGTATCACCAAAGTCTGAAGGTGAGGAGCTGTTTCTACGCTTCCCACCAGCTGCCAAACCAGCAGTTAGGAATATATTGAGGCATAACCAGCTGATGAGGGATACTAAGTTGAATTCCAGTTGGCAGGAGTTGGGTACTTGCATTTTGTAAGGGTACAGAAATAAGACATAATTTAATAAACACAGCATTGTGTCAGGACACAGTGAGGAGGAGGGTAGCTAGCCATTGGAAACTCAAAAGTAGCGCTGAGAAATAGATTTTTATCTTTTCTGTGCTTTGCTATCTGCTTCCCTCAACTGGATCAGATGTGCCTTGCAAAATTATGTGGGATTCTGGCTCCATGGAGTAGCAGTGATTCATTTAGGAAAAGAAAAATCCCTGTAATTAATGAGGAAATAAATAAATTTTACAGGAAATCTTACATCTTCTCCTGTGAAAGATTGTGTAATGGTTGACTGAACTGTTTTCATAAGACATATGTTGCATTTCATTGTGAGTTTAAAGAAAAAACTTTGATCCTCTGTGATATAAATGGATTTTCAGGAACTGTTTGCAGATTGATATTTTATGGGCTAAATATGTTAGAATGACTCACTCTGAAGATATTAATTTGGGCAGAGAGTAACTTTTAGAAACACTTAATATTTCTGAGTCTCCAGTGAAAGTTAGGCCTTAAATGCCTCAAATATAGAAACAGACTCCTGTTTAATAATTAATGGTAAGATCTATTGGTTAAATATTAACTAAATTCTCTTTCTGAGCAGTGTGCATATTATTGGACACTACACATATTTATATTCAAGTTTTAAAATATATTAACTTCCATTTTATTAGACTACTTCAATGTATTGCTACAGGAATATTTTCAATTTTGTAATAATGCAACAAACTAATGCATTTCCGTGTTAACGTGTATTTTACATAAGAAAATATTCAAGAGGGAAAAGCTAGTGGATATAAAGATACACTTCTTCCACCATGGCTAGCATTGCAAAGTTCTCTGTCCCAGTAACAAATGTGTTTTAAGAAAAAGGTGTCTATGATCCTGTGTGCCCTCACTTACATTAGCATCATGGGGCATTTTCCCAACAAGAACAGACAAGCATCCCTCCTGAGACTCAGCAAGTACTTCAGGTTTTCACACTGATTTCTTAGGTTACCTATTTATTGCCATTAAAAACAGAGACAAAGAAAGAGACCCAGAACTAAGCTCTCATCATAATCAAAGATGAAAATTCTCTGTATTTTAAGAGATTCCTTCCTTTTGTGTTTCTTCTTTTATACCTCCACCACTAGTTTCCCCTATGATTGCAGTGAAATGCACTGAGGATGGCTGCATTTATAAATAAGGCAAAATTGCTAACCCGTAAGAAAAAAAAGAGATTAATTTCATAAAAACATTTGAAATTGGTTTGCTTTTTTTCCTGAAATGTCATTTTTGATATTTTAAGTCATTCTATTATATGCTGTTTCAAAGAGAAGTAGCAAAAAATAATTATTCCAACAAACCTTAAAACCAGAAGAATGGTGTCTGCTTTGATGGGTCTTAACATTGTTTGAAATATTAACAGATACTTAATTAACTGAGTAAGAGTTTTTCTGCGCAATCAACAGAGCCAGATGCCACCAAACCGCTCTTCAAGCTTTCTCATATTTCCTAACACAGGCTGTATTTTCAAGCTTGCTATGGCATTACTGTTTACATTTGTGATGCAAGTAAGAACACGTGCATGTCCAAGCAGTGTGCTTTTCATATTTAAATAACACTTGATGGGAATCAGTGCAAACAGCTCTCCTTCAGTACACAAAGGAGAGACCCTGCATGTATAGCCTAAATGTCTGGAGTTTGTCTCTCTGCCCTTCTTTTGTCAGGCAGAAAATTCTGATGGAAGCCATTCAGGAACGGGTATATGAATTAAATCAGTCTTATCAAAAATACCAGCAGAAACTGCCACTGATATTACAGTGAACCCATCCCAATGACAAGCAAGCCCAACATCAGACAGTTCATCATTTCACTTGCAAATGCTTTGTTTCCAAGCGGAAGGAATTTGATAAGGCACCTGGATTGCTAAAGATACGTTAAATATGTATTGTCACTTCCATAATGCAAGTCCTTTTTCCAGTAACAGTTGCACACCTCCAGTTCTGAAGTTTTTTACCTAATGTTCTTTCTACTCAGAGCAAATAAAAATAAACTGAAGCCTTTTACCACTGCACATGGTATATTTAGATAAGAGTGCTATTAGAAAAAAAAAAACCTATCTGCATGACTGACTGTAGCTCTTTGCTGAGAATTTTAAAATAATGAATTATGCCGAACAGAAATAGAATTTGACAGTTTGCCAGATTGAGATACGGAGTCTTGGAATTCTCCAAATATCATAAATTAGCCTTATAGGCACCCATTAGGAATTTTGTTCTCAGACTCAAAGACCCATTCCACTAATCACATATCTAAAATATAAGAATTTATTCAGATCTCCTTTTCTAAATTCCCTGTATGATCAATAGAGCATTACTAAATTTTCCAGACATAAATTTCAGTGTTGGCATCCAGAACATCTAAAAATCACCTTCCAGAGATACTTCACTCTCTTATCTACATAGAAAACACAGGCAGATAATTTTAACTAACTACCTGGTTTTTATGGTACCTTCTTGTATTGAGCTCATACATTCATACAAAACTCATTGCAAAAGTCAAAAATTTTCCACTATCCCATGAGAAATCACTTTTGCAATGGTTTTTAGACCTCTTGCCGTGTTGGGTTTTCATCCACTCTTCAGAGCTTATATCATAACTCTTGCAGACTACAACAGTTTATAAAATATTGTAACAATGATTACGGGATTATCTGGCTATTATTTTACTTGGAAGCTTATCCTGATAGACAAGCCCATACAGAATTAAAATTAAATATGAGACAATAGTTAGTATGGCTGCTTAGTCACTTAAATGAATTACTAAGTAGTGGATTTTATTTCTTTTGGAGACTTATGCCTCCACTTGAAATTTTACAACAGTAACAATTGTGTTGTAGCCACGTTCATATCAGGTAACCAAATAGAAGAGGAATTTGTGTAATTCCCTTGCCTATGCTATCCAAAGGACTAGACAAGACATTTTAGTTTCTTTCTCTAATTTCATATGGAATAACTCTGCAGTTTATGGATGAATAAAACACACTACTGTGTCTAGTACAAAAGCTATAGGAGGACTTAACAGCAAGTAGACTAAATCTGGTTTAGTACCTGCTACCATGCAACAGATGAAACCACCACTAGCAACTACAGGAATAACTTCAGATAGTAAAATTTTATAAAAACTGAACAATTCAAAGAACCCACTGAATTTAAACCTATGATTAGCTTGGACGATGTGAGGGTGAATTTTTGCCATTATTTTTTATCACAGTTCTCCTACAGTTCATTCACTGGACACTTTCCCGGCTTCAAGTGTCCCCAGACAGCACTTGGTATCCGAACACGTAGATGTATTTTCTAGAAGTTTGCCAAGGTTCTATATGGAAAGTTTAATTGAGTGCCAAAAGCTGGGCAAAGGCTCATCTGGCAACAAGAGATGTGTTCTCTAGTTGAATGTGTCACAGAAGGATCTGGAATTAGGAAGGGAAGGAGCTCAAACTAGTAAGTTCATTTTTTTCACTTGAATATTGTCTAAGGTTTAACATCAGACCGATCAGAACTGGGACTTTCCAGTGCAGGTCCTAGTTACTCTTGGCTTCTTTCCCCAGGAATCAAGAACCAATGGAATTGTGAACATGGATGTCTGCCCTTGTTCTACCAAAATATGAAAAATGCAGTTCATTATATCAGGCAAAGCTAAGCTGAATCCAATTGTTAAATACCTGGAATATGTTCTTCAAAAAATTCTGCATTTTTTTCTTATAGTAGGACTAACTGCTGTTCCATTTTTGCATTCAAGTCTTGTTTTCCACATTTGCCTGTTCTACCTCTGTAGCCATTAATTGCATCTTTCATATTTTTCATGGCATAACTGGCTTGACTTTCATTAGCTGTGTTATGTCAAACTCTCACAACTGTGTGTGAAGCAAAAAAAAACCTAATAAAAATCACAAAATATTTAGATTAATATACCAAAGGCTGTGGAATTTCATCTGGCAATTTAAATGTGTGGCACCAAAGACAACTAGGAAAAAGATAGAGAGGAATTTCACAGAATCATAGAATTGTTTTGTTGGAAAAGACCTTTGAAACTGTCAAATCCAACCATACCTGTCCACTACTAAACCATATCCCTGAGCACCTCATCTTTGCTGTCTTTTAAATGCTTTCAGAGATGATGACTCAACCACTTACCTGGGCAACCCCTGCCAGTGCCTGAGGACCCTTTGAGTGAAGAAATTTTTCCTAATATCTAATCTGAACCTCTTCTGAAGCAACTTGAGGCTATTTCTTCTCATCCTATCACATGTCACTTGGGACAATTTCTGAATGAAAATACCTCTGCTTGAATAGCTATATAGAAGGAAAGAAACAGGACAGATTCAAAATTATCTGAGAGGGGAGGGATTGCCCGAGGAATATAGAAGAGAAGAGATCTTATTGGAGAACACTGGGTAGGACTGTGAGAAGTTGTGATTTTGAAAGGAAAGCATCTTATCTGGACTGCATCAAAGCCAAGTGTAATTATGCACAAAACAGTGAAGGATTGTGGTGTGTATGAGCAGGCAGAAGCAGATCCAGTAAATCTACTGTTCCAGGAAGCATTTACATCCAAGTACATGGGCTCTGAACCAATTTTTCATACCCATGTAATGACTCCAACTCTTTTTCCAATTCTTTATAAAAGCAGCATTTTTAGAGTGTTTCACAATGCTTGTGGATTGAGTACAGGAGACAGCTGGAGTTCAAGTACCAGATTATGACATCTTTTTGAAGGTTCCATATGTGAACTGTCTAAACAGACATTGATCAATGAAGATTTAAGGTTTAAGTTCTTTGCTCAAAGAAGGGCACCTACAACCAATAGAAGCAAGACCATTAAAGGTATCTGCAGAGGGCTGGCAGATATGAGGCCAGATGTTTAAAAGACCTTTGTTTCATGAATATCGTTGTTGAGGACACATAACTTAAAGGCATTTCAGATGATATTAGACATCCGGTGGTATGCTGGGCGTTTAAACAGTCAGCTAACATCTAGATATCTCCATCTAGACACCCATCTGCAGGCGACTTATTCTATGGGCAAAACCTCTTGCTAAGCATTTATTACTCATTTTGTCCTATAGAAAGGAAAATATATCCAAAGAGACTTAGCATAAAGAACTGGTTTCAATATATTTGATTTTGATAATTCCCTCCACTGCCAAAAGCTTTACTGATCTTCTACAAAGCAAAATCTAAGTTCTGGTATGCAATAGCTGTTCTGCAGAGTGGGGGACACCTGTGAGACTGAGAAAGCAGGCTGAGTGACTATTCAGATCTCAAAAGAGACTTGTGCTGTTCTATAAATATACTCACAGTAGAGAGACACAAACTGCTAAACTGAGACCTTACCTCAAGCGTCATTACATTACTTGTCAGGAGAAGTAGTCTCTTGGTGCCTGAGTTGGGCCATCAGTCATTTCGACTGACAGCAGTCCAGGTGAAGACTGAACAAAAAATTTTCCAATGTGTTTCCACTCAATCAGTATAGAAAGTTAGCCTTAGGCTAAAGAGTGAGACTTTGACTATGGATGATACACTATAAAGACACTGATCACCATTTCCAGCCCTTCCTTTCCCATATGCACTGATAGATAGTTAATAGATTGATTCTTGTGCCTGAACTCTTTATATCTACATTACAGATATTGAAGTCATGTTTATTATGCTGCTCCCTGCTTCAGAGGTGACGTGTAGTATTTCAGAGACAGACATCTCCAGGAATGTTTTTGAATTTTCTGACTTAAGCTCTTCTACATTCTTAGAAAGGAACTGAAAAAGTGGATTATTTTTTCCCACATTTTTTTTTTTATGTTAACCATCCTAGCCTAGATATTTCTTATTGTTGCCACATTTATCATGATACTCAGAACTGACAATGCTATTAAGACTCCTTGGACCACTGTTACTATGATCTGTGAGACTACTTATCATTTTTCCAGCGTTGTTTTGGGTTGCTTGTTCTCAAAGATGGAGATTGCTGTTGTCATTCTTATATTTGGATGAACATTCAAGTGTTATCGCCACTTATTTAGGGCATAAATGCTGCTGGTTTAGTATATTCAACCTTGAAACCTCTGAAAAGTTGCTTCCAAATTACGATATCAAGCTGGCCACAAAAATGGGGAAAAGCTTTATCTAAAATACTAACATATATTTTAACATGACCAGAACCTCACTGACATAAATTATGTCTTTCCTGACAGATCAAGGTGCAGTATCAGATAAAAAAAAAACACGAAGAAAAAACACAGTCTCAGTGCCATAGCCTTTCCCTTCTCGTCCAAGTACAATACAATGAGTGAGACTACTGGAAGTTCATTCTTATATGTTTAATGTTGATGAGAGGAAGAAATCACTTGGCTTTGATCAATCTCCTATCCCACCAGGGATTTGTTCTGTCATAACTTGCACACGTTCCAAACAAAGCATGGGCCACGGTGAGGAGCAACCATGCACCAATGACCATTCCCAAGAGGCTGTTGTGGAGGAGGATGGGCAAAAGGAATGGGGGCCCACTGATGTTGTCGTTCCTACATTATGTCGCCTTAGGGCACAGAGCAATAGCAGGGCCTGGAGAAAGCTACCCCCTTCCTAAGAGAACTTCTGATAGTCCTCAAGGCCAGCTATCTGGTAGGATCAAGCTGTTTGACAAATCTTGGCCAGCACTGGAGCTGTTAAAGAAAAATCTGGAAGAAGCCTTGACATAGGCTCCCATGAGAAGCTCTGCTAAGAGCAGCTGCTCTGTAGTAAGTGAGACATAGGTGGAGAAAGCAAGGTTCATATTGAGTCCAGCACTTGGAGTTAACCTTTAAAGAGGAGCCAAAACAGAGTGAGGCAAGTCTCTTATCCAAGAGTGCACAAACCAGCTGGTAACACCCTCAGGCCCAGGCATTTAATTACGGAAAGAAAGGTAAAAGACATCATTCTTATGGGTTTTTTTCAAGCCAGAGTTTAGTTCACCTCAGCTATTATTTTTTTCTTATAAGCTTAAGTATTTAGGCCGACCTTGTGTTTACTGTAGAAATATAAGTATTTCCTAAAAGGGAATCATTGCAACACAGATAAGTGCTGGAAACGCACAGGTTGTCTCTCACAGTTGCAGCTAAAGACTGGAAAATTTAAGTTAGATGTGGTGAATTTCAGCTTTATGGTTTCATCCTTTTCTATTTCAGCAAAAGGGCCATTTGCTATGAGAGTATAAAGTCTATTGTTTTAAAGACTTAGATCTTTTTTCTTTATGACTAATGCCTTTGGGATTTATTCTCTCTGTCTTTCAGGGTTTTAATTGCATTTCTTTTTACTTACTTGCTTGTTTGCTTTTTGTTAGTAAAATAACAGATTTCTTCCTTAACATGGCAAATAACTGCTGAAGAAGTGGAAGAAAATGCCAGATGTCTACATCCCTAAAAATCATACAGCCTGTGCAGGCTTCCTATTATTCCTCTGACACAAGGAGGTAACATTTCGGAAAATAGACAGAATAGTACCTGATGACAGGCTTTTTTAGCCAAGACCCAAGAAAACACTTTTGAAATTTCAGTGACAAAAAAAAAAAAAAAGCCTTTTTTAAAACCTTTATTTTTAAAGCCTTTATTTTGTGAACACTGTGATAAACACTGCTTTTATTTGACTTGGAACACATAGGGTTTAAACCAAGCAGTCATTGTCAACATAAGCCCAACTAAGCAAACAGCATTGCAAGAGTGGTTTTATTTTTCCTCCTCTTTTTAATTCAAAGATATGGCTGTACATGTGTGAGTCCATGCATGTGGAGGAGACTTTTCCCTTGTCTCATAGCCTGATCTTTTCCAGCAGTTAAAACAGCTTTCAGGAATTGTGCTATTTTTAGTTCAGTATTTTGAAACGTTTAACACTCTTTAAGATTAACTCTCAGTAGAACTGAAGAGAAGATTTTTTTTTCTTCCATTTCTTCTATTATTATAGGTGGGGCTAGTCGTGATTTTCATTATTACAACTGACTTATGACTATTGAAGACTGAAACGATAAAGTCCAAGTTTCTGCCTCTTGATGACTTCTCTCTTTTTAAATGAATGTTAAAAAAGTATAAATCAATCTATCCCTGAGAACAACAATAAGAGAATATTAGTATTTTTTTTATGTTAAAAAAAAACAGGTTTTCACCTTTGTTCTCCTGCTCCTCTGCTGTTAAAGAGGATATTGAGAACTGGAAGGCATGGAAGGGCAGAAAGACTAACTTTTCTTTTATATGTGTTTTTTGTCTTCTGAATAACGCTCAGTTTGAGTAAGAAACATCACCATCTGCGCATACAGAGAAGAAAATATTCAGCAATCTGCTTGGATGCCTCAAATGCTACAGCAAGGGATCTAGGGACCCTAAATTCTGGAGAACAGTTCAAGGTATGCTCACCCAAACTGATGTAGCGTCCAAGACACTCCAGACACGAAGGGAGGAAGCAGCTCTTCTTCACCTTCATCTGTCTTGAGCATTTTTTGCGTCCTAACCTATGGGTTTTGAGCAAGAAGCCAACCTCAATATGCGTGGTTTGAATGCACATCCAAGGAGCAGGCTGAAGGGACAACAATAAGTCAGTCTCCTAGCCCGGTTGAGAAGTCACAAGCAAGCCAACAGTGTACAGAGAGTAGCCAGGAGTGAATTTAAGTCTATGTCCTGGTGATTATGATCCTCAGCTAGGAGGTAGTTATGGGACTGCAGTTTCTGCTGTCTGCATTGTTTCAACATCGTTCGCAAAATACGTAAGAAATCCTTACGGAAAATGCTGCTCCCATCTTCTCAGTGCAGGAAACACTTCTATTATCTGAACACCACTTTCCAAGGGATACCAACAGAAGGTCTGGAAAAAAGACTGAAGTTCATGACAGGTACAGGATGAGGTCGTGCTTGCCCTTGATTTGAGGCAGAAGCCTGGACTCTCTACATCAAATCTGGAAAGAGCAAACACTTTATGACAGTGATTAAGGCTGAAAAAAACCGTCACATTCTATGAATTGTCTCCTGTAATGACTCTTTAATTAATGAGATGTGCCTATTATCTGGTTGGCCAAAGTTAGATGGTATGAACATCTTTCAGATCTTCAGCTTCACTCGACCTTCTAGTCATGGCCCTGGAGTGGCTTAACTAAACTGAGAAAGCAATGACTCTCTGAGCTCAGAGTGTTTGATTGTATTTTTCCAACCAATCATGCTGCAGACAATCCTCTTTTGTCTTCATAGATCTTCAGTCCTTTGAGCAGCACATCATCAATATCCTTTTCCAGCACAGGTGTGTTTCTTTTTTCACTATCACTCTCAATTCCTGACCTGACCTGAGCTGGCTTGCGAGAGCTGAAAACTGTCTCCTTTTGTATGTCTTCTCAAAGTAAGAATGTATTTGTCTTGGAAGCAGATCATGTTTTTCTCTCAGTTTTCAGCAAGGGTCCACCCACTGACACTGAACTATCATAACCAAACAGCTATCTGAGATGGCAGAGTTCACACGCTGCTACTCAGGAATATTTTACTGCAGCTAGGCTAAAGAGAGAGTAGTCAAGAGTTTTAGTATAACTGCCAGAAATAAATACGTGCACATAAGATTGAATTTTTCTGAAAAACTTCATTCTCCGCAGTTAAACTTATATCTCTAGCTGAAAATTTACTGAAGGGTTATTATATATGTTATTGGAAATGAAGCATCACCCTTCCTACTTCTCAAGGTTCTTTTAAGAGACCCTACTCATTCTACTATTATAATGATATATATATGACAAGTAGTATTTTAATACTGTTATGAAATTCAAAGGAACACAGTGCCAAAAAAAGAGGAAAAATAATCAGTAATAGCTTAAATTTTTATGCATGTTATCATTTTGAAAAAAAAAAAAAAAGAAAAAAATAGGATAGTCTTGTGGTTAATTTGTGACACTGAATTAAATAATCAAAATGCATTTATACCATTTCACAAGACAACAAAATTATATTTATTTCAGCTATTTTCACTCTCCTAAATATCAGGGTTTAAGCACAGGGGATTTTTTGTCTCTAGCCAACAGAGACAGAAGCTCCCCCAGGTGAACCATAGTCAAATTAGGTATTTCTTTTTATTTGATCTCTGAGGGAGCTTCTTTTTTTCTGCACTGATGAGGCAGTTTAGCCATCTGCCTTGGGCTACGAAGATAGCTGGGATAAAGATTCCCGGCTGCCACTCCACAGGAGGACTACATTATTGTGTAGGAAAAAATAAAAGATCGTGAAGTGCTGAGACCATCAAAGAGGATGGAATGTAAACTGCAAACTCTTGCATACTGGATAGGATTAGAGTACTTGGACCAAAGCAACTTAAAATTATCATGGTTAATGTAAGCTGAATGTCTAGGTGCAGCTTACAGTCAGCATAGACAAATGGCATCTTCAAAGCAAGAGTCATCTTCCCTGTCAGACACTTGTGTTAGAATGGAATAAAAAGCCTTGGTTTCATCAGCTCCAGAAAAGATTGAGTATCAATACTCAGGCACGTATAGCGACCCCAAACTGCTCGTGTCATTAATGTGTAGGAAAGGTTTTGGCACAGATCTGATCCTTGCTTTTTCTCCTGCTTTCATGCCCTACCCACACATGGTTTGGAGCCAAGAGCAGTAGGAACAAGGTGGGCAGTTATGGGGGGGAAGCTATGGGGATTCAACATCTACAGTTGCAGCTCCTCACAGATATACATAAAGGGTCCTTATTCATTTCACATGCTTGGATAGAGCAGCTGTTGGGAATAAGGCAATAAAAGAACAATAAAATCTAAATTTACATGAGAACCAGGACTACTCATTAACCCACTTTGCAGATTCTTGTCTGTTTCCCTGTAGTGATTATGCCTTGACAGCAACCCAAGGAAGAAATAAATTACACTAAAATTGCTTAATAATTGTCAATAATTAATCAAACCAACAAATGATTGTTTCAGGCTCCACTGGACAAATATTTAATCTGTGTTGACTTCATTTCTACTCTTTAAACTGGAGATAGAAGAGTTTCTTTCTATGGGATAATTTGTTCCTATGACCCTATTCTTCAGGGAACAGTCGTATGGTCCCTGGCATGACATGGACCTGGACATTTATTCAGTTTTCTAACTACTATTGCAATATACATAAAGCAGCAATACTAATGATGGTGTTTGTTGAGCTGATAGCCCCTGCAAAGCTGGATTGCTTGTTTTCTGACTGGGACAGATTTATTCCTTTTGCCTCGTTGCTTTGTTAAACCTTGTACTAGAATGCAAATGATAAGAATATGATGTATGATTTAGCAGAATACAGAGAAGTCTTTACCAACTTATACTTTTAAGAAGACCCCTGGCAGGAAATTTGTGGCTTAAATACATTCTAATTGTCTAATTGTGCAAAACTCAAGAAAGCAGTGCTTTCTGCAGTGCTTTCTCATATATCTGTCCTAGTAAATCAAGCAAGACCAGGGCCTACTTCGTGATTCTTAGGCCAAACATCATGCAGAAGCCCTCTTCTTCACAACAGAACTGTTTCAACAATCAAAACAACGACTCCAAATACAAAATGCCCGTTGGGAAGCAATTGCTGTAGTGCTGTAACTCCTGAACCACAGCCAAGAGTGGTTTTGGGGTGTGCTGCTGGAGGCTGCTAGCTCAGAAAAGCTGTTGCTCACACTGGGGACAGTATTTAACGTTTACAAATATACCAATGAAGCTTTAATTCCTTCTTATATTTCATTTACTAGAATAGACATAACTCCACGAGAAGGTATCTCTTGCTGCAGAGTAAGCAAAACTGTGTTACTTGATACATGGGATAAGTATTACAGATCCCAGGTGTTTTGATTCATTAATATGTAACTCAGATAGCTCTTCCTCTTTTATCATAGAAATCAAAATAAAATTAATGGCAAATGTTTTGCAGGCATATGCTAGTTTATATAGACAAGTATTAAGCCATAGCAGCTGAGGACTTTGATGAAGAACAGAATTCTCAATGGCACCAGACGGATGCTAGATTTTATGCCAAGCAAAGGCAAAACTGCAAAGCTTGCACTTCACACAGTTTGAATAAAACGTAAATCACTTAGAGGCAGGAATTGAAAGGAAACAGTGAAATGGAGGATTCCTGTACTGTTTGCCATATTCCAGACAAGTTCAGATTTCTCTTTAAAAGTAAGTATAAACTCTACTTCATCCCTAAGTGAATGAGTCCAGTATGCTGTAGCTCAAAATGGATGATTGTGGTGATATTTTCTGGCCTTAGAAACAATAAATCCTTTAAAAAAATACAGATTTCCATGCAGAGGTTTTGCAGTGCTATTTTTCTCTGTATATATAATGGCTAGTTATAGATTCAGCCATTGAATGGCTATTCCACACAATGATTTTCCTATGGTGATGTTTAAAATAATTTCTTTACACTTCCTGAAAGAGATTACTAATTCATAGTGTGAAGAGACTGCTGGATTTTCTTTTGTTTTCTTACAGTGACTCTGTATTTTCCAAGAAATTTATTTTTTTCTAAAGAACTTAAGCTCAGTACAATAGACTTAGGTCCAAGTGGTACACCTGGTAGAAGGTTATGAAGGGAAAATAAAATAGCAAACACATCTTGCCAGGTGTCCTGGAAGTAAACACAAGGGAATATTTTTCCCTCCTACTAAATAATCAGGAAAACCTAGAACTGTTAAAAGTATCAAAGTAGCAGACAATGAAATTATCCATTGCTGGTTTTATTAATGATTTAATTTACACAAGACTGTAATCCTAGGAGAGATGGGAAAGGAAGTAAGAAGACAGTCAGGAGAAACTCAAGAGCTTGTAAAATGATTTACAAATCCTTGACTTGAGATAATTCAAGTAGAATGCTGAGCTGAATTTTGCTTGGAGGCTAAGGAGGATATTCAAACCCAAAACCTGAGAGTTATAGACAAAAAAAAAGTTATGGACAGGAAAAAAAAAGAAGAAAAGGACTTCTGTGACAAAAAAAAATATCCCACATTTCATACAGAACTGATTATTGTTAGGTTTGAGAAACTGTAACCCAGAAGCACACAGCCAAGACATGTTAATGGAATAAAAGTACCAAATATGTCAATGCTAAAATATTTAATTGTACATAAATTAGCGTGGGGGGGGAGAACAAAGGCAGGCATGATATCTTTGCTTTGTCTCCAGTGTAAATGTGAAACTATATCCCCCAAAGGGAGAACCTAATAGGCTCAATTAAGACCTAATTGAGCCTTTATACGAGTTTTAAAGAAATAATGTTTTGCCACTTGTCCCCAGTAGACTCATGGACCGTAAACAGCTGATGCTGTCATTAAAATGTGCTGAGAGGCATCTGCTTTCTCTACGTGGCATTTTCATTGTGTATTACATGCTATTAGGCATACAAAGGGCTGTGCATCTTAAATGATTAAGAAATGATATTTAGAAGTTAACACATTTATTTTTAAAATAAAAGTGAGATCTTTACACGTCAACTTGTCAGCAGCCCTTCTACCTCAACCCATCATGGGAGAGTATTCTTACCCTATAATAGCTTCTAATTAAATTTCTTTTTAGTGTGAAACTCTTCAAACCCGTGCTTGTGCTTAACCACGTCAGACCTGTCAAAATACATGAAGTTTGATGGGATTAAATCCAGAGCAGCATTGCACAGAAGGATGTGTCACAGCTAGAAGTTTATTTCTGCCTTGTAACATGGACTGAAACAAAAGAATTCTTTTAATGTTGCCACCCTGAATACAAATGTCACTCAAAACACTGTTATGCCCTACATTGTTCGTAATGTTCATGATTTTTTTTGACTAAGCATTTCCTTAATATAAATGTTATTATAGACATCTATTATTCCATTGCGTTCTGTTTATGAAGTCATAGAAATTACTTTGAAAATTAAATGAGGTAAAAAAGATATGTTAAAAGGAAGAAATTCAAGACTGAGAAATCCAGAAGACACAAGAAAAATGCATCCCTAGGTCTGAAGTAGAGAGGTGTAACGCTCTTTGAATCATCTGTTTCATCTCTCTATGAAGCATAGACATACTAATACAAAGGTTGAAGAGCGCAGTTGTTTAACTCAAAAGATGCAAAAGTAGGACAAAGCAAAGGTGCTTTATAAAAAGCGAATTAATAAAGTGGAGTATCCTCTAGATCAGAAAATCTTATGTAGGTCTACAGCTGGCTTTGAGATGGAGCCACCAAAGGAATTCCGATTCAGATGTTTAAACGCAAGAGCTGGCTTGTATGTTTTGGCAGGTAAGCCTGGTCAGTAATCTCTGATTAAAGACAGTGAAGATCTTTCTGATACCATCAGTGAGATACAAAGAATCATTCAGTTCCTTCTACAGCAAAGACAGACATTTGATCAGTAAATAATTCAATTAATTGCATGGCCTTGATCTTCATTGACAACAGTGGCCAGTTGGGTACTTATCTCAAACACAGAGCTTTAGCTGATTCACATCTTTAAATATAAGGGACTGAACCTAGATTCAGGTGGCCTTGTTTCATCTTTCCTTTTAACCTCATCTTGGTTTGCTTAATCCACTTGCATTAAAAGGTCCTGAGGGCAGACTTGCCCTTCTTTTGTTTGTTGAAGGTCTTTTTTTAGGGCCAAGCTCACCAGCTCTGCCAGGCTCTTCAGGTGCCACCAGATGGTAAAAGAAGTGTTTAGTCTAAGTTTTGAGAAAAATAAGGACTTCATGATATCTTTTCTCAAAAATAAAATTCATGAAATGTGAGATTTCCTTGAAAATGATTGCTAATTAGGAAAAAGGAACTTTTGTGCAAAGGTGATTCATACTGTAATGTGGACTAACTTGTTATACCTGTAAGAATTGAAGAGGCTTGTGGAATTATTTGCAAGATCTTCTCAGCTGATTTTGTTAACAGTGGAAACTTTACTAGTGTAACTGATGGGTAATGTTCCTTCATCTTTCATCACACCGAGAACCTCAGGACAGGGGCTGAACCTAGGCCAAGGATGACTTTGTGGTTCAGATTCCTTAAGAAGCTGCTTACAGCATCCTTGAAGTCAGATATTCCATTAGTCAGTATTCTACAGAAAGCTTTTGTTGACATTATGAGTCTATATTTATTTTAAAGTGAATGTGAAGGGCAGATGCCTGAATGATTGTCCTGAACTGTTTATAGAAACCCAAAAATATATCCTGATCAGTGCCCAGATTAGAAACCTGGGGACAATTATCTTTTTTCATCCATACGCGGTCACCTTGGAGCTACTGTTCATTTTCCCTATATTAAGGCTATGTCCCACTATTATTTATTAACTGTACTGCAGAAACACCCTGAAACTCCAGACTGAAGTCAGTTTTGCTAAGTGCTATAACCATAAAATATAGACATTTCTTGTCTCAAAGAATGAATTGTCTGAAAATTAGATGTTCTGAGGAAAAGTGTGTAAAGATGAAGAGACACAGTGCAATTAGTTCTTTTCCTAAAGGTGACCCAACAGGTGAAAAGCAAAAGCAAGGACAGAACTCAGATGTGTTCATCCCTGAGACAGTTCTAGACCTGTATCTAATGCAATATCCATCTGACTCAGGGATATTTCCTAAAGCGAAAAAACATCAGATAAATAATTTATTAACTAATTTTTTTTTAAATATTGTTAATAAATAATATGGAAATAGACATTCTCCCTCCATTTCAGCAACATAATTGAAAAACAAGAACTAGCATGTACTGAGAATCAATAAATAGTTATGTACGGCTAATATTACAAAATTAAATGCATACAAATATATAAAGAGAAGAAAGAGAGAAAAATAAACCTCACGCTTCAGGTTTTCTCTTTTTTTCTTGCAAAGGTCAGGTTATATGCAGTTCTTATTTCAGAAGAAGTTATCAAGGAATTTTTCTTAATTCTATTTACCTTTTTTCCCCAGCTTTTGTTTTGGTTTGGGTTTTTTTTTTGAAAAAAAGAGAACATAATATCATGGATTTAGAGCTGTAATTTTAACCTGAAAAGTGCAGCAGTGGGCTTTATTTGGGTTTGTCTGGTGGCAGTTTTCATAAGCTCAGTGCTTTCAATCATATAATGTCATTGCTATGATAACAAGGGCTCAAAGTGGTATGAAATGGCCTTTGGGGATTTAATAACAGCACTGGTGCTCTTGTTTTCAAGTTTCACTATTTTGCTATCAAATCCAGGCAATTCTCAAAAGTAAACACTGCTACAAAAGCTAAACATTCATAATGCGTTTTACAAGCAGAAATAAAAATGTTTGTTATCATCCTTTGTGAGTCTTGTTTAAAATATTCTGTATTTTCCCGTGCATTTTTAATGCTGTGTATGAATTTTTAATTAGGCTATGATATTAAATCAGTCACTAGAACCACACAGATGTCAGGACATAAAAAATCAGGCAATTGATTGCTCTCCCAGAAGCCTTTAAACCAATTTACTTTTTATTGGTGGAAGTGAAAAATCAAGACTTATTTCTTTGGGTTGGTGAGTTACAATGCTGTTGAACTGATTTAAAGTAAAATATAATTATGTATATAAAATCCATCAAGCAGAATAAAGAGACAAGCCCATGTAAAACTTATTCCTCTTGTATCCAGTCCATTAAAAATAGGATACGAACAATATAGGGAGGTTAGAAGAAAAATTGCCTTCAGGGTAGGGAAAGTATTGAGTCTTCTTAAGTGTTCTCTTCCTGGTTGGAAAGAAAGCAATTTAGAGATATTATAATTAATAAAATTGACTAATGCAGACCCAAAAGCTTCACAGTATAATGACAACAATTTTTTAAAGTATGAAAAATTAATGTACATGTTATTTGCCTTTTTCAATAGAGATGGTAAATCAGAAAGACAGACTTTATTTGTGGAATAAAACAAAAAAGCAAGTAGAAATCTAATCAGGCAGACATGAAAATAGCACACTGGTCTTATTCTTTCTGGGCTACAGACATATTTCTGAAGAAAGGAACAACAAAAATGTTACACATGTGGCACAGGAAAGTTTTATGCAGTGTTGTGACTGCATGGATAAATGGAAACCACATAACACTTGCTACTCATGTCAGACCGATATTTAGGGAAAAAATGTCTGGTTGATCACATGAAACCAAGACTGTGTTTGTCAGAGGAGGTTGGATATAAAACTGTCACCGAGACAGCAGATATTTTTCAGAAGGCTGAATCTAACAAAACTAAATCTATGTGATAATCTAACCCTTTGTTTTTTTTTAAGTATGTCCAAAAATATCTTTTTTCCTCATTTTTTATAAAGGTAATTCAGCTAGAAAATTTTATAGAATCATAGAATCATTTGACTGGAAAAGGATTTTGATATCATCAAGTGGCTATAGAATCATAGCTAGAATATGAAATTTAAATATGAATAGAAAATAATATAAGACAAATGCATATTTAGAAATAGAACTCTAGCATACAGAACAGAATAGAAGAAAAAGAGAAAGAAGAAAATTTCACAATGTGAAGTAAGAAAATTTTAGGCAATCTGTCTAACTACTTAAGTATTTAAGATAGCATTCAGCAGTTTTACCTGCAAATACTTAAACATTTAGTGTCTGAGTCTAAGATAGTCATCCATGCGTCTTTAATAGTGAATGCAGAACAGACAATGCATTTAGATACACTAAATCCATTCCAAATATCCATATTTCAGCTCAGAAAATCTTAACTGTACTTTTCCGGAATTAGGAATGAGAAATATAGCATCACTGGCCTCAGGTTCTGGCCTGCAGGATTTTATCTGGGAGCTTGCTTAAAATTAATCTCCATTGTTTGAAAATCATTTGAAGTGCTGACATGAAGCAGGAATTGATTGCCAGACTCTCACACAAGATTATTGAGAGAAATTAGGATTCCTTAATTCACTCACTGCTGCATTTATATTCTCTATATCTGACTTACCAACAGCTAGTTGTCATAAAATCATCCCTCTAAAAGCAGCATGACTCTTATCTTCTCTTTGTACAAAGAAGGGAGCACAGACATGTCCAGACTTTTGTTTTTACCAGGTGGATCTGTTGGGTCATAGTTTCTCAGAGCAGGGAAAGTGTTTGCATTTTCATGGAATCATAGAATGCTTTGGGTTGGAAGGGACCTTAAAGATCATTGAATTCTAACTGACCTACCATGGGCAGGGACACCTTCCACTGGATCAGGTTGCTCATATTCTCATCAAGCATGGTCCTAAACACATTTTTTAGTAGAAAGTCTTTGCAGTTGTGGAAAGGCCACTAGATAGTCCTCATGAAGGTGTCACTGCAATGAACGTGGTTGAAGTACCTTCCTCTGGCTGCAAAGCCAGGAGGTGGGGACTCCCTGGGATGAAGCCCCAATTGACTTGTGTATGAATGAGTATTTGCTGGTTGAGTAAAATGTCAGTGATTCTTGTGCAGCCCATGTAATTTCCTTAAGTGTTTCTGTTTATAGGAACCGCCATATTTTAATTGTTACCTAGGGCCAATTATGGCCTTATCTGTGTTTTAATATACATCATTGAAGAGTCAATACTGTCATTCCACTGCACCGTGGGTAAACCAATCTCTGCTGGAGTACACAGTTTTTCCAGAAAGTGAGAGGGCTGGGGAGAAAGGGAGGGAGCCACTGTGGAAGAAACTCCCTTTCCGTGCTGGTGGGAAATGTAAATTCAGAGAAGGAGTTATCTGCCTGCACTTCAGTGTATCTTTAGGGTTCCTCTGTTATCAGCAGTGAACATTAGGTCTCTCCAGAGCATATCTTATAACCATCCTGGCAGGAGATAAATTGCCTGGTGGATGCAATTACCTAGTTCCTGTTTCTTTGGATTGATTAAGGGTTCCTGGGTGACAGACTCCATTGTAGACAACTGATATTTAGGCCTCTAATCATGGCACAGATGAAGCTCACTTTGGATCCAAGTCAATAAATTCTCTTTCTACAGTGATGGCAGAAACCTGCCTCAGCAGAAAACAGTCTAAACCCAAGCCTGTCTTGTAAATGTGGAAGTTTTCCATGACCTTTGTTTTGGGACATCTTCCCCTGGATTAAACATTACTGCACTCTGAAATTAGTTCCAGATTTTTTTTTTTTTTTTTTTTGCTTCCTTACTGGGTGTTGACTGTGACCTTAAAGGTTGCCCTCAAGTCCATATTTATTGTGTGTTGCACAGGCTGGCACATGGCTACACCAGGCTTAGACACTGAAAACCCTCCAGTGCCTGCAGGATCCAAATGCCAGAGACGGATGTTGGCTGGCTGCAGCCCACAGGTTGTCTAAAGGTATCTTCTGAGATAGAAACAGTATGTCAAAAAGTTCCCCAAAAGCCTTTCTGTCACACCACTGTGGATGCGTATATAAGGTTAACACCTGCAATGTAGACTTCACTCTCTGAGCTGGTCTTAGCCTCACTGCACAATCTATACAGAATCATAGAAATGTTTGATTGGAAAAGACCTTTGAAACCATTGAATCCCACCGTACTTGTCCACTGCTAACCCATATTACTGAGCACCTCATCTACCCATCTTTTAAATACTTCCAGGGATGATGACTCTACCGCTTGTCTGTTCAGCCCTTTCCAGTGCCCAATAACCCTTTCAGTGAAGAAATTCTTACTGATATCTAATCTGAACCACCTCTGGCACAACTTGGGGCCGTTTCCTTTCATCCTTTCACTTGTTATTTGAGAGAGGAGAACACCCTCTTCGCCACAACCTCTTGTCGGGCAGTTATAGTTATAAGATCTTCTGTCAGCCTCCTTTTCTCTAGACTAAGCAACCCCAGTTCCCCAAGTTGCTCCTCAAATCCAGTCACTGAATTTTGGAGTTTGATTACGCTTAAGTAGATGTCTAAGGCAGATGAAGCGAAGCACAGTCCAGAATTAACTCTTTTCTTTCCGTCACTATATTGGGAAAGTAGTACAATTGCAGCATTGCAGACAATTGCTGTCTATAATCACATAAATGTCCCAAACTTTGATGGACTTCACCCTGTAAGTATCCCTGATGATTAAATCTGAGCTGTTCATGCTGCACTGTACTTCTTGGGAACTGGTAATTTACCATGACGTATTAAGACATCTCTGACTTAAAAGAAAATACTATCAGCTAAAATGGCTGAGATTCTCAAGCTTGCTAACATTTAAGAATGACAAAACTAAACCCAAAACCACTTTTAGCTCAGTGTGTTAATCTACCTTGGTCCGCAATCCTGACACCCTGCTAGGAAGCACTTCATACCCTGCATGTATAATACTGAGAAAATTGGGAAGCTTTTAGTACCTTCATTGGGCTTTGAATTATCATCTTTATTCCTAGGCTGTAACTCTCATCCTCTACATGTGTAATCTGATCCAAATATTCCATCTATCTTCTCTGAATTGTGGCTGGTTGCTGATTTTGGTTGAAAATACACTTACAGGCTTTAATTATTTATGCTGAATCCCCAAAGAAAATGTCAATTTAATCTCAAAGAGTCTCTGTGGACAGTTTGCATGTCCAGGAAAAATGACAAAACTTAATCAGCAAGAAGTGTCCTGCAGATAATTGGGTGGCCTTATGGATTATATTTTTCAGTATTTCCATAAAACATGAAAACAGTGGATTGTTTTATTTTGCTTTAATCGAGCAGTTAGTGTTGAAGTGGAAAAACTTTTAGTTTCGTTCACTCAATTCAGCATAAGCAAAGGCAGGGTTAAAAGAGTTTTTATCCTGTCTTGTGTGTGAAATCAGTTAACTGTTCGATTCTTCACCATCTGGACATGACATTCTGCAGCTCTTATGTAATTCTTGTGACTGGAAGACATGAAAAATGAAATTTGTCTCGTAAGACAAGTGTTGACTTTACTCCATTTCTTCATCTGTTAATTAGTTTTATTTTTATTAATAATTTTTCTAAACTTGAAGTTTTCCTAAAAAATAATAAAAAATACCCCTTGTTATTAATGCCCATGAACTCACAGGAAATTTTTCAGTGTTTCTCTTCCAACAAGCTAGTTGTTTTATATTTTTTGTTAGTAAAATTTCATAAGATGCCACTAGTAATCATCAATACATTTCCACCCTCAATCAAAATGGCATTGGCAGGCAACAATAGACAATGACTCCTCCTGGACAAGTATCTTGCTGAGGGGTGAATCCCTCTCCATTGATTAGAGAGATAACTGCTAATGTTTTGATGTTAGATGACAGGAAATGCCCAGAGCCAGTGCCCACAGATCAGATAAGCCAGTAAAAATTAGTGTTTTCCACAGAAAAAGTGCTAGCACATGATGTTACAGTCAAGAATTCAGTGTAGCCTATCTGCATTCTTAGTAATCTCAGAGGTCACAAAAGCAGTCATTTTTGGAAACAAAACTACTTTCACATGGTATCTGTCTGAAAGAGACACGATTTTCATTTTCATCTAGAGAAAAATCTCTTCAAACCCTCTTCATAGAATCATAGAATAGTTTGGCTTGGAAGGGACCATCCAGTTCCAACCCTCCTGCCATGGGCAGGGACATCCCACTTGAACACCTCCAGGGATGGGGCATCCACAACTTCCCCTGGCAACTGTTCCAGAGCCTCACCACTCTCACGGTGAAGAAATTCTTCCTCAAATCAAGCCTAAATCTGCCCTTCTCCAGTTTATACCCATTCTCCCTCATCCTATCACCACAAGCCTTTATGAATAGTCTCTCTCCAGCTTTATTGTAAGTCCCTTTCAGGTACTGGAAGGTTGCTATAGGATCTTCTCGGAGTCTTCTCCAGGCTGAACAACACCAACTATCTCAGCCTGTCCTTATATAAAAGGTGCTCCAGCCCTCTGATCATCCTTGTAGCCTCCTCTGGACCCATTCCAACAGTATTATTTTGAAGAGAGGTAACAAACAAATAGTAGTTTACCATTCACATATATATATATATATATATAAAACCAGAGTATTTTTTCCTTCATTTCTTCAAATATAATGGATCTTATGGATTTAGAGACCTATAAATGCCTGAGACCATAGTGCATTGCTCTACTTTTGAATTAGGGTACTGATGTGGAGGAAATGGCCATGCAACAACACTATCGCTTATTAAATTACTATATTTATAGTACCGTACTGGTATGAACTCTCCGGATTTTAGATCAGTAATTGAATCTGTGCTTCAATGCCACTTAACTCTAACCATCTAAAAGCTGGTATTTGAGATCTCCCTCCCAGGAAAAAAAGTGTAGCTGCCTGAAGAAGATGCATCATCTGATATGATGGAGATGACTCTTACTCCTCTGACTAGAGGGGTATCTCAGAGTGTTTAACAACTTTCTCATGGCCAGAATTATCTGAGGTGAGTCTCGAGTGGGGCAAGATCCAAACTGGCCTTGCTTGTGCCTAATTGAAACTTCGGGAAAGTACAAAGTAGAGAGCAGGTACGTCAGGACAGAAACCTGCTTGGACGTGGGAGCAGTGCACTGGATTCACATACATGCCTTGCATGTGAGCACAGCCAGCTCCTGAAACATACAACTACAAATAAGGCACAAATGATATTGAAATGCTGACCTTTGTAAGGATTTATGGCTAATATCTACCAGGCTGCTTAAAAGATAATAAATAAATAATAATAAAGGAGAATAAGCTACCTCAAAGAAGTAGATTGCACTATGTGTTAAAAAAAAACCCAAAACCATTCACATCAACAAGTCTTCTAAATTCTCCACTGCCTCTGTTTGTTTCCTTCTCCCTCTCTTTTTCATGTCTCTTCCTGGCAAAAAGAAGCACTACGTTTCAGTAAGCCTTCAATTATTTTATACAGTTTTCAATTTATTCTGGAATCTCACTTAGCCAGTTGTAATCTTCTTCTAAAACTTATTTTATATATGAGCAGGGAAAATCTCATTATTAAATCAGTACAGGGGAACTGGCAAGTGCTACATCCCTGTTCCTTTTGGAAAGAAATTAATACCTACTCTTGTTTTTGTTGTGCACACAACCACTTGAAAATTATTTCTCTCTAAGACACCATATGTTAAAGTACAGTATTTTCTCCACAATGACAGACTCCTGACACTCCTCAGTTCTCTAAGAAATCCACAGAGCTTCATGCAGTATTAGTATTGCCCAGGCCAGCACACCTAATCTTTCTCCCTGTTTTTCTAACCCATTATTTGTGTCAAATCTACCATTTTTCTCTTCATGTTTTTTCTCATTAGGCTATTACACTTAGGGATTCATGGAGCAGAGAGTTTGTTCTTTCTCTCTCTAGGGAAATATATTATTTTTATTTGTTTTCTTGTTCGTTTGTTTTGCCTGGGGCTTAGCTTGGGATTTGGTAATGTTGTATGTGTTTAAAAGAAATAAATTTAGAGAAAAAAGAATCCCTGAGAAAATTGTTCAAACAACCAGCTTACTTGACTAATGTCACAATTTCTTGATTGTCCTAACTCAGTTCTCACTTTGAAAGATCTCATATGTCAGCCTTTCCAATTGACATGTTTGGGGCTTATTAAATGAAGAGACTCAGTAAAGATGTCAACAGCCCTAAAACTACATGTCTTGTTCTCATGGCAAATGAAGGAAAGAACTGGAAATGGCTATAGAAAACATGCTGCTCTCCTCCTTTCAGTTTATATTTCTTTCTCTCGTGTTTTGCAAATGGTTCATATCTCATCTGGACATGTCCATACACCATGGACAGACTCAGGTAGTATTTTAAAGAATGTGTAGGTCTCTATATACAGGATTTGCTTCATGGGGATCAACAGGGCTATTGCTATGAGTTTACAGGAGATGAAAGATAAATTCAGAAAAAATGTAGCTGAATTAAGGAACAACATTATCTGCTGCATGTGCAGGTTAGAGGCAAGAGTTTCCATGTTTTAGGTCTGGCACCGACGATCTACACCTCTTGTCCAGCTGGGATGCTGGGATTGTGTATATAGGGATGGGAACCTACCTGGAGCAATGTTTGCTCCTATCCCTGGTTACATCACTTAGACCAGTGCTGCACGTCAACGTGTACTTCCCAAGTGTGAGATCAAGTTCCACTGAGTCTTTCTAGTTTTGTCTGTTCCTCTTCCTGTTTGCAACACCCTTCTTGGAGGAAAATCCATTGCACTGGAATGAATTGTATGACTAATACCTTCATGGAAGGTTAATACCTCTTCATATGAGATTGAAATTACTGTAGTCTCTTATACAACATGCCATATACTTGTATACCAGAGGTATTGAGGCAAGTTTACCCAATAACAAATAAGTACAAACACCTTATTCTTTTGCATGAGCTATCACACATTTTAGAGCTGCATAGCTGTGGAGAACACATCAGGGAGTAATACAACTATATTTCTTTTCAAATCCCTCAGGATAAAAACTGACTACCATTTGTCTGAGGAAAAAGAAAAAAAAAGACTGCAACACTGGATGAGTCATGGACGAATGTGTAAAATAGACTGGATAAATCTGATGTTCATCTTCTAATTTAGGCATTGATGTTATGAGCCTTGCTCTTTCTTACCAGCCCTTAAGACTGGAACTCAAATGAATTCACATAGACATAAACAGTTCTCTATCTTTCTTCCCATATTCATTCCCCATTTCTATTTCTTTCCCTCAAGCTCTATAGATCCAAATCCTTGCTGTAAATTAATTAGAACCTTACTGAGATAGAAATACTAAGGCAGAATCTGTCATCCTTAAAAAATTTTGCAGGATCAGGTCAGGAGATCTTTTTTCCTTTCCCTCTGGGAGCTAAAATTCTCTTTAGGTCCTTGCTTATAACCGTCTGTGTCAAAGAACAAATAATAAGGTAGAGAAATAAACTGTAAAACTGAAAAAATGTCCTTGTTTATTGTTTGATATAATTTTAAACTTTTAGGAGAGGTACAAGAAATTGTGCTTATTTAGGTTTATTTCTCAAAGAAGAGGAACAATGAGAGCTGTTTGATATGAGCCCAGGCCTCTGGAAGGGCATTCACTCCTTGAGAAATGTTATAAAACAGAAATAAACAAAATTCACAGGTTGCTTTATTTTCCTTTGGTTTTGGTTTTTGGTTCGTTTTTTTTTTTTTTTCTAATAGAGTTTGTATGCCCCCATGCTACAAACAAATATATATGATTTCTGGTCAATTTTGTCTTAGGCTGACTGTTCTGATTTGAGCCAGAGCAGGATTAATTTTCTGACTGTACAGCTAAGCCTTGTCTAAGTAACTTCATTTTCTGAAGGTTAAATGCATCTTTTCAGACAGTGTCTGCTTCTACAAGTGATAATATTTAAAATTTATGATTATCACCAAAGTAACAGTGTATGCAGACAGGCCATTGGTTATATTTATTCCCATGGATACCAATGCCATAGTTAAGTTGGTTGAATATCGTAAGTCTGACCAAACTGACCAACAGAGTATTCCATTCCATATAAATCATACTCAGTATAAAACTGAGGGATCATGAGAGTCAAGCCCTCTTCCTTGATGACTAGCATCCAGTAAGAACGCCCTTTGTCCTTTTACCCCTGATCCTAGACCCATGCATTCCTGAACCCAGTTCCTGAGTCTAGCACCCATCTGCCACCGACTCCAGTCCAGGACCTTTCCCCATGTCTGTGCTACAGTGTCAACGGTGACTTATAGTCATCAGGAAGTTTGATTTTGTCTATGCATATATATATATTATTATTTTCTTATAAATATTTTTTTCTTTTTATCATCATTGTTTCATTTAAGCTGTTTTAGATTTAGTTTCCAAACCACAAGTCTCCCTCTTGTTTCCCTTTCCTTCTGTGTGTGTATGTGTGTGGTTTGGACAAAAATGCTCATGTTTAGCTGCTGACCTCGCTGGAGGAGGACTAAACAGCGACACTAATTTATGCAATATTTTCTGGTACTTGTTTTTAGTTATAAAACCACAGCAGAATATTTATGAATTCACCTTCATGACTGCACAATGCTGACAGTAGTACACCCTTTGCCTCTCCTGTAACACCCTAATTGCCCAGAAAAACACTTTGTAATGATTCAAGTGATGAGTTTGCATGGCAAGGTTTTGGTAGTGTGAGGGGCAAAGGGGAGGCTTCTGAGGAGCTACTAGAAGCTTCCCCTGTGTCCTGAGTTGGACCCACCACTGGCAAAGGCTGAGCCAATCAGTGGTGATGATAGCACTTCCTGGACGTTTAAGGAGAAAAAGCTGTTACACAACAGCAATTGCAACCGAGAGAGAGGAATGAGAAGATGTGAGAGAAACAACTCTGCAGACACCAAGGCCAGTGAAGAAGGAGCAGGAGGAGATTCTTCAGATGCTGGAGCAGAGATTCCCCTGTAGCATGTGGTGAAGACCACGGTGAGACAAGCGTTTCCTCTGCATCCCATGGAGGTCCACAGTGTAGTAGATATCCACCTACAGCCCATGGAGCAATGTGCTGAAGCAGCTGGATGCACCCAGAGGAGGCTGTGAGACTGTAGAGGGTTTGCACTGGAGCAGGCTCATGGCAGGACCTATGGACCCATGGAGAGAGGAGCCCACGCTGCAGTAGGTTTGCTGGCAAGGCTTGTAACCCTCTCTCGATGTCCCTGACCTCCCCAGGGGACTTCTGCTCGAGTAGTTTGTTCCTGAGGGGCCATGACCTGTGGAAAGGACCCCTGCTGGAGTAGTTCATGAAGAAATGCAGCCTGGGGGGAAGACTCTCATTGGAGAAGTTTGTGGATAACTATCTCCCATGGAAGGGACTCCACACTGGAGCAGAGGAAGAGTGTGAGGTGCTCTCTTCCGGGAAAGGAAGGAGCAACAGACACAATGTATGATGAACTGACCACAACTCCCATTCCACTGTGCTGCTCAAGGGAAGGAGGCAGGGAATTCGGGAATAATGCTATGCTCAGGAAAGGGAGAGGAGAGAGAGGAAGGTGTTTCAAGATCTAGTTTTTAATTTCTCATACTCGTGTCATGATTTTGATTAGTAATATATAAAACTAGTTTCCCCGCAATCAAGTCTCTTTTGCCCATGAAGGTAATTAGTGAGTAATCGCTCCCTGTCCTTATCTCAACCCCTGAGCATTCCATTTTATTTTCTCTCCCTTGTCCATTTGAGGGGGCAGGAGTCATAGAGCAGATTTGATGGGTACCTGACATCCAGCCAGGGTTAACCCACCACAAATATTCACACAGTTTGTCTTTTGCAAAACGGAGTCAAATCTCAATTCATAGTAAAATAAAAAATACTCAGGGCCTACAGATTTCAAAGGCTTGAAATTTTTACGTCACTCTCTCAGTTTAATGCAAGAGAAGAAGAGCAGATTTCAGAAAGTGTCTTAATTAATTAATTAATTAATTATTTTTTTGTCCATGGCTGACCAGAGAAACAGTTTTTTCCTGATGAAGTAGGTAAAGAGCTGTCTATAAGGTAGCTCAGAAATGTGACATTTCGATATATCTTTAGAACACCATCATACAAATAAGGAAACTATGATAATCCAATGCATTTTTCATTCTCTGACATTTAATAGGGAATAGCATTAAGGTGGATCATCAGCATTTGCATAATGTAATTGTTTTTGCATAGGTTTGGGAGGGTTGAGTTATCAGGGACCTGTCAGTTATATCAGCTTTTTAATTAGTTTATTTCGTTACTGTTCTTGAGTGCCTAAGCAAGTGAACTTTAAAGTAACTTCAAAATATATTTGAGCCTTAAACTAAAATATGAATGCACTAAGCTATATGTTAGCAAACTCTTCCTGATTTTTAACCCTGACAGTACTGTTCCCCTCTCCTTAGCAGTTCATATTTCATAGATGTTTGATTGAGAATAATGGAAGCACATTCAAATAAACATGAACCAGGGCAGCTAAGGAGGAATTAGTCTTTATGGACTGTAGTCCGTGAAAAGTTTAGGCATAAAACTTGGGCTAGACATCTAAAATTACCTACTTCTCTCTAAAAATGGAAGACTAGTAGTCAGGCAGTTGGACTAGCTGATCATTGTATGTCAACTGAACATACAATGAACTTCAAACTGAACTATTCATAGAATCAGAGAATCACAGAATCATTTAGGCTGAAAAAGATGTTTAAGACCATCCAACATAAACCTAACACTGCCAAGTCAACCATTAAACCATGCCCCTATTAGGGTGCGTGTTTCAGTTACGTGATCAGATAAATCCCACCCTATAAGTCAATGATTGGAGGAAAGATGGTGGAGAAAGAGATAACCAATGTATGTGATTTATAGCATCCATCTTTTATCCCCTTTTTGATGCAGAATGATCATTTGGAAGGACCCACAGCTGGGGGAAACTCAGTTGCCAATTTATGTCAAACACAGCTCTTACAAAACATTGTCTGAGATAAATCTCAAATTATTATGAGGGTTTGTGCCTTAACCTTGAAATACCCTTCTTCCATCTCCCCTAAAAGACTAACTTTGAGGCATAAACCTAAACAACAGTGCTGGTCATGGGCAACACAGTAAGCATATTTAACTGGAATATGAAGAAGAACCATGTATCACGCTTGGGTTTGAGATATTAACTGTGGTGTGAAAGGTTGAAAGATTTATTCTAAAAATTTTGAGCTTGATTATTTAAAATCAGAGAAAGTACCAGTGGGAATTAAAAATATGTATTTACTACTGCATATTAGTGAGAGTGGGATTATCAGAAAAGACTAGAGGTAGATTTGGTATTGTATGATACCCCTGATAATGGAATTACACTCAAGAAGATGGGAAGATATGAAACAGTAATATCCTTGTTGTTAACATGTTCTGACTATATTTTCATGAGGAGAAGGAAGACCAAGATGTCCATGTCCACCCTGGCCTTTTTCTGGAGAGATATGTGGCAGAGTAGAAGGTGTGTTCTTTTAGTCACTGCATTTCATAGCCCAGGTCATAAACAAAGATCCAAATCAATGCTAGAGGTGTCTCCTATCCCACTGCTTCCACCCTGCGGACAAGCCCAGGTATGAAGCAGACACATGGGACCTGCAGTATCTTAAATCAAATTCAGAGGGGCCTCATTATTTTGCAAGCTGAATTTTCCTTCAAGCAACGGATATCATATTTTCAAGCACTGGTTTAAACCAGAAAACGATAGCTATCTTTGTAAAGAAACGGACATGTATGTTGTGACAAGACTTTTGTTGCACTACAACAGCAGCAAATGTGTCTAATTCACTTCATATTCACAGCTCTGTAATTTGTATGCTGGAGTTTCATTGTGCTGGTTGAGTTTCATCTAGCGATCGTTTATGTTTGCAGTACAACCAGATAGCTCTGTGCCTGTAACTCTGTCTAATTATTCACAGCATCAGCCAGCTTCTGAAAGGTACACCTCTTAATTGTTTGCCTAAGACAGTACTTCTTCCTCCTAGATCATTATACAAAAGGAAGCTAAATTAATTTGGCATCTGCAAGAAACTTTGAAAACTGCCAAGAGTTCAGAAGACAGATTTTAAAAAATGGGAGATTTTATGTTGTCCATTTGATAGTTTCCCAGAAAGGTGTAGTTATCTATTTTTATTTTCTGTTAATTTTCCAACTCCTCTTATATCTTGCCTGTGACCTGCTCTTCCGAAAATAATGACTGATACTTTTTTCCTGCAGGAGCTGCTTTTATTGATAATCTGCAGCCTTGTTCCAATGTTATTTAACTATTTTCTATCTCCCTCCTCCTTTGCCAAGCCTTACAGCATGTGAAGTGCATAGCTGTCTTCCTGTTAAATTTATCCTGCCATGAGTTTCCACCAACTCTAGCTTCAATTTATTTCTTTTTGCCACCTTTTCTGAGGGTCCTTAATCTTCAGTGCCCTTCTGTTTTCCTCCAAAACAGATATTGTTAGAAACATGGAGAAGAAGAGACCAGGCTGCTAACAGGAGTGGGGGAGAGTAAAGGACTATAAACATGAAGAACACAGTCCTCATGAGATGTCTTCCTCCTTTTGGTAAGAGTCATCAGTGCATTGTGGAAATGGTCATAGGAGAAAATGCAGATCCATATTGAGTCCTTGAGTACCATGCTCACGCATCTTTATTCCAATCAAGACACAAAGTACTGCTGAAAAGCACCACTCTGTTCTGCATAGAGATGCAGGCTTGCTAAGAGAGCTCAGTACACAAACACAGATCCCTGCTTATAGAGCTGAACAGATACATGGATACAAGTCCCACATTTTTACTAACTCAAGGTCAAATCTGTTTTTTAAAAAAAAGATTTGTAAAACTGTGCTCATGATGATCTTGTACATTCCAACTCAGTGTGACAATAACAAAGATTGTCTGAAAATTTTCACCATTACCATTGGAAGCCTCTACCACAAACATTTTGCAAACTCAACACGCAAGGGACTTACACAGTGAGACAGGTGCCATGGTAATACAGCGAGAAGAGTAGCAAAATCCAGATAGAATCAGAGAATTATAGAATGGTTTGGGTTGGAAGGGACCTTAAAGATCATCTAATTAAAACCCCCTTGATTCTGTTGCAGGAAATCAGTAGTGGTGGAACTTATCTTGACTAACAAGGTATGTACGAGCTACCCATTCAAGATCTGTAAAGGGTCAGTGGGTAGAGAGCAATGTCTCCATAAGGCACCTGAAAACAAACTGACCCCATGTTAATAGTGTGTTTAAAGTGAGGCTGAAGCGTACCATGGAAGTGCACACCTCCTTTTTTTGATTACAGAAGACTTACTGCTCAATTCAGGTGCTCCGTATAGGTGTCTAGTGTTCTCTGGAACACCATAGGTATCCTTCTTGGATTCCAGCTGCTGTATGACTCTCCTACAGGTCCTGTGCCAGATCTCAATGCCCTAAAAATGACTGAGATTCAGCTCAAGATTAAGGCATCCAGATTTAGGACTCTAAATGCAGGTTTCTCCATGTGAGATAGATGTATTACTACATGTACACTCAGTGGAATTCTACTTCACCTGGTCAGTGGAGATGATCAGGGATAGAGTGTTCAATTGTCAAACAGAAGCATACAATGTTAGTTGAGACACTGTGGGGTACCCACCGAACGTCCATCTACAACACCATTTGGGTGGGCAAGTGTCTCGTGTATCTTATGTAATATATGTTAGCACCATGCAAATTGGTTTAGATTTACTATAGTGGGAGAACAATCATCCAAATCACATGTAGACATCTACATGTAGTTATCCAAATACAGAATTCTTAACTTCAGACTGAACTCTGCCCTGAAAACTGTCTTACACTAAATATCTAGCTCAGAGCGCTACAGTTAGGGTGGAGAAATTCTGCTGTTAACCACAAAATCGTGCTTTTCTACTTTAGAACTAATATGCCTGAATTTCCTTCCTTCTCTTTTTTGCCAGACCAGCAAGAATGTAGGTTGAGAGACAATTGAGTTTAAGACATTTAACATTGCAGTCATAATGCTCAATTAGCCCTTTTTCAGTTTGCATCTGCAAAGACTGGTGCCAAGTTAAACACTTCAATCTACTTGGTGTCCCAAAGCATACAACAATCATTTAAAAGCAAGGCTTTAAGCATGACATTTTTTTCTTCAATGGGCACTTTTAGAAGTGTTGAAAGCACTCTGCACAAATAACTAGGTGTTGCCTCCTGCCCCTTTTGACAGAGGAGAAATCTAGGCTATCAGATGCACGCTGTGCATCATCCTTAACGCTTCAAATAGAAAGTGCATTTAAACTTCTCGGGACTTTGTGACATTTTAGTTTCCTCTGAGCCAAATTTAAATTAAATGAGCATGAGGCTCTTGTGTTTATTGCTCTCTTGAAGGATTTTTATTTATTTATTCATTCATTCATTCGTTTGTTTCACTCTTAAGGAATATGAGACCTGGCATATATGAACTGTAATGCAAAGGCAAATGCCAAAATAATGATAAACTTCGAGTGAGAGCATGGAAGTGGGAGATTAAAGGAACAAGGTTAGAAAGAGAAGAAAAGAAATGAGAAGAAAGTAAAGGAGAGAGCCAGAAAATTCTCCATTTCCCTTAGGTTTATCATAACTGGATTTTTATTTTAAATTTACACATAAAAACCTTTATAATCCCCTGGAAAACAACTGAGCAAACATGCTGATCAGTGTAGATTTAGACCTGTTGAAAGCTCTTCTCAAGAAGGGAAAAACTCTGCAGAGAGCAGGTCAGGTTCCCTTTATTTGATTCCAATTTTCAAATTAAAATTGTGTGTTATGGCTAGATCTGAGCTCTGAAACCTATTGATTGTGTATAAAAACCTACTTACTAATTAGTATTTTTATTTTACAAGCAAATCTAAATTGTTCGGTCTCATTTTCAGTTTTAGTTCACCTTTCCAGACCACAGGTTTAATACATACTGATTTTGGCAGAAGCTGACAATGTCAAGACAGGTTAAGACAAAACCTGAAAGCATTTCTTTTAAAATTACCAACCTCCAGGAACTCTGACCAAGTTTGTCAGAGAGGGACTTAAGAGATAGTAGGGACCATGCCCAGCAAACCTTATGTTATCACAAAACAAATTGTTATCTTCGGCCAAGTAAAATGCCAAGTGGTTAGCTTTGTGCAGATTTCTTCCACAATGAGCAGAGAGGAAGATACTTATCCGTTAAAGGTCTGAATCCAGGTATTATGAAGGTTAATAAGATTTTTTTTTCCATTAAATATTGCAACTGGAGAAAGTGTAATTGGTACAGATTGCCTGGTGGAATTACTGGAAATAATTCTTCTTACTATAGTGGAAACAGGAAGATAAGCATTGGATTGTCCGAGGTGTTAATTATTAAAGCAAATTTAACAAGTAGGAAAAATAACAATTTGAAATAAGAATAAGCCTTTTCAATTACTTCATGAAAGTATGGTTGCAGAGAGCCCTGGAGGGGTGTTTAGTACAAAAATAACATCCTGAAAACAAGCAGGCTTTTGTATTTCTTTAAGGACATTCAGGCTATTTCCTTCCAACACACATAAATGGTGGATTGCCTAAGCTTTATTACTTTTTTTGGCATGGTTTTTCTTTCTATCAGGTTTGAAGTTCTTAAAATCACATTTGTAATTTTACCATTTTCCATGGCAGTGCTAGTTCCCTCCTCCTGGCAGCTGGCATTTGCTTATAATAATGTTTATTACACAGCCTTCTGGGCCTATTTCTTCTGCTCCCTGCAGTCTAATGAATGGTCCATGACATTATTACAGGCTCACTAATTTCCAGCCAGCTATTGTTCCACTGAGCAGTGCTTTCAATGTGATGATTCAGCGGGCAGTTCCTCAATCCTAAAAATCTTGGTTTTGATAAAAATTCCAATCCAGTTCAGCATTTCAGAAAAGCTGTGTGTTGCTGAGTCAGCACAAGATGGAGAGATGCCCTAATCTATCTGAAGAAGCACAGAAAGAGAAAGACAAAAAAAAAAGTACAAAGAATCAAATTGAAAAATCATCGTGAATGCAGCAAGGGAAAAGGGATGATGGTGCTTCACGCGTTGAAGTAGAGCCCTGAGATACTCAAGGGACAAGAATGTCCATGCAGATTACACTGTTATGGCCTCATCTTCATCTCAGCCACCAGCTAACCCCTGTAAAACCAAATGTCTTTCTTCTAGCTTTTTCTATTTTGAGGAAGAATTTAGCTTCTTAGTAAGACCTGTAAACCTCGTCATCATGATCTGCCTCCCTCAGTACTGCACAGCTTCTTGTTTTGGTACCCACTGAGGGATCTGTGAATCTCTCACAAAAGAAATGAAGATGGAAAACGAAAATAACAGACCTATTCCTACACAGTTTTCAAGCAAGGCAAAGAATAGATGTAGCTGCAAACTTTCAGTTCCTAATTTTAGTCCTGATTATAAAATAAAATGAGGTATATAAACCAGGAACATCTTATTTACTCATGCTAAAGTTGACTAAGTTCACCTCCTCCACTTTTGCATTCCTTGCACAAACACATTCAGCCACAAAGACAGAGAAAATTGTCCCTGGCTTCTCTTGGTCAGAGGTTAGGTGTATTTTCAATTAGATAAAATTAAGAAATGCAGTGCAGTACCATAACAGACTCCTAAGGAAATTACATGGCTTTATTTCACTATGTTTATTGAAAAAATGCTTTTTTTTTTTTCTCCCTGCAGCCAATAAATAAACTATTCATTTTCCAGATTATAATTAAATACTGAAGGTCAGTAATTAATCTCTTTGTTTTATAAGATAGGCTGCACTTAACTGCACTGAGATGTAGTGGCAGAGGGGAATTCATAATGAAATGTTTTCTGTGGCACCAAAGAAGGAATTTTGCTATACACAAGTGCTAGTGAGCCGCAACTCCTTCATTTAAGTAGGCCCCTCTGGAAGCCTTTGCGTAGACTATCACATTTGCACAGACATCCTTCAGCAATGAAAAGACGGCTCTTCTTGAATAAGCATTTTAGGAGCAGGTCAGCATTTGCAACCTGCTGCTGTTGTGTTTCCTATCTTCCTTGGACGGTGCCAGCCCACGTACTGAAAATCTTTTGTCTCCACTTCTTGGGTACTTACTAACTGCTGATGTGGGGAAATGTTTAACTCGCATAAGCAGTGTGAAATGCAAACTCATTCTTTCAGAAATAAGAATTAGTTTGGGCTTGAATCTCATTCTAGAAATAATATTTGCTTGAAATACCTGTAAAATGAAATAATATTAAGAGTTTCCACACTTCTCAAAGAAAAAAAATTCAGCTCACTTTTTTACATGAATAAGAACAGGAACCAAAGGACTCAGTTTTGACTCTAAAACTGTAAGTTGTTTTCCTGAATTCTATATTTTTTCAAGCAGATACAATATTTTAGGCTTTAGCCATGTAAACATGAAATAATTAGGATCCTTACAGTGTTTTCCCTAGAAAAAGCTGAAAGCTGGTGCCTAGTTCTGGTGTCTTGAATGTCCAATATAGTACTTATTTTTAACTTCAAAGATTTTCACTCCCTAAACTTGGTGTTGTAAATTTTAATGCTTGTTTTTTTGCATAGGGAAGGCTTCATCAATTTCTAGTTTGCAAGTTGTGCTCTGGAATGTGAAGAAGAAAAAAAAAGCAACAACAAAAGGCACACACTCCACTGCTCCTGTAAATACTGCAAGAGATGTGGATTAAGCAATTTCTTTTGTTTAGGAATAGGAAGTCAATGAAATGTGCATAGTGCTGCCAAAAAAAAGATCTTAAAACGGATGTTGACAGTGGAAACAGAGCAGGATTCACCATAAGCAACACCTCATAACTGCATCTCTTCAGCAAGATTTCATCAGCCTAGAAGGATTGATTCCCCTTTCAGGACAGATGTGAATTAGACCTTTTGGCTTCATACAGCACTTTACCAAGGTGACTACTCACATCACATTACTTCCTAATTCTCTGTGAGTGTCCATGGGAACTAATTAAGGGCAAGAAGTTTGCAGTCCCCACTGTTTGGTCCAGATGCATGCCCAGCAGGGACCATCCTCCAGATCTATACTAGGTGATACACCAAGCCTTTTTGGAGCAATGTCCCTAAGAGCCAACATAGATAAATAAATACACACACTCGAAATATTTCAATCAAAGTCAAGACGTGAAATGAATGGTGTGATCCGGATTTACTCCATGAATAATCCCATTGTTAAAAAACACACTTAGAAGCTAGCCAACAGAACAGGCGATTACGGTCTCTTCTTTCCTGCTGTGCTAAATATTTGCCTCTCCTCAACTTCTATTAGAGAAATAAACCTCAAGTGTGCTCATGTTTCCATACTTTTATGGGTTTTCTCACTCCCTTTTTCTCCTCCCTTGGCACAGTATTAGCTCCCAGTTACACTATGAAAAAAAAAACAAATAGATCCCACCCCAACAAAGTAATTCTTTCTTGAAATGGTTTTTGTGTTAGTGCTCCAAGTAGCTGCGCTTCAGAAACAAATATATTTTATGAGTTTAAACACAGAGCAATTAACAAGATGATTGTCTATTAAAAATCAGGGGAGTTTCACCATAAAGGGAATAGCAGGAAGAAGTCTCAGAAGAAATATTCTGCCGGCAAATATTTCTGATCGCTGAAAAGTGTCATTTCCATAATTCCTCCTGTGCTCTGGGTAATACGCATGACTGCACTGGAAATGAACACTTAATTAGTGCTCTAATACCAACCACCTCCTGTGTTAATAACTAGTGTTTGAGGCTGTAAATGTGTATCAGGTAAATATCATGTAATTATAAGGATTCATCTGACCTCAGGCACAGAAAATGATTGTGATGAATTTGTTGGCTCCATCATGCAGTGATGCCTTTAACTGATGGCATAACATAGTCCTAATAGAAGATGCCAGAGGTCGAGGAAAGGCCATAAATCGGCTCATAGGGGAATGAGTCTCATTCATGACAATGACTAAACAAAATAGTCATTTTTATGCAGCTAAAAGTCACAAAAAAAAAAAGGGGTTTTGCACTGACACAGAGTGACTTTTATTGGTTAAATCACTGTGGCTATCTTCTGTGAAATATGCTCAGCGCTCTTAACCAGTGCTCCCCTCCTCCTAGAGGGGTTCAGAACAATGTTTCTGGACACACCACCTCTTAAGTGTGGTGTAGACAGAGACAGGACCTTGTGCAGTCAGGAGTATAAGTTTCAGGAGCCCAGAGAGAAACTACATGAGGAAGAGCTGGGTTCTATACCGAACAGTAAAAACAGTACCTCCGGAAGACAATAAATTTATATCTGTTTTCAGATGGATTTTTAGCATGTACTAAAAAGAAATTGCTAGAGCTAAATCTCCCTCTTCCAAGGAAGAGATGTAACCAGAATTCATTAACCAGGATTCACTAACCATTACCACTGGTGGTAATGAATTTATGCTATTATTTGTACAAATATGCTGAATTTGTACAAACAGATGAAATAAACCTAAGCATATTCTCAAGGCTGAATTTACACACCATTTACACTGTAATTGCTTATCTCTCACTTATATCAGACCCCAGTGGCTATATCTGAGCCTGAGGGACTCCAGCACTGAAAAATATCCTCGGCAATCCTACAGTTCCCAATTCCCGACTTCCAGTCCTTCAGCAATTTGACCATTCTTTTTGGCTTCCCATAGGAAGAGGCAAACTTGGAAGAACAGACAACACAGACACAGAGAAGTTGTTTTATTTCACCATGGGATTGGCACTCTGAAGTCATGGAAGTTGAGAGCACAGCACCTCTGGTGGTGAGGAATTGTTGAATATGATTCTTAGGACAAACCCTAAAAATTGCTGTAGACCCAGCTTAAGGCCACCAAATATGAAAAGCTAATTTCTGCTACTGAGACATGCTTTCAGAAGGACATCTGTCTTAGGTAGCACCTACCTGGAGTGACACCTGTTCTTTCTTATGCTCTGTTGGCTGACTGAACCACTCAAACAAATCAGTAATGTGGATCCCAATAAGAAATACAGAACTTGATTCCCTGGAAAGTCATGTGAACTTGGGTTAAGCTGATGATCTTAGAACCCTAGAATCATTTAGGTTGGAAAAGACCTTTAGGATCATTGAGTCCAACTCTTAATTTAACACTGTTGAGTTCACCAATAAATCATGTCCCTAAATACTACGTATACACATCTTTTAAATACCTCCCAGGATGGTGAGTGGACCACTGCCCTCGACAGTCTGTTCCAACGCTTGACAACCCTTCCTGTGAAGAGATTTTTCCCTCATATCTAGTTTGAACCTCCTCTGGCACAACTTAAGGCTGATTGCTCTTGCCTCTTGTGAGGTCTCCCCTAAGCCTTCTCTTCTCCAGAATAAACAACTCCAGTTCCTTCAGCTGCTTCTCACAGGGCTTGTACTGCAGACCCTTCACCAGCTTGGTTACTTTTCTTTGGACATGCTCCAGCAGCTCAAAGTCTTTCCTGCAGTGAGGGTCTCAAAACTGAACAGTTTTCGAGGTGCAGCTTCACCATCAAGTAGAGGGGGATGATCACTTCCCTAGTCCTGCTGGACACACTGTTTCTGGTACAAGCCAGGACGACTTCTTTGCCACCTGGGCACACTGCTGGCTCATGTTCAACATGACTATCAACAAACACCCCTAGGTCCTCTTCCACCAGGCAGCTTTCCAGACATCTTCATCAGATCTAAGACCAGGAACAGAGTTAGGAAATACAGAGAGACTAATTCTCCCTCCTTAGAATCACTGTCTGCAGAGTGAAAATTTCAACAACTGCAATTAGATCCTGCCATGCCTTAATCTCTATACAGACCTGAGTTACAGCTTCCTATAAAACAGTACAGATTTGCTGTTGAAGATGAAAACTCCATATGTAATGCAGAAGGAAAATGTGACACCTCAGAATAGAGACTAAAATGCCTCTGTGTGCCTTAAGACCTGCACTGAGATGGCTAACAGCCCACAGTAGACTGGAGGAGGGACAAGGACAGAATTTAAACTCATTCCTCTCCAAATATCAGCACTTCACACCATGCTGTGGGCAAACTGTGGTCTCCCAAGCTGAGAATCTTATTTCTCAGAAGAGGCAGTGAAATACACCCTTCTGAGCACAACTAGGAAAGCTCAAACTGGTCATACTGGAGCCCAGCTCATACACTATAGCCTCATATAAAGTGCATGCACTTAGAGAATAAGGCATTGGGATACCAGGTCCTTCTCATTTCCATAGCCTCAAACACCGCTTCTAAAAAAGCTCTCCAGCCATCAGAATCTAATTAGTGTCTGGATTAGGGAACAGCAGTCTTACCCCTTCATCAAAGACTTTAAATTATTCTGAAGAGGAAAGAAGGGACATAAGACAGTCTGACTCAGCTGAATCCTCAGTTGAGGGACCCATATAAGTCTCAGGCTCTGGATTTGAACATATTCAGTATTTGTAGCAGACCATACTGAAGGTAAAAAAGGATTGTGCAAGTACATATACTGTTCTCTGGGGTTGTTTTTTTCCTTCAGTCAGCTGGATTCATCTGAACAGATGTAGACATCTTCACTATCAATCTGTACGTTTGAAAAAGTGAACATTGAAAAGTAGTTTTAGAGTCAATGGAGATATAGTGCTTGGAGACAAAGGAGAACAAACTGCAGATAATGTCCAAAATATGTCAGAGGAGCTATATTTTAAAGCACCTGCTTAAAGAGAGAAAGGTGGCTGGGATTCTCAGCTCAGCTGATGTCTTTGTCATGACTGGTGACAGCTACAAGTAGCCAAACTTTTTGTAGCCAAAGACTTTACCTATGAGATGAAGCACTGAAATAACTTGTTTTTCATTAATCTTAATTCCTCTATGCCTCAGTTTCCTACCTGAAAGTGGAGATCAGTATGACACCTCATCTAACCATGGCTGTGAAAAATAATCTCTTTCATGTTTGTGCAGATCTCAGCTATTGTGGTGACAGGAACCTGGAAGAAGTTAATACACTTCTGCCTTCAGACCTAGGAAAGTTTGAGAACTATTCAATAAATAAGACAGAGAGCTATGTCAAAAGTAAGGTAAAATAAAATATTGATGAGCTGCCCATTTGAAAAGTACAGGTACACCAAGTAATAGTACTGCCTTGCTGAGAAAAGTACTGATGGAGTCAGAAAATATCACTGAATTGTAGTTATCAGACAGAGAAACTAAGGCTGCACAGGCAAATACTTACAGGGGTTTCAGTCTTTTAAGTTATTTTAACTGCGGGTTAAGTTCAAATATTTTTTCTTCAGATGCAACCCACCCAACGGTATATTCAGCATTATATATTTCAAACAAAAGCATCACTTTGCTATCCAATGAAGGACAGATTTCGCTGTTATACTGAAGATTTTGAAAACTGTTTTCTGATTTCAATTTAGAGCACAAAACTTCACCATCTCCAGTGAATCAGAAATTGCAAAAAACAGCTCTATTTCAGGATTCACATATGTAGTTTTAACTCCAGCTTATAAAGAGTAAAAATTAAAATTAACTCTTTAGAAATGAAATGCAGTTGAGGAGGGGAATACATATAATTCTAGTTAACTTAAAAAAATAAAACTAACCATTAGATTTTTTATTCTTCAAAGAAAAATGCTGGAAAACAACCTAATAAATCTGTTTTCACTGCCAGTGATGTTGATCTTCATTTAACAGTGAAGTACATATATTGATGAGTTCAACATTTTCACTTCTTTTTGAAAGCATTGGAAAAAATGCTTGTTGATTAAGTTGGATCAAAATTTATCCCAAAAATTTTGAGATATATATGCCGAGATATTGCTAAGAGGGTTTTTTTGTCGACTGAGCATATGCTACTGTACAAATACTATACAAAAAATCCTGATAGGTTACAGCTAGCAGTGAAAGCACAGCTGAATCATAAAAGGAGAGAAAGACTGTGCAGTGTTTTTGAGCCCAAACTGCCACACTGAATCTTGGCAGGAAAACTCAGAACTTTGTCAAATTTTGTACTCTTGGTGCATCAGAAATTCTATTTATCCCTTGAAATCCTTATTCTGAAAGATCCTATTTTAAAGGCCAAAGCAAGACCCTAATGGGGATGGTGAGTGGGTGGGAGTTGACAATGACATATAGAAGATACATCCTTCATTGACAGTTTATGGGATGCAGCCCCAGTCTACAGCTAGATCAGTCCATCTGAGTGACTAATCTGGCAGAGGCAGTAGGTAATTTGGAAACTAAGTACCCAATGAAACTTAGGATGCAAATGGATGTGCAAGTCCAGAACCACTTTCAGATACATCCTGCCACATTAGTTGCTGCTGTTCAAGTGCTGCCTTTGGACATAATCCCTGCTGAGTGTGGGAAGTGTGCCCTTTAACACAGAGCCACTCTACATACAAGAGCTGATAATCAAGATTATCCTTCCAGTTTCTCTGCTTGGCAACCTTTTCTGTAATATGGAGAGAATATTTATTTTCATGGGATATGAGAAGTGCCCTCTAGCCTTGTTTCTGATAATTATGCTGCACTGGAGAAATTATTCCTGTTACTAATTAGCCAGCTGGCATTAAAGGAATGTTTTCTTCATTAAAACCAGGTTCGGGGATTATTTCCCCCCCGTCTCCCACTCTTCACGTTGTGCCTCTGTCATTTCAACAGGCTCCCTTCCTGTCAGATCAGGCTTATTCAAGATATTTTGTAATTAAAAAAAAAAACTGAGTGAGAAAAAAAGCAGATCATTTAATTAAAAACAACCTCTGAGGAGTACCCATTCCTCAACCTAATATATGTTCTGAAATAGGAAATATCTTATTTAAATTTTGGATTACTCTTTTTCGTTCCTGACTATGAAGAAGGGCACAGGCTGTTCATGGCCTTTGACTGAGGGTATGAATGTCCAGTTCGATTGATCATTTGTTTGTATGAGCAAGAAATTATCAAAGGTATGTATTTTTTATGATGTTCTGCAGTATAAATTTTTTTTCAGGATCATAAAAGCACATACCTTTGGCAACGTCTCATGAACTTCAGTCATAGAGCTATAGCTCATAATAATATTCTTTGCAAGACTCCTTTTACACAGTAAACCTACCATGTTTGAACCAAAGCAAACTTTCTGCTTGCTGTCACCAGATCAGACTCAGTAATCACAACTCTTACTGTGATACTCAAGAGGTAATAATGCATTAGTAGAGACATCAAAGTTCATGACAACAAGTGTGTTAGTCTGTCTGCTATCCATGCTTGTCAGAGCCTGGTTTTCAGATACACTGAATAGAGAGAAATAAAGGTCATATCCAGATAATTTATTCACATTATGTACTTCTTCATCTCCTTTGATTACTTAATGCATCCGTGATTACAGTGGTTAGACTCAACTCAGGTATCATTCACCTGTCGTAACAGAAATTTACTCATGAAGCAGTCACCCTAGTCTCCCATGTAGTCAATCCATGGAAAGGAATATAAACATTTAGGATGCAGCTTAGTAGATTTGTTTTGGATGTCCATTTTAGGATGGGATCAGTTGTGCTCTAGACCCATTCACAGCACTAGGGAGCCCCAAGGAAGGCCCAGAGAAACAGCTGAGATACATCACCTCTACCACAGATACATGGTTTTGCAGTTGAATCATACCCCAGATATTTCAATTCCTCTCTTAATTTCACATGCTCCAGCAGTACCTAATTTTATTTGACATACCTTGTTAGGAGGGCTGAATGTGACCAGCTTGGACTTATACTCATTGGTGTGTGTTGTAACTGAAAGCCATAAAATCACAACTGGCTTTCAGCAAAGCCAGAGGTTCAGCCTGATGTGAAATATGCTGCTTCACAAAAACAATTCACCATCTAAGAAATCCAGGGCAGACAGCTCCTTCAAATAAGCCTGTGAGTGGTTCTTATCTGTACCTTGTTTCTGAAGATCTCAAAAGTAAGCACTTTCCCCATTTCTTCAGATTTACACGCAGTCTATTAAACCTCTGTTTTGATAAACCATTGCTTGGCACCACAGCCTCATCTCCCTTTCATCAACCACTGAATGTCATTAGCTTGTCGTCTCTTGCCTTGTCCCTAGTTGCCATTTCGGTAGCAGCTAGATTAAGCAAACACAGGCCAACAGGTTCAGCTTGATTTGCAACCTCAAAATAGAAACCTCCCAGTGGAAAACTGTTGATCTGTGACATTACATTAAAGGTTATTTCCCATTCTGGGATCTGTCTGGTGTATTAAAATGTTTCCTGGCTAGAGGTGTGGACTAGAGTAACAATAGTTTTAATTGCCTAGCAAAGAGGGTAGTGAGAACTCTGACTTGGGGAAATGTAGTGAGCTATTTTTTTCCTCCACCAGCTTTTGGAGTGTGCTGAATACAAACAATGGCCCCTGTTCTGTTTGTTGCAACTACAGAAGTGAATTCTAACAAGGACCAATAGAAAGTGTTATCCCCCTCTCATTTCTTTACGCTGTTAAGTGAACACTTGCCTGACACCTTATTGTTAACCACTCTTTCAATGCTTTAGATTTGTTGTTGCTTGAAAGCAATTGAGTGAAGCAGCCTTTGACCAGACGTAGAGTCAGAACATATGGTGGTCACTCCCAGAGGTGTCATTGTTGGAGAAGTACAAGAGATGTAGCATCTAGTTGGTGATCATAGCCTTCCCAACCACCTCCTCTCTTTCCCAGACACTTGCAATGCACACAAACCATTTCAACATCTCGCCATTGCCAAAGGATTTTCACTCGTGCTGGCAGGAAGTACCATCATCCTATTTTTCCTGATTTTAGAGATTAACATGAACACCCTTGTGAAAACCTGGGGCAAGTGTGCTCTTGGCTAGTTACAGATACAGAGTAGGGAAGTTCTATGGTAAGGCAAAGAAGTTTTTTGGCCCAGAGCAAGGAAAGGATGCTGTACCTGTAGAAGCAGCAGCCAGTTCAGATGTAAAATTGTGCACTCTGAGGTTTTTGCCACAACAAATCTCAGCAACCTTGAAAAATGAATCTTTTGCCTACTCCTTCCTTTTCTGTCTTCAAGTCCAAGAGAGTCATGACAAGGGCATGATTAAAACTAAGATATGGGTTTGATTGTTCCCAAGGAGCTTTTAAAACACAGGGCACCTTTATGTCAGGTGCTGTGCACAGTCAAATGTACAAAACAGTTTGGGTAATGAATCTTTAAGCGAGTTTTTCAAGGACACATAGACTGTTGCATAAACAGGACTTAAATGTTGAGTCCCAACCCCATGCCTTAACTCTGCTGCCAAAATCTGGTTGAGCTCTCTTTTACTTATTAGGAAAGGTGTAATCATACTCAGAAGTAAATGTAATGATGGGTAAGAAAGGAAATCCATTTGAATCCAGTGAGTTCATTTTTCAAAGAAGAGGATTTAGAAATACCCCAAAACACAAAGAGTACAAGATTTTTCAGAAAAAAAACGTAACTCAGCCATCCTCTGAACTTTTTCCCAGGTTTTAGTCTTGCCTAAACACTTTAATCTCTCTTTTTTATGTGTGCCACTCAAATGCAGAACATAAAAATACCTGATTATTGCAGATCTGCTATAGTCTGCTTTGTTTTGGTTTGTGTTTTTCTGAAACAATTTTAAATATAGTTTTGAATAAAAGCCAGTGTGGTTGTCTTTTACTCAAGTATTTTATGAAAGCAGAGCAGGACCATTGCTACATGGAAAGGAATTGTTTGACACTGCTAAAAAATATGATATCTTGTGTAATACTCTATCTTGTGTCACCTTGTCACGAATGAGTTTTTTAGATAGAACTCGTATCTCAATTAAAGTGAGATTTAATAGAGTTCAATGATAAGGTCATGCTATTACTTAGTGCACGGGATAAATATGTGAGGGAGAATTGTGATATATGTATTTAGAGCTGAAGACTTTTACGTGCTTATAGCTATGTCATTTAGCTAAGATTTTAATGTTTTATAATGCTTAATCCCAACTCACTTACATTCCCATCTGGGCGTCCAGCGTGACTTCGCTCTGGAATTCCAATCAGAGGTTTTGCTAATCAGGCTGTCAGGCACGGGACTCTTCTGTCTAGGTGTTTGGTGTTAGTTTGTGTCAAAAATAGATTCCGAGGTTTCACAAAGCAGGCTCTCTGGTGTCGGATTTTATAAAACAAGTCATTTAATAAAGGAAAATAGCAACATGATTGACTCCAAGGAAAGAGGCCAACATGAAGAAAGAAACTACTGGGCAATTGTATCCTTACAGATTCTTTACCTGCCACTCACAGAATGGTTCGATCCAGTAGTAATTTTTGTGTCTGGGGTCTTGTTGTTCCTCATTGGATTCCTTCTCTGTCTTTCAGATAGGTTGTTATCTTGTCTTGGTGCAGCTGGTGTCAATGATTGGTATCCTTGAAGCCTCTGTATTTTCCTGGTTTTATTGACACTGGAGGCCTTGTTTTGACTGAATAGTTTGCATGCACTGGGAAAGTTTTTAACTGGAAATTCCCAGCTTGTGGCCCAGTGCTTCAGAACAAGTCTTGCTACTCATGCTAAGAAAACTAAACAAACAGCATACTAAATCACACAATATTGTAACACTGAATTATTTATTCTATTTAAAATGTTTCTTATTTAGGTTGAACAACTCATCCCTGTTAAAGAAGAAACCTGCCTGGACACACAGCCCAGCTGCATCCAAGGAGGAGTCAAGTGGGGTTCACCAGCAATCTGTTGCTGGTAAAAGATCTTATTGCTTCGAGGAGCACTCTTGAGAGGCAACTCGGCACAAGGGGAGATCATTACCATGCAGCCACAGTGCCTAGAAGGGTGAGCTCCAAGAAGTCTCACTTAGGCTGTCATATATATGAGATAAAAGGGGTTGACTCATAGCCAAGCTACATGTGACGGAGGCTCCTTATACGTGTTCACTGTGTCACTCAGCTTTTTATGTGTTTCTTAGAGAAGTTCTTGGCCCAGCTGCAGGTAGTCCATTACCTCCTCTAGAGCCTGAACCAAACTGCACTGGTTTGGTTAGAAGTAGGGGAGGGCGAAATACATCCATCACACACCTAGAAAATACATTTTTATGCAATGCAGATGTGGAAAAAATGTATCTCCACTTCTTTCATGGCTCCCTTCTCCTTAATCTTTTCTTTCAGACCAAGAGATCTCAATAAAGCATCAATGAAGGGAGGAAAAAAAAAAAGGATTGAAAGATTGAAAAACAAAAGATGTAAAGCAACAGAAGGGAACGTTATGTCAGAGATGTGTAGCAAATGCCATTTTCCCTGCTCAGCAGGGTTTTGAAGTGCAGCATTAACCTTGAAATTTTATTTTGCTGCTGAGGAATGAAAGATTCATAGGGGTATTTTATATTTCATTTTTTTCCCCTTTCTCTCTGAAAACATCTCCCAGAGACAAGATTATAAAAACGCAGTACAGGGTCAGGCTATCTCAGCTTTAATGTTACTTCACTGAAGGACTAAATATCATTATTTTTTTAAGCATTGGTAGTTCATTGAGTTAAACTCTTTGCCACAACACCACTTCCAATTCTTACATCGTACAAGGTGAAGAAATCACTTGCTACTCAGATGGCCAGTAAGGCTATACCAGGTACGTCAAAGCAGACTTTATAGCTACATAAAGAGGTTCTTTTCTGAAGTCCTAGCTCCTGTTCTTGGCTTTCAATCAAAACGGAAAGATGACTTGGACATCTCACGACACTACCTATCTCCCGGCTATCTGAACTGAAATTTATGGCTAGACAAGCTATACTCTGTGCAGCTTCTTTGAATCTGCAATGATTGTTAAGACAGGCTTCAAACACAAATCTTCTATTTCTTGACCAAATAAAATAATTTCTTAAAAAAAAAATATTTCCCACTTACACTACAGCAGGCCTGCCTATTCTGGGATGCCTCTTCCAGCATTTGACATTACTCTCTGTTCTTGTCCTGTCCAGTTGAAATTAGACAGGATAAAAGGGGTTTGAGTAGTACTTACAATCCACAGTTAAGGAATCTAGAAAACTGGGATGCTTTGAGTCAGTTGCCATATGTCACACAGCCATTATGTGGGTAAATTTCGTGCAATAAATACCTTCCTTGGATAAACACACGCAGATTGAAAGATGCTTTTTTCCAGACACCAGAAAAACTCTCAGATTTTCACTAACTGCTCTTCTTATTCTGTTTAGTACTGTGAGATACTGATTTCTACTCTCACAGGTATCACCTTTGGGAAGAAGGACCAAACCTATCACATCTTGATCTCAGCCACATTCACTGCCTTGATCTCCTTTTGTATTGATGCTATGTACAATTGAGTTCTGTTTTGGTGGAGAATGAAGTAGCAATAAGCAAATTTCTGCAAACTATTAATCCATTTTTGACCTTCTACATTCATAAATCTTCATGGATTTATACACAAAGCTAGGAAGGTCCTGATCTTTCCTCCTCTGATCAGCTTTTCTCTCTGATAAATAAAGGGAACAGGACTGCAGAAGCAACCTCGCATCGCTCTTGCTGTGAAAGAATGCACAACACATCCTGGACTGAACTTCTTATTTAGTTACTTGAGAAGTTTTATGGGTATCGGGAGCCATAAACAAAGAGAAGCCAAGCTGATCCTGGTAACCCGATCCTTGCAATTGCTGCAGAACAAGACCTTATGAATGTGTTTTTAACCAAAGATATAGCTCTGTAGTATGGCAAACAAAGAAACCCCAGCCAAAACAAAAATAAACAAAATAAGGTTTGTAATACATTAATTTTATTTAATATATCTTGGTATTATCCTACATGTTTTGATTACTCCTCTGTATACCACTTCATGTTCTAATTTGACTTTAGGGGAGTATCTGTTACTACACTATCCATAAATCTCAGTGATGACGAGGCACATTCTTCAGTGTTATTTCAATGTATTGCATTGATTTATATGATTTTTTTAGCCTCAATTGATTATTTTTTCATCTCAGTGTATCCAATTTAATACTTGCCAAAGTAAATCTTGTTTTCTGTGGTTCTTCCAGAACACTGTCCTTTGCAGGTATCTTGATTAAAGGACAAGGACAAAAGTCATCATGCTTTGTATATCTAATGATTTGCATGATAAACAGAAGTTGATATTTTCTTAAACAATAGTTTCTGAAGCCACTTTGCTTCTCACAATGTGACAAATTTTAAAAGCTTGCTCAGTTGCTCCCGGTGTGTTAGTCGATCTCTTGTTTTTAAGGTCCTTAGGATTTCTAGCGTCATCTTAGAGTCATAGAATCATAGAATCACCAGGTTGGAAAGGACCCACTGGATCATGAAGTCCAACCATTCCTAACATTCCAAAAACCACGCACTTCAGCAACTCATCCACCTGCCCTCTAAACACCTCCAAGTGACTCAACCACCTCCCTGGGCAGCCTCCGCCAGTGCCCAATGACCCTTTCCATTAAAAATTTATTTCTGATGTCCAGCCTGAACCTCCCCTGGTGGAGCTTGAGGACATTCCCTCTTGTCCTGTCCCCTGTCACCTGGGAGAAGAGCCCAGCTCCCTCCTCTTCACAACCTCCTTTCAGATAGCTGTAGAGAGCAATAAGGTCTCCCCTCAGCCTCCTCTTCTCCACGCTAAACAACCCCAGCTCTCTCAGACGCTCCTCATAAGACTTGTTCTCCAGCCCCCTCACCAGCTTCATTGCTCTTCTCTGGACATGCTCCAGAGCCTCAACATTCTTCTTGTGGTGAGGGGCCCAGAACTGAACACAGTACTCATGGTGTGGTCTCACCAGTGCTGAGTACAGAGGGAGAATAACCTCCCTGGACCTGATGGTCACTCCATTTCTGATACAGGTTAAGATGCCATTCTGATACAAGCCAAGATATCATAGCCTCATAAGACTTGTTCTCCAGCCCCTTCACCAGCTTTATTGCTCTTCCCTGGACATGCTCCAGAGCCTCAACATCTCTCCCCTCTTCTGGAGCAGCTGGGGGAAAAACAAACTTGTCTGAAATTCCCCAAATGTCACCAAATATTTATCTTCAGGCAACTCAATCAAGCTCTAGAAACCTGCTCAGGATGAGCTAAATTACACTCTAGACTCCACTAACTGCACTGACTCGATTTCAGTTGACTATAGTGATGATAGTGCTCATCTGGAGACATATATTGTCTAGACTGATTTTCATAGGGGTTATATATCTATCTCACAAGCCAACACCAAAATTTCAACATCTTAATCTATGAGCTGAATTATATGCTGAAACAAAGTCTGATCTCCCCAAGCATTAGTAGCTACAACTGTCCAAATCTCATCTTCTGTTAAGTTGCAGCATTTGGCACAAAGTGAAGATCTTGCTCTTAGCCAATTATTTTATGAAAATTACTTAGTAATACCATATAAAATAGTAGCTCATATCTATTGCACTGAGATCAATTTAACATGCTAGAGCTATCAAGACCTGCCATTCTGAAGGAGTAGATGAGTTATGGGGCAGAGGCAGGAATGAGGTAAAGAATTTGGAAGGAGCTCAGCCTGGAAAATTCTTTACATTAACTCGGAACTTATGTGTAAATTTTGCCAAGGATTATATGTTAAACCATGGCTTTCTCTAAAGTGTTTCTGTTGCACTAATTGCTTCTCTAAATCTTCCCCTTTCAACTCCTGTTTTATGAGTAGTGATAACAGCTGGAATTATTTCCAAATAGAGTAACAAAAAGATGTCTGTCAGACATGGGAACAAAGAAGGATGCTCTCAGTTGACAACTAGTAGTCCAACAGTCATAAACAATTTGTATCTTGATATCCTTCTTATCAAAACCACTGCTGTAACAGGCTCATTTATTTGTCCTAGGGTACCTTCAATGCTTAAGAATTGCCAGGAAAAACTTATAAAACAAGAAATTGTATATTCTAAATTGGTTGACTAATATTATTTGCTTAATTATTTACTTATTATTACACTGTCCAAAAGACTAATGATTAAATTACCTAGAATTTTAGAATGAGCTTTATTATTAAAGAATGTTAGACTTGCTTCCAGGAGGAGCTGCTAGCATAGGTCAATATACAAGTAATTACCTGTAAAAAAACATGAACATGAACATGAACATGAACATGAACATGAACATGAGCCAGCAGCGTGCCTTGGCAGCCAAGAGGGTCAACCATATCCTTGCGTGCATCAAGCACAGCATTGCCAGTCAATCAAGGGAAGGGATTGTTCCACTCTACTCCACAATGATGCGGCCCCACCTTGAGTACTGTGTGCAGTTTTGGACATCGCAGTAATCTAAGGATACAAAGCTACTGGGGAGTGTCCAAAGGAGGGCCAAAATATTGATGAAGGGTTTAGAGGGGAAGGCACATGAGGAGCAGCTAAAGTCACTTGGTCTGGTTAGCCTGGAGAAGAGAAGACTGAGAGGAGACTTCACTGCAGTTTGCTGCATCCCCACAAAGGAAGGAGGAGGAACAGACACTGATCTCTTCTCACTGGAGACCAGTGGTAGGACCCAGGGGAACGGCAAGATGTGCCAGAGAAGGTTTTAGGTTGGGCATTAGGAAAAGGTTCTTCACCCAGGAGGTGGTGGATCACTGGAACAGCTCCCTGGTAATGTCACCAAGTAATGGCACCAAGCTTGACAACATTCAAGAAGCATTTGGACAACATACTAAGACCCATGGTGTGAATGTTGGTGTTGTCATATGCAGGGACAGGAGTTGGACTGAATGATCCTTGTGGGTCCCTTCCAAATCAGGACTATTGAACATGGACATCAATGGCATGTCCATGTTTTATTCTTCTCCCTTCTGCCAAATTTTCATGATAACTTGTTAACACAAAGTTGTTCCTTAACCTTAATCATAAGTTAAAAATATCCCTTGATCTAGAGATGATACTTATGAATTTTTCAACAGGTATGAATTAGTCTTACTCTTTTTCTATAACAGTAGATGAAGAGAAATTGAATTTAATACTTTGCTAATAGCTTGTGCATTAGCCTTTTAAATGCTTACTAGTAGCCCGATCAATATTTATTAGTGAACTTTATAGGACAGGTCTTCCTAGCAATTGAGTTCAATCAGAAGATTAGTGTTTAACATTCAAGGAGAACTCAATGTTTACTCAGTAAATTGAAATATCCAACATGTTGTTGAACTCGGGCCCAATGGACATTAGAAAGATACCATGGCAATTTGCACAAAGTTCATTGAGCCATATCTACAGTCTCAAAATAAATGGAAGTTTGTCATGCAATTAAAACTTTCAGATGTTTGCCTGTGATTATCCTCTTCTTTGTTATTCATTTCCCCTGATGGTTTTGAACTATTTATCCTGTACTGAGGCTGTGCTCAACAAAGGTCTTCACAACACTTCCAGTGTCACCGAGGAGCTCTGTGTTTCCTGTTCAATTGAAAATGATGACTTGAAATAGGTTAATTGAATGTTGTTTAGTTCAAAGGACAGGCAGAAGTCCCTGTGGGATGTCGAATATCCCATAGTTCCCAGTGTTTTATGTTTATCTTCAATGAAAAAATCTAAGATAAAGAGAAGCATTTTAAATGTTTTTTTCTCCTTTACCTTCCCATCTTGCAATGGTCTTTTACTGTCCAACTGCTTAACTGAAAGCTCAAGTACTGCATCATTTCTCTGGTCACAGAACTGTCTGTCTCTTTCTGAAGTTGCTTTGTAAGGTGAGAACACAATAATGGTATCCCCTTCAGGAGCACCTCGATGGGCAACCTTCTCAAAGGCAAATAAGGGTGAGGAGTTTAATAAATCAAGTTTTTGCTGTATGGAGACAAGATTATTAACAGGTGTTTTGAGCCATTTGAGATTGTTGGCTGGGACAGGTGCATGGATACATCAAGCCTTGCTAGCCTGCTCTCTCTGGTAGGCAATGGACTACTGGCATGGTTTATAAACAAAAATGTAATCAGGACTGGAGCAGAAGAGAAGTCGGCAGTATAACAGGCTTAATGAGGGAGAATCACCTGATCTCATCTATGTTTTCAAAAGTAGCCACTCTTTCTAAGTGGTGAAGCACAACCAAATGTCAAAAAGCTCCTCCTCAACTAAGGGACTCATCTGCTCCTTTTCCTGCATCCTACACAGCTGCCATGTGTTTATGATTAGCTATGAACTGCCATTTGGGTACTTTTCTCTGCTATGACTTTCAATACATATTTCTGAAGTGTTCAAAGAGAATCACAGAAAGAACTGAATCAGAAATATATTAGCAAGCAAAGGAAAAAGTTCTAAATTTGTCCTCCCAGAGCAGCCACTCAGGAGTGACATCTTCCACATCCATCCAGCCATCAGGACCTACTGCTCAGGGAGCAGCACGGGCCAAGGATCTGAGAGCATTCAGCTCTTTTCATGGTTATCTAACAGTTCTAGAGCCAGAAGAGCAAACAGAAAGTAAGCAGCAGTTTTCCTTACCTTTGTAATCTCCCAAGAGATATCTTAGTAACCTCTTTAAAAAGCTACACGTAAAACAGATCTTCAGGAACTCCAGCTTTCTGCTTAGACCTCGTGATGGTCACAGTGCTCCACTTGGGATCCTCATTTTTAACACCTATGCTGCAGCCTTAGTGTTCCGCAGCAGTGCTGCTTCTCACCTTTTTGAGTATAGTGCAGTGTTCAGGTACTTTGTGTCAGTCTGTCAACAGGCTTGACTTGGGTGTAAAGTGATGGACAATTCCCCCATAAGGCATGCAGCGCTATTTTGATGTGGCTGAATACCGGGCAACTGCAGAGGATATGTGAATGCAAACTGACCTAAGATAAACCCATGCGCTTCTGGAGGCCAGCTGGGATGTATTCTTTGGGAAGTCATAATGCCTCTGCTGCTGACATAGCTGATGCACCTCACAATTTCATCACAGCATCCTTTTCCTGCCAACTCAAAACAACATGTTCCGAAGTCATTGTGTGCTTCTATCGCTCTAATTGCACTATCCTCTAGGGAATCTTTCCAAAGCTTATTGTAATGAAAGATGTCACTACTCAAGTATGTATGAGCCTTTTCTGCTAAATACAGCATGAACAAAGAACAAAAGACAAACAATTCTTCTGGAAACTTAACTCTTTCAGGGGATACAAGAAAAGAGAGATAAAAAAGAAACAGAAGTGCCTGCACTAGACATCATGATGGACAGAAATGTTAGTATCTTGTTCACAATGATAACCTTCTGGAGACACCTAAGATAAGGATACTCACTTAGAAGGATTCAGATCTATTAGGAGGGCCAGAAGAATTAAGTGTTTTTACGGAGATCTTTTCAATACATTCTGGAATTAAACCTTTACAGCTTTGTTCCATTTTATACCGTAAATGTGAACACTGATTTTGACGCTACCAATTTTCTCATATCTTTAACCATAAAAAACTGTAAAAAAAAAAAAATCACAAAATTCCTACCTAGAGATGCCTCAAAGATCTTATTTTATTCACGCACATTGGAACTAATATTTATTATTGAAGGTTTTGGTGTAGAAGGTCAACTTGAGTTTCATAGATTTTCATGAATTCAAAAAGGTCAAAGCTTTCAGTCCTTAAAAGTATTTGTTAGGAATAATACATGAAGAAGTAGTCATTTGTTGACCTGTGGAGTTGAATGGTTGGGTTACATTGATGTATTTCAATTGTTATTGAATTTCATAAATGAAACAAGAATAAAACACAGAAACATTAATAGGCAATATACATTTTGAAGTATAACAGGGAAATGTTAGAGCAAATGCCTGGAAGTGTAATTTCTTTCTGTTGTTGACAGCGTACAGTTTATCTAGCTCTCACTTATTAAGGTAATTATTAAGGTAATTTAAATAACTCATATGCTCCAAACAGGTTTTTAAGACCTCTAGGAACTTATCAAAAAAATAATGCTATAAATTTGAGATATATGAACTTGAGATGTGTTTGAAGAAACTAATACCAGACCTTTGGCTAGCGACTAGTTGGTCTGGTATGGCAAACCTTAACCTTGACCAATTTTGGTCTGCTACGTTCACCTAGGGCCTCAGGGTGTGCACTACTGTGGTCACTGAAAACGTGTTGTAGGCTTTGCTGGGAAATACAGGAAATAATTACAGATCAGGAGTGGTCCAGCATCTCATGACAGAGTTGGGATTCGAACACTTAGATAAGTATGCAAGTGTAATCTTGTACAGGATTGTTCTGACTTCAGTAGGAAAAAAAGTGTGAGAAACCATGTGTGTTTTGATTTAATTTAGGGGAGATTGGACTGTGTTGTACCAGTACCACATCATGTATACAAGTGCTAGCACCTCATGCAGCAGACAATGAATATAGTCATTTGCTAAAGAAAAGAAATCCATCTTCTGGAGATAAAAAAATGGCTTTGGTGTCTCTCATCAGAGTGTCTGGAAGCCCAGATATCTCTGAGATTATCGATTTGCTCTACAACTACTGCAAACACAAAGACATATTAGAAAAAAACACGTTCTACTTATTTCTTAGGATCGTCATCAACTACAGCTTCAGATTGGTCTATGAAAAATCTTTGCCTCATGGTATTTCTTCATATTCACGCTACTTCTTATGGAGAAATTATATCTCTAAAACAAATAAGTTTAGAGTCAAGGATGGAAACAAAGTTAGGGAAGAGAGAACTTCTAAACATTTTTGTCATTGCCAGTCATGTCTAGTGTTAGATTTACAGAACAAGATCCTCCCATACTTCTGAAGAAATATTACATGGCAGACCATAAATTCAAAAGCACAAAAGAAAGATCCTGATTAAATCAGCATAAGTATCACAGGTCAAAGCCAGTTGGCCCCACACAGTTCTTTGGAGGTCACATGTTGGTCCTAATGGGCTTATTGCAAAATAATTGCATTGTTTTTTCCATCTGATAACTATGTTAAAAGTAAGAACTAGTGCATAGGAGGTAAAAATCAAAAAAGACCCTGGCCTCTTCTCATTTGTCACACACGCATGTCCTTCTGCCATAACACAAAGATTACAGCACATACCCAGATCTCCAGTACCACACATTTGAAATCTTGTTGTCACTGAGGTTAATGATTTGGTAGCAGTTCAGAGACAACTAAACCATTCTGAAAACCAGAGAGCTACAGGCATTTTACTTGAGAATCCTGCAGTTGTTCTTCAAAGCTACCTAACTCAGGTGTGAAGGTAAACAAGGTTTCCCAGAAATCTATATCTGGTACACAGAGTAAGCAGAGAACTACTTAACAGTTGGAGCAAGAGGCTTAATGATTAGAAGTATCTTTCACCAGGTGTTATGCATAACCTTGTGAGTAAAAGCCATCACCTTATTCACAATGAGTAACTTTCAAATAAAAGAGTAGTGTAGCAGAACAGAGACAGCAGATTCAAGACTAGCTCCTTAGCTAGTATAAATTAGAGCAGCTATTCCAACAGTGCACTATATTGACTATTTCCCCTTCAAATGACTGAAAATTCAGGCATAGAAAACAAAACCTTTCTGTGGAGGCCACCGGAATCTCTCTCAAATGGCAACATCCTATGAAGTGGTGAACATTATTTGCCATCCTTGTTGATGTAGGAGCAATTTAAAATTTCCAGCTGCTGCGATTAGTTAAACTATTTGTGAAAGAATGGCCCAAAAGTAACATTAATCTGGACTCACTATTTGTTTTATAGACAATTGGTTCCTGCTGCTAAGAGTCAAAAATCTACTTGTTCCAAAGATATCCATCTTATGAGCACTGCAGACCTCAATGTTCCTATTCACTGATCATGACTGATATGTATTAGGTGACACTCCAATGAAAGAAAGGTCATGTGCAAGTAAAATTAGGTTACTTTGCCACACACCAACTCCAACAATTCTTTTGGCTTCAACAATTTCTAGAGGGCAGGCTTTTAATTGAGGTTGGCTTAACAGTGCTTCAAGGTGATTCTAATAGGCCAGAGTTTTAAATAGGTGTTTATTTAATACTCCATTCAAATCCATCACATCATCTGACTGTTGGTAAAACTAAGAAAATGAAACACTGAAGAAGCAATTCTGAGCTCAAGAAATGCAAGAAAATTGTCTTGGACTAGTAGAACCTTAAATAATATAAATGCAAGGAATCCTGTATGCACCAAGAAAACCATTCTTTAGTGTCCCCTGGTCCCCTGGGTTGCCTCGATTCCATTTGGATCCTTGACAGCAAAGGGAAGGAGAAGAGTACTACCGACAGAGCAAACAATCCTTATCCATAGCAAAGTTCATCTCTCTCAGACAGTGAAATTATTTCATTGTTTGTTGTCCCATGTTATATCTCCAAATATTTTTCTAAGACTTACCAAGGTAAGGATTGGGGTTTTCCATATATATACAGCATTTTAAATAAAAGCAGCTATTAATACCATCACTGTAGTAATATCATAGTTGTAATACACCAAAACCTATTTACTCTTTGTTTCTTATGAATTCCTATTTGTTTCTTATGAATTTTCCAGAGTTTTTGATTTGAAATACTGTTGCAGAAGTCATAATAAATACTCATATGACACATACTTCAACATAAGCTCTCAGAAACAAAGCATAATGATTCACTAGATGATCAGTTTTGTAATGATTTAGGTGGAAGATTCATTATTTATTTAGTATTTTGAAACATTTTCAGGAAGGTTCCTGGAGTGCTTTGGAAACAAAAGGCCAGTGTTTCCCTGGAGAGAATTCATGGTGAATTGCAGTTGATGACTACACAGAGACAAGTGAAGGAGGTACAAAATAACCCCATGAAATAATTTGGAGTTAGTTCAAAGAAATCAAAGCCATAAAATAATTTGTCTGCCAGTACAAAAAGAATCTGCTTCCAAGCAGGAGTCGAGGAAGAGATTCTCTTGATTGCCAGCTAAGGCATCCACCTATTGAACCAGCCAACCCTTTTAACATCTAAACAAGCAGTCTGGGTGCAAAATGTGGACACCCGAGTTATTTTGTGCATCTTAGTCTTCAGAAATGTAATTTCCATCCATATGTATCCTGTGTTTCAGGGCTGTCAGGCTGCCTTTTGTCTGGAATAGGCTGACAGTTGTACCTCGGAACATGAAATTTGCTATCCTCACCCTTCTGAGTCTCTGGATGTGTTCTAACAGCTGCCCTCAAAATGTCTTCAGGCATTAAGAAAGGATGTAGTTTAAACACGGCAAACTGTCTCTGCTTTCTCACCATGTAAGCAGGATACAAATACAAAATCAAAAAATGCTGAGAAAGTTAAAAAACCCCAACTATATGCACCTGTAGTGACTTCCATCCAATCCAAAGAGGCGTTTCTTGGGGAGTGCAGCGGTTCAACAGTATGCTACATATGTTTTAGAAATGCAAAGCACAAAAAATTGGGATGAGGATATAGTTAAAAGCTTGCTTGCAGAACCAGAGCAGAGACTTAGGAGATCAATACCTTCTGGGAGCAATGCAGGAACTGACCACGTAAACATTCAAGAGCCATTTCAATAAGAAGTGAAGCAGGCTGGCTGAAACTATGATAAACCTTAGCACATTTAGGTGCTTCAACTGTGTTTCCCTGCCAGTTATAATTTCCACTTACAGTTACAGAAAAAGAAATTCAGAGTGAGCATTATCATAATCTATGTTTTCAATCAGTTGTATGCCAGTACTTATTTCTGAGTTTAAAGGGTGGTTTTTCCAGCCTATCTGAGCAATGTAAAGTAACAAGAGTGTATCTCTTATTTAAACAGGTTTACTACTCTTCTGCTACGTGAGTTTTGCATCAACACTTCTGGCATTTTTCCTGTAGTCCCAAATTGTCTTCAAGATCTAAGAAAGCTCAATATTTTATGAAAGCCTTTACTCTTCTGCCTCAGTTTTCCCTGGAATACTGCTTTGTTTCTATGTGCTGCAAGGCACAGAGTCTTTCAAGTACCTTACACTTCACTACACTGTTTCACTTCCTTGGAGAATCTGCTGTAAGCACCTTTGATGCCTTCTTACATCAACATTCACTATGAGAGCAACTTGTTCCTGGATTACCAAGATAAAGACAGGGAATTAAGAATGTTATAGTGATACCTTGTGAAAATTACCTTGCAAGAGTGAATTTGTTACATAGCAAAAAACTACTCTGGGAGATGCTATCTAGGAGTCTTTTTGTAGAGGATTATGGGCTATACATGGAGTCATTCAATCCTGTTACCCAGGTGGGACTTACCTCACGCTACCACTCTAGATGTTATCTGAAATAGCTGAAATCACTAAGAACTGTAGTGATTTCTTCTAGCTGAGGTTCTCTAAAAAGGATGGTTGAAGCCACAGCTCTGGTGTTACTGCTGGTGATACTTTCTATGCCCTTAGTGGCAGCCTCACTGTGTGCCCCAGCCACCAGACATGCCTCGTGCGCCTGGTGTAAGGGGTAGGTGGTGACAGCAGAGAAGCAGCAGACCTGCTGCCTCCTCAGATCCAAATCCGAGACTGAGCTCAGGGAGAAGAAAGAAGAACAAGACCCATCCATCTCCCTAGGGGAGGGTGGTCCCAGTGGCAGGTGATGTCTTCTACTCCCCAAGTAGCTGGGATCTGTGAGTGAGTGCCTGCAAAAAAGCAGCCCAGCAGCATCCATTCTTGGCCTTGGCCTTTGACTGAAGCCTCACAGGCTGCTGGAGAGAATTTGTTCTGGCTTGTTCCAAGGCAAGACTAGTGTATTACAGTCAGGTGCACTGAAGCAGGAGACAGGAAAACTGGTCCTACACCATGTTCATTGTGTTCTTAACTGCACTACATTGACTTTTTCTTCATCATTACACAGTGGAAGCGCAGTTGTACCTAGGGGAAAGTGTAATTCAGCCCATTTCATTAGATAACTGTCAGTGAAAAAGCTCAAGGAAAGCAAATCTGTGAGAGGAAAAGAGTTTTATCAAAATTGCCAAGCTTAATATTCTGAGTACTTAGCTTCTTTGGGCTTGAGTGGGAATAGAAGGAGGAGAAGCTTCCTGTGCTTTTTTTTTTTTTTTTCAGTGTCTTTACTTTGGTGGTTTGCTTGGTGCATTTGATGATACTTGCAGGATAGTAATTAGAATGCTGTCTCTGATTTTCACCCTCTAATGACGAGGGTAAAATATTGGCTGGATAGTGGAGTGACTGCAAAGAAGGGCAACAGTTGGGGAAGTGCCTAGAGCACGAGTCTTATGAGGAGGAGCTGAGGGAACTGAGATTGTTTAGCCTGGAGAAAAGGAGGCTGAGGGGAGACCTTATTCCTATTTACAACTACCTGAAAGGTGGGTGTTGGTCTCTTCTCACAGTAACAAGTGGTAGGACAAGTGGCCTCATGTTGCATCACGGCAGGTTTAGATTGAATATTAGGAAAAATTTCTTCGCCAAAAGGGTTGTCAAGCGTTGAAACAGCCTGCTCAGGGAAGTGGCTGAGTCACCATTCCTGGAGGCATTTTAAAGATGTGTAGATTTGCTGCTTAGGGACATGGTTTACTGGTGGGCTTGACACTGTTAGGTTAACGGTTAGACTTGATGAACTTAAAGTTCTTTTCCAGCCTAAAAGATTATATGATTCTATAATTACTGTGATTACATATCTAATGTTCCATCTCTTTAGGACATGAACTGTGTTAACCCAGTTTTCATTCATGTTGTATTCCTGAAGCAATTTCTTAAACACAATGAGGGTGAAATATTATGAGACTGCTCCAATGTTTTTGCTTTGATATAGAAGAATTTAATCTTATTTAACTACTTGTGTGGTGTGAGGGCAGAATCCTTTCTAAATCTGGAGAGATTTAAATGAACAGAAGACACTGAAAAGGAAGAAGTCACTGAAAGGGGTTTTGTCATCTTCCCACAATTGCTACAAAACCCACTGAAGGTCATTAGAAAACTTCCAATATACAGAGATTAACTGTTAAGTATATATCCTGAGCAAGACATAAGGCAAAAAAAAAAAATTCAAAACAACTATTCTGTTTTCTATAGGGCTATAAATCTGAAACTATCATAAAGTTTCCCAACAAAGCTATGTTTTATCCAATTTATTGCTTAATAAACTCATATTCCATTCAAGACAGATAGGTCTTTATAGAAATTTGAAGAAAATTTTACATTATAGCTTTGAATTTTTAGTTGTTCCTGGTGCTGTCTATATTTTCTCCTGAATCAGGCTAAATTCTGAGGTTTTTTTTACTTTTTGTAACTTTCATCTGCCTTTGTGTTCATTTGTTTGTTTTTTTATGTAAACTTGGGCAGTCTTCACCTTTTCCCTTCTTTTGTCTGCTTTCTTATTCTCTTTTATAGAGCACACTAAACAAACTGAAATCATATGCATTGCATTATTTTGGAGACTTAAATGTGCACAGAGGTAAATGCTGAAAACTAAAAATTCTGGCTTAGGAATAGCTCTGGTGAAACATATCCCTTGTTCCAAAGGATGCTGATAATGATTTGAATAAACTAGGTTATTTTGACATTTTCAGCTGTTAGTAATTACTCAGTTTTTGTGGGATGTTATTTGCAGAACAGCCTAAACTGTAGTTCAGGGCTGCAAAGAGGCTGCTTTTAAGTCCTGCTCAGGAGCCCACAGCCATGACTTCCCCTGTAATCTCAGAGCAATCACCTAAGGGAAAGAGGTGGGGGCACAGAAGTAAATTCATTACACACCAAAACTATAGTGGAAGCAGCTGTCCTGGGCTTTTTGTAAAGGGTTATAGGCTGTTGGTGAAGTAATATGTACATCTCACCATTTCCTATAGCATAAATTCAATGATTAATTGCACCCCTTTGTAAGGTGGGCAAATGTCCCAATCTTTTCTTTATGTACAGCAATGCCCCATGGTGGTCACAGGTCCATAGTCCTAGGGAAAGCAGTCTGGAGGGAGACCACATCTGTGAGGTCTGAGGGGAACAGAGGAGTCCTATTCATTTGGGAGAAGGACCTTAGAGTGAGAGAAAAAGGAAGTTTAGTGATTGCCAGTTGCCTCCGTGTCGTGTGAATGACAGTGTTCCCACAAAGGTTTTGTTGTGGTTGTCCTTGATCTTTGAAAGGCTGAGGTAAGCTGAATTCAGCTCATTTCAGAGCTTGAGAAAAGAGAAGTTCAAACACAACGTGTGATAAACCAGCTGCATTAATAATATTGGACCATGTTTTAGTTGCTGTCAACTATTACTCCACGGAGACCAAGCTCCCTACCTCTCCTACCTGCTCAAGTTTTTCCAAGCTTCATGATTTAAGAAGCTTTAATGCTATGAATATTTTCACTTGAATTTTAAGGACAGAGAGAATTGTATTTTCTGAACGCTGACCTTGTGAATTTTTCACTGTGTGGGCTGCAGGATTTAGCATCCTTCCCATCTATCTCAGCTCCTTCTAATCCTAGCACAGCACTCTCTCCTCATTCGTACCCAGCTGTGGGCAAGAGGCACACCGGCAGAATATGAAATACACCACCGGACTGACTGCTTCAGACTACAAAATCTACTTTCTGAATTGAATTGTACTATTTGAATATTATGTAAGACCTTGAATACTAGTGCTTACTCTCAGCTATAACGATTTCCCGGTGTTGGCAGTTCCCCACTGTGAAACGATGGGGACCAGATGAGATCACCGATCAAGGGAATCTGGCAACAGGCATCCAGCTGTGAATTAGTGCAAAGGTAAAGCCCTTTATGTCCCAATCTCTTTCTGTAAAGGTGCCGAGAAATACTCATAGGCTGAAAACCACTTTCCTGCTCATACTCAAATGCCATCAATGCATGACGTGTTCCTAGGTAAATTGAAGTGCTCTGATGCTTGAGGCAGGAAATCCATTGTTTCTAAAGGCAGAAGTGCAGCTGCTTTCCAGCCACTGAAATCAGGCAGTAAGTCCTGTTTGATTATTCACTCTGTGTTTGACTAAATCATAACTTCTAGCAGTGTTCCTTATCTTGCTTTTATAAATATTACAGGGTGTTAAATGCAGCCTTTTCTAATAATCCATGGCTACAATTGAGCAAGTGGTAAGTCTTAAGGTTTAGGGTTTGTTTTTTATTCACAGTCATTTTTTCCTGCTATGTGTCTCTGTACTTCTATAGAAAGTATTTTGGGACCCAGTATCTTCTCCTTGTGAAGGCAGACAACCACAATTCATCATAAGAAATATGTGTGTCGAGTTGAAGGGACAAAACAATCCATTTTTAATAGCTTTCTTTCTCCTCTTCCTATTAAAATACTCTTTTCATCCTATTTCTGAAGCATTGCTCTGCAGGAGAAATAGCGTTTAAACAATTTCAAGATCAAAGAGTAAGTTTGAAGTTCTTCCGTATAACTGCTTCCTTCTATTCTAGCCCATATAATTTCTATGCTACTATAAATGAAATTCACATAGATCAGTGTGTGACTGTTTCCAAAGTCATTGGCTAGACCTTACGTGGGATTTAAGTGCTGCTTTCAGTCTTGGGCAAGGAGACAAGAAAGGCAGCAGCACTTCAATTCAGTTAAAAACATTAGGGAAATTTTTGCCCAAAGCTACTGATGAGCTATACAAGGTGGTGAATGGTTGAAACAAACAAGGGAGAGAAGTAAAAACAATTGTGTCAATATTAAATGTAATTCAAAATCTAAAACACATCATGTTAAAACCTCGTGTATATACACGTTTAATAATTTATGATTAAAAAAACTCTCTCACTTTTCACCGAAATTGCTGATACACAGAAAATAAAGCATTTTTTTAATGTTCCAAATAACTGAAAATTAGATTGAAGGTCACACTTCAGAAGCACTTTTCAGTACCTTCAGATACAGATGTCTGAGAACCTTGAAGGTAGGTTAATACAGGTCTTGGAGATGTCTAAAGTCCTCTTATTACCAGTGGAGGTCTGAGACAAGGTTGAAAAAATATAGACATAAAGTCTTATTCTGGAAATAATGGTGACTTTTACCTGATTTCCAGCTTCCTCCTCAAAAGGATGCAGATCTCCTGTAGGTCCTCTATGATACTTGCCATCCTCTCACATCCATCTTGAGTACCCAAGAATAAATAACACTAATCATATACGCACATAATTTATCTCAAGGTGCATATCGGCATTTAGAAGACAAAGTAAAGAGTAACTCGTTTCTATAGAAGAACACAAAGACTATTATTAAGAGACATTTTATGACATGAGACCCAAGTCTCTTCAGACTTAGGCTTAAAGATGTTTATATATCGAGTGGATAGTTTCCCAGAGCCAACTGACAGTGTGTTACCCAGGTCTATACCTATTTGATGTCTTCTTCCTCGACATTTTAGTGCACCCCAAGTCAAGCCTACGTAGTCGTTTATGCATATGAGTGAGTTTCCATAACATTTTAAGGGTCTGCACCAGTCTTCAATCACCACCCAAGTCACCATGAAACACTGCCTTTCATCATCTCAAAGTGACATGAGTCCTTTTCATTTTCCATTTCTACACCCTTTGTGTGGATTTATGACACAATTATGAACAGGGATTCAAACCAGAAATGGTTGCAGCTGTTCACAGTGTCTCCATCCTCCTTTGCCCAAGCATTTGTGGTGTGGAAACTGTAACCAAAGCTTACTCCTCCTGTAACAGTAGATAGCAGAAAACTTGGAGATTAGTTTTAAAGCTGCCGATGAAGGTGAATTGGAGTTAAGCAGCAGGACTTTGGACTGACTTGAGTTCAGAGTGTCCAATTTTTTACTTTGCTGACTCTGCTGAAGGAGTTTACATATGGGAATCATAATTTCCTAAGATACTCTTAAATTAGATCCTGTAGACCTCACCATGGCCTCACATCTCTCTTGTGTCCCAGTGGAAAACAGTCTGTACCAAGCCCCATCATAGTCACTACATTTCATTTCAATCAGAATACTATAAATATCTGTTTTGATGGGTTAGGATATGAAAGCCATTGTGTTAAGGAGTATACAAGATAAAGAAATTATCCCTGAGTATTCTTAATTATAGGAGTATTATCTAGAGAAGCTGGTCTTCTGGTCCCTGACTTCCCCATTTACAGAGGTCTTGGGAAGGTGCTTCCTGCCCACAGTCATTATTTCCTTGAAGGTCAATCTTAACCTCATCTGTTAAATGTTTATGATTATAATCTCTTCTCTCTTCTGATCCTGGTTCTCTGGTGACCAATGACAGGACCCAAGGAAATGGCAGGAAGATGTGCCAGGGGAGGTTTGAGTTGGATATTAGGAAAAGGTTCTTCACTCAGAGGGTGGTGGAGCACTGGAACAGCTTCCCAGGAAGCAGTAATGGCACCAAGCCTGTCAATATTCAATAAGTATTTGGACAATGCCCTCAGACCATTATGTGAATTTGGGGACAGGAGTTGGACTTGATGATCCTTGTGCGTCCCTTCCAACTCAGGACATTCCATGATTCCAAGTCCACATCTACACACAGCATTATTTTCTTTCAGACCTATTTGAAGGTATACCTGTCCATAATGCCTGCAAATTGCTAAGAAATAATTGATCCATTTGTGTGCCAAAACTAGAGTTGTATGATGGAATAATTTTTTTCCAGCACATTTGGAATAAAAAAATGTGTTCACAGTTTTCAAACCAACTGAAAACTTGTAAAAGCTCTTGAAACTGAATAAATGTTTTGCTTGAACTGAAAACAAAATGTTTAATTTTTTTTCAAGTCTTTTGTGGCTTTAAAAAAAGATACTAAATTTCAAAAAGAAAAGCCATTCCGCACAGAGAGGTGCATATGGTTTTGTCTTGTGCAAACACTTCAAGATTATTCAGGCATTTATTTTCTTCTTTCTTCCCTGATGAATTCAGTAAATGTGAAAAGAAATTCTGAATATTTCTTGGACCACCTCACTGTATTTTTAGGGGAGAGAGGCAGGGGGTAAAGTCTGAGTAACTGCTATCAAGAGTTTCACCAACTTCTGCCTGCAACCACTCCACTCTTATGATCACCACAGTGTCTTAAAGAGCAGATTAAATGGGGAGAGGAAAACCGTAGTTGCTATAATATCACTTCTATCAATACATGGTTAATGAAGCACAGTAAACATGGGAGAGCATGGACAACCAGACAACTAGGCTTTGCACATGCCAGGAGAAAAATTAGACCCTAAAGACCTGTAGATATTGATAGAAATTTCTGATAGTTTCTGGAAGAATTAATTCGGACCATTTCAAGTAATAACTTTCCTTTTTTATCCCAATAATTAGATTTTTATATTTTGTGTATATTGGCTATCTGATACGTCCGCTACATCCCTAACGGAAAACCAATTATCCAGTGACTTACATATGCAGGATAATTTGGTTTATTTTTTGGAAAACAATCTCGAAAAGTGGAAACTACTTTCACTGGCAGTAGTAAAACCCACTCATCTGCATTTGTTCTAAAAAAATCCTTCTACTCCTCATTATTTTGTTTTGAACTCCATTGGGACTATTGTTGAAATAATCCAAAGTAGTTCTTGTCTGCTCTGCAAACTACATGCCTATATGTCTTACCTCATCACAAGGTACAAAGCATTAAATCTATGGGGGTAAAATTACGAGAACATGTAGTCCATTCAGTGCAAAATTTGCATTGGAAAACAGACTTGAAACTACAAGTGAGAAAATTTCCTTTTGAAGGGAAAGAAAAATCTGTGTTGTCAAGTATTGAGATGGTTTTCTGGCTTAACCACCTATCAGAAAATCAAAAAAAAATTCTGTTCACTTCTCATCATGTACTCAGATGCCTCAAGATATCATATTTTTTCTTTTCTTCTGTTTCCAAGAGATGACTCTGACTCCAACCTTTTTCAGTATCACACAAAGCTTTTAGAAGATACTGTAAATATGCATGACAGCATCTTTAAGGTTTTCATCAAGCAACTTCCTTTTCTGCCAGCAAGGACAAGCTGAACGAAGAGGATCTGTGACCAAGAGGAAAAGGAATCTACATAAAAGCCAGTCTGTATGAAAGGAAGCATATCGTTATTTGTATTTATCACCCTATTGCATTTAAAAGCTAGTACTATATAATTGTTATTTGTGATGTGGGTGGGTAAGAATATCCTGGAGTCAAGTAAGTTAAGCATGTGGTAGGGGCTGTAGGCAGGGATAGATCCCCTTTGAGCACCATGTTTATGCTCTTTTGACAGGCTTTAGTAATTTAAAATCTACTTTGCCAAATGAAAAGTATTGAATTTGAGTTGTTAGGAAGCATAAATGTATGTTTGTTAAGCCTTAATAGGAGTGTTGTCTTTCCCGCAGCTACAAGTCTATACCTAGTCTCTTACTTCAGCTCATCTGACCTAGAGAAACTAGTTAAACAACAGTAAAGTAAGTGTTAATCTGCATCATTCTATCATACTCTCTTCTTGAAAACCAAGGAAGCGACTGCTGTTAAATGAGAAGAACTGCTAGCCTGGTGACAGTCTGAAATTTATGATAACCTTTAAGAATTCATTTTTCCTGATGCAAAAATTATTCAGCTGCAGTAAATAATCATCCCCTGTTATAGGGATGAAGTGGCATTGCTTTTGTGATGAAAGTGAATTCAGGCTGTAAGGGCTGTTTATATACTTTAGAAACTCACTCTTTACATAAGCCTGTGTAATTGTCTCCTCCAAATAACTCCATTTGTTTGTTCTTCAGCAACTGTTTTACACTGAGAGAAAACTCTGTGATGGCTTTCCTATCTTACTTTACATTGGTTTTATTCCTCTAACTTTTTCTATCCATTCTGTCTGGTAGATAAGTAACAGGATATTGTTCACAGAAACACAGAATCACAGAGTGATCAAGGATGGAAGGGACCCCTGGGGATCATCCAGTCCAACCCCCCTGCTCAAGCAGGGCCCCCTACAGCCAGGTGCCCACGTCCGTGTCTAAACAGCTTTAGAATATCTCAGGGAGTGAGACTCCACAACCTTTCTGGGCAATCAGAGCTGTGTTCTGTTCTGGGCCATTTGTTTTTCCTTTCCTCTTTTACTAAGAAACCATCATGTTACACACCCTGAAGTGTTGTAGACAATATTGAAACCAGTTTAGAGTCTTTTTGACTTTATGATCTTTGTGTGTAAATCCTGCTTAAGTTTTCTTTTTCATAAATTGTACTTTTTCAGTTCTTATCATGAATTTAAAATATTTAAACATGAGTATGCAAAAATCTCAGATACTTTCCAGATTTTACCTTACTGCAATTACAAGACTGTGTAGTACCATTCAGAGCACAAGGCAATGCTACAATTACTCACACAACGAAAATCATCATTGATCGAGTGCCCGTGGCTAGTACCACACCTTCAGAGATGAAGATTGTTCACAGTCCCAGTTATCATAGTATCGTAGTATAATAAGGATTGGAAGGGACCTTAAAGATCATCTTGTTCCAGCCCCGCTGCCATGGGCAGGGACATCCCACTAGCTCAGGCTGCCCAAGGCCCCATCCAACCTGGTCTTCAACACCTCCAGGGATGGAGCAGCCACAGCTTCCCTGGGCAACCTGTTCCAGTGTCTCACCACTCTCATGGTGAAGAAATTCTTCATAATGTCCAGTCTAAATCTGCCTCTCTCCAGTTTATACCCATTCCCCCTCATCCTATCCCCACAAGCCTTCATGAACAGCCCCTCCCCAGCTTTCCTGTAGGCCCCCTTCAGGTACTGGAAGGTCGCTATAAGGTCTCCTCTGAGCCTCCTCTTCTCCAGCCTGAATAGGCCCAATTCGCTCAGCCTGTCCTCATGTGAAAGTTGCTCCAGCCCTCTGATCATCCTTGCAGACCTCCTCTGGGCCCATTCCAAGAGCTCCATATCCTTCTTATGCTGAGGATTCCAGAACTGGACACAGTATTCCAGATGACATCTCACAAGAAAGGAATAGAGGGGCAGAATCACCTCCCTCACCCTGCTGGTCGTGATTCTTTTGACGCAGCCCAGGATACGATTGACCTTCTGGGCTGCGAGCACACACTGCCGGCTCATGTCGAGCTTCTTATCAACCAGCACCCCCAAGTCCTTCTCTGCAGGGCTGCTTTCAAGGACATCACCCCCATCGTGTACTGAAAACGGGGATTGCTCCAACCCAGGTGCAGGACCTTGCACTTGGCCTTGTTGAACCTCATGAGGTTCTCAGAGGCCCACTTCTCCAGCCTGTCCAGGCCCCTCGGGATGATATCTCATCCTTCCAGTGTGGCAACTACACTACTCAGCCTGGTGTCATCTGCAAATTTGCTGAGGGCGCACTCAATCTCGCTGTCAATATCATTGATAAAGATACTGAACAGCACTGGTCCCAGTATGGACCCCTGAGGGACACCACTTGTCACATATTTCCATCTGGACTTTGAGCCATTGACCACTACTCTTTGAATACAACTATCCAACCAGTTTCTTTTCCACCTTATCGTCCACCCATCAAATCCATCTCTCTCCAATTTAGAGAGAGGGATGGGGGACTGTGTCAAGGGCTTTACAGAAGTCCAGATAGATCACATCTGTTTGTTTACCTGTGTCCACTGCTGCGGTTACCCCATCATAGAAAGCCACCAAGTTGGTCACACAGGACTCGCCCCTGGTGATGCCATGCTGGCTGCCATTAATCACCTCCCTGCCTTCCATGTGCTTTAGCATAGCTTACAGGAGGATCTGTTCCATGATCTTCCCAGGCACAAATGTGAGGCTGACAGGTCAGTAGTTCTCAGGGTTGTCTTTTCTACCCTTTATGAAAATGGGCACAATGTTACCCTTCCTCCAATCACCAGGGACTTCTCCTGATTGCCATGACTTTTCAAATATAATAGAGAGTGTCTTGGCAACCACATCTGCCAATTCCCTCAGCACTCTGGGATGTATCTCATCAGGTCCCATGGACTTATATATGTTCAAGTTCCTCAGGTGTTCGCGAACCTGAACCTCCTCTACTGGGGTCTACCGCCCTGGTCACCATCTTGCTGTCCCATGACCCAGGAGCTGTGATGAGAGCAGTTATTGGTGAAGACTGAGGCAAAAAGTTGTTGAGTACCTCAGCCTTTTCCTCTTCTGGTCATACGTGATCACAATTTCCAGCCATCAGTGGGGCTATGTTCTCTTTGACCTTCCTCTTTTGAGGTACCTGTAAAAGCCCTTCTTGGTCTTTACTCCCCTTGCCAAGTTCAGCTCCAGCTGCGCCTTGACCTTCCTGACAGCGTCTCTGTACATCTCCCAGGTTCCCTGTCCCTGCTTGCACTGCCTGTGCAGTTCCTTCTTCTTTTTTAGTTTGACCAGCTGGTCTCAACTCAGCCATGACAGTCTCTTCCCTTTCCTGCTTGATTTTCTACATATGGGGACTGAGTGCTCTTGTGTCCTGTGAAAAGCTTCCTTAAATATTTTCCAGCTCTGCTCCGCTCCCTTGTCTCTGAAGACCACGTCCCAGGGGGTCCTACAGAGTAATTCCTTGAAGAGCTGGAAGTCTGCTTTCTTGAAATTTAGTGTCCTGACTATACTCATCACCTGTCCCATATCCCTCTGGACCTTGAACTCCACCAGTGCACAATCACTGCAGTCCAGGCTGCCACCAATACTAACGTCACTGATGAATTCGCTTGTATTGGTGACCAAAAGGTCCAGTATTGCTTCTCCTCGGGTGGGAGTCTCTATCAGCTGGACTAAGAAATTATCCTAAATACACTCCAGGAGTCTCCTGGATTGCCTACAGCTTTCCATGCTACTTCTCCAGCACATGTCTGGGTGGTTGAAGTCCCCAGGTTGGCTGAGAGTTTGTGAGAACAAGAACTATACAGAATAACAGAAAATTAAAAAATTATGATCTTTAGGATCAAAGTAAAGGTAAACACCTTTAGCGGAGTAGAAATTTTATAAAATGAGTCATCTTATTGAAATGAGCGATCTTGGGGTCATAGCACGAAATGTCATTGTGGTATAACAGACTTGCTAGGGCGTCTGGATTGCAAATATTGCAAAAGTGAGAGATTTGCAAAAGGGAGTGGTTCTACTTGAACAAAGAACAACTTCATCTTCCAGGACACGTGGATCAGGTGGTGGTATCTCAAATCAGCTGAGTGACACCTGGGGTGAGACGGAGGCCTCACAGCCTGACATTTCTTCTGTTAAGAACAGAAACACCCCTGAAAGCACATACTGAGCTTCCCACTCTAAAGGCATGGCAAACTGCCAAGTCCACCCATCTAATGACACAAGCTACTTTGCCAGGAGCCAATCAACACCTAATAATTAACTTAGTACCATCTAGTTGAGAAGTGCCAAAAAGTATTAAAAAAGTATAAAATTAACACATGAAAACCATTTATCTGAGGGAGGAACTAATACCACCTTACCTGATGGATCAACAGGCCTGGATCGTTCTTTCCCCCCAAGAAGAGGTGTCGCATCTCTGACATTGTCCAATGTCCCCCAGGAAAATAACTACTAACTTGAGTTTCAATTGTTACTACATATATAAATATATATATGATCATTGTTAATCACTTACTATCTTCTAGTGTTAATGTGGAGAGTGGATTTAGCAACAGCAATCCTGAACTTGTTTTTATTTGTCACTTAATATATATTACTATTGTTTACACTAATTCCGAATGGTGGCTAACATATGTACGCATATAACATAATCTTTTAGTCATAAACCATCAGATCTGGGACTGGAGAAGTATCCAGCCACACCTAGGATCCTCTCTGAGAGGGAGATTAGAAAGCAGTGGAGTTCATCTTGGACCTTGTAACTTGATGGGAGGGCATCCCCCAGCCACCTGTCAGAGCCTTACCTACTTAATGTGACATTCACATTAAAAGACTACTGTTCTTATGGATATTAAAAATCTGAAAATAAAGGAAGAAAAAAAGGGAAAAAAAATCGTCAAAAATAGATGCAAAATCTCTTGAAAATATATGCTTCTCAGAAGTGGTTTGGGGGACTGCCCAAAACCGCTCAGTGATTTTTGTTGTTGTTGTTGTTAGGGTGGTTTTTTTTCCGAGAACAACTTTCATGCATGGAATCTTTGATCCTAACATACAGCTTATTCATACTTGTAAGTGAAATCCTGCCAAGTAACAGAACATTTCATTTAATTTTATTATAAATTAATAAGATGGTGATGCACTGCTACTAATGATATAATGTGAGGTCCCTACAGAAATAAGAGATTCATTAATGTAAATGCAGGTAGTGAGAAATAATCTTTTTCTTGAAAGCTTATAGTCTAACCAGCCAGAGTTGAAACCATAAGAGTGAGGAAGAGAAGGAAAGTACCACTCATAGTTACCCTTGAAAAGAGAATGAAGAAGAAAATATTTTCCTTCAGCTTTTCAGACTTCAGTTCATGCCGACTGCCCATTTTACCAGTCTGACTGACAGATGCATGATCCTTTAAAACATATCTCCTTCTGTATGGCCGTGTTTGTATTTGTAAAAGTAGGGAGACAGTTGCTCATCAAGGGTTTTCAGTGCCAGAGGAGAGTTAATAGAATAAAAGATTGGCCACAACAGCCTGTTTCCCAGAAACAGACGTGATTTATTGCATGAACATGGCCCTTTGAGGGACAAAATAATACTGCATGGGTTCAGATTTCTATATTTTTCTTGTCTCTTATATATCTTAATTTAAATGTGATACACCACCAGCATCTCCAGATTAGTCCAAAAATCATTCATTCTCTACCCATTACAAAATATTCCTACTGATATTTTTTTGGTATCAAAAGTTCCAACTATTAAAGCATTTTGAACTTTATAACAGAAAGCTAAAAGTGATTTCAAATCAAATAAAGACTTGGTTTGTTTCCCTGTTGGAAAATATTAGGCAGCATATTTGAAGATTTTCAGAAGTGTGAAACTTTTGTAAAGATGGAATTTTGCCAGGCTTGACACTATGTTTAGAAAAATTTCATTTTTGGCAAATCCACATTGCTTTTAAACCAAATTGACTGTGTTGGATAACTTTCACATGGTTCTAATTAAAACTGTTCTAAATTACTTAGTACAATCAATCACTATATTCTTGTATCGACACCAAGGAGACAACAGTGATTGGAGCTCACACCATGTGGATCATCCCAATCTCTCATGGACAAAACATGCTCTGTTGTCTAAACACATGACGAGTTCTACTGAATAATAAGGTCTTTTTCTAAAAATATGCACGTATCACATTTTAATTAGGCAACCAACCCTGAGACGTGGACAACAGACAGGCTTTTTCAGGAAAATTCACATTTATCCAATGGCCTCCAAGATCTGGTGTTGAAGCCACTAATTTAGACTACCTGTGGAGTTTGGGACAAGCATCCAGATTGTCTGCCTGAGGATAGGCATGTCAAAAATTATGAATATCTCCAAAACTTGAACGTATTCAAGGGCTGCATGAGGCACAGGAACAGGTTTCCCAGAGAAGTCATGGATGTCCCATCCCTGGAGGTGTTCAAGGCCAGGTGGGATGAGGCTTTGAACAACCTGACCAGTGGAAGGTGTCCCTGCCCATGGTAGGGTGGTTGGAATTGGATGATCTTTAAGGTCCTTTTCAACCCAAACCATTCTGTATTTGTATGACTATCAAAGGTAACTCCACTTTAAATAGCATGTTGGTATTCTTGTTGTTGTTGTTAATTTAAATTTAATGGTGCATACACCAACTGGAAGTGACCTAATTCTTTGGAGTTTTGTTACAGTCTAAGCCTAAAACAACCCCTACTAGTCACCAGAAGTGGGACTATAGACCTGTGGAATAAGTTTGCCGATAGCTAGGGAGAAGGGGCACAACATAGTTCTTGATAGTAGCAAATGACCCATATGCTTGATCGCATAGACACAATCTTCCATATTCCTTATGCTGCCATTTATACTACTACCGAATTAGTCTCCTAATGGTTTGAAAAAGAAATTAGGGAGGAAAAAAAAAGTAAAAGAAAAGTTCAGATTTATGAACCAAGACTAGCAATCATTATTTTTGCTTCTGTGAGGAAAACGACGTTCTATTTGTTCTTTCATTTTCTTTTCACCGGGTGGAATTCTGACATATTAGGGGCCATTAGCCCAAATAGCTACTCTGCTCCCAGCTTCTTATCTATCAAATGCAATAGGGAGAAATTACATGGAATCTCTAGGGAGATTCATTTACATCATAGACTTGTAACTTACACGATCTGAGACATTTACAACACGATACAAAGATTAGTCAAACAAACATTGAAGAAATGTTTGTTGGTAATGTTTTCTGGAGGAAACGGTCTTGCATTTGTACTGGTGTGGCCTGATGGGTGGCCTTAGTACTATGAATTAAGGTAATTATTAAATTGCATTGAGTTCATGAATGGCTACATAGCACCAGTGTGAGAGTGTCACTGCATAGCCTTTTATATAGCTGTCTTTTTTACAGGCACTTATGTGAGTTACATTAAGGACCCCAAATATCCTTCAATTCCAATTAAGAATATAAATTACTCATAAAATTTATGCATACATTCATGAGTTGCACAGTTTGGAATGGAGCTCTGCAGATGTGTCCAACACTTGCTCAAAGCCGGGCCGACTTAGTCCAGGATGCTCAGGGCCACATCCAACTCATTTTTAAATATCTCCAAGAACTGAGATTTCACAATCCTGTGAACTAGTTGCATAACGATTTTTTTCCTACTATATCAACAGTTTTCCTTCATCACAACCTCACTATGCTCTCTTTAATTTCGTCCATGAGGGCTTGCCTCTATCTTCTTCACACTCCCCACAATCCACCTTGCTGTGTGACTGTTCTCACGTGTCTTCCTTCTTCATAATTTCCCAGTGTCAGTACAAGATACACAGGCAGAAAGGGAGCACGCATTCTGAAAAACACAAACGATTACCAGTGCAAGAGTTCATTATTCTGAATGTAAAAACAGCTTTAATCCTAAAACTAAACATCAATTCAGGTTGTCAATTAAAAAAAAAGAAAAAAAAAAAAAGGAAAATCCTGTGGCATTGATTTCATAGAATCATAGAATGGTTTGAGTTGGAAGGGACCTCTAAAAGTCATCTAGTTCAACCCCTCCTGCAATAAGCAAGGACATCTTCAACCAGGTCACGTTGCTCAGAGCCCCACCCAACCTGACCTTGTGACCTTGAATATTTCCAGGGATGGGATATCTACCACCTCCCTAGTAAACCTGTTTCAGTGTTTCACCACCCTCATACTGAAAATATTCTTCCTTTTATCTAGTCTAAATCTGCCCTATTTTATTTAATACCATTACCCCTTGTCCCATCACAGAAGGCCCTGCTAGAAAATCTGTCCCCATCTTTCTTGCAAACACCCTCTAGGTACTGAAAGGCTGCAATAAGGTCTACCCAGAACCTTCTCTTCTGCAGACTGAACAACACCAACTAACTCAACCTTTCTTCATAGGAGAGGTTCCCTCCCTCTGACCATTTCTGAGACTTCCTCTGGACCTGCTCCAACAGGTTCTCGTCTTTCCTGTGTTGAGGGCTCCAGAGCTGAATGCAGTATTCCAGGCAGGATCTTACCAGAGGAGAGGGCTAAAATCACCTCCCTTCACCTGATGGCCATGCAGGTGTCCCCAAGGACACCTTCTTCACAGGGCTACTCTCAATACCTTCAGTCGTCAGCCTGTACCGATACCAGCAGTAGCCCTGCTCCAGGTGTAGGACTTTGCACTTGGCTTTGTTGAACCATGAGGAATGGAAAAGATTTAAGTATCAAGAGATAAGAAGAAGAGCAGGAGAAAAGAATTATTATTTTGCTTTAGGAGCACAGGCCTGGACTGTAGGCATGGACTCTCCGATATCTCACTGTTCAGTATCTAGACCACTTTGCCATGTAATTGCTCTCACATATCTTCCTTCTTCAAAGCAACACAATCTCTTTCACCTTTAAGGCTCCTAGACAAATCTATTTTGTTCTGATGACTAGAAATTTTTTTCTAAGTCACAGTTAATGTTCATGGTTTTCTCTGCCATTGCTCCTTCTGGCTGGAGCACTCTTTTTTCTGATATCTACATTGCGATGTTCAGGACTGCCAACCTGTCTCCTACATACCTTCTTTTGCTACAATAAATAAGCCATATATTTTTGCAATACATTTTTTTTCTTTAAAACTTCTCCCTAATCTCATTTCATGGTTTTCATTGTAGCTGGGAGAGCTAAATATGGTTTGATTTATTTTCTTTTGTTTTGTATTCTCCTTCATTTTTTCTGCTGTCAACTGGGAATCACAAAACTGAAAATCTGCTGAGCTCTATTAATTTTCAACAGCTAAGATTTTTTTTAAAACAATCGCCAAATATTAAGAGAATTCAACATCAGCAAAAGTCTAGCATGTCTGTTAGGGACTGGCTGTGACTTTAAAGAGCTATGGGAGGCAAAAAACAAAACTGCATCTTCTCATGCCATATTAATAAAATATGTATTCTATTAAATTTCCAAGACTTGATAACAGTAAAGACAAATAATCTTAGTCCAAAACCAAACTAAGCTTTCATGGGAAAAAAAACCAATTATAGGACATTCTGTCCAAAATGCAAACTTTTTATTTTTATACATTTTCTTCCCATGAGAGATATGACCTTGTTTCTAGTATAGCTTGCATTTATGCAATATCAATGTTCTTTTCATAGACAGTCATACGCAGAAGTGTACAATAAAGCAAATTTTGCTGGAATGCCAAAAAAAAATGATGTGCTGATGGTATTTTATTTTTTTTATGACAGGCAGCCTGGATTAATTATACCAGAAGTGAATTATTAATCCAAGTGTGATAAAAATGTAATTATCAAAATATTGACTGTGTTTCAAAATCTAAATGTGCCTCTATCTCTCACATGCTTTCAGAATTCTGTGGTTCTACTCTTAAAAGAGACAGATCATTTTGTTGAAAATAATAAATAGTTGTTAGGTTGAGGTGCAATTAACAGTGAAAAAGGGAGGGCTTCCTCAATGTTCCTAAGTCTTATTTCTTCAGCCAGTTATTTTGTTCTTATCTGGCATTCACTCTGCCCGAATGCACAAACTGAAAATGTTTGCTATGTATGTCCTTGCCCTTATTGCTGAACAGCTGACATTTTAATGTAGTTCCATCTAAAGCATTGAAGTGACAGGAAATAAAAATGAGAAACAAAACAGAAAATTGTGGTTGAACTTTTCCTTCCAAAAATTTGTCTTTGTTTCTCCTTCCTCTGCATCTAACAGTTCATTTTATGTTTTCTGTTGGTTTTTTCTCTGTAGAGGACAATAAGAAGGCTGAATCACCTTTTCTGTTCTTAGGGAAGACAGCCTTACATGATTACCCTTTCTTCCATACTTTAAATAACAGTGTAGGAAGGTTTTCTTTCTTTATTTGTTATGTTTTATCCCATGTGTTTCTTTCTTTGCTTTACTTTGTTTGTTTTGGTGGATATGACAGCCATTCTGATGGGATATTATCTGCTTGCTTTCCAAAAAGCCATATTAGGGTGTTGTGCATGATGAGTCTTTGCCCAGACTGAAATTTAAGCCTAGGTCAAGTGTAACATAGCATAGTTTGGGGTTCTTTTAACTTGAGGATATGAGAGAAAAGCTAAATGACCATGGCTGAGGACACCTATATTTCCCCAATGACCATAGAGGAAGTCAAAGAAAGTCTAGATCACAAGGGAAACCCATTTCCTTTTTAAAAAGTATTTTTGAAACTGGGATCAAGTCTACAAGCAAAGTCATAAGTGGAAAAACTTGAGACGATAGAGGTATAAAATTTCGGGAAACAAATAAAGGGACATAATATTTCTACAGTAGGTACCATGAAGGGTTTTGGAAATCTTTATTACAGCAATTTTAACTGACTTTCTTTACACATGCTATCAATTTTGGCTTCAATAATACTCTGTTTTAGACATGCCATTGCATTCAGTTTCATTCTTAATATTAATATTTTGGTTTTGAATTCATCACTTTTTTGTCTCCAGTTTCCCAAGAATGAACTGTTGCATGTGTGGTAAATATTGAAAATTCTGTGCCTAAAGGTAAAAAGTTCTGTTGACATGTCCACATTAGTTGATGTTAAACAATAACAGATGCTCCCTTGCTATCCTTGTGGCAAAGACAATAAAATAAGGAAATTACAGGACATAAATAAGACTATCAATAAAATTACAGGTTAATCTAACCCTCTGAAAGAGTGGTAAAGAAGGGAAGAGAAGGGAAAAAAAAAACCCAAGAAATTCAGGGGAAAAGAAAGAATTAAATGATATAAAATCACATTATCAAGCCCTAAATGCAATTGTCTTTTGAGATAGCTTTGAAAAATGTACATGGGAAAAATCAAAAGAAAGAGAAACAGCAGAAGATATTCAAGAGGATACTGAAGAGAGGATTGTGACTCCTTTTCCAATACGTTTCAGATCTTTGGCATATGGTCTTTTACAGATACCATTTTTCAGTCTTCCTATTGGCTTCGCAGTGAAACCTGCAAGACTCTTTCTGTATAACTGTTATAGCAAGAGAAAAAGATTGAGAGAGCGATGACACAGTGACATGAACCACAAATGCCTCATTTATAAATCAAAAGCAGAAAGGGAAGTGAACTTCTCCAAAACTAGGCCTCCAGGAAAGCCCTGCAAGCAGGCTTGGCAATCACGAAATAGAAGATCTGATTTATGACTTTTTTTAAGACCTTATTCTGAGCGCTAGTGGATAAAATTTTATGATTCTGTTGCAATAAATGACTAGAATTTAATGCTAATAATATTTCTGGGCATCCAAGCCATATCTTGTTGCTATATACTTATGTTTTATTCAATGTCTGGTTAATCTATACAAGGATTCATAGGATTTAGCAAATAAATATTATATGTATTTATATATACATATATATTTTAAAGAAAAAAATTAATTGATCAGGCAATTAGACAAGATGATCATTGCAGGTACTTTCCAACTGAAATATTCTATTCTACATATTATTCTAATGAGACCAACTCTCCTTTAGGGAAACAAAATTAATTTTGGTGGTCTGATTGCTCGATAATTTACTAATGTAAGAACATCAATTTTGAAATAAGTAATAAGAGAAATATGTCAGATATAATAAAATCTCCCTTTTTCCAGTTCATGAAATTACAATCTTTCATCACATCTTTCTTTTGTGATTATATTCTACTAACATAATTTCTTTGTACATCATGTCTTTGTGGTGTAGGCATGCTAAAGCCCCACAAACACAGTTTAAAACATTTAACAGGCTCTGGGATAGTTCTTGATTAAGGTCAAGAAAGCCATATTCTATTGTTTGACACAATTCTGATCTCTTCAAGTTCTTTTATCTCTTTATTAACTGCTACAGCCACTGTTGGCCTCCCTGGGGAGTATTTTAGGCTGTAACAGGAAAATCTGAACTTACAGTTGAGACAAAGCATGGTCTAGCAGATAGGTCACTGCACTTGGGCTCAAGGAAACTTCAGGCTGATTCCCAGGAGTAACCTGTAATACAGAAACTTCTATGTTTCATATACAGTTTAACACTCCTCTCTCTCATTTCTCTCTCTTCCTTCTCCTAATTACTGCTGGTGTAAGCCTGCTAACTCAGAAGCTGTCTCGCTCTGTGATGTGAAACATTCTGGGGATTTTCTGTTATTCCTCCCCACCCGAAATACTAACTACATCCTGTATTCTGGAATCCTCAACATAGAAAGTATCTGGAACTGTTGGAACGGGTCCAGAGGAGGGCTACAAATATGATCAGAGGGCTGAAGCACCTCCCATATGAGGACAGGTTGATAGAGTTGGGGTTCACGCTCTTCACGCTCAAGAAGAGAAGGCTCCAAGAAAACCTTATAGCGACCTTCCAGTACTTGAAGGTGGCTACAAGAAAGCTAAGGAGGGACTGTTCACAAAGGCTTGTAGTGATAGGACTAGGGGGAATGGCTATAAACTAGAGAGGGGTGGATTAAGACTAGACGTAATGAGGAATTTCTTCACGATGAGAGTGGTAAGGCACCGGCACAGGTTGCCCAGGGAAGTTATGGATGTCCCATCCCTGGAGGTGTTCAAGGCCAGGATGGATGGAGCCTTGGTGAGCCTGATCTAGTGGGAGGTGTTCCTGACCATGGCAGGGGGGTTGGAACCAGATGATCTTTAAGGTACCTTCCAACCCAAACTATTCTATGATTTTATGATTCTGCAATTAGATGCTTAGTTTATGGAGGAAAATAAGCACCAATCCCAGAAAACAGTTCTCTGTAGAGAAGTCTGAAGGTCTGTAGCCTAGATTTACAACTAATAACTAAGAGTAGCTGCCCTTTCTGTGTCTGTTAAACCCTCTTGCCTGCATCCACAATTTGTATAAACTGATCTCAGCTTTACCTCATTTGTGCGTGTTCAGATCTCACATACCACATATGTTTTGAGCAAGTCACAATGATACCTTCTCATGTCTCACTGAAGCTTAAAATCAAAGTGTGTGTTCGTTGTATTTTTTAATGTGAAAATACCGAAAACATGAAATGCTTTTACATGAGAAACCTTTTTTTTTTCTCAGGCTATGCCTTTGTGAAAGCATTTCTGCCTAGCATTAATCACAAATATTTATTATGCTGTAGTTTTAACGCTTTGTGGTAATCCCAGCTAAGCTCTCCACGCACTACAGTCTCATGCCTTTAGTTATTTCAAACTTCAGACTTCTTCATATATGGGGTTTGTGTATGTTTTATATTTGCACAGGATTCATCTGTGCCACTTGACACACATTTTTGCTTCAATACAAAACCATGATCAAGTACCAGCTGTGTGATGACTTACCATCTGTCAGCTGAAGTGTATTAACTAGCAGCACGAGCACTCCTTGGGTGTTGACCTAAGTGCCTTCAGCCAATGGCTGGAAGATTTCCAGGTGATGCTCTGCTTCTGCCAGAGGCTACCACTGCTGCAGAGTGGTTGGGGAAAAGGAACATGTAAATTGATCAAAGTGAACAAAAAATGCTGTATCAGACTTTGCGATGGAGCAAATGAGACATTCTGATGCTTCGTGGGATCAGTTTTCCTCACCACCTGTAGGGAGAAGGCAGCTGAAAACAGTAGCATTTCAAATTGAGTGCATTCAGCTATTCTCACTCAGCTGGTAGATGCAATTGAGCATCCTTCCCCTGTAACCACAACTGAGGATTGTACCTGACTTTACCTAGATATATTTTACATGCTCTGGTTACTCTACTGTAAATTGACATTGAGATAGCACAGCAAACAATACTGTGGGAGTCAAACTAGATAAGAGCAAAGCACTGAAAAACATTAGTTCTGTCTACGGTGCCAAGTGATTACAAAGATTTTTCCATAAAGATTTCCCAACTAAGATGTCAGAGGGCTTGCATTTGGGGATGACAGCTGCTGTATAGAAAAGTGACTCCTCTCACTCCAGAAACATATGCTTGGAAAGTGAAGCATTGCTGGCTTTGAAATTTGTAATGACATATACCCTGATGTGTGGGCGGATAACGTTGTCCTTAGGGTCCAGATAGAGAAGATTCTTTTTACCAACCAGTACCATTTCATTGTCTCAGAAGAAAAGGAGAATCAGAGACTCACTTTTTATAATGATGTAATTTTAGAAGATTGACACTTTTTGATAAAATAAATACAACTTTGGGGTATGCTCCCAAATTTAATCCACCTTCTAAAAGCACTTTTTGACATATTTGGTTACTTGAAGAAATTTTATCATCCCTTCTGGTTCTAACTCTCTGGTTTCACAAGAGAAAATAAGAAAAAAAGAATCCTGATAAAAATTCTATCAGTTTAAGATATTTGTAATGGTGTTTCCAAGGCAGCAAGAACAGAAGTTGCAGAAGTTGTTGTTTGGAGGTTTGAAATTTTATTTTTTTAAATTTCTTAACAAAACTGACTAATGCTAAGACACCAAGTTGAGAATAGTTCAGTCTAAAAATGGATTAATTTCAAATTTAAACCTTTTAAAATGGTCATTCTTCGCAGTCATATTTTGTTCCATAGATGAAGAAAATTTATTGCTATGAATACACTACCTGGTTCTTCTGCTCATTTTTTTCTTTTTTTTACTGTTCATCAACTGGAATAATTTGCCTTCAACTTAAATGTAGTTTAGGTTTAAGTTCTGTTGCCTTGTAAGTATCATTCAATCACTAGATTGGAAAGGACCTCCAGGATCATTGAGTCCAACCATTCCTAACACTCCCTAAACCATGCCCCTCAGCACCTCATCCACCTGTCCTTTAAACACTTCCAGGGAAGGTGACTCAACCTCCTCCCTGAGCAGCCTCTGCCAGTGCCCAATGACCCTTTCCATTAAAAATTTATTCGTGATGTCCAGCCTGAACCTCCCCTGGTGGACATTCCCTCTTGTCCTGTCCCCTGTCACTTGAGAGATGAGGCCAGCTTCCTCCTCTCTACAATCTCCTTTCAGGCAGTTGTAAAGAGCAATAAGGTCTCCCCTCAGCCTCCTCTTCTCCAGGCTAAACAACCCCAGCTCTCTCAGCTGCTCCTCGTAAGACTTGTTCTCCAGCCCCCTCACCAGCTTTGTTGCTCTTCTCTGGACACGCTCCAGAGCCTCAACATCCTTCTTGTGGTGAGGGGCTCAGAACTGAACACAGTACTCAAGGTGTGGTCTCACCAGTGCTGAGTACAGAGGGAGAATAACCTCCCTGGACCTGCTGGTCACACCGTTTCTGATACAAGCCAAGATGCCATTGGGCTTCTTGGCCACCTGGGCACGCTGCTGGCTCATGTTCAGTTGGCTGTCAACCAACACCACCAGGTCCTTCTTCTCCAGACGGCTTTCTAGCCAGACTTCCCCCAGTCTGTAGGACTGCATAGAGTGGTTGTGCCCCAAGTGCAGGACCCGGCATTTGGCCTTGTTGAACCTCATGCCATTGATCTCGGCCCAGCGGTCCAGCCTGTTCAGATCCCTTTGCAGAGCCTCCCTACCCTCCAGCAGATCGACACTTCCTCCCAGCTTCGTGTCATCAGCACACTTGCTGAGGGTGCACTCAATACCTTCATCCAGGTCACTGATAAAGACATTGAACAGGGCTGGACCCAGTACCGAGCCCTGAGGAACCCCACTTGTAACTGGCCTCCAGCTGGAGTTAACTCCATTCACCACCACTCTCTGGGCCCGGCCATCCAACCAGTTTTCAACCCAGGAGAGTGTGCGCCTGTCCAGGCCAGAGGCTGACAGTTTCTGCAGCAGAATGCTGTGAGAAACTGTGTCAAAGGCTTTACTGAAGTCCAAGAAGACTACATCCACAGCCTTTCCCCCATCCAGTAGTTGAGTGATTTTGTCATAGAAGGTGATCAGGTTAGTTTGGCAAGATCTGCCTTTTGTAAACCCATGTTGACTGGGCCTGATCACCCGGTTCTCTTGCGTGTGCTTCATGATAGCACTCAAGATCACCTGTTCCATGACTTTCCCCAGCACTGAGGTCAGACTGACAGGCCTGTAGTTCCCCGGATCCTCCCTGCAACCCTTCCTGTAGATGGGCGCAACATCAGCCAGCCTCCAGTCCAGTGGAATTTCCCCAGTCAACCAGGACTGCTGGAAAATGATGGAAAGGGGTTTGGAAAGCAAGTAATGCTTTTTCAGGCAAAACTGCAGATATTCTGATGTTAGATAAGTGTCTTCTGTAAATTCCATTGCATCTCTAGAAACAGTGTAAAGAAGTGTAAAATGTAAAGATCAGAAAGAACATAGATAACATGTGAGCAAGCCAGTTGAGCACAGGAGCTAGTGTACTCTGATTACTGCTACCTGATCCATGTGAGCCCTCATAGAACAGCTACTTGAATAATCACTTTCTGCTGGTTTACATGTCAAAAAAATAATACAAACAGACATTTCAGAATCCTTAAGACATCTTAAGCAGCTCATCCCAAATATGCCAGGAATAGTGTGCAAAGATTAGCATGCAAAGTTTCATACACTTTAGTTTTGTTCTGTAGAAGCTGAGAGATGATGACTGCGGTATAGAATATTTATCTAAGGATCAAACAATATTTTTGTGAAGACCATAGTTTTTATGCATTCCCTGAGCAAGAATGAATCGCTAGCATAATGAACAGCTAGTTTCAGCTTTACTCATGGAGGAGTAACCTACTTGTTCACAGTCAGATTGCAACAAGTATGAGTTTCCTGGAATTAGTCTGTTATGAAGTGGTTCTTTTTCTCACTGCCTGACAGCTCTAATATCTGATTTTCTAGAGTCTCTCAAAAGACACATTTATGGGATTGACAAAGATGTGCACCTTTTGGGGCCATACAGTTGTGCACACTTTGTGTTCTTGAAATTAGATGTACAGGGCTATTCAAATCAGGGAAAATATTTCCATCATCTCTTCAAGAGGGTCCATGACCTGAGATACTAATACCCCAGAAAAGCTGTGGTTATTGTCCTTTCTGTCTGTGGCTGACAAATACACGTGTGAAGCGAAACTGTACTAAGAAAACTGATGGACTCTCCTTGGCTGGCATTTGCTCTATTCTTTGCGAATACAACCAAAACTGTAAGTGAATAAATAATTAATGGTTTTTAGCTGTATGTCAGGAATATTTTGATGTTTTTCCAGGTCTATTCTAACTCAGAACTGTAGGAGTATTTTTATAATTCTGAGCTCATGTTTCACACAGACCACCCATAGGGGGCAAAGCCCTTAATAATGTGTACCTAGCAAGGCAAATCCTACTCGAGGATGCGTTGCAATGTGAAATTAATCAAGTAGCTGCCAGGGCTCAGGTTATTCTGTTATCCAGGAACAGAGAGGAAGAAAGGAGAAAGATCCTTTGGTGGAGGTTCAGCTCAAGATTCAGATATCTAACTTTAGGTAATAGGTACAGACATCTACAGGTAGAATTTAGATTCCCATGACAGTCATCAAAAACCAAGCAATAAAATGAGTGGAGTTTACAGCATGATTCAATTCACAAACGAGTTGATACTTGCAGATAGGCTGAATAACTTTCCAGGATCTATTGATTTTACTGACCTTCTGTATTTATTGTTTATTAGATAGGCCACTGGTATTAACATGATTTTATATACCTACCTCATTTAAAGATAACCAGAGTTAAAAAGTGTAAAAAGAAGTAATTCAATTTACTTCTCTATAATACAAAGTTTCTTAGGGCTCTTTGAAATGCCACAGGGCTTCTGAAGCATGTAGAAGAACTGACAGTCATACCACAGGATCTACAGCCTTTAGACTGAGAGCTACAGACAGTTGGGAAGCTCGGGGACATTTGTAACTTCATTGGAGTCCTACATAGGGCAACTAAATGAAGTCATAAATGTTTCAAAGTCTTGCTCTCTCTGCTTCTCATCCTCCTCTCTATTCCTCATGCTTATAATAGAGCAGAGTTCTAATTTAGTGTTTGCTCCCAAGAACAAAGGATTTTGGTACAAAGGTCCGGCTGAGTGTGTTATCTCCTGCTAACACCCAGTGCCTCTGGATGTGAATGCAGCAGTGGCTGGCCAGTTCATCTGCTGGGTCAAAGCCTAAAGGCTCAAAATCAATCTTCATATCCTATGGTAAAGTGTCTGTACATATCCTATGGTAAAGTGTCTGTGCTTATCCTGTGTACAGCGCCGGAGTGACCTATTCAGTTCAATCTTGGCTAATGCTTATCACTGAGCATTTGCACTGTGTACTAGAAAATACAATCTCCTTAAGGTAAAGTGCCTTACAGGTCATGGAAGTAATCAAAACACCAAATAATGGGCTTTTTTCACAACTAAAATAAACTTGCTACTTTCCAGTTGAAATATGTTATGGGTTTTTTTCAAGAAATACTGTAGTACCACAATGCAGAAACACTTTCTTTACTATTATTTTACCACTGCATGTGTCATAGAAAAAGGCACCAAAATAATTTAGTGGGATGTCCCTGCCCGTGGCAGGGGGGCTGGAACTAGATGATCTTTAATGTCCCTTCCAACCTTGACTATTCTATGATTCTATGATTCTAAAATAAAAATTTAAAAAAAAAAAAGAAAAAGTAAAAAGAGGAGGGGGAAAGAAAGTCAGGGGGAAGCAAGGCTTTCCAGACAAGATACATACTTGCAATTCAGTGGATGCTTCTTAGCCACAGTGTCTCTCTCAGGAAGTTTACAAATACACCCTGGTCTGCTGAAAGGACCTCTATGTGCCATCATAAAAGAGTCACTGCAAAAAGTGCATGACATCAAACACATCTCCCAAAAGTAAATGCCACCTCACCACATAAATGTCAGCAGGTAAGTCTTTTGAAAGGAATGTTGATGGGCAAAGTCAAGTCCTGTTGCATCACAATGCAAGATATGCTTTGAGAGTTCAAGCCATGTACATCTACTTTTCATATACTTCAACTAATTCTTTTGTCTTGTTTGGATTCTTCCAGGAGTCTAAATGATTGACAACCCCTAATTAGTGTCTGATGGAAGCTTTGAAAATAACAAGCTCCAAAGGAAAGATAAAGTTTAGCAGCTTATATTGAATGGTAAATTTAACAACGTAAAATTACTAGATAATTTTTTTTTCCCTGTTGCATATACATTAGAGATATTATTTCCAGTGGTCAGCTTCAACTAGGTCTCTGTAAATTACTGAATATGCGAAGAAGTGTATCTTAACCAGAATATATGTGACTTCTGTGCAAACCAAGACTAAAAGTTTTTAATTTCTACACTCCAATATATATTGTTTCAGTATAATCTCAGCACATTACTTTGAAAAAGGAAAAGAATAGAGAAGGAGCTTTCCTATGACTCCTCAATACTGTTGTCAAATTTTGTCATTCCTTGCACATATATTCTATTCTTTTCTCATGGACACTAATTACTGTACATTCAGTAACAAGTTGAAAAGCAGATTCTGCCCCTAGAGTCCTGCTGACCCACATTATCATATCTTCTTTTTCAGGAGAGCTACAACAATTTAAATCAGCTGAAAATCTAGTCCCATAAATTGTTCACTACAGCAAGATGTAAGCACTGCCATTCCTCATCTTTAATTCACTTTTTCTGCCACTGCATTAATGTGGATTCATCAGAATAAGGAAAGAACAAGGCACTTGCTTCTTTGTATCTTTCTAATAGATTTCTATAAGTGATGTTAAGGTAACCACTATGAATTTGTATAATTCATAGAAGAAACTATTCCATGTGTAGAACTACAAACATTCAAATACGAGCTAACAGAATAAGACAAAGTCATAGACTCTGAAAAGCTTCCCCTGAAGAAAGGAAAGCTTAACCTAAAGACACAGTTTCAAAGGACTAAGGAAGATTGGCTCTGCTTTTCATGATCTTATTGTTTTATTACTGACTTCAGCAAAATAAAAGAAAATCTCAAGGCAAAAACTTGACTTTCTGAGCACACACACACTCCATCCAGTTATTTCTTTGCGCTTTAATGTTGTCCTATTTCTCAGCTTGAGAATGATCGACTGTGTTAGTAATTTTTTCTAATTATTGGGAAAAGAAAAGGATGACATTTCTGGTACAAGAACAAATGGATTCAAACTGGTATTCAATAAATTTAGGCTATACTGTGTTAGGTATTTTTAACCACAGAACAGATTCCAGACCATTCTTTTAGTAGGTTGGGGAAGGCAATCAGTGTAGTTAATTCTAAGGAGGGGTTTGATTAGCTGATAAAAGTAATTGGTTCAGTAGCTTAAGACTAGATATGGAATGTGATTCCCCCAGCAATCAACAGAGGGAAATACATTAGATCCTATATTGAATGGTGTGAACTGTTCTCCATAGGTGGCTGTTTCTCTTATATTATTTCATATAAGGCAGAGAAGGTTGCATTCCACTAAACACCAAATTTGTGGCTAGCTAAAAGTTAGTATGTGACAGTAGCCCAGTAGATCTTCCAGCCTGTATCATAGAATCTTAGAGTCATAGAATCATAGAATCATAGAATCAGTGGGTTGGAAGGGACCCGCTGGGTCATAGAGTCCAACAATTCCTAACACTCCCTAAACCATAGCCTTCAGCACATCGTCCACCTGTCCCTTAGACACCTCAGGGAAGGTGAATCAACCACCTCCCTGGGTAGCCTGTTCCAGTGCCCAACGACCCTTTCCATTAAAAATTTATTTCTGATGTCCAGCCTGAACCTCCCCTGGTGGAGCTTGAGGACATTCCCCCTTGTCCTGTCCCCTGTCACTTGGGAGAAAAGGCCAGCTCCCTCCTCTCCACAACCTCCTTTCAGGCAGTTGTAGAGAGCAATAAGGTCTCCCCTCAGCCTCCTCTTCTCCAGGCTAAACAACCCCAGCTCTCTCAGCCATTCCTCATAAGACTTGTTCTCCAGCCCCCTCACCAGCTTCATTGCTCTTCTCTGGACACGCTCCAGAGCCTCCACATCCTTCTTGCCTCACTTCACCATGGTCACAGATTTTCAAATTGGAAATTCACTTTGACGCTTTTACTCTCATTAGATATTTGGCTTATCGTGATTCCAGAGTGTGTTTAAGGGTTTTGCACAGGATTGCTTGAGGTCAGCTGCTTCTTCCCAATCCAAACATACCTTTTCAAACTCCAGAGCTGTAACTGAAAAACGAAACATACATAAAAACCAGAAAGAAAAAAAATCCCAAAACCAAACCAACAACCAAAGAGCATAACTACCACATTCCCCCATAAAAAAACCTCACCAAAACCAAACAACAAACATAAAAAACCAAATGGAAAAAACAAAAAGCTAAAATCCAAACAAGTATACAATATTTTCTTGAAAGAGAAATGCCCAGCTTTACTTTAAATCCTCTGGAGACCTTTAGTCATTTTATCCAATGCTGGGTATCCTTTCTCCAGTTGTATTTATCTGCAAGAGATCATTTTGTGCAATCATAGTGAGAGTCTCCTGACACTCTCTTTTCCTAGTACAGAATATGCAGTGGTGAGTAAGAAAACTAAGTCAAAATACCAAATAACACTAGTGTTCAAAGTAAGAATGTGATTTAAATCTGCAGGCTTGATAGCCTACAACCCTGATGCAAAAAGTGAAAGTAGAACCACAATTCTTTTGTGCATTTATACTGAAGATTCTGATCCTTTTCTCCAAGGTAATGGAGGGAGTGGCCAGATATCATGTACCATTTTAGGATATCTCCCTGTATCTCCTTTGGCTGACTTACCAACCTAGGCTGTCAATCAATGTTGCCATGGTCAATACTGAGGACAGAAAAACCTAGACAGGAGTGGAGTAAAGAGCTGAGTTTAGGCAGGAGAACAGAGACAAGACGGTTATGAGTAGAGAAGTCAATATGTTACTGGGCTTGGAGAAAAAACAGCTGTCTAGAAAAGTTGAAAAGTCAGTTGAAGTAAAGGCAGAGAAGATTTGTGGTCTGTTGTATTGCTATAGTTGACCTGGGCTTAAAAATCCAATAGGATTGTCTGCCAAGTCATATTTGGGTCATTACAAGGAAATTGGGATGTAGCTGCAGATTTCTATTGTGAATCTGAGAAACCATATAGAGGGGAAACACTTGGTCTTTCTGTATAAAGTAAGAAGAGAGATGATTTATACTCTGCAGTCCAAAAGCATTGTAATAACTGCTATAAACATATCCAGTGTAATACTAAATCAGTTTTATCCAACTGCAGTCTATCTCACAACTCAAGGTGTATAGTTTTCATTAACACATGCAAAACCCACCCAAAAAATCCCGAATACGTCAGATCTCTGCTCCTGCACTGATACTCCAGCCAGCTATTTTAATGCTGCCTTAGAAATGTATGCACACACTTCCATGTCACCTTTGTCAGCATAGCTTTAGTCTTGATTTCCAAGAGTGACAGGCATTTAAAATTATTAATGCCCAAGAAACAAAATAGTGCAGCAGGACGTCTGCAGCTTCAAAAAAGTAACTATTCCAAGAGTGAAACATTTGCTGGATACCAAGGCTTAAAATTGCCCCCACTCCTATATACTTTCCGCATCTTCCCACTCCTGGTGTATATTCAGATTTCATCTATGTGGTACTTTTATCATGGGGCACATGTCTGACTGAAAGTCCAAAGCATTTCTATTCTTATATGACTAAGTAGCTTTTGAAAACACAATGTGTGCTCCTTAGGGGCTTGGATCCCTTCAGAATAAAACACGACAATTAAACCTCTCTCATCATAATTGCAAAAAGATGAGTAAGAGGCAAGCGTGGACTTGTCAAGTGGAAATCACATTAGCAAAATCTAATTTCTTTTGAATGCTTTGTGAACTCAAAAGGAAAAAAATTGATGAGATTATATGCTATGGCATTGGTAGAGTTTCTAACACTATTTCTCATACAATTCCATCAGAAATTAAGGAAAAGTTGGTCTTGGTGACATCATTACAGAGTTGGAATAACGCTAGCCTAGAGCATTCCCAAGGAGTTATCCAAAGTGTAATGTCAAAATGCAAATGTACATCACATAGTGGGAAAAAAAAATAAGAAGAACTTCCGTCCTCATTAATTTTGTCAGCCTCTTTTGAATCATTCATCCTAAAAATATGGAACAAATGAAAATAAGTAGTATTTGGGGTTTACTTTTATTTAAGCAAATCATACTGATTTTACATTTTAAAGTGCATTAATCATGGCAACCAAGTAATTCAGACTATTTTTCTGTGGTTCTGTAGTACTAATAGAAGCATGAAAGAGTCCAGGTTATTTCTGTTGAAAACAAATGCAACTTGAATGGATGCATATGGAGAACATCCTGTAGAAGAATTTGTTCATCGTACAAAGCCTATCAAAGCATAAGTGTCATTTCAATGCAAATGCCCCTAGAAGAAAAGGTTCTGTTGCACTGCCGTATGAATTACCTGTGTATATGTGTGTGTTTCACTTTGATAAAGCAAATTAAGCTGAGAGAAAACTTTCCTGAAGGCAGAAATGTGCAAGAAGGCAGATATGGCTTTCCACTGGGAATTTAAATGCTCTGAGTGGCTTAGAAACCTAATGAAGACAAAACACTGCATGTCCTTGAGAGCTGGTGTACTGTCCTGGCAATGACAGTTCATGTGGGTTTGAGTCTTGGGGGTGACATACTGCACTACCGATCAGAGGACGTTCTGATTCCCATCAAATTTCTACCCTCTAAGATGCATCTGTTTGTTCTTGAACATTAGTCTCTGACATAAAGACCTGCACCTCATCATATCTGTTATTTTAACCACCAGAGCAGGACCATAGCAAATTTTTCCTGACTTGGGGATAGGATGGACTCATTGCCCATTGCTGAAAACAAACCCCATGTTTGATTAAATTAACCCAGGAGAGTCATTGAAGCAGATCACACCTTTTTTTCTGCCCACAGAATAGAAAGATGACCAGGGAACTGGTTTGTTTTGCTGCTCAACCTTGTGAAGAAATCCTATTTATCAGCCAGGTTTTTTTGAACATTGTGGTGTGAAAACTCAAGATGTAAGCGAGGTAGTACCAGCTCTGAATTGGGTTCACTGGTAAATAAAATGGAGGGAGGTATCAATCTTCCTTCTCTGTTATATTTTAGTGAGTGTGATGAGGCCTGAGGCTGGGAAGGACAATTTGCTTGCGAGGTTTTCTCTTCTCGGAGACAAAATTGAGATAACTATAGAGGTGAAATACACACATTCACCTGTCTCTTCACCAGCGTCCCTCACACTCATAACAGGAACAAGGCTGGAGTCAACCAACTCTTCTGGCTTGCAAGAACACATTATCTGCAGATTTGAATTCCCATGGCAAAGAGTGAGGATGGTGCCCAGGTCTTCAGCCACTGCGATTCTTCCTGTTCAGAATTTATTTGTCCATCACCCCAAAAGCCTTTATTTTCTTCATGTAGCACCTGTGTGGTCACTGCTTAATCTTTCCTGCCAAGCATTTTCTGATTGGAGGTTGTGTCAAGAAAAATGCATACATGATTCCCAATAGACTTCCAACTTATTGGGTATAAGTGTATTAAAGCAGAACTTTCTTTCTTTATTATCAGAATTCCTTGTAGGATAGCTAGTTTTGCTCAGAAAACACATGAGAAAACTAAAACTTGGACCACTTTGCTGGAACAGAAATACCTTATGTATGAGATTTTAATCACAGCTGATGATCCAGCAGATTGCACCAGACAGCAATTGTCAGGTTCACATCAGCCTCAGCGGCTTCAAGAAGCAATAAAATGCAAATAGCATATAGTAACAGAAGACAGAAGTAGTTGACAAGAACAACCCCGGAAATCCCAATGAGAGTAAGCTGATCACTGATGGAGGGTGGAGAATGCAATAAGCAAAAAAAGGGGACTTAGTTCTCAAATTCAGGATAAGTTGAGCCCAGAAATGGGTAATTGTGAAAAGAAAGCCTTTAAATCTTTAGTTTAAGAAATAATCTTCCTATTTCCTTGTGCACATTAAATGAATTAAAATAGAATTTGATTTGTAATGGTGGTGATATAATTGCTGCACTTGCAGCTTTTCCATAGTCTCCATTTCTTTGACTTCCTTTTCCACTAAATAAATTTGGGACACAACATCATCACTTTAATATGATTCATACATCCTGACTTCTAATTTTCAAAAGCCTTACTCTGAACTGGTCAGCATGGATTCCCTTTAGCAAAAACAGAGCAAAATTAACATCTCCAGAGGGCAATTCATGTCCATCTCACATGGTCATAAAATGGCCACCAAGTGAATCAATGTCTGGAGGCAACTTTTTCTCTCTATTTTCTCTATTTTATTTTTTTTTCTATAAAGAGAGATTTCTTAAGCTTGGACAAGCTTAGAGTTGTACAGTTAACATTTAGACATCTAAAATAATGAGATATGAATCACCACTCGAGTTGCCCAAACTCCATCCAGTCTTCTGGTTTTGTGAAATGTGAGGTTGTGCACAAGTTATAAATATACCGCTATCATGTATTAATGTTGTTGTAAATATTAATCTCATGGGCAGTGACCTCACCTTTAAAGGAATTTTGCTGGTTTTAATCTTAAGCATTCTTCAGGCAAGAGGTTGACATGAATAAAGGAGACAAGAAGAAACACTTTTCAGAGACAGTCCATTTGAATGATATCTTAATGTTCTGTCATTACACAACATCACCTTCTCCAAGGTATAATTTATGGTGTTTCCACACCTGTTTAGTTCTCCTGATGTGTTCATCTTTACTTATAGAGCTGTTTAGCAGAGCTTGTATTTCTAAGTTTCATAATACATTAGGTAACACGACAGTTATCCTGCTCACATTAGGAATATAATTCATCTTTCTGATGTCAGCCTGAATCTATAGTAAATTTTCAATGTTTTTAGAAGAATGTTTTAAGGAAAAGTCCAAGGATATTTCTGTCCCAGTGTAAAGTGAAGCTAGATCAGCTGGACCATGTTAAAATATTGCCAAAATCTACTGTTGTTATCCGTGAGCTTTGAATAAAGAAAGCATTGCATTCATTCCTGAAGTCCTTATTTTAGAGGAAATAAATGGGAACTGAGGGATACAAGCTGGAGGAGGAACCTGTCTTAGTTATCTAGATCCAAACACCAACTTTTGCTTGATATTTCAAAGCTTGTAAAGACCTGCCAGAGATTCTCAAAGATTTGAAATTGAAGTAGGTCAGATTTATCTCCCTTTTTAATAGCTCCCCGTTCAATAAAATTTTCCACTAATCCAAGGAAGGCTTTTGCGTTATGTTCTGTAGAATAGCTGTTAGCAGAGGCGTTCGCAAACTAACCAGGTACAAAGGGTAATATTGGCTGCCTCTATCAGTTAAACTATACATGTAAGCCTTGAAGACTCTAATGTGGCATATTAGATGAAAATTCTCTCCTCCTCCAAACTAACTCAAAATATAGATGCAAGTTGCCTGCCAACTATGGAATTATAGGATATCAACAAGAAATAGTATCTCATAAGCCTACTGACTGAGAGACATCCAGGTGGTAGCAAGAGAATTTAGCCTGTGAACACATTTGGATTTAAAGTCGGTCTGTAGCACATCAGACTGCTCTGAAGTAGATGTTGGAAACAACTATATTTCTCACTGAAACATCTTAGGATACAATCTAGGAAGCATTAAGCCATATCTACACAGCTGAGTGTATCCACAGCAAGGAGATTTCCCTGGTTCCAGCCTAGATGATATACTGTAGCTCATGTCCGTCCTGTTTAAGACTAGCCATTCCCAATACATAGTCTTGCATCCACCTGACATAGCATTTTATCTGTGCCTTTTCTGTGAAGAGATCCTTTGGCTCTAGGAAATCACAATTATAATAAAAGCATTTGGATATTTTTCCAATTAAAAGTGTCTGATATAAAATGAAGGTTATGTTACAGTCCACAAGGCAAATGCTTTTATAGCATGAAACTAAGAAAACACTGTGTATGTCCAGAAGTGAGATGAGGATTATGTGTAATGATCACAGCGATGTCTGCTGTTTACCAGAAACAGATCTTATCTATTAGCTTTCCACTATGGCTTTGTGCCAACTAAACCACCAAGGTGAAATAAGAATAGCCAGATCTCCCGTAGTGGGAACAATTGAAGTTTATTCCTTTGGTTTTTCATACCGAAAAGGATGCCAAAATGTGTCTCTTCAGTGAAAGTGGAAAGATAGTAACCTCATTTAGAAAGTAATTACTATTATTAAAAACAAACAAAACATAAAGTGTCTCTTCTATACAAACAGAAGCCAAACTTTGTGATTCGGGCAGTGGAACAGTTTTGCAGAAGGCGTTTGGCAAAAATGTGTCTTCTACCTGTGGCTTAAATGCCTCTTCTATTTGGCTAAGACACAGGATGTTAAAAAATAAAAGGTAGAAACAGCATTGCTTGTCAGTATTTCACACAGAATGGTTTATTTTTGGCTTGCTGCTAAGCTACAAAGTGTTGCCTGCCGTACATGGTTCAATGGCTTCAAATAAACAACTGGCAGTTCCTCTCTAACAGAGGACTGGATGTTGAGTAATGTTAGCAAATAGTGAACACTAAAGGGCACAAACACAGTTGAACTTTAGAATACAGCTTAATGATTGTCATTTATTTTGTATTTGTTTTGGAGGAGGGATTCCATCAAATACTAACGGTGATTGATGATGTACTGCAGTTCAAAAATGACAACTGACACACAAATGCATGTACCGGGGACAAAATTTAAAACACCACTGTGTTCTAAACATTCATAAATTCCCCACTTCAAGGCAATCCTTTGTGTTTTCTATAGATGTTTACTGATCCTATAGCTATGGCTCAAAATACACCTCCTGGAGGTTGGGCAACTGGAATGTTTTTGGCAGCTGCTGATTGAATAGCTGGACACTTTCTCATTCTATAGTCACATGGTTATCATTGGCTGAAACAACTGGCTGAAAATTTTGTCTTTTGCAAGAGTCATAATAATACCAACTTCCAGACTAATTTTTATTCAGAGAATAGGTAATAGCTAGACAACAGAGCTAAATATGGGGCTGATTCCAAAGCTTCACTTACTGAAGAGTCACTACAGCACTAAATCAAATGTATTGGACATTCATGAAACCAGTTGCACCCACAGGCTACTGCATCATGCCCTTTTGAATGTTAATCAGTAACAGAAAGACTCATAACTCAGTCATGATCCAGGGATGTTGCTGGTCAAAAGAATTTGGAGGCTTCATAACTGAGCAATTCCTTCACATGGCTCATCTTCTCAGCAGTCACAACACTCCAGCATCTGCCTTTCGATGCCACTGTGGTCTTGGACTCTGTCCAATCCCACCATCCAATCCCACCACCTTGTGGGATGCCTACAGTGGTGTTAGCCAGTAGATGTCACTGATGGAGCACTGGGCTATGAGACATGCACAGTAGACTGTCCAGAAGATGAGCTCCCAGCAAATAAAATGGTTAATTATCTTCTGATTGTATGAGGAGCAAAGACAAGCACACAGTTTAAAAGACCCTGAGCTTCAGGATTTTTCTTTTTTTATTATTTTTATTGTTATTTATTACTTTGTCAGCAATATGTTGCACCTGGGAAAGAAGATTTTCAGACTAACATTTGTTCGGAAAATGATGCAGCAATTTTCTTCTCTGACACATTTTTGTAGCTATTCTGGGGAACAAAGAAATTGTAGGAGAGCGTGAACAGCCTTCTCTCTTCATTTTGTATTCTGCTTTTCTTCCTGTGAAAGCACAAAGTTTACCCTGTGCAAAAGGCAAGGGCTTAATGAAATGTGTTACGGGTGAACGACACCCAGTGCAGGTTCCTCTCTTCACTTCCACCTGAATGCCAAGAGGAGTTCTCTCCACCAGAAAGTGCCACGTGTTGAAAGATTTATCTACAGAGCAGTCCAAGAGACAGGAAGACACCAGTAACAGCACGACCTCAGCAACATGGAGCTCAGCACAGGAGTCCATGTGACCTTTAGTTAAAGCTTTCACTAGGACGTCGCCAAAACAAACCAGGATGAGACTTTACCTTTGATTAACTTGTCTGAATCCAAAGAGGCACAACTGGCTGCAAACTCGGGACTCCAGACGCAGATGTTTGCTGTGATTATTAGTTTGGTACTGAAGTGCTGTGAAAACCAGAACCAAAAACTTTGTTTCCACCTCAGAATTTATAAAAAATAGAATTATGTAACAATTAACAAATAAAAGAGCCGAAAAGCCAAACTGAAAACAGCATGGGACTGATTGGACTAAAAATAAATGTAGATTGTCTCCTAGGCTGCCTTTCAGGTAGAAAAAATCTAACCAAGATATTCAGAGCAGTGCAGGACATTTATAGACATTCGAACATAAGTGTCTGAAATAGATTGAGTGGATTGTGTCAAGGAAGGTTAGGGTTGTTTTTCAACCTGTTTTTTGTAGAAGGAGCACTCCAGCTCAGACAGAGGTATCTACACAGAAGACATCTAAACTCAAAGGTCTCCCACCAAGAGAATCACAACCAAAAGGTTAGCCCTGAAAATACTGTGTGGGAAAAAGGTAATTTCCAACATAAATCCAAAAGTGTCCACACTCAAATTCTGATACAGGCTATTAGTACCTGCGACTAAGTTCATCATGATCTGTTCCCAGGCATGGTACTAATTCTAACACTTCAATCCAAAGCTGAGATCTTGACAAATCCTCCCAGGTAACAGTTTAATGTCATCAATAACATTTTTAATATTCAGAATAGGTATTTCTTTCCACTGTGGCATCAGATATCCAAGCCACTGCTTTAACTTAAATTTTCATTTGCATTAACTTTGGATTAACTTCAGAGGGTAGAAGGGGATAGGTGTGGAGAATGAAATAAAAATATCTTGCTTGGCCTGAGCACTTCATGCCATCCACCACACTTTTCAATACGCTGTTTCACACACTGAGTACCCTCTCTTTAAGGCTGATGCTTGTCTTACTTCTACTTTGTCTGGATTCATGTTCCAAGACAAGAATCAAGCTATGTTTCTTATTTTTTTCCCTATTTAATAAGAAATTCAGGTCCAAGTAATTTGTTTCCTTTAAAACTTCTCGAATTATGTCTATATAACTAATAGAAGCCACCTGATTCATCAGTGCTGTTCCATAGATCAGAGTGATTACTTGAAGGTGGAAAGAAGTAGAAATATAATGACTCATCAAGACAGGAGTCTTAGTGAAGCATGAGCCAGGACTTTTTCCACATTTATACTAATAAATTATCTTTTAAAGTGCCTTGCATGCAACAGAACACAGAAACAATTATGAAATGGATCTGATGTCCACGTCCTTAGGAACACTCATAAAAAGGACACTGCTAAAAAAAAAAAAAAAACCAGGCTCATTTTTTTCATCTCTAGCAGGTTATAAGCTGTTCTTGAAAACTCCTCCATAATGTATTTCCATGAGGTAGACAACAAAAGTGACAGCCATGTGTCTTGTAAGTCTGTATCGCTGGAGCGGAAACCTGGCCTTTTTGCTTTTAAAATACTAAAAGTAAAATAATCATAAAACCTGCTATATGTTATTATCCACAATAAATGTAGAAATGTAATTACACTTTACTAGCTGGTCTGGAAACCTCCTAGGAGAGACAGGCTGTTCCTGAAAGTGATGCAGGGTTTAAAATCGTAACACGATAAAGGCAAGCACCTAGTTATCTTGACAGGATTTTTAAACTGGAGGTGCTTTGCCACTACTCCCACATTTGATCACGTACAACAAGAGTTATTCACAAACCAATAAACTATAAGGTGACATCATCCCACCAGGGACAGCAAAATTAAGCACTCGCATAAAGACACTAGTGAACAACATAAAGATAGTTTATTTCTGGTGGATTCTGACAGGTTTGGGGTTGATAAGGTGTTAGGGTAGATAAAGATTTTCTGCATGGAATTGAGCAGCCCAAACGTTGAATGCAGTGACAGGAGGAGAAGGAAGTTTATGTTCTGTTTCTGACTCTGCATGCAAGATCTATGGCTTGCAAATCTTCCATTTAATGCTTCCAATTAGGACTTTGGATGCCATGACTCCATAATTTTTAGCATTTGAATCAGGCTCTGCAGTTTACTATTCAGACAAATCACATAAATAAAATATACAGTGGAATCATTTGCTTTCTTATTATAGCTACAAACAGACTAATAGGCAAATAAATGAGTGCAATCAAACTGAATGTTCTCTTAGTTATTTCGTGGGAGGTAAAAATCATCTGCAAACAAAATCAGATATGTTTTGTGACTTTGAGATACACAAGTATTTTCAAAGGATAAACATGGTAATGAGACCTGGCTAGTATGAAACTCATTTTAATTCAGGAGAGGAAAAAGAAGAGAGTAAATGGGAGCTCAGTAAAACAGAGAGTATCCAGGGAGAAGTGTATTGAGAATTTCAGTACGTTCATAGTAGGTTCATAGTAATTTGAGGAATGATTTCTTCTGTATGCCTCAGTTTACCATCTTGAAACTGGGCAATGGCCTACAAATGGCACAGATCTTCCAGTCAAAGAGGTTTCAGGAATTCTTGTTACACATTGCTATTCTTTCTGGTAAGCAATAAGGGTTGTCATAACATACTGTTCTGTGTGTGTGCATGGCCATCCGCTATACAGTAACACAATGTAGTCAATAGGGTTTTATAAACCATGAACAATCCAAACAACAGAAAAGCAGAAATAAAAGTGGTGGTAAGAATAAGATCCCAGAATTATACAGATTGCTTAAGTAGTACCCATAAAGAGCTTCTTCATAAGAAACGTTTAGTCATCACACCTCCTAATCATTCTAACATTGTGCTGTGTATTCATCACCATCACTCTGAGCCCAGGTTTTCCTGCTCAAGGTCCAGACAGAAGTAGGTTCTTGCAAAGGAATTCTGGAAGAGGCAATAAATCTATTTAGTCATTCATCTCAGATAAAGTCACTGGCAGAAAAGAGCCCTACAAGGCTATGACCTCTCCTGCTCTTTGTGTTTGTCACTGCATTTGTGACTTTTGGTCTTCCATTATAGGGCTCAGGGCTGTAACAGTGTGAGGACCACCTTCCAGCCTTGAGGGGACTGAGAAGAGAGGGGTGTGTGTGGAGTGAGTCAAACAAGACCTGATTCATTTCATGCAATTGCAGTGTGGATCTAGTAACGCAAAATGAACCATCAGGACAGCGTTCAAGTTACTCTGTTTTTCTGGAGGTAAAGGAAATGTCTAGACGTAGCTTTGTTCAAGAAGAGACTCCAGACTCTTTTCCATCCGAAACAGCTGCCTTCTTTGCTTTTCTGTGCTCCTTAGGCAGGGAAGTAAAACTTGTAGGAGGTAGGAAGAACTGGAGTTTTACTGTTTGCAGTCATAATCTCTTTTTGTAATCTTTCACGTTGAAACACTACAAGAGCCTTATAATTATTGTCTTCAACTTAACAGGTAAGTTAACAGCTGTGCAAGGGAGTTGGTCAGGGAGCAAAAAAGGCAACATATCATTCATTTCTGCCTCCTGTTTTAGCATAACTGTCAGGATGCTCCAGTATCATCACATTTCAATCTAAACCTTGAAAGACCAGATATTTGCAATAAGCACCGGCAGAAATACATAAGGATGTTTACCACTGGGACATTTAGGCACTGATAGTATTATCTGGCAGCTCAGCAGAGGTCTCAAGAATGTCAATAATTCCCGGATAGTGAGCTTGGAACCTAAGAAAACCCCTTTTCTTATTAGGGATTTGGTGTATAATAAAAAATGCTGAAAACTAACACACACTGGTTGTTTTGGAGTAGTACTTTCAAGCATGCATTAAGTTTATAGTAAAAGAGAGACCAAAGCACCTTGCTTGGCTTTGAGAAGGAACAAATTATGCACTGCATAGCCAAATTAATGGAAGCTTCCTCCAAGTGGCAATTAAGTTAAACACATCAATCAATCTGGGCTTAAGAGAATTCACAGGTGAAGAAAGCACCCTCAAACCCTCAACTCAAACCCTCACAAATACATGAACTCTCAGCCCCTGTGCATGACTGTAGCTCTGAATCTTCTTGCCAATATGAATTCTTGATTTTAAAGACACCAATAGGCATCATAGAGACCAATTCAGGAGACAGAGCTTAGACATCTGGAGCCAAACTCTGCTCTCAGGATTGTGAGTCAGAGCGGTGGTAGGAAAGCATGGCAAAGTTGTCACTGCCTCCACAGGTCTGCATAGACCCTCTTTCACAGACCCCAACATTCCTTGAAAATCAGCAGCTGAACTGTGGAAGCCTGTGTTAAAGAAAACTAATATGGGGATATTTTTTAATTTGGAAAGGCTTTTATGTACTAAGTGTGGGGTAGGAAAGCAAGAAGTTCTTTCTAATATACTGTCTCAAGTGGAGCAAAGTTCTTGCATGGATTCAAGGTCTCTACTGCTCAGGTGCTACTCTGCAAAGAATGGATAGGTCAATAGAGTTGTTCTGGATTTTGGAGAGTAACAAAAAAGAGAATGTTGCCCAGAAGATCATTGCAGCCTTTGAGCTTGAGGGCTGCTTAGGTCACACTTGATGACAGTCCGTTAGCATTATTTTTCACTGACTAACAGTGAAGCCACCAATGTGACTGCACTGAATGTGGTCCTGGTTGATTAAACCTAGTGGATTTATATGGCTCAGAGCTGGAAAAGGGATTTTGCATGACACAGGGGTAACAAGATTTAACGGCAATGGCATTAGCCGTGTCCTTTTGCCCGATGCACATATCATGTGTGTAATCACATCAAGGGGAATAAACTCAATCAAAGTAAATGCTGTCAAAGATAACTAGCATTAGGCAAAATCATCTACAAATAAAACCATCATGGGTCTTCAAGTCTGATCCATGCATCTGTGTGGTTGGAATAAATAAAGGCCTCAAATCTTGTTAGCATTAAACCAATTTTCATTCAAAGGATAATGGATGGCTTTTCCAGGGAGACAGACAACTAGTGCATGTTCTCACCTCCTCCTTTTCAGATGAAAACCAAAGCCAATGCAAACAAAAATAAAATCAGTTGTACTAAAAATATTTGACTATATTTATCTTCTCTTTTATACATTCTTATCCACATTCTTCTTTCCCATTTCAACACTTCATTTTTTTTATGAAGGATTACAAAGTCATACCACTTGCCAAACAGGATCAAGTGTCTACTTCACTGAGAAATCAACCTTAGCCAGATGCTCAGTTAAGATGTTAACAAATGCCACTCTGGCTGAAATTTATTCCAATGTAAGATTTCCTCCTCATGTCTGATCATTATGAAGAGTTGTAAACTGTAAAGCAGCAGACATTTGTCATTAATGTAATTTTTATCTCATTCTTGACACCATATAACTGCTCAGTCCTTTTAGGAAAGTTGTTATGTACTTCACCTTGAAAACTCTCTGCCATCACAGCTATATCTATATGAGGATACTAAATCATGGAATCGTGGAATCAGAGAATACTTTGCACTGGAAGAGACTTTTAAAGGTCATCTAGTACAAACCCCTACAATGAGCAGGGACATATGTAACCAGGTCAGGTTACTCAGAGCCCAGTCTAACCTGGCCTTGAATGTTTCCAGGGATGAAGCATTTACCACCTCTCTGGGAGACTCATTCCAGTGTTTCAGCACAGCCCTCATTGTAAAAAATTGCTTCCTTATATCTGGCCTGAACCTACCCTCTTTTAGTTTAGTTAGATTCCCCTCACATTGACTCTCAACAACATTTGAGTATTAGTTAGTTCCTCCTCTGATTCATTTAAACTCTGCAAATCCTTTTCAGGACAGAATAACCAGTCCTGCCAAGTGCATCCAGAAAAGACAAATTTGTAGTTCCTTCTGGACAGACTGAAGCTTTATCTGTAGCACAAAGGAAAGAATAAAGCTATGGTTGCTCATGAAACAGAGATGAACAGAAAGAATAGGTATATAGCAACACAGGAAATGAATCATATCATGAAAGAAGATGATCTTGCTTTAGAGATTTGGTTTCTTTGAGCTCAGATGTTCTCCATCCCTTCTTAGAATCATAGAATCATAGAATAGTTAGGGTTGGAAGGGACCTTAAAGATCATCTAGTTCTAACCTCCTGCCATGGGCAGGGACATCCCACTAGATCAGGCTGCCCAAGGCCCCATCCCACCTGGCCTTGAACACCTTCAGGGATGGGGTATCCACAACTTCCCTGGGCAACCTGTTCCAGTGCCTCATCACTCCCGTGGTGAAGAAATTCTTCCTTATGTCTAGCCTAAATCTGCCCCTCTTCAGTTTATATATCCAGTTCTTCCAGATACTGTATTAGGAGGTCTCTGTATCTCCACTTGACAGAAATCCTTTTCTGATTGGAGGTGCCTGATGTTGGCACAGGAGCAAGTGTGGTTATGCAGGAAAAGACCATTAATACATGGATATAGTTCCATCCACAGCCAGGGATCTGTGGTGGACAAATGGCCACAGGTTTTCCAGTCTTCCCATAATCGAATGCCTAAGGTAATTGAGATATTATTCAAGGGGTCACATCTGAGTTATACAGACAACATTTCTACTGACCCTGAAAAGCCGTTTGTTCCTGAGCTGTGTTTTACTCTAAAAGCCACATAGGAGCAAGGAAGGCAATAAAGCAACACGTCTCCCGTGGCTGTGTTTGCCCACTTTCTAATATTTTATGACCTTAGCTAGGTCCAAATAATGAGCAGCAATACAAATATATGAAATCTGATAGAAGAGCAGTTTTAGCTGATTTTTATCCCAACTAGTTTGGACACTAGTTTGAACATGAACCAGCAATGTACCCTGGCTACAACAAAAGTGAATGATATCCCAGGATGCATTAGGCAAAGTCTTGCCAGCAGGTGAAGGGAGGTGATGCCTCCCTCTTATCCAGCCTTGAGGAGGCCACATCTGGCAAACTGGGTCCAGTTCAGGGTTCTTCAGTACAAGGGGCACAGACATACCAAACAGAGTCCAGTGAAGAGCTGGACAAGGGGGATTAAGGGACTGAATCATCTCTCCTATGAGGAAAGGCTTAGAAAGATGAGATTCCCTGGAGAAGGAGGGTTCATAAGGGATCTCTTCAAAGAGTATAAAGGATGGAACATGGCTCTTTCCAATGATACCCAGTAACAGGACCAGAGACAAAGGAACTGAACATCAGGAAACATTTTATTATTCCTTCCTTTTTCTTCATAAATCATAGCCCCCAACAGCTCTTTGTGAACTGCTTTCACCACATACTTGGGTACCTCTAATTGGACATCCAGGTACAGTTTTTGGCTAACTAAATCACAACATGCTGAGTTCAAGGTCTGTTGGGAACTTCATGCCCCCAGATGTGTGTTCTAGGTGCCATATATAGATCTAGATACCAAATGACAAATCTAAGCATTGTGTCATAATGATTTTCTAGATGTCATCTGGGAAGAAAATTGCAGAGGTGGGAACAAGCATTCAGATCTTTCAACTCTAAAGCTAATAGGTCTTTGCTATATGACTGCAAACTGGGGTTAAATATTGCATCCTTGATTTCAGGTGAAGAGGTACTATGCATACAGGTGCAAACGTGACCTTAGATTTGATTCCTATTACTCCAAGGTCAGTTTTCCTCTTTCATTTTTCTTCTGGCATTCTGACAAAAATTACCAGGGGAATGAAAATCAATGGCAAAGCTCAGCTATACTAAATACCTTCGGCTTTATGAGATAAAGCTTCAGTCATAAATGGCATTCAACAGGAAGTAAACGCTTCACAGATGCTTAGGGAAGGCTACAACCAGCATTTTATAACTTAATGCATTTTATTCAGAGGAAGACAAAAAGAAATTCTGAAAAGACAGCACAAAAAGAGTGGAAAAGAATGTGAAAATATGATATACTGAGGACAACTGGAAATGTTTTCATGCATATTCACGTATATTCAACTAGTAAATCAAGGTACATTCAAACTGGCCAAGCCCTGTGAGTATTGCGTTCCACAAAACTACAAGACTACATGTCTTTTTAATAACACAGAAAGCAGGCTAACACTTAAGGGACACATTTTGCAGGTCATTGATTACTGGCTTAAAGAGTGTCAATTTGCTTAGTGCTGCCTTTGGGTCAGTGGGACTAGTTCCAATATTGCTGCTTGACCTTGCAAATAGACACAAATGGGCATGGTGGTATTGGTCCCATGTCTCCTCTTCTAGGCTGTGTACTTTCTGATGCCTGGATGCCTTCCACAGATTAGGCAGAGAAGTCGGAAAGCCTCATTTCCTTTGCTTTGGAAATAATACTTTCGTAAAGACTGAACTATAGCCCATCACAGTCAGCTCCTGTGCACACCTCTGCGTTTAACTAGATTTTTTTATTCTGAAAGCACGTGAAGATTGTTACATTCCTTTTTCTATTCATTTGGCTTATGTGCTCAGTGCTCAACAAAGACACTTTTAGCCTTCTGTTTTAATTAATATGCCAGGTGCACCACAGTCTAAAAGGTGTGAATCTGATTTGTGATGTATTCCAAATGTTCTTGCTACAATAAACATGCTGAAGTGCTATTGTGAAATATTTCATTTTAAAAGTTCACAGTCCTGGAAACAAAATTAAGCGCGATGACCTATAGGATACATCAGCAAGTTAAAATGGGGGAGTGCTGTGATTCGAATGGGGGTTTGCATTACATCTACCCACACTCAGATTAATGTAGTCCATATGGAAAATTCTAAGCTAAAATATGCAGTCTATTCCATCATTTCCTTCTTCATTAGAAAAATAAGCACAATAGAAAGAGAAAACTGTAACGTAATCGGTGTTTTCTTAAAAAAGGAGAGAAACAACTCCCACATGTTTAAATCCTTGGGATATAAGATGGATGTCAGTGCACCCTTCTCAGTCTCTTGAAGTAAAGGATATTCACTAAACTATGAGCAACCACTATAACATGAATTTAGGTTGCTGCTTCAGATTCACTATTCTTCCAACAGGAATGAACTTCAATGATTTTTCTACTTGTTGTCTGTTATTCAGTCAATGACAAACTGAACTTAAGCATCTAGAAGTGATGAAATTCAGGGATAGTACATTGATAAAAGTAGTAAAGTTCCAGGGGAAAATGTAAACTACTTTCAAGGTAGAGTTTGACCAAGTTATGAAAGAGCTGTACTTGTCTGTGACATCATTGTTTGAATGAATCATTATTTGAACAAGTCTATATCATTTCCTTCTCTTCTGTCTAATCTCATTCTGCACAGAAACTTGCTTGTTCTTTCAGGAGAATGATTAGTAAATGTACAGGTGTTTGGATGGACCCCAGGGGCACTCTATCAAGGCTAGACCAACTCTATCTTTGCTCCCATCAGCTTGATTAGTTCCTTTTACATTTCCACTTCCTTCCTGTAACTCACCTGGGGACATCGCACACCTACTGGAATATCTCATTCTCTGAAAGCTTGGACTTCCTTGTATTTCAGGGGTGTAGAAATCTGAGCGTCATAAGAAAAAAGCCTGAAAGAGCCTTTTGTATCATCTTTGAACAGGCAAATCCTTGTGTACACATCTCCCACATTTCTCTTTTGTTCTCCACTCTGGAAAATTCCCATGAGAGTTATGTCCCACCTTATACTGAGATGTGAGCAACAAAGCATGAAAAATTATCTATTTTGACCACATCTATCATCTAATTGTTCATAACATACGGCAAAGTGGGGGTAAAATGTTGTGAATGGCATAACTCCACTGAAATTTTGTCTCATTTGTTCACTGCTTTATCTAGCTATACTTCTGCATTATTTATTCAACTAGCTAACATCATTTTATTGGTTATTCTTCCTTCAACCATCAGTGCAGGCATCATAAGGGACTTTTGTACACTCTGGTGTAAATTTTGCTCTGCTTTTTGCAAAAGAGAGTTGATATAGGCTAGAGAAGCACTTTCTGCAATGAAAAGGATTTGCTGAAATGATAGGGTGGTTGCCACTTTCTAGCTCCTTTCAGGACAAAGATTGCATGGCATCATATTAGTGACCAAGACTATGTCAAGATTTCCTATGGACTTAAATTGTTAACCCATATCCCACCTCTCATAATGTTATTTGAAAGCTAAAAATAAGATATCTTTTTTCCTTCTTTTTTTTCCCCCTTGTAGAATATTTTAATTCTTTTTAAATTTAAGATCTTTGCCCTTATGAAATGAAAAAGAAAAATATTTCTGAATCTGACCCAAGGCTCAGTATGAAGATAGATGAGCTGAAATTGTAGAAATATCTTGAGTTAATCACAACAGATACTTCAGGCTACTGCTTCCCTATGTCGCTTTAAAAAACAACTTTGGAAGGCTTTGAATAAGTAATGAAATTAACAGCAATATGAATCTGCATGATATTTGGAGTTGGTTTCAGAGTGCAAACTATGCTTGAATACAGCTTCTTCTCCTACCCCATACTAATTACTCTTCAACCCATCAAATACAGAAACAGGATTTTAACTAGCTGGATAGCCAGTTTTCACTAGAATAAGGGATTTTGCATTGCATTTTATCAAGCTGGATCTTAGGTTTGCAAGATATTCGTTTGATGATAAGTTATTGTAATTCATTGAAACTCAATCATGCATTGAGAAGGCATTGCAGATAACATTTTCTAAAATGCTTAGTAAAAGTAACAGTGAGAAGAAGAATTGTCTTTTAATGGTAAGTCAAAGGAATAAAAGTGATGGTATATTTTAACCTATGTTGTCTGACAGGGACGCAAAGGTGGTTACTGGCAGGATGGACTAATAAGCAAAAGGCAAGGCACTGCGATGAAGGCATAAAAAATCAGAAGACTAATCAAGAAAAGTAAGATGAAGAGAAGAGAAGAGAAGAGGAGAGGAGAGAAGAGAAGAGAAGAGAAGAGAAGAGAAGAGAAGAGAAGAGAAGAGAAGAGAAGAGAAGAGAAGAGAAGAGAAGAGAAGAGAAGAGAAGAGAAGAGAAGAGAAGAGAAGAGAAGAGAAGAGGTGAAGCTGAAATTCAGGAATAAGCAGATGGACAAGTCGAGAATGTGATACATGGTATGTCCAGCACAGGAAGGACATGGATCTGTTAGAATGAGTCCAGAGGAGGGTCACTAAGATGATAAGAGCACTTCCAAGGCTGAGAGAGTTGAGGTTGCTCAGCCTGGCAAAGAGAAGGCTGTGGGGAGACGTTAGAACAGCTTCCAGCACTGAAAGGAGGTCTAAAGGAAAGCTGTGGAAGGAATGTAGAGCTAGGACAAGGGGTAACAGTTTTAAGGCAAAAGAGAGGAGATTTAGATGAAATCTTAGGAAGAAATTTTTTACGGTGAGGTTGGTGAGACTGGCACAGGTTGCCCAGAGAAGTCATGGATGCCCCACCCCTGGCAGTGTTTGAGGACAGGTTGGATGAGGCTTTGAGCAACCTGATTGGGTGGAAAGTGTCCCTGCCCATGACAGAGGGGCCTGGAACTGAATGGTCTTTAAGGTCCCTTCCAACACAAACCATTCTATGATTCCATGAGTGATGACTGGTAGGAAGTGAAAGCTACAGCTAAACAGGAAAAAAATAGGAAAGAGACACACTTTACTGCTGCTAACTGATAGCAAATCCTAAAACAGTCTCCTATACCTCACATGTGATATCCCCAGCTAGATTAATCGGCTACTTCCTCCTCAGCTCATCAAGAACTTCAGGCCCAATGCCCCTCAAAAGAACAATTGCTGCCAGAATATCATTTGCAGAACTTGGTCATCCAGATGAAGCTTAATGGAGGTCAACAGAATGGGAATTTTTGATAGAAAATCCAGCAGCATTGCCTGGTTTCCAGGAATCTTCACTAATGTTAGCTACATATATAACTTGACTGGAAGACATCTCTTGTCAAGGCATGAGTCTCTATTTTAAATGCAAACTGGCATGCCTCAGAGGGTAATTTGAATCCAAGAATAATTTGGGACCTTCAGATGCAATTTAGTGCCACAACCCTGAGCAATGGGTCAAGTACTTTGTGAAAGGAATAGAGTGGCAGCTCTGACCTCCTGGTCCTCTGAGCCTGTACTGGTTTTACAGAACAATTACTCTCACTCAAGTTACATCAGGAGTAGTCAGTATGATTATAACTAATTCAGATTAATGTCCCTGAATGCAAGAGCTTATTTCCAAAGTATATTTGCATTTGGGCATTTTCCTTTTCCTAATTTCTACATTTTCCACTGTTACTTTTTCTGTCATTTGCTGTTATTTACATGCTATAGGACATTGTGTTCAACAATAAAAGCTTGAGGAAAAGAGAAGAAGAGAGAAATTCATGGCTATGGCACTTATCTTCTCAAAGAGCTGTTACATATGCTCAGATCCTGGTCTCCAGGAAGAAGTGGGAATTTGCCTGCTAATAGGAAGCAGCGAACCATTTCCTCTTTTTTTGCTCTGCTTATGTGTGCAGTTATTTCTTCCCCTATTAAAGAGTATCATCGTGATCTGCAAGTCTTCTCATCTTATTTTTGTTTTTCTTCCTATCCTGCAGGAATTCCACTTATATACCTAAATTTACATATCTTAAATGGCACGCTCAAATGCATCCCACAAAAGAACAAGATTCAGTTGCTTCAACAAAACTGTCTAGTGCTTTTTGTGGTCACAGGGTATCTAAGGCTCTTGGAAAAGGTATGATAAGGAACCCACAGAAAAGCAGTCCTCATTTGGCTTGGTAGCTGGTGTCTGAGGGATAGACAATAGTGTTCCATATGGCGTTAGGTGATCCATATGGCTTTTGGTTAGTGATCCATATGGCGTTAGGTTAGACAACCAAATCCTGTACTATCCTTTCACAACAGCAATTTAAATATGGGGTTCAAACTATCTTTGTAGGGGTATCAGACTTGCTCACACTCTTTACATGGCAGCCTGATCTAGTGGGATGTCCCTGCCCATGGCAGGGGGGTTGGAACAAGATGATCTTTAAGGTCACTTCCAACCTTAACTATTCTATGATTCTATGATTCTATGAAAACGAGATACATAATATCTGGATTATATGACAGAATTACAGATTCATTTAGATTGGAAAGGACCTATAAGATCATTGAGTCCAATCCCACATCCCAACTGGCAAGTCTGCCACTAAGCCACGTCACTTAGCATCATATCTACACATCTTTTATATATCTCCACAGATGATGACTTAGCCAATGCTCTGGGAAACTTGTTCCAATGCTTTACAACTCTTTTGGTGAAGTAATATTTCCTAATATCCAGTTTAAACTTCCCCTGGTACAACTTTATGCCATTACCTCTCATCCTATCACTTGTTACTTGGGAGAAGAGACCAACACTCACTTCACTACGCTCTCTCTTCAGGTAATTGTAGAGACTAAATAGCCCCAGTTCCCTCCGCCCCTCTTCATAACACTTGTGCTCTAGTAACAGCTCTACAAAGTAAAAGCAGAGAGAGCCTTGTGTGACAGGGCAGGGATAATGGGATTTGACATGAAATGTACCCCACGGTAAGAATGAACAAGACTGTACTTCAGTCTTTCTTCAACATTCAATATACAAAATTTCCTGGATTTTAATATACAGAAACCCACAAAAATGTCTTTTGGCCATAAAATATATATATCTGCCACTGAACTGTGAATCACCTAGCGCATATAGCCCCTTCCATATTTGTGGCTTTAGCCACATAAGTATAACTGTTAAATGTCTTTGATTTTTTTATCTGTTTTTTGTTTGATTTTTTTTTCCTCTTTAACTGAATTTCCATGACTGGCTATTAAGAAGGAACATCATTTCATTGCACCTCTTAATGACACTAGAAGTGTTTGAGGACTATGTATTAATAGCAGGGATTGAACTCAAAAGGATTGTTTGTTTCCTACTATGGAAAAAATCTATATGAATACTTATTTTTCCAGCTGTTACAATTTTCCGTAACTGCAGGTAGGAAGTATTTTAAAAACATCTTTGTATTCTTCCTCCTGATTATTGTCCTGATTATTCCAGACCCAAAAGCTGCTCTAGCCCCATTATCACAGTTCACGTCTGCACCTGACAGTAAGAACAGACGTCAGCTTGAGAGGAGTTTCTCATCTCTGTAAAGGCTACAGCATTCAAAGCTTCCTGACTCACATGTTTTCAGCTGTTTGCAAATCACAGCATCAATGCAATTTAGAAGCACTGCAGTTGGAGAGTGAAAGAGAAGTTTTTTGGAAAACATGACGCACAGTGTGATGCCAAAGATGTTTTTCCTGTGACAGCCTTTGCGTTGCCACCTATAAAATAGCAATAAGGGCACTCCTCTTAGCAGTAATAACCCAGCTGAGTCCTTGAAGCTTTTGAAGGAGTATTTCTGGAGAAGGAAGAGAAAGAAACTCAAAATACTGAATGTAACCTACCCTAGAGGTAAACTGGTCTAGTTTAAACTGGACAATCTAATATATGCTGCAGGCTATATAGCAGAAAATGACAGCATCAGGAAATGAAAGATCATTCTAGCAACACAGAATTGGTCTTTTGGCAGCATAAGGAGTTAGTATTGAATAACAACATAAACCTTCATCTTCAGCGGGTTTTTATTAATGCTGTTGTTAAAGTGGCTGCTACACTGACTTTTTTTGCATAAAACCCAGTAAAAATTGTAAAAAAAAAAAATTACCAGCTTGTTCCTGTAACAATTCTGCCAGTTGACACAAAAAGAAATCATGTTCTCACCAGTTCTGTAGCACAAATAGTAAACTTAGGCCATCAGAGGTTCAAGGCCAGAACATTCCTTCCATCCTCTTCAAAGGAAAGTGGACTAAGTTAAGGGTCACCTATTCTGCTATTCAAAGTTACTCTTCAGCACTGGAATTGGGGTTGACTTTTAGAGGTAGTGGTCTGAGTGAGTTAAGTAGTATCTTTGCAAAGACAAAAGTAGGGTTTTTTTAATAGATATAACAAAACATTAAAAACATATGTATATATACATAAATATATGCATACATACATATATACATGTGTGTATACATATATAGTCGTATTTATACACACATGTATACACTCAAAAGGTAGTGTGGTAAAGTACAGTATTTGTTTTGCTGTCTGTAAATATCATTTTCTTTTCCCACCTCCTCGCAGATACTTCCACACTGTTCGGGGGAAAAAAAAATGGGATGAAATACACAGCAGGAGTATCGAGTAGCTCTATAGGTTTGCATCTGAAAAGTTGAAAGGCCATTTTATTATCAAAGATTTTTGAAAATGTGATGATTGGATGGAAATACTTTGCAGCAAACAGCTTCCGTTTCTCACATACTCGATTATGTAGGGATCCCCAGCATCTCTCCAAACTGCAACTTCCCATTTTGAGTCCATCTACGGTGAAAAATGACTGACTGTACAAGGATCTTGGAGTTTCTGATTCTCAGATAAATGGGGGGAGAGGGATTTGGCTGTATCTGAGAGTTTTTTGGTTGCAGGACTTCGGTTTCGGTGTCTTCTTTTAATTTTATTTTTGTAATCCTTCTGCTTATTTGTCTTCCCATCTGCAAACTCTAATTCAAATTATTCCTTGTTCTGCTCCTATAATGCTGGGCTATATTTTGTTGTCCTTGTTGTTTACCAAGGAAAAAAAGAGTCCAGTGAAAAAGGTGAACAGTTGAATTTAATGTTAACCGAGTCGATAAGGAGAAGACTTTGAGCTTTACAAAAAAACAGGGGATCACTTGCTTTAGGTTTGCAGCTCGATTCTAATCCTGACCTGTGACCTCAATGGTAATTAATGTCACAGTTGCACTATGCAAGGAGATAAATATGCTGTTATTAGCAATTAATAGCACAGATGACCTGAGCTTTAAAGGTTCATGCATGGCCTGAAGGGACATTTAAACACTTTGTGTTAGCAGCTGGAAGTTTTATATTAATATATGCCATTCTGTAAAGTGAGAACATTATGAAGATAAGGGACTTAGAAACAAGACAATAACATTCCAATCTCTATCTCAGCATCTCATGCAAAATATCAAGCAAAGTCTCCACAGCCTGAAAGGAAGACAAAATAAAATAGTAAAACTGTGCCAAATACTTCCCTCACATCCCCCGTTCTTTCATTAGTGCTATTGTGTCAATATCAACATCCAAAATAACTCAGGAGTCATCTAAACTCCTAGACGCTTAAAACTCCAACACTACCGTCTCTTTTCCCCTGAAAGCTTTCTAGACATCTGCAATGCCTCCTATGCCTTCAGCTGGACTGGTATGATTAAGAGACAAACACATGCTTATACATTACTGGAGTTCTAACACTAGCTGGAGCAGCAGGTTGAGCCCAATCTGCAAGGCTAGCTCAGAGCCAAACCACCCTATGTCGACCCCTGACTGGTATCTTGTAATAAGCAAAGATAATTACTTTCCTTCTGAGCACAGCAGGGGTGTTAGACTTGGTTTTGATGTAATACCCTGTTGTTCAGAACACAGTCTAAGACATGCTAGGCTTGTAGCACCTACCTTACAAGAGACTGCTCTAACAATCAAAGCACAGATGAGGAAGAAAATGGGAAAAAACATATGGCTAAAGATGCTATCTTTCCACAATAGTGATACGCATTCATGGAGTTAGTTATAGGAAAGGAGTCGAACTATCAACAGGTCAATAGCAGCTCAGCAGTCCATGAACATGCAAAACACCAGGATCTAAATCTAGAGACACTAACCTGCAGATCCCTGTATCTTTTTATTAGACACATTTAATTTCTGCTCTGCCAATATCAAGATAAACTGATTCACTGCTAGCCCTCCAAGATCACCATGAAAGGTGGGTGGCTTCATACTCCGAGTCCTCCACTCTCTCCAGCTGTTGGCTGCTATCTTCCTATTTGTATTGCCACATCTCAGTGTTCCACCACAAGATTTTTTGGACAGTGGGCTGCTAAACAGTTCTTCTGCTACCATGTCCACTGTCTACTGGTTTCTCCTGGAGCGCCACCTGCCAGATAGGAGACTGCTGCTGTGTTGCAAGATTTTAATTTAGGCAGGAGGTCCCAACAGTCCTGCACTTCCTTGGAAATGGAGTGGTAATTAAACTGCAGGAATGGCTGGTGTGGGGAATAATACATAACCCAAGATTCACTATGAAAAGCACTGCCAAGCCTCTATTGGTTTAATAAATCAATATTGTTTAAGTGGTGTTGCTTAGATCACTGTTTTTTCTCCTGCAAGTACATCCATAACCTCAGGATTCAGAAAGTGAGAGTAAAAACTAAGCATCTATTCTCTCTGCCCCCTCCACCCCGAAAAAGATACACTGCATCTTCCACAGCCTCTGGCATCTGGGTATATCTACACAGCACATGTTCCTGACAGATGGGTTGTCATGTCTGTTTTCACAGATTGTCTTTCTGTCAGGGATGTTAGACCCAATGCCGGGGCAAAGCAGCACTGATTGTCCTTCTTTCTCTGTGGACATACCTCCGTTCTGCCCTCAAAGAGGTTGTGGGGATTTATAGATCCAATAATTCATTTTGTGTTTGCCATAGGCTGAAAGACAATCCATGGTAACTCAGGAAGTCTTGGAAATGTAATTACTTGTGAAAGCACTCAGTGTACCTTCTAAAATTTACCCCTTTTTTCTTAATGTCAGGAGAGAATGTGAAGGCAATAAACTTTGCAGTAATAAGGAAACTTTATCACCTAGCAGGTCTGCAAAACATGTGTTATCTTAAATAGCCTCATCACCACATAATGGATGTCTTTAGCTTTGAAAGAAGTGAATTTGTGCATGCAGATCATTGTAAAGAATTTGGATGCATTATGAGATTAAAAAAAATAATAAACAGCATTGGGATTGAAAAAAAAAAAACAGCACTGGGCTGGAGATAAGGGACTCATTGTCCTGGTCACTCTCAGAGGTTTCATACAGAGTGTAAGACTTGATTTATTTGTTTGTGTCTCTTAAACCCTCATCTTAATGCAAAACTGTGTGTGCTTGGGGCTTTAAGCAGTTTGGCATCTTGCTACCCCTGTGTCTGGGGTCTGTGGTTAGAAAAGGGGAGGGGTTTTGCACCTCGTGAATGGGCAAAAACTGCAGAATTGGTCTAACTGGGCTGAAGAGACAAGAGAAACCTTGACTGGGCATGCACACCCAAAGACTTCAAGCAGCAGCTATTCTGGAAAGGGTCTCTTGAACTGCAAGTGACCTCTAAACCCCCCAGATCCAATTCCAGAACCTTCCAGAAAGGATTTCTACACATGCTCCACTTTGAGAACTTTCCAAGCAGGGTTACTGTGTGAATACAGTGAGACTCCTCCTCTGTGTGCCTCATACGCTAATAAGGGATGGAGCTCCTTTGTAAATAACCCACACCAAAAAGCACATGTGCACACCCACAGCCCCATGGACCACATTTTCTGCTGAAACTTTCACCAGATCCATTTGGGTAGTGATTGTTTTTCTGATAGATTCCCCCTTTCCTTTTATTTTTCTTTTCTTTTTTATCTTTCTGTCCTTAATCTTTCTTTTCAAATCCACCTCACTTCCCTTCACAGTTTGCCTGACTTCTTCTCAGCACTGTTCGGTGACAATGACTGTATTTGGTCTGCTGCTATCTGTACAAACCAGCTTTTTGCAGAGTTGTATTACTTGTGTACAGTTTTGAGCTGTTGCTCGGTTTTAAGGGACCAAACTTTTGCCAAGTTCTTGTTGTGAATTATCATGACTGAGCTCAAAGTGAAGACTAGAATTTTGAGTAAATCCCTAAGGTGATTGTCGTCACTTTCACGCTGCTGATCAAACACACAAAGACACACACACTCAGCCCCGCTCCTGCTGAGCAAGATGGGGGCATATCACAGAGGTACAAAAATCATTTCCTCTATTCAGAAAGCAGAAGTGGGCAGATATCTCCATTTTCTCGTCAGTGCAGATGTGGTTGCTCTTTTAAGTGGAAATTAAAGTTGAACAAACTGATGATTAACAGGATGATGAGGGGGAAAAACTCATAATAAGCTAGCAGTGAAGATGGGGACAGACAGTTCTGAAAATAAGTAGGTGACAATGGCATTTTCTCTGAAAATACTGCGTGACTCCTGAGGCATCTGTTAATCAAAACAATGAAACAATTCAGCTGGCAGTTGTCAAGTCACCTGAGTTTGCTCACTGGATTAGCTTTGGTCTCTTGCTATGACCTTGTAATTTAATGGAGTCAAGATGTGAAGAGCAGCTTAAGAATTGCCCCCAAAATTTATTTCCTGATATTAATAATGTAAGAAGAGCAATAAGATAAGGTAGAAATTTTGTAACTTAAAAGATAAAATATATTAAGGATTACTTTAATAATTTTTCTATGTGATGCTGATTAACTATACCCTATGATCCATTGCTTTTTGAAAAATGCAGCCCTTGTATGCCTTTTTCTTCTTGTACAGGAGAAGGGTGATATTGTCTTTCCTGGTAAGAAAATATATATTTTGCTAACAATATTTCTAATTGTCATTCAGATCTTCCAATTGAAAAGGAAAAAAAAAAGGGAGGGGGGGAAATGCAAAGGACTCCTTGAACTTTAAGTCATGCAGCATTTGCATCTCACTTGGAAGAGGAACGGAGAGAAGCAGCTGCCTCTGTCCATGGTGCTAGTTCGGACAGAAATTGCTGCCCGACTCCACTCGGAACCTCCGTCTCCTTCTCTCCTCAGTCTAATGAAAAGGGTTTTAGGCAGATGTCTGATTATTTTTCATTAACATCAGTGCCAAAACAAGTGATGAATAATTGCATTTTCTTTGGCAGACTTTCGTCTTTAAAGGACTTTTATACATTAAAATCTCAGCCATCCTGTATGGCTGTGAGTGTGAGAGTTATTGTAATCACTCCAGGAAGGAATTTTTTTCTGTTATAATTTTAATGTCTAGAGTAAAGAACGTTCCTTTTGCTGGCAGAAGACTTCTATTTGGTTGAGTCCAGGATAGAATTAATTCAGTGTTAAAAAAGATATCTGAATATGTCATATAGTGAGTACAAAATAACTGTTTCTTTCTTTTATTGATAAAACAAGCTGTCTTCCATTGTTGAAACTGCTTATACTGAAGTTGTCTAAAGTTGCACAAAGATAATTCTACTCTGTTCAAAATTAGCGCACTTTAAAACAATCCGAATCGCAATAATCTCTGCCACTCAAGAAGGGGTTCATATTCTCTAGTACTGAAACTAGAAATCAGCTACCTATTCAGACCTGCATTATTTCAGGTACTTTCTGAAGTCAATGAAGAGACTCTGGGTGACTTTGCCATCAGCCCATGTACCTGTGCAAGCTACTAATGTCCCAGGCTTTGTATTAATGGTATTTTCTTTTTAAACATTCATTTGCTTAGTTTCGTATATCAGGAATGCCTTTTCTTGTTCTCTAATGATGCTGAAGTAATTTCCCGGGTAGTGCATTGTCAAATGCAAATCTCAAAATCATATTACAACTGTGACTATGATTTTTCCTCCTATATCTCTGAGTAAGGCAGACATTTGCCCCTCTTGCTACTTTTTTGAGTCAGTAACAAAAACCTGACCGTGATGAATTCTAGCAAATTCCCTTTAAAAGTATATGGATTAATTAAATGTCTGCTGCATATTCCTCCTCTAAGCCTCTAGGCTGTTAATAAATGGAAGAAAATCTTATTTCAATGACCTCTCTTCTAATTAATATTCTTCTCTTCATTTCCCTGGGTGTCTCAAACATCTAGTGCCACACCGGGACTCAGTTGGATAGTGTATTTCTACAGACAGTGCATAGCCCTTCACAATCATAATGGAAGCTGGATAACTAGTAGTGTTCAATTTGTATTAAAAATTGAACATGCATGGAAAGCCAGTGCCTAAGATTACCCTTTTCCTTTCCTTTCCTTTCCTTTCCTTTCCTTTCCTTTCCTTTCCTTTCCTTTCCTTTCCTTTCCTTTCCTTTCCTTTCCTTTCCTTTCCTTTCCTTTCCTTTCCTTTCCTTTCCTTTCCTTTCCTTTCCTTTCCTTTCCTTTCCTTTCCTTTCCTCTCCTTTCCAGGCCATTTGTTTGCTCTGATTATGTTAGTCACCTCAGTTTATTTGCCTGATAATCTCTTGCTTGAGTGCATGCATTGGTTCTACCACAGGAGGTCATTAGGATCAAATGAGCACAAAATAAAACAAAAAAAACCTAGTAAATTACCCTGATATTTAAGAAATGCAATACTGAACATATTCAAAACTAATATTAGATGTCTCAACAAGAAATCTGGGTGTATGTCACCTATTTCTCAAATCTCAGAGACTGCAACTTAGAATGAAAGTACTCCCAGGTTTCTGAAACTTCTGTAGTAAATAAATTTCTGCATTGTTGTTTTAGCTGATATCTATCTACATGCATTAAGTGGCAGTTCTGCAAAAGACAGCCATCTCAATGCTTAGTGGAATCTTTTGGGTTCTTCTTGTTCCAGCTGATGGTTTTTCAAAGATAATTAATTCTCATATATTCGTACATCCTGACCAGTACAGCAAATGCAAATCAGCTGCCAAATGACCAGTCTAGTATTAAAAAAAAAAGGATAAATTGGGTATGCTACAAATTTCATACATTTTGAAGTGTACAATAGAAATAAAAAACTTCTTGATGAGAACTTATTGATATGGCGGGGTAGGGGAGTGGTGGTGGTAGTGCTGTTTGTTTGCTTATTTTTGTATAAGGTGTTTTGTTTTGTACCTACAAAGTGTTATGCTTCTTGAGTGATAGAATTAGCGTAATTTGAAACATCCACAGTTGTATTTTTGTATTTACTAACCAATCCCACTCCTCACATACAAAGGAAAAGAATAAGAGAAGAAAAAAAAGAAACATTGAAATAAAAAGAATAGCAAAGGGAGGAAATCTTTCATCCATATGGTTCTTGGCCATCCTGGATTATTTTTATCAATCTACAATAAAACACTTTGTTTCATTTAGCACTCATTCAGTGCATTTATATTAATTTAAATTTATTTTTAAAAATGAACATTGCAACAATTAAAACAGATACTACTTGACTGACAGTTATATAGATAGAACTGTTTTTTTGTCTCCTAGTTTTACTTCATGCTTTTTTTCTGGTGTTTCAAGCACAACAGAATAATATGGTCAGGATATTCAAGCTGAAACACTGCTTTTGTGTGACAAAGAGTTGTCTCTGATTATGAGATACATGTGAATTTGTTTAAAGATGACTGATTCTGAAGATTTTTGTTCCACTTTGATTTGATGTCTTTGAAAAAGGAACTCATTTTCATTGCAAAGGGATTGAAGGCTCCTCAGGAACAGAGTTACAGACTTACGCGTCACAGCACATTATTGTTCAACTCTTAAGAAAATAACCATAATTATCAGTTTCTTTTAGGACATCCCATTAAATTTCATAGTACAAATGAAAATACATTAGTCAAATGAATTCAACTGGCTTTGGAGAGAAAATATATTAGGTAAGTGTTCTAGTAAAAAGATTTGACTGTATTCCTTTATTTACAAATATTTGTGTTATAGTCTCCTGTGATGTCTTACATTTCACCACTAAGGAACCTGTCTTTGACTGGAAGTACACTTCATGCTTTTTCCACACTATTTTTATGCAACTTTTTATACACAAGGTTTATTTATTGAATCAGCAGTTCAAACTGTGTCCCAGAGATTTTCTTGCAACTCAAAATGCTATTTCAGACCTTGTCAAACCTGATCCTTTGCTGTGGACCTGGTGGTGTTCTCACCCCTTTACTTCCTGCATAATTCATGTTTACTGCTCATTAATTTTGTTAGTCTTCACACTTCCAGCTACTTTTGACAATTTTGCATTGTTTTCTATCACAGAAGTGGTCAATGGCTTAATGTCCAGATGGAGATCATGATAAGTAGTGTCCCTCAGGGGTCCACACTGGCACCAGTGCTATTTAATATTTTCATCAATGATACAGACAGTGAGATCAAGCACATCCTGGGCTGCATCAAAAGGAGCATGGTCAGCAGGGCGAGGGAAGTGATTCTGCCCCCCTATTCTGCTCTTGTGAGACCTCATCTGGAATACTGTGTCCAGTTCTGGAATCCTCAACGTAAGAAGGATATGGAGCAGTTGGAACAGGTCCAGAGGAGGTCTACAAAGGTGATCAGAGGGCTGGAGCAGCTTCTCTACGAGGACAGACTGAGAGAGTTGGGCTTGTTCAGCCTGGAGAAAAGAAGGTTCAGAGGAGATCTTATACCAACCTTCCAGTACCTGAAGAGGGCCTACAGGAAAGCTGAACAGGGCTATTCATAAAGGCTCGTGGGGATAGGACCAGGGGGAATGGGTATAAACTAGAGAGAGACAGATTTAGATTGGACATTAGGAAGAATTTCTTTACTATGAGAGTGGTGAGGCACTGGCACAGGCTGCCCAGGGAAGTTGTGGCTGCCCCATCCCTGGAGGTGTTGAAGGCCAGGTTGGATGGGGCCTTGGACAGCCTGAGCTAGTGGGATGTCCCTGCCCATGGCACGGTGGTTGGAACTAGATGATCTTTAAGGTCCCTTCCAACCGTAGCTATTCTATGATTCTATGATATTCTTTATTGTGTACCTGTCCTCTGAGGGTAAACCCCTAACACCTACCAGGTCACTAGACTATCCAGCTGTTTAACAGAAACCAGTGGACCTGTAATGAAAAGTACTGAGGCCAGACTAGTGGCTGGAAGTAATCATCATTCCTTCACTGACTGCTGTGATGATTTAAGGATATTAACTGACCATCCACTCAGCGGAGCACTAAATCACCGTTAAGTAGGAGAAAAATCCCTACAACATTACTACTGAATAGGTCCATTCAACACGTTTATCACGCTCATTCTTGTAAAAAGTGACCTCAAATCTATTTCACAATAGGATTGTTTTTCCCAACACAGAGTCATTCAGTAGCCTTTGTGTTTAACAAAGCACCGCCTGCATTCCAGCCTCTTGCCAACAAGCCCGTGATTTGTGCTTGACTTGCTGTTTATTTTTGGGATATTTATGTGATTTAGTGATATAAACAATGCTGATTGCATGGACAGAAATGTAATAACTTCATTGCACAAGTCTGAGGGTTGCATGCATTTTTAGAGTATAATAGATTGTGGAGGGGCTTGGTTTGGTTTTGCAATCAAGATAGGTTTATTTTACAAAATGTAAAACACTGTCTTTCCAGAATCTGCGATTAAACTTGGGACTCCTTGACTTCAGTTCTGAGCATTTACTGCTGGACTTCATTGTTTCACCCCTTACGTCTGTGCCAATGTCCCAGTGGTGTTTATATCTGAACTAACTGGAAACTGGGGCTTTTCTGAGTTCTCACACATTCCATGAACTTGGTAAAAGCTCCGTCACCATGCCATGCCGACTGTTTGTCTTCTGCAATAGCACCACTGCCAGTATCTCTTCACTGCTGCCCCAGATGAGGTTGTCCGCATGCTAAACCCGAGGCATCTGCAGGCAACAGAGAGGTCTTCTGTAGCATTTATGAGGTAAACTGACTAAAGAATGGAGAAAGGATATTTCCACAGAATTCTGCCTTTATTTCTTTTAATTATTCATTGCAAGTTTTGAAGTCTCAGGATAGGACTCCTCTTAGCTTCATGTTCTTCCAATGTAGAGAAGATGAATGAAGCTTGCTTACAAAAAATAAAATCTAAGGATAATTTAAAGGATTTTATCAAAATACATATTCTTTTTTTAAAGAGAACATATTTTGAAACCGTTATGTTTTTCAATCAACAGTGGATTACACATAATAAAATTTAACTGTTATTGACTCTACTGAAGAAAAGAGTCATGTTTTTTAAGGTGAGTGGGTAGGGTGTATAATTTATCACACTGAACGTCCACTAACGTTGCTGTTAGTTTAAATGATAATTTTTCCTTCTGAAACCTATGGCAGCCTTCTTCCTCCTCCACTTTACCCAGTACTGTGACAAATATGTAGAATAGTTGTAAGGGAGAAACAAGTCCATGCAGCAATAACATTTACCATTGCAGCAACTTTGGTCTCCTAAACAACATCTTCCACCTTCAAAGAAATATTCTTAATTACCTTGTGGACTTACCAGGGTTGTCCCATGTGTGCTCCACACACCCATCCACCCCACTTGATATCACACGCAGAGCTGCAGAAACTGTGACTTATGTTGTAAAAGCCTTTTGTAAGAAATGGTCTCTTTGCTTTGTGTCTACATGACACACGTAGCATAGCAGGTCTTGATATTCGACTTTTGGGGCTCCTGGGACTTGCATTCATACAAATGCTTTCACAGAGTTAATCATAGCCAGTCATTACCAGGATGGCTTTGAGCTTCCACATTATCTCAATGGTAGTGGTAGATGCAAAGATAATCTCTTCAGAAAATGAGTTAATGTTGCTCCCTGGCCGTGTCACATATGAAGGGTTGTTTGTCTCTCTCAGCCTTCACCACACCCAGGTAAACTGACATGATGCACATTGCAGTGATTTTTACTTATTCTGAGTCCTGAGCAGGAAGGGTCAGACTGCAGTTTGAAGACTAAGAGGTCCTTCTTGCATCATGGCAGGCTCTGATACAGCTATTATTACTGAAAAAATGAGGTCTTGAGATAGCAGTTCTCCTGTGGAAATGTCATTTCAGCAGCAAGTAGCAGTCAAAAAAAGCAAATGAAATTTGAGGAATTCTGAGGAAAGAAATAAAAGAAAAAACTGAAAGTTTTGCTATGGCACTATGTGTAACGTGCTTGCATCTTGAAAATCATATGGAGTCCTGGTTACTGTATAGTAACTCTGGAAAAGTTGGGAAGATCCATCATTAAAGGGATGATCCATCATTAATGGATGGCATCTGAGTGAGGAGTAACTGAATACGTTGGTAGCTAGCATGGCAGTGGGATGGCTGTCTTCAGGGTATGATGGACACCCATAAAATCAAGAGTGATGTGAGCAGTGGCAGAGAAGATGAAAAGGCAACAAACATTCCCTGCTTTTTCTTGCGTAGTAATTCATAGAATCACAGAATCATTGAGGTTGGAAAAGGCCTCTAAGATCAAAGATCAATTATTCTGCATCATATCAAACTATCAAGTGGCCAGTTCAAAACAAACAAAAGGAGATGCCAAAAAAAAGGACGTTGTTGAACTTTGAAACTCTCTGAAACATGTTGCAGATAAAAGTCGCATGAGTTCAAAAAAACAACTGGAGATATTCAGAAAGGGAAAACCCATGAAACTCACAAACACACCAGCTCATGCCAGGACATTGTCCAAGCCTGTACCTCATACACAAGTCTCATTCTGTGGGGGACTAAGAGAATATACTAAGGTGACTTGTCATATTCCTACATCTGTCCCGGTGCAACTGGTTTGGACATACAGAAGATGGGACACTGAGAGAGATGGATTTGGGAACTGATCCCATAAGGATATTTTTACAGGTTTTACCTTCTCACTGCACCTATTTTTAACGTTTGTTTGGTGCAGCGCTAGAGCAGGAAGTGCGTACACAAATGTTTGGTGACTTATATATATAAGATGGAAGTGTGGGATTTAATATTCCTTGAATGAAGGTGCATTATCTGAAGGTGCATGGTTTGTGAGAACACCACCTAAGAGCTGTGTCGCTCCAAAAATCTAATCAAAGAGTCATAGGGTGGTTTGGGCTGGAAAAGACCTTAGAGATCATCCAATTCCAACCCACTGCCATGAGCAGGGGCAACTCCCTCTGGATCAGGCTGCTCAAAGCCTCATCCAACGTGGTCTTGGACACCTTCAGAGATGGGGCATCCATAATTTCTCTGGGTAACTTGTGCTAGTGCCTCACGACCCTCACAGGAAAAAAAATCTTCCTAATTCCTAATCTAAATCTCCCCTCTTTCAGCCTAAAAATATACACCCTCATCCTACCCCTGCACTCCTTGATAAAACGCCCCTCTCCAGCTTTCCTGTAGCTCCCCTTTAAGTACTGGAAGGCTGCTAGCTCTTAAAGAGGGGCTATAGGAATGACGGGGGAGAAAAAGTACTAGAAGTCTTTTACAATCATACACTCCCTCAATTGGAAACTGGAATGAAAAATAAAAGAAGCTTCATATTTATAGAAAACACCATAACACACAGCGAGCTCCAAAGTTTTTCAAGGAATGGTTATATACCTAAAGGAAAAAAACTCCTATTAACTGAAAGATCTCTGTCTTTCAAGCTACAGATGTATTTACTAAGGTGTGCAAGAAGTGTCATGGAGGGAGGGCAGGCAGGTGGGTGGATCACAGGGCTGGAAGCCAATGGGGTTCTGTCTTTTCCCTATAGCTGCTCAGATTTTCCCTGTCAGTTCCCTTGTTGATATATTCTCTGTTGTTCACAGTTCACAGAGTAACTAAATCCTCGGGTTTTTTGCTGTGTAGGAAAAAAAAACAGCCCAAAAGATGGAGAAGGATTATTTTGAGTCAGCCTCAAAAACCTTAATTTCTTAGTGAAATAGAAAGGAGAAGACAAATCTTGTGGCAACCAAACCATTAATTCCAAATAATCATTTTACTTGACTTTCATGGAGTTCTTTTTTTAATGGCATCATAGTAAAAATTAGAAATGAAACTTTTTAAGAAAAGGCAATTCAAAGATATCAACAATTTTTTTAAACTGTTCACTGGACGTGAACACCCTCTGTGCTTTAATTTATAGGTATTAAGAAATCTTTCTTTATGAAACAGAATCCGGGCAAAATGAATTTTTCAGCTCTGTTGCAAACAATGTAAGCCAGGATTATCTCTCATAATGAATTTGTACAACACCTAGCATAATTGTCTGCTTGTGCTAATTCCAGAATAATAATATCCAAAATTTTAAGTGTATATCTAAATTTTACCTAAGCCTTCTAAATGCATTGAGATTATCCACAGAACTGAGATGCTAAATGACATTTTGATTCAACAGCTGCAGAGATAAAAATAACTTAAACCTACCCATCCCTTCACATTTTTATGCTTGCTCCAACAGCTGGTGCCACTCAGAAAGTACAGAAAATGCAAGAAAATGAATGTTGGTTGGACTAAATGCCAGCAGAGTATTTTGACCTCCTCCATGGGCTGGATTCTAACATGGGGTAAGACTTCTGAAACACTGCAGCTGAAAGAAGATAGCTTGAATAGGCTGAGATTTCACATATGTTAACATATAGCAGATCTGAGCCCAATCGAAAAATCTGGGTCTCACACTCCAGATATTAAAAAGCAGGGAGAAACATCCAGCCTTTTAACCTCACCCTGTTGATCTTTGCACAGAGTATAACCATTAACCAAGGTTGTCTCTCTGCTTTCCAAGCTTTCTGTCCTCAGAGCACTAAACTACTTTTTTCTGCTGTCCTGGATTTGTGTTTATATGTTTTTTAACCCATCCCTTGATGTTTTGGGATTGCAAACTTTCTTAAACAAGTACAATTTGATGGAAAGAGCAACTGTACAATAATAAAGCTATTATGCAGCTTATGTTGATTTTTCCCTTTACTGTTCACCAGGGCTGCTGTCCTCCTCACGTTTCTCTGCAACGATTGTAGACTTTTCATAGCTCGGCATAACAATCCAAAAATATCACTCTCATCATTAAGAAGCATATGTGTTTCGCATGCTAACAACCATAGCTGGACTAAGATACCACTTCAATGTAAGCTGGAGAAACTATATATCTTTTCCCACAGGGTCTACATGCCCTTTTAGCATTTCTATAGCTCATTAGTAGACATTTTCTTTCACCCAGCTGGTTTCAGGAAGAAAATTAAAAAGTCCTCCTGCCTCTAAATTTGATGTCATCCTTCTGCTGAATGGCATGAAGGTCTGCTGTGGGTTATGCCCAGTGTTAGACAAAATCGTAAGTAAACTGACTGGTGTCCAAAGTCAGTACATTTCAACATGTCCAAAGCCAAAGGTATTAGGAATATTTATAGCCTGAAGTAGCATTCCAGCCAAAAAGCTACAGGTCTTAGAATAAGAGAGGACTAAGGGTATGAACAACAGACCCATTTCATCTAGTCAGCGTCCTGTAATGTTGCCAGTCAACTATAACTGGGACTTCTCTGATTTCCTAAAACCCAAGAATCTCATCCCAGAGGGTGAGTATGTTCAGGGTACTTAACTGACTAATTTAAATGGGAGTAGTGTTTCTTATAGCCCTTTAGAAACATTAGCTTAGATATGCATCTTTAGATTTGATGAGTCAATCTGGTTGACCTCTAAAAGAGCTCCATTACAATCCCAAGGCAGATCATCTCCCCCTAAAGGTGCAGGAGGAGTCTTTTGTTTGGGATGCATCTCAGCTGAGACTATACATCCCAACTAATGGCACTTTCTGGAACAGTTATCCTGCTTTCCTTTAACGTAGTGGAGAGGAATAGGCATTTTGAGGCATTGTCCACCTGCCCAGATTTAGACAGTTACTTTAGAGAGCAAAATTCACTGCACTCCACAGACTGTACTCATTACATGTCTCTTGTCCAGAAAGGGACCTGCAGTTTGTTAGCTCAGGGGCAGGCATCAGATGCTTGCCAGTCTCTGTGGCCTTAGTTATTATTCCAAATGTATATCTTAAAGACTCTAATCCTTACATTCATCCAACCCTTCCTGCTTCTGGTTTGCTTGTCTGGATGCTTGATCTATCAGGGCTAGAGCAATGATTCTCTCCTGTAATCCAACCTCTTTAACCCGGTAGCTCCCAAGCTTTTCTCATCTCTTCTCTCTTCCATAAACATAATATTACTTCCATTTGCACCTTCAGGCTGGCCACTCTACTTTGAGCCCTGATTATAGCAAAATAAAAGATATGCTGTTTTGGGTAAAAATTGCAGTAACCCTGCCCATCTAAATATCTTCAGCTGAGCCCTGAGCTTCCTCCTCCTGAGGAGTCCTTTTCATGACCATCTCCCTTATTAAAGCTCACCAATATTGTGCCCCTGCAATTACACTGCTTGCTTTTTTTTGGAGGGGTTTAAATTTCCCTTCAAGATGAGAACACACAGGAGCTAATAAAAACCAAGTGGCTCCGTCACAGCTTACTGATATGCTAGTTCTGTTTGTTGCTATATATGTTTCTCTTAACGGTTATTAAGTAGATTGCTTTCCCTTCCAATTAGCTGAGGCTGTGAATTTCTTCTGCTGGTAGTGCCTCCTTCTGCCCTGTGGACTTCTCTTTTTGAGTAATTTCTCTGTAAAGATGACACTCACTGACGTGCATTGTCCTCCTTATTCTTCCCAGAGGGAAGATGGCACAGACTTCAAACAGCATCTCTAACTGCATTTTGCAACAAGCCAGCCCTCACTGCTGATATTAACATATGTCTGCAAAACACTTCACTAAGGTCATCATCACCATTAACTCCCACCTTGTGCTTTCCTCTGGAGTCCACAAAATGCTTAGCAAAAGAGAGAGGACTATCAGCACTGCTTTGCAGATGGGAAAACTTGAGATGTCAGTTCACCCAAACTCTAACCTGATATTTAAGCCGCTACCAGACAGACTGCCTGCTCTGTCACTCTGCTGGGGATTATCTTCAGAGCAGACCTTGTGGAAATGAGTGTATGAGCTTTCATAAATCACTTCAGGGTGAAGTTCATGAGCTGAGTTTAAGCCCTTTCCAATACCTGAGCACCTTGGGCATGTGCACACTGATCATTCTGCTGTGCAGTCTGTAAGGGCTGCCAAGGCAGCAGGGATAGATTTGGCCCTGGATGTGGAGTAGTCAAGAGAGACCGAAGGGCTGCTGCTTGCCTTTTTCACGCCATCATGGAAAGTCACATGGACCTACAAGGCCACTTCCTGCACCTGTTGCTTCTATCCAACAAGAACTGCATTTATCCTATCCTGCAACTCTCCTGCAACCAGCTCTTCACCATGCACTGGATCTTGCTAAGTAAATAGAGCACTGCACACTCTCACTTTCAAAATACAGAATAGTTGGCACTACTGAGAACTTTGCAGGTTGTTCAAAGGGACATTACTCAGGCTTCTTACTTTGGCCCTATCTCATAAAATGTTTAGATTACATCTCTACTCATTTCTTATCCAAAACCACCATCAGTTGAAATCTTTCATGCCAAATAAGCTATGACTCTACCAGAGTTTGACTCACCCGGCATATTTCAGGATTTATTGAACCACAGCCTAAAGGGTCCCTAGGGAAACCAAGTCAGACATTGGTGTCTAGACCTATGTGGAATGGATCTCATCTTTATGCTGATTGTTTCCATATTTAATCTTCTCTGTGGCTCCCGTCTTGTTTCACCAGCCCTCCATTCTCACTCTGAGGAGCATAGAAATGCCTGTTTACATCTTGATAGTGTGTGCATTTATGCACCCACTATGCAGAGGGCTCGATTCCCACGTGTATCTTATGGTTTCAGAGCATAACCCGCATAGGGCTTTGAGCTCATAACACCTTTATTCACATTTGAACGCTTTTCCCCAAAACTGTGAAAACCACAGTCCTGGGGAAAAGTGTAGTTAAAGCACATTCAAGGGAAATCACAGGCAGAGCACAATACACAGAACAGGGAAGAGAGAGAGATTTATCATTGAGAGAGCAGCAGCAGACATTGAAATTGCTTACCAATTTCGCACGACCACGGTCTAAGAAACGAGTAGAAAGAGGCATTTAAATAAAGATACCAATTATCTCCATAAACCTTTTAGCAATTCCCTTTGGTTAAATTTGGTCCAAAGTTTCTCATTGGAATTATTGACGCTGGCTGCCAATTAAAAGCACGTAAATGAAAACATTTAATTTACCTTTTTGTCATGTTGCAGTGCTAAAAGAGATCTAAGGCAGACAACATCAGAGAAGATTACTCATGCATCCAGAAGCAAATACATTCCTTACAAAGGAATAAAAAAATCTCTTTGTGACTACTTTTTATAAAATTCCTGTGAGGTTATTCAAGTAATCATAACAGACCAGAAGACTACTACAAATAATCAGAATATGTTTTTTTTTATCTGAGTCAGAGCATATAGGGTATGACCCAAAGCTAGCAGCTGTACTTTTAAGAAAGGAACTGAAGGAATCCTGTATCTTAACCTCCTTTCTCAGTGATTGACCCATCAATACTTCTGCTTTGAAGCTTCAATGCAGTCGTTGAATTCACGGGTGTCAAACTGACATCCCAGAAGGATGAAGCAAAAGCTGAATTCCCAAGGAATCAAGCATCAGTGCTGGATCAATTTTGTGCACTCGTTGTTTCTTCTCTTATCACTCAACAGGTGAATCCATGAATGTGAACAAGACTCAAATGAGGTTATAGAGCATCATTTTGAAAACATATTGAGTCCACAGGCAGAAATGGTTGCTCTTAAGGAATCTTCATGTTTCAGTTGTATTTACTTTAGCTTAATAAATCAATAGTGCCTGCTGTGACAGCCAGAGGACTGTTGCCTATACACTCAAGCTAAATAAAAAATGCCAAGACAAATGCTCAGGATGCAGAACCATACAAAACAAGCCTAGAAGGGACCTCAGAAGTGATTTAATCTACAGCATTTCCATGCTAACCAGTCTTGGGCCTGAGAAGTTCTTCTTTAACCTGCACAGAGATCACCATTACACACTCTGAGGACATTGAATATGACTCATATAACTCAGTATAATCAAACCATACCACCAATACAAACTGACTGGGGATACAACCATAATCTCTCTCCTTTTTTTTCTCCTATCTTCTATAGAAGGTGTATCAACATAAGGAATTACAAAGCTCTGTGCGTTGACGTGGGAAAATCGTGTGGATAGGTATAGTCTGGAAACAGTCTGATTGCTGCTGTGCTGAATGAGGCCCGAGTGCTATGCTGTGTCTCTCAGCGTGTTGACATGAGGTTTATGCTCCGGGCCCCTGACAAATTTGGTAGCATTTTCTCAATCCTTTTCCATTTTTTCACATCCCTCTTGAGTTAGAAGGCGTCAGGGAGAGCAGGACTGTCTATGAGGTTTCAGGACTGACCTTCTTAGTGTTGAACTGGGGAAGGACAACAGCTTGACTTGATCTGCAGGCCACAATGAGCTTCAAGAATGATGATACGAGCTATGCCTTGATCTCAGTTGGAGCACACCATTGGTTTATATCAAGTCTGATGTTCACCATAACATCCAGACACTGTCAGCAGGGCAGCTGCTTAGATACAGACAAGGACATATCAATGTAAGAGTTAATTGAAGCATACACATAGGAGTTATCAGAGTGGACTGGGTATTATATCTCATTCCATAGCCAAAAAGGCAGCTTGGACCAGTGATTGGGGTTAGGGACTAGGATTCAAATGCATCATAATTTACAAACTATTTGGATTATTTCAGACAAATCCTTAAAGGCTCTAATCAGACCATCTTTTACAGGTATTCAACTTCCTAATTACAAATGTTAGGGCCTTTTTGTTCAAAAGATCAAAACATATGACTCAAAAGCTTAGAGTTCCTATTTCCATTTATCTGTATAGTCAACGGAAAGAGTTAGACATGGTATCTGAACTTATCTCTATCAGAACATATCTTTACCTCTTCCACGGCTTATCTTCATCCATGTAGTTATTTCCTACTCCAAATAGGCATCACAGGAAACATTCACTCACACTGTAGTATGCTCAGGTAATGTGGCAGAGACAAATATCAGTTTGACAGACAGGTCTGTCTCAAGCACTGAACAACACTACATATTTCAGAAGAAGCTGCCGCTAAAAGTATAGTTCCTGCTACCTTGCTGTTAATTTGAACCTTGCCACTACAATTAGCTTGTACTTTGAAACATAAGCTATTTGTCCTAATTAACACTGCTGTAGATATATCCTGTTATCTACTGATTTTCAGCGGAACATGGTCATCCATAAATGCCATCTACAGATATGTGTTCTCCCTCTTAACTTTGCATTTGTTTTAAATGTATGTGGTGGCAATTAGTTTGTCTGGTTATTTATTTTCTCTGTAATTAGAGAAGCTTCTTTTTACTAATATTAAATTAATTGCCATTTATTTCTATCAGTCATCTTGTTTTAGTATCAGAGTGTGCCTGTATGATCTTTCTCTATGCATATTTTCTCAATACTCATTTTTCATTCTTCTATCATGCCCCTTCACAATCATCTCCTTGTTCCCTGCCTTCCTTCTGCCTCTTGTGGAAATCTTTCCCTGTCAAGTCATTGTTATCACCTGCCTCTGAAGATCTCTCACTGTCTACTCAATCTTTTGGGAGGAGGTGTCCAGAAACAGGGAATGGGATGGATTCACCATACGAGAAGGTGTATGTCTCCCCTTGGGCTACTTACATGAGGTTTCCTTTATAGCCAATGTCAATCCAGTCAATAATACCTTTGGAGTTCGGTTTCTAATAACAAGAGTGAGAAATCAGTAGCATAGAAAGGAAAGTAGTGGATTGTCCCTCTCTTGACAGCTTCAGGCACAAACTACTCACCTTCCTTGTATCTATACCTAATCCAAAGCTGAGTGAACTTATAGTGAGTGAACCTGACTATAAGAAGTCCACAGTCCCAGTAATTTATACATCCTAGACTCAAAAATCTATCATAGAGAAAAATTAATTGCCCTATGTAGGGAATAATCCATGCAAATCACCGAAATACAAGTTGATTCAAGGGAGTACTTTCCCACAGAGTCAGAAAAGGTAACCAGTTTCTGCAAGAAACTGAAGCCAGCCAAGATTTTAAAAAGCATATGCAGAGTTAAATACTGTGATTTAAAAATATTGGAGATTTTCAGGGAAAGGATTTACATTCTCCACTTCAGAGATAAAACAACCAAGAAATGGGGATTAGGAGGAAACTACTCATGTGGCTAAATTATACTAGAGCTGACTGCTTCATAATACTTTCTGCCTGATACAAAATCAGACTTGTCCCTTTTTATGCTGTAATCATAAGACATACTTCTAAAATGTCCTGTATTTTACATACATCTTGTCCCACAATGTCACTGGTTTGCAGTGCAATAACGCTGCTCTGTTCCCACAGGAGGATCTCATGCATCAGACACTGATATCAGCAGATCAGCCGGCTGTTCCTTGCATTTGAGGTCTCAGTGGAAGAAAGAACACACAGTGATTTGCTAGATTGCAAAGAATGTGACACTAAAAAATCTCTTTCCTCAATGTCAGCCGACTATTATAGCTTTTATCCTCACTCTGTGACCTGATAACACGTCCATCACATGGCCCTGTACAGAAAGCGTGCACTCATGGCATGAACAGCTGATTGTCTCTATGATGCAACCCAGTGTACAGCTTGCATCATGTTTCTAGTAAGGTTTGTCACTATCAAAGACAGCTATGGGACCCGACAGACTATGTTTTGATCCAGTATAGTAACATCTTATTTAAATTTTACTTAGACAGCTACAATTGAAATCAGCCTTTTTCACAAGGCAAATTTCCATGTTGAGTATTTTTTAAAGTCCAGCATCAAAAGAGAATGTTCAATATGAAGACTACTAAATTAGCCTGAAAAATGAATCTAGGGACGCAGTCTTACAATTCTCCTCCCAAATGAGCATGTAATTAAACATTCTTTTTGCATTTGAATAATTTCAGTGAGCTTCAAGCCTTTGGGCTATATTCTGAAGTGGAAGATTGATTTTCTAGAGGTTTTGATGAAAAACTGACTATATTTTTGAAACTGATTCCATTTCTGCGCCATGTCTGAGTGAGATTCATCCCCCTTATGATTCCAATGACTTCGCTGGAGATTGATGTGAATTAAATACGACTGCTGGTGCCTCATAAATTTCTGGATACCCATATGGTAAATGGTTCTGCGCAGTTACAGGGCCCACAGCTTTGGATATATCTACAACTAAAGATATTGCAGCTTGCCAGATTGCTATTAGAGGGTATTGTCATTGACATACTATTAGAGTGCTGACTTTGCAGATGGCCTCCTCTGCTCACAGTTATGAGACAGCTGTCATAGCTGTCTTGAAAAGGCAGCTAAACACACCTCAAACCTGAACAGAGACATTCAAAACATTGACAGACTAGACAGATATGGTGTAAGTAAACTAATGATATAATTGCGGTGATATGCCCAAGTTAATTAAACAATCAGTTTATTAATTAATTAGTTACCTGAAACACCGTGATTTCCTTGTATTTTCATTTCACTGCAAAGGTCTGATCTACTTATCAACTTGCAAAGTAGCTTTGGAGAGTGTACATAATAGGTGGGAGAGACCCACCTTGTGGGTGTTTGTCAGTCAAGGGAGATCATGATCTACTGCACTCATATCCAAACATGATCATCTTCCAGAAGCAGATTCAGCTCACTGTGGAAAAATACATCCACTTCTTCAGGATGTAATCTGTGTTCCTTTAAGTCTGTCCATAACGTTGAGTTCTGCTTTGGATTCATTTCTCATCATGCTGGTGTGAGGTTTCACTGGTACCTCTACCGCAATCAATGCTTTTGTCTGTTAATCTACCTTATCAGTGTGGCATACAATGAATAATTGACTGAGGACATAAATAGTGCGCTGATTAGACCTAGAATTTGGGTGCTGTCTGTCAGCATGACAGCTTAACCACCTCTTGAACTCCTTATAGTGTTTTCCTTAAACCACATTCTGTAAAAATACAAAGGACTTGGAAGTTTTCTGCAGTGCTGGAGCCCAGCCCAGTGGAATCACCTGGCCAGCGTGGGAGAGCAGAGTCCTGGCACTCCCTGCTGTGCCATGTGAATCAACCCAGAAGCCAGAGATCAATCCCTGAACAGACACACCTTGTGACAACGTTGATCAGCAGACCTGGAAATCACATGGGCACAGTCAAAGTATTTTGCCACACACAGCTCATTGCAGTGCATGCAAAGTTCATGTGCCTGGAAATAAAAGTTGTCTCAAGATCTCCATGGAATATCTATGCAAATGTTACCACTGTTATGAGATACGTGTGAAAGTGGACCATAAGTACATAGCATGTCAAGGTTTTATGGGTTGGTGTCTATAAGTATTCTTCAGATTGCTTCCACAAGGTCATCATTAACCCACCTCTAGGTATGTAAGAAAGGGGATTTTTGCTTAAATCCTTCTAATGACAATCATGTATTTTGTAGCTATTTCCCTTTATTTTTCCCTCTCTTTAAAAAAAAAATAAATCTTGATAGGCTTTGGAGATGAATGGAATATAAAGGGTTACACTAACGTATCTGCGGCTTTTAGGATAATTTCTCATGTTTAATTCTGTACCAAACCGAAGTTTCATGCTCGCAAATGTGGCTGTCAAGCTGATGACCACCCGTCGAAGGAGCCCTGCTTCTCTATTTCCCGATTCAAAGCAGAAGTCAGTCCAAGCAACTATTTTCAGCTCAGAATGTTATTATTTGTATAACCATTGCACTCAACAGTTTTATGGATTGGACAAATAAACCTAAAATCTAAACAAATTCAAGGGATAAGAAGGAGAAGTGTCAACTTGCTGAAATAACTGGAGTGAAGAACTGTGCCAGATTTGAATTGCAGGTCCTAGTTCACAGGCTGTTCCGTCTCTCTGAATTAAATCCTCACCAACACAGTGTCCAGGAACATTTCAGCATCAAGATTTCCATTCAGGCCACAATTGTAATGCCTGAAGTGACCTACTACATGACCAAAACCCTTAGACAAGAAATTGCCCAGAAGAAAGGTCTAGACTGTGGTCAAGTAGGTCCCACACATGCTTTCTGTTAAGCTAGTCACAGCTGGAGACAACAAAACCCTGAATCTCAGTGTACTCAATGTCACCCGGCTTTAGAGGTTGCTTCTACACCCGAACTAGCCAACCCTGAGCTGCACAAGCTTTTTCTAAGGGGATTAACCTGAACTGTTTCAGATGTCTACATTGAGATGAAGCACATCATCCCCTGGATTAAAGAGACTAAACTCCTGATGACTTTTGAAAGCCTAGGTAGATGTATTAGCGCTTGTAACATGATGCCCCATAGCTCAAGAACCACAACAGTTCGATAGAACACTACTTCTTCTAACACAGTGCTTGCACCTTGCCCAGCCTGAGTTGCCTGTTCAGGAAAGCACAGATGTATTGCAAATAGATCCTGTATTGTGTTTATCACACTCATATGGCTGGGAAGGAGCATCTCAAGTGACATTGTCAGCCTATGTTTAAGCAAACAAATTCCACACAGAAAGCTCAATAAAGAAGTTGTATAAGACAGCAATGCTTTTTTAAATGTACAAAAGACACAGTGGCTCCAGTAAAGATGCAGACTGTGGTGCACTGTGATAGCACTTCGTGATTTACAGGCTGGCTTTTGACAGGGAATGTGCTTCCTTTTGTGGCCACAAATAAAGAAACACACGTAAATACTGTCTTTTACTACACGGCCCTTTTGCTGTCCAGGAATAGACCAAGCCTTGCACAACATGAAAAACACTGATATTTCCTTGCCGCAAAACAAGCCCCCGCTGGGGCTTGCTTCGGTAAAGGCTCAAACCCTATCGTCTTGACAAAAGCTATCCCTGAAGGAAGGAAAGGAGGTCATCAGAAGAGTTATAAATGATATCACTGTCCTTTAGAGGGAAAATGTTTCACCCTGCTTGCACTAGAGAGTTAAATCCGGACACTTCCCTTGCAGAATGCATTTTGTAGCCTGTGGTTTGCAAGTGTGGCATGCACTGGCAGCAGAGAGAAGACAGGAGACAGCCACTATTGGTATCTAACTCTTTACATGATATTTGACACTTATCTGGGCCTGACTGATTGCTGTGATATATAGATCTATTTATCTGATCTGGGACACTTTTGACCTAGCTCAGGAAAGCCCTGAGTAAGGGTCTTGAGTACCTGAAATTTAGAACAAGTCTACTTTTTTTCCGTATCTACTTTATTTCTTAAAATGAAGACTTAGCTGATTACAACCCCCAATTAAGACATTACTTCTTATCTTTACATTGTTTAAAATTATTATTTTCTCACTCATAAGTGAACAGGAAGACTGGATTTCACTTTGGAGTTGATTATGGTCTCACAATTTATAGTCATCCTTGGTATATGGGGTAGCAGAGAATCTTGCTTTCATTTGGGTAGTGATAAGAAGGTAAATCAAAGCATCTTTAGATCTGCACATTGAATCTGATGCTGTGTCCTGTGGTCTTCACCCACAGTGCTGAAAAACTTAGATGGAAAGTATGGAGACTTGATGCAGTAAGTTTCCAGAGACTCATGCATCATCGATCAGATATGCCTGGAACACACATAAACAAACGAAAATTCGTAAGCCGCAGTTAAACAAGATGGGGATGACTCACTGCAGAGTGAGTACAACCCACTCACCTCCCCAAACAGTATGAGATATGGCACAGCTGCCTTTGAATTCACCCTCAGAGAACTAGTGGCATTAAGGAGGGAAAAGATATTGCAAGTTTTCCAGCCCAGCTGCTCTCGTCAATGGGTGGTTTTATGTGCAAAACACATCCATCAGCCCCAGTTTCTCCTGGGATTCTTGCCTGATATGAATGCCTGAAGACAGTAGGATCTCAATGGAAGCAGCAGAGGTGATTGTTTAAAAGGGTCACTCCTTTGACTTATCTGTGACCAAAAACAAAAACCAAAAACAAAATTTCCCATAAGCATATCCATGAATGTTTCATGCTTTCCCCAATGTTTACATTAGAATATTTTTTCCTTTGACACTTTTCAGGCTATCTCCAGCCCACAATGAACCAGTATGTAGATGCCACTCCACCCTGCATGAAATTGTGGAGCATGAATGATTTCTCTTTGTTAATTCTGGCTTGTTTGCTGACCAAAATGTGCATGGCACAGCATGCAAGACAAATACACAAAACTGCCCTGCTCTGAAGGGTTTACAATCCAAGGGGTGAACACAGAAAAGAAGATATTGTGAAAACAGAGGACTGAATGTAAATAGAGAGTTAAGGCAACCTTTAGGAAGAAGGTTGACGTTATAAATGCCAAGAGTCATATTTTTTCTTGAGGCAAATAAAATTTTGTTGAACCCTGGTGAACCTCACTAGGGCTTTGCCAAACCTTTAATGCATGGGGAGCCAGTCCAAGGAATGGCAATGTAGTCCCCTGGGGGCAAAATCCAGCACCAATTTCTTCTGTCTTTGAGAAATCCAGTCATTTGTGAAATCCCTTTCAGAGTCCCCAGGCAATACAGGAGACATAAGCACAGAGCCAACACTTCAGGAATACTTAATAAATTCTATGTCTTTATCTTAACCCAAAACCACTGGAGCCTGATGTTTCATTTCCCTTGACACATATAACATCATCTTCCTGGGTAATGTTTAGCTCTCCTTGGGTTGCATACCTTCATATGCCTGATATTTTTTAGATGGCTACAGCTGCATCCACAGTTTAAAAATCTTTTTTCCCTGAGAAAGCCAGTGCCAAACCTCCTGGAAGATGGTTGCAATTCATGGGCATAAAAGTAATGCCATACACTTTCCTCATTTTCTATATCAAGAGATGAACTCCTTCACTGTCATTCAGAGAAAATGAGAATGGGACCTCTCTGGGGAAATGATTGCTTCTGGAATATCATTATGTCATTGGCATTTACACAGTAAAAAAAAATGACAGAAACCATGGAAAAATGTGTTGTCAAACCAGTTAAATCTAACATGATTTATTGTACAAAACCTCCTGAATTAGAAGAGGATTTCCTTGTTTTGTATAGTCAGTCTGTCAGGTTTGGGGCATGAAACTGTTTTCTGCTTACAAAGAAAGAAAGAAGAGCTTTCTGGAATTAAAAACCGCACAAAAATAATCTGGAAAATTTACATTTATGTCAGACAAATCCTTCTCAGACAGCATTCACTCGAGAGAATGAACTGTCATTTCTTATTCCCCCCAGAAACTGGTTTTCATATGCACTGAAAGGACTTGGAACATAAAGCTTCTTTCCATTAGTAGATTTAATGTTTTGATAACCTATAGTGAGGATGCTTAATTTGCTCACATAAATATATCCTGGAGGCAGCAAATAGATGAGAAATGCATCAGACAAGAGAATAGCAAGCAGCATAAACACTTAACTGTGATATTCAGAACCTCAACCAAGAGACCTGAACTGCGGCAGACTAAGTCCTTAAGATCTTATTCATAGTGAGAAGGGATGGAGGAAGGGCTTCCAACCATAATGTGTGTTGGGCCTCTCCTCTCCAAGAGATTAAAACTCTGAGCAGAAAGGGACAAGCAGACCTGTTCTTATTTCTTTGCTGCAAGAAGGTTTTCAAATAGCATTTTTCAGTTGAAACAAGGGATATCCCAGCTAAACAAAGAGAAGAAAAATCAACGGTCTAAGAAAAAGTGTTTAAAGATTGCCAAAAAAAAAAAACCAAAACACAAAACACCCAAGGGGCTGCAGAAATTCATTCTTCACTGATATAACAATGGCATTGGTTTGTCTGGGAGATAGCGAGCTGATGGAGAGTCCTCCAAGCAGGCAGAGATCTTTGTATGAACTACTCAGAAGGTCTTTTTTTTTTTCCTTTGTCAAATATCAAATTTCTGAGATGTACGACAGTCAGTCAGCAAGTTTCAGACTCGGGATGTTTCCTAGTGAGCTGCAAAAAAACCCCCTTAGTTTAGAGCGAAGAGACGGTTTTGTTCCCATCTCCCTGTTCTCCACTGCCATGCCCAAGTCCCAGGGTCCAACAAGACCCTGTGATCTCTGCACTGCTTACTTTACTGTCCGCAGGCAGCCCAGAGCTGTAAGGAAAAGCCTGCATGGCCTGGGTGTACTGCACGGCTGGCCAGCCGCCAACCAAGCCTACCGCTCTTGTGCAAGTAATTGACTTGAACACAGCTGAAAAGACCAAGGCCATTGTCTGCTGAGATGGAAAGAGCTCCCTCTTTGCATGCAAAAGAGGGGAGCGAAGGCGAGCTGAGTCTGCTGTTCATTTTGGAAGAGGAGTGGAAGATCAAAACATAAAAACAAAAATTGCTGGAATTCTTCTGACAGATGAATCCCAATGAGTGTCGTTGTGTATGTTCAGTGCTTTGGATGTCAGATGGACATTTCCTTATGTGGGAGTTGGACTTAGAAAAGATAAAAAGGTAATGCAGCCCAGCAGGTGTAAAAAAATGAAGTTGTGCTGCAGCATGTTCAATAATGCTCTGCTGCGCACTGATTCCTGCACTCCACATCCTTTCCTGAGTCTGACACCAGTGTCCACTGCATCCCAGGGCTCTGCCAGACCCCTCAGGGCTCCAGCACTCACAAAGCACAAACCAGATGGACTGACCATGCAGATCTTCATTAATAACATGAAGGCAACAAACAATGCTGACTTTTGAAATGCTATCTTTTTCCAACTGAGTTCTTACTGAGATGAATGTGGCTGCTCAAAACTGGTTTCAGGTTCCCAGCAAACTCAAGCCCATCCAGTCTCAGAGGTTTGGGAGATTTTGTCCACAGCTAGTAAAGCCAGAGATGGGTGAAAGCTGTGTTCCTGGAGAACCAGAACCAGCAGACAGCTTAAAAAGTCCTGAATCTATTATTCACTATGTCTTGCACTTGTCACAGTTATTTACACATTTATTTACAACATAAACCAAAAATTATCATTACATTGTAAATGTAAAGGTTACATTGTAAAATTCCTATTCTCAGCTGCTAAAGTATTAAACGCAGTTCTAGCCACAGAGGTTCTCACGACCCAGTCAGAAACTGTTTGGGGCTTGATCTATAGGTGCCAGCAGCAAATATTGCCTGTGCAGAGCAGGTCTGTGATGCATTTGACCAGGCTGTGTAAAATGTTCCATTTCCTGCCTCCTCCACGAAACATGAGCTGTGTCACATCCTCTAATGATAAGGTGGAGCCTTTATCTCAGTCTCTAGAGCGTTGTGTTTTAGCCCAAGCTTTTAGCTTGTGTAATCTCTGGTGTCAGTCAAGAAGTTATGTGTGCTGCTTCATGCGGCTTCTGCCGCCAGACTCTTCATAGTGAGAACAAAATACTTCATGGTGGCCATGACCTGGGAGAAACCTACCTCCACTGGACACAGTTCAGCTTAAAAAATAGGGTTGTAGTGATGGTAGGTATTCTGCTTATCAGCTTTTTGTACACATAACACTGCCATTACTGTTTCCTCTCTCTTCCATCACTCTGCAAAGCTCTACGGAGAAAGTAGGGAGGGAGAGGCAGGCACCCTGTTTCCTTTGTGTCTTTAGCATGCCATGTATCCTGAAGCGGTTTTACCATGTTCCCAGTGTAAATAGCACTGGTTTAATAATGCATGGTTTTCCACTCACCTTAATTCGTTCTTTTTCCAGCAGACTGCCATCTTGAGTTCAGAGAAAGTTCTTCCTTGTTTGTTTGTTTGTATAGGATTTTTTTCAGTTTGTTCTTCCTGAGCCCGAAGAGTTTCTCTTCTTCTGTCCAAACATAAATAAGACTTTTTTTCTTAATTATTTTTAAGAAAATTGTTTTATTCAAGTACTTTATAAGTGAATGGTCCCCTGTGGATATGTAATAGTAATTGCAAAGCTTACTTTTCTGCTCCCAGTGGCAGTGATAGTGTGAAAATAAATGTTGAGTACTATGAAGCAATTAATTCTTAACTCTCCTGGGAATTTGATAGGTAATTATTACTATCTTTAGCTAATAGAGTAAGGTGAGCAACAGGAGCTGGATAATTTGCCCTTGCCCCAGAGACCAAGAACAAGACTGTAGTCTGCTTGTAGCAAGTAGATTATTTTAATTGAAATCATATAATCATAGAATCAGAATGGTTTGAATTGTAAGAAACCTTAAACATTACCCATTTCAACCCCTTGGCCATAGGCAGGAACATCTTCTACTAGATCGGGTTGCTCAAAGCCTCATCCAGCCTGTCCTTGACCATCTCCAGGGATGGGGCATCCACAGCTTCCCTGACAACCTGTTCCAGTGTTAAATATTCCTCTCATGCTCTTCAGATGTTTCACACTCTGCTCTGACATATCCACCTCTGCTGCTTTCATAACTTTATGAGGTTATGTCATTGGACAGGTGGAGATTTCAATGAGAACTTCTCCACGGAGTAACTGTTGGGGACAGGGAAGAAAGTCTGAGCTTTTAGACCTGCTGGATGGTGGTCAGCTTGCTTTAGATTTCTCCTAGGGTCACACTAGTAGCTTAACACAAGGTCACACCACACGGAACTGTGCTGCTGTTCTAGCTGGGCAGCTAGTTCAGAACTGCCTATGCTCCACTGAACAGCAGAGACACAGTTAGGAGATTAACTGGAAAAGAGCCACTCCTCTGACTCTCAGAATAGCCACAGTCACTGAACTACTTGGATGGGATTCAGCTCCAGATCCAGGCACCTGAATCTCCGTGTTGACATGCAGCTGTCTAAAGTCCCATAGCGGTCAGTGACCTGTTCAGTTCAGTCAGTGGGGCCCGAAGAGCAATTCAGCTCATCCTGCACAGATATTTGATTTGATGTATATCTCTTGAGGCTCCAGTGGCTTGAGATTCCATTCACCTCCTAGATATAAAACCAAGCAGATGGAGCTCATCATTCACTGCAAGAAGGAAAGAATCTTCCAGTGCTCCCTTGCTGTCATGGCTCTTATCTGAACAATTTACAATGCCATAGCAGTGCTCTGGATGGTTGGCATCACAGACAGGAATAATATTTCTTTTCCAAAGGCAGTGGTCTTCATGGCTGAAAGTTCATCTTCAAGGAAAATTGGTGGATGGTATCTACTTATGGAGTAAGATGTTGATACTTGGAGAGAACTCAAAGCAGATGGTAAGTGGAGGAAAGATGTTTTGCAGAGGAGGTGTTTAGAATTAGGCTCAAAATCAAGGTAGGAGAATGCAGGGTACACATACTCAAAAAACATAGCTTTTTTCTGGTGTTGGAACTCAGGCATGGCAAATTATGTTTGCTGTATTTGTGCATAAACTGAATGTAGTGTGAGTATTAGATTCCTCTACCTTAATCAGAGCTTGTAATTTTTCTCTTTGTCCCTTTCTATAATGGTCTTGTTTACTGAGATCCTAATTGTTATCTGTTTGCCTCTACTGATCAAAAGAAAAACAAATAGGTGAAGAAATCACAGTGACAACTTGAAGATGTCAATAAACATTTATACAACAGGCTGGAGGACATAACCCGTGGTTGCGCCCACAGTGCTTCTGGCCAAAGTACAGTTTGTACCACTCAACACTCACAACTTCTAAAAGGACAATACTCTGTTTTTATACTCTTCAGCCAGAAAAAGACTGAGAAAGGCCAGGAAACAGTGTTGTAACCTATAACCTGTCATAATGACAATATTGCCTCATTGAGACAGAGTTCACCTTCTGTACTAATAACACAAGCTTGTCAGAATAGGACTTGGTTTTTTTCTATGTCACTACAGCACAGTATGATCCTGACGCACAACTGGAGACTGAAGGTACTAAAAAAATACAGATGTAAATATTGATAATACTTTTTAATAATCTCCTAGTGCAATACTGCTTGAGTAAAAGTATCATCTATATTGAGAGGATTAGACATCCAGATGGTAAAAATCCCAAGCAAATCCTATGGATACGGTACGATACGATACGATACGATACGATACGATACGATACGATACGGCTGGTTTACACCAGATGAAAATCTATCCCTGCCTGTTATTTTTGGCTTGTGGAACTGTTGTGGAACCATCAAATCAAATACAGTTTTCCTGTGTTCAGCCTTATCACTGAAACAACTGGTTAGTGTTTCAGTTGTTTTAACTTCTCTGGTTTTGATAGCTACAAAAAAGGTTCACAATATATATTTTATGGACTGTTCATAAAGCTGACAACTGCATAAAAATACATTAGACAGATTGTTTCAGTTTTAGCTCCTTGATTATTCTTCTTCACTTTTGAAAGTTTTTAACCATAACATAATATCTCCCTGCACACACATGAAATGTTTCTCATTGAAGTGCCGTAGCTGTGATCTTTAGTTCTTTTTGCTGGGCTTGGCACAACCTGAACTGTGGATAGTGAGAATGGAAGTAGTTCAGGTTTGGTCAGATGTTCGAAGCCCTGTGTCGACACTGAATGAAACCTCATCAGCTGTTTACATCTGCCATGAAAGTCATTCAGCGAAGATGTTTTAGGAATATAGGCTGACTCCAAGTGGTGACTGTAGATGTCTACCTATGAACACCCACATTTCATGCTTGTCATGAGAAATCCCATTATGTAGAGATGTAGTCAATGAAGTCTGAGTCCAGGGCATGAGTCATTCTTCCCAAGGGATGAAAAATAGATTAGATAAAATGTGCTTAGGTGGCAGTATTTAAATTCTAAACATCCACAATCAAATAAACTTAAATCCATCAGTTAAGCTTAGAAGCAATTGATAAAACCTGTACACGTGCAACCCTCAAATCATCATTTTTCAGTCAACTGCCCTGTTCTGAGCCCACCTTCCTTGAGAGGTACCCAGTTATTTTGAAAAAAAAGCACAAAAAGAAGAACAGCACTAAACTGAGTGGAGTTTGCTGGAACCATTTATCACCTCCATTAATTTAAGGGGGGGGGGGGTGTCTTGCTACCCTTCCAATTTTCCTGCTTTCAACTAAAAGCCATTACGATATGGTATCCTCTTTTTTACTCTACTGAAGTGTCATTTAGTACCCAACATCTTGTCGTGAAGCTGCTTAAATTTAAATAAGTCACCTGCCAAATTTCATTAATAAATTGGAGAATGAAATATTTCACATTCTTCATTCCTGATGTTGCTCTGATGTAAGGAAGGTATTAATATCTCTCATGTTGCAATTAAAAACTTGGAAAGTAACTTTGGCTAAGTGTCCCAGCAGTTTTACAGACAAGATGTCCTACTGGATCTGATCAGCCGCTCATAATTGTGAACACCTGTACTTCTTGGCAGAAATGGGCACATAGATCAACAGAAATTAATTTTGAAAATTAAGGTTGCTGAATTCATATATTCGTTATAACATTGGAGTAGGAAACTACCCTGGATAAATATCTGGAGTAAATTGAAAGATCTCTCTGTATAGCACTGGAATGATGCTGGTTAAACCAGCTCAAGGCTTGGTGCAATGCATTCATAATAAGTCAGAGGAGACACACACAAAGAAATCCATGGAAGACATGGATTAAAAAAAATGGCTTAGATCCACCAAACTCGAGAGTTTTCCTCTACTGATTGATAAATAATGAAACTTAAACACAGGAAACCACCAACTGTTTATGCTACATTTTGCAAATAATGAAGCCCTGTAGGTGGATCTTATTGTTGTACTTGCAAAACAACACAGTGGATGTTTCCTTGTCTCTAATCCCGATGCAAATAACATGTAGAAATATACTTCACAGTTTGTTTATGGAATGTGATGCTATTAGTTTATTTACATAAAGTCATGAAGTGGAAAGCAGAACAGATGCACTGTATTGGGTTTGGAGAGAAAGCTAAACGGGGAACATAACCCCAAGGGCGCAGAACAGCAAATCCAGCCTTTAGCAAACTGCCACATGAATCAGCTCTCAAATATTGTCCTTCTAGACACTACTGTTAATAGTCTTAATATTTCTGATTGCCAGGGAAAGATGAATAAAACACAGACAGGAAACAGCCTGATTGCTTTTATTTACATCTACTATTACTCTCCACGAATATTTCTTGTGTTCATATGCTTTTCCACGCAATATTCAGAAAGCTAAGCCATTTTATGCAGGAAACCTCAGCTCAGAGTTTAACTGCCCTTCAAGAAGAGGGTTAACTAATAGAAATGAGGTAAGGCGGCCACAGAGAATATGTACTAGCCTAAGACAGGGATGACTGAAATATCCGTGCCGTTACTGATATGAAGAGGAATTAGATCTGGAGTTGGTTCTTGAATTGTTCAGGACAGATGAGAAACAAAAAAAAAAAAAAAAAGAGGCTTCTAGTCTGCTATATCGACCTGTTCAACATCAAGTAGCTACTGTCCTCCCAGCTTCACATCATGGTTCTGAAGCCTAGTGAAACCATTCACAGAGCTGTTGGATGGAAACATAGAGGGGCGAGTACCAGCGTCCCAGCAGCACAGCAAAACAGAAGCTGAACTTCAGCATAGTTTAATGGAAGGTGAAACAAATGAGCAAAATCTCTTACAACATATCTAGTAGATTTACACATAGATAGGCTAAAAACAGAACTATCCTTTGGGGGAAATACATCTTCTTATTATTATACGTCAGTAAGCCAGCTTAATACTTAGAAATGATCCTGTCCCCACCTACTCAAGGCAAAAAGTAAAGGTTTGAGCTATGACCATCACTATGCCACTCCACAAAACCACAGTGCACCAATATTCTGAATCCTTTTGGCTCCCCTCCTTGTCCCAGAAAGGATAAAGAGGGACAAGAACAGGTACAGAAGGGGACAAAAATGATGCCAATTGTGTGGCACAGGTTCCAGGCCAGAGAGCAGGGGGCTTTTCAGCCTGCAAAGGAAGCACTGATGAAAATTCTTTAGTCACATGGAGAAGGCTATGCCTGTTTATTGGCAGCATAAGATTTGGGGGTATGGGATGAAATGAGCAGGAGGTGGGTTCAAATCAAACACAAGGACTGCTTCTGTAGTATGGAGTTCACTAGATACCTACAGGACATCAGACAAGCTGGACCTCCATCCAGCACAGTCCATGGGGCAAAACATACCACTCAAAAGTGGTTGAGATTTTTCTTGTAAAACTGCAAGAGGCACAAAACCTTTAGATTCACTCTCTGCAAAGAAACTGAAGAGCAACATCTGCCAATACCTTCACCTCTTCCCCCCAGGGAATTCTGGCATTAACAGGCTACTTGAAAATGTTCAGGCAGCAGGAATAAATGAAATAAGCAAATATGAAGTGGCTATTATTAGCTTCTACCAGCTAAACGGCCATTCCGCTGTCATTTTACGATCTGAACTGAGCTTTATATAGCTCTGTTGCGTGTTCAAATCGTTGTACAAATAATTGATGTAATTAACATCTTGTCCCTCTTTTTCACACTGGCAATTATAAGCTATCATCAGGCCAATAATGAGAAACAAGAGACAGGCCTGGGATTTTTTGTATCAAATGCAAAAGAAAAGTGGAAAGAAGTTTTTCAAATACCCACAAAAGCACAGGTCTGCCCATGAAGTGTAAAGGGAGAAAAAAGATATTAAACTGTGGGGGTTTTTTTTTCTCACCTTTTGCATGTTATCTTTAAAAAGTGAATGTTTCAACAATTTGTTAAGGGAAGATAGAGACTGGGCATAACTTTGGGTTTTTAACTCCTTAAGCTCTTCCCCTAAAATGACAGGTTTCCTGGTAGTGCCAGTGAGTTGGACAGCTTGGAATCAGGGAGCTGTCTCCATGGCTTCCCAAATACAAGGATTTTATCTTCTCTCCTCAGCAGGTGGATTAAAAGACAATGAATCTGTCCATCTGTTTGAGCTAGAGAATCTACCCGGACTGCAGAGAAATGAACAACAAGGAGGGGTGTCTTATTGTTACTTTTATTTATAGGACTTGTTTGGGGCTTTGTGCTAAAGAAATTCTATGCCTGTGGTTTCTCTTGAGCTGAAAAAAACCATTGCCTTTAAGACGAAATGAAATGCTTTACATCATGTTGGAGAGGGGAGGGATCACCACACTTGCATCAAAAGTGCCAGTTGATTTGGTCTTGAGCTGTTCTTCCAAAATAAGAAATCCAGAGATGCCACACCACTGGCACACACCTCAGAACTGTTTTCTCTTTTTCTAGGAAGAAGGACAGAGAGAAGAAATACAGATTCACTGAATCAGCATGGGATTTGCAAACTTTGGTCCACCTAACTGCTCATTACCAAGCAGCAATTTCAGAGGAAGCCAAATGCCCCAACCAACCATTCCTTTCCTTTCCCATCAGGGCTGGGTTGTTTTCGCAGCACAACTTGATCCAGTTGCAGAGTTTATGGCAATGTCTGGGCCATCTCCTGTGCCTCTAAGTACTGCCCTTATCAACATGGCCATATCGTATCACCCTCCTCAGTATCTCTCAAGGCTGAACACAAGAAAGCCATGGGCTCTGCAAAGAGGAGAGGTGCTTTTACACTGCAGACTGTGCCTCTAGAAGCTTCTTGCTCTGGAGCTGGAGGAATCCCACAGGGACTGCATCGGTTGGTGGGTGAAAATGGAAAATGATGCTCTGCCAATTTCCTCAGCTTTGGTTCCTCTCCAACCCATTGCAATGCTCAAGAAGGAAAACAAGAAAAGTGATAAATAAAAGAAAAGTGAAGAGGTGGGAAATCAACAAAGGAAATAGAAAGGAAAGGAAGGAAAAGAAAAAAAGGAAAATAAAGAGGGGGGAAGGAGAAGCATAAAAGGGAGGGAGAGGGTTGTATAGAAAAGGTATAAAAAGTTGGCAAAGGGTTAAAAGAGGAAAATGGTGAAAATGGCAAAAAAAGAAGGAAATGAGGCAAAAAAGACAAAGATGGGAAAAGTGACTGATGAGAAAAGGAAAAAGAGATGGAATAAAGGGAAACAAAAAAGGGAAGAATGAGGAAATGAGTGAAAAAAGAAACAGAAAAGGGGGGAAAGGAAGGAAGGAGGGAAGGAAGGAAGGAAGGAAGGAAGGAAGGAAGGAAGGAAGGAAGGAAGGAAGGAAGGAAGGAAGGAAGGGAGAAAGAAAGAAAGAAAGAAAGAAAGAAAGAAAGAAAGAAAGAAAGAAAGAAAGAAAGAAAGAAAGAAAGAAAGAAAGAAAGAAAGAAAGAAAGAAAGAAAGAAAGAAAGAAAGAAAGAAAGAAAGAAAATATGAACAGGGAAGAGAGGGAGAGGGAAAAGAGGGAAAAACAGAGAAACGAAGGGGAATAAAGGAAAAACAGGAAAAAGCAGAGAAAAAAGTGGAAGAGGCAAAAGACCAGAAATTAATAAAGGGGGAAAGGAGATAAGGGGGAAGAAGAAAAGGAGGAAAGAGGAAAAAGGGAAAGAAAAAAAGGCGAAGAAGATAAGGAGGAAAAAGAAAAGGGGGAAAGAAGATAAGGAGGAAAAAGAAAAGGGGAAGAAGGAAGGAGGAAGGGAAAAAAGGGAAGAAGATAAGGAGGAAAAAGAAAAGAGGGAAAGAAGGAGGAGAGAGAAAGCAAGGAGGAAAAAAAAAGAGACCAGGCCGGGCAGAAGGAGCAGGACCGCGGGCAGCCCCGCGCCCTCCCGCGGGCTCGGCGGCACCTGGGCGGGCGGGAGGCGGTGTCGCTCCGCCCCACGGCAGGGAGGCGGCCGGGGGCGGTGGCGAAGCGGAGCGGTGGTGCTGTCGGTGTTGGATCTGTCTTTTCCTCCGTCCTTCCCTCCCTGGATGCGCTCTGCCCGGGAGCGGAGCGGGCGGCATGGGCTGCGCGGCGCTGAGCATCGCGGTGACGCTGCTCGGATGCTTCTCCGCGGTGAGTGCTCCCGGGGGGCTGATGTCCGCTTATCCCCCGGTGCCCTCGCCTTTAGCGCAGGGTTGATCGCTCTAAGGGATAACTTTGGGCAACTTTGAAAGTGCGGTGATTTCAGGCAGGTGCATCTTTGTTGCCTTTCCTTTCGTCCCGGTTACAAATAGTCACTTAGTTCTCGTTCAATTAGCTGTGGTCCCTCTTCAAGAGATCTCCGGAGCTTGAGGGATTCCCGTTGGGCTTCTAGCGTTTTATTTCAGTACCTGCTCTTGGGTTTTTTGTTGTTTTTTTTGTTGTTGTTGTTGTCATTCAGATTTGTAGCCTGGCTTTTGGTTTGCTTTGGTTTCTGTTCAGGACCTCGATTGTTCAGGCAAAGCTCCCCTCAAAAGTAGGGATAACAGGGTGGAATTTCCCAGAGGCTGTTCACTAGCTGGGGAGGGTGCTCTTGGATGGGACCTTTCTCTGGCTGAAGAACAGCCACCCTAAAAGTTCACCAAAGTGCTGCTCTCTGACACGAAAGCCTCGCGTGGATGCAACGGTTTGAGGAAAAGAGCAGAAGCTGGGAGCAAAGGATGTGTTTTCTGGGTGCTGTGTCCCTTCTGCTTATGATTTCCATGCTCGCAGGTCCCTGATTGGGGCAGTGCTGTTTCCTCCCCTCTGGCTCGTGGCACAGTGCAGAATTAGCAAACGGGATCGTTTCTCCTGGCGAGATGCGTCTGTGTGCGCACACGTGCACAAGTGCGTGCAGAAGCTTATTCTCGGCTCAGACAGCGCAGGCACAGGATTCTGCACAATTCACTGAAGCTTTGTTCTTGCAGCTTGTTTCCTCACAGCGTGTGATTTCTTTCGAGACCGTTATTATTCAGCATGTTGGGGTGGAAGGGAGAAGATGAGGTGCTGGCTCTGATTGAGTTTGCCTCTTGCTTCTAATCCTCTACCACACTAGTTTTCTCTCTTTGGAAGGTAAAGCTGTCCCACTAGCATCCTGTTGGGTTGGGTGAGGCTGCCCACAGGAACTAGGTTGTGCCGTTGGTACTAGGTTGCAAGTCACTTCTGTTTGTTCTGCTCATCTGGTGATAGTGGTTCGCTCAGCCACTCCAAACTGTAGCAAGCAGATTCAGATTAACCGACCTGAGCCTCGGAGAGTGGAAGGTAACCCAGTTTTGGCACTGCATCACTCATCTCTCCTTTCTTCTCCCATTGTTTCTTAAGAAATTAGACAAATGGACTTAATTTTTTTTTTTTCTTTTTTGGTATCACCACGAGCCACCCACCCATCTGCATCACCAAAGACTTTCTTTGAGGAAGAACAGGCTGTGAAAATGGATCAAAGTATTTAAAAAATGACCAGGCAATTAATTCCCGGAATTCTATGGACTGCTTTAGGGAATATCCAAAATAGCTCATGTCCGGGGCTGTAACTGGGGGAATAAGAAGGGGGCAGTTCTCCCATCCGCTGCTGGAATTACTCCAACTCTCACTTCTTCTGAAGCCCATGGCAAAAATTCCATTTCTTTAAACATTGTTGGCATGAAGATGTCCTCTGGGGCCAGATCCTGCAGAGTTAAATCGCTTGGTCTACTGACGTTTAATGTGCAAGTAGTAGCAGGATCAGGCCCTAATGCTGGTTGTCCTGGGCTGATCATTGCTGTTAATAAGCACAAATTCCTAAAGCTTTGGTTCAATGGCAAGACACAGCCTAGGTTGAATTCTGTACTGGTCCCTTTTATTATCTTGTTGTTTCATACTTTATTTGACTCCCTTGCCCTTGATTTAAAAGTGTGGAACCCACTTTGCTTTCTCATTCTTTCGTTGTGTTAATGTTCCCGGGACCTGGTTCATACTGGTGGGTTAAAGAGATTCGCATGCTCCTTATCAGTGCTGATCTGCAAGGTGACTAATACCAAAGTGCCTCAATGCTAGAGAAAATCCCTGTTGTTTTTGTTTCTCAGTTTAAACCTGGGATTTGTTGCTCAGTTTTAAAGCAAAAGGTACTCTGCTATTTTAACAGTCTGGCTTTGAGACCTACCATGGCTCAGCAGAGTTCTTTTCTTATAATTTATTGGGATCATTTTTATGGGTATGTCCTTGGGAAATCTTTGAACAATTGGCTGATCAAGAAGTTCAGTGCTGTAAAACTTTTGCAGCCATGTGGTTTCTAATTGCGGTTATAAACTTTCACCTCTGCCTCTCGTGATCCACAAATGTGGAAAAAAGGAAACTGGGCAAATCTCATTTGCTGCTGTACGCTCACCAGAGTCCCGCCTGCTCCAACGGTCAGCTTTTAATGTTTTAAAGAAAAGTGCCAAAGTTGGGGGGGCACGGCGTAAATCCAGAGTAATCCCTATTTGGTACTAGTGGGTTGGTTTGCCTTTTCAGGAGTGTAACGAAGATGTAATGAGGGATGTGGTTGAGTCACCATCCCTGGAGGCGTTTAAAAGACAGGTAGGCCAAGTGCTCAGGGATATGGTTTAGTAACGTACAGGTACGGTCGGAGTCGATGATCTCAAAGGTCTGTTCCAACCAAATGATTCTATGATTCTAAGATAATCTGGCCTGGAGAGCTACGAGTTGGAGAATTTTCTTTCAGTGTATGTCTAGTAAATGAGATGTGGATAATTTGAAGCAGTTGGTGGATTCCACATGGATGCAGACTACAAGTTTGTTGGATTAGCCAAATCTGTCCAGCTGGTGTCATTTATGCTTTTCTTCAAAGTTTCATTCTGCCTCAGCCGTGAAGTGGACACATGATGGAAAGGAATAAAAACCTCACATCTTATCCTTTTGGACTCTGAGTGTAAATGTTGGAAACAGGATCATTATAAAGCGTCAGTTAAATTTAAGCTCACAGAAAAACTGTTTCAGCTGTATCTGTATCTCTTTCATCCTGACATTGACTGACAAGTTAGATAAATACATTTAAACCAAAATAATCGGTGTTTTTGGCAAAGAGGTAAGGTACTCACTAGAATACTCTAGCCTGATTCCTACATTCAGCATGAAGATCTTTTAGAGACAACAAGGGTTTAGCAAAAGCCTTGCCACAAAACCTCAATGTATTACTGGGTGTATAGCACTGACGACTTCTCTCTGGTGACCAATGATTGGACGTGAAGGAATGGCAGGAAGATGTGCCAGGGGAGGTTTAAGTTGGGTATTAGGGAAAATTTCTTCACCCAGAGGGTGGTGGAGCATTGGAACAGCTCCCCAGGGAAGCAGTCATGGAGCCAAGCCTGCCAATATTCAAGAAATATTTGTACAACACCCTCAGACACTTGGTGTGAATGTTGGGGTTGTCCTCTGCAGGGACAGGAGTTGGACTCAATGATCCTTGTGGGTCCCTTCCAACTCAGGGCCTTTTATGATTCTCTATAACACTGAAAGTTTTCAGAATACATATTTTCAGCAGTATATATATTTTAGAAGCTGTTACTTAAGGCATAACAAGGCAAAAGAGCTTAATAGGCAAAACCACAGTATCCGAGGGAAAAAGCCATATGTGACATATTTAAGGCTGTTCCCAACAGCGTGTTACTCCAGACCACCAGCATGTCAGCAGGGGGATTCACACCATAATTATCACACCCTCCCGCAGCCAAAGACGTCTGCCTCCAGCAGAAAAACTCTGGAGAACCAGACAGGAGGGGAATCACAATGCATTGTAAAAGGAGATGAGTCCACCAGGGTGTTGTATAAAGACAGGAATAGTTGCCAAATATTCAGCATCAGGAGGGAGATGGAACCACAGACAGAGAAAGCTGCCTGGCTTGTGTATTTGGGTGTGCATGTCTGTTGTTTCCTTTTTGCTCTTTTTACAGCACTTTAAAAATACTCTTTTGCAAACTCCTTCCCGTTGTGATATTAGCAGTGATGTGACAGCCAGAGGGCTGCACCAGTTAAAAATGCAAAGTAGGATGTGCTATGTTTTATGCTAATCTGTCCAGTGCTGACTTGTGAGGCTGCTGTTGCATTTTGTTCTTGTTGCCATTGTTTCATAGTGGTGTGACTTTTCCAAGTGGTATTTGTCTCTTCCCCCTGAGATATCCAGTAATTTGTAGATGAAAAGCAGGGAGATGCTCTGTATCTTCTGCAAATGGGCAGCTGGGGCATAAGCAAATCATAGAATCATAGAATCATAGGTTGGAAAGGGCCCACTGGATCATCGAGTCGTGTCATGAAAGAAGTGTTACAGCTCTCCCAAATCACAAACTGTGAGAATGGCTTGGAAATGGCAAAAAAAAAAAAATAGAGTTCCTATTTTTCTGTAGGAAAAAAAAGGGGATGGTTGTTTTTCCTTTACTGAATGGTCCCCAGCAGAAATAACTGGAAAGACTAGTATCTCATGGAAATCAGTCTTCCGTTTGTCACATATTACGCCGACATAGTCTGGTAGGATTGAGAAGTTAGCTGGTATTTGGGGTAGCTTGTAGGCACAAATCTTTGTTGGAGATGGAGAAGAGAGGGGAGAAGGACAACAAGAGTACTTCCCTGTTCAGCATCGTGTCTCATTTACTGGCAGTCTGAGCAAGGGCACTAGATACTACATATCTTGGGGAGACTAAAGATAAGACGATGTTGGGGTTTTTTTTGTAAGTCAGACCTGAGTGCACGTTGAGGAGATTTGTCACATTCTGCATGGCACCAGTGGAACAGATTCAGGAAAGGAGGCAAAGTATCTGCAAAATAAAAACTGTTACTCAAGTTTTGATGATGATCGTGACTTTGCTTGGTTTTATAAACATGGTAGGTCGTGTCCTGCCCGCAGACTAAGTCAGCAGAAGTGTGTGGCAATATAAGTTCGCTGCTGCAAATGGCCTTACTGCTGCGTTACACTGGCTCAGTGGAAATGGATATGTGGTTTTCCAATGCCTGGGAAAGGTTGTGCGATTAAAAATAGACCCATTCTCTGATGTTATCACCTTTCTTCTGTATCGGGAAGAGGAGGAAAGTCCTTTATAAGAACCAAAAGCTAGGGAATGTAACCAAGAAAAATCCTCAGTCATGAGCCAAAAATACAGAAAAAATGGGATGGAGATGCTTGGAGATCCCAGAGCAAGATGGGGCTGAAGTTCTGGCCCAGCAGGTAGGATGGAGAGCATGGATAGACAGATAGGCAGGAAGGTCAGAAGCTCCTGCTCCCTCCATGAGACTTGCTAAGCCTGCCTGTGCCACGGCACTGACTTGTCCTCCTGAAATTTCCAGCTCGGCAGGGTTTGTCTCAATGAGTGCTGAGCACTTGCTGTTTCACTGCTCCCTCCTCTCTGCACTCTCAAATGTTTTCCAGAAGTCTCACAGCTTCATTTTGGTGGGAACCAAGCCAAAACAGGAGATGTCTTTGCCTCTGAAAATCAGATCCCAGAAGACTAGAGTGGAAGAAAAATTGTACCCTTTGTTTTGAGGTATGAGAGGGGCAGTGAAGTAATGTCAGCCATCAGATTGGCCTCCATCCAGAGCTAACACAACTAACACTATGGCAGAGAGGTCCTGTGTGTGGCTGGTCCTCTTGTCACCATTCCCTTTTGGAGCAACATGCAGCATGCTTGCCTTCATGCCTAACCACCAGGGATTTCTCTGGGATGATTCATCTCACTGGGTAGGATTTTCACCTTTCACATCACAGGACCCATGATGCAGGGAGAGGTCATTTATTAGTAATCAGAAAGTGCCTTGGGGAATGTTTGAGGAAAAGGTGGGCTCCTTGCATCATTATAAAATTGTTGAATGGAGTGATACCAGATTTCTTCAGCAGTGGGTCTTTAGAAAACCTGAAGACTTCTGGAGAAGTCAATAGAAGTTCAAAATTTCCTTCTGAGGAGGCTGTTGTTATTAAAGTACAAGGTTTTTTGACCTGCAATTTCAGCTTTGTTAGAAGCATCTACTGGCTATTAGCTGTGCTACAAATCACTTTTAAACTGCTTAGCCTCATGCATAAACCCTAATGAGGGAAGAGCTATAATAGCAAAAGCACTTATGTTTAATAATTGCCAGTCTGCAGAAATATAAACAGCCCATGTGAACACGGCTTGACCTGCTGGGAACGAGCAGGTAAGGGTAAGAGGTGGAAGTAGGTGTGATATTTCTTTGCTGTTACAGTTCTTGCCTTCAGTACTTTTTTTCCCCACTAAACTGTCAGTTGTGCGGATGCAGGACAGATGCGGTGCCCTGAAGTCAGTGCAGCCCTAATATGAAGTTAGCATACGTGACATCAGAACTCAGTTCAGTAATGTTTAGATGGTTGGTTTATAAAGTGAATTTATGGACATTTCTGTGCACAGGATAAGCATTGTGTGTTGCTTAAGGCTGCAAAACATGCATTAATGCTGCTTTACTGGCAGTTTATTGTGCCAGATTTTATCTATAGCACTAACTTTTATATGCATATATATAATACAGTATTTCCAGCACTTAAAGGCCTGTTTTAGCTTCTGAGCTGTACATGAATTTTAGAGATGCTGATGTATGTTACATTAACAAAGTCACTTTTCCAGTCACCTGAAACAGTGTTAGCAGCCCTAAACTCCTCCATTAGTCACATTAGGTAGATTTCTTACCCCCCAGGGCAGTCACTAACCATCTATTTCACTGCTTGCACTGGTGGGAGGTGGAGACTTACAATTCTATTGTTTGCATTTAAATTCAAGTGTTAGAAATTAATTTGTATTATTTTGTAATTCGGAACCAAATCAGGGTTAGTTTCTGATGCATTTCAGCAGTGGGCTGGACAACAGACTTAGTGATGCTGTTTTGGTCAACTCCTCCGGAAGTCCTGCCTTGGCTTCATTGATATACATTGGTTTAAAGTCAAGAAGAGATCAAAGGAACTGAGTATGTAAACCCCAGCTCTGCTGAGCCACCATCCCTGTGACCACCTTCTTTTGCAGCAGGCTCAGGGATGTTCCTACTCCTGACAGTCAGATGTGAAGCAGAGTATGAGCTCCACATTTTTTTTTAATCTTCATCCTTATTGCATCTCATCAAGAAGGAGGCAAAAAAAAACATCTATTGAAATACAATTAGTGTCTGGAGGGGAAAATATCAGTACTTTGCATCTCTTCTTTATCAGTCTGAAGTTTATTGAGTGTCTTTGAAAAGGATATTTCTTCAAGTCTCCAATCTTGATTGTGTGTTTAACAGATGTTTCGATTAATACCTGATGATCTATAGCACCACGGCTAACATCTGATCAGCGAGTGTCTCCAGGGCCACGATGACATAAATGTCACAGCTACGCAGTCTGTGAGCTTCCTTGCAGGTGACCTCGCGGTGGGATTCATCTTACAGATTAGGACACCTATGTTTTGGCTTTTCTGTGTAGGTGTCTAGACATGACACAGATGGTGTGAGCTCCTGACGTGGTCAGCAGTGTTGTCAGGTTCAAGTCAGCTGCCCGCTCTCAGGCCATTTGACATGCTGGAAGATATCCCGTTGCCCCACATCATCCCTTTCTGGATGGCAAAGCCTCCTTAGATGCTGTGTTATCTGCCAGCTGCCCATGGATGCTATGAACACAGAAAATGATATTATCTTGAATGGCACCACATACCACTGTTACACATATCTTTGAACCCACATTGACCACAGTGGTGGTTCAGTCACCCTCAGGTAGACACCTACGTTCAGAGATCTTAAGCTGCAAGCTGAATCCCATGTGTTGTGTAAGAATGAAAAAAAGAAGAAAACCTGCTCACACCGAGCTTTTCCGTGCTTTATTCATTACTAAAAAGCTGCTTTTATTTCATCTTTCTTATGTGGCCAGACTACCGCAGTTTGAACTTTAAGGAAGATATCCCTTTGCAAGGCAAAAAAGAAACAAATGAACTGGATCTGATGCCCACCCCTCAAAAAAATCCAGCTGTAGTAACTCTATACAGTTACAACAAAAATGAAATGCTGCTTCAATACTGACACTCTGCATTTTTTGCATTTCACTTGGAAAGAGCGGGAATCCAAATCCTACTGGAGATAACTCCTCCACCTTTATTTTACGGTAGACAGATTCAACTGTTAATTTATTGTGCTTATTTTTTATAGTCTCTTTCCCATTACATACCCCTAGCCATTTATCAGAGGAGGGGGGAACCCCTTTAGAAAGTTCATCTTATTCGTGGCTATGTGGGGTGTATGTATTGGGGTTTGATTTAGGGGTGTTTTTTAAGTCATCTTTTACAGTCCTCAGAAGTTTGCTGAGAGGAGATTAAACCCTGCTGTCCTGGCAGATGTGCTTTCTTGCAGAGGAAGGGAGTGAATGAGTCCTCAGCAGGACTGTTCATCCCTCGCTCAGAGGAAAACCTCTCATCTATGGAGCTGCAGCCGAGCAAGCTGATGTGGTTGCATGTGTCCTGCTGCTAAAGCCACTTCATACTCCTCACCATCAGTGATTGGGCTCATTCCTGAGCTGTGTCCAGTATTTCTTGGCTGCTTTTTTCCGCTGTAATTTGGTGCTGTCGATTTGGAAAAATTCAGCAAGAAATGCAAAAGGATGTGACTGATTTCTTCCCTTTGAGTCCTGCCGTATTCTAGGAGCTGCATGGAGGGGTGATGGAGCCCCTCTTCCAGCCCTGCACTGGCTGGGCACCTCTTTGGGATTCCCTCCCTGGGGAGGTCACAGAATTTTCCTGTTGCCCCAGGGTTGTTTCAAAGCAGGGTGCAAGCGCAAAACAGCCTACATTGAAACAAGCCACTTGTTTCCTGCAGCATCTGCATCCATCTATTTGGTTATTTTTCAGTTTCATCTTGACTCCTAAGCATAATTAGACTTTTCAAGCTTTTCTCACAATAGAACCAGGTTTTCTTTTCCCTTGACATACACAAAGGCAGAGAAAAATGATGCTGCTGAGACGGTTCCCAGCTTCACAAGGCACTGAAAGGAGGCCAAGCGCTACGTGAACAATTACTGACACGCTTAAGTGTCGACTGTTAGGCTGCTTGCATTTTTTGGTGGAGAATGACATTACACATGGCTGCAGAGCTGTGTGGATCTCAGCTATGCCATGCACTTATTTCCACTGCAGCAACGATTCCTCTCAAGGAATTTTCCCACTCTCATTTTGCTCTGCTTGCTGACTCTTGTTGAGCAGTTCCCTTTTTGCATAGTTTCTCTGTGCAAAGCTTTTTTTTTTCAGCTTCTGGAGTGGGTGCTTTGCAGCTGGGGCACAGGCTGTGGTTTTGGGAATTCTTGACCTTTCATCCTCTCCACAAAATTTCTTTTGCAGTACTGTTTTTGTTCATCCTTGCCCCGCTCTCTCTTCCTTCCCCTAGAAACTCATGCACGTTTCAGCTTACAATATGTCAAATGCTTATCCTCAGGCTGTTTGTGTACAGTGTGGATGAGACAGTGTTTGTCAAGAGAAACAACAGCTTATATTACAATAACTAAAATATATATTTATAAATATAAAATAAGAATATAGGCTTTCAGGTATAACAGTACTTCCTGAGGTCTGGAAGAGAAGCAAAGCTGAGTAGCGATTGCTCTAGGTTTAACCTCAAAATGTTTATCAGAGGGATGACATGAAAGAAAAGCATGTTCTTCAGAGAGGGTGGTTTATTGCTAAACCGTAGCTACCATCTTTCTGTGTTATCTACCTGCAGCGCACGTCTGAAAGCCAAGCCCACGAATTACATTCATAGTTCTGCTGGACATCAAAAACCTGGGACTTAGTGGAGGCATTGGGTTTTATGACATGCTGCAGTTCTCTTCACATCTCACCACCTGCTGTTTTCTTGCTGTTGAAGGGATGATAACTCTTGCCCACTCCTGCAGTCCTACAAGGGCTGATGGTCCTACTACCTCCTCCCTGCCTAAGTGAGTTGTCTGCTCTGCAGGTGCTAATTACACTTTTAAACCCAGTAATTATCTAACTTGACTAAACTCAGAACAGTTATTTCAGACGTCTACATAGCATGAAGTTTCCTGAGTGTGTTTCTATAAAAAATTATTATGTCCCATTTACTGGTAATTGATCATGACTATAATAACACTTAATAGAACTGTGGTGTGAGATGTTGCTTTCAGAGATCCATTCATCCTGGTACCTAGTTCTTTTGGAGATGTTAGTTTGTATGTCTGTCTGTGGCTGAAGTTGCCCTGGAAGTGTGTGATCTACCCTATAATTGAATTTACATGCCATGAAGAAGACACTTACAATGTTGGCATGTATTTTTTTGTGTATTGGTATTTGCGCCTTCCACCTTGACTGTTGTTTTCATATGGAACTTGCAAACTTGGGCGTATAAGACAGGAACAACCTTTCTGTCTCCTTGGGGTCTCTGCCAAATAGGGCTCCTATTGTATTCATATGGTTATTTACCTTGAACTTTAAGAAGTCCACTTTTTTCTGCTGTGCTCGTTTTCCTGGGAGGCTGTTTCCAGAGCCAGAAGGCTCCAGTGGTTAAACTGTGTTAGCCAAGTCCAGATGATTTTGTAGATGTAAAGGAAATTAAAAATTGGAGCTTGCTGCCTTGGGTCTACTTGACCTGAGCCTCAGAAATGTCTTAAGGGACCAATAAGCATCTGGAAATATTTTTAAATCTAGCTGTAAAGCTGAAGTTGTTAATTTTTTTACTGCATATTCTTGTTACAGGGAGATAAGATAAAACCAGGATTTATTGAAGGGGCATCTTCCAGCAACACTAAATTCAGCTCAGGAGGAATAGGCAAGTAAAAGAGCTGAGTAAAGGTTGTGGTTTTCCAAAGGAAAAGCACCTAGTGTGCTTGACAGCAGTATATTTGCTCTGTGGAAAAAGAAATGCAGAAAGGTGGAGTCCAAGGGTCTGTAGGCAAGCAATGGTGGTGGCCTTACATTCTAGGGACTGCCAGGACCTGTGATCGTGGCATGGCATTTGTATGTGGATATGGTGAGGACTGGGATGTGGGAGAGGAGGAGGTTATAGTAGTATATGGTAGGAAAGCTGAGAGCAATGGGAACATTAGTGCAACAGTTGTGAACTCCAGCTGCAGAGAGGTTAAAACCCACAGCCCTTAGGTAGATCATTGTGGAACAATCTCACATTTGATCTGAACCTCTAAGGCAGGCTGATCAATGGGTCTGAATCCCACTTGGATTGCTGCTGTCTGGAATTACCCTAGAGTTGTGGTGCCTCTAGGGACAACCCATTCTGGGGACACTGAACAGCCTAGGTACAGTTGTCACTCCTGTACTGCCTTTTCCCAGCACATTTTTTTTCTCTGCATATTACTCTAGCAGTATATTTCTCCTCCCGTTTCTCTCTGCTGCAGCTCTGACAGGATTTGTTATTGCACAACTGAAACCATCATCATAATAAAACAGCAACTGTGTCTTTGATTCAAGCTTGCTTTCCTCCCCAGTATGGGACTGCTGAAAAGTCAGGTCTCTGTTTCTAGAAAGGGTATTAAAATGCTTGGCAGGTTGATGCCCCTCTACTTTGTAATTTTTTCTTCTCTGCCAGTTCACCACTCAACCTTCCAAGGCTGTCAGCACTGGAAACAAGTATTAAATATATATTGCAGCCCTGGGAGGAGAGCCCAACCAGTCAGAGTACAACTCACCTAAAAATACACGCTTATTTCCCCTGCAGAGTAGCCTGGGGAAAAGTACAGGCAAGGAACAGCGTCTACTGGGATAACCACAAGTAGGAGGAGATGAACCAATAAATTAAGCTGCAGCTGGAGAGGGGCAATGGTTCAGGAGTAGGATGAAGCTGAGAAGCTCTTAGTTCATTTCCAGGCTTTGTACATGAACTTTTATCTAGGGGTGATCTTGCAGCTGAATGGCTAAAACCCAATATGGAAATGAGAAAAATGGACTTCCTTTGCTTATTTCTTTCACTTTTGTCTGCCTGTGTTTGGCGAGATTAGCCTTGTAAATCAATGTCCTGGAGATGATGTGGGTACCTCCTCCATGTGCACGCGTGATAACATCAGGGAATGGAAGCAATTTCTAAAGTAAAGGGCTAGTGCTGCAGCAGGAGTGTTTGTACACTCGATCAGATTAAATTTTGGCTGGGTGTGGGAAGAGCTGTAGCAGTGAGAGGAGTGAGATGTAAGAACAGCCTGCCAAGAGCAACACTGAGAGCCAGAAAGCCAACTTCTTTTGTGATGGAGGTTGGCCCATTTCTGAAAGGGATGTGTTGTCTGTCATAGGGACTGCCTGTCACAAGGAGCCTTCCTATATGATGTGTGTTATTCAGCTGCTGTGCAGGGAGAGCAATTGGTGTGATGCTGTTCACAGTGCAGTGCTGGCTTTCCTGCTTAAGGAAAAAAAATAACAAAGCAAAACAACCTTCTGCAGGAGCAAGGGATTATTATAGTATGGGTCTACCTGTCAGTGCAGTAGTGGGAGGTTGGCCAGACTTGGAGACAGACCCATGTTTGGCTTTGAGAACGGTGAGAGTAGGAGATGAAAGCAGATCATCTTGAAAAGCTATTGTTTCATAGAATCATAGAATCATGGAATAGATAGGGTTGGAAGAGACCTTAAAGATCATCTACTTCCAGCCCCCCTGCCATGGGCAGGGAAATCCCGCTAAATCATGCTGCCCAAGGCCCCATCCAACCCGGCCTTCAGCACCTCCAGGGATGGGGGGGGCATCCACAACTTCCCTTGGCAACCTGTTCCAGTGCCTCACCACTCTCATCGTGAAGAAATTCTTCTTGATGTCCAGTCTAAATCTGCCCCTCTCCAGTTTATATCCATTCCCCCTGGTCCTATCACCACAAGCCTTTACAAATAGCCCCGCCCTAGCTTTCTCGTAGCCCCTTCAGGTACTGAAAGGTCTCTATAATATCTCCTCTGAGTCTTCTCTTCTCCAGGCTGAACAGGCCCAACTCTTTCAGCCTGTCCCATAGGGAAGGTGCTCCAGCCCTGTGATCATCTTTGTAGTCCTCCTCTTGACCCATTCCAAGAGCTTCATATCCTTCTTATGTTGGGGATTCCAGAACTGGACACAGTATTCCAGATGAGGTCTCACAAGAGTGGAATAGAGGGGCAAAATCACTTCCCTTGCCCTGCTGGCCATGCTTCTTTTGATGCAGCTCAGAATATGGTTGGCCTTCTGGGCTGCGAGCGCACATTGTTGGCTGATGTCAAGCTTCTCATAGACCAGCACCCCCAAGTTTCGTTGAGAGTTGGGCAAGATCTCTCTAGGATTTCGTGTAGTCCCCTCTAGTATTGCAGCTTTGCCAGTTCTCCAGTGGGAAAGTTCCACCAATGGTGCCTCTCTTGGCAATTTTCCCCTTGTTCTCTTTATTTTGAAGGTGTGAGAGTACATTTCAGGCACACTGCAGGGCATGTTGCTGTTGCAGGAAAATCAAAGTCAACTGGAGGGCTTTGCTGTGCGTGTGGCAGGCCACAATTGCACCTTGTTTTAAGAGACCCATCCGCAGTGGGCTGAGGCCTTCCTGTCCCAACCAACAGCATCATCATTCAGGATGTTATGGAGATAATGGCTGTGAAGGGAAAGAGTGTTTTGTTAGGGACCAGAGTCAGGGAAAGGGTTTCATCAAGATGACCGTATCCATATACTTCGTATTCATTCAAGGGTTGGGTCGAAAGTCTCAGCAGTGTTTCATGGAGCAGATGTGATCTGTTTCTGGTAAATCTTTTGTTTCAGAGGTGAGGGAGTGGAAGATTAATATTTTTAATTGCTCTCATATGAGCAGTAGGGAGTTCCCAGATCCTTCACACTGTAATAAAATAACAACAGCAAGTTTTCTCCAGAAAAGGTATGGTAAACCGTTTCTAGCTGTGCATGCAGAAGAAAATGAGCTGCTTAAAAGGGGTGAGCAATTGAGTGAGAGGGAGAGAAGTTTAAAAATCAATATTGTATACCAACAGTGAGGTCTACAGTAGGAACACCACTGTACCTCCGCGTAGCTCAGCCAATAAGTGGCTGGAGCCGACCTCTGAGTGCATGGTTTCTGTAAAATGAGTTGTAATGAGTGCTAAGGTCAAGATATAAAGAACCTTGACTGGTTTCTTTCCATTAGAGCTTGCTGACCATTTATCTTCCAAATGTATTTTCCTTAACAAAACCCTAAACTTTTACTTGAGGAATATTTTAAGGAAGCTGGGGATTTTTGCTTGTACATTTGCAGGGGTTGAGGGAGGCATGTATCCTTAGGGATTGCAGTTGTCCATTGATGGGGGGTTAAAAATAGAGTAATTTTTCCCTTTTTTTTCTTCTAATCAAGAAACTGGAGAAGTTCATATGTTCTGAGGAGATGGTAGTTCACAAGTGTTATGAGGAGCGGCTGAGGGAACTGGAGCTGTTTAGTCTGGAGAAGAGGTGGCTGAGGAGAAACCTTATTGCTTTCTACAGCTCCCTAAAAGGAGGCTGTAACAAGGTGGGTGTTGGTCTCTCCTCCCAAGTAGCAAGTGATGGGACAAGAGGAAATAGCCTCAATTTGCACCAGAGGAGCTTTAGATTAGTTATTTGGAAAAAAAATCTTCATGGAGAGGGTTGTCAAGCATTGGAACAGGCTGCCTGTGGAAGTGGTTGAGTCACCATCCCTGGAGGTATTTAAAAGATGTATAGATGTTGTGCTTAGTGACGTGGTTTACTGGTGGGCTGGGCAGTGTTAGGTTTGACTCTGTGGTCTGAAATGTCTTTTCCAACCTAAATGATTCCATCCTTCTGTGACATATATTATTGGACTAAGTCTAGAGTTTAAAGGTACTTAAGAATCTAAGAATGTCCTGACCCAGGAGATTAGCGTTTTGGTGTCTCCTGTGGACTATATCAGTAGGTTATCCCCTAGTTATGTTTTCCTGCAAGAGGGTGGCATTTACGTGGTGTGACTGAAAGCAACACATCTGGGTATCGGGAGGGAGACAGCAGAAAGAGCTGCGAAGGTTAAAACTGCTTTTTCCTCGTTACAGAGGAGACATCTAGAGATCAGCTCCTGTTCTTTTTCCGGGAAATGGTTATTTCAGCTTTTATAATCCAGCATCTTGTGGGTGCAATGGTCTCACTGAAGCTAAAAATAGAGTAACTTTCCCAGCTGAAGTAGCATCTGATCTCCTTTCTGAGATGGAGCTCAGTTCCTCTGACAGTGCTATTCTGATGAAAAGTCCCATAGGATTATTTCAAGAAGCATGGTTCAAGACCTCAGTTCTAGCATCTGCCTCAACATCCCTTTCCCTAGCAGGAACTGGCATTGAAAACAGGAAGATAAAAGCATGCAGCCTCTCAGTCACATATTCATTCGGCCCTAGGAATTTAACTAATAGTTGTGCTTGGGAAAATCCTACCCTGCAATTACCATCCTCAGCCAGAATAAATCAGCTTAACTTCACTTATGTTAACACTGACGTGCCATCTCAGGATCTGACTGTGAGATTAATGCTTGTGAAAATTGTTACGGGAGCAACCCTGGAAGGCCAAAATCCAAATGTAGCACAGGCAACAACAGTCCCCCCCGAGGCCCGGAGGCTGTGGCACGTGAGATGTTCCTCAGGAAACACCTCAAAGTTGGTGGATGGCACAGCTTGTGTGACCCACCCTTGCCCATATCATAACTTGTGAATTTTGTTGTCACTAAATGGAGAGGCCTCTGGCAAAATAAGGCTTTGGCAACAATCTGTATGGGGGGAAATAAAGAGGTCCTTGAGCAGGATGGTGGGGCGTATCTGCTAGGAATAGGTCAGGTGCATCGTTTCATCCTTTGGCTTGAGGGCACTTTGTAGGCAGGGGGAAGCTTTTCAACAGCCAAGGAGTTGAAATTAAATGTGTAGAGATTCTTTGCTTCCACAGGGAATTTCCAAGAGTCAGCAAATTGAAACAAGAGTGAACTCTTGCAGATTCAGTCAGAGAGAGAGAACGCTTTTGAATATACCTTTTAATAGACTCTATGCTCCGTATGACTTATTCTGCTCTGTAAATGGAGTGAGGAGAGCTCGTGCGGGACTGCGTCCAAAGGGTTGCACATTGTTTAGCAGAGTAAGTTTGCTGCACAGCCTGGCTGGAGAATGGGGAACAGGATGCCAGAGGTTTCCACATTTCTTTTGTAATCAGTTAAGTGTTCTCACTCTGATAAGCAAAGTATGATTTTAATTAAAAATCCATTCCAGCTGGATTTAATTTTTATGCCATTGAAGAGGCAAGTTACTGTGGATATAAAGAGAAAAAAAAAATATGATGGTCTTCTTGTTCCAAAGAGTTTTAATCCACGGTGTCTTGGATGCCAGGTCAGGCCTAATTTCACTACTCTTTGGAAGAGTTTTCAGGATTTTTTTTCCTCACATCTCCTCTAGTAGAAGGAACAGTAAGATACCCCTGCTTTGACTCAATGTATCAAGGATTTAAGTTAATTGCGCCGTCCCAGAGGAGCACTGCATTTAAGAAGCCAACCTTGACCTTCATTGCCTTTTAAACAGTGGCTTTTCATGGAAGAGCCATATATTTTGATGTACTCCGGTGCTAAGGAAAGTTCTTCCCTCTGTTTTCTATCCTTTTCACATGCTGCATTTAATTTTGTGGAGCGAAGCCTGAAGTTAGTCCTGAGCTAAATCTAGCGGACATTTAGCCATGTTTATAGAAAATGTGTGTACACTTAGCAGAAAATGCAGATGTTCTTCTGTTTCTTTACATTGTTTGGTCTTATCTGGTCCTGCTGTTCATCTTTGGTGTGAGATGCTGCTGTCAAATAACTCTAGTAACAGTTATCTGATAGCAACTTGTATGACTGAGGATAGGGACAACACAGATCTTTCCCAAAGGCTGATGTACAAAAAAAGCAGCAGGACCAGAAATGCAGCAAGGTGATAAACACCATCCAGAACTCTCAGAGGTCTTGTAGATTTATTTTAAGGTTTTTTTAATTTCATTTATTCAACCACAAGAGTATTTCCAGTCCATATAATCACAGATATAGTCTGGAGTATTGCTGTAAATAAATGGGGCAAAATCATTGAGTTTCATTTTCCTAAAGCTCTTTGCAAGGCTCAGGCTTAGATGTGGAGCTGGACAGGCATGCTGGGAGCATGGAGCAGTGGATGGCTCCTCGCCCAGGTTGGAAAAGCTGTAGAGGAAGAACGCTCCCTCCTCACCTGCAGTTTAGAGAGCAGGTAAAGCACATCATTTGCAAGTGACTGTAAATGCAACTGTGATTATTGAAATCGTAGGTTTTATATTAAAATATATGCCTCTTAATAAAGTATTAGGATTTGGCTTTAGGCTTTGTTGCTTCTTCTCTTTCCTCACCCTATGCCACTGTGTTGTCTTCTTTGTGATTCTCTTGATCGTGAGCATAGGAATTCTGGAATTAAATAGAGATAAAGCTGCATTTCCATACTGAGAGAAACCACTTTCTCTCAGGAATACTCATAGCTTTATAAAGGTATAAGGGATATACAAGGCACTGCCATATCCTGATGCCAGTTTTGATGTGATTTAAAAGCATTCCAACTTTGTGCGGTGTCAAAGTGCCATAAATTCTCATCTACAAACAGCAGTCCTCAGTAATGTGGGGAGGGATGGAAATGGAGTGTTCTGGGCAGGAAGCGACCCCTTGAGGAAACCCAATTAAGGGAAGTTAATGTTAAGAACCAGATGACTGTGAACAGAATTTTTCATTGTGGTGGGCAAGCATGGGTTGCTGAACAGAGTATCCTTATTTTTGTCGTGTCTAGCTGGTAGGTTGTGGAGCTGGGAAGAACTTCTTCAGGACTCCTGCCCTCAAAAATGATGCCTGCTGGCAATAACCTGACTGCAGATGTGTTCTGGGTCTATGTTCCCACACCCAGATGAGTCTGATAAGTCATGTACAGCACAACCTTACTTTATATGGATGGGGCACCTAAGATAGCAAACGGACTGTCCTACAGCACATCTGCAGTCACAGAAATTGCACAATTCATGTTTTTGTTAGGTGAATCATGTCCAAATAGTTTGTAATCAGCAGGTGCAGCCAGAGTTCGCTGTGTCCCTGGCTGCGTATTCCAAGCCCAGGCTTGTAGGGTCTAGCAAACCCAGAACTGATGACATGGATGTCCCTGCTTTGAAGAACAGAAAATACCAAAGAAAAGTAAGAACGGCGTCTCTTCCCTGGAACAATGGAACAGCTCCTTCATTAAAGGTGGAATGAGAGAGAGGAGGACATTATGCAAAGGACAAATAAACCCCCAGCATCCTTCATCCATGAGTAAGAACTGAATGCAGACCCCCCTTTTGTCCTCTAAAAAATGTCCCCAGAGTGGGGCTGGTTTGTAGATTAAGGCATCTAATTGTTGTAATTTCATTTATTTATTAGTTGCTGCAGCTTTGAGGTTTGATTTAGCTGCCCATGGGTAGGGCCTTACACTTAAACTGGCTTAGGATTCCCAGGTGTCCTGCATGCCCTTTCTTGTACCAGCCAGCCCATGTACTGTCTCAGCTTTCCTCGAATATTTCATGTGGGAGTGGGCAGAAAACTTGAGACAAATGAATTCTGCTTTGAGCTGCGATGTATCTCCATGTGTTTGTGTGTGTGTACAGAGACCAGCTCAACATCACCAGTCTGCACTGGTGAAATGCAAATAACTGCTAAGCTTTTGGGGTTGCCAGAGTGACAGAGGCAAAACCAGTGGCAAAAATCATAAAACTATTCTGAAAAAGTTGGATTTCTCATTTATTTGTCTCCTGGATTACAGATGTTTCTTATATTTTCTGTGCAATCAAGATGTTGAGAGAAGCCTGCTGCTGCTGCTTGTCCATTGGCTGGGGTGCACTAACCATGCCAGGACAAAGGGAAAATACTGCAAGTTTCCTGATTAAACCATGGGGACCGGCAACACCCAGTGACTCCAGCAGTACCAATATAACTTAGCTTTGTCTCTTCTTGCTTCGTAATATGGATATTTAGACCTTGATCAGGCGCTTTTTTTTTCTAACAAAAAGGCATTAATCAAGCAGGAGTGCCCCTAAAGTGGAATTTGTAAGGACTTCAGTGCAGCATTTCCTCTTTTTGTAGTTCAGAACATTATTGAAACCTCATTATTTGAATGTGTTCTCTTCCAAATGCACAGCAGCAAGAGCAAGTGGGCTTCCATGATTAGAGGCCAGCAGCTATTTGAGAAAAATCAAGTGGAATGTAATGTCTCAGTGCCTGGGCCAAGATCTGACATCAGAAACCCAGGAAGTCTGTGCAGTTGTAGCTATATTAAGATTAGAGTAATCCCTAATGGGAAGAGTAGATTATTTTATTTGGCTAGTTATTGAAAGCAACTGATTTTCACCAGTTGCCTCTGGTTAGTTGAGTCCAACAACCTGTTTCTGATAAAGTGTAACTCAAATTTTGTTTAATTCTTTTTTCCAGAGCTGAGAAGGACAACTGGGCACATCTATTTCCCCTTGCCCTAGCTATTAATCTAGAATCTCTGGAGAGACTTATAAATTTGCATAGGTTTCCACTTTGCATCCCATTGTGCCTTTTTCTGCTAGATTGAGTTGACTTATCGTAGAGTACCTCTGAAGACATTCAACACCTGATTGAGGTGCCTAAACAGGTGCCAGTGTCTACTGAGATAACCTTTTAATGAGGGCATCCAGGTCTTGCTCCAGAAGGATACAGAGCTCCTGTAATTGCCTTTATGCTTCCTGTTCACACCCTACGTTAGCCTTTATTGCCCTTTTAAAATGCGTGATGCTAGTGTTACAGCACAGGTCTTCCCAATACCCTGTAGAAAAGGAGTATTATCTTGTTCTTCCTTGCTGTTCAGTTTATAGAGCAAACAGTTGTGTTAGCATTCTCTCAGCAGCGTGTACTGGGAACTCATGCTGAATTATTTGCCTCTTTTAACCCCCAAATCCTTTGCCACATTAGACCAATAGCGTCTTGGCCCATATCAGAAACAGCATGGCCAGCAGGACCAGAGAATGATTGTGCCCCTTTACTCGGCATTGGTGAGGCCGCACCTCGAATACTATGTTCATTTTTGGGCCCCTCACAGCAAGAAAGACAATGAGGCTCTGGAGCATCTCCAGAGAAGAGCAATGAAGCTGTTGAAGGGGCAGGAGAACAAGTCTTATTACTAGCAGCTGATGGAACCGGGGTTGTTTAGCCTGGAGAAGAGGAGGCTGAAGGGAGACTTTATTACTGTTTACAACTCCCTGAAAGGAGATTGTAGCAAGGTTAGTGTTGGTCTCCAAGTGATAGGTGATTGGACGAGAGACATTGGCCTGAAGTTGCACCAGGGAAGCTTCGGATTGGGTATTAGGAAAAATGTCTTCACTGAAAGGGTTATCAGACACTGGAACAGGCTGCCCAGGGAGGCAGTTGAGTCACCATCGCTGGAACATTTTAAAAGATGGGTAGATGAAGTGCTTAGGGATATGGTTTAGTAGTGGACAGGTACGGCTGGACTCAATGATCTCTATGGTTTTTTCCAACCTACTGATTCTGTTATTACTTCTTTGCCAGAATTCAGGCTGCCATAACAGAGGTCTGTGCTGAATCTCTTCTTTCTTGAATGGGCTGTATACAAACAGACATTCTCAGCCAGCTATTATAAGTGCAAGTTATCCAGGCCTGCTGATTTTAAATGTCTGCCTCTCATAGATGTTGTTTAACATGTGCCTTTGTTACTAATGGACTGGAAAAAGCTTCTTCATCATCATCAGAGACACGCGCACTGCCCTGCTGCTTTCCAAATACTGATTAAAGTCATACATTGAACTTTCCTGTGTTGGACTGAACCATCTGCAAGATTTTGTTTGTTGTAATACTTTTGTTTAAAAAATCTAAACAAACAAAAAAAAAACCAACCACCAAAGCCCTCCAACAAAACAAAACGCAAAACCAACCAAGCAAAAAACCAAAACCAAAACAGTGAAAATAATAACTTCTCATTTACCTCTTATTCTTACCAGCTGCAGATTTTCCTTGATATGTTGATATTTCCATATAATACTTGTAAGTTTCATAATACATCATTTATATTTCTTTAGCTATCTTCCTTTTCCATTTAGTAAATTTTGCTGGGTTTGTCTGTTGGTTTACTTATTTGTTTTCACTTCTGATTCCCCTTTTAATTCATAGTCGAACTCAGATTAGGTTTTACTCAAAGTTAATAATTTGGATTGGTAAATCAAGCTTGACTTGGTTTGTTTTCTTTTTGGCCACCTGACCTGTCCTTCCAGAAGAACCTTTACCAGTCTCACAGCACTGTGTGCAAGAAGGGCAACCAGGGCAGGAGGTGAAGGAGGTGCCCTATCAGTTATTTGTCAGGTAGGACACACAGATCACAAGAGAAGTGAAGGCTTTATAACAGAAGCATAATTTGTGAGATGGTTGTGACATTTTAATAGGGTTCTACAGCATGTGGGAGATGCTTTCTGGAAAAATACAGATTAGAAGTTGGAGGTGGGAAAAAGATAATGTCATCTTAATGACATCCTTCTGAAAGTACAGGCGCACATCTCCTGAAAAGGTATGAAGTATCAACAGAGAAGATCACATAACTGCAGTGACTTGTTTGCTACATTTGTTTACTCAAAAATCAACTTTTAATAAACATAATCAGTGCAGTGAAATTTCCCATACTTCACAGAGAAGATCTGAAACGGAAACTTCATTCGTTTCACAGGGAGATAGTTTTAATGTTTATGAACAATTTAAGTGCTGTTTCATTATCAATTTTGTAGTTAGTACAATTAATAATACCAGAACAGAAAAAGAAACATGCCTTACGTTAAACTCAGCTTTCAGTAAGTAGGACACATGCAAACGGGGATCTCCTGTTAGGTATCCTTGTTTATAAAGATAAGTCGGTGTTTATAGGATATATTCTTATTCATGTGACTTGGAAGGCAAGCTTAGAAACTTGGCTGGGCTTTGTCAGTTAATGTTTTTAGAAAATTCTTGGGACATGTTTGTTAATATGTCTGTACTTGAATTGTTATTGTGGTGAAAGCCTTCTGCGGGAAACCTGTGGCTTCCAGGAGTTCACAATGTGGCTAAGAAACCTGCTCGAGATAAAACTTTGGAGAGAAGAGGCACTGGAGTTTTTTTTAATTACTATTTTTATTTTTAAATTATGCAGCTTAATTGATTTAAGATGCCTTGGGTTTTGTGGTTATTTCCCCTAAGGCATTTTGTGCCTGGAAACTTCAATGGCAGCTTGATCTGTTGCAGAGGGATTTTTAATGGGGTTTTAAATTTGCTTGTACAGTTTCATTTCTATGTACATCCAGAGTTTCCTGAAGCCATGAGATTTATCCACTTTCGATGGATATATTTGGCTGGACTTCTTGTTAGAGAAAGAGATATTGTGCATGGATGGCTTAGCAGGTCACATTTTATTTCCAGTTGCACCCTGGTTTGCTACCCTAACAAGACAGTGGTGTCGGCTGGGGATTGCAGGCGACGATCTTAGGCTAGTTGCTAGTTGCTTTTAAAAACATCACTAACGTGAAGTTGTCACAGGCAAAAAGGTAAAGGAATATTCTGGATCACAAATGAACTCAAAGGGCCCAGAGAGCTGAGCAGGAGAGACAAAGCATGAGGAGCTTTAGCCGTCTCAGGTGTAGTCAGATGCTTAAAGTAGCTATCAGGAGTTTGGGAAGAAGAGCAAGCGTTGCACCTGTGTGAGTGTTGGCCAGAGCTAACACAAACCTGACCAGCATGCGAGTTTGAACAAGGATTGCCATGTCTCGGTGTTGTGAGTGTACCACAGCTGCTCTAGGGAGGTCATGCACAGCTTTGCCCACAGTTCCCTGGAGACTTGCACTGCTCACATTGGCGCTTAGTGATGCTGCAGTCTCAAAGACAGGTCCAAGTGGAAAACTGCATTTTCAGGAGCAGAGATACATTGTGCTAACAGTATCCCACTAAGAAGCTGCATTCCAGTCTGCTCACCCCAGGGCACAGAGATGTCGAGGGTGACTGTATTTAGGGAATGATGTCAAGGTCTGTTGGCTGACTGGCCCTGACCAGCGATACAGTCCCTGGGAAAAATGGAAAACTACAGCAGATAGAGATGCCTTCTCTGCAAAATAATATATTAGCAAAAATGAGCACTTTTGTTACCGGCTTTGTGCAGAGATGTGTTTCTTTATGCGTGCGCAGGAGAGCTGACTGTCAGTCTGAAATCATTGCACTTCATAAGGTCATTTCAGAGCAGAAATCCCAGTGAAATCAAAGGGACGCATGAAAACCTCCTGTTCTGTTATCCCATATTCAGTGTTTGAAAGGCACACAAGACAAAGAAGGAATAAGCAGCAGGTAAGATTGATTTCTCAACAGCAGCTTTCCTTTTCTGCCCTCCTTCACCCTTCTGGAGGTGAATGCTAGGGAACTAGATGTTCCCTCTGCTACACACTGATGCACCTGCTGCTTGGCATGTTGCTGCTTGTCTTTCAGCTAATTCAGTTTACATACTTGAAGGAGATGGAGAATGTATTTTTGCCTCAGTTTCATACTTACTTTGCCAGAACCAAAGTTTGGTTTAGTTATATTTTTTTCCCCTCTCTCTATTTTGTTATCTCTTTTCTTTCTTTTCAACTTTTCCTGGCTTTCCGGCATTATTCTAGCTAACTTGAAGGACTGCGGTTTCTGGGGCAGCTGTCTGGTATTATTGATATCTCTTGATTTGATATGACCAGGCATAGAGCATGAAAGTATGCCGCAGAGGAGCCGCATTATCATCCTTTAAATTATCTCTCTTTGTCCTGTTTAAGGGTCCTTGTCCCCTCTGTTGAAAGCAGATCTGCATTGGAGATTTGCAGGCCTGGGTGCACATGTGTGATGGATTCTGCACCTGTTTTCTGTTCAGAAAATGCCCCAAGAGGTGTTAGCTCGTGACAAAGACCATGTGGAGAAAAGTATGCTGCATATAATATTTTAGTTGCTTGGCTTGTTGTCTGTGGTCCTGCATCCCTTGATGCTAACAGGTCTGTCTGGTCTGTTGTTATCATCAGAGTTTTCAGATTCTCATGGACCTATTTGTTGGTCACTCTCTCTCCTCTTCTCTTTTCATCTGCATTTCATTATGTCTTTATTAAATCCAGTAGATCCTTAACTAATAACGCTGCAGACCTTCCTCTGGCTCTGTACTTCTGCCTTCAACAGAACCTGCAGTCTTCACCCTTAGCCATTTCCTCAGTTTCCTTCCAGCTGTTGTATTAATCCCTGTATCTATCATTAAGGCAATCATTCCTTTTAGCATCCCATCAAACTATTTACTGAAGTTAGGAAAGATTATATCTCACTGATTTTCCCCTTTCCCCCAAAAAACCCAGAAACCTTATTAAAAAAAAAAAAGCTATCAGTTATATCACCACAATTTACTTTTGATAAACTACATTTGGTGTTTTATCCAAATCTCCATTTACTGCCGTGCTTTCAATTATTCTTTCCTTCAAGTAGTGTTCAAAAGGGTTGTATACTTCTGTGCTCAGATTAATTTGCTGATAGCTGCTTGGATTCCCCCCCTCCCTCCTATGTGTAAAAAAGCATTACATTTGTTGACTTTCAGCCAGATGGTACCACTCACACCATCCAATCTGAGCATGTTGTTCTCTTTTGAGTTGCTTTCACTTCATATATGACAATTTCCGTACCCTTGTTTGCCTTCACTGTCAGCCCTGTTTTTCTCAATTATTCATTTCCACCATGTGTAACTGTTCCACTTTGTATTAGTAAAAGTATATTTTTACCTCTGAATATTTGGAGAAGCCAGTGAACAGAAGTGGGAGGTGGGGCTGTATGCGACTTCTCTTTTTTGGGAGCTATGTTTAGCTCTTAAATATCAGCACTTTGCATAGCAATCTCACTTTTTTTTTTTATTCCTGTTGTTCTCTTTTTATTCATGTCACTGAAAGACATTTTCTGCTTAGCCGAGTTGGTCTTGACAGCAAAGGCTATACTTGTAGCAGCGCTCAGAGGTTTTCTGCTCCTTGTACTGCTCTATACAAGCTTCTTTCCAGAGCCGTCAGCTGCTCTACCCAGGTGTTCTGATCACTCCTAATGTCCATCTCAGGTTTTATCTTCCTAATTGTCTAGTCTTTTTTTACTCATATGCAGTATTCCTAAAGTGAGATTTGAAGTTGTTCTCTTATTTCCATGGAACAAGTGCCAACTCCATTCCAACTCTTCTTTCCTTCTAAATTTTCTTTTACATGGTTGGGTCTTTGCTGGCCAACCAGGGTATTTTGAGTAGAACATTTAAATATTTCATAGAAAGCAAGACCTCTTTGACAGAGTTGGACATCAGTGCACACTGGCATATGGAAATGTCTTGAGACATGCAAATGCTGGTAATGAAGTGTGAAGTATTTAAGGGGTTTTTGTGACTGCTTTTGTCTATTTTTGGTATAAGGAAGGAGTGTGGGGAGGCAGTCAGACCAACCTGATATTTCTGTTGGAGTTGTTTTTTCTTTTCAGGCTGTTTTTCTTTTTTTCCTTTTCCTTTTCCTTTTCCTTTTCCTTTTCCTTTTCCTTTTCCTTTCATCTTTTTCCTTTTTTCTATCTTCTTTTTCCTTTTTCTGTTTTCTATTGCCTTTTCTTTCTATTTTCTCTTTCCTTTTTCTTTCTTTTTTTCTATTTCCTTTTTTCTTTTGTTCTTTTTTTTTTTTTCTTTTTAGCTAATAAGCTGCTTTATGATGTTGGGCTTTCTGCCTTGGTTTGTCCATCTGGTTTGTCCAGAGACTAGAGACACTACCTTTGTAAAACAATGAGTTCTACAGACAGTGGCATCACCTGAGAGATGTCTGGTGATACTGTACCACTAAGACTTGCGTTTACCATCTAAGTATTAGTTTTCTTTGTCATTTGTGCCCTTGTATGTTTTCCCTTTTAAGTAGACAAATCAGAAACATCTACTTTTTTCCCCCATCCATGTTTCCATGTTATTGGCAGGTAAGGAACAACAAGAGAAAACTCGCAGGGTAATAAAGCAGAATTAATTTTCTGCCTGAGTAGCCAGTTCATCACAGTCTAGTTGCACAATGGAAAGCAGCTGCAAGTTGACTTTTCTTCAAGGAGCAATGGAAAAGAAAGCTGTAGCTAACATCAAAGCTGGGATGGTGAGGCTGTGTAGGAAGCAAGGGTGAGATCCTGGCTTCCTTAAAGCCACTGATAAACTTTTCCTTGGCCAAGCCTCACCATGTTCAAACAGTGGAAGCTGCCAGCGTGTTGCTCTGATTTATAATGCAGATATTCCTAACACCTGACTCCTCACTTTGATCATCTCTTTCACTTGACGCTCAGCCGTATACTCAGCAGAAGTGTCGATGGCTGAAATGCAGCCCTGTCACAGCATCCTTGCGTTCTGGGATCCTGAGTCTTTTCTGAATGCTATTAAGAGGAAGGTGATTGGGCTGTCAGAGATACTAATTGTAGTGCTCAGGCTCCTGGGAAGATGTCAAAGCTCACTTCAGGTGGAAGTATTGCCTGGTTTAGACAGCATATGCATGTGTGTGTCATGTCATATTTGTTAATTTTTTGTGCGTGTCTAAGGCTCTTAGGCTCATGTTACAGCTTGCTTAACGTGTAGCTTTAAGTTGGTTTTTTCAGCCAGGAAGAATGGAAACACATTTTGAATTTTTCCCATGTTTTCTTACTTTTCCTTCATGCAGACCACTCAAAATTGTGCAGAGTGAATGCTCAGTTTCATATTTTGTTTACTGTCTCCTACAGAAATGTAAGTCTCTCCTAAAATCACTGTCTTTGGTCAGTTCATCAAGTCCTGAGTAGAACATGTTCCTCTCTATCAATTGCTCAGATATTCTGTGCTCTCAGTAGAGACCAGCCATTGGGCACAATGCAGGGTATCAAAACCAATGGCTGAATCAAAAGCTCCCAAAGGTAAATGTAATTAGCAGCTTTATTCTAGGAAAGCTCTGGACAACCAGATCTCCTGCATGTTCTGTTCTTCTAAATCAAGGCTATCTCCTTGTGTCCATCCTGCATTCTCTTAGGTAAGGGTCTCTTCAGTTGCTCTCTGCATGGTTTTCTCCATTCTCGTGAAACTTTGTTCTTCACTGCAGCAATGCTCCCTGTGGTTGTCCTAACCGTGCTCTCCCTCACATGTTTTAGCAAGTGACTTGCCCTTTTGCCTCTTTCCATCCTCAGCCGAAAAAGGAAGGGTGGCCAAGTCCTGATGTTCTTGAAGATGGCAGCTCTTGCGCTTGGAGTGGCTCCAAATCACTGGGATACTCTTGACTCTCTCATTATGAAGAACAATGACTTGATCCTTTGTTCTGAAACACAGCCTAAGCAGGGAGTTGGTCCCAGTAGGCTCTTCTTCCTGGCAGACACACTTGGATGCTTCAGGGTGTCCTTGAAGAATCTTTCTATAGAGAACTCTAATGCTTTATAAATCCATAAATAACACCCTCACCCAGAGCCTCGTTGACTGAATCACTTCCACTTCATTTGAAAGAGGGAAGATTCATTTCATCCTGATCTCTGAATGAATCAAACTCATCTTTTGCCAACATATTTTTATTTTTTGTACTCTCCCTTGTAGGTAATCAGTTTTTTTGAAGTGAACCCATTGAAATGAGATGCATTTATAGATTTTTCCATGCATGTACCTGGATTTCGATATAAATAATAAAATCATTCCTTTCATTTGCTGTCCACATGAAAAAAGCATTGAAAAACTCCGTCTTCACCTAGAGCAGTGACTGAAGTCATGTCACAGAAACCGTAAGAAGGCAACTGATGCTCTCGTTTTACACCATTACTGCCTTCACAGAAGCTATGGGAGGGAAGTAATAGCATAAGAAATTTCCATTCAGATAACTGGAAGTAAACCCATATGCCACTACTACGTGGGCTCTGGTAGCTGAACAGAAATGGGTGAGGGATATGACTTTGTCATCTGCAGGCTTTTTAATTCTACTCCTTTGTTTTTTGACTCCAAATCCTATTATCGCTGTGATCGCCCTACCCCTATCTGCGCTGGAATCTCCATACAGTGAGCTCCAAGTGAGAACATTCTGGGATTAGGAGAAAGGGGGAGGTACTGAGGCTCATATCACTTCTTATGGGTTTACCTACAACTGTGGCTTCACTCTGAATTCTCCCTGTCTTGGAGAAGTCGCCATGTGAGCAACGTGAGTTGGCCCACAATTAGCCTGGCCCTGCTAATGGCAGACAGCATAGATGAGAGTAAACATTTCTGAGGCTCCTTCAGTCTGTGACAATCCTTTGAATTGTATTTAATTAAAGAGTGTACACAATGGCTTTCTTTGCAGTAGCAAACTGTGCAGTAATCCTCTAACAATCGCTGGGATCCGGCGGGAAGGAAAACTCTCATTAATAAAGACTTTGGGGATAATTCCACACAAGAACTGCTGCAGAATTCAGAGCTGCAGGAAATCACATCTAGAAAAAACATTTCCTTTGTCTTTCTGCTCAGGGCTTCAGAGCGTGTGCAGAAAAAACAACCCCTGACAAACTCACCACAATTTTTACATGGTACCTTGGGCATGACAAGAGGGCTTAGCAAAGGAGGGTTTACTGAGTTTCAGCTTCACCCACAATGGATATGACCACGAAGTTGGATTAGTGTTCACTAGCTGATGTTAGTGTGAGCTAACCAAAGCTGGTCATGCTTTTTCTTTATCTACAGTTTTTGGATGGGAAATGTGAATTAATGTAATCCTCAGCTCTATGTCTGCATGGCAAGTTGCCTGCTACAGTGAAAGTGCCAAGCCCCAAATCTCTGTCTTTTCTACAGAAACAAAACCCAAACAGATAAACTAAAAGAACACAGCAAAAAAAAAAAAAAAAAACAGAACTGGGGAAGAAGTAAATTAAGTTTGTACCAAACTGTCTATAAAGTCTATTTCAGTATTTTCTAGGAGGAATAAGCCAAGGAAGGAGAGTTATTTAGCCTCTCATCCCAGGGAAGGTCCCCCTTGGCAGGCAAGATTTCCAGCTCTGGTGGGGTTATTTTCAGCCATGAGCATTTCGTCAACTGAGAGTTGACTTAAGGCAGCTGAACTTATTGCCCTACTTCACCATCAAGTCAGCTGAACTGCTGACCTACCAACAAAAAGAAACACACTTTTCTGTATCCTAATGATGCTCAAACCCATGATTTTTATTTTATTTCAGTTTTTGTTCCTACTGTCTTTGTTAACCTATAACAATGATGGCTATGATATGCGAGGGTTATTAGTACTATCACTAAAGAGGTGGAAGGAGGGTTGCTGTGATTGTTTGGGTTATTTATTTACTTGTTAATGCAGAAAATGAGCCATAGGCTCAACAGCTTCCAATGTGAGTCTGTTTGTTAACCTTGATGATTCAGTTAAAGGTCTTTAAACATTAAATTCACACATCACTGACCTTCTCCAGCTCAGTACTAGGTATTTTAGTGTGAACTGGTCCAACTACAGTCAGTGAAGTGAGATGAAAGCCTTCAGGGCTGACGTTCACTAGCTCTCTGTAAACTAGAAGGAATAGTAAAAATTAGTTCAAACTAAATATATAGCTTTTATCCAGTGAAAATGAAGGAAGATGTTACACACTGAGAAAGTGAGATACATCCCAATCTTTGTTTGTTTGTTTACAGAGTCATAACTCATTTAGTTTGGAAAGGACCTTTAAGATCTTTGAATCCAACCATCAACCTAGCACTGGCAAGTCCACCACTAAACCATGTCCCTAAGTACCACATCTACACGTCTTTTAAATAACTCCAGCAATGATGACTCAAACATCTCCTTGGACACTTCATACCTGGGAGAAGAAACCAATACCCACCTCACTACAACCTCATTTCAGGTGATTGTAGAGAGCAGTAAAGTCTACCCTCAGCCTCCTCTTCTCCAGGAAAAACAACCCCAGTTCCCTGAGCAGCTCCTTATAATACTTGTTCTCCAGACCCTTCACCAGCTTCATTGCTCTTCTCTGGACATGCTCTGTCCCCTCAATATCTTTTTTTTCGTAATGAGAGGTGCAAAACTGAACACAGTATTTGAGGCATGGCCTCACCAGCGCCAATTACACTTCCCTACTCCTTTTGGCCACTGTTTCTAATACTAACCAGGAAGCTATAGGTCTTTTTGGCCACCTGGACACAGCTAGCTCACATTCAAATCACTGTCAACCAACACCCCCCAGGTCCCTTTCCACAGGGCTGCTTTCCAGCCATTTGTCCTCAGGTCTGTAGCTCTGCATGAGGTTGTTGTGGCCCAAGTGCAGGATCCATCACTGAGCCTTGTTGGACTTCATTCAGTTGGCCTTGGTCTATAGATCCAGCCTGTCCTGTTGGAGACCTCAATATATATGAGTTAGCTGGTTTGGTGGATGCAGCATACAGTTAATTCACACAGACCCATGCCTCCTGGAATGAAAGTTGTTGGCCTACTGGGATATCCTAGAACATCTCAATTGAGGCTTGGTACCTTTGTTTGGGACAGTAAATCCCACTTCAGTGTCTGGCTGTGCCTGAAATCTGTGGGGATTGGGTGCCTAAATCCTCTTTCAGTCAATACAGGCACCCACCTTACTTAAAAGCTCACAGCAAGTAAACACGAGGACTACAAAAGCCAGGATCCACCCGTACTTTGGTGTTTTAGCTTTTGGACAGTCTTCTTACAGTGTTTTGCTTAATACGGATGTCTTTCTTCTTAGAGTGGATGAAAGAAAGTAGTTATTTTTAAAATTACGTCCAAAATCAAGTTTACCTGAATCTATCATGTGCCCGTGTTTCAGAATACAAGCGATGAATCAACCTCTTTTTTTTTAACAGAAAAGATGATAAAACATTTAGTCAAGACTAAATATTGGGCTTTAAAGGTAAACATGTAATCAGCCAATTTAGGCATGCATTTTTAGAAAAGGCAAGATGCGGTAGTGAAGTACTTTCTAATGGGCTTGGTAGAAAAATTACTGCTAAAAAAACCATTTAAAATATGTTGTAGAAGTACACAGTGCTTTGCCAACACTGATCAAAGTTAGAGCTGTATGAATTAATTTATAAAGTGAATACTTGAGTTATTTATAGATGTGAGATGAATTTGGCAATAGTTTAAGTCCAGAGAGTTAAAAATTTCCTTTGAAAAAGTCAGAATGTTTTGAAAACATTTCAATCTTTATATTTACAGTAAGTGTTCTGCAAATCTCTCATGCTTCACTTCATGCTTTTTTAAGGTTAAATAAAAAGGCAAGAAGTGCTGTAAATCAAAACAAAATGAATCTGTGGTATTTTAGATAAGCAAAGATAAAATTTCCTGAGATCTGTTTTACTTTGAGAAAAAGAAACACTTGAGTACAAAACCAACTCCAAATAATTCTCCCCTTCTCATGTTTGTTTGGGTTTTTTTTATTTTTAATTTTATTAGAAAAGCACATAATTAATTGTTTATACACCATTAATCATGGCCCACTCCAAGCCTAAAGGAAATAACAGTCTGAACAACACATGGGTGAAACGGGGAAGAGAGCAGATTGGGTTCATAAATGGTGAGGGTAAATTTAATGCGCTAAATTATTTAATAATATTAATCCAAAGGGCAATTTACATCAAGGATTTCTGGGCCTTCTGTCTTACAAACTTGTCTGGCAAATATATAGATAGAGAAATAGCTTACATATTTTGAAATGAGACTTGAAAAGTTCCGTTTTTTCCTTTCTCTGCCTATTTCTGTTGAAAATATATGCTTTTTCAAAGACTCTGCAAAAGTGAACACTGAATCGATGACTTTTTACAGGCAAAGGCTCAGCACCTGTCCTCAAAATCTGTCCTGGAGTCTCACTCAACTCATGTGTTTTTCTTACATCACATTTTATAGTGACAATACAAACTCAAGCTGAGACCTCTGCTCCCTTCGCATTATTCCCTCTTGCTGTCTTTTTGCAGCTGAGTTTCTGAGTGAGTTTCTCCCGTTAAATGCCTTTTCCCATCTCTTTGAAAGAGACGGGGCTTTGTGCAATCCGTGTGTCGTGGGACCTCAATACCTACTTGCAGTTGCCCTAGCAATGAAGCAAGGTGTTCCTTCCACGTTGAGAGCGTGTTGGTGACAAGGCGACCCTGTGTTACGTGACCCAGTGTCCAGCTCCTTATTCCTCTTTTGGAGTGTAGATTGTGTTTTGTACATTTTATGATTGATGCAGTTAATGAATTACAAGTTGTAAGGAGTCCACAATTAATTACCTGAACATTTATAGTCACTGTTTTATTACAAAACCGATATAATTAGGTCTGACTGAGGAGAAACCACTTGGGGCAAAAAGTCTTGTCATTGTGAATTTCCTGCTTTTTAGCTCCTTGATATCCTAATCAGTATCAGAGATTTCATTCTTATTTGATTTGGGTTTTGTTTTCCTTTGAATTAGCATGAGCCAGGAGGCAGGCCATGTGAGAACAGAGGGAATAAACCGTGTAAACACAGATCCCACTGCTCTTGGAATGATAATTAAAACTGCCATTTCTCTGCCCTACATAGCTGTTAGTGTTAGGTTAGTCGGACAGGGTTCTCGGAGCAAAAAGAAGGGGAATTGCTCCTGATCATCAGAATAATATAGGAAAAATATATCAGAATAATTAAGGAAGGTATGGGGGGAAATGCTGTTTTATTTGCCAGATTTCAGGTTACATGCCGTTCTCTCAAGCAAACACAAAATAAGGCTGGATGTATATCTTCATTGTGCAGTGTCCCAGGAGAGCTCAGATGGACGTGAATCCCCAAGAACACATCTCTGAAGACAGATGGATTTTACTTACTCTCTTCTTCTCTGCCCTTTCTGCAGGCATCCAGCACACGTCCGGAGTGCAGCATCATGCAGGAGATTGAAGAGGAACGCAGCCAGTGCTTGGCAGAGCTTACTGGGGATAACCAGACGTCAGGTATGGGGACACTGTCTTCTCTCTCTAGTCTGCAAGCCAACATCACCCAGCCTCGCGTCTGCCTTGTCCATGCCATTTCTCACCCTGTCTGCTGCTGGAGCAGGGCAGTTACTCCAGCTGATGTTGAGGTCTTACATTATGAGGGAGAGAAATAGGTACTTCCGAAGTACAATTCAACCAACCAAGAGTTTGAATATCTCACTGGGGATCACTCACTGCCTTTCATCTGTGTAAGCCTAGCTTAGGTGTCTCAGTGTGTTTAATCACAGTCAGGCATCCATCTCTCTGAACTGGAAATGTCTTAACCATTTTTGTCCTGGGATCAGAAAGCCTGAAGTTCTTGTAGGCCTTGGTTTGCTGCAAGAGAAGTCACAGAAACCTCCTTCCACTTAACTGCCCTCCCTTCCCTATACCAATTTTTTTCCTGCCCTGACGGTGAAGTGGATGAAGGAAGAATGTGCTTCAAGACTGCAAATTATCTGTGAAATTGGGCTGGGTGGCTGAGATCCTCTCCTTGTTCACATAATGTGGAGCACGCACCACATTTTGGGCATTCCTCCTGGAAGGCTTTCTGTTTCCACTCCCTGCTTTCGTGATCAGGAGAGGAGGGCGAGGCAAATGATTCCAGCTTTGCTCTCCAGCCTCGTAAGGTTTCTCCATCCCAGCCTAAGGCAGCTACCGTGTACCTCCCTTGAGAAGCAGGCGTGGCACACTGTGCATTGGACACATGGGGTTTCAGAGCAGGAGAGAGACTATGGGATGTTGGTGCAAGCAGAGGAGCTGTAGACCAACCTGCCAGCTAGAATGTGGGTGGGTGATGTTGAAAAGGACTATGCTAACACAATTCCCCAGTTGGCAACCTGCAGAGAGCTTGGGAAAATTTGACACAGCCACCCATGCTTGGTTTTAAATTGTAGAGATTATTGTGGCAGAGAGAGGAAGCTTTTGGTTTTGATGCTGTGTCATCCCATCCCACAGCAGCGTCAAAACCCCAAGAGCAAACTATCAAGTGGGACCTTTCCCCCTCTGATGCCTTTCAAGTTACAGGTCCTGGTTTTGTGAGAGAAGAAGATGTAAGGATCTGTGTCAAGTTCTGAAAAGAAGGGATCACGTTGCTGGAGGAAGGAGTGGGAAGATGTGTATCCTGCTTGATATTTGCACCCCACCTCCTGAAAGAGGAAAAAGTGGAGGAGGATGTCCTCACATCATCGCCCCCTTGCCAATGCTTGCAGTTAGGCTACAGATTGAAGGACTGTCTGCACGATGCTTAAGGATAGAATAGCAACCTGGGAACAAGCTGATCCCTGCAGGAGCTTTACTGAATGCAAAGACAGCTTTTGGCCCCTGCTTTTATCTACTAAGATAGAGGTTTCTTTGATTCGGAAACTGTTTCAAGTGTCCTTGTACCGTTAAAGGGAGTCATTTGATGAAATGTTCTCCTGGAATCCAGTAAAGGGAAAAGTCAGAGTAGTTAAAACATTCATCTGAAAGCCAATTAAATGCTTTGTTTCATGTTCATAGATATTTAAAGAAATTCAATTAAATACAGCATATTCAAAATGGAAGAAGAAATGCTTAAAGTGTTAGTATTTTTTCTATTTTTGCAAAATCATATTTTACATTTGAAATTTTAATCCAAGCCAGCTTTTATTCTCGCAATGAACTCAGCCATTGAAAATATTTTTTTGTGATTCTAATCTTAAAACACACTCTATCATATTGCAAACCATAATGCCCAAACACTAGCAAGTATATAAAAATCCTTTGGAATTTTTTTTCCCCAATGGAATGCTGAAATGTTGGACTGCAATAATTCTGCATTTCTACCAGTTGCTACCTGTAGTCATGAAATGGGACTCGTTCAGAAATTACAGGTGTGACCACTATAAAATATTTTTTGTCCGTGGACACAATACCTGCTGCTCCTGTTTTAATGTCAGATGTCGTTATTCTGGGTAGAAATGATCATTCGTGACATCAGTGTGGAACAAATATGTGTAGGGACACAGCACTTATCCAACCAAATTTTACACTGTGATTTGTATGGAAAACAGTTGGCATCCATTTGTACCAAACCGTTGGCACAGGAAGGACATGGATCTGTTTGGGCGAGTCGAGAGGAAGACTGCAAAGATGATCAGAGGACTGGAGCACCTCCCCTAAGTACTGGCTAGGAGCTGGGCTTTTTCAGCCTACAGAAGAGAAGACCCCAGGAGACCTTATTTTAGCCTTACAGCACTTAAGGGAGGCCTACAGGAAAGCTGAGAAGGGTCTCTTTATCAGGGAGTGCAGTGATAGTACCAGGGGGAACGTTTTTAAGCTGAAAGAGGGGAGATGAAGATTGCATGTTAGGAGGAAATATTTTACTGTGAGGGTGGTGAGATACTGGAACAGGTTGCCTTGAGAAGTTGTGTAAGCCCCATCCCAGGAGGTGTTCAAGGTCAGGTTGGATGAGGCTTTGAGCAGCCTGATCCAGCAGGAGATGTCCCTGCCCATGGAAGGGATATTGGAACTGGATGATCTTTAAGGTCCTTTCCAACCCAATCCATTCTGTGCTTCTATGATTTGAGAGATCAATACCTGACTCTTATCTAGACATAGCTGCCCTAGCAATCAACAGAAAGAAACTGGAAAATTTAATTGGTTCTCAAATGGGTGAATATGGGTGAATCATCTTATGGAGAAGTCTGTTTTAAAAATATTGTGGACAGGTAAATTGAAAGTGCCTAAATGAGATGTTTCCGTGTTGGAGTGTTAAAAGCTAAGTGTGTGAGCACAAGTAGGTCGAAAAAGATGTGTTTCTGGAGTGGCACTCCATATCTTCGGTAAAAGCATAGCTGTAAAATAAAACTTTGAACTTTGACGGTTGGGGGCGAGGGGGAAGTTTTTTGGGGAGAAATGTTGTGAAGATGATGATATGCAGTCATATAGTTATGACTGTTTAATCTGAGTGTTGCTGGAAAGAAAAAATCCTTCTAAAACTCTCAGGAAAATGTAGTTTTAACACAGTTCAGTCCCTCAGGGAAGGAGAATGGAAAGCAACTGATATTCTCTGCTGTCCATATTGTAATACCTTGATTTGTGGTCAGGTAAGTTTGTTGCCTTTTGCACATTCCACATCCCTTCAACAAAAAGAAAATCACTTGAGATTTAACAACCAATTTGTTATCCTTTCTAATTAAATGAGTGGAAATGAAGAAACACCACTTCGGTACAGTCTGGAAATAAAGCTTTGTTTAGAAGCCATTATCAATTGTATTGATTAGAGGGGTTTAATCAAGGATGTAATTTGATGTGTCAGATACATTAATCACTTAGTAAGAAGCACCTGATGGTAATGCTGAGATTGATCTCCAGCTCGGGAGAAGCAGGTAGATTTCCACTGATAAAAAATAACATCTGTCTTAATGCTCCTTTGTCTTCAATACCCATTCCTTATGGGTGAGATCAACTTACATGGGTGAGATCAACTTTTTCTTTTCAAATTAAATTTCTGTGTTTTTGGTGCTGGTAGTAGATACCAATTGCTGTTTCTAGTGGCAGCAGAGTCCACAGCACTGCTGTTTATTATTGGCAGGATGGGAGTGTGTGTTCCCTGCTAGGAGTGTGATTCAGTATCAGTGAAGTTACCCACACTTGAAGAGGCTGTAGCAAGGACACAGGACAGCTGCCAAGGTCACAAAAGCATGACTACTTCTAATGAGAAGGCATTAGCTTATCAGCACAGGAAGGGCTGCAGAAGACGCAGCTGAGGAGAAAGCAGCAGGGAAGACCAGTTTAAGCTGGCAATGTGTACACAGGAGAGTAAAACGGTTGTGAGATCAAAGTCTAGACTTTAAAGGAAGTTTGTAACACTCCGAGGATACTGAACAGCCTTTCTGGAGGTCTGAGGGAAGGAGTGTTTTATTGACTTCATGGCAGAGCTTGCCCAGTTTATGAAAGGGTGTGTGGGATGCAGTTGCATATTGCAATACCAGGCTGGATTTCATGAGCAGGACTGCTCTTGCAGTCCTCTGCCCTGTTATCCTTTACCTCCATGCTGAAATAACTAGTAAAGTGACAGTGGTGATTCAGTACAGAAGTGTGTTCTTTACCATGAAAATCAAGACTAAGTAGACTTAAGACTGGTTTGTCTCTCATGGACAAATAGCTGTTGTATTGGAATAACTTTTAGTGACGGATTTCTTTCACTTGATTTTAGGTAGCTCTACTATATTCTGGCCAAGTGTAGGCACCTCTTAGGATGTGATGAATGATGTTCTAATTGTCTTCATTGTTGACAAGATCTTCATTTACTATGAGGTGATTCTTAGTGAGCAGCTCAGCTGTGTTGGATGGAAAGAAATGGTTCCTGTCCTGGTGTTCACTGGCTTGGACGGGATTTGGCCAAATGAAGTGAAGTCTCAATTTCATCTTTAGGAGTGATGAATATCTTTGTTTACATACAGAATTGCATTCCAGGAAGCTAAACTTTCAACCGAGTATTTGTGAGATGAGCCCCCAAAGGGTGCTCACAATATATTTTGAGCCATTATTAGAAAAAGTCTTCTGAAAAAGCTATAACTGTGCCATTGGCAGGATTCTTCCCTGCTAATGCAGGAGACAATTTACAAAATGCTTCATGTCAATCTCTGTGCAGACTGTGTTCCTAAAGGATCTAAAACTCAACTCAGTGAGGTTGCTTGCACCATTTCTATGAAGTGATATTGAATACTTTTTGCTGGGTTTTGACATGTTGGAAAATGAGTTTTGGTTATTCCTTTCCTTATCACACAGCTAAGGAGAATGTACTGCTGGATTGCATCACATACGGATGTGCCAAAATGTTGGACTAAAGAAATTTGTGGTTTTGTTATGTGTGAAGTGTCTGGTTTTCCTTGTAGGAAATCGGTCGTTCTCATGGTTGACATGAATAACACGGATTATATCTGCTTGTAATGACGCCATGCAAATGTAAATAATTAGCTGTAGATGCCTTAATTTCCCACCCTAAACATCTTTTAATCCCATGCTATTCTGGTTTCAAAGCTGGTCCCCCTGCAAACTGTCTCATTTGATACCCATAGATTATTGCAACTACAGCAGCACTGTGGTAGCAGTTAAGGTGAGTGATTCCTGAGTCTCTTGGCCTTAGTTTTACTCTTTTAAAATAGAAATATTAGTATTTTCCTACCTAGCAGGGGTAAGATAAGGACAAATACACTGAAAAGTGTCTAGCTTTTTTTATGATTGAGACTTACAAAAGTACTTTGAGTAGAAAGAGGAATAGGAAATGCAGTATTTTTGGTAGCACCCATAATTTAAAATCCCAGGAAACTACTATGTCTCTGGGTAGAAATAACACCCCAAAAGGGAAAATTCATGACATCCAGCTTAAGTTCCCTCTTCTCTTTCTCCACCTCTCTTCTGTCAAATAAATCTGTACATAGTATCATACATCAGTCTGCAATGACTTTGGGTACAAATCTTTGGATGATGTTCTCCTAGAAGGTGCTTAAGAAGTTTCTTGGGGATGCTCAAGTTATATGTAACATAAACAAAGCCACATTTTGCTTTATGCCATTGCCAAGCAGTGCAGTGGTGTAACAGGCATGCAAAGGCAAGAACTCAAATCGTCTAGAACATCTGGACATTTAGTTCAGCAGCACTTTGGTGCAGTTACACCGCTGACTGGTTCTGGTTCACACACCGCACTGGTTTCTGCAACATCAGTGCACTGTAAGCAACCAATAGCAGGTCAGGTCAGGTCTGAAGGGTTGGCTGCATCGTTCAAAAGATTTCCAGGTCATCCCAAATTTTCAGCAGCCAGTGGCTGTGGGATACCTGCCTGGGTGACTGCAGGATCAGTTTAGCCAAGTTAATCCTAGGTTTGAATGTCTTCAGTGAGAGTGCTCTCTGTAACCCTGACAGACAAGCATGATGAGAAATTTTTGAGAATTGCTTTGTAGTTTGGAGTCTGCACGCTGCCGGTAGCTGCTATGATAGCAGGCTATGAGATATCCAGTAGCTGCCTGTGCTATCTTCTTCCCCTTTCTCTTTTCTTTGTGGCTATACAAGGCTGCTTCTTGAGTGGCGTCTCCTACTACTTCAGTATCAAAAAATAACAAAGGCAATTGCGCAAGCTGGAGTTCTCCAAGGCAATTAGTCAATTTAGGAGCTTATAATAAACAGAGTTCTTCAGTCCTCTGCATTATCTTGACAATGCTTACAAACATATTTCAAAAGTGAAGAACGGAATCCCATCCCCACTGAAAACCAAGATAATTTTTTAACCAGGACATCTCTGTGCAATACTGACTGCTTAGCTGGCAATAGTTAGCAGCAGTAGGGAAGCTTTCCCAAGGGTCAGGAGGAAAGGATGGTTGAAGTAGGTTTTGATTTCCAGGCCTGCAGCTGTTGGCAAATCTCGCATGTGAAGTGCAGCTGAGCACCTACAGGCTTGCTGCAAGGCAGATCTCACTGCTGCATTGCTTCTTGCTGACTTCCACTTGCTTTTCTTTATTTAATGATCCCCAAGCACAGAGAGTGTTTTCGGTTTTGTTTTTAAGAATGCTTCACCTCTCTATGAGTGCAGTTTACAAACAGTTCAGCTTAACCTGAAGTGTTTAAATGAAATAAAAAAAAAGTAACTCTCTTTTTTGTTAAAAATACAAGGAAAGCAATCTGGTCTAGGTTTGTTGGCTCAGCTCATTATCAGTTTATCCCAATGTTGCTAATCAATGTGCTCTGTAATCAGATATTCTTTCAGATGCAGGAGAGTCATTTAGGGATGGCAGTTGAATGAGGTATTTTGACTTGTGTTTGGGTAGAATGAGCAGCTCTGAAGACCATGCTGCTGTACAGAAAGTATGGTGTTCCATGGTAAAAAGATTTTGTGGAGAGAAGTGGGAATATCAGGGCAGCTCTTTGGTGCAGAAATCCTGGCCGAGTTTTGGAGTTTAATGGCGTGGAAGTTTTGAGTATGAGAGAAAATATACAAGAACAGAGAGGAGACCTCTAAACCACAGACGACTCCTGGCATTAGAGCCTGGTGACCTGAGCAGATGAGATGCATTTTTCTGCATTGTAGTTCCTTGGCTCATTATCACAAAATCACTGAGTTGGTAGGGACCTCCTGGTATCATCTAGTCCAAACCCCTGATTAAATCATTGTCAACCAAATCAGGTTGCTCAGGACCATGTCCAGTTGGGTTTTGAATAAAACACGACCTCTCTAGACAACCTGTTCCAGCGTTTAAGTATGTTAACAGGGGGAAAAAATTAAAATCTTAATTTTAAGTGGAATTTCCTGGTTTTTAGTTTGTGCCCATTGTGTCTCTGTTTTCTTTGCTTCCCCATGAACACCATTGGATATTTATACACATTGATAAAATCCCCACTGAGCCTTCTCTTCTCTAGGCCAGAGTGCCAGTTCTCTCAGACTTTCTTCATATATGCTTCAGTTCCTCAACGTTTTTTGCAGCTCTTTGCTGGACTCCTTCTAGTTTGTCCATGTCTGCCATATATGAGCCCAGACCTGGACCCAGCACTCAAGATTAGTCTAACCAGCACTGAGGAGAGGGGAAGAATCATCTCCCTCAATCTACTGGCAAAACTCCTCCTCCTAATTCAGCCTAGGATAATATTCACCTTCTTCGTGGCAAGGGTGTATTGCTGGCTTATGTTCAACCTGTAGATACTTCTCTTCAAAGCTACTCTCCAGCCTGTATGTGTGCATGGCATTATTGCTTCCCAAGTGTAGGACTTCGTGTTTCCCTTTGCTGAACTTCTTTATAGTTGTCACTTTATGGTTTTTCAGGACCTTTCTTTTTTTTTTTTTTTCTCCAAAAGGGAAGACTTTCAGCTTGATTTGTATCCTAAATTCTTGCAGAAGTTAAGTTCAAGTGAAACAAGCTCAGAACTTCAGAAGTTCACACCTGGAGGCTGGCAGCATCTCAGAGTCAGACCAGCATTTAGTCTATCTGTTCCTCACAGTTCAGTAGTACAGAGATAGCTGAGATGATTTTCTGTGTGTCAGTAAAAATTGCCAATAGCCATCAAGGAGCTGCTGTAGCTGAGCTGCTTCTTATACCTGAAGTACTTAAGCACTGCACTTTATATTTGCAATCTAGACCTGTCTGTCTTCCAAGCAGGACTTGAAACATGATCAAAATGTCAGAAAAGTTGAAAATGTGGAGAAAAAAGACAAACACAATAGTACCAGTCCCCTTCACAATGCCTATTCATATCTGCTCAACTTGTGCAGGCTTCACATTTGTTGTGGGCAATGGGGCTGAGTTCTGCAAGCCCATCACCAGCATTGTCACATGCAAACAAATTGAGGTGGGAAATGACCCATGTTGTTTATTCTCCGTAAACTGCTTTTGCTGTTCTGCAGGCCTAGAGTGGAGGTTGGCTTGAAAAGTCACATTTGGAGCTTGGGTTCTTTGACAGTTTCCTTTAAAGAAGTCAAGGCGTGTTTGATGGGAGAAGAAGCAGTGGACATATGGAAGTTAAAAGTCAAGCTGGAAAAACGTTAATGAAGTTTAAATGAGGAGTCTGTTTATTCATCACCATCTGTTTATTGTGCAGTAAGATAAGAAATAATTAATACTTCCTTGCTTGCAAAAGTTCAAGTGAATTCTCACCTTCCAGTTGCATAAGACCTCCCAGGATAGATGATGTGTCAGTCGGATTCGCATGACAGCCTGGTTATCAGCAGCTCTCCAGGCGCTCCATTGCCACAGCAGGCATTACATGTCTGATGGTAACACCAGCGCTCCAGGGTGGAGAATGGGGGTGAATGGATCGCTCACCCAAGATTGGGAACGTGCTGTGTTTTCTGGCTGCGTTAGGGTTGTGCTACCTCTCTGAAACTTGCTAAGTCCTCATGTGTGAGTTTGTAACACCTTCACGTACATGAGGATGGATATTTTTGTGAACAAACGTCACTGGTTTAAACTCATTAGCAGAGGGAGTATTAAGGTGAGCTGCTGAACTGACAGAGTATACTAGTTTCCAGGGGAAATATGTATTTTGGCAGATATCCAAAGTGGCCTCTGGGTAATAATGCAAGGTGGTGCTGGTATAGCCAGAGGAGAGACCTGTCTGCAGGCTGAGAAGATATACAGAGAGGTCTTCCTTGCAGGGGAAGCAGGCAGGCTTGTCCGCTTGGTTCAAAACACTCAAAGAATAAAGTCAAGTAAAGTAGTCAGACCTTTGGACAGGGGTTGGCTCCTGTGAGCCCTTAGCCATAGGTCAAAGTTCTTAACAGATGCTTTTGGCTAATTAGCGCGGCCTCTAGTTGTCATTTCAGAACTGTGTAGGGCTCTCCTAAGTCTTGTACTATATCCACCAGCCCTTTCAGAAATCTCACATACCCGGGGACGTCAGGAATGGCATTAAATGCCTACTGCTGGTCAGCTAAATCCAGCCCTGAGCATCAAGTTGACGTATGCAATGAAGCCTAGAGAATTTAGTTCAGCCTAAAATAATACATATGGTTGATCTTAATGATCTCTTTAAAGGCAAAGGGATCTGCAAGATATATTTCCACATTATCTTTCATTCACTGTACTTTATTACTCTGGTCTAGGTGATAGAAAAGGTGTCTTTGTTTCAGTCTTGCTGTGAAACAAGAGCAGCATCAGGCAAATTCCAGATATGACGTCAGTCCTCCCCATTCCTGGACAGTGTGTACTCTAAAACAGCAGAAAATTCAGCCATCAAGAGCCTAAAACATAGACTTTCATTTATCTCTCTTAGAGAATCAGTACCAGAGTCAAGATGCCTTTTATTTAAGAGAAGTTTATCCTCCTTTTATAGGAGAGTGGCCATGATACTCAGTTGGGACAGGACTCTTCATGGTACCTCCAAAAGGTAGCATTTTCCCTAACTGCCCTGAGACTCTTCCCAGCCACCAACACTTCGTGCTGCAGCTCTTAGAGGTGGAGCCTGCTCTCTGGAAATTCAAGAGAGAAAAGTCTGCCCCGTAGTTCTCAGAAGATAACTTTTCCTCAACCACACTAGGAAAGCCGGTTTTGGAAACATGAGAAGAATGCATGTATTGCCATGGTGGTACACCCAGCTTCAACCCTTAGATGTGAGCAGCTCCCAGACTGTTATGCTGGCTGCTTCAATCCTGTCTGAGGCTGATGGCCATTTTTCCAGGCTATGAGTGTCCTTCTGAGGAAGTAGTACCCAAAGATGTTTTTCCTACACATCTGCTATCCAGCTGTTCATCCTTGCTTGGTAACTCACTGTTCAAGAAGGGTGCACCTCTCCGCTGAGGACTGCTAGTTCCTGGGTGAATACTGGTACCTTCTCAGCTGTTTGTTGTTGTCTGAACGTACCGTGTCACCTGAAGTCTAGATATCTATCAGTGACAGGGTGAAATTCAAACAGATCTACACAGCACCTCATCATTCTTCTCTCTGATTTTTTGCTTTTACCTCATATTTCTTCAGAAACCAGCACGAAATAAGACATTACAACATCTGTTTTCTGCCTTAATATGCTATAGGGATGGAAGCTTTTCTTTTGTTTTGCCTGTTGCTGACATGTTCTGACTGCAATCTTTCTAACAAACAGCAGTGTTTACTTGACTTGGGAACTGCTGTCTTTTAGCCTGTCGGGATGAACAGCCATTTAGTGGACGTGTCTTGTACTGAAAAAGGCATTTTAGTTTGGAGACTATATAACATTTTAAAATGCCATCAGACTTTTTGGTTATCTTTTATTTTTGTTAGCATGGGATAATGTGTTATTGCACACAGCCTTAGTTATGGAGAGGTTGCAAAAATAAGGAAAAAATGCCATTTCTACAGACCAATGGAGAGCAAATTCAAAGCATTCTCTCTGGATAATTGCTCAGACAAAATCCATCTATGCATGGCTTTTGTTTCTGACAACAGCTTGTATTTGTCCCCCTTGCATCCTGTCAGATTTCTGGTTAAGAAATCTCTGCTTCCTCATCTTTTTCATTTGTCTTTTCCTGCTGACTATAAGAGCACTTCCATGATGGTATCTACCCTTTCTACATAGGGTAAATGCATTGGAAAACATTGCATATATCATCAGATATGAATTCCTATTACAATATATTGCTGAGATCTGACACCTGCTGCAGCCAGTAGAGATTTTTCCACTGATTTTACTATCCATTTGACTTCATGTAGTCTAGGTGCTTTTATTTCTTGATATCCAAACCTGTTAACATAGAACAGTGGAATTCATGTGAAGCTGAGGTCAGAGGTATCGTGCTTGATATCCGCCAGCCCTAGGTAAGGTTTCTGTTATGGAAAGTTTTTAAGTTATTGGTGTCACACAAATTTAGCTTTTCTTTTGTTTTACCTTCTAACCATTAAATATGCCTCCATGTGAAGCCAAAGTTTTCTGGTTCCTCCCTCTTGTCCCTTCCTACAGAGCTAAGGTACAGGGCTCCAACAGAACATTTCCTGCAGATGCCTTTCTACATTTATGGGTGAGAAGCATATTTCCAGCACAAACTCCAGCATGTTTATTAAGCAAGAGCGAGATCACGAATATTTTATATGACACTCTCTGCTCTTGTGTAAGGACTGCAATATATTTCTAGCAGCAAGACTAGGTAGTCTGTGGCTTACAGTTTGTAGAGGAAACTTCCATTTTACCTTTCCTTTTTTTGATGAGGTGTCATATCTTAGCCCAATATTTACTATGAAGAAGAGCAACACTGACTGAAAATCTCCTCCATCACAAAGCACATCGTTTGATCTTGAAGGTACTGGATGATCCTTTAAAGTAGCAACAGGTTAAAATCCCTCTTAATCATGCTGTAATTGCTGCAAGAGAGAACTTCCACAGCTTATTCCAGTCTGGTAAGCTGTGAGCACGTCACCAGGGGGGTGTTATTTACCTGTTCCCCTTCAACGAGCAAGTCAAGCTCGGTAGCTTTGTGGAAGGGTTTGCACTTCATTAGCGTGGTCAGGTCTCCTGAGCTCTTCTCTTGATGCTACCATTCAAGTTACCATATAAATTTAAGGAGATCTAGGTATTCATGCAGATTGGACTAAATGTTGGAAAGTTGAGGAAAAGTCTCCAAACTCCACTGCACTTGAACCAGCAGTGAGACCTGCTGCACTCGTGTCCTGTCCTCACTCAGCCTGTTTTATTAGGAAGACCCGCAAAATCTCTAATGCTTTCTTCCTTGCAACTCCTCTCTCTCCTTCTGGTAGACAACACAGCGAGGTATGGAAGAGCTAGATCCTGGGTGAATCCCGTTTTAGATCTTAGATTATCAGAGAAATCACTTTTGCCTCCACAACGGTTAAAAAAGCATTGTTATAGAGGTTAAGCCTAGTCATCTTCAGTATGAATTGCTGTCTGAAGTTGCCAACATAGGAAAAGATATATAGGAAGAATAGGTACCTAAATTTAAAGTCTGATCTCTATAAATCCGGTTCCAATCAACTTCTGGAAGAATAGAGTAATTTGAGCAAGAAGGGAGGAAACCACTAAAGCATGCTTTGTGTTGAGAGCACTAGAGATCTATCTCTTGTTTAGATTCTGGTGAGGAGATAAGTAATGTTTTTGGCAACTCACTTTGTAAATCTTTGTCTTAACTCTTGGATCTTCCGTTTCAGTTTACATATTCTGGAATTAGGCAGAAGGGCTTAGCTCACAAATTTGATTTATAAAAAGAGTGATGAAAAAAGTGTTTATTTAGTTTGTTGTTTAAAGAAAGTACAAAAGATTATACTTTTTTTTAAACTTATTGCTTAGTGCCGATGATGGAAAAACTCATAGGATTTTCATGCTTAAAAATAATCCTCCAGAAGGAGTCCCTGGTGATTTCTTTCACACTGTTTAGAATTACTCTGGGGGCTTAAGGTGAGGTTTCCTTCAAATGCCTTTGAGTCAAGTTTCTGCAAGCATTTTGGGAGAAGTATATCTTTTGAGATTTCCTGTTGAGTGCTTGGACAACTTCTACTGGAAACCACTGCAGAAATGCAAACCAGCTTTTATAGCAAGTAATGATGTTCTTGTTACTCTTAGTCTTGAATGCAGAGTGGGAAAAATGAAATCACTATCTCTGTCTTGCCACAGCTATTGCGACAAAGTCCAAGGTAAACTTTTTTTTACTTACCCTCAGTCTGGGAATCCTTTTATTCTTCTGTGATTGCCCAAGTCCATTTTCTGCTGAGGGACTGCAAATCCCTCACTGAGGGATGAATAAAGGATCATCAGTGCATCAGAGAGAGTACATCAGTGGTGGGAAGGAAATGCTACAGTGTCAGGGTTTTGCATGCCCTGGCAGGATTGTGGTTTTCCTTCAGCTAAATGATTTCTCTGTCACATCCTGCCTACAGTGCTAGAGTGATAGCAAGCAGCATGACAGGCAAAAAAGAGCCAAATTAAATGCAAAGCCATGGAAAGTTGAAAGTGGAGCTCTGAGGGGATGGGTTTGCTTCAGAGCAAACTGTCAGTGTTGATAAAAAAGAAAAAGGTTATGAGGTGGACCTAGGGGAGGAGAGATGCCCGCAGGATGAGTGTATGAGTGAGGCTGGGGTGGGGTGTGAGGATCAGGAAGGCACAGCAGAAACGGGTTTAATTTTACAGGAAAGGTTGGGGGGATTCATTTACTGAAACCTTGGAGTCAAGCTAGCCCTGGTCAAACCCAACCTGCCACAGAAAAACAAGGTAAAAATCTATTCTGCAAGTCCAGGGCAAGGCAGGATGTGGTAGAATTAAACCCACAAAAGATACAAGGGAGAAATGATAGGGAACTGCTTCCACGCTAGAAGAAACTAAATAAGCTGGGACACTTCAGCTTGAAAAAGAGACGCCTGAGGAAGGATATGAAAGAGGATTTTATGTTTTTTCTCCTCAGGGAAAGGGATATTCTGATTAGGTTGTGAATATTTCTGTCTTTGTAAAAGAACTAGGCAATTCCTAGTGAAACCAGCAAAAAGCATGTTCAAAGTGAATTCAGAAAAGCATGTATTTTTTTCTTTCAGTGGACATTTAAACGGGGCAACTCCTTGGCCCAGGATGTTGTGGCTTGTAACATTTCTGTGCTTTCAGAAGTAAAATCAAATTGCATTTAATTTAAAATATCTATGAGATAAAAAGAATCTATCTGAAGTTTTTTTTAAGATATAAATAGAATATTATCCCTGACTGAGGAAACCGCTTCTCATTGTAATCTGCAGCAATAGTAGCAAACTAAAGCCTCTGATGGGTTTTCCTAGCCTTTACTCTAGCTGAAACCAAGCTGCCTGTCTGGAACCAAGTTAGCAGATTCTTGCAGAAACTATCTTTTGGGATCTGTTTTCTTCAGCTGGGCAAAAGCTTAGTGCTCAACTGGAACAAGAAAGTCGATGCATTGGAAATTAGCTGTAATGAGACCAAACTGGGCAAACCACAAGTGAGCACTTAGGCTGCACTTCTGCACGAGCTTGTCAGTGGAAGAATAAAGGTCAGCCAATAGCTATTTACTCTCCTAACCTCAGAGAATTTGGAAACTACCTGCTGATATCAAATCAGAATGAAAATGAGTTTCTATTGCACGCACACCAACTAGTGATGGTACCCAGTGATATCTTGATTAAGCTTAACTTAATCAAGACGCATCTTTGCCTGTTATGTATCTGTGGGTGGTGAGAGGTAGGCAAAGATCTGAAGATACTCCCTGCTAATAGATATCTTTGCATCTGAACATGGATTCAAAGAGCAAAGGTCTTGTGTTTGAATGTCCTTCAGACGAGACCAGGAGCAACACTGTCCATTAGGGAGAATTTGGTGTGAATGACAAATGTGCTGAAAGGTTTATTTTCTGGATTGGGGGTTCATGTAGGTTAAGAGAGTGCCTGGCACCAGCCTATTGCCATTCATTTCTTTCCTCAGCCAAATCTAGTCATGTCTCAGAGCCGTGCCAGAGCTCTGGAGGTCATCTTTATTCATGAGAGAAAGTTACTCTCTGCTGCTTCCCAGATAAGCTTTGACCATACATTTGCTGTAAGTGTAGACATGACTCAAATAAATGGTTTTTTGTGCTCTAGTCTGCCGATTTTGCAAACTGCTGTATACCTGTGCCTCAGGACAATTGACTTGTTTTGTGGTTATTATTCTTTTAAACGGAGAGGAAATGAGGGCCTGAGCTTTGATTCACATTTATCAGAGACACTGGAAAAGGTTACCACCTTCAGCAGTTGTGGTGGGGTTTCCTAATTCATTGCTGTCAGGACTGTGTCAGTGGTCTTCAGTCACTTCCGTGCCGGAAGCTCTTGGAGGATGGGTCTCCAAAGCCTGTCTGAGGCTGTTGCAGCCCTTTGCTTGCAGTTGGAGAATTTGGCTTTCCAAAAGGGAGGCTGAGCTGCTGGATGCAAAGATCTGAGGTCAGATCTTTGTGTGTGACCAACAGACTCCAAGCTCATTCTTTGAGCAAGAATTCAGGAGCCTGCTTCAAGAGGGAGAGAGGTGGCTGCTATTAATTACACAATTGTGTGACTTATAGTGCAATGATGAACAGTTTGATCTGTTTATCTAAATGAAGGTTAAAAGGCAGCTTCATTAAGGTTGTGAAGGATTTGTCCCTGCAGCCCTCCAGAAGAAGATATTTGGCTTCAGAGAGCACTTCACAATCTACAAGGCAACAGCAGGATGAGGCTGAATATCTGGAAGTCACAGTTAAAATAATTGAAAAGGAAGACTGTCTTTTATATATCTATATATTTATAATGACAAGAGTTTAAAGAGTGTACCTGATTACCCAGGGATGTAGCAAGTGCTGCCGTCTTGAAAAAGTCACATGCATATTTTTACACTGCTTCTCCAGACTCACTTGTGATCCTTCCCAAAGCAAAGCACAGCCCTTGGCAGTGTGTATGTCTTGGCTTTCAGTAACAAGCAAATGAGCAGAACAGTTCTTTTTAGTGAAATGGAATTGAAGGGTAGGTGTATTCGTGGCTTACTTGCACCTGCTGCCTTGGGTAAGTATTGATAAATACCTTTGCATCCTTCCTACAGATCCTGTGTGCAAGGGAGAAGAAAACACCTAATTAATTAACGGAGAAGCACTTAGCAATCACCAAATGTGATTTGATCAGGCAAAACAAACTGTCATCCTTATTACATCCATGAAAGCCAAGTGATGCCACAGGGAAGAGAGGGATTTCCTTTTCTCAAGGCACTTTGCAGTTGTTTCTACCCTAAAATAGTTTTCTTAAGTATTGATCTGTCCTGCTGACATGACTGAATATTGCCTGTCAACACCCTGATGCTAGCAGTTTGCTAGGGTAAATTCTATCAGTTTTGGAGAAAGAAAACCATTTTCTGGAAGGCTGTTTTAAGGTTGTCTGTGTCCTGGTTTGGATGGGCAAGCACAAACTTTGGCCTGAGGTTGCAATGGGATGACTACAGGACAAGCAGCAAGCATTGGGCTGCAAATGCAAAGCGTCTTGCGGGCGTCATTCCTTGCATTGTTCCAATTCATTAAACTTGAGTTACTCATGCATGCCCTCTTCTAGTCATAGGAGACAAGAGGACACCTCCGAAAAATGATTCATTTTCTGAACTTTAGATAACCACTCAATAGTGATGTCAACTGCCAACCAGAGCTCTGGTTTCCATTGGCTTATTTAGATTTACACTTCTGACTTTTAGGTGTATAAAATTTAAGAATATAAATCCCATTTTTAAAACCTGGACCCTTCCAGGCAGCTGCATATATATTTTTATCACAATATTTTCAGCACATGGAATAGATCTTCCTGGAAGCTATGCTAAAGCACATGGAGGACAGGGAGGTGATTAATGGCAGCCAGCATGGCATCACCAGGGCAAAGTCCCTTCTGACCAGCTTGGTGGCTTTCTATAATGGGGTAACCTCAGCAGTGGACACAGGTAAACCAACGGATGTGATCTATCTGGACTTCTGTAAAGCCTTTGACACAGTGCCCCACAACATCCTTCTCTCTAAATTGGAGAGAGATGGATTTGATGGGTGGACGGTAAGGTGGGTAAGAAACTGGTTGGATGGTCATATTCAAAGAGTAGTGGTCAATAGCTCAAAGTCCAGATGGAGGGGTCTGTACTGGGACCGGTGCTGTTCAATATATTTATCAATGATATTGACAGTGAGATTAAGTGCACCCTCAGCAAGTTTGAGGATGACACTAAGCTGAGTGGTATAGTTGCCACACCAGAAGGACAGGATGTCATCCAGAGGGACCAGGACAGACTGGAGAAGTGGGCCAGTGAGAATCTCACAAGGCTTAACAAGGCCAAGTATAAGATCCTGCACCTGGGTCAGGGTAATCCTTGTTTTCAGTACACGATGGGAGTGATGTGCTTGAGAGCAGCCCTGCAGAGAAGGACTTGGGGGTGCTGGTCGATAAGAAGCTCAACATGAGCCGGCAATGTGCGCTCGCAGCCCAGAAGGCCAACCATATCCTGGGCTGCATCAAAAGAAGCGTGGCCAGCAGGGCGAGGGAAGTGTTTCTGCCCCTCTATTCCTCTCTTGTGAGACCTCATTTGGAATACTGTGTCTAGCTCTGGAATCCTCAACATAAGAAGGATATGGAACTGTTGGAATGGGTCCAGAGGAGGACTACAAAGATGATCACAGGGCTGGAGCACCTTCCCTATGAGGACAGGCTGGAAGAGTTGGGCTTGTTCAGCCTGGAGAAAATATGGCTCAGAGGAGAACTTATAGTGACCTTCCAGTGCCTGAAGGGGATACAGGAAAGCTGGAGAGGGGCTATTCATAAAGGCTTGTGGGGATAGGACTAGGGGGAATGTGTATAAATTGGAGAGGGGCAGATTTAGACTGGACATTAGGAAGAATTTCTTCACTGTAAGAGTGGTGAGGCAGTGCCACAGGTTGCCAAGGGAGGTTGTGGTTGCCCCATCCCTGGAGGTGTTCAAGGCCGGGCTGGATGGGTCCTTGGGCAGCCTGATCTAGTGGGATGTCCCTGCCCATGGCAGGGGGGTTGGAACTAGATGATCTTTAGGGTCCCTTCCAACCCAAACTATTCTATGATTCTATCTGCAAGGGCAAGAAGGAAATAATGGTGTTGGAAGTGCTAATAGGCAGGTATGAGAGGTCTTTACAAAGGCAATAATTTTAAAGATCCACCTTGTCTGTGTTGCAAGGCCAGCTTTGTGTGTCTTCACTTTATTTCAATCAAAGAGTTTTTCTTACAGAAGTAACACTTAAAAGCTTTTTTTCACGTGTCACAGGTGGTGGTGTGAACATGCTAAAACTGAAACTAAAAACTAAATCACAAAAATTCTCAAAGTGCATAGTTCAGGACATTTAAAAAGCCATCTGGTACTATCACCTTGTATTTTATATTGCATTATAACCTGTCCTGAGGTAATGAGTGCACCATAATTTAATGAGATTGATGGAGGAAAAGATCGTAGAACATGAAAGATAGTGTCATGGAATCATCTATTTTCCATGGGCAGAATGTCTAATATTGTAATATATTCAGAGCTGCTAGCTGTTCCATAACAGGGAAGTCAGACGCTGTGGAAACTGAGCTTTGTACCTGATATTAGAAGCCTGAAAACTGAATTTTAATGAACACTATAGAAAAGTATGCAAGAAGAAGATGCTGTCAGTTATTTCATCTTTCAGGCTCACCTCAGGATTTCATTTGAAAAGTTCTGTTAGCTCATGAAAGAAGGAAGGAAAGAAGGAAAAATCCGTAAAGTAACTTTGAAAGAAAGCTGAGGGTTCTTTTTCAGCTTCAAAGCATTTTTGTGCGCTCTCTTTATTGATCTCAGACAGCATGCTGCCTCAGTCTGAACAGACTGATGATGACACCAGTGGTTTTCTTAGTTCATGTAGTAAAAGATGATTTAAAGGAGAAATTTTAGATCGGTATATAATTACCAAGAAATGCAGCTTGACAGTGGTTTTCACAATTCCCTTTTCTTGCACTCTAGAGGTATTTTCATAAAGCTGTCTTCTTCATATTCTAGTTTCTCTTGTTAGGCTGTTGCCCTTAACAGCAACACGTTAGTCACATTTGGGGAAGTGTTGCAATCTAATCGGGCATGACAAATAACTGAGAGCAGGGGTGCTATAAAAAAGAGAAGTAGGTTGACAACTCATCTATCTAACCCAGGCAGCAATTGAAATGCCTGTCTGTTGGAAATGTAAAAGGAAAAAAGGACCACACCTGATTATATTTTTCAGTTCAGGTGTGCCATCTCCTATTGGCTTCAGTGCTAATGTTACATTAATCAGCAGTGCAACGTGTATGTGATGTCATTAATGTCTTTTGAGAAAGCAGGAACAAAAGACTGAAACCAGAACAAGTTATAATTCTGTAGAAAAGACATGCAGTGTTTTTTCTCCCCAAAAGTTTTTACCCTATCCTGAAAATCTTCAGAAATGTTTAATTTTAACAAAATCCTATGTTTTCTCTCTGAAGTTAGCTCCATTGATTATACCTTCATTCCTAGCTTGGATAGCTAGGAGTGTACCACCTTGCACTGCTCTCCCATAGAGAGCATCTCCTGGTGATGGCACTGTCTTTCCTCTGCCTCTAGGGTCATTTTGTACCTTCTCCCTTTTCAAGGAGAGAAAAACTGCTCTTGGGAAAGGGATTTGGCTTCTCACCCCTTGATTGTCTTCAGTGTCCCTTTCCTGATGGCCACAACCCCTGCACAATCATCTCATTTCAAGGTGAGAGAAGTTTAGGAGAAGCAGAGAAGAAAGAGAAGCATGTCTCTCATATTCAAACCAAGTATTTTAATGCAACAGGGAGAGATAAAGGCAAGTAACAGAGATATTTAATCAGCCATGTCTAACTTTTTCATCTAAAAAAAGGTGACTGTTCTCTATTAACTCTGATTTGCCCGGTTCTTGAACAAATCTGCTGTTCTTTCTGCACTGATTTCTGAAAAAATTACGAACACCACCAGTGCTGAATTTTGGAGACTGAAGCAGCAGAAAGGCGCATATTTAAAGAAAATAGGTGCCTGCACCAAAGTAATAGACTTCATACACCTTTGCAAAGCCACACTGTTTGTGTTTGTTCTACCATCTGCTTTTCTCTTTTCCTCAGGTTGCAGAAGGCAATGGGACAACATCACATGCTGGCCTGAAGCAGAGGTGGGAGAAGTTGTGGTACGGCCGTGCCCAAAGTACTTAAGATTCCTCACCACTTTTCTCGGTAAGCAAGACCAAACAGCTTATCTCAGTGAAATGGTTTTATGGCTTCACTGCCTGTGGGGTTTCACATCATATCACAACAGAAGCTTCTTGGTATCGTCAGAAGGAGAAACAAGATATTTGCACAAGGTAAAGGAGATTTCCAAGCCATATATGAATGCCCAAACCATTATTACTTACTTGCATAAGCATCCTTCCTATCCTTCTTGCAGCAGCACATACTACTCTGGATCATAGGGATGCAGAAGTGGCTCCTGGTGAGATCCAATAATATGGATCTTGTGCAGTGAAAATCGAATCAACCTGTGTAATAGTATGTTTATTGTACAAAATGAACAGTTTAGCACTGTAATTAATTAAGTCTCTAACATAAAATAAACAAGCTAAAACTGGATGTATTAAAGTATTTTTTCTGCTGAAATGATGATGAATTTGGCTGCAGGCCAAGAAATTAACCTGATGAATAATGGGCAGGGGAGGTTAATGGAGAAAGTAGCATAACTCACTGTTCAGCGTATTCTGGGAAGCTTTAATTTATAACTCTGGTCTCAAGGGCTATGCAGCAACAGGAATCTATCTCCTGGTAGGTTTTAGTCATTATTTACCATTTTTATTATAGTAACCCTGCAGACCTCCACAGAGAATTAAGGTCTTTTGCACTGGAGATTATGCACCAAACTGATAAGTCTCTGCTTTTACAGCCTTACAGTCCAAACACATACGACAGATTATGAATGGGAGAACAGGACACTACACTGATTAACCAGCACATGCTGATACCACGACTTGCCCAAGACCACACTAAAAGTCTTTGCAAGCCCAAGAAGGAAATTCAAAATCCCTAGAGTCCTATCCTACTGTTGTAACCTCTCAGTTTCCAAAGCTTCCCAGTAGTTCATCAATACTGCATCAGCACCCAGGGGAAGCAGACAGAAGCTGCTGTAATATCACATCTTGCTGTACAGGACCCCTGTGCTTAGTCCAGCCACATGGAATAATCATCTACGGTTGACGCTTCGTGCCCTTTTTTCTCCTGAGCACAGCATTCACTCACTGGGTTTTAGAGACCCAGCGGAGTTAGTTAAAGAGGAAGAAAAAACCTCTTTAAGAAGTTTTTCTAATATTTCATCCCACCAGAGCAAATCAATGAGGCAAGTATAATACACACATACATGTGTGTGTGTGTATATATGATATATGATTCTAAATTATGTATGATCATACCTAATATGTATAATATGTATGATCCTATATGTATCATTGTGTCTATGTTGAAATTAAACTAATTAAAGGGGGATGCTTTTAATTGTCTGCTAGGATAGGCTTATAGGACTCAATAAACTTGCCCATTCAGGGGTGTCTGCTGCTCTCTGGGATGTCCTATGACATCTCTTTTAGTCTCCAGGTTCGTGTGCAGAAAGATACAGTTCCTTCTTAGTTCATGTGTCATAGGATGTCTCAAAAGACCTATGCTTAGGCAAGTGAGTGGTTCATGTTCTGGAAGAAGTCCAGACTCCACCAAGAGCAGTCAGGGCATCAACTGGGCTCTCTGTGCACTTATCTCAGTGTGCCAGGCCAAGGAAGAGCCTCAAACATAAGCCAAACCATGACCCTTCACTTTATACCCATGTTATAGCGTGGCTGCTGGCATTTGTGCAGTTCTGTAGGCACTAAGCTCAGCAAATGTCACCTAGACTTGCAACTGGCAATGTCAACAGCCTTCTAAGGGATTTTACATTGCTTTGGATGAATTTCCTCTGGTTAGATGTAGCTTTCTGCATCTGACTGTCATCCAGGGATTCAACTCACTGGAGAGCTGGCTGGATTGGTCAGTAACAGCTAGGGCATGATTCATCTCATCATAAATTAGCCACTAAAAGAGGTCAAGGTGAAAAACACCATGAAAATACCCATTTCTCCTCATTTAACATGGTGAAGCACAGAGCAACTTGCTTTGTTGGAGAAGGGAAATGCAGCACTTCTACTATCTGCAGTTTCTAATGCAGGTGTGTCTGTACGAAGTAAGCGTCTACGTGTCTGTCCTTTAGCGTCAACAGCAATCTAATCAATGCAGTCAACAGACTGCAGTCCATGTGTAGGAACTTAACTCATAAGATGTCATTTCCTGTATTGATAAATTTTCTGTTGAGTGTAGTGAAAGCATGCAGCTGCCCTGTAGGCACAGAGGGCTACATTCAGTTTCCCTAATATGAGCATCTGATGCCATTTGAGATATCCTGGGAGATCTAAGAAATCCATGAGGATGCCTCAACTGGTGCTAAGATACATCTATTTAAGGAACTGTTTTTTAAGCTGGAGTAACATTCATATCAACTGGTTTTAAAGTTTTCCATGTGCAAAACTCTCTCTGAGCTTGTTTTAACCTCCGTGGTGAGAAATAAGCTCTATAGAGGTCCATTTCAGCTGAGTGTTAGACTTCTACTTCAAGGTGAGCTGAATAACATTGATAAACATCAATTTCTCTCTATTTACAATCAAATTATTTTAGAGCGGTTCTGTCAGATGTCAGTGTCTTACAGGACACGAATCCCACCTTTACAGAGCATACTTGCTAGTTTTTCCTTCTCTAAACAGAGAAACTGATGCCATTTCCAAAGGCGAAACAACAGCTTTGAATTTCTCTGAGCTATGCACTTTGTAGAATCATATACAAATGTGGAAGGCAGATATGGTCTTAAAGGGAGGGTAATATTGTTTCTTGTTTTATAGGATTTGTTGCAAAATTAATGCCATTAAAGTTTGTGAAGCAGTGCTTCCTTTGCAGTAGTGAGTATCATTGAATAACTTCCAAGGAAATCAGTCATCTGGTTAACGATTATGTCTTACTCTTTCATCCCTTTTCAGAAACATGAAACCTTATACCAAGGTTGTGAGCAACAGAAAATCTTATTTATATTTATAGCAGGAAAAGGGTCAAATACTGGGAAACAAAGAGTTAATGTGATTGTCTAATGGAGAACATGCTCTTCAAATGACTAATATCCTATCTCATGGTAAATAAAAGATAAAATATCTTGTGACATTTAGGAACCTTAAAATGCCTAGCATAGCCCTGATGTCATTTGATATTAAATTTTTATGCCATTCACATATCCAGAAGATTTTCATTATTTCATGACATTCGTCAGTACAACGTGAAAGAGATAGATGAACAGATTTCTGGCATCTTATGTTATTAAAGTGCATTACTTGCTATCCCCTGACCAGAAAGCGTTCCAGCTTTCTTTTGATACATCGAAGATGATATTTGTAATAGAGGTTTGTTTCCTTCAGTTTCTCCAAAAGCAAATTGTGCATTGTGCACAAGTTAAACAGCAAAAATTATCACTGATAGTTTTTAAGCTTCAACTATGCAATTAGTTGACTTAAGCAGGTGAGAGTGGGAATAACCAGGTTCTGGAATCCCACTCAACAAGGCGAGAGCCTTCTAAGTTTAAGGTTTGCTAGACTCCTTTTTTTCATTTGGTGCTTTGCTTTAAATTTACTTCTGCTTTCCTCTCTCCTCCCTCATGCATGTGTTTTACCTTTTTCCTGCTCCACTTACCTTAGAATAATAGAATCAAAGAATCATAGAATAGTTTGGGTTGGAAGGGACCTTAAAGATCATCTAGTTACAACCCTCCTGCCATGGGCATGCACACATCCCACTGAATCGAGCTGCCCGAGTGCTTCCATGTTCTTAGCAGGCCATCTAGAACAGAACTATCCAGATTCTGCCTCTCTGTAGGTTAGTAGTGCTGCTTCCAGCATCACCCAGGCATGGTAGCTTCCTTGTGTGGAGCTAAACACGCCAATGTGTGCGTGCATTTGCAACTCAGAATCCTTCAATGTTGGTCAAGTGCATTGAAACAATATCACCATTGTTATCAGACATCATTGCAGCTGCGTCTTTCCTGCCCTACTCCATGGGTTGAGACCAATGGCATGAGGTTTAACAATGCCAAGTGCCGCGTCCTGCACTTGGGGCACAACAACTCTATGCAGTGCTACAGACTAGGAGAAGTCTGGCTAGAAAGCTGCCTGGAGGAGAAGAACCTAGGGGTGCTGGTTGACAGCCGACTGAACATGAGCCAGCAGTGTGCCCAGGTGACCAAGAAGGCCAATGGCATCTTGGCTTGTATCAGAAACGGTGTGACCAGCAGGTCCAGGAGGTTATTCTCCCTCTGTACTCGGCACTGGTGAGACTGCACCTTGACTACTGTGTTCACTTCTGGGGCCCTCACCACAAGAAGGATGTTGAGGCTCTGGAGGGTGTCCAGAGAAGAGCAACGAAGCTGGTGAGGGGGCTGGAGAACAAGTTGTATGAGGAGCAGCTGAGACATCTGGGGTTGTTCAGCCTGGAGAAGAGGAGGCTGAGGGGTGACCTTACTGCTCTCTGCAACTACCTGAAAGGAGGTTGTGGAGAGGAGGGAGCTGGCCTTTTCTCCAAAGTGACTAAGGACAGGACAAGGGGGAATGGCCTCAAGCTCCACCAGGGGAGGTTCAGACTGGACATCAGGAAAAAAATTTTTTCATGGGCACTGGCAGAGGCTGCCCTGGGAGGTGGTTGATTCACGTTCCCTGGAGGTGTTTAAGGGATGGGTGGATGAGATGCTGAGGGGCATGGTTTAGGGATTGTTAGGAATGGTTGGACTGGATGATCCAGTGGGTCCTTTCCAACCTAGTGATTCTATGATTCTATGATTCTCTGAGTTGTTGCTTTCCTCTCATTCTCCAATACATAATGACTTCATCCGCTTACTTATTTTGTTAGCCATTTTCACACTAAACATCTATTTTCTGGTGCTAGAAATACACTGCCAAACACAAGGAAATAGCACTTTTTGATGTTCATGGGTCACACACTATACAGTTATACTTTTGCTAGACTAGTGTGGAGTACACAACTTTACAGGTGTAGCCAAACTGTGACAATTCTGGCTGGAACAGGCATTGTCATCAGTGCATTTTTATGTGGGCAGAGAGCCATCAGAGGGTCTAGTGGGCATTTCCAGCCAGCACTGGTTCTAGCTCTGCCATCCTCCTTTTGCATTTAGGTATAACTGCTCTAACAGACTGAAATTCTAAAATCGTATCACAAGAAGACAGCAGAAATTCTCGGAGAACTATGACATTCATGCACAAATAAAGAAAAAGAGATAATATAAAGAAGTAGTCAGGACACTTACATGGAAATTTGCCCAATAGATCATAGATCAGAGATTGTGAAAACACCACTTTCATTGCCTGCCTGAAGCATTTATTAATAAAGTTTCCACGTGTCCTCTTGAATCATGCCTTGTACCAGCTGGATCCATGGGCCAGGTTTATTACCTGGAAGGCTCCTGAGATCTGTGAGCCATTAGAGTAGAGCAGCTTCTCCAAGGCTATGCTTTTTCTTCCAGAGGGAAAGAGGGCGGGAGATTAGCTTCATCCTACATTGGTTTCCAAGTATGTTGCCACTGCTTTTTAGCCCTGCCTGTTGCATGTAAATGAAAAAGTCACATGTAAATGAAAGAGTCACATGTAAATGAAAACCGAAGCTGTGGTAGACAGGTGTTCTGGTAAATGAAAAGCCCATCATACTACAAAAAACTTGAAGTTTATGGCTTAGTGCTACTAAACTTACACAGAAGCTGGAAATCCTCATTGCGAGACTGAAAACAAGGAGGGGAAAAGAAGGACTTTAAGCAGATATCCAGGAAAAGCACAATGTGCAAAATGCCATGAATCGAGTCAAAGTAGACACTGGAGGAATATTCCAGTGGGGATTCATATGGGAAGTAAAGACTAACTTTGGAGATAGCCTTGTGCTTTAATGAGCTTTTAATGTGATTACATGACGTTAAGGATCAAAGATATCTCCAGGGCTACTTCTGCATGATATTCTGATGGACCTACCTCATTTCATATGCAGTGAGCCAAAGGTTCAAAGAGGAAAAGAGACTGGACTGTGTCACTCACTGACTTCCAGGAGGGTGAGGGACTCAGTTCTGCATATGTTCACTGAATATGTTTTGTGCATTATGAGCTATAAAGGCAAACCAAAGTTGTAGGTATTAGTCTCAGGTGAATCTTGGCTTGTCTCAGCACAATTATATCCCCTCCTTTGAACACTGCAGCTAAGAATGATGTCCATCTGGCTCAGGACATTTCTGGGCTTCAAGCTGCTGCTCTTTGTCCTGTTCAGCAAGCCCAAATCCTGCATGCTGAGAAGCAAATTCTTCAAGTCATAGCTGGCTTTGGATTTCCATGGAAGTGATGCTTTTACTGGCTAACTGGAGTCCTAGAACAAGCACAAAGGTTCTCTGTCTTTATTGTTGACAGCCTTTAGGTGCACTGGCAGTTTGTTAGACTGATTTCCATAGCGCACGTTCAGAAGGTTTTGTGCTGGTCTTCAGGCAAGAACTAGAGTGGAATAAGAATCATGTAACCAGACTCCAGTGGCTAACATCAGCTACAAAAGATTGGCAGTTCTATTATGCATTACCTCATATTTGTGCAGATCAACATTAGATGTTTAATTTTGCACTCTTTTAGACAGGAATTTTGAAATTACAAGGGTATTTATCATCACTGATTCATGAAAAACAGTGAGATTTTCTTCTTCTGCATGGCCATTGCGATCTAAAAGGTCTAGGCTGTATGAGAAAAATTAGTCCATCTGGTCAAGGGATTTATAAACTCCTGAATTTAAATGAGATCATATGTTAATCAAGATTGATTTTCTACTGATTCTGATTTCAACTTTGCTGCTTTCTGTCTGCATCGTGCAGGTAATCAGAGGCAGTAATGTTAGCCATATAAAACCTCAGCGTTAAACCTTGCCAGATATATGGGGTTTCTCCTGCAGTAAAAAGCGAGGCACAACCCATGAGCCCTGGAGGTGTTTCTCTGGGGTTTGAGTCAGCCTGTGATTTCCTCACTGTTCATGGAGGGAAATCTATGGAGTAGTTTAGAGCAGACACTCAGAACCTCAGCTATTTGTGGACCAAACCTGCTCATCTGCGGGCACATAGTTAAAATTTTCCAAGGTATCTGAATCACTTCTGTCTTTAATATCATTGCAATTTATATGCAAATAGTCTGATATTTAAAGAACTTGGAGACAAATTCTTCTCTGGGTTTTTAAACCTGGACTAACTCAATTTTATACCAGCATTAGCATTCAGAATCTGACCTGAAGTCAGTAAACCAGACCTTTTCTGCATAAGCAGAACTCCAAGATTTTGCTGAGAAATCACTGATCTAATTATGTTGTTGTGGGTGTTTTAAATTAGAATGCATTGTGAAGACAGTACTTCTTTTTATGTCTTCTATCATTTTGAACTTGCACATTCATACTCTTCTGTCATAGATTTTTCAATTGAATTTAAAAGGTATCTTTTTCTCTGCAGTACTTTTCAATTCAACAAACAGAAATCAAGAGCTTTTTGTTGTCTTTTGTCATTCTCTCCTTTTAAATTGTGTCCAAAGTTATTTTAAGTACCATTTGATCCTACGTCCGTTTCAGCTTTTGTGAGCATTTGCACACAAAACATGGCTCATGTGATTCCTGGACTCTGATGGCCTTTTGGCAAATTCCATATGATTGACAAAAAATATCTAGTTCTGTCAGCTCATTATTTTTTCTGACTCATCTGTAGAGAGATTTGGAAATTACACCCTCTCTCCATACCTTCAATTTGAAAGAGTTTGACTAATCCTTTGTAGCATAATCTAACTTCATTGGGAGAGAAGCAATCAAGTCGAATTCATTGGGTGTATGACATTTACTGTTAATATCCAGGTCCTAATGAATCAGGCTGAAGCGATACCCAACTATCACTGCTCCTCACCCCTTCCAGTTCTAACGCACACACACAACTCTACGAAACTGTGCAGAGCAAGTGAAGAGCTCCCCTGGAAATTCCATGAGGACAAGCTCCTGCAGATATTGAAGCAAGTGGTCAAATAGAGTGCTAAAGGTAGCTCCACTGATGCCACCTGCAAGCTTGCAGGGTTCTCATGAGGAGTCCTTCAAACACTTTTGAGTCCCTGTTGGCTCGGAGTGACTCAAGAAACAGAGCATAGCCACGTCCTGGGATAGTCAAATGAAACTTGTAAGTAGGACACGGACTCCAGGGAGCTGGTACTGTGCTTCCTGTTGATGAGACTCCTTCCACTGAACCCACAGGCACCTAAAATTAAGCATCTAATCTAAATTCCTTATCTTAATTTCTCCCTCCAGGGAGGACATTTTTCCCTCCCTTTCAGCACATGGATTATCCCATGACATTTCTTTTGAAGGGATGAGGTGACCTTTGGCTGTCTGATATGGTCTCTACAGGGAACCTGATAGAATACTTTAGATTAAACTCCCTACATTTCCATGGCAAAAGTTATGTGAGATGAATATCAACCTTTTGCAAAACAAAAAGATCTATAATGAGTGGATGGAAACAAACAAAGATGGAAAATCACATTTATTCCCCCCCATCCAAATATTATTCTTGTTTACTTGAAAAACATCTTAAGCTCTCTCTCTTGACCCAGTGTCTTTTTCTCAATTTTTCTTCTTTATTCTATATTGCTTATGAAACTGGAATGAAGATGGAATAAAATGAGGAGAGGGATGAGCAGATGGCAGCAGATAAGCAAGAGACATTATCACTACCATCAAGAACCCCAAAACAAGCCGGACCCACTATTTATTTCCTACAATGTTCATTTAAAAGGAAACAAGCAGTTGAGTGCATCTGTTATGGATTTTTGTTCACTGAGTGCCCTCAACCTGTTCAGGTGCTCAGTCCAAATGAGCCTTCATATCACAAAGGCAGAATTGCCAGGAAACCTCCTTATTTGTGTGGAATTGTGCCAAGTGTTTGCATAGGCTGCCTTGAAGTCACAGAAAAGGGGATAAATCATTCAAAGCTCCTGCTCCCTGTGCCCATGAGGGTGGCCTCCAGCCCTATTTGATGCCTACTTTTCTTATTTGTAATGGACACCAGAAGATCCAAGGCAGAAGACAGTACTGGATGACCCCATTCTCAAAAATCATAGTTGATTTTACATTCATATTTAACACTGCACCTTTGGTAATGTCCAGCTCCAGCTACATGCATGGATGTAAGTAAACAAACAAGTGGCTTTCTGGATATACAGTGTATTTAAAGCTTGGGTTTGCCTTAGAACTTTGAGATTTGTTCGCAACTGAACTGTCACAATGCATGTGCCCCACTCTTCTAAAGGACTGGTGCTGAGAAGGTTTGTGAGCAGTAGCTGAACCTCCGCACCCCAAGTCACACATGTCCACTGACAACAGTGCTGAGGTTCTTAGATTGAAATCCCACTACCAGCGCTTGTGGAGTTGCAATTCCTCCACTTACCCAGAAATGTACATCTTTTCTTGTAAATATTTCCTGGTACACTACAATTACAATATCAAAAGATTTAAGGAGAAATTTGCCCTTGAGTTTGACAGATCTGCTTTAAGCGTGGGAAAACAAACAGGATTTGCATAAGGTGCCTAATTAAGTGGAACATGTGATCTTAAGAATGGAGGAATTATCCATATTTATTAAAGATGAAGATCATCACATTTAGAAATGTAATGTACAGGAAGGGGAGAGGAAGATAAGGGGAAATGGAGAATTTCCCAAAACCCTGAGTGTGGTAAGCTTCAGAGCACCAGAGTTGTAGCAGTAATAACTGCAGGCTAAGTAATGTGAAAAGAACAAATGAAGGAACTGGAGGCTATGTCTGTTGTGTGATGTGCTGAAATCGTGCCAAAGGTTGTACTATAGCATGAAATTATGAAATACTGAAAACTAGAAATAGCATGAAAGACTATAGCAAAAATTGTACTGAAGTTAAAGCATGTTTGGAAAATATCTTGTCATGACTTATCGTACAAGCTTCTCGCAGATCTAACCATTTCAGGACCCAGTTTACTGCAAGCTATAGCTGTCTGAAAGCCTCAGGTGTTTCCCAATATCCGTAGGGGAGATCAATAATAAAAATGGAACTAGAGATGTTCCAGTGGGCTCAGGAGCATCTCAAGAAGAGTAAATGAAAAGAACTGCTATTGCTTTAATAGCCTCTGCTTGAAAAAATCAATTTCTGACCATGGAAAATGATGACACATAAGCAGGACATATTGCTACTCAGAGCAGACCTTCCTCTCTCCACTAGAAGCTATTAAAGGAAAGGGCAAGAGAAGCAAGAGGGAGACAAAAGGAAACACCTCTTAGCAATAATTGACCTTATATATCTTTGTATGAATTTAGGTTCCCATTAAAAGTCAATAAGAAGTTTTCTTCCACTAAGATCAAAGAGCTAAAAACCTCACCTATGGCACCAACTTTCAGACATGTTTCTGAGTCTCAAGTGTGTATTTGAAACAGATGAGAGGCAAAAAGAAATTGATAGAGAGAAAAACATTAAGAGCCAGACATGGGCAACAAATTGCTTGGAATGGAGTTACCTCTGTGCATTTATTCCGTTCACCTGTCCAGTGTTTAACTCCTACCCAGATCAAACACCTTTTATAAAGAAAATGTTCTGGTTTACCTTGGTTCCCCTAACTCCTCACTTCTCTTCTGATATGTCATGAGTAAATCACGTCGCTGCTCTACCAGGCCCTTTACTGTTTGGTATAACCCAAACTGTAAAGATATTTTGGTTTGTAGCTCTTCCACATCATTCCCAAATATATTTATAAATCATAAAATAGTTTGGTTTGGAAGGGACCTTATAGATTGTCTATTTCCAAGCCCTCCGCCATAGGCAGGGACACCTCCCACGAGATCACGCTGCCCAAGGTCCCATCCAGTCTGGCCTTGAACACCTCCAGGGATGGGGCAGCCACAACTTCCCTGGGCAACCTGTTCCAGGGCCTCACCACTCTCATCGTCAAGAAATTTCTCCTTATGTCTGGTCTAAATCTGCCCCTCTCCAGTTTATAGCCATTGCCAGTAATCTTTCTTGTAGACCTCCTTCAGGTATTGAAAGGTCTCCATAAGGTCTCTTCAGAGCCTTCTCTTCTCCAAGCTGAACAACCCCAAGTCTCTCAGCCTGTCCTCATCCTTAATTGAATCAGGAAATTTAATTAAAATTTTGCATATATTTGTTCCCATTCCAGAAAGCCTATTTCAATTAATAAGCTGTGTGTGCGGGTTTTATTGTTGAAAAGTTTCTGCATTTTTCCCAAGGAACAGTGATGAAAATAAATATTCACTGCAGAGCAGAGTTAGACTCCTATTATTTAGTTATGAGGCTCCTGGAGGCAGAGGGAGGAGACTTAGAATATGCCCTCAGGGCTGTTTTTCTCAGTAGCAGAGGGACCAAGATCAAGGCCAGAAGACCTGATGGAAGGTGCTGCTGAGCAGGTCCATCAGGTGATAATGGGAGGTTCACATCCAAAGGAGAACAGTGCCACTATCAACAGATCAATGTGTGAATAAAGGTGTTGGACAAGTCACTGTACAAGTAGCAGGATTAATGCTCTTCCATCTAGAAAAATGTATATTGAAAAGGTGTAAATTAGAGGTAAATGCAGTCATGATGTTTTGGGTAAAGTAGGTGGGGAATGGTTGTTTCATGGTGTAAGAGGGAAGGAGTGGTAAACCACATTGTCTATCAGCTAGTCTAGAATTATTATGCAGGTATATCTTCACACAGCATATAAAGAAATAGTAGGGCTGATAGATCTGGAAGGTACAAATGAAAGCCAGAAGTATAAAGAGCTGTCAGAATTATTAAAAGGGTGTAAGAAAAATTTAGAGTACAGGAATAAGATAAACTCAGCGTCTAGGTATGTGGAACACTAGCTCATATGCAACCTCCATTTGAGGGAGATGAGAAGATATTTCCACCATCACCAGGATGCGCAAGATGCAAAGCCATGAAGTCATTTAGCTGCTTAACCCGTTCTGCTTCCTAGGAAGATTCACTGGTTTTCACTCAATTGGGGAAAAAAAGGCAGAGGATAAAGACAAAGAAGTCCTCTGTGTCTCCTGTTCAGTATCAGTACTGTCAATTAATTGTTTTTTGTCAGTCCAGCTAAAAAAGATGGGAGTGGTGTGAGATAGGAAAAAGAGGAGAATAAATTGAATTAAAATAATTAGTAAAACCTGAATATACCAAAACTGGATTAGAAACAGAAATACTCAGACATTTCCATTATGAGTTTACAGGTGTTGGTGTGTTTTTTTTTAATTTCATTGGGGTTTTTAATGCTAAAAATAAATATGAGGGGTTTTTTAAACAAAACCTGTCTCAGTTTCCCTGCTTGTTGTCATTCAGAGGAATGTCCTTCCCTCTGTCTTTGCTAACAGGAGCAGAGTTTCTGAATCACCCTGTGAGAAAAGGTGTTTGGGATAGGTGCGAGCCATATTCGAGATTTTGAACAACCACACCAATTAATCAGAAGGAAAAATGGGAGACTTCAGATAATTGCTTACAACCATCAGTTCCATTACCATAATAGGCATGCCATCAAACCATGCAGTTAGGAAATTAGGGAGGGCTTTGTGAACTCTAAAGAAGCATTTGCTTAAATCAGGAGCAGCTGCTGGGCCAGATGGTGAAGTCCTGTCCTACAGCAGACGTGATACTAGAAAGATGCTAAAGTGTACAGAGGAAGTGCAATCTCTCTTCATGCTTCCTTTACATGGTCATTAATCACCTTGGCACACTGCAAGCACATCTTCCAGGAATACAGGCAGAGGCAGCACATGAGGAAGAGCAATCTTTTATTGTACATACATGTATTAAACATACAGCAGTTTACATTGACTTGTATGGCCCATCCTGCTTAACTTTGCAGTTGTATAGCATTTAGCATGCTGCAGACCGGCTGGCGTTGAGCTAAGGTGGTACCCTGCCAGTCTCACCGGCACTTAACCTGTAGCCAAGCCACTAACAAGTCTGCACTTCTGTGGTCGATACATCTGCAAAGAGGTAAAGCTCATATCTCAGGCTGGACCAAGAAATGCGGTGGTGCAATTAAATAATTACAGCCTGCCATGCTACACACGAGCCTGTAAGGCACTGTTGCAGTAAAACTTCCTGAATACTGGTTATTCAGTCCTGTGGCTTCGCCCCTTGCCTTTTAATAGTGCTTTACCCATTGACATACAACAGTGATTTATGCATTAGATCTTGGGAGGGGCTCTTTATTAGGGAGTGCAGAGGTAGGACGAGGGGTAATGGTTTTAAGCTGAAAGTGAGAACATTTAGATTAGATAATAGGGAGAAATTTTTTACTGTGAGAGTGGTGAGGCACTGGCACAGGTTGCTCAGAGAAGTCACGGATGCTCCATTCCTGGAGGTGTTCAAGGCCAGGTTGGATGAGGCTTTGAGCAACCTGATCCAGTGGAAGGCATCTCTGCCCTCTGCCCATGGCACGGGGCGGGGGGGGGGGGTTGGAACTGGATCTTTAAGGTTCCTTCCTAACCAAACCATTTTATGATTCTATTACTGTTATAAATAGTGATAAAAATGAGCCAAAGGTCTAGCTTCATATTTACACTTGTAATTCTCTCTTGTAAGCAGTGGCTTTTATACCACTGCATACTTTTGGAAAGCTGACTGCTTAGTTTCCTGTCCTGGTTCTCCAGCAGTAGCTGTAGTCTCTTTAGCTTGTATAAGACTTACCTGTGTCCATTTTATTTGCCATCTCTAGAGAACTTCTTTCCTTTCATTCCTTCACTCCATTTATTTTGCTCCCTTTGTATATCCATGTTCTGCTACCTGGCTTATGAGAAGGTCATCACCTTGTTCCCTTTAAAACCCTCACTTTTAAACTACTCCATCCTGACGTCTGCAAAGAGAGAAGACGGCAGAGAAAGAGCTGTAGTGATGAGATTCCTCTAATTGTCTCCCGGAGATGCTTTGCTCAGGACTCAGATACACAATTGAGTTATTGCATGTTAGCAGTTATTGTGCACCTTCTGAGCCACAATGGCTCCCAACATGCATGATTTACACCTTTAGCAGCTGCAGAGATATTAAACTTAATCCGCACTACAATTAAAACAATTTAGCCTGGTACCTTAACTCCTCTTTGCCACCAAGAGTTGCTGTGGACAAGATGGAGGTCAATATATCACTGCAACATCAGTAGCAGCATCTCATAAACAATATCCTATCCTCATGGGACCATGTGTCTGGTGCTTCTGCAGAGATTGTATATGCCTGAAAACAGGAGGCTCCAGATGAACATAGAGAAACACAGTGAGCAGAAGAATTGCAAAAGAATGAAACAGTTGTGGGGAAGTGCACTTAAAAAGAAGAAATAAGAGACAGATGAGGAAATTAAGCTGAAAGAAGCACTCCGTACTTCAGTGAGAATAAGAAGCAAAGAATCTAAACTACTGTTAAAGCTAAAGGCATTCCCAAACAGAGGGGAGGAGTCTTGATCAAGAGAAAGGAAGTAGAAAAGTTCAGATAATGGGATCCATTGTAATGAAGGAGAAATAACAGAATTTACATAACGTCTAAAAAAAAAGAAGAAAGTACTGAACAGTCATGTCCTTGATTTGTTTGCATAAGATTTCTTATGATCCTGATATGAACTCTAGTAAAAAGAAATGCAAACAATGACCGCGCAGAAAAAGCCTGGGGAACAGGAACCCACAAACTGTGCTAAAGTTAACCACTTTTGGAGCAGCCGTTTAAATGAACAAAAGCACTAGAAGTTAAATCTTTTGTAAGGACAAATTGCAGGGGCAAGTTTTAGTGTTAAAATCCACCTCTCACAGAGATTCAAGAAGTGAATGAAGCCAGGGGACCAGGGGCTAATTATTTCAGTGCAAGACAGGTCTATGGTTAGGAGAATGTTCAGACGACTCAATTGTCAGAAATTCCTGGAGGTGATGCTTGACTATTTTCATGACTCATAGCTGCATAACTGATTTGCTTCTGTTTGCAGAAGTTTTATTATTCCTGAGTGCAAAGAACCCCATTGTTAGAAATGTTTGCAAAGCTCTTAAGCTTCACTGATGTAATTCTTCATCTCAGAAGTGAGTTTTGACTACTGTTTGTTCATTCTGGCTTATTGTAGCAGCTTTGCAGTCTGGAATGGCAGGTAGTTTAATATGATAAATGACACTGAAGGTAAACCATCATGATGCGTTTCGCATGAGGGTAGGGACCAGTGCTCATAGTGGGTGCTGGAAGAATTTGCAATGTACTATTGGATATATTGTTGCTTTGTTATTTCAGCCTAACAAATGTCTATCTTGGCGTTTTAGACCACAAATCTTTTAGGGTAAGAAGTATCCAGTGAGACTGTTGGTCTCTCCTTCTTTTGTTTGATTAACGTCTGTACAGCCTCTAGCCAGTGTGAGTTTGAGGTCCAGCTGAGACAGGAAACAGAGGTGCCTTTATGAAGTGAGAAATGCTTTGCACTGGACAGACCCCTTACAATCCTACACAGACCAGGAAAGTGCAGAGTACCAAAAAGGCATGTGAACTTAACAGTTTTGTCAGTTTTGGCAGAAGGGAAGAGATATTCTTATATTAATAAAGGCTCTTTTAGACAATTGGAAGCCCTAGGCACTGAACTTGCTTAAGAATCCAGGAAATCTTCCTGCCTTTGAGTATACAAGTTAAAACAGGCAATACTGGTTGTCAGTATCTGTTTTTTCTCCCCTCATAGCCAAATATTGAAGTGTTTAGTTCTCAGAAAAGAGTGCAGTAGAGTTCCCAGGAATCACATTTGATCAGGGCTCAACTTGTAGCAAAGGTCTGTGTTTTGAGGACTGCATTCAATTCCCAGACCTCTGACCACACCTGCATAATGTGAAATGAGCACTCTATCCATCCCTGTCTTGTCTTCTCACAAGCAAAGTGAAAGATGTAAATATTTCACGACTCTGTTTAGATGAAAAATTTTCCAGGAACAAGGGCAATATGACAATAACACTCTAAAACAATAATGGTGCAGTGCCAACAACCAAAGGTCCAGGTCCACTTAGCATTATGGTACCATTAGAAGAGATCTTTTGTGGAAACCTTGGTATTAAAATGTACTTGGGTTTGAGGTCTGAACTTTACAACACAATGGTACCTCCTGTTTATGGGTTCTATGTAATATGAACACTTCATAACAGATTAAATATAGGAGAATTTTACTCTTAAGTGCTAGAAGAAATGTGCTCTGACATTTGAATCAACAAAAGACAGACATTTGTTTAACAGCAAGCTGAATGTTTCTATTTAAATCATCCTTTTCTCTTTTCTTCCAGGGAATGTGACCAGGAATTGTACAAGCCAGGGCTGGACGGATGTGTACCCTGCACCATATGCTGTAGCATGTGGATATGATACTAACAGTACTCCAGTGGAAGAGGTTTGTAAACCTGAATGAGTAGATGTCAAGATTTACCAGGGATTGATATCAGAGTCACATGATGATTGACCATTTTTTTACATTCGCACTCTGATTCCTCAAGGTGGAAGGATCCTCTTGAGGATCTCTGGAAATAGGGATCAAGCGTCTGGTCAAAGAGACAGCCTCCCTCTGATTTCCAGGGAGTGACAAGAAAGCATCACTTGAGAAGATCAGACCAGTGTCTCTGTGATGTTTATGTGCTTGGTTTTCCATATTCAACTTTGAAATGAGCCCTCCACATTTATATTTACCCTTAGGTAGATCAGGTGATTCCAATATTTCTAGACAAACATAAGCATTACAAGATGAGAAGGGATAAAAGGACATAACTCACTTGCAATCAGTGCTGCTCTGTTGATCTCAACCAGATAAAGAGCTAGAGAACTATAGGGAGCACACAAATTTTCATGCAGTGTTACTGAATTTTGTAAGGAAATCCACAAACTCTCTGGTATACTACCTGTAAGTAAGTTAGTAATCACCAACTTGGGTATAATCAGCTTTATAGAATAATGTCTTTACACAGGGATGAGTTTGTTGTTGGTTTGTTGCATGCTGAGACTTGAAGAGTAAAGTCTAAAGAAGATAACAAATGGTGTTAGAAGCAGTACTCACCTCACCTATGTAAAAGCTGAAAAGCAAAAATAAACTAGTCACCTATAGCTGTGCCATAGTCAGCAAGAAAAAGCATTATACTTCACTTCAAACATATACTTGTATTAAACCTATGCCCATGCCTTTTTTCTGTTATATGACATTTGTCAGTATTTGTGAATGCTCTGCGTGGGAATCTTAATAATACATTTATATGGTGAAAAGTCTTCATGTATGGTAACACATTACCAAAGCACGCAAAGAGTTAACGTAGAGTTATCTGAACAGAGCTGAGCCAGCCTTAGTTGTGAAAGAATACAGAAAATAGAAAAGGGAAAATTACACAAAGAATTTCAAGGCTCTACTGAAGAAAGCCTTAGTCCACCTTCGAGGTCAGCCACCACTTAAAATCCTCAAATGTCCCCTTTCTCAAAGCAAATTGTGTGTAGCACCAGTTGTACATTGCAAAAGCCATTGTTATGGGTCTGCACCAGGAAGATCCTCCATCAAGAGGTCTGGTTTATGTTCCAGCTGCAAAGGGGATTTGGGAATTCCTGGGACGTGATTTGGCAACCCAATAGATTGCACCATTGCCAGAGTGCTGTGTTACCAAGAGAACACATATTGTGTTCTTTTAATTCTTTCTTAATTATTTTCTCTCAGTTTCCCTGGTTTTGTCATGCTGTTTAAGCCTAATTTGTGTGAAAGGTGGCTGAAGGGAGTGAACATCCAGTAGTAGCCTATGAAGAAGAACAGATTTTTGTTGTTGTTGAATTGGCTCTCAGTCTGGGGAGGAAGAATGAAAGGGAATAGGAAAAAAGAACAGCAGGCTGTATGGGTCATAAGGTCCTGAACAGACTGATAACCTTTCATGCTCAGAACATTTGATGCACTTTTAACACCAACTTGTCTGAAGTCAGAAATGAGAAAAATATGAAAAATAAATGAGGGCTGTGTGTAAGAGTTCAGTTGCACATTGTGGAAGTCCGAAAGAAAAGATATATGCACCAAAGTAGTGGATTTTGATCTTTGCAACCTGGCCTGTAAAAACCCCGTGTTAGCAAATAAGGGGGTGGTGTAGGGTTGTGTTTTGATGTCCCATGGTCAGACGTGATGCACAACTTCTCCCTTGTATGCCTCCATCTGGTCTGAGAGGGTCCACCCCAGGTGTCCCCATAGCTCCATCTGAAGGTAATGAAGTAAATAGGCACCTCCAGAGGTCAGTTCCCCCCATTTCTCTCCAAAGGGACCTCTTTGCATTTATTCTAGAGGGATTCTAGAGCATTTTTATGTGCTGTTTTCAGTACAGAGAGGACCCCACATGCTGAATTAATGCTGAATGCAGAGCCATCTCCCTGTAAACAGGAAGGATTGGTCATTATAAACTACAGAGCAGGGAGTTGCTTGTTGAATAACACTGAGATCTTTTGTGCATAACTTGCTCCTGTGAATAACACTTAGAAGTAAAAGGCCTATACCTGTATTCACATGGAGAATTTCCACCCCCCCACCTGAGATCTCCTATGATAACTCTTTAATTTCCTTTCCCTCATTTTTCTGCTCCTAAATATAGTGTGGCACTACCCCTTCCTAAAACTCAGTCCCCTAACACAAGCTCCCTCCTTTTGCTGGCCAAGTCTTTCCTGGAAGTCTTTCCTGCTCTGATGCCATCAAGAAGGAAACTCGATAATGAGAGAAAGATGAAATCAATGTCAAAGAAGTTGACTGGTTTTATTGGAAAAGTCTCATCTGCCTTTTGGAGGCCGAACTCAAAGAAGACTGGAAACAGAAGTATATATAGGAAGCTTTGGGTGGTTTCTGCAAGACCGTGGTGTAGGAAGGTGGAACCTCAACTGTTCCTTACTGCAGTGCAAGTCCTTCATGAAGTGCAAATGAGTGAGGCTTAGGTACAACTATAACCATACTGGTGACACCATCACCATAGCAGCCTCATGGCATCATATGGGCAAGATCAGGTAGATAAATTGGCCTGAAACCCATGGTATGAATTATGTATTTGAAGTTACTCACCCAAAGATTCTAGTGATGTAGATTTATTGAATTGGCCTATAAGGTCACTGTGCTTTTTGCCATTTCTGAGATCTATGGTCTAAGAAGCGGTATTGATACAACCAGTGTAACCTTTGGACCCTTTGGAAGCTCTGTCTTGTTTTAACACTCCTCCAAGCTGGCTTGGGCAAATGCTAGAGGATTACTACTCATCATAGCCTCACTGATTGTATAAAGTACCTAGTACTTGTCAAAGCCTATGAAAATAGCAAATAAAAATGTCAGCCTTCCCTGTTATTAAGGAGTGTTTTCCCAAACAAGGTTGAGTTTAGATTTTCTCTCTAAACTGCTCTTTGCGGTTTTCGTTGTCTGTGGTTTTTATAGAAAATGGTGACAAGGAGAGCAGAGGAGTCAATCAAGGGCGGGAAAAATAAGATTTTCCACAAACTGAGTCAAATTCTTATAAAATCTTGGGCTTTTCATTGATAAAACAAATGTCCAAATACCAACTGATCTTTTGTCCTCTTTTTTTTTAAGCTGAAAATCAAAATATATTGATTTAGGGTGTTGCCGGAGAGGCTCAAGAAAGCTGGAGTTTTGCTGCCTTACTTCTCATTTTATTTAGACCATCATCCCCTGTTGGATTTAAGTCTCACGGTGCCCCATGCTCAGAGATTCCCTCTGTGTGCTGTCAAAGAGAAAAGACATAAACTGATTTCCAATTTAAATGTATTTACTGAATTAACATATTTGTGATTTCAGTGAGAACATTTTAATGTTTTACTTGCCAAAACACAATATCTAGCTTCCGTAACAGCAAACCAACTTCCAGACTAGTTCTGTCCTCAAAATTCCTTAATAAGATGCAGCTCATCATACTCACCACCTCAAAGCCATGTGTCAGTTAACCATTTAACTGAATATTAGTGATCCTTGTTCCATAAGATTATAACCATGTAGCTGGCTCTGCGAGTGTCAAAATAGGCTCCTTCTTGCATGAACTTCTCCCTCATGTAACTGTAACCTGGTTTTGAGTGATCCAAACTCTACTGCAACTGAACATATTCTTATTCACACCGGTGGTATTTGAATCATGCACTTTACAGGATGTGATTTTAAAGGGTGAAGGAGTTGGAGATTTTTTGAGAGAATGGAGTAGTTTGATTTCTTTGTCTCGCCGAGAAAGTCAGTAAAAGCTCAGTGAGGGTCTATTTAGAAATGCATGTTTGCAGCATTTTGAGAGACCTCTTTTGTTTCTTTCCTTCACAATAGCAAACGGCGTTCTATGGCACAGTCAAGACCGGCTACACCATTGGACATACCTTATCGCTCATTGCTCTCACAGCTGCTATGATCATTTTATGTCTCTTCAGGTAAGACCATGAGCAAAAAAAGACATAGGTGAGGGCATCTGTCAAAGGACATGGTGGCTGTTTAAGTTACAGGCTAAGAGTGTTACACATGGATGCAAAAGACTTCTGTCAAGTCTCAATTGGACAAGAGAGGAAAGTTCCTCCATCTTTCGATACCTCTGTTTTGTGATTAGGTACCACTGGTGTGTGATTTGTGGCCTTTGTGTGAGATTTATAACCCCAATACAATTATTTAGGTGGATTCACCTCACTAAATGTAGATTGTTATATGATGGATCTCTGTATTACAGGCCATTGCTCCATAATCTTGTTGTAATCCACAGAGATCTAGTCAGTATGGATACTATGGAATGATACATTTCTACTGAAGTAGGTATTCAAAATGTTACTGGTGATTCACATCCCAAAACTACTTCCCAACGTCTGTTTCCTGCTATCGCTCTGTGTCAAGATATAGACCCCTAGAGCTGATTTAGACATGCCAGAACTTCTGAGATTTGCACAAGGGTAGCAGATATCGTGCAGGACTTTCAGGAAACCAAGGCCCTTATGGACTCATAGGCATACCAAATGGCATTAGGTTCCTAAATTGCAGCAAATTAATTAATCCTCAGTCTCTATTGTTCATAATAGATTCAAGCATCTAAGTTTGGGTTCGTCCAATGAAGAAATCTACGTGTAGGGTAATCTTCTGTTACAGTGTTGTTTATGTATAGGAAGAACAGCAAAGATCAGACCTCTGTGAGATGGAAGAACCTGCTAGATGTGATTCCCTCTTATGCCACTCTCTAGTGGCTTCTCTTGTCTGTTATATGGTTATCTAATTTATGATGGCCTGGCCCAGACATTACCCCCGAAGAAAGCTCTAGGAAAAAGCATATGCTCTAGGGTAACTCACACCAAAACCGACCTCACCCTTCAAGATCTTTGCACAGCTCACACGCTCTCTCCACCACTATTCCAAGGGAAGAAGGACATACATACAAATTATCTCATCTCAATAATGTACAAGGTGCTAGCCAAGCTGGTGAAACTGTCGGGTTTCACGCTCTTCATTTGTGGGAAACAGTATAATTTGACTTCCCTCACTTGCAAGTACCTCCACTCAGTCACATTATATTGCCGTCATCAGAGATTGGGAGCATAAACTCTGCCAATGCACAGTGACTCATAAAGAGGTGGTAATTTGATCATGTTGCTGAGTGAGGTTTGTTGTGGTTCTGATGACTGTACAAAGTACCCATTTCCAGAGTATTCAGCCTTTCGCTTTAGCTGGTGTAAACTCTCACTTGAAAAAAAGATTTATTTGATGCGAATTAATCTTTAAAATATTAGAGCTCAAGGGACAAGAAAACCCTCGTGTTGTTCTCAGAGTCATTAATAACTAGTCATTTTTAAGTGAAAATATAGTTCATATTGCTCCAGAAATACTGCAATGTGTGTTAATTTTGACAGCAGCTGCTAAGAATTTATTCCTCTTCCTGAGGAAACATTTTGCTTCAAAAAGAATTATTGCTGTACAAACATTCTGCAGAAAACAGACCTTTGTCGTGAGCACAATTTTCTCAGTCAAAAACATTTCTTTTCCAGTGGAGAGCAGTGTAATGGACCTGTTTTCTGTCATTCTGTTTTTTGACCTTTTTTTCTGAGAACTGGAAAAGCAACAACACTGCTGCAGATGTATGGATTGCCACATGTTTTGTGGATTTAAAAAGGCTTAAGTGGATTTGCAGTGATTTACATCAGAACATAGTCTGTCCCAGGGTTTCTAATGTTTACTTGTAAGTCTATATCTTGGCAGAAGAAACATGTAAATAGATAAATAACAGTTTTTGAGAAGGCTTGTTATTCAGAAATGTTTCATCTCTTCCCAACAGAAAACTACACTGCACTCGAAATTATATTCATATGCACCTCTTCATGTCCTTCATAATGAGAGCCATTGCAGTCTTTATAAAAGATGTCATCCTATTTGAAAGTGGAGAACCTGAACACTGCTTTGTGAGTTCAGTAAGTAGCCACACGCATTGGAGTTTTTACCTTATTCTGTTGCCCCATTGCAAATGTAGGTGAGAAAGTTCTTTGGGGAGATTGCAATTTTTTTCCTCATTTGAAAAAAATAAAACCATGTTTTCTGTAGTTTATTTTATACGGAAAAGGCATGGAATAAATTATCAAGGTCAAAAGTTTGTAGCTATCCGGTCTCTTCTGAGATCAAACCCACAGCTGCGGTTCTACAAATTTTTGGGACTCCTGTCATTCCTTTATCCATCTCCCAGTCCCATACTAATTTCTTGGTTATCCTGGTCAAAGGAGAATTGCAGTCCTGCATTTAGGGATTCAATTAAACCTTTCCCTTCAGTGAGGACTGGAATCAGATCCAGCCAGATATCAAACTTTTGGTGTCTACAGGGTAAGTACCTATACATCAGCTAAGTGTGCAGAGTGCAACCACAGTCGAGCTCTACTTAATACACTCACTGGAGTCTGCTTTCCTTGCTTTGAAGAAGGCAATACATTTGGAGGGCTCAGTGGGCTCCACTGATTGCATTGACCAGATCTTTGCAGGAGTTTAGGCAGGGAATCTATGCACTGTCTGTTTTCCATCTGGATCTGTATCCCACGCTAGCTATCTGCAACAGTGAGATTTCCCCACTGGGAAGATAAACAAGGGGAATAAAGGAGCTGGGATATGATTTTCGCTTTCAAACTCAATGTTATCAGATGGAGCAAACATTAAGGAGGGAAAAGAGGTGTTTATCTAAAGGCCATATTGACATAGTGGTGAATACATTTAGGCAGGTCATTGAAATCACCAAAATAAAGAACCTTGATCAGAAGTAATCAGAAAAAGAAGGAACCCTCCATAACAAATTCATAATTTTAGATGAGCTACTGGCAGCTAATAGCATCGAACTGCGCACAGTCCAGCAGATCTCTTCTGGACCTGTCTTTTAAGGTCATACAGCACCAGAAAAAAGTCCATCTTTTCCCTTCCATCCTTCTAATTTCTTCCTTTCCTTCTGGCTTTTCTGTATCCTTACTCTGAGTTCTGTCCCTGTGTTATACACATATCAACCTCTCAGCTGATAACGAAGAGCAGCCTGCTCTGAGGTTTTCCTCTAGAACTACCTGCAGAAAAACGCGTTCCAGTTACAGTGACCCTCTGGGAATTTTTCCCCTCAGTGATTCACTGGCATCTGTATTCTGTAGAAATGGGATTTTATCATGAAGGTCTGTGAATGGTTAGAATGACACAGAAGCTGGCATAAGGAATTGCCCGGTGCCAGCTGCCATAGATAATTAGCATTGGCAGAGGAGCAAATAACCCAATGAGCCATGGAGTTTGAACTAACCTCTCACCCCTGTGGGAGTTTGCGCTGGGTCACGACTGAGGCACGACTGCAGAAAGCTGTGTGAGAAGTGTTTGCTTCAACTGTCCATCCAGAAACACTTCTGTGTATAAATATTGTTTATATTTTGCACTTTGTCCTGCAGAATCCACAACTCCTGGAAGCCAGGGCGCTTTCAAGCAGATCCATGGCTATCACCATTGTGTGTGTTTTTCCTCATCGGAAGATGTTTATGTAAAATGCCAGCTCCGGGTGAATGGCTGGATGATACACAAGGGTTATAAAAATATGTGGAACAAATCTCTCTCTGCCATGCTAAGCTGAGCATAACTCTTGCAAAATCCGCACCCATCTTCACCCAATATTTTGCACGATGTTTTAGGTTGTAGGAAAAAAATACCTACATAAAATGCAGTGAAAATACTTCTCCTAATATTCTTCTATTTGTATAAATAGCTATAAAATCCACTGGTTTTATACAGGTTTGGTTGGATTAGGTTGGCTTGTGTTTGTGCTTTGAATAGGCAAGATAAAGTTTTGACTTGGGAGACCTGAATGCTAGTTCATGTACCCAGAGCCTAATATACAATCTACTGAAAGTTTTGTGTTTCCACTGACAATAACTAGATGTGGCCTTGAGCTCATTGAGTCTGAGGAGAAACTTGAACAAACATTTCAATTTACTAAGTGCTCTCACTGCTATGCTGCACTAGAAGAGGATAAAACCAAAGCAATAGCAGTGTTTTATTAGGAGAGAAAATACTGCGCTGAGTTCCTTTGAGGATAAAAGGATAAAATTATCCCCCTTTCCAGAACAGATTCAGGGCTATAAAATCCAAACAAACAGACACTTCTCCCACTGTTCCTGATGGAAAGATTAAATTCCTGAATTTAATAGAATCATAGATTCATCGAATGGTTTGAGTTGGAAGAGACCCTAAAGATCATCCAGTTCCAACCCCACTGCCTTGGGCAGAGACACATTCCACTCGATCAGGTTGCTCAAAGCCTAATCCAGCCTGACCTTGACACCTCCAGGGATGGGGCACCCATGACTTCTCAGGGGAACCTGTTCCAGTGCCTCACAGTAAAAAAATTCTTCCTAATATCTAATCAAAATCTCACCTGTTTCATCTTAAAACTACTACCCCTCATCATATCCCTGCACTCCCTGTTAAAGAGCCCCTCCCCAGCTCTCCTGTAGGCCCCCTTTAAGTATTGGAAGGCTGCTAGAAAGTCCTCCTGGAGCCTTCTCTTATCCAGGCTGAACAATCCCAACTCTTGGACTGTCCTTGTGCTCCAGCCCTCCCATCACCTTTGTGGTCTCCTCTGGACTCCTCATGTCCTTCCTGTGCTGAGGACTGCAGAACTGAATGCAGTAATCCAGGTGAGAAATAAATTTGGCATTACCTGTTGCAGTAAGAAGACTCAAAATGATGGTTTATGCACCATCCACACAAAAATCTTTGAAGCTCTCCAGCAAGAAGTGTGTCAATACTCCAATACAGTAGGAGCTCCAGTACATGCTGATGTGTTTGCAATTGAAAAATACTTGCTGACAGGCTTTGCTGCAATAGAATTTTACTTCATTTTACCCTCTGTGGGAATCTCAGTTACAATGTTAACTTTATGCATTTTAAACCCAAATAGTTTTGGATTACCATTGAGCAATCTGAAAAATTAAGTTTATTTAGCGTTTCTTAGGGCCACAGAGCCTGAGAATGCAACAGTTAGCATTTCAGGGCCAATGATCATTGATCCTAGCCTTGCACAAGGTGGCCCAGGCCCTTTGTCCCACACCAAGAAAAGTAGGAGTAGCTTTTCAAATGTCCCTCATGCCTTTATTTTCTCCCCAGCTGCCCAAATCAATTAGGCTTGTTCTTAGAGACAATGGAATTCCGTTGGCTCATGTAGAAGCAAATGCCTAAGCTTCAGGGAAGGCTGGCCCTCCAAAAGCCCATTGTGGAAGTTTTCCAGTGGATAACAAAACACTGCCAAGGACCTTGAATTTCCTAGAGGGGTAGAAATAACAGAAGAGTCTGATGGCCACATATGCACACAGCGTGTTGCCCAAGGTACCAGTCAGCGTTAGTAGACCAAAAACATTTTATCTCTCTCTGTCATGCCTTCAGTCATAAAATATGTCTGTAATTAAGTGTAATTAAATCATCCTATTGTCTTAAATTGCTTAAAAATAGATTTTAATATACTCAAGTGTGTTACACAATCTGAACTTTAAGCACTGAACTGTAGAGAAGGTCAGGCTAGGAGAGGTCTGTGAAATCACCCACTCCAACTTCTTCAGTGACTATTTGTTCTGATTTGTTCAGAATACATTCAGTCTCAGTAATCGGTCATTTCTGACGGAAATCTTGCTGCACATGGCTTCATTGCATCCAACAATTACTCACACTGCATGAAAAACTGCTCCACTTCCCAAATTGTATTTGCCTGTGTTTCTCTGAGATTTTTTTTTTTTTTTCTCAAGAGGCCTCCTTTCAAGTTGTGGTTTTTCACACGAGTTTTCTTAGGCTTAGTGACCTTCCATCTTGGCGTTCCCAATCTTTATCTTCCCCTTTCCATCTCTCTCTGGAGAACACCCTGTGAAACACAGTAGCCAAAACAGCAAACCTGGTAGAAAGATTGAACTGAACACTTCAATTGTTGTTTCTTTGTCTGTGTGTGTTTGTGGTTGTGTATTCGTTTTGACATAGTTTCCTTACTGTAATATTTGGATAACATAATGATGAACTACTTGCATTTCTAGCCTAGGTAAAGACAAAAAGAGCCAAAAGTTTGATATAGACAAAGATCAGGTTCTACAGATTGAATTCAGGCTGACTTCTTCTGAGGTCTGCAAATTTTTCTTTGCTGAGGATTCAGCTAAGGGAGACCAAATCAATTATCTTTTTCCTTCTGCAATCCAATAGGACAATCAAATTCCAACAAAAAATTCTCTGCAAAGAAAGGTGGGACTTTCAGCAGTTGTGAACATATACACATATCTCATATTTTCAGTGTTAAAGATTAGGATTTTCACACAAGCTTGCTCATGCCAAGTTGATAACAGCCATAGGCCCTTTGTGGAGTTTATATATAGAAGCTGAAGACAGACGTGTTTTCCTTTCCAGCACAGCACCATCTGAGGCTACTTGGATCCATATTCTCTGCCTCATGTGAGAGTGCCTCAATATGCAAGCTGTGGAAGAGATAGAAGACTATAAGCTTTTTTTTCATGCCCTTGTGTAAAAATGAAATGAATAGTAAAGGCTCAGTCTTTTCATCATGTTACAACCTCTGGGAAAGACATTTATTCTCACCTACACAGAGGAGTGTGAGCTCTTTATAGCAGCAGAGGCGGGCATCTGCTGAACTTTGGCTGACTGGCTTGGGAAAAGAGCCTGGCAGAACTCTGAAGACAATATGAATCTTTCCCTTGACTTTAATTGGAGTTGGGTCACTCCCCAAAATGTGTAAACCCATCAGCTCACACTTTTTCAGCAGTTCAGCCCATTGCTCCAAAACTTCACCCCACCCACTGAGTTCAATGGGACCATCCAGGCGCAAAGGTGCTGCCTGAGATAAGGAAATGCTTTACAGCCTGTCTTGCCATTAAATTGAGGCCCCATGTGAAATGATATCCACCTTGTTTTTCTCAGCTGTGTAGTGTGAAGAAGATCCTTGCCCTTCCCTCTGAACAGGTAGCAGCCGCGTTTGGTTTTTATCATAAGGAGCAGCACAAGGAGCAAAGGAAAAATCACTGCTCATTTGAAGTAGAAGTTTCTCACTGCATTCTTGCACTCATGTCCAACCCTGACCCACCTCCCCCATGTCCACAAATTCCTGTGGAACCCAGAGAAATGGTTCCTGTTGGCTTCAGGAGATGGATGTTTCAATGGACAGGCATCAGTTCTTTCTGAGCTTTTTTGAAAGTGGTTGGTTTCTGCTTAGGATTCTGCTGAAGATCTTTATGATGTTGCTGTTACATCACAAACCTAACACATCCATCTCCTTGGTGTACATTTTTACTGTTAGGTAAAGATATTTGCATCTGCAAAACAACTTCTATGAAATATTATCTTCATATCTGCTGAATGATATCTCACAATCTTGTGTAGAACTGAAGAGATATCTACTTGCCTAAGCCCTCACTGATGTTTATCATAGGATCATAAAATAATTGAGATTGGAAAAGACCTCCAAAGTCATCCAATCCAGCCATCAGACCAACACCACTGTGCCTACGAAACCATCTCTCAAATTGCCATGTCTATACATTTTTTCAACACCTCCAGGGGTGGTGACTCCACCACTTCCTTGGGGAACCTCTTCCAACGCTTCACTACTCTTTCAGTAAATAATTTTTTCCTAATATCCAATATAACTTTCCCTTGGCACAACTTGAGGGCATTTCCTCTGATCCTATTACTTGGGAAAAAAAGTGAAGTCGGTCTAAGTCTTCTCATATATGCCACAGGGAGAGGGCCTGAACACAGGTAGTTGCTGTGGAGCTGATAACAAACAGTAGCTTCTCTGTTGGTGAGACTGCAGTTTACAGCTGCCACACTTAAAGACTTGGTTGCTGCGCCACATTCTTCACAGGGACAGTCACAGATGGCAGTAGGAAGTAAGGAATAAAAGGGATCATGAATAAGGATTGCAGTGTTTAGGGCTGAAGCTCTGCTAAAAGAATGTGAGAGAAGAAGGAAACCAAGGCTTGAAGTCTGGGTTTGGGAAGAGAGGAACATGCAATGATGGAGGATGAAGGAAAACTTGTGTCAGAAAAGCTAAAGATGAAATATCATCATTTTGAGATGGGGAGGCAATGACTGGCAGTAAGAGATGAATCTAGGCACTTGGTGTGTTGTACTGGAGGCATTCCTGGATGGCAAGTGAGTAAGGTCGGTGTCACAGGATTGGGATTCTGCTTTAGAGAGGTGGGATTTACAGTAGAAGTTGTGCAGCAGGAAGGGGCTGAATTTCAACTATAGCTCAGCCAGCATGGGCAAGCCTAACCAGAAGAAAAATGGACCATGGAGACCAGGCTCTAACATGTTTTTAAACTGTTTTGTTTGGATAAGTTATCGTCTTGTCTACTCCTTTGGTCCTGTAAATAACCCAGGAGTGAAGGCAGAAAGTTAGACTGTGGACAAATTCTGGAACAAGGACTTCCTCTGTATACGTGACTGTATCGTGTACGACTCAGCAGTGCCTCAGTCACAGACTGGCACTTTAAAGCTCTCTAGTATTGCCAACAATGAGAGAAAATGTGATAAGTGCAGGGAAGGACATTATTAAAACTCTGATCACCTTCTTGTGAGGGTGTTGAGGCACCAGAACATGTTGCCCAGAGAAGTCGTGAATGCCCCATCCCTCGAGGTCTGCAAGACCGGGTAAGACGGGACTTTGAGCATCCTGATCCAGTAGAAGATGTCCCTACCCATGGCAGGAGGTTGGAACTGGATGATCTTTAAGGTCCCTTCCAACCCAAATCATTCTGTGATTCTCTCTTTAGTTGTTGTCTTGTGGTTGACTTGCCTTATTGCTGAAGATGCGTTCAGAAGTGCCATTATTCTGCAACTGATGGGCACAAAATAGGGACAGTTACTCCTTTTACCAAGATAATTCTATTTTTCTGTCTAGCAGAGGCTAGACCAGCTTGAGCTAATCACCAGCTTAGAAATACTCACAAGAATGCCCTCAAAAACCTAATGAGTATTCCTAAGAGACAAAATAGAAAGACCAAGTCCCTCAAAAGGGTTGCATAACCCCTGTTAAAATCAGCAGAAGAGAAATGCTTAAATAGCCTTGAGGATCACAGTCATGTGGCTTAAAATTGCTTCTTATATGAGGAAGAGCAGGCTTGAGAGCTTCCTACTGAGCTCAACAGATAGCGTTGTATTTGAGGAAGCCTGTGTGGGAAGTGGGCAAGGCATAAAGTGCAGTCAAGCAGACCACATTTTTTATAATGTGAACTAGTACAGCTCCATTTATATTCCTGGAGCTGACAAGGGTTCTACAAGTGCAGGATCTGACCCTGCCATGCTTTGCTGTGTTGCAGGCACATAAAACAGAGGCTGCCTCATGTAACTTCCGTGTTAGCAGAGACAGATTTTTTAATGCCTTGTCATTTTCAATGGGCTTTCAGCTGATGTTGAGAAGGTGAGAACACAAAGAAAGGCCAAGGTTATCTCATGGGACTTTAGGGTCTGTATGAGTTGAGCTATTGCTAGAGAAATGATACTCCAACCAGGGAAATTATAGTCTATCCAGGTTCAGTAGTGGAAGCGAAGTGGAAGTGGTGGTAAAGGAAGGAGACCTAATGTCTCCATCCTTCTACAGTCTTGATGGAAGCAGGTAAGGCTTAGCTTGCTGAAGTTGTGTGTGTGCGTGCACATGTGTATGGCTGTACAGCGCAGCTCATCAGGCTAGAAATAGCATTTCTGCTTTATAAAACCAGTAACAAATCAACAGCCTCAGACACAATTCAGATTATAATGGCTTAATAAATTGCCCAGTGACAGCTGACATGAAGTTACTGTTCCAGTGTATACTCTTAGACAGCCATGGGTGCATGAAAATGTATCGTGACCTAGAGGAAAGCAGGGTAAGATAAATTAGATTAATCTGCTATTACCAAGGCTTAAGAGCACTATTGCATAATGTTTCTGGGGCACCATTCATGCAGAGCAGCATGTTAACAGGGAAAATGTGCTTTTGAGGCCTCTTATCTCTCTGCCCGAGATAGATGGTGACCGTGGATTCAGCTACGTTCATCCATCTGCTCTATTTTTTATAAGGTTGAGTTACAGTTGAAGCCACCACAGGCAGCAGGAGCTGAAGGGTCCATCATCCAGACATACCATTACTATTTACATTAGGTCTTTAAAGAATTTTTTTTCTTTGTTATAATTCTTGATAGATGAGAAATTGCTTTAACCAAGGCTTTGAGCTTGACAACTTACGCACTCACAAACTGAAGGCTATTTGCCTCAATTAGAAGTCACTTTGTTTCTGTTAAGATGACATTTTAAGAATTTCCTTAGTCAAATTTATCTATGCACAACTGGTATTAAACTCTCAACACCCACAATTTCTGTACGTGTCCGAGGAAAATTTGACACATGGGTTTATATTTGGAGGAACAGAATCACTCAGTAAGAAGATGTTTTATTTCCATCAAAAATTACCATTGACATCATGCTGAATTTCTGCAAATTAGGCCTCTAGGGCAAAGCCCTGTTGGAGTCAGCAGGGTCTTTGCCACTGGCCTCAGTAGGGTCAAGCATTACCCTGTGTAGTCAAATTGTCTCGCAGAAGACTATGCACAGTTGCAGAAGGCTGAAATAACAAATTGATATTCACATTTTCAGTTTGCCAAATCAGCATCTGGAAATGTCTCTTCTACTGCAGTTTCTCTTGCAGGACCATGGCATTCTTTTCCACTTTTCTGTCAAAGACAATTAAGTAGTGAAAAGATAATATATGAAAGCCAGTAGCCTTGAGCATGGGGATGGGGCAATAGCCTGGAGCTATAAAGAATATACAATATTATATCTTAGCCACCTCCTCAGGAAATGTCCAAGCCAGAATTACCAGTCATTACTGAAAGAACACCTCTTATCTCTCTGTGAAAGTGACTTGTAAAAGAAGATTGCTCTATACTATAGTTGATACAAAAATCCCCGCTTGACTGGGCAAAAGAAGTTTTCCTTTTCTTTCAAGTAAACAACACCGACTTGGACAACATCATCCGAGGCAGAGTACATTGAATATCCTCACAGTTTCTTTCTTTACAGAGGCATTAATACCTAGACCAGTACGGTCCAGTCCTCTCATCATTTTTTGTTTTCACTCAGAGATTGAAACAAACCTTATAAAGTAAAACTAAAGCTAAAAGCAGAGAGAAGTACCCCATGAAAAACAAAAACATGCATTCAGAAACTAAGTCTATCCTGAAATCTCCGTGCAACATGCACAGAGATTAATAGACGATACTGAAGTATGGACATTGCTGTACATTATCTGGATTATAAAATGATTGGGAATTTGCCAGTTGTATAAATTCCATTGCCAAGATAGTGAGATGGGGAATTAATCATACCATGTAATCTTACAAGTAGAGCAATTATTTGATTATTGCATCCTCATTACAGATTACATCATGCCTTCGCTGAGGTGGACATCTCAGCAGAAAAAGAGCTGGCATGGAATTCAGTCTGATTTTGCCCTGTGATATGTGAATCAGCTCGAGATTGAAACTCCTGACTTTAGTTATGATAATGACACAAGTGTCATGGCACTATAGTCATAAAGATGTAGGGTTAGGCCAGTGCGTGGGTCTGAAGATCCTAATTTCAGCACATGGTGCTTGCTTGGTGCTACGCCCTGTTCCAGGTGTGCCTTGTCCACAGCATCATGAGTGGGTTCTATAAAAAGCTTTTAAATACAATTGAGGAAGCCTTCTTGACCAGACTGGGGCAAGGAGCAGCTGTTGCTGTGGGCAAATTCAGCGTGAGCCACTCAACAACTAGCCTTACAGATAGGTCATTTCTTCTGGGCAACATAAAAGCAAAGTGCTGGATAAATCTGTCACCGAGAAAATGAGTTTTCATCTGTCTTCTGCTGAAGAAGCCTGCAGAAATCTTCGTGTACAGCTCTTCCTCCTGAATCAGTGGTGGTAGCCCAGGTAAAAGGACTTAAGTACTTTAAAGGTATTTTGAGACCTCCAGGTTTCATGATTGGTCAAGGTGAATCCGAGCCCACGCTTTCACTTAAAGCTCTGGGAACTGTGCTGAAGGCACTGTCCCAACTTCATAAATAGTGCCAGGAGCTGCAGCATTGCCCAGAGTTACATATGGTGTTTTAAGTTTATCTTTAAGCTGACTTAAATATCTGTTGGTGCTCTGCCATAAGCCTTCCACAGTGCAGGAAGCCACAGAGTTCAAGGGTACAAGGACAGAACACAGGGTCTGCACAGGAGAGGTCATACACAGAGAGAGACAGGTCAGGTTGTGTGATGGGGATTCCTGTGACTGGGGGGATGAGTCTCAGGCAGACTGTTCACATTGCAACGTATTCCTGGGCCATCAGTGGTGAGTCGAGTGGGAGTGTGATCAACCACTCAAGTGCCACTTTGTGCTTCTTTGATCTAAATCCTTTTGACCCAAGTCTTAAACCTCTAACACACCATATCCCCAGTGAAAAAAACAGCAAAGGCTTGTGTTAGTATAGCGATGCCCTGTGGTGCCCCTTAGTGTTTCTGTGAAGTTAACTGACCTCTTTTTGGAGAGTTTTATTGCATTCGTAGGGAGCTGATGCATGGTGTTTGTGTGCACCTCTCTCAAAATTTCATCATTCTCAGACCAACTTCTTCCAACTAAGTTGTTTATAATGAGCTAAAGAAATAGAAATATAGTTGGTCAAGACTGACAGTTCTTAGTGGTTCTTAATGAGGAGGGATGCCTCAAGCAGAGTTATTACCACTGAGGAGTATGACATATGTATATTTAATGCAATGACAGATTCACCTCTGAGGTAATTACTGCCTCCAGTATCAACCACATTTTTCTAGATGAGTCAGCTGGTTACTACATCAATTTCAGGAGGAAGACATTTTTTCCCCAAGGCTAGCATTGTTTAAAAACTTAAAATGCTACTAGGCACAGGGAAGAAGCCTGGTAGGGTAGTTGCTCGGCCTTGTTTTTCTCACTCTTAAGTTCCTTTTCTTTGCCTCTTTCTCAGAAAGTCTGATTGCACCTTGAATGCATTCCTCCTGTGATCTGAGCACTGTGTTTTCTGCAGCTGCCATAGAACATGAATGCTGTGCTGCATGCTGGTTGTGGGTAGCTGTGTTGCTTTTCCCATCATTCCATAAAACCCTGAATTTGGCCCACTATTGACACCCTCAAATTTTTACCCAGCTTCTCAAATCAACACTTTTCAACATCGCACCAGCTTTCTAACCAGCTGCGTGCTTCATCCCTACTCACCCATCTCCTTTTGGAAAAGACAGAGTATATTCGAAGTATAAACACCTCATTAAATATTTGTCCTAAAATGACTGCAAGAAGTCCCCTTCTTTTTCAAAGCAAGTGTGATCGCTGATCTCTTCTGCCTTCTCTACTACTTTGTTAGACAATAAATACATGTACGCTACAGGAGGTGTTCAAGGCCAGTTTGGATGAAGCTTTGAGCAACGTGATGAAGTGGAAAGTGTTCCTGCCCATGGCAGTGGGAGTGGAGCTGGGTGATCTTTAAGGTCCGTTCTAATCCATATGATTCTGTGCTTCTATGATTCTGTGCTCGGGACAACTCTGTCTCAAAGGGCAATAAATGCTCTTCATTTTGAATGGAAATACTTTCTTTGGTAGCTATAGTCCTGGTTCCTGACCAGGAGGTAGACAGTGACATCCATGCTTAGAGAATGCTAAACACTCCTTGATAAGAGAGACAGTATTTTGCATCCACTTTGTACAGATGTGAACATCCATCTAAAATACAAAATGATAGAAATTATTTCCATGTTATATCTAGTTACCAAGTTGGATGAAACCAACCTTTCAGAACCATATTACAATGCAATATGTACATTTTTTCCCTGTCTTGCTATCTCAGCAAGGATTCTTCTGCCAGCTGAGCCATGGGGATCTCATACCTCTTAAAATGCCTGTGAATTTCTCAATGATCTCTACAAAAAAAATCCCTGTCTTTCCAGAGCAACAGCTGGAAGGTCAACACACTACCTGACAGTGCCTAAAATGACACTAGCACTCTGCTTTTAAGCAGCTGACTCATGCACAGTGTCTTCTTTTCAGATAATCCTGAGTTAAACAGTTGTAAATGTACATTCTTACATAGATGATTGGGCCCATACGAAGGCATGGGAGGGTTGGCCCATACATTAGGTCAAAAACACGCCTCATCTCATCAACAAGCAAACTTCCACAATGATTAAGATTCAATTTTCTTGTTGACTATGAGGAATTTAAGGAGAAGAACGAAAGTGTTTTGTGGGATCCAAGAGGTTTCCATGCCTTGTTTTCTGAAGGCAGAATCCATGTCAGTGGTTAGTCACTGCTTCCCAAAGAATGGAAGCAGATAGGATCCACTTGGGTGGGATGGATCTGCCATCTGCAAAGCCGAGGAAGACCATCTCACTGCAGCATCTCATGTGGACATGAGTAGGGCAAGATCCGTGAAGAATAACAGGATAGTAAGCTGTTGTAAATGAGGTAGTGGAAGGGAATAGAAAAGGCAGTACAGTAAGGCTGCTCTTCCTGCTGCAAATGTCTTTTCTTTCCATAGCTTGTGTTTGTCTTTCAATGTTGACACATCATGAGGTCTGCTCTTTATGAAAAAAAGTCTTCTGTGAGATATAACAGCTCGTCTCTGCCTAGTGTCTGTCATTTAAAGGGTAAAGTATCTTATATAACTGTGGAATTTGTTTCCCAGTATTGTAACAGCCATTCTGAGGCTGAATCCAAACAATTAGGAAGGTAAAGACCCATTACTAAGTGCTGCATGTAATAAAGTCTCTCAAAAGCCAGGAAGGGCTGTTATCCAAATGTGTCACTGAGTTGGATGTCAAAGAGGATTCAGTGAAAGCAGAAAACTGCAATCAACAGCAAAACTGCAATTCTTGTAGAAATATCTGATCTAGTGTAAACTTACCCAGCTTAGACAATAATAGCAAGAAGTCCAGGCAGTGAGAAAGTAGCGTGATTTAATTTTTAAGACAGGACGGTACATCTAAATCTTTTCCAGTGCAGGGCATCCCCATGCTGCAGGAGATCCATGGCTGTGATAAATTATTGCCGTATGCTTAAAACAATGCATAAAAATATCTTTTCTCCAGGTAAAACAAAAAACGCCTGTGATGGTAGCATCTGCTTAAATAGCCAAGTATCCTCTAGCATGAAAGAAACAATTAATCTACTACAGGTTCCTCAGAGAAGAAGTTGCCAAAACCCAACTGCTGCCCATGTCCTCTGTTTTCTGCCTCTGTTAGGCAGAAAACATGTGTTTTTTGTAAGCAGCCTTTCCTGGTCCTATAAAGCATTGCAGTTCCTTCTGACATGTTCAAGCCTCATGCCTCTGCCATAGCTTCAAGGCAACCATCCAAAAAGGATTCTCCAGTGTTCAGTCCCCAAAGCAAATCCATGTTTGAGGAGCGTGTGGTTGAGATGCATCAAAACTGCTCCCTTAAACATCGTGTCTCAGAGAATCATAGAATAGTTTGGATTGGAAGGGACCTTAAAGATCATGTAGTTCCAACCCCCCTGCCATGAGCAGGGACATCCCACTGGATCAGGCTGCCCAAGGCTCACCTGTGAGCTGCAGATTTAGGGCAAAATACAGCTGAGTATTCTCACACCAGCAAATCCTCGCTGGCTGCAGACACACCAAGCAGTCACGCAGGCTTTGGGCAAAATAAACGAGGTGTGTCAGTGTCCCACAGCCATATGCATACAATAGCAGGGAGAAGCACAGAGCAAAGGGATGCCATAGGGAGGATCCTCCTACATGCCAAAACCTTGTCGGTTCAGCTCTGTGTCACCTTTCCTCCCTGGGAGTTAACTGCCTGCTTTGCCTTCACCTTCCCCCATCACCACTCAGCAGCAAGTCTCTGCTTATACCATCTGCCTCACAGGAGGGAGTTGATGTGCATATAAATTGATTAGTAGGAGCCCATGACATACTGGCGGATGCTAGAGGAGGGTTGCGTTCATTTTGAGCAATCAGTGAGGACCAGTCCCTCTCCAAAACATGTGAGAACAATAAAACACTTTTTCCACACTTCTCTTTTTAACCAGTGTGTTTCATAGCAACTGTTCTCAGCAGGAGAAGGGAATGGGTGCTGGAGGGATTATGAGCTTGTATCTGGTGCAAATCAATTATTGCTCTAAATTCAACATATTTCACATGCAGGGCACCAGGGAAGAGCTTCTAACCAGAGGATCTAAGAGCTAAATTCTTGTGCCTTTGCCTCAGTAACTACAGGGGCGGTTATTACCCAAGGAGACTCGTTGAAGGCAGTGAAGCAATTGCTGAATCAGCATCTCAAGGAGGCTTAGACAGCATGGATGAGTGTAATGATGTAACCAACGGTCTCCTGTAAAGCTGCGGCAGGACACAGATACACCACATGCTGGGGCCATGGCCAGGACTGACACGCTTCTTTGGGCAGCTTATTTCTACCCTCAGGTGTTTTTCAGTGGGTTTGTCACAAAGAAATTTCCCATTTCTTTCTCTTTCGTAAGGTAACTGCTCCTATTGCCTGTGCAGCAGTAGAATATTCATGTAATGAGTTACTGCATTTAATTATTCATTTCTTAAAGAAAAAACAATATTCCTTCTCTTTTCAAATCTCTCCCCTTCCAATACAATCACATCTATTCCTACTCATTAGTGTTTACCCTACTTCTCATTATCCTTTTCTTTATTTTGAAAATGTGTATCCCAGTTCTTTTTTTCTTAACTGAGCATTCACAATTCTTTGTAGACTTGGCTTTCTTCAAACCCCTGACTCGAGCCACTTTAGTTTTCACTATAACTACCAGGCCATAGAGTGATTACAATTGGACTTTGCTTTCGAAGGTCAATTACACAGATGATGATGGTGATGATGATGATTATTATTATTACCACCACCTGTGGGTAATAGTAACAATAGGTATTATTATTATTACAATTATTACCCCGTTTGTTCAATTCAGAGGCTTCATTTCTTTGGGTTCAGGGACTCCAGTAATACCAGCAGGCAGCCCCACTGAGGATGATGAGGAGAACTGTCATGCCCAAGTCACTCAGGGTGTTTCTTGTCAAGATGCTGACAATAGTGCCAAAAGTAGAGTAAGAAATTCTCACCTATTCTCATTTACTCTCTGGTGCAGATCACTTCCATCACACTGAACCAAGGCTGCACTGTAAACCAGTCACTGAGCTGGTTTCAGTTCAAAGTAGCAGTTCTTTTGGAGGGCTTTTCTGAACCAGTGCAATGCTTTGCTTCACAGCTCAGCCCCACAAACCCACCCCTGGCAGAACAGAGAGTCTGGTGACTGTACATCAGGGCAGGACTTTCTGGCACCCTCAGCTTCCCACAGATATGCATCCAAAACCTACAGAGAGTAGCACCATGGTGGTAGTGATCATGATCCGGCATATCAGCCTGTTATTGCTCATCAGAGTTTCCAAGCTTCAGTGCATCTCCAGGCTCACACTGTCAAATGGCCTCCAGACCTGATCTGGCTCTCTCAAGGATGCGCACTGCATGCTCAGTGCAGGGGTTAATGTATGTCAAGCATGTCCACCCCAAGCAAGCTTGGTAGGGTTTTCTGCTTTTTGCCATACAGCTTATTACACAAGGGCTTCAGGTGCTGCAAAAAGCAATCCCAAAGTTACACACAGAGTAAGTTTCAGTGGTAATTTAATGTGTTTACTACGGAAACATGATGCAGTTCACCACTCTTTGTTTCTTCTCTTCCAGGTAGGCTGCAAAGCCATGATGGTTTTCTTCCAGTACTGCATCATGGCCAACTTCTTCTGGCTCCTGGTGGAAGGGTTGTATCTTCATACCCTGTTGGTCATCTCCTTCTTTTCAGAGAGGAAGTATTTCTGGTGGTACATCTTGATTGGCTGGGGTATGCATCTTCTCTAGAGCTGGCAGGCATTTTTAACAGCAATATAGTCCCCAAATTTAGGGGTTCAGATGGAACCGAACTTGCTGCCAAGAGTTGTTAGTGCAACCATGAACAGGGTCAAGTGATGGCCAGAGGAATTTAACAGCATTAGCTTAAATCAATCAAAGGTATTTAAGAACTTAGCTTCTGCTAGATTTATTGATAGTTGAGTACCTCCATGTCTTTGAGAACTGTGGGCCTGAAACTCATCACCTTTGTAGTCATTTAGTGATTTGATCTCGACTGGGATCCCAAAGTTATCATCATGCATTGACCTTAAATTGTAAGGATCTCTCCTAGAAAAGCAGGACTCCTGGAATGAACCAAGCACTGCAGTCCTTCTCCCTTTCCTTATCTTTTTGAATTCAGGCTAAATAGCTATCTTGAGATCCAATCGCCTGTGTGCTAATGCTGATAACCTTCTGCTTACCTGCATTTGTGATTTCTCCATGTTTAATGTGAATGTCTCATACAAGTAGAATAAAATAAAACAAAAATAAAATCAAACCAAAATAAAATAAAATAATAAAATGAGAAAATTCCAAGGAAGACACAATTAAACTCTTCACAAAGTGTCTCAGAGCTGAATTGATGCAAATTAATCCTAGCAGATCAACTTCTGTTCTTTCTCCAAAGAGGAAAGAGATCTCTTTTCCCCTTTAAGCCATTTAGCTGAAGATTTATGTTTAAGTAAGCAAAATGGCTTTCTGTTCCATGCTCTCGACAGCTGAAACTGCGAAATAATTAGAGCGGGGAAGAATCTTGAGAAGAAAAGAAAAAACATCAAATCGTGCCACGTACAGGGGTATGCCTGGACTCAGGATTTGATCAGTTAGCCATAGAGTAACTTCCATTGAAAGTGACAAGAGTTATGCTTGAGTTCACACTGTGGAAGAGAGGCAATTCTCCATGCTGTAAGCATACGAAGAGACGGTGTTAGCATACCTTGTTTCAGATACAGTTATTTAGGTCAGAACTTCTTTAAACCTGCATTACACATAGATATCCTTTCTTTGAGCACAGTAGAGCTGGCAGATTTTAAAGAAAAATGTGTGAAACCAATGATTTTAAATCAAAGGAAATCTCTTGCACTCGTGATGTATTCTGAGGTTGCTTGGATGAGGAAGGGCAATTCAAGAAAATGACAAGTACTTGAAGGATCTTTTGGCCTCTCAGTCTTCCATCATTTGCAAGAACATCAGTGATGGATCTGAAATGGATCATGCAAGGATTCATAATTTTAAGACCCATTACAATTCTGTTTTTATTGTTATTACACTTGGAAAACACTGATAGCAAATAATATGCAACACTGACTGATGGAGAACAAAGTGACATGTCCTTCCTGGAGTATTTCCAATCTAAATCCAACCAAAGACAAGAGACAGAGAAAAGAAGCACCACAAGGATGGAACAAGACCACTCTAGTCAGGAAGAAGATCATGGAGTAAAGAGCAGAGGCAGGTTCATCTGGCCAGCTACGGACAGCTACATATGAACTTGTCACTTCAGGCTCTCTTTCTAGTCAATGGAGGTCCAGGCAATACAGTCAGGGGAGTCCAAGGTCGTATTTCTTGTGCCAAGGCAAACATCTAAAGTAGCTCAGATGACATCTATGTTAGAAATACATATTTCTTCCCATTGATACTAAAGAGAGTCTGTGGTGACAGGCTTAAAATACAGGTGTTCAAACTGTAGATGTCTAAAGCGATTCCTGTTCTTTGCATTTCACTGTCATAGTAGTATCATAGTATCATAATATAGTAAGGGTTGGAAGGGACTTTAAAGATCATCTAGTTCCAACCCCACTGTCATGGACAGGGACATCCACTAAATCAGGCTGCCCAACACCCCATCCAACCTGGCCTTGAACACCTCCAGGGATGGGGCAGCCACAACCTCCCTGGGCAACCTGTTCCAGTGCCTCACCACTCTCATGGTGAAGAAATTCTTCCTAATGTCCAGTCTATCGAAAGTCTTTTTGTAGGCACTGCAGCAGGAAGAGAAATCTGCTAGGGAACTCTTCTTAAATGGCCGGTAGGAGAGAAAGGCAACATCTTCCTCGTTTGACATGTGAGCATTGAAAACATGAAGCATTTGCCCAGTCTTGAGGGAAGGCTGAGGGTCAAGAGAGATGAAGAGTCAGGGAGAAAGCCCTTAAACATTGATAATAATCTCTGACAGTAACACTCTCTCTTCTCTTGTCAGGTGCCCCCTCTGTGTTCATTACTGCTTGGACTATCGTCAGGATCTACTTTTTCGATGTCGGGTAAGCCTATGAACTCAAATCTCTTTACTATATAATTATTCCTTCCTTTATCTCCAAGGAAGAACAAGGAAATCCCCGCAGTTTTAGTAACCCAGCTATCCTGCCTTAGCCCCTGTCAGAGCAGAGCAGAGGGTTTCCCCTGCCACCATAAACCTGGAAATGCTCCAAGGTCTCCCTGAAGACACACGCTTTAGATGAACTGTGGCGAGTCACTCACCCTCTTTGTTTCCCACACTCTTGGTCAGGATATTTGCAGGGAATTTGTGAACAGACCCTGATGGTGTGTTTGGCCCTGTGACTCTGTGTATTACAAAGATACCAGCTGAGCAGCTGACCCAGAGCTTTGCATCCTGCAGATCTGACCCTAAATATGCTGAAGCAGCAGATAATGAACACACCCATTATCTCCCCATAAGAAAAACTGTAAAATCTCTGAGTTTTCCCCCATGACTGATTTTAGGATCTGTTTTTCATCCTCTTTAACCTAACAGCTGCTTTTGATAGTTTATCTAAGAAGAAAATAGAATACCGCTAAGTAAATGAGGCAGATATTACAGCTATCCAAGGATATATTCAAGTAAACAGGATCTGATCCTGCCATCTTTCTTCATGCTTTTATTCAAGCAGTCAAACTTTAGCAATTGGAAAGGCTTTTATGAGAAAATAGACAGAATAACAGAATCAGGTGCTTCTTGTGTGTTCACTGCGCCTGCCTTTGTTTCTAGCACCAACAGCATATGGTTACCTCCATTTTCTGTTATGCATTCTCTCTCTCCAAATGTGTCCTGATTTGTCCTTATTTCAGTAGGAGAAGCAGCTCAGATTTCTCATTGCATTTTTGATGTATAGTCATGCTAACACATTTCCTGAGGGTTACTGACTTTTTTTTTATGGTTTTACTCTATCTGCATAAAACTGACCTTATTTACTCTGTTAATAAATAGCTTCTACAATGAGATAGAGACCAAAAGATTTAAGCAGTCTGAATACCAATTCTTCTTACTATATATTCCCACTCAGGCCCATCAATTCTTAATAAAAATGCAGACTTCTTTGCATTTTCCGGAGGTTTTAAAGCTATGTGTTTTTGTGCCAAGAAAAACAGGGTGTGAATTTACAGGCTATGCTAATAGCTAACAGATATATATATATTTTTGTGTGTGTGTGTATTAAAATAGCCTACAGAGAAAAAACACAGGAAATTAATCCAGATTAAGTAACCTTAATTATGTAAGATTTGTTAAACAACATTAGGTCTCTATTTAAACATTCAAACTCTAAATTAAAGCAACCTTTGTTCAGACTGCCTGAATTTATTTTAAAAATGAAGTGCCCTAGACATAATTAGAGCCACTTCAGCTCTAAATGAAAAGGCAGCATGCACCTGACCAACTATAATCATAGAATCAGAATCATTTAGGTTGGAAAAAACCTTTAAGATCGAGCTCAACCCTTAACCCTTAACCACTGCCAAGCCACCACTAAACATGTATATGAGCAAATCACTTTAGTCTTCTGTTACAGCGAGTGGAAATTTAGTGTGTAATCCGTGGAGTGCAATTCTCTTCATTCTAAAGTTAATGCTTAAAATAGGTCACAGGAACTGTGCCTTAAAAGTACCTCTCTTCATCTTCTATTATTTGCACTTCCAACACTTTGTATTGGATGAGCTGAATCCAGGTGAAATGGTTTATGATGGATTCCACTAATCTGTTTCAAATATGAACGCAGACCAATTTTCATGAGTGCTCTCCTAAATATGAACCTTCAGTCACCTGACTGTTGTGAGGTCTGCAGATAAATGTGTCCCAAGCCGTATTAGTCATTTCCTCTTCATCCCTATTCTGTCATTTTCTTGTTGGCCTTAAAATATCGTACCAGGTGTCCTAGGTGAATGGTGTGGTTTGCAAACAATTCTGACTTCAGGATGAAATAAATCGCATGCTACGGACTTGTGTGGCTAGATCCATAGCTCAGACACAGCTAGCTAGATTTAGCTGGACATTTAGCTGGCATCCCAACATGCCTGTCATCTTTTTCAGAAGGGCATGTTGTTTTGTTTTTCTTTTTTCTGGTGGTGCCAGTTGCTTTGTGCTTAACAAAATCTCCATCCACGATAGTGGATAGCATCGGAAGTTTCATGAGTCTGTGATTCTGTACCTAACAGTGCTCAAAAATGCTTCAAATCAAGTCTTCAGTCCTTCACAGTTCATACACACCAAATTTAGTCCTCTTCACATAACCTAGCACAGCCATTTTTAGCCTTTAGGAAAACCAAGTACCCGAGAAGGGTACATAGCTACTTGCTTGCTTGCTTTGCTTAATGTTTTAAGTCTGGTTTTCTTTCTTTTTAGGTGCTGGGAGGAAATAGTGGAATCCCCATTTTGGTGGATCATTAAAACTCCTATTTTGGTGTCTATTTTGGTAAAGTATCAGCGCATTCTGCTGGCTGCAAAGCCATCTTTAATACTAAGGGGGGTGAAAGCATGTTGAGAAGTGTTCTGTGTATGTTCATGGAAAATACATTGACAGATAAAATCCCACCATGTATTGAAATGTCTGTGTTAGGATGAGGAAGTTCACCCTCCATATAAATACCTTTACCTTTAAGGATTGGTCATGGGAAGAGCTTGAGTGACTAGACAGCCAAGGAGGAGCCCATTTGATTTAACTCTTATCTCCATCTCATTTAGTTGCCCTGACTGCTCTGGTGCAGTAGTTATGGGTGTGTGTAGCCAGAGGAGGTTGAGGAACACGGTTAACAATCCAAGAAAGGCTCATCTTGCCTAATGAATAAGTGGATGTCTATATTAGATCAGAAGAATTGTTCCATAAATGTATTTGTTTCTCTGAGCTGACCATATGCAGAGCCCAGGATGACTTGTTCAGTTGTAGATGTCAACACTATAGAGTGTGTTGTATGCTACCATAAACTTCTACCTAGGTAAAAAGAGATTAGATGAATTCCACAAGACATTTGCCTCTTGTTATAGCATCCAGTAAAAAGTTGGATTCCAGCCATGTGTTTTTAAAGTAAGTTCTTGAGAAGCTTAGCTAACTTCCAGATAAAACAACAGAAATACTTCTTACTTCTCAGGATATGATTTACTCTGACCATAGAAACCATGACTCTCCTAAGGAACTCTAAGTACTTCCATACTTGTTGAATATTATGTGTTCCCTCTGTCAGCTGTCAAGCCAAGACTTGAAATCAAATGAACTTGAGTTAAACTTAGCTTCGAGTTTTCATAAACAAAAACATGTATGTGGGAAGGAAAGAAAAAAAGGGCAACAGAAATCAACACAAATATATCTCTTTTAAAGAGAATTTTTTTCTTAGTCATACATTCTTCTCATTCCACATGCATTATGACCTTTACAAGAAGCCTTTTTTTCTGCAGCATTTGTCATACAGGGATTCCAAACTGAAAGAGTTTGAATAATTACATCTTACTTTATTCACCTCACCGAAAAGAAATACAATACTTAGGTGACATATCTCATAATATTTATGTCATCCTAGAAAGCTATAGATAGTATTTTCCCTTCCTCAGGATAATCCCTTTGTAAAGAAATACACCCTGTTCTCCTCGGATCAATGAGTCTGTATTTTCTTTTGACCAATATATTATTTCTTCATTGCCAAACAAAATTTACCCAGCCATTTCTGATTTTCCTTCTGCAGATATCATATAAATCTGTTACAAAGAAAAGGGCATGATAGCTGTAGTCTGATGAACAGCAGGTTTCCTCAGGGAGGAATGTAACTTTTTCTACATACCTACAGGAATAAAAAATAGATATCAATGAAAGAAAGAAATACCTATATGGTATATATAAGATTTATAAGATATGTAAGATATATAAGATATTATGCGCTAGGAACAGATCAAGTGCCTTTGATTATACTCAGGCTGAAAAATAAACTGAATAAATTCTTCTGTGGCCTGATAGCCATATTTTCTACCATGCAATGCTAAGGCTGTGATAAGCCTGTAAATCACACTCCACCTGACTCATCACTGCTGTGTGTCCATATTTGCTCTTGACCACTACAAGTCAACACTGTTGGTAATTAACTGCTCTGATGTTACCTTCCGTACTACAGCTTATGTGCTATCAATGCTCATCAGGGCAATTGATCTAGATAATTCTGGTTTAAACTGACAAATTTGACTTGCCACTAAGTCAGCTGAAAGCAATTTTTATAAGGAAATTAATATGAACAGAAATTGTGAAAAATGACACGGCATAGGTAAAAAGTGATTAAGCAATATATCATAACCAAGAAATATGACAAATTCCAATCACTCAAAGCCTTTGAAAAAGGATTGAGTGTCTAAATGAGAGATATTTTTCTGTTTCCTTCATTCACCTATTGTGGAGATAAATGTAGAAATTTCCGGAGGAAATTTTACAATCTGTTTTTGCAGGAAATCATATTGGCTGGTTAATACAATCCCTTCTAGCTTTAAGTCTCTAAAAGTCAGAATCATTTATGGATTTTCTAACCATGGAAGGATAAAGAAAGAGGCTGTGTGCCAAATGAAAACTAAACTAAGTCTACAGAAATCTGTCATGTCTTTTCCATTATATATATTGCATGAATAACAACGTGATTCAATGATAAGACCTTAAAAAGAAGTAGTTTTGCATTCAATTTATGCCATCCACTACATGCCATTAGGAAATTGTCATTCCTGCCTCCACGTTTTTGCAATTAAATATGGTCAACATTGCCTGAGCATGTTGATGGAGCACTTTGAGGTTTTTTGAGTGAAAAGCACCATCTAAAATCTAGGTATGAGCTAGGGTCCTCTGGTCTAACATTGTAGGAAAGAATGTTTTCTGTTGTGTCGCTGAGATCAATCACTTGTTATAAAAGGTCTCCAGCTTCTCTCCGGAGAAGACATGCCCCATAGCATTGAGTAGAGGCAAGCTTAAATGGGTACTGCTTTGTGTTTTGTTTTGGTTTCCTTGGCTTACCACCTCAGTCTTTGACATGCTCAACAGGTGGTCCCATGCCACCGTCTCCCGAGGGCTTTGACGTCCGTCGCTCCGCTAACTCCCAAGGCTCCTTTCCCACCCTGTCGTCGGCGCTCCCAGGCGCAGCAGGACGTCGTGCATAGCTGTGCTCTATGGGTTTGACATCATCATACTTGGGATATATGACACAAAGTCCCAAGCAGACTGATGTCAGGCCCAAGATGCCTGCCATCCTGTGTCAGTTTACTGTGTGCTCCCAGAGCGGGGTTCTCTGCTCATGGCTTTTTAACAACAGCTTCCTCCATGGCAAAAATAATGCAGTGAAAGGAACTCACCTCTAGTGATCATCTCTTTTCGCTGGACAAAAATACTAATTTTTATATTTCTCTCTCTGTTTCCTTTCTACTTGTCCCAACAGGTGAACTTTATTCTCTTCATTTGCATCATCCGTATCTTAGTCCAGAAGTTGCATTCCCCAGATGTAGGACACAATGAAACCAGCCAATATTCGTAAGTCCTAGACTTTTTTAACTGTTACATGGTTTGGGGGAAACCTCATTGGCTGTTGGTTCAGTATCACATCCGTCTGCACTGACGGAAATCAAATATGTGTTAATTGATGAAAGCTGATCAGAAATCAGGAAATGGAGCACTTGCTAAAATGACTGGTTATGTTCCGTGTCAGTTTGAACAGAGAGGCAAGAAGGCTTTCTCCTGGGCTTAATGACAAAGGAGTGAGAAGAAAGTAACAGAAATGATCATGAAACAAAATAAGATTTTTTCTTTATATAATAAATATTTATTGGATTCTGAAGGTGGAGAGACTCTTACAGAGAACCAAGAGTAGTTGTTCCCAGTATCAGGCTTTTATTTCTGAACTAGTTACCCTGAGCTCCCTTTTTACAAAGAAGGAGAGATCTATAAAATTAGTAAATTCAGTATAATATACATCAAATTTTGTCGTCTTAAAGAAGACCCCTAAACTAGGTTGGATTAATTCAATGTATTTCTCTTCACTGTTAAGAAGCAGCATCTTCTCAGAATTTTTGCTTATCATAATGCATTCATTGCAGCAATATAAGATTGACCTAAATGGGGCTTTTTATAATGGACAACATTCAAGTGAGACCAGCATCTGTCTCAGCTGAGACTGGTCTTAACAACAGTATTTTAAGAGTGTGAGAAATCAGTCTTACCTGCATGGGTTTATTCTGGCTTCAAAGCAAATGAAAGTTCAGACCAGATTATTTTTCACTCTTCCCACTGTCCTGGCTCACATTTCATCCATCCTGGATATTTCTTGAATGTTTCCTAGAAAGGAACTGAAAAGAAAAATGTTTAGTGTCTACATGGTCACAGTTCGTAAATCTTTGTCTTTGGAGGGAGCTGGGCACTGTTGTACCCTGAAGAATCTGAGTTAAATTCTTCTGCAGATGGAAGACTATATCAATATGATCCTTAAATACTGACTAGCCATGACACTGAATCTTTCTCTCTGATTACAGTAAACTATGTATTTCATCTACCTCAAGAGATTCTCAGATTTATGAAAGGAAATTCCATTCTTTGACCTTAATTTCTCTCTGCAGCAGCCAGAACAAATTACCTCTTTTTCTATCATCATAACACAACAACATTACCAGCTCCTGTGCTTTCTGTCACCTCTCTTTATGTATTTCCAATTGTGCATTGTATCTTTGTACCCACAGGATTGCAACAGCTTTGGCCAGGTACATAGATTAAATCAGCATATTGAATTATGTTCTAGCACTAAGCAGCAGGCTGGAGCAGTTGGCTCCCTTTCATCTCAGTAGAAGCGCTGCCAATGTGCACGGGAAGGGTTATGCCCAGATTACCTCTGGGGTCATGCTGAGTTTAGGTTCAGGGCTTTTTACTTTACATTTTCCGATGAAGTGGAAGCTGCCAGGAAAGCTCTCTTTGCCCTGTAAACAAATGTAGCATGTCAGGGCAGTAAGTAACACAGACTTCCCCGCACTGACCTGCCAAACAGAATATCGCTGAAGTACAAATGATCTTCACACCTTCAGTTCCTCACCTTCCTCCTCCATCTGGAAAAACATCTCAGTTCCATTACGGCGTGAATCATGTATAGGTGTCCAAGCCATATGAGATGCTTTAGGACATTTGAGATACTTGCCTGGACCTGCCATATAGGACCCAGGATCCATGGGAGACTTGTAGCCTTACCCAGCCACAGCTGGCCATCAGCCAGATTTCTCTGGGGCATTTGGAATTCTTCGTTAACTGTATTGACTGCAGTGGGACATGACACACCACACTTTCATATGGAGATGAGTATTAAGTGTCCTCGTCTGAAGGTTGGATCTCACCAAGAGGAGTTCTCAGTGTGGTTGTAAGATTTAATGTCTAGACAGCTGTAGAGACACCTGGGGTCCAGACCCAGACCCTTTTACAAATGTCATTAGGCATATGATCTGCAATTTTAGGTGCCCAGATCCTTTTACATTTCATTCTCTTATCACCAGAAATGCTGCTAGCTTCAGTGGTTTGGCCTGCATGACCCAAGAGGTCTTAGCAAAAAACTGCTACTAGTGATATGTGTGGATTTCTCCTGCCAAACCTGAAATCAGTATGTTTTAAACTAACAACATTGGAGATCTCTCGTTTGCATTTCTCCCTCCTTCTCTTGTTTACTTTATATTGTCTATTTTATACAAAAAATAACATGTTGACATGTTGACAGTATTGTTCAATTCCAACCGTTTTTAGTTTAGCTGCAGGCTAGAAGTTCAGGTGCACTGCTGACTCACTCATTAGTGCTACAGAAAGCGAACTGGGCTTTTATGTATTGGAAGCTGTGCAAAAAAGCTCCCAAAACAGCTTTCTGGAAATAAGAGAGAGATGTGCAAGAATGCACGGAAATCTTGAGCAAAACTCAAAAACTCTCTTTCTATTCCATGCATGTTCATAGATCAATATTACCATCAAAGTTTTCTGAGTAACTTTTCCATTATGCATTCAAAGAGCATGACTGAAATGTTGGTTCACTCTTACCCACTCCCAAGGAGAGGAGTAGGTTCAGTGCAGGCTGGTGGGGATGTGTTTTCCCTATATTACCTGTCACCTTGTATATTTGTCAGAGAGAGTAAGTCTAGGAAGTACACCTTGTGCTGGGAGTTGAAATAATGAGTTTTTTGAGAACCCATGGCTTCCAGTAGAGAGCTTTAAACAGCTTTGGACAATCTCCCCAGTTCTGACTCCTGCACAGCCAGACTTTATCCTCCTGGGAGGAATTACATCATGACTGGGGAAGATGATTTTCCTCATTGCAGTGTTTAGTGGGGGGAGTCTTTTAAATATCACAAGGCTAGATCATAGGACCCTTGACTTGAAGACAAACTGAGATCATAGAACCATTAAGGGTGGAAAAGACCTCTAAGGTCATCCAGCCCAACCATCAGGTCACCACTGCCCTGGGCAGATCTAACACATCTCTCAGTATTCTGGGGAAGCTCAGTGCTTAGGAGCAAGAAAGTGGTTTGAGGTGTTGTGCAAACTGGAGGAAGAGGATCTTAAGGTTAGGCATTTATGCCTTGTCCATTGCCACAGACCAGCCAGGAGGGAAAAATGCTATAACTGAGGCTCTGATGTTGTCTGCAATGATGATAAAAGTTTCGAATCCACTAGAGGTTGCAAATAGCCTCTATGAATATAGTACATGATGGTGGCATTGCATTGATCTCCTGTAGGCTGACTTTTTCCTGAAAGATTGCATAGAGAGAAGAGATCCCTGCAAAGTCAGTATTAATATTCACTGAACTGTGATCCACTTGAAAAAAATGCCTTACTTTCTTGTATGTCAGGAGCTGGAAGAATTTGGGCTAGATCATACTAGTGTGGGTCGCATTGACCAGAGCTGTTTATGATAGAGAGGAACATGGTACCCTGATGGTCACCAATGCCACTGATGGTTTTCTGGCAGAGCGAGACATCCAAAAGGACTCAGAATTTGGAACTGCTCACTATAAGCAGGGATATTCCCACTAGTAAGGGATATGGTAGTAAAGGCAAATTCCTCAGCTTCCTGCAGGCACTCATTTTGCTTACAATGAATTGCGGCCAGGTGCTTTTCAGCCACCAGGTATTCCCTTGGGAGCCACAGCCTCCAACAACAGCCTTATAGTCAAACTGTGTTTTGGCAAGGCCCAAGGAAAGCTGGAAGGGTCTGGTGGGAGACAGAGTGATGAGCAACATCTGCATAGAGCTGGCACATCAGCTTTCCCAGTAGACTTAGGCAGATGGCAAATAAATTAAGATGGTCTGGGGGGACTGAGTCTGGTGGGACTTTGAAGGTGAAGGGTTTGCAGATGGAAGAATGCATGTTTCCAACATCCCAGCTTTAGCTTCAATTCCTTCAGAAGCCTCTGGGAGAGGGGAACACAAAAGCCAAAACCCCCATAAGCATCCTTAAGTCCTTGATTTAATTTTATTTCTGTCAGCTATATTTTAACAATGATTAGGTTTAATAAGTTATCATCTCTTCCTAATTGGACCTCTGATTACCCAGCCTGATGCCATTAAGCACTAATACTGTTCATCTCCCTCCTTTGGAGACATTCATTGTGCGATAGCCTGTCATTATTCTGAGCTAAACATACCATTTCTCTCCCAGAAGCTGTAATTTTCAGAACTCCCAAGCAAACAAAGACAGCGCTAGATGATGATTTAACTTGTAGAGATGAAAAAAGAACTCCAGTGGGAGGGGAAGAAGAGAGAAGGGAGAAAGAAATACCTCCATTGAAGTTCCTGGGAATAAAGATGTAACATTTTATGCTGTCACCACATCTGAAATCACCAGCCATCTGCAGTGTTCTGGCCAAGAAGAAATAATTTAGCTTTGATCACTCTCCCTCAGGTGGAGGCACCTATATATTTCTATGAAAGCTGTTAACAAGGAGGAAAGCAAGGTTGTAGAAATGATCCTAGCAAGGTACTTAGTGTGAATTGACCATGCCAGGCCAAGGGTCAGGATCATATGTTGCTGCATCCCAGCCCAGGTCATCAGAGGGATTCTGGGGAGGTTAAGCTGCGAGGAGCTATCTCAACTCCCTCCCTTTACCTGTGTCCCAGGCACATCTTCCCTCTGGATGAGGGCAGCCTCCTTGTGTTGCCTCACTCAAGGCGGCTGTGGAAAGGCTGAATGTTCCCAGGACCTCGGGGTAAGTGGCCCATACCACATCCCCTAAAGGCAAACAAAGTTACTTAATATGCACGATACCAGCTGCACATCATGATCCAAGTAATCAGCAAATATGTACTACAGCAAATTGAAGTTTCAGGCTTGCATAGAGCTCAGCTGCAGGATTTCTCATCAGCTTACCCTTTAGCTCCTCTTCCCTCTCTCATTATGACTCATGTTTGTCTTTCCAACAGGAGGCTGGCCAAGTCCACCTTGCTGCTGATCCCTCTCTTTGGCATTCACTACATCATGTTTGCGTTTTTCCCTGACAATTTCAAAGCAGAAGTTAAGCTGGTCTTTGAGCTTGTGGTTGGGTCATTCCAGGTAAGCCACCCTTTGGGCCACCACTCAGTCACCAGGTCTGCTGGCAGGGAGAAGTGAAAGAAACATGACAAGATGTTTCTAAGGGGGCATTAGTAGTCCCTGAGCTGTGTGTCCTTTCTCCAGGGCTGCAGTGAGTGGGCAGTAATCTAGGGGAATATCACAGAATCACAAAATCATTTAGGATTTTAAGATCATTGACTCCTCCTGCCAAGGCCCCCACTAAACCGTGTCCTGAAGTGCCACATTGACACATCTTTGAAATACCTCCAATAATGGTGACTTCACCACTGCTCTGGGCAGCCTGTTCCAATGCTTGACAACCCATTTAGTGAAGTAATATTTCCTAATATGCAATCTAAACCTCCCCTGGAGCAACTTGAGGCCATTTCCTCTTGTCCTGTCACTTGTTACTTGGGAAAAGAGACCAACATCATATCAACTATGAGGAGCTAAAAGCTTGTTCTTTCCTTTCCCCTAGGGATTTGTGGTGGCTGTTCTGTACTGTTTTCTCAATGGGGAGGTAAGATCAACAATAATTTACAGTTGATGTTTGCAGCCAAGGCTTGTGGAGAGGGAATTGAGAAGTGTCCTATTCTTGATGTTACCATTTTGGCAGGAAGCTTCCATGTCAAACCACTCACTTAAGGAAAACAACTCAACCATTTGCCTGACAGTTTCCAACACAATTAATAAACATATTAAGACTTCTGTGAAGACTGCAGTATTTCTGCTGCTGAGTTTATCCTTTACTCATGAGACAGCATCAGCAGAACTCGCATATGACCTTGCACAAACCCTGATCTGAAGGGACCACCTTCAGCAGGGAAGGATAAAGCCCATCTCCTAAGCCCTACTCATGCTTAGTGCCCGCTGCCAAGATGGAGGCTCATTAGTGCAGTGATATTTTTGGACCGTGCTTCTTCTGCCTGTAAGAAATTCAGCAGAGACTGATTAAACCTGTACTGCGAAGGCTACCAAGTAGGTGTGAGCAGCTAAAAACTTGGAGCTGCTCTCAGCTGGAGAGCTTTCAATAAGCTGAGCACAGACAAGAAAGAAGCAGCTGTGATCTGGGTTTGTGTTCCAGCTTCCTGGGGAGAGGCAGAGTGTCCAGAATCGTAATATATTCTCTTACAGCTCTGATGCTGCTTTCAGCTATGCCGATGCCATGTGTACATCACGCAGCAGCATGCAGAGCAGATAGCCCAGCTCCAGCAGAGACCTTTGTCAGTAAGCTTGCACAGAGCAGGACAGAAAACACTCAAACTCGTTAATGATCCAAACTGACGTAGGCATTGACATGACTTGTTAGGCACAGACCACTGCCAGGTAAATATGATTCTACCTTACGTGCATTAATCTTGCCTTTCCCACGTTTCCAGTCCTACAGTTTGCATCCTGGTGGTGTACTGTTTCTGTGTTTGCTGATCCCAGAGACCCTCAGGCACAGCTGTTTCATCTAATTCATACTGGGAGGCTGCAGGAGCGGACAGGGATGGTGGCCAGCTTTGTTCAGGATTAAAATCTGGACAGTTTAAACTAATGTATGTAAACTCTCTGAGCAGGAATCAGTAGCTTCTATCAAAAAAAAGCACAGCTGTATTGACAGCTTTCTAAAGAAGCTATAGTTAAATAATTTGTGTTTGGGCAAAAAACAGGGCAGTAAAAAGAAAATCTTAGTCATAATTCCAAAGCATGGAATATGCTGCCATTAAAGTTAAGCAGTCTGGCACCTTCGCTGTATCAGATAAGTGGTTCCTTTCTGGCTGAAGCTCAGGGATTTCTGTGCTAGTAGTACACTATTTCTTCTATGTGGCTAAAAATTCTAACCAGGTTGAGTTTAATGACCTTCATAAAATAATTCTTGGCCCAGTGGTAGGTGGATCACCCATTGCTACACTCACAAACAAGTCAGAGGAAAGGAAAGTCCTCCCCTCCACTGATTTGCTTGTCTTTTCACCACCTAGGTCCAAGCTGAACTCAAGAGAAAGTGGCGGAGGTGGCATCTGGAGCGGTTCCTGGGCTCAGACATGAAGTATCACCACCCTTCTTTAGGCAGCAATGGCACAAACTTCAGCACCCAGATCTCCATGCTGACCAAGTGCTCACCAAAGACACGCCGGTGCTCTGGCTTCCAGGCTGAATTTTCTCTGGTGTGATGAAGAATCGTGCTCTGAGCACTGAGCATCCAAGAGAGAAACTGAGAGACAGAAGGATCCCCAGGAATCAGCGATGCGATGACAAACCCTTGTGAAATGACATGCTTCACATGAGCCAACAGAGGACACAAAACTGGAAAAGCCACTGGCATCCAGAACAAGATCAGACAAGCCAAGAGGCAGAGAAATACTTTTCCTCTCCCTCTTTTCAGACTTCTCACTCTTAAGTCTCAAGCTCTCAGGGGTTGATAACTCTGAGTAAAGATCTCAGTCACCTGAGGAGAGCCTGGCAGAACCTGATGTGTCATAAATAATGAAGTATGGGGCGTAAGGGAGGGGAGACCCTGAATCCTCGGTGGCTTTACCAGAACCGGCATCTCTGAAACACATAAATTGCACTTTTTCAAAAATGAGCCAGTAAAGGAGAGAGGAAGGCAAGAAGCAGGAAATAAAATGCCAAACATACGAATGTGCCAAAAGACCTGTTGATAAGAGGTGTTGATAAGGCACCGAAGACAGAGTCAGGGACACATAGGGGAAGGAACAGGAGGAACATGAGCAGGAAGGGGAGAGGCCAGCGCACAGCCCTTTCCTCTGCATTTTGCATGTGTGAAGACAAAGCTGCAACACCAGGAAAGCCCTTGGAGGACACCCTAGTGCTGCAGTGTGCTCTGCTAATTGCCCACCATCCTTGTAAGCAAAAGCTTTCCAAGCACCCTTGGGTGCCACCTGGAAAAGCAGGTTGCTGAGAAGGAACAGCGTGAATGCCCTTCTCTGCTCTATGTCCATGACATCATGTTCTATTTGATTGTTTTTAATTAATAGAAAATTCAATTTGCATGTATAAAAAACAGGTACAGATGCCAAAAGTGGAGCATGACCGTGTTTTTCATTCTTTTTAAGTTCAACCATAGATCTTGGTGCATTAACACACCCAGGATCGTTAGGGATGAGGGGAAAACAATTGGTCTGTAATTCGTTTGCACTTGCTTAGCAAACACTCCAGGAAAGGGAGATGTAGAACCCTGTAATCCTTATTTGAATCAGACCCACCATAAGGAGTCACTTTCCAGGTGAAAAAATTAGCATCACAGCAGCAAGCAGAATTGCTCTTAGCTCTTTAAGACGTGCATGTGTATTTTATCTCTTTTCCAACGGCCTAATAGTTTCCATATAGGGAATTTGAAGAACGCACACGGATCCTATTAAAACCAAGGCAATAGTTATTGTTTTAATTTCTTTTCTTGGCAAAAGGGCAAAGGAGAAGGGTGAAACCAAGTCTTACTCAGACATGCCAGGCTGGCCACTTGCAGGGCATGACGTGCAGCTCACACGCTGGGTACTGGGTACTGCATTTGAGACAATCCCCACAATCCCAAACTCGCTCAGAAGATAAAAAACACAAGGATGTGGATGTTCACATCAGTATCCCACCCACCTGCATGGAATGGAATTGCATCAATTTTACATCAGACATGGGAAATCCCTGCCCAGCTCAGGTATACACTTAGTAATTGGGCTGTGTCATCATAACTTGTGATAACACTGTCCTCGTGAGGGAGAATCTGGGTCACCGGTTCACGTACATGGAAAGGAAGGTGGACTTCTCTTTCAGAGATCTCAACCATCAGGTACTAACATCACTTATTTATCTTCAGAATGAAGTATAGTTCACTGAATGGAAGCATTTTTAACTTTGTGCATTCGTTTGGGGTTTTTTTTTTCTTCCTTTAAGCATCCATGATTCACTGCCAACAAACCACACTGAGCCCAGGAGGAGAGCTGCAGATCTGGACAACCAATTCCTTTTTCAGTTATGAGAGGGTGGTTGTCCATGCTGTACCCTCCCCAGAACTATGCCTGTTATCCTCTCAGCTCAGTGCTTCCAAAGTCTCCACATGCAGGAGTGAGAACAGCATAAAGGACTGATCAGTAAGCATCATGAGATGTTCTGATACAACGACCCTGGAGGGTAGACATACACCTATGACTTCCCCGTGAGCTAGCTCAGATGCTGCCACAGTGTAACCATGGCTACCCAGCCCCCAAAACCGAAGAGGACAGGTTGATATTTGTGGAGGTAATTATTATGAGATCCATGGTCCTAGAATTAAAGTGCTGACATGGCCCCAGGCTAGCCAGGTTCAAACAATCTTTGCTATGGCTACGCTACATTGAAACCATATCATTAGCAGTTAGAATCCAACACTGACATGCCAAAATCTTCTCTTAGCAGCTCTTTTAATTTCCAAAGTCCAGAGAAACAAAGAGGATGCTTAAAATGTCCCTGTATTGTTTGCAGTGAAGCCCATAAGCCCTGACCCCAGGAACAAGGTCCTCAGAGGCAAGGATTCTCTTTTTGTTTGGTGCTGGTGCTAATGAGTGCTTTCAAGCCAAGACTAAGACCCATACAGAAGAAAATAGAGAAGTCCCACCAGTATATTCTCCTGCCTGATTCAAAACAAGTATTTGCAGTTCACCAGGTGAATGACTAGCTGCAAGTAAGCTCAGACAAAGCAAGGGCAAGCTCTTTCTCAGCTTCCAAGCTGTTCCACTTGGTGTAAAATGCTTCTTCTCACTGGGTCAGAATTTGGAAGCAACATCAATCTGATAAAGATTTGATTCAATAAGCTGCAAAGCCATTCACCCTCTTCATCAGACACCGTAGCTATCTATGCCCTGCAAAACTGATGGGCTGCAGAGGAGCACTGCCCAATCTTGTTAATGTTTCCACTGAGGTGCCTAAGATGTGAACTTTAAGCCCAGATCCCAGACAAGTTTGGGATCCCAGAAAAGTTTGAACACAGAGCTGTTGAGCATAAGTGATGCACCGTTAACAGCAACCTCTGTTGTGAGGGTGAGAAGCCTTCCCATCTGTTTTTGCTCCTTGCTGGATTAGATAGTCAATGTCTGTAAGCCATGAGCAGCGAGACACTTTGTTTATTTTCATTCTATTGTTCTTCACTTTCCATCTCCCTGAGCCTCAACTTCATTTGCAGGAGGACCTTCTGCTTTGTATTTACAGCTTCACTTCCATTTCAGCCCTTTTCTAACCTGTGCCAGCATTAACCATACACGAAAAGCAGCAGGAATAGGCTCACTTTTTGGAGACCCAAAAGGGAAAAATTTGGCTATTTTTTACCCAGGCCACAGGGCTTTCTGTAGCCCTTAAGCTGCACCACCAATTATTCTGCACAGGAATCTTAAAACAGGACATTAAACTGAGGGGCTGTTTCAGAAAACACTGACTACATTAACATGCCAGGAACAGTGCCCTCAGGCATCACCGAACATCCATCGACATCATCATTATGCCATCAAGGGTCTTTGAGAGATTAAATCAATGTGCTGAATATACCTGCTGTGACAGGCATGACAATATTAGTGATGCAGGCTGTGCAGAGCTGCCAGCCCAGCTGTGTTGGCCTCATATTTCAGGAGAATAGAAGAGTCAGTGGTGAAATCAGAGCTTTTTCACTCTTTTCACATCAAGTGAATGATGACATTCGGATCAGGTCCTCATTTAAGCAGCTTAAGTGCAGGAATTTGGCCCGAAAGCTTGGCTTCTTCTACCCTGTTTTTCATCCACCTCGTCAGTAAATACGACTTCAAGGACTTCAATGCAGTCCCAAATGACAGCCTGAACTCTGTTGTCCTGAACCCATGCAGAATACAGGATGCAGTGCTCAGAGCTGCTGCTGTTGCTCTTTATCGGGGGGTGAAGGGACAGGGTGAGGGTAATGGTTTTAAGCTGAAAGAGGGGAGATTTAGTTTGGATATTAAGAAGGATTTTTTTACTGTAAGGGTGATGAGGCAGTGGCACGGGTTGTCCAGAGAAGTCATGAATACCCCATTCCTGGAGATAGTCAAGGCCAGGTTGGATAAGGCGTTAAGCAACTTGAAGCAGTGGAAGGTGTCCCTGCCCAAGGCAGGGGGGTTGGAGCTGAGTGACCTTTGAGGTCCCTTCCAAGCCAAACTATTGCATGATTCTTTGATGCTATGAAAGCATCTGTCTGACCCCCTTAACTCTGATGTAAGACAGAAATGACTCCAGCGAAGGCAACTGTGTAAATTTTCTGCAAAATAAGAGTCATATCTGGATATGTTGGGCTCTTAGATATGTTTGAGGATCATTAATTGAGACTCAAAATCTATAAAGAAATCAAGACAAATTCTGATCCTGCTTGCACCAATTAGTTCACTTCAGCGACTCCTGAAATACAGCAGCAGGAAAATGAAATTTACCTTTAAAGTAATTCCTCTGTCTTCAGCCTGGAACTGTTTGCTCCCTTTTTGTACCTGAGCAACATTTAACACCTCATGTTAATTAGTTACTCTATTTCAGTGATTATTAAACAATTATTAATAAGGACGGAACAATTAAAATACAAAAATGAATTTATTTTCTCAAGGTCTAGAGCTACAGGGTTCAATGCTAACATCACACTACAGAGATTTCTATTCATCTGGGACTTGTTCTGTGAGCCTCTCATAAGCAACAAGAAATGAGACAGTGACTGTGTTTAGGGTTTAAAAAAGAGCAGTAAAGGAGTTCTAGGCTCTTTTAAAATTTTAGGCATTAACTTGAAACTATATTTTAAAATCAGGTATATATGCAGCATCATCATTACTGTATTTATGGAATGAAAAAGGCATCCAAAAAAAGCCCAGGAGGCAAAACATCTGATTTATTTTATTTTGCTTTGTTTTATTTTTTTTTTTCCTTGGAAGCAGTTGTATTTTTCTCAAGGAAGGTGTTACCGGAGAGCCAATGTTTTGTACATTAACTATGGAGCAGATTTACTTCTTTCTCAGTATCCCGCTTGGTTCCCATTTCGCTCAGAAGCAATGAGGCAGTGGTGTCTGTATCACAGGGCTGTCTGAGCAAAGGGATTAAAACCAAATCTCTTCTCCAATCTAATGGAAAGACTTTCAGAGGGAGATGAACCTGCTGATTAACAAAAGATTGCCAGTGGTTTCTAAAAAGCAAAGTGAAGCTCCAAAGAAAGCTCAGGAGTGAATATTGCTTGGATCCATGGAAGGGATTAAAGGGGTTTGATGGGATTACTTCGGCTCCATTCCTTCCACCTTCACCATAGTGTTTAAACAAGGCAAAACCCAGTGAGTTTCTGCAAGATATATGAAACATTTTCACACTAAAAAGGAATCTCGCAAACTTTGAAAAGCCAATATGTGTCTTTGTGAAGCTTATTTTATTCTGTCTGCAAAAGTTCAACTTGATTTCATAAATGGCCTGTGGAAATCCATGTGGTATCAGCAGCAAAAAGACTGAGAAACAATATTTCTTCTCTGGAAGATGACTCTAGGTTTAACACCAAAGCCTATGTAAAACACAGTTCCTCCCTACTGCGTCCTCACTTCTCTGCTTTCGGATAGGGTATTTAGCTTAAGAAAGGATCTTAACTGGGGTGTTGACACAGCTCAGGCACAGCCCTGTGCTTCCTCCCAAGGCATCTCTGCACCAATGAATGTGACAAACTCTTGGAGGTAAGGACTGCAGTCCTGAGCTCCTTGACTCACAATGCAACTTTGCACTTTTCACACACTGATGCTTACGGTGGCAAGGACCATAATGCTTCTTAATTGTAGACGACCCTCAAAGAGCAGGAGGCCAAGCTCTTGGCCTCATATCAGTCTGGAATGGCACTGCTAGTATCATTCTAGAACTAAAATGGTATAGTAGGGAAAAGAATTCAAGTCCAAAAATGGTACATGGAGTCTAACGTTACAAACTCCAGAACAGCATGGATTTCAACCCATTTTCTTTCAGTCAGTCGACTTTTCGCCACCTCTCCAAACCCAGTATTTACATGCCAGTCTGATGAGGTGTAGTTACAATGACTGATCTTGTTATTTCCCCTGGAGGTTGGTACAGTTGTAAATTATGGCTTTTAGGAATTAGGAGTTTCCTGGGCCCGTGGATATTCTCTTCCACCTGCTACTGTCTGAAAGTCCTAACTCCTGGTTCGCTTGCATGATGTTGCGTTGTACAGTGAAGAGTGCTGGGTTTGAAACCTTGGTTATTTCTAGCATATCTTGAAATCGCAGGGAAGAAGACAAATACCGGGCCTGGAAACTACGTGACAGATATGTAAGGGAAATAATGTCTACTTGGATTCTGAGTGCCAGGTCTTTAAGAGATGCAAATTGACATCAGCAGAGCACTACTGTTTTATACCCAAGTTTTGTGGATATTGTAAATTTGTATATAGAGGAAATGTGAATAGTACATTTACAAAAAAATAAACCACATTTTTGATACTTCGATGATGATAACTTAAGCTTGAAAAGGCACTTTTGAATGCAGAAGTGCATTTTTCAAACCCTGTTTCAAACACCTCAAGCTGTTGCTCAGTACCTGGTGCCAACTGACTCTTCTCACTCAAACTGTAAGCACCTCTGCTCTGCCCTCCTGTAAATAGGCTTTGACAACAAAGAGAGATGAGAACTGACTGCGAACAGAGAATGGCTGTCGCTGTGGACTTCTGTGTACCTAGGTGCTTGTGATGTATTCTTCATGCCAGTGAGAACAGACCTGCTTGCTCAGCACAGGTAAATCTCTGCCTTGTTTCATGGCCTTTTGCCCAATGTTATTTATTTTGTCCTGACTCTGTACATATGCAATGAAATGGCTATTTTTTTCCTTTGTATTTGATTAATCTCCTTGCTTCAGAGGAGGTTCTTCTCTGTGATTGACACTGCTGAAACAAGCAATAAAATCATTGTGAAGACGTTGTGTCTAAGATGTTCTACCGGATACTTTATTTTTCTCAGTCCTGAATTAAACAAAAAGGAAAGGCTAAGAAGGCACTAGTGAGCTGGTAAGGTGGTTGCCTAGATTTGGGCATGTCATATTTTTTAAGATTAGCCAGATAGACCGAATTGTTCCCCAAAGGGAGACCTTCTTTGAGAACATCTGTGCCAGCAGAAGGATCAGTACCAGCCCGAGCATGAATGAACCCCAAAACCCCCACAATGAAGGTAACACCATCACATGAGTTAGGTGGCTGGATGCAATGTCTTTTGGAGCTAGGACTCATTCATGGAGGGAATGCTTCCGCGATTACAAACACACTATGGGGTTTTTTCAGTGATCAAGAGATTTTAAGTTATTCCTGTGGTTGTAGGTGCATACACACATACACACGTATATAAATCTATCAGTTGCTACAAGCATAGGGTTGGATGTTGGAATATACTCCAATTGTCTCACTGTTCTGTGCCATGCAAATTCATCCCCATGAAAATCCCTCCAGTACCATGGATGGACTGACTAAACCTAAGATCTGTCTTTTACATCATAGACTGTAGCAATCTCAAAAAACCACAAAATACATGAAAAAATGTTTCTTCTCTTTCGCTTTGGGATTGTACACACTCAGACTGCAAGTCATTCAGGTCATATGGTAGGAGAACCTGTTAACAGCATTTTGAGAGCAGATACAATGGATCCATTTCACCTGCAGAAATCCCACACCACTGTGAGAAACCAAAATACTTTACCCATCAGATGCACAAGAGAGCTGCCATCCAGTACTCTTTGCAATATTTGGTGTATATAATGACCAAGGGCATCTTACAATGCAGTTTCCAATTCAAGGTCGTGGTTTGACTTGGGCTTGTCACAACCAGATGATTCTATAGCACTGGTGGTGTAAATTCATAAACCGAATATCATGAGAGGATCCTGCCTGCAGATCTTACAACTAGACCCTCAGCCCAGTTACCTCACTACTGTATGTGCACACTGTCACTGTACGTGCATGCACAAACATAATAAGTCTGGCAGTAGCAATAATTATATGAGTGGGTAATAAACAACTTGCAAGTGAAAAAGGAAGTGCCACAGCTGGGTCCAGGGTTAAGTATGCTGTTGCTTGACTGTTCCTTTGGCTTTGGGACATAGCTTAAGTTAGTCCTCTGAATGTGGTGCTTATCCAACTCAAAAATAACGCCTTGTTTTTTGTAAATGCAGAGCTCATTGTACCTTTACAAAGTGGAGTACAAATTTGCCTGCTTAAATACCTTTACATCATCTCTGGGCTGAAAGTAGCCCTCTCCATGGAAAGAAATGGGCTGGTGTTTGAACATGGATTTCACAAAATCCCTGCTATTAGAATCCAAATCATTAGCAAGCCATTTAAATTAACACTTATTTAAGGCACAGAATTGCCCAGTAGGGCTAATGACAAAACTCTTCCTTTGGTAATGCAAATCTCGGGTCTGCCTCTGCCTCCTCGACACATTGTGCGTGCCAAGTGCTGGCATTTTGTACACTGGTCCCTAAAGCAGCAGACATAGCAGTAGTGCTCAGTCTGCAGGGAATGTGTGCACATCCCTGGCAGCTTTCCCACCTTACCAAGTGACCAGGTGCCTCCTGAGCCTCATATGATGACCTTAGCTTTCCAGCTTCTTCCAGCTTTCCAAGGGGTGCTGAACATGCCCTTATATCATGTCTGTATTCCATCCTAGCTGTGTGCTCAGTTCAGTAGCACTGCCTTTTCCAGTCTTTATTGCTCAGAGCAAAGCATGAGCCTTCCTTTGTGTTGGAGAAATGCCTACCAGGCAACTACAAGTGAGCAATAGTTATTCATGTAAAAGACAAGTTATTTAATGCACATGATTATTAGGCAGTGAAAATAGATCACAGCGAGAGGTCAATGAGCTTTTCTGTGTCCATAGGGCCACTTCCACAGCTCAGCTCCTCTTTAAGATAATTTACACACACTGTTCACAGTACTGGTAAAGGCCAAATCTACAACTAAGGATGACAAGTCTTCACTGTACATGTCCCTCCTTTCTGCATCAGTTAACTATTGTCATTTAAAAACAAAGGTTCTAAAGTTCTGGGCCACTCTGAGAAGCGAAGCTTTTGCATAATGACTTTCACTGGATCCCTCTGTGGATTAAACCAGAAATCAGAAAAACAGGTTACAATGGCTGGGGAAAAGGAAGATCAGCCAATTGCATTTATTCTATGTCTATAGAGATGATGATAATCACACACTGTCAAAAAATATATTCCATATGAGGAACTCCAATCACTGCCCAGGGATTAATTAGCGTAAGTGGCTTTGATGAAGGTCACCTATGAAGTCTGAGGCAAAAATCAACCCAAGCATCCTCAATCTCTGCTGTGTCTTCTAAGACCCATCCTTCCTGATTTGCAATGAGCATAGGATTGCTTTTCTTAGACACTCACTATTATTCTGAATTTGATAGAGCTTTTGATTACATATAGCTGGCATTTTTTTGAGCTTGGCTTTGAGAGCTTCTTTGTGTAAATTCAGCAGTGAAGTCGCTTTTCATGGCTGGAAAAACACCATTCTCTGTAAGAATGAGCTATGATTAAAAATGGCGAATGGTATCTTTTTCCTTTGATCCCCTGTGCTTTCTATGGCAAAATGCCAGGATAAGGACTTTTGTGATCTCCGTGACATTAAAGCAATTTTCCAACTTACTGAATCCATTTTAGCAGTTAAATTATCTTCACTCCCCATGCAACCAGTTGTGTATATGGCATTAGATCACCCGTTAGGCTACTCGGTGATGAACCTTCTCCTACAGTCCATCCCTGACCAATCGCACTACTGACTGAGCCTCTCCCCTTAGAAATCACTCTGTCAAGCTGAAATCAAAGCCTCAAACCCTTATCACACACAGTCTGAGAACACAGGAACTAACTTAGCATGCTGAAACCAGGCAACATCAGTCCTACTCCTGGTTTTCAGAACAGCTCTGGAACAAGAGGAGATAAAGAAAGAAAATGTCATCTGCCTTGGAAATCTGAGGGTTAGTGTGCTTGTTGGAGAGCCAAGACACTGTAAAGCACACTTCATCATCCAAACATTAAGAGGACAATTACTTGAACTCAGAACTTCAATATCTTGATAGCTTGACATCCTGGATGACAAACAGGAGTCCTGTCACTTAATATCAACTCCAAATAAAGGAGAAAGGAGATTAGAAGCGAGGTCTCTTGCCAAGATGGCATATGGGTGAGTACCGCAAGCACATCTTTAACTCCAGAGATTTCCTCAATTTTCCAGCAGGTGACACAAAAGCCCTTTGAAACTGAGAGGTGTGGGTGGGAGCTGGGAAGTGGCTTTGAAAGCACAGTGATGCTAATATGTGATGTGAAGAAAACTAGGGTAGAACAATATCATACCAAAAGCCACATATCTGTATATCTTTCCCTTCCTTCTGGCAAATCCTGACAACTGTTTGCATCCCATTGTCACTTTTAATTGAACTCACACGTGAATCTTATTTTACAAAGGAAGGTAAATAGCAGTAGCAAGATCCCAGTACTGAGCTGGCCACTGCTGCCAAGAATTTACCTCCCTCAACCCTTACAGACTTACTTCACTGGAATTATTAATCAATGGCTGTATCTTATCAACCACTTAACTCTGATCTCTTTGGCATAAAGCAGTTAGAAGCCATAATATTTCACTGTGTCTTATCTGCTTCCAGCAAAAAAATGCAAGGGTCTGATAGAAACATGGCTTTGCTCTGCAATGGTGAAGGAATTTATTATGTGTAATAAACTTATGTGTACAATGTGATTTCTTGTTTGGACTGGGTACAACTTTTCATTGTGTCCCATCACATATTCCCATAAGTCAGTGCCTGCATGATCTCTTTCTCCATTTGTCCCATTTAGTTCATAGACGGGAGCATAAACAGAAGGCTCCTTGGGAGCTATTCCAGCAAAGCTCTTTGGCTTTTGAAAAAATGCCAAACCTGTTGGTCTGCAATGAGGAAAGGTCCACACACATCTCTCAGCTCACAGAGCTCTCCTTGAGACAGCAGAGAGCACGAGCGCATGTTACTCAGCCTGGTTCCCCCACTGCCAAAGCCTCTCTGGCCTTGTCCTCTTGGCTGGGTCTGAACTCATCCCTTTCTTGGTTCAGAACAGTCATATTTCCAATGATTTGTTTGAAAATTAGAAGGTTATTTATAGTCACAGTCGCTTATCTCATCAAGGGAAAAAGACAGGACAGTTTTCTCCTTTCCTGCTTCCATTACTGGCCAGGTACCAGTAGTTTCTGAGAGGGTTACTGTCATTGTAGCCAGAGCTGGACAAGAATAAAGCTTAGAGTCAAAATTATAGAGTACCCCTCACTTCTGGGCTCTCACCAACTCCCAAGTCTCAGAGGAAAGCTTTGGCTTTCATCAGCTGGACTGGTTATTAGGACTTGTGTGAACAACTGATTACATTTGTTTGGCTGCTGAGGAGTGAAAGGAAGGAAAAATATCCATGGCTAATTTTGAAAAACCAAAACAAAACACAAAAAAATCTATGGTTATTCTTGAACAAAATGTTAAAATAGACACACTATGGAAGTTTTCCTTTGAAAAGAGAAACATAAAAACATTATTCAAAAAAATACCTAACTGTGGTGTGATATCCAATGGAACATTTCACTTCTGCCATTTGAAATTATGAATTTTAAAAAAAAAAAAGGAAAAAAAGACAAGATAAATTCAAATGCACTCGCAAGAAAAGAAGAAGAGAGACTGTGTTGCCTCCCTTCCACTAATTCACCTTACAGCCAGAGCAGTTAGGTGGTATGAGAGTAACAACTTGGATCCTCAAGATAGAGTATTTTCACATTGTGTATAGTTGAATGAAACTAATCCATTTACTAGGGTATTAAACAGAAAAAAAACCCTGAAATTCTTCAACTCTTTCCAGCTGCACCATTATGACTTTCCACAACGAGAAAAAACTGGGGCTCATGTGCTAGTGCTGTCCCATCCCTTTCCCAGTCTGGTCAGTTTTAGTCACCTGTGTAGGGAGTTGTGCTTTGTTTCAGTAGATATTACAAATGGTACATCTTTTAGATACACAATCTTCTTTCCTTGTGTAGAATATTACAGGTTAGTCTAACTCAGAACTAAAATTAGACGTTTATTCAAGTTAGGAAAGATGTCAGATATTGAAACAAAGCACAACTCGAACAGCTGGAGTCTGGGCCGTCCTCTCAGAATACTGTGTGGGTTAGGTCAGTAATTTCTATTGTCTAGTGAAAACTTGCAAGTAAAATTAAGATTATTGGAAGGTTTAGCAGAATTAATTTATCTACAATAATCTTTCTACTTGCATAATGTTTCCAAAATGCCTAATTTCTACTTCTGGTTGCTGCAATGTCCTACTACACTAAGTCATTTCTTCTATGTACATGATGATTTACTGGTGTATAGTTTATAATATATGCAAATTTTTTGGCAATTTAGAAGCACAAGGGTTACATCTGTGGAGCTAAGCAATGGTAAGACTCAAGGGGTTTCCTGGTGTCAACAAAAGGTGTATATAATTCACCAATTCTCATTATTTAAAAGCCAATCTAATTACAATACAGAATTTAAATTAAAGGAACACTCCTTGGAGACTTGCTCAGATCCATAGTAATATTCCAGTTCTGGAAGTTGTCTAAGCATTGAACAAGAGTGAAATTCTTCAGATAAGATGCTATCTAAAGCGCTACATCCTGTTCACAATGGAAAAGCTTTTTAGGCATCATGAAGTCAAAGAGCAAAATAACATTTACTCCAACAAGGAAGAAATTTCTAGGGTACATTTGAGACAGGTTCCAAGTGGAACACACACACTCAGCTAGAACCTGTATCTTGTCAGAAGGGAAAGAATTACTTGAAAAAGCAAAGGATTCATAAAGTGCTCAGGAAGTATAGTATGATCCACAGGTATGAAGCACTTCAGTGATGAAGATAAATGACAGAGAATCTCACTGCAGGAACTTACTAACAAAGTTTCTTCCTTCAGTGAACCAAAAGAAATGCAAATGGAAAATAATACAGTGCAACTTGGTGAGGTAGACATTGCAGATTCCCATTATCCTGAACTCCCATTTATTCTGAACTCCCATTTAAATCTTTTCTGACGTCAACATATAAAAGCACTTCAGCTAAATAGGTTTGCTTTCTTTATATAATCTTAACACGGCGGGTACAAATTCCTAGTGTCAGCCAGGAGAGAAAATCTGGTTGATCCCATTCAACCGCAGGTTGAATTTGGCCTCTGGATGTGGAAAAATCTTCCACCCAATCCCTATCTCCAAAAAGCTGTTGTCTCTCTGGTGAGACCAGAAGTTGAAAAACTACATTTCATTGCACACAGAGGATCACTGTTTTCTCTCTGTTAAGTGGGACAGGGTGTGAAAAACTATTGTCAGCTTTGTAAATAGAAAGCAAAAAGCAATTGTTACTGTAGTATTGACTTTCTGGGTGAAATTCCTCCCACCCAGTTTTATGTATCTATTAAATAGTTGTTCATGTCAGAGCCACTTATTTGAACTCCTTTCTAGAGAGTTCTTGTCAATGTAGTTAATTCAGTTTAGGGAGAATTTCTTCTCTCCAGGTGCAGCAGATAAATAGAGGCAACTGAGAGACAGAATACACGAATAACCTTAGATTGTCTAATTTAGGACTTTGGAAATTACAAGACAGAGCAGACATTGAAATTACTGATTGTCCTGTTTGAAAGAGATTTTATCTCAAAGATAAAATCATGCAAAGACTTCCTCACCAAGGACGTATTACATGCAAATTGTAAAGAAGAGATTTAAAGAGATCCACTGATTCTGAACTGCTCTGAAAAGGTCAAAGGTGATGAGAGGCCTTGCCAAGAGGAACCTGGACAATGAATGGATGGATCACCAGCACCCAAAACTGTCCTTGTTCTTCTGAAACACAGCTCCTTCAGCTACTCTGATTCCTGTTAAATAAGTAATGAAAAAAAATGAGTAACAAGCTCTTGTGAACAGAAACGTGTATTGTGGGAGGAAGAAACAATAAAACGATGTATTGATGAAGTGGAAGATGCTGCATAAGTTCATTTAAGTTCAAAGCTGGCGAAGGAAAGTGACAACAATGATAGTTTTGATTGAAATACACACCCGCATGCCTCACAGTATATCCAATATTCTTTCCTTAAAAATACATGTAGTTGTTGTTTGCTTATGTTCTATATTAATACTGAATACAAATTCTTGCAATAAGAATCTTTTGATGACCACTGCAAAGGGGAACCTTAAGTACTATAAAAACACCCTTATGACCAGAAAGGACATTGTTGATGCTAAGAATATAATTGCACTTATTTTATTAGCTCTTAGTGAAGGTCCCCATTTGTAAGTTAAATGTAAATCCAGATTTTTTTTTAATAAGTAGAGAAAATATTTGCTACTTCTAGTAATACACCTGAAGCTTGTGACTTTGGCTTATTGACATTACTCAGTAGAACAAATGTTTCGGCATGGTATGTTCAGTAGTGTGAATTAGACCATGGCTCCAGTAAAGAGATATTAGCTGGTATAGAACACTTAGCAGATGGTCATTAACACAGTATTTTTCCTTGTGAGTCATAAAAAGTTCCTTCTCTCCCCAAAGACTAAATAGGAACAAACCTGCACTTACACATATTTGGTCTGTTTACTAATGCACTATTAGTTTTTTGGTTTTCACAAGGCTTTTTGGGAGGTTTGGGGTTAGTATATGGAAATTTCAGCTGCATATGTTTAAATTATTTAAGTACCCAGACACATAGACCGTGATTAATTTTCTTATTTGGTTGCAACAGAAGGTTCATTTCTTTTGCTGGTTGATTTAGCAGGGAGAAATCTTCCCTGTGGGTCTGCTTCACAATAAATTGCTAGTGGCAGATAGAAATGTCAGGTTTACCCTCCAGACGGGAGCAACAACAAATCAGACCTTTGCTTGTTCCATTTTTCCTTCCGCGCATGTGGCAAGAGATGTGTGTTTCTGTCCGCTTACTCTCCAATGTAGGGTTATATTGGGGCATCTTTTCACATATGAAATTCATGGCCACCAAAAACTGAAGAAATGTAGCTCAGGGCCTGCAAAACTGGCCAATAATGTTAAGCATCCCAAACCCAAATTTCAGTTTTACTGTTAATTTGTTGAAACTGAAGTAATGTTATTTTGATTTCTTGCACTTTTATAGCGAAACTCTTTATTGTTACTGGAAATTTCATCGATATAAGCAATACATGAGCAATATAATCATTTCAATCTCAAGTAGACAGCTAAATTACATCAGAATAATTACACATTAGTAGGACTCCGTTGTGCCTAATGCCATATGAGATCCCTGAATTGTTGTAGATATCTGCCTGGGATCAGAAGATGTAATGTAGGACTTAGATCACATACACATCCTTTTGTAAGAACAACTGTACTGCTGAAAGAAAACCCCACAGCACCTATTATGATTCCCCAAACTTGTGTTTCGGCAGCTGAAAATCTCACCTAGACAGCCTCCTTCTTGCCTTGAATACAAAGGGTTACTGGGACTATCTTGGCTGGGGCAGTTCACATGCTGCCACATATCTTGATTTATTGTGATTGTATGCTCCACATAACAAGGAGTCTTTTTTCCATGGGTAAAGAATATAACGATCTTGTCCAATTTTAACACCTCTCCAGGCAGCTCAGTAGCTAAACTGGGCAGATTTTAGTCCCAATCCTTCCCTACAGGAAAGGGAAATGGGAAATAAGAGAAGAAGTTTGGAAATAAGAGAAGAAAGCTGGAAACGACATGTAAAACAACTTTAGTGATAATAAATGGAAGATAACAATATTAATAAGAAAAGAGTAAAATATATACAAGTATTCAAAATCAATTCAGACTTCCCCGATGAGCAGTACCTCACCACTGATGCTGCAGGACAGGCACGGGGAAGGTCCTGGACTGGACTCAGTGGCCGGCAGTAAATGGATCCAGGAAATCAACGCAGGAATACATGCATGGGTTCAAGGGCAGGCAGGCAAACAGACAGACAGACAAGGTCCTCCCTAAATATCTGACATTGAAGAAAGGGAGCTGATCCTTGTTACTTCTAAGCTTTTATACTGAACATGATATGTATGACATTGAATACTTCAGGGTCAGGTTTAGGTCACCTGTCCTGTGTTTTCCTTCCAGCAGATGTGACCTCCTTCTCCACCAGCTCTGGGATGGCCTTAATTTACATGGGAATAAATGTGAGCAATGACCTCTCTACACACCAGTGCCCCATTATCTTGATGATAACTATCAGGCCTCTCCTATCTAGATGCAGGCACTCTCCGAAAAACTGTGTTGGTAATCTTCAGCAGCTGAAGTTTTGAAAGAAGTTTAGCTGAAAAGTTAGATAATATGTGCTGCTTCAGCCCAAGGCAGAACAGATCTGAGTCATAATTTACTGGTAGTGACGAGGGAAACTCAGTACGTTCCAAGGAAAGCACTATGACTTCCAAGCTCCCAAACAGAAAAAACTTACCTCGAAATCTGGATAAAGCTACCGCTGTGGGAGAAAGAGGACCATAGATGAAGATGTAGCCAAGATCTACAGGTAGCCAAGATGTTTTCAGTGTTCACATACCTACAGCTTTCCGCCACCTTCTCCACTGCCTCCATCTCCCTGGAGATTAAGATAGAGCCTTTTGCTTCTTCACTAAGGCTCAAACCATTTGTATCTGCATCTTCTGAATGACTGCCTGGAAAAGGCAACTAACAAGAAGTACAGCTTGCTCCTGATGCAACAGGGACAGGCTAGCTACTACCATCTTCATTTTCAACTTGGATTTCAGAGCCCCTCTCATTCCCTTCAGTTCAGCTGCAGCTGGTAAGTAATCTGGTGGTCTATTAATTTCATATTCTTTGCTTATTGTCACCAAAGACCTTAAGAAATGGTTCTATAATTGACTTTTGGCCATGATTTATTTTCAGTAGACAGTTACTCTTACAAATTACGTAGCTGCCTATAAGGGGAAGTGGCTGCTCTCAGAGGTGATGACCTTGTGTAGTCAAGACATCACATTCAAAACACCAAAGCTAAATGAGGATGTCATGCAACAGAAAAAGAATTTGTTATTGTTTTTTTTTAATTCTGACTCAGTTCCTTATACTATCTAGGAATGTACTATGCAAAAAGCTCAACCATCCTAAGCAGCAGAGGTCATCAGACAGCAAAAATCACCATATTCCTGCTTTGCCTTTCCCTGCTGCCTCTTCTTCTCACAGCAGTCCTTGTCAGTGCTGATGATGCTTCTCCAAAGCAACTCTGGACTCCAAAAATCATTATAGGGTGTAACTGAATGGTGTCCACAAAGCTATGGGATGTCTAAGATTCAACCTCACCAGTGTCCTCATCGGCATGCCTATGTCCGTGCTGCCAAACAGAAAGGTTGAGGGCTCATTCCCTGCCCATGAGAGAAATCTCCCAGGACAGTTTGTGTCCTTACAGATGAACTTTCTGATTCTGCAGGAAAAAGTTAAAAATTCCACATTGCCTTCCAGGAATATGTCCAGAAATACACCTCCCAAAAATCCAACAGGGAGTCAGACACCTGAGATTTAATTATTTCCTAGTTTCCTGGTGACTAGTGGCATTTAGAGCAACTTCTAGATCTTCCAGAAATTCTAAGAGTTTTGTTGTTAAAGACTTGACCCAGTAGTAGCAAGTAATGGGTGATAGTGGTTCTTAAAATCTAATGGGAAGAAAAAAAAATTTAAAGATATTCCAAGTACAGAGCAAGATCACAAACAAATTTATAAAAGGCCAACCATGTTTCCTTTTTTTTTTTATCCCTCTTTTTTTCACTCATTCCCTGACCCTGCTCCGGGTTGTCGCTGCAATTATCTCCCCTTTATCCCAGAACACATTTTCACAGCATCTTTTGTGAATGTTAGATATTGGTCTACCAAGCAAAAAGACAAAGAAACAGAGGCTGTGAAGAGCCATTGACAGACCACCACCCATTTCTGAGACACCCAAGGGTGGGTCCATGTTCGCAGTAGAAAGCTATTTTTATTTTTCCTATCCCAGTCACCAGCATAAAGGAACATTTCTGCTGGCTGGACAAACCAGTGCTGTTTTCTGTGCAAACATTTGGACAAACGAAACCATTTGTCTAAGTCGTGGCAGCTTGCTTAAATATGACCTAATGTGCAAACATATCAGGTAGCTTTTTATAGCGTAGGTTTGTATTGTGGTTTTTTTTTCTTTAATTTCCCTGAACTCTGCACAATACCTGGTTCAGACAAGGAAACACAGAGTTCTTGCTCTGGGAACAGGTGTAAAAATGAATGTGAAGTCTTCATTATTAATTCATTTTATGTCCGTTAATAATAAAGTTTTCTGATCCATGGACATTGGGATGATCTAGGCACATAGAGGCAAGCAAAGCATTCTTTTTTAGTTCACTGAAATGAACTAAATGAATGGGTTTTATTGAAATAAAAGCATTAAAAAATAAATTTTCCCTCTGACTAGAAGATCCTCTCAAGCTGGAGAAAGATCTTGACAAGCTGAAGAAAGATCTTGACAAGCAGAGGATGGGTTCTGTTGCAATGAGTCCTACCATTTCACTAAGATTTCATGGCACTTGATCAAAAGGAATTTTCAGTCCTCGTGAGGATATTTCAGCTGTATTAGACCTCTAAAGGACTGTGGAATTCATGTTAAGCAGCGCCTAATCATCAACATGCAGATTCCTGACTTTCCCCAAGATGTGCACTCCAGATTTACTTTCCTAAAGAAAGCAAGCAGACACATCAGTTCTTTAAAGGTTTCAGAGAACATTAGAAATGCACAAGTCCTGTTCTCCAAAACCTCAGAAAAGGTGTGGTGCTTATTGCACTACTTTTTGCTACTGAAAACCTTTATCATTGAAATTCAGCTGTTCCTTCTCAATTCTCACTCTTACCTTTGTATTTTTCCTTTTTCTGTAGCTTATCCTACAGATGGGATTAATTCCCCATCCTACAAAATGATGTCTCAATTCTACCTATTTTTTGTTTAAGTTTCTTGCGCATGACAGTCCTTTCTAGCTCTTCTTGCCTGTCAATAATCCTAGTAGAAACAGTTTTAGTCTATTTTCTAGAGTAGGGAGAGGTACCTTTCATGTTGATACCGGCCCATCAAAGTGTTATTTCTTCAGTAAAATTCTAACAGAATTAGACTTATCATTCCTGTTAATTTTCTTCTTCTATCAGGTAAGTAAGTACAATGGACAACAAGTATTTTTTCCACATTCGTATTTTTATATGTCTATTTGTTTTTACAGTGTCTCTAGCTTCTTACTAGGATGGATAACCATCATTCTCACAAAGTCTTAAAGTCAGCCTTAGATTCTCTGACTTACAAACCCCAGTAACAATGGCAAATTTTAAAAAATATAAAAATAACAATTAAAAATTGGGTTTTCTCTCAGGAATTTTCTGGAATTTGAATAAAACTCCTTAGGCTGATATTCCTGGGCATCAGTTATCCCAACAGTTGAGGGAATTTTCTGCTTTAGGGGAACCATCATCTTTTGATCATGTTTTTAGTCTGGAAGACAAATGATAGCCCCAAAGGCAAGTGGCAGGATGAACTTACTATTTTAGAATATCATTTAAATGCATAAGATATGGTATAGAAACTCGCTTTTAACAGAAGAAAAAAAAGCTTATAATGACACGTGTATATTAGGTCTTTTAGATTTTTCTGGTTGAAGGCTATTGAAATCTAGGCTTTTCCCTAACGCAGGGAAGTTTCCTCCTTTCATAATACTTGCAACAGCAAACGGACGTTTTGCACTGGATCCTTAAGAGAAAATGACAACAAAAAATCATTGTGAATCTTTCAGGCAAAAATATTCTTCTTTCAACATCTGTTTCCCAACAGGCAGAGAAGCAGCTCAAAAAAAAAAAGGCAACTAGACTATTAAAGCAGAGGGGAAAACAACAGACAGAAAAAGAATGAGACGGTTGTGAAAAGTGTTCTTCCATCACTCTGAACTGATTCTGTCCTAATTCATTTTCTATTTCTGATAATAGACATCTCTCCTGAATTAGTGCACTTGACAGCAGTGATTCTCAAGTTGCTCAGCTATTGGTACCGGCAGACCTCACTAATCTGCACACTTCTATTGAAACCTCAAAATATGCCTTAAATCAGACCTAGGTCCCTGCACAGGAAAAAAAATCTGCCTTAAATAATGCCTCAGAAAAGCTTGTTCATATCTGTGGTTTGGGATCTTTGAAAACAGAGTTGGATCAGCTGTGGAGAGGTCAATTTAACTATCCCTCTGCTATAAGGCCTAAAAGGGACAGAAGCTAAGCTCCTCCACAAGGATGACTGGCATTTCAGGTACACATTTAAAACAACCCACTACATTTGAAAGCACTGTGAAAATGTGTCAAGTGTGTTGTGTGATACTATAGGGCTGTGGGCTATGGAGGAAAAAACTATTTTCAGGTTATTCAGGCATCTCTCTAAACTAGTCAGCTAAAAACTAGTCACCTGCAGTTACAAGAGATTAAACTGTCTGAGTGTTCTGCTTATTTCCAACCCTACAATCTGCAGCACAATTTTGTATTGGTGTGGAGCTCAGTACTATTTCAGCTGTTCTTCTTCATCTTTCCTTCAGGGTTTGTGAATGGAAGGCTGTTCGTTATTGGTGCTGTGACACAGGACTTCAAGGGATTTACAATCAGAGATAAATCTGATACTCAAAATCCTTCTGGGATGGTGGGGTCTTTGACCTCACACATTATGCCTGATCCTACTAACTCTAGTGCCATGTTTGATTATAAATGTGGGATTATTTGACAAATGACCCTTATTCATTGTCCCAGTTATTAATTAGTTAATACTGATTGTCTACACACTGAGTTAGTGGCAGAGTCCCTATGCGTTTAACTTCTACCAGCAAAACTCTTCATGATTGACTGTGGGTTGATTCTGCTGATCATTGAAATAAGCAGGGACAAGTTAATTGGCTACACTTTACTGCTTTTTTTGGGAATTTAATGGGATTGCCTCAGACCCTCCAAAACAAGAAGTGATTGTAATGTGTGAGCAGCTCAATCTGGTGCTACTCCTTAGAGATACTTAATCATTGAGTACCTACACATTCTTGCCATCAGCTGCATGCCTACTTGCCAGACCTCTTGTTGGTCTGGGCTTTCACCTCCTGGAAGCTCTGGAACCAAAAAGCATGGATGTGCCTGAGATCTGCACTGTTTTATAAACAGTCAGAAAGGTCATTTAAGCATAGGAATTTAAAATCAGTGAAGATCATGTGGAACTTAGTGTCTAGTTTCCCATAAATACAGGCAGCTGTCACATACATGTCTTTTTCCACAAGGTCCTCGTGTGCTGTACGATAGAGACACTTCCCACAATCTGTCACAAAGTTAAGACTTCTAGTAAAAAATAAAAGGCTACTATAACAGGCACAGGAAAAGAGTAAGAGGTATTTGCAATAGCAGAGAAATTCTTTTAAAAAACTTGTAGATGATCTTCAGAAACCAGCCACATCCCATATCCCGAGAAGATTCCAGTTAATATGGCCAACCTGACCTGGGAGAAATATCTTTTCCTAACCTCCAATTTGTAGCATGCATTCAGGTTACATCAACTATGCACATGAAAATTTTAATGGGAGTAAGTGATTTGGAAATGCGGGTCTGGTTTTAGGAAAAGTGTTGTAGTCTGTCCAGGCTCTGATATTGCAACACTTAAGAAAATTACTCCAATGAATCTTTATGTCAGTGCTGTCTTCACGCTCTCTGAGCCACCACAGTGTACACAACGCCACACTTTCACTGTAACACTTCTGTAAGTCCAAAGCTGGTGGAGATCGAGAGTTCAGTATTCTTGGCATTGTTCTGGTCCCACGCATAGAATTGTAGAATCATAGAATCATAGAACCACCAGGTTGGAAAAGAACTCCAGGATCATCAAGTCCAACTGTTCCTATCTGCCACTAAACTATGTCCCCGAGCATCTCATCTATCCATCTTTTATATATCTCCAGGGGTGGTGACTCGACCACCTCCCTGGGCAGCCTCTGCCAGTGCACAACGACCCTTTCTGTGAAAATGTTTTGCCTGATGTCCAGCCTGAACCTCCCCTGGCGGAGATTGAGGCCATTCCCCCTTGTCCTGTCCCCTGTCACTTGGGAGAAGAGACCAGCTCCCTCCTCTCCACAACCTCCTTTCAGGTAGTTGTAAAGAGCAGTAAGGTCTCCCCTCAGCCTCCTCTTCTCCAGGCTAAAAAACCCCAGCTCTCTCAGATGCTCCTCATAAGACTTGTTCTCCAGCCCCCTCACCAGCTTCATTGCTCTTCTCTGGACACGCTCCAGAGCCTCAACATCCTCCTTGTGGTGAGGGGCCCGGAACTGAACACAGTACTCAAGGTGCGGTCTCACCAGTGACGAGTAAAGGGACAGAACCACCTCCCTGGACCTGCTGGTCACTACATTTCTGATTCAAGCCAGGATGCTGTTGGCCTTCTTGGCCACCTGGGCACACTGCTGGCTCATGTTCAGTCACTGTCTATCAACACCCCCAGGTCCTTCTCCTCCAGGCAGCTTTCTAGCCAGACTTCTCCTAGTCTGTAGCTCTGCACAGGGTTGTTGTGCCCCAAGTGCATGACCCGGCATTTGGCCTTGTTAAACCTCATGCCATTGGTCTCGGCCCAGTGGTCCAGCCTGTTCAGATCCCTTTGCAGAGCCTCCCTACCCTCCAGCAGATCGACACTTCCACCCAGCTTAGTGTCATCAGCACACTTGCTGAGGGTGCACTCAATGTCTTCATCCAGGTCATTGATAAAGATATTGAACAGGACTGGACCCTGCATTAAGCACTGAGGGACACCACTTGTGACCAGCCTCCAGTTGGGTGACCAGCCTCCACTTGGTGATACATAGATATCATGATGCTCTAGCTCATCTTGGACTTTCAGGGAGTCACAAGAGATGGTTGTTTTTCAGCAGATGGGCACCCAGAAGCCAAGCTTTATGAGACATCCATGAGGATTGAAGCCACTGTCCTAGGTGAATTGTGTGTCTGTGTAGGAAGAGAGTATGAAGATTTCTGGGCAGGAAAGGAGGAAGAGAATTTAGGCTCTTTGAAGTCAGGAGATGACACTCATCACCGACCATTGTTGACTGAATGTGAATTAGAGATTAAGATCAACATCTGAGCAAGTCACTCAAAGCCATCTTCACAGAGAGTGGAGAGAAATAAGAAGCCTTAAAGACCAATTCTTCTCATTTTAAGGTCAATAAGTTATGTGCAAACATGACCTATTCCTCTCAGTGACTATAAAAGTAACACAAAGATATTAACTCTGGCGTTAATACTGTCAACTCCTGAAATTAAGTGAAGTGAATCTCAGTGAAGATATCGGTACTCAAGACTCACCGCTGTCCTAAGCCTTCAGGGTTCGCTACCAGGCAAACCAAACATTTTGGGCAATATTCCAGCAAAAAGCAACAGATTTTCTCTAATGCCTTTGGACTAGATCTTCACCACCTCAGGGGGAAGGGTTTGTTGTGCTTTAGAAAGCATCCTCTTGTGCCAGGCCAAAGGTCACTGTTACAAATGAGTCCACAGCTGTCACTAACAGTAGTTCAGTGCTTTGCAGTCAAACCAATGAAATTCTGAGGTGTTCTATTCAGGTGAGAAAGAAATTGCCAGCACTGAAGGAACACAGAGAGACTTCAGGAATATTTTTCTCATTTTGTGCAACACTGGTATAAGTGTTGTCTCTTTTTGTATCAGGCTTCACCTCATCCAGCTTTCTATACCTCCTCCTGAGGTCAAAACAAGTCTTCCAATTTATTTCTCTGACTACTGGATTAATTTCTTGTGGTGCTAACACAAGCTTTAAGGTATATACCTGAGAGAAGTGTAGCTTCACAAAAAGTGTTTGCTGGAGATATAAATAACCAGAAGGCACCAGTTTAATGCTACTTCATCATTGATTAGCACCTAATCCACCTGAAAATCTCATCACCAGATTCATTCACAGAGCACAGCAGCATTTAGCAGGAGTACAGACAATCAAATCTGAGCAGTTTTCAAAGCACAGGAGAAAATAACCCCTCCTAGTCTCTTTCGCTAGGCACCCAGTACACCACATTCACCATCACAGTGTGTTATCCTATTTCTGCCCTCCTGCCTAAAAATATTTTGGCCGTGAAAGTCAGGCTGAGAGCAGAAAAGGGGCAGTACTAGGAAGCACTGCAGAGATCAGTGCTAAGATGAGAGGGAATGACCTCAGGTTGCATCAGGGGAGGTTTAGATTGGATATGAAGAACAATTTCTTTACTGAAAAAATGGTGAAGCACTGTAAGAGGCTGCCCAGGAAAGTGGTGAAGTCACCATCCCTAGAGGAATTCAAACAATGTGTAGATGTGGCACTCCAGGACATGGTTTAGTAGGCACAGTGGTGTTGTGTTGATAGTTGGACTTGGTGAAGTCTTAGAGGCTCTTAGAAGTCTTTTCCAACCTTAATGATTCTACAATGCTATGATTCTATAAGTTGTTCTTGTTCTGAACCATCACCTGGATGTGGCTCTCTTCCTCTCTGCTGAATACAGACGTAGACAGGAGTCTCTTCTCTTAATATATTTGCCCCATAAATCTGCTTAAATTTAAGCTAGAAACATTCTCCAAATCTTTTAATAAATATACAACATGTATCAATACCTAACACTCTTTTCTCATAAATCTAATTATTTGGGCCAGACATTATATCCATTCCTAGTTTTCCTCTTGAGACCAATGTTTTTAGAGAGAAAGTTCTAACAATTCTAGAATTGTTAGGCAAGTTCTAATAATGAGGTAGCTTTTTCTTCCTTAATCTTACAGTCTGTTACTTGGAGGGATTTCTAGCCCTGCTGCAGAAGAGGAATTAGAGCCTGAAGAGTGATTGATGCTACAGGACAGCAGTTCTGCACTTTCCACCACCTTCTTTTTACAGGCTGAGATATTACCCACCGAAATGATTGCATTTCAAAACCACTTTTTAAGTTGCAAAGTCAAACCTGCAAAAGTTAGGCAATGTCAGAATATGGAGGATGCCTGTCTGCGTTCTGCCAATATGCAATAAATAAGAGCAGGGACAGAGCACCTGTGTGTATGAAAAGAAGACACACATTTAAAGAGCTGCCCAACAATTCCTTTAGCAAAATCTGTCCGTGCACTGAATCAGGCAGGTGCAGGGAGAGGAGAAACTGGAGCTCAGAAGTGCTAAGGCCAGTATTTCCAAACTCAAGAGCCTGAAATGAGTCACCCTAAAGGATATTACTTGGAGGACCTGAATAAACATTTCATATCTCTCTCCCAGCCTCTTTCGCTGGAGTTAAAAAATGGGAGTTTGACAATCCCAAGAAGCAGGATAAGGAACAAATACTCCCACACCTGACTGCTTGTGCTGCCTACAGGTGAAAACTGAATAAACAAACTACAAACCAGACCAATTCATTTACACGCTTTTTCTGCCTTAAGGAGAGTCTTAAGGAAAGGGTGCATTGTAGAAGACTAGCATGAGTCATTGCACTGCCCGCAAGGCTGAACAAAGCTGGGATCCCTGGGTCTGTGAACTATTTGCTACAAAAGTAGATTAACATAAACATAAATGTGTTTAAATACATAAATATAAACAAACCACATTAATGTATCATATAGATTGAAAGTTGTACAAGAGGAGATCTGGGACTCAATTCGCCAATCCTATGTGTAACAATCCATAGATTTTGCAGCCTATTTCTGAAAAGCTTGGGTAGAGAATAAAAAAGTCTTAAACCATGCAGAGCAAAGGTTGCTCTGCTTCATGCAAGGTTAGACTTCTCCATCATGCCTTGTTCTAATGACGCTGCAGACACTGTGAAGACAGCTTAGGGGTGTCGTTCATGCCATCCAGCTGCCTAAGCTATGTGCTGCATACCATTATGCCCTGTGTGGTCTGGCAGTGCAAAAGGGGCCCAGAAAGCACTTGGAATAAACAATAATGCTACAGCTGTTGCAATAAGTGAAATGAGCTCAATAGTACTGAGGCCAGTCAGCTTGGATTGGCCCACTGCTATTTTATTAAATTCTGGTTTCCAAAATATGAGGTTCCATCTAAACTCTTTGTCAGGAATGAGTCATGGTAGATCCCTCCCAAGACATCGCCAGAAATTCTTTAAGAAAGTGCTGTTCAGCCCAGACATAAGGCACATCAAGGAGATCATCAATTCCAGTGTCTGGGAATGTTGCCTTGCACTTTGCAGACATAACCACAAATGTTAGCAAGACAATGTAGGTGTTTAAGCTCTATCTCCAAACCCAGCTTTACTGTAGCAAGGTCACAGGTCAATGTACCAATGCCGTTGTGTTTTTTGCAATGTAGATTTGTCCAGAAAACTGGAGACAAATGTGCTTGGGCAAAATGAGATTCCCTTTGCCAAAGTGGCAGGACATGCTTTGGATAAAGAGTTGCAGAGCTTCAGTGAAATGGTCAATTCACTTTATGTTGCTTCTCTAACAATCCTAGTATGCTTATCAGGTTTAATACAGAAATCCAGCACAGAGCTTCCAAGCCAGATATCGCGAAGAGCTCTTTGAGGGAAGACTGCAGCCATTTCTTTAACTTATGGGGAAACTGAGGCTTCTGCAGAGACAAGGAAAAAGGTCATTTGACAAACTAATGAAAGAACAAGCTATGAGCCCCCCTCAGGTCATCTGAATCATGTCCAAACCCATTCTTCATGCTGTGTTTCCGTCATGGCTCACTTCTCCAAGTGAAAGAATAATTCTTGCACTTATGAACAGCTGCTTGCTGTAGAGTTCATGGGTGGTGAAAAAGTTTTTTCTTCATTCTGGGATGCTGTGGAAATAAAGAATGAGAGGAAGACATTGAATTAATATGCTTTGATCTCTTTCTCAAGTGTCTCTAACAGCTGCCAGGCCCTCCTTCTCATTTTGGGCTCTCAGCCAATACACTGCACCTTTTCAGCAAGGACAGAGCAGCTTCTTCTGCATATTAATGTCTGGCAGCTTCTAGATGAGGCAGGCTGTGGTTAGGAGATGTGTCTTACAACGTGCTTTTGATTTCTATTATGCAGAAGGCATGATGTGCTGTGCAATCTGACAGGAGATCACCTCACTGGATCCCCTCGAACACAAGGGCTCAAATAAAACCTTGGCACTGCAGAAAACTGCACAAAGCTGCAACATGCACCAAAACCAGAGAATGTATTTACTGCTTCTGCTTGGCAAAAAATTCTCCAGGTGACACATATGCAGCTGAAAAATAGTCCATGAGGGCAATGAAAGCATCCATCCCTGCCCTCCTTCTCACCTGCCATGGCTACCTTGCAAAGCTGGCATTCGTACCCGAGCTACCTTTGAAAGATTTCAGGTCATTGTATTTGGTAAGGAAGGACTTCTGGTGAAAGGCAAACACAGTCCAAGATTATATGCAAAATCACTAATAGACATAGGGACCCTTGGCTTACTTCCACCACTTGAGATTTAGCTTCTGGTCTGATTCCTACTGAGAAGTCTACTCTTTAGAAAAGTCATGGCAAAACTGGTTATGCAGTCTATCCTTAGGCTAAACAAGATCAAGCTGCTTCCTACCAAAGAGTAGATTATCTTCTGCACAAGATAGTTTTATTTTAGGATAGAGCATCTTCCTTCAGTTCCAAGGCACACACAAAAGGATTAGGGAATAATCCAGCATCCCAAAATCCCACCTGGCCATCCTGCAGGAAATCTCCCTGCTTTAACATACCTGCCTTGTTTTGGATAAGGACTGCCACAAATAGATTTGTTCATTCATTTCTTCCCTGCTATTGCTCAGCACATTAAAAAGGCCCCTGTTTGCTTTTTTCTCCACTGTTGATAAAATTTTGAAGCATCTGCAGCTTCACTACTCATTCAAAGGCAGACCTGAAGCTGAGGTAATTTTGCTTTTATTGCTGAGTTTGTAAATATTCTTTGCTTCCATTTGAGCTGCAGAAATGTTTATTGCCCCTTCAGCCAATGGCATCCTTTGCAAGGCACGGGTGCTGGATGAAGGAGAGGAATGTGAATGAGATTATCCACAGGGCAGATTTACAGACAACAGAAAATCAAATGTGCTCTTTCCCAAAGGAAAGCAAGTGGGTTTTTTGGACAAAGACCTGATTCTGCATGAAGCTGAGACCTTGCAAAGTACTCCAGTGCTTCAGAAAAATGCTTTAACATCAGTAACGCTGTTAAAACTACCTCTTCCTCTAATGTGTTAATAGACTTATGCAACAATACCACATGCCTAAAAGTGCTGAGAGCCATGACTGCCTGCTTAGACCTTCATCTCTGGCCCAGGAACTGGTTCCCCAAGCATAGGAGCTCATTTGCTGGTGGGAATCCACACTCCAAGTGGTGCAGCCAGATCCCTGACCTCTTCTAGCAGATTCAGTGCAAAGCAAAGCCTGCTTTGCTGTTGACATGACCTATCTTGCTGTTGCATTTAGCTGGTTAGCTCTCAATTCATGACAGCTCCAGGGACAAGCTAAGAGGAGGTGAGAAGTCCATCTCAGTCATCTCGTGGATGACACTAACCTGGGTAGAAAATGTGGATCTGATGGAGGGTAGGGAGGCTCTGCAGAGGGATCTGAACAGGCTGGGCCGCTGGGCTGAGACCAATGGCATGAGGTTTAACAAGGCCAAATGCCGGGTCCTGCACTTGGGACACAACAACCCTGTGCAGTGCTACAGACTAGGAGAAGTCTGGCTAGAAAGATGCCTGGAGGAGAAGGACCTGGGGGTGTTGGTTGACAACCAACTGAACATGAGCCAGCAGTGTGCCCAGGTGGCCAAGAAGGCCAATGGCATCTTGGCTTGTATCAGAAATGTAGTGACCAGCAGGTCCAGGGAGGTTATTCTCCCTCTGTACTCGGCACTGGTGAGACTGCACCTTGAGTACTGTGTTCAGTTCTGGGCCCTTCACCACAAGAAGGATGTTGAGGCTCTGGAGCGTGTCCAGAGAAGAGCAACGAAGCTGGTGAGGGGCTGGAGAACAAGTCTTACGAGGAGTGTCTGAGAGAGCTGGGGTTGTTTAGCCTGGAGAAGAGGAGGCTGAGGGGAGACCTTATTGCTCTCTACAACTACCTGAAAGGAGGTTGTGGAGAGGAGGGAGCTGGCCTCTTCTCTTAAGTCACAGGGGACAGGACAAGGAGGAATGGCCTCAAGCTGCAATGGGGGAGGTTCAGGCTGGACATCAGGCAAAACAATTTCATGGAAAGGGTTATTGGGCACTGGCAGAGGCTGTGCAGGGAGGTGGTCGAGTCACCACCCCTGGAGGTGTTTAAAGGACAGGTGGACGAGGTGCTGAAGGGCATAGTTCAGGAATTGTTAGGAATGGTTGGACTCGATGATCCAGTAGGACCTTTCTCACCTAGTGATTCTATGATTCAGGAGTCTGAGTTACTTAAAACCAGGATTCATTTCATCCAACAGCACTGCTCTGAAAGATTGACATTAAGTTTACTGACTTCATAGGCCACCTCTGGACCAGAAAAGAGAGATGCCTACCTGCCAACTCACTGTAAACTCTACCAGGTCTCAGCTGGGGTAGCCGAACAGTTCTCCAGAGACATCCACCTCCCTCTAATAATTCTAGCAGGAGCTCGGAGCTCTATCAATGTATCCTAGGAAAACAAGGTCATATAACAGATACAGATGAATCTCATCCCAAATCATCAACCTGTTCTCCTTTCTGCATCCAGTCCTGGAACAAACCATTTGATTTGCATCCCAGACTGAGGATCCAGCCCTGTGAGACTCAGTGCAGGAAACCAGTCAAAGATGCTTTTATGAGCTGTTTCCCAGTCTACAGCCTCTGAGCTGTGAAGCAAGATTTCAGGAAGTGAAGCCCAGACTTCCTGAGGAGGATTTTTATCTGAGTGTTATTTAAAGGTTTCTTGGGTTTATTTTTCCTCTTGTTACTGCTGTTTAACACCTGATCAGTTAGAGAAATTGTTGTCACGGCTAAACTGGGTGAAACAAAGGTGTGGGCAGGTCAAGAAATGTTCAGATGCAACAATCCTGACAAGCATCCCTCCTGAGGCCTTGCAAATTCAGCACAAAGCTTACGGCCTTTTAGTAGCAATGCCAATACTGTATTACAGAGCTACATGGTTACATACCAGGCATCTTTTCCCTGTAATTTCCCTATTTCAAGCCTTCCAGATCACTTATCTTTGATGATTTTTAATCAAAGCAGACAGTTCTTGAAGGTCAGCTGCAGGCATGGCACTAATTGGAGCTCTGGCCGAAATTGTCAATGACAGCACTGGCACCTCAAAAGAACATTTGGAACAAGTGAAAGCTTAAAAGTTCTTGGTGGAGTCCTTATGCTTTGTTTTGGTGCAAGCATGGTCACAGCAGGGAAGCCTTTCACACAGTATTACCACGGATCTCTGGATAGACAAACGACACCAGACAGAGAGGTCTATCTGGTGTGATTCACCTGATGGATGTAAAGCTCTCCACCCAAGTCCAAGTTCCTCCTTTCAAACATGCTGTGTTAATGGAAAACTAGTCTGTGTAGCAAACAGTACAATTCAGCCTATCTCGGTGAATCTGCACGGCGCTGCAACATCCTCTGCAGGTTTCCTGGCTTACAGCCCTAATTCCAACATTGCTTCATGAATCCTCCCTTGTAGTGTTATACCTTCCCTTGCCCTGAATTTTTCTCATCCTCTTGAATACACAATAGGGAACTTTATCTGTGCTGCTGTCCTGAGATAGTGAGAACTCTGATCTAGCTCAGTTAGCAGAAGTCACGCTTTGGAAGATAATACAGATATCAAATTTAGCAATGACATTTCCTCCTCTATTTATAGTTTCATTTATTAAATTAATAGCCCTCACTTTTTCCTTGGGTGATTACTGAGCTCTCAGCAAGAGATAGCACATAAAAGTGCTCACTAAAAAAAAAAAAAAAAAAAAAAAGTTAAAACCTCCCTTGATGTTTTTAGTCCAATATTTATAATAATGAATCAAATTCCATCCAACTGTCAAGCACCCCACTGCAAGCCTGGTAGCGACACCACATAAGGATATTCAGATTTCTGGCCTGTGGGGTTGTAGGCTGGGATCAAGCTTTTAGCCTCACACAGCTCCAAGTGAGGACTTTACCCCGAGGGACACTGCCCAACCTCCTTTCTGGGTTTACTTTTACATGAACCTCAAGCCAGCAGATGGTTTCCTAGCATGTGAAATTAATCAGCCAGTGCAAGAGTTGAAAACTTACTTTATCTAATCCAGAGGGCTATGTTGGCTTGTGGTGTCGTACATATTGCCATCAGTAGAAGAACAAGTGCTTTTACATAAGCTTTCTTCTCAGAGTTTGGAACAAGTTTCTACAGCAAAATACTGTGTCCTGCAGGTAGCAATGTTAATTCTAAATGAGGTGGCCAAAGTACCTCTACCTGGGATGGTTTTGGGTTTTGCCAGCGTCTGACTATATCTATCAGCGATTAAACATCAGCTAAGCATTAATTTCAACAGTCTCAGTTTAAGGATAAGTTAACCAACTTGAGTCATTGGGAACCCATCTCAAATCATTTTACAAGGAAGTTATTTACATCTCCCGCCTTTGTAAGACAGAGAAACTGGAATCATAAAGAAGCAGCACTAGTTAGAGGTTATTTGGTCATCAAATGTAGGCAATAAATCTACAACTTCTGCACCCTAGTCAATCACAGCAGCCACTAGGCAGTAGCATTTCCAGTTATAAGGCAGAAACAGTCTAGGAGGAATGCCCGATGTGTCTCTCCATTGGCCTCATTAGGATCTGAATCAAATATAGAGGCTAATCTTTCTATGTTCCCCTGTGGAGCTGTGCTCTTAAATGATTCATATAAATGAGGTGCATACATTAAATTTGCAATGCTGTAGGCATCAATATGCAAGTGTTAGAAACAGCTCTTTATTCAGGAAACTTGGGCAAAACCCTGATTCTGCTCTGACAAAAAAAAAAAAAAAAGAGTGCTAAAGGACCCAGGATAAAAATGATTCTTTTAAGCCCACATCTAAAGAAAAGCAGAATAATTTTGAATGTATCTGTGCCCTCTATTATTCCCTGGAAAAGGTCTCATCTTTTGTGCATGTGTTAATATACTCAAGTCCATGATTATGCATTGTCATGATTATTTTGTGATGAAATCATTGGTATAAGCTGCTCTGGCATTAAACTGAATTTTGCAAGTGACTTTTTTGACAGAAAAAAAGGTGTAGAGCAACTTCCTGCTTCTTGTATTCAGGAAATCAGCCATATTAAAAAACAAATCCACATGATCATAGAATTGTAGAATCATAGAATAGTTTGAGCTGAAAGGGACCTTAAAGATCATCTAGTTCCAAACCCACTGCCATGGGCAGGGACATCCCACTAGATCAGGCTGTCCAAGGCTCCATCCAACCTGGCCTTGAACACCTCCAGGGATGGGGCAGCCACGACTTCCCTGGGCAACCAGTGCCTATGCCTCACCAGTCTTACAGTGAAGAAATTCCTCCTTATATCTAGTTTAAATCTGCCCCTCTCCAGTCTATAGCCATTGCCCCTCATCCTATCACTACAAGCCTTTGTGAAAAGTCCCTCCTCAGATTTCTTGTAGACCCCCTTCAGGTACTGGCTTCATGGCTTTTGAGAAACAGACTTAGTTCATCTGTGCACACAGACTTGTGCAGTGCCATTTGAGATGCTTCAGGATGTCTTACGGGACTCCAAATATTGCTCCAGAAGGGCACAGGTATCTCATTGCATCTGCATCATAACTTCCATCCTCTTTTGGATGCTTCTAGATACCTGTTCTGAAGTGCTCAAAGAAGATGAGAAAACAAACCTATTGTTCTCATAATTTGTAAAGGGAGTAATGACTAATGATCTAATTTGGCAATTACTTTAATTGTCGACCATGAAAGGGGTAGGTGTTAACACGGAATCTCTCCAGATCATGTTCTGTCCTGTTACTACAATCAAATCCTTCTTTCCTCGCAAGCTACAAACACAAACCCTTCAGAGTAGTTTGGTGCACAGAATTCTGACCTGAGAAAAAAATGGGATAAACTCTCCAGCAACACCTTTACCAGCAACAAACACCACCACAGGCTCACTCATAGACTGTTAAACCCTTAGAAAGTCTCTTGTAACTGTTTTGCAGCAGGGCAACTTGCCAGCCAGCACTTTGCTACTCATTGTCCAGGCACAGTTAGGGGTCACCATGGGTCAGGGACCATTTATTGTTTGACTATGAGGGGTCCCCTGTGCCCATCTAGAACATAAACATACTCGGCTGCCTGGACAAGGGTTGTGTCCATGTTGGCGTCATGGCTAAATCCTCTCTTCTGTTCTAATCTTCATCTATTCCTCTTTTGTGAGACATCATCTGGAGTATCGTGTCCAGTTCTGGAATCCTCAACATATGAAGGATATGGAGCTCTTGGAATGGGTCCAGAGGAGGGCTACAAAGATGATCGGAGGACTGGAGCACCTTCCCTATGAGGACAGGCTGAGAGAGTTGGGGTTGTTCAGCCTGGAGAAGAGAAGGCTCCAAACGGACCTTGTAGAGACTTTCCAGTACTTGAAGGGGGCTACAAGAAAGCTGGGGAGGGACTGTTTACAAAGGGTTGTAGTGATAGGACAAGAGACAATGGGTATAAACTGGAGAATGGCAGATTTAGGCTAGACATAAAGAGGAATTTCTTCACTGTAAGAGTGGTGACGCATAGGCACAGGTTGCCCAGGGAAGTTGTGGCTGCCCCATCCCTGGAGATGTTCAAGGCCAGGTTGGATGGGGCCTTGGACAGCCTGATCTAGTGGGATGTCCCTGCCCGTGGCAGAAGGGTTGGAACTAGATGATCTTTAAGGTCCCTTCCAACCCAAACTGTTCTGTGATTCTATGGTTCTAAAATCCCATTCCAGACCCAAATATAAATAGAGCCATTGATATCAGCAAAATTACATTTTTAGGTCTGGAGTCTCTTCAATCTGGAGGCTCCAGGGAGTACAAAACCCCAAAAATGGTCTGAACATAACTCTGGCAAGCAAAGTAGACCTGCCTGGACAGGTAAAACCCCACAGTTTTTCTTCATAATTTAAAATAAAGCAGGAAAAGGCAATCCTAAAGCAAAATATGCCACTGTGCCATATAAATGCAGTACCACAAGTCAAAGATAAGAAAAAAATATTTCTCTTTTGTTAAGTATATAGAATAACATGAAGTTATATTTATACAGCAGCTTTTCATCCGCTGTAATGTACAGCATCTCGTAACAGTTATTAACAGAGCTCCAAAAGCATTGCATTCTTAATTGCACATAATTTGGACAGACAAAAAAATCATTTCAGGATAAAACAAATTCCAATCTTTAAAAAAAATACTAAAGGTAATCAATGGTTCAAAAGAATTGTTTGGCTGTAAATAACACCTTCAGTTTCAGCTTCAAGTGTTTTCTTTAATAGATTATTTAGGAAAGGGCTTTTTGCTTAAATGTCACTGTTAAAATTCAAAATTCCATCCAAATAAAAAATCTGAAAGATTAAATGCTTTTCAAAATTGCTATTTTTCTGATTCCTACTCAAATAAATTTATAATACCAGCATTTAGCATTTTGGTGCCTCTAAACCTGAATACTTGCCCTGGAAAAAAGTTTTAGCCATAATCTTGCCCAGTTTTTCATTACACTGTTCCCTGCCTGGGAATATTTTCAGAGACGACAGCTCTTGCTAACAGTACAGCATCCAGAGCTACAGGAGAACAGCTTTTCTGAGGAAATAGGATGACGAAAATAGAGCACAAATATATTTCAGAGAAATATATAGTGGCATCACTAAAATCTTGACACTTCCACGGTAAGATATTTCCAATTTTGACTCTATTTAGCAAAGAGAATTTAAAAACTAGAAGTCCATAGCAAGACTCTAGTGGTCCTCAGTAAAATTACTTGAGCGAGAACTCAGCCAAATGGCCATTATCCTTCTGAGAAGTGAATTTTTCATTTTAATGGCCATTAGGCATCAAAGCTGAGGACTGATGTCTGGTCTGAAAGGGAGAACTTCTCCTAGTCTGTACTCCCTTGCACTGATCACTCCAGGGTAACCATTTATTAACTAACATGTACCCTGCAATTACAGACCTACCGAGCACAGCATTTGCACTGAAATTATGGGAATTCCCAGGTCTTGGTTTTCCCTAGAACTAGTTTCTCAAAAAGCTTTAAAAGTCGGTCCCCAGCTAGTACAAATAATCTAGAACGTGAAGTTTTCCATCACTCTTACTTTTCTGGTTCAGAAAAGGTTAAATAGCTCTCTTCACCACCAGCAAAAGCAGCTTAGTCTAATACGCTATAGATTGATTGTTTCTTTAATTATATGCTGTCACTCCAAACTTCACAGATTTTCCAGATATATTTCCTTCTTTTTATATGCACACACACGTGTAGATAGATAGATAGATAGATAGATAGATAGATAGATAGATATCAAACTGTGGACAGAAACGACCCCAGTCACACTTGGAAATAAAGCTACCACAAGCTCCAAAAATACATTTTTCTACATATCTCCCTCTTCCCACCTCCTCATCCCTGTCCTGAGCAAGTTACAAGGGAAATACTAATTAGCTTCCAGCATCGGGCACATCTGTATCATATGCAGCTCTCAACTGACAGATACTGTACAGTAATTGGGTCAAATGCACAGATGCTCAGAATAACCAAAGCATTGCGGTTTTGCCCTGCAGCTCTGTTGGAGAAAGAAGGAAGAATTTTACAGTAAAGGAAGACCTGACACATTTACCTGCAGCTCGACTGCTTTAAGGATGCTTGACTAGAGCTCCTTACTAGCATTAAATATTCATGAGGATTTTTACAAAAGCTTCCAATATCCGCCTGGCAAAGAAATAATTTTGCCCTTATAGAAAACTATCTGGTTGAAGGATCGCAAATATGTTATTAACTTCATACAAATAGCAGTCCTTTCCTCTCCTACATGCATCTACTCTTTACAACCTTCTTCTCCAAACCCAAAATTGGAGTATCTCCTTTAGTGCACATATGGTGGCATCATTAAGATCTTCACATTTCTGCAGTAATGTGTTTGCAGTGTTTACTCTGCAACTTAGCACAGAGGCCATCAAAATAACCACAGTAAACTTAACTAGTGCTGGCAGTTCATGTCAATGGTGTACTGGGCTGCAACGTTGAACACTCACACAGTCTCAAGAACATGGATCCTCCCATCTCCTAGGAGCTGTGGCTGAGCCCTGCAACAGGTTAATTACACTGTGGCAAGCTGGGAAAGGTAGAGCAGCATCAAAGGCCTGTCTCTGAAATAATGCAGGTCTGCATACACCAATGGCACAATGGTATGTGTCAGAGTAGTGAGATGGAAGTCATCTTGGGTCTTCGCAGGTATAAATGGATGTATTTCCTCTGCAAGTAAATATTCTTATTAGAGACAACTAAAGCCTGCAGCTGGTGTTGCTCTGACAAAGCCTCTAGGGCTGTGCTAGTTTATGCTGTAGTGATTTGGAAGACCTGGAGTTTGAAAATTGGAGCATTTTCAGAGTGGGACCATGGACATGAAAAATTAGCTCATCGTAGGATGTTAGTCTTTTTCCTTTTTTCCAGATATAGAACCTGGACTTGAACACCTCCAGGGATGGGGCAGCCACAACTTCCTTGGGCAATCTGTTCCAGTGCCTCACCACTCTCATGGTGAAGAAATTCCTCTTTATGTCTAGTCTAAATCTGCCTTTCTCTGGTTTATACCCATTCTTCCTTGTCCTATCACTACAGGCCTTTGTAAACAGTCCCTCCCCACCTTTCTTATGGGTCTCTATATAAAGGATCTGGAGAACTCAAATCAAAATCCTACCCCATTAACTTTCTCTATTGAAGTACTACCACAGGATGGGTTGGACAAGTTCAGCAAGGAGGAGATGGTCTGTAAAATCATGAATGAATCAATGAAGAGTTTCCATGAGATGCTTTTTTAAAGTCAATTCTGTCTGTGGAGAAAAAAAGTGAATGTAAAAAGAGCTCTAGAGAATCAGACATCTTTTAAAAGAAGATGCAGAGAAGTAGATGGCATCTGCTCCTGGTAATAACTCTGCAGAAAATCAAAATCTTTCAATCAAGAAGCTTGGCCTTTTATCCCATCCCATAACAGGGAGATGCTAAAGCATGTCACACAAGAAGCCATTAATGGGATTTCCCCTTTTAATCTTAGAATCATAGAATCATTAAGGTTGCAAAAGACCTCTAAGATCATGAAGTCCAACTGTCAGCCCAACACCACTGTGCCAACTAAACTGTGTCCTGATGTGCCAAAACATCACATTTTTTTAAAACCTCTGGAGATGGTGACTGTACCGCTGCCCTGGGCAAACTGTTCCAATGCTTCACTACTCTTTTAGTAAAGAAATTTTTCCAAGATAATACTTTCAGCCAGATGAGAGTGTGATCTACATAATAATCAGTCATTTTCCTCTTAATTTTGTGGACTTGCCCAAGCTGTTCAGCCAGATTGTTTCAATCTTTATTGTTTCCAGTCTAAGAGGGAGGCAGTTTCGTGCCTGGCATATAAGTTAATGCAGGAGGAGGAGTCCTTGATCCCAAAGCAAGGTTCTCCAGTGCTATGAAGGCTTGACGCACCAGGCACACAGATCCCAGCTTCAAAGAGTAACTCACCTTTATCTGCACAGCAGATGGGGCTAGTGAACCTTTTGATAGTGCACACCAAAGACATTCCAACCCCAACCAAAAATAAAATAAACACCCTCCTGAGATAACTGATCCATTCTGATCTAAGTCAGAATGAGTGTTGGGTGTATTTGGGAGAATCCGGAGCCAGGTTCTCTTCACACACACTCCCACTTTTGACAAGGCGAAGGATCAGCAGGCTTTTTCCACAGCTCAGCACAAACACAGGCTCCCCTGCAGGACACACAAACTTCCCTGAGCTGGGGAGTGGAAAGGAGTGTTGGGTCAGAATGCAAAGTCCTTCTATAAGGGAATCTTTCTTATAGGCACACAAATGCCAATGAATCTCAGAAATTGTTCAAGTTTTTACTTTCATAATCTCAGACAAACAGGAAGCTCAGACAAACTTGGTTTCTCAGCAGTGAACAGCACTGAGACTCTTCAGACTCCTCACATATCTTCTGACCTGATATGTGAAGATGCCCACTATGCAAGTCCAAAGGGCTGTGTCTTGCAAACGCTTTTTTTGGCATAAAATACAGAAAGAGATACCAGTGGCCATAAGGCTTCATAGGTGTACTATGTCACAACTTCAGTCCTGCCCTCTCAAGCTCTCCCATCCCCCTCAAAAATGAAGATGCATCTCAGCTCACATTCAACATATGACACCTTGACAGGCCGGCAAGTATCAGCACAAATCAGTGATGAGATTGGAAAGCCTTGTTAGACATCACTGCTGGCTGGACCATAAGGGACTAGAAAGCTTTGTCCTGCATGAGAAAAGAAGGGCAGTCTAGGACTAGATACACCAGCCTCTATGAGAGATATTCCTAACTCTAAGGACAGCTTGCTTATGTTAGAGAGGTGCCCTGGAGTTCATGGCCAGGCTCTGGAAGGAGAACCTCTTTATCTGCTTTGCAACAGCAAAGGTCAAAGCTGACATCAGGTTAGGCAGAGCTTCAGCAAGAAGGTTTGATGTCTGGTTGTTCTCATCCCACCTGGGATCCTTGCAGCTACCTCTGCCTCTCCACTCACTTTCCAACACTGACTTACAGACAACTGTAAAGGCTGGTGGGACCTGCTGGGAATTTGGCACCTTCCTCTGTGAGTTATCTTGAGCAGCAACCTCTTATCTATGCCGCATGCCTGCAAAGACCATAAGGACACTCACTACAGCTCAACTGATGCTAAGCAATCCCACCCTCAGCCCAATCCAGCTGCCCTGGGTAAAAAGCAGGGCGAGATGAAGCACAGCAATCTACTGCCCCTCTCTTGCCCAGAATTTTCTGATCCTGCCGAAAACTAGGACAGTTACAGGCATGTTATCTCTCTGCATAACTTCTGCTGTCAGCCTATAAAAACATACTGAAAAATCAGCTCCTGATGCTTTCAATCTCCCATGAAAATGAAGTGGTCCTATTTCTCTCTGTGGGTTTCTGTGCAGTGTTGCTACCCCAGGACACTGTCTGCAGCACAGAAACACCCCATGTGCCACCAGATCATGTTGCCCTTGCCCCTGCAAGTCAGACACCTAGAGCTACCCACTGCGGTCACATGCAATTTGCTGGGTTTTGAGAACACGACTCCAGAGAAAAAAAGCATAAGCTGTTGCTTTCTGCATGCTAATAAGCACAATACATACGCATATAATATGCATATAATTTTGTGTATTGGACATGCAACAGTCTCTAAGAAACTGAAGAACTTTGAATACAGAACTGTGTTTTCTTACACGCTTCATCATTTATTACGTAAGACAGCCAGGGCAGCAGCCCCACTTTTATAAGAACCGAGCACAAGACAAGCCTAAGTTTATGCATTCAGTTCTGGAGTCAGCACAGGAATGACATGAATGTGTTAGAACAAATGCAAAGGAGGCCATGAAGATGATGAGAAGGCTGGAGCATCTCCCACACAAGGACAGGCTAAGAGAGCTTGTCATCCAGCCTGGAGAAGAGAAGGATCTGAGGAGACTTTTAGCAGCCTCCCAGTACTGAAAGGGAGCTATAAGAAAGCTGGGGAGGTGTCCTTGATCAGGAGGTGCAGGGACAGGATGAGAGGTAATGGTTTTAAGCTCAAAGAAGAGAGGGTTTTTGCTGTGAGGTTGGTGAGGCACTGGCACAGGCTGCCTGGAGAAGCATGGATGCCCCATTTCTGGAGGTGTTCAAGGCCAGTTTGGATGAGGCTTCAAGGAACCTGATCCAGTGGGAGAAGTCTCTACGCATGGCAGGGGGGTTGGAACTGAATGATCCTTAAGGTCTCTTCTAACTCCAGCCATTCTATGATTCTATGGCTGCATTTACAAATTGTTCTTAAATCCTGAAGTGCCCTAAGTCACTTCTCACTGCTGCTTGTCCCTGATTCTGCCAATTGCTCACTTGATTAAAGTTAGGGGAGTATCCTGTTAGATGTATAAAAGAAAAGATTACATGTAGCACAACAGCACACGCACATACATTGGGGAGGAAAAGCGATCTTTGACAAAGTGAGTTCACTTCTTTTCTTTTTCATGTGTTTGTGTTTATCTATTTCTTCCGGGTCATGGTAACTATCAAGAAAAGAGGGGAAAAAAAGTCTTTTCCTTACTTCTTAAAAAGAAAATGTCTTGATAGTATCTCCCAACTAAACACCTCTTGTAATCTGCAGCATTTTTTTGCCATGGCAAGGGCTGTTTCTAGCATTGCAATCTCTGACAAAGCAGAGGAGTGGAAATGCTCCAAGTGCCATACAGCCTGTGATTAATCTGAAAGAAGAACATCAATAAAACATGATCTGCTTCTCTTCAGCTGATAGAGACTCATAAATAATAAAGCTATAAGATGTGGAGTCCAAAGTAGAAAGATTTTTTCAGTGTCAGAATCAGTAGGAGAGAAATCCCTGTAAATTATGTGGGAGAAGGTAATTTAGAAGACCCTGTTAACTGTTCAGTGCTCTGCTTCCCTTCATTCCCTTCCCACTACAGCCTGCCACCTGCACAAAGCATTCACCAAGCAGCCTTCAGCATCATCTGAGATACCAGAGACCCCCTGCGAAGAAGTAGTGACCTAAATTACACCTGGAGTCTTTCCCCAGCTATGCTGCCCAGCTGCTTTATAAACCCAGGCGTAGATGTGCTCATCACCTTGCAAAGTTTGTAATATCCTCCAAAGTCTCTGCTAGCTCACGTTGTTTATTGCTAAACAAATGCCATGTTTTTAGAATTATGTCAATTCAAAGCCATTTGTTATACATAGGTTGAAAAGTACAGGTACGGAAAAAGCTTCTAAAATTCCCCACCACTTCTGGAAATCCCTGGATATAAGCAGTACATAGACCTCTGAGGTCTTTACTCTCTCTCCGTAACATCCCATTTCTTCCAGCATGGCCTCTTTCTATAAACCAACTGGATTCTGATTCTCCTCACTGCAATGAAAGGCAAAAATTTACCTGGAGAAATATAGGTTGGGCTCATGTTGCTCCAGGTGAAGGACATCTCACAAGGCTGTGCTCCCCTCCATAACCACCATGTAGTACATCGGTAGTATATTTATTAGTACAGCATAGCTTCAAAAAGGAACATACGCAGTGACATAGATGTGCATGAATAAACATAAATAGACACCTTCTTGCCTTTTAGTCATGCCAGAGGTAAATGGTCCACAAGATGTAAAATGTTCAGGAATGAAAACTCTGAGGCAGGGACTTCCCTTGATTGTAGACCAGAAAGCAGAATCAAAACCAGTTATTAATAGTTTGACTTAGGCAAAATAAGATAACGGTGTTATAAATGGTTATGTGGATGTACTTTATAGAGGTGAAGAATTTTTAGAATCATAGAATAGAATGATTTAGGTTGGAAGGGACTTAAAGATCAGCCAGTTCCTGCCATGGGCAGGGGCACCTCATACTAGGTCAGGTTGCTCATCTAACACCTGAACACCTCCAGGAATGGGGCATCATTAAAATCCAAATAAGAGAAATCAAGAGGTCATAACAGGCATCCACGACTACCCTGGGCAACTTGTTCCAGCACCTCACAACCCTCATACTGAAGAACTTCTTCCTTATGTCTAATCCAAATCTGCCCTCTTTCAGTTTAAAGCGATTACCCCTTGTCTTACTACTACACACCCTCCTAAATAGTCCCTCCCCAGGTTTCTTGTACGGCCCCTTTAGTTACTGGAAGGTTGCTATAAGGCATTAGAGTTAGTAACATCCAATTGGCAATTAATGTCAATTTAGACAGATTAATGTAACTTTATATTTGTGATAACAAAAGTGGTGCTGTGCTGCAGCATGGAGCCTGTGTCCAAGCTTAAATTCCTACCTGCAAAGACTACCATCTCTTTGGAAACTTAGTCTGAATTTGAGTAAAGTGGGACAGATTTCTTATCTGCTGATTCTAAATGATCCTCAAAGAAAGATTTGAACCTACACCCCCATTTTTTCAATCGAAACCTTTATTTCCTTTGGCATCCATTTGCATTTATTTGGTGTTTTTTATTACACCCATTACACACAGAAATTTCACAAGCGACATAACACTGCCATGTAGGAATTATTTGTGCCTTATTTGAATTAGACTTATTTACTAATTAGGACATGTTTAATATTTTAAGCAAACATTCCTTTCTTTCTTGTTTGTTTCAGAGACTGTTTTCTCTGGGGGTGTTGTTTGAACTCTCTGTTGCTCTATCAAGTCTTGGGGATGCAGCAAACCTTAAAAATCCACCACTGTGTCTGCTGTTCCCCTGGTGTCTTCAACAGCGATGGCTGCACTCAGGCTGCAGTTTCTCTGTCTCCTCAAGCACATCATAATGCAGTTTGCAATCAGTAACTTCAATCAAAGCAATCAAGAAGCTGCTGTCTTAGACTATCTCATGGTGGACCCTGGAGAGCTATAAGTACTGTGAGCAGCTGAGCTATACGTGGGCAGTTCTGTTGCTCCAACATGTTCGAAGCAAGTGGAAATGAAGAAAAAGGTAAACATACCAATGCAATATGCCAACACAATGCGAAATGGCTGTGCATACATGGCCCCAGGAAAGGGAAGTGAGCTCTTCACCTCAGGTTGCTGTTGAGTCTCCTCTGGCCCAGTATGACCTAACCTTGCTGGTGCAAGAAGTCCATCATCCTCCAGCTGTGGGGTTCTCCTAATTGCTAAAAATAAAATAGCTAATACAGTGTTATTTTCTTTAAAAGTCAACATCCAGGAAGGTGGGCAGGACACTAGGTTGCCCCTCTACTGTCACCTAACACATACAGTTTTCATGACTGCTTTCATTCTTCAGCCACTTCCAAAATCACAGGTAGAAGGGCACCAAGGTGCTTACTGGAAAACGCTACTGGAAATGTGTGCAAACTTACAAGGACTCCAGGGTTGCTAACATAGACAAAAAGAGGTAAGTGATACTGAAAAATAATAACAAAGCCAAAGGCACAAGATTGCAAGCATACTCTGTACTGGGAATCGTTTCTGAGCCTGGCCCTCAGCAGCAAATGAGAAAGAGAATAAGATAACACACTCATCAGTCATTGTGACAGTATCTATACAGACAGCACTTTTTATTTGAGGAACCTTTGTGCATTTGTCATAGTAACTGTCTCCAGAATTTGCAGGACACTTCTCAACCTGGTACCTACACACCACCCTCAACCCTGGCTGTGAGAAATAGAGATAAACACAAAATTCAAAGGAAACCAGAGTGCTGAACAGTGAGGGAGGTAGGAAGGAAACAGTTATTGAAAGAGCAAATCAGCCCTGCTATTAAAATACATGCAAATGCATTCATCTAGGAGGGCGAAAACCATCCGTCTTCACCATTCGTGGTGCTGGACCCACAAGCAAGAAGGAGGAATGACGTACAGAAAGACAGTACCATTCCTTCCTCAATGATGGGATGCTTTTCAGGGGCTTTCATGCTCTTCCCAATGACACCCACCACCCTGCACTCACAGCAAGAAATTCACCCCTAGAGACAGTGACAGAGGCATGGCACCCCCAAAAACTGCCACATAACTGCTGAGGAGCATGGACTCTCCATGCACATACCACGGCAAAGGTGTGCTAATCTGACTTCTAACAGCCAGCAATAAAATGTGTTGAACCCATCCCAAATCACCCTCATGGACCCCTCCCTAAATTCAAAAACAGCTGCCTATCTAATCTATGGCCACTTGTACACTGAGGCAGATGGAGGTGTCTGAATTTATGAGTCCTGCACTATGGGATTCCATAATATCCTCCAGAGGCTGAATGTGGTCCTCTCCATCCCGAATCCTATCTCCTCTTCCCTTACCAGGGGAGGCACAACAGGCAGCTCCATCTGTTCATTGGGAAAAAATTCTCTCCCTGACTGTTTGAGGGAAGGGGGCAAGATAGTCTTTGTCAAGTCAAATAGAGGCTGCTGTAAGGAAGAGGTGGGTATTTGGATTTTGTCCTCTACACTAAGCAAGATGAGGAGAAGAATTCAGCCCTGTCTGGTTGTGCACGGATAAGCTGGAAGGAAGAAGAGGCCAGGCACAACTGGCTTGACCCAGGACTGCCACAGAAGTTTTAGAGTTTGACCCAAAGCAGCTTTAAAACAGATCTTAAACAGAGTTCTCCAGCCACCAAGAAAAGTGGAAGGCATTCGATTCTTGCCAGAGGATGCTCTGGAGTTGCCATCAAAGATCACCAGCACCGATGCCCCAAAATTTGAAGTGTTTTTGAAACAACTCTCATGTATCTCCAGTCCCTGCTTTCCTGGTTTCCTCTCCCAGGTATGCCCATGTTCAGCAAAGGAGGTGACTTCTCCTGTTCTTCCATCCTCTCAGGCTAACTTCCTCGCCTCTCCCCATCTGCCCCACTACACACCCAAACATCCCTCGTTCCTTGTGCTTTTCAGCTTCAATCTCAAAAGCCTTCTGAATCCCCCCACCCACACCCCCAAACTGTTGGATAGCCAGTTTTCAATATCTCTCCATCAATGGATGTCTTTAGGAATCAGCTAAATTGGTATCAGCTTCTTTGGTGAACAGCTGATAGCCGTACTTGCACTCTTTATCCCAGTAAGAACATCATGAGGCTTTCCCTTGGTCTCAGTCTCCATGGTGGCCTACAAGAGATTCTTATTTTTTTCTTAGTAGTGCTCTAACAGTTGCTATAAACAGATGCCCTACTAGAAGGAAGTCTCATTTTCCCTGTGAAACTTCATCTCCAATATCGTAACATCTGAATAATGGATCAGAACTGTGATGTCTACCATCCCTTTAGCTCCGTATTTGCCCCGAGTTCCCTGTCATCTTGGCCTGGTGCAATCAAAGAAATATGACAGGATGCTTTTCTAGCTGGGTACCACTGCTGAAGAGTCTCTGATCGCTGTTAATAGTGTTGGTTCAGCAAGGCCCAAATTCTAATGCAATTAACAGGGGAGTAACTGAATCGGCTTTATTGTGTCTCCACTGGGGACATACAAAAATGCTTTGAGGCCTATTGAGGCCATGTGTAACTCCACAGGCTGAAAAACTCTTCCACATACCCCCATATCAGAAACTGACAGAAGTTTAATCACATTTTTCTTCCCAAATTGCAGCTTCGAGGCAACTTGGTGACCTATGGCTAGAAATCTTTTACAAAGGCTCTTGATTTAATTTGATTAAGACGGATAAGTTCATCTCGTATGTCTAGCAGAGAAAGGCATTTTAGGATTGATATGCACCAATGTTAGATGTGCCTTTGGTGGTAAAATCACAACTTCCACCATGCAGCCAAGCACAGTTTGAGCAGATATAAGCAGCAGGAGAAGCAAGGAGAGGTTTGGATGGAACAATTTCAATACTTTTCTGATTACTGATCTCAGGAGGGAATTGGTTGCTGCTTATTCAGCATTTTGGATGTTTGTCTTCCTTTGTCCCGTATTCACTTTTTCCTTTCCTGGTTTTAGTACCACTGATGGGAAAATAAGGAAAAAAGGAGAACCGAGCAGAGAATATGAACCCTGAACTTCCACTCCAGGATATGCAGGCAAACTTCATTGCTGCATTCATAGAATCATAGAATCATAGAATAGTTGGAGTTGGAAGGGACCTCAAAGATCATCCAGTTCCAACCCCCCCTGCCATAGGCAGGAACACCTCCCACTGGATCAGGCTGCCCAAGGCCACATCCAACCTGGCCTTGAACACCTCCACGGATGAGGCATCCACAACTTCCCTGGGCAACCTGTGCCAGTGCTTCACCACTTTCATCATGAAGAAGTTCTTCCTTATGTCTAGTCTAAATCTGCCCCTCTCCAGTTTATAGCCATTGCCCTTAGTCTAATCACTTAGCAAAAAGTCCCTCTCCAGCTTTCTTGTAGGCTTCCTCTAGGTACATTTGTCAGGTTTTTTGTTGCTTAACTTTTCTATTTTGAGGATGTTGAATGTGTATGTACACAATCAATGTTGGAGAAAAGTGAGTGAGCAAAACAGACTCTTTTTCACAGAAACAACTTCACATCATTTATGGAAGACGGTATCTTGCTTTTACCAAGGTAAATGTGAAAGTTCGATAAGATATCCTTCTCCTGAGGCTGGATAATAATCAGGATGCTGATCTTCTCAGCATAAACCCACCTGCAATCTGATTGACTGAGATGGGGGATCCTCTACTACCTTCAGCCCAAGCCAGTTGGTACCCCATAATGGACATTAGAGAGGGTGACAGCTACAGGCTCTGTTATGACATTTTGGTCCTGAAACTTGACCTAACAAAGCAGAAGAGGCAGGAAGAAGTCTTCTCAGGCACACCTGTGAGCTCGAAGTCTCACTTAGCAAGTAAGCATCAGCTGATATTCTCCCTAAGGCAGAAAAAATTGTTGGATGTCTTCTCAACTGGACTAACAAACATTTTAATCCTTGCCATTTACTTACTAAACTCCAGTTAATAAGCCATGTCATCCTCTTCTGATCTGAGTCTTTCTCGTTCTCTGAATGCAGGCTCAAGACAGTTTATTAATGTTTCAGAAGTGGCTGTTCAGCCAGTCAGATATTTCATTTCATTCCCATGAGTTATCTATCTTTGGCTGGGTCGGGTTCTCTTCCTCAGAATTCAGGATTCCACACACATTTGGTAAAAACATCTTCCAGATGCCACATCCAATAACATCTTAGTCAACTCACCAGAAAATTCATTTCTGCTTCATCAAGTATCTGCAAAATTAAAAGTCACAAACATCTGTCTTCACAATATTTTTATTGTTTTAGTACTGTCACATAGATTCAGTATTAAAGCATGAAATGATAAGATTTTTCTCGTGATTGCTAGGTGTGCCAAACTCCTGCAGATAAAATGGTATAGAGATCATGCAGAGTATATGTCCAGAGCATCGTGTCTAGTACAAACAGAGAGGGATCATCTCCATCTTCTAGCACCTCTCCATGTCCCAACCCAGTTCACAGTAATTGTGGGCTGGTCCATAAACACCTAGTTTACCATATTCCTATAAGAGATTGATTAGGAGTTAGTCTGATATTCAGAACCTTTTCATCAGCATAGCTCTCTCCTATTAGAAACTTATTCATCTAGATGTCTACAAGCATGCAACATTCAGAGGATTAAAGATGCCACAGATATTTTGAATCCTGCAGCATGTCTATGGGCCAGACTCCCTGCAATCATTTCTCCCATGAAGGCCTGGCATAGGTCCAGCTCTGATGGCCGTGAGGAAGATGAGGGTGGGAAACTCCTTCTGGGTCTGACATATCTAAAGTGCAGATATTTAAGCCTGAGCTTCTCACTCCAGTCTCCTTAAAAAGAAATGGGCACATGCAGAGGGCAATTCATCTCACCCTAAAATAAAAGCCTTAGGTCAATCTGTACAAAGACCCTTTGCAAGGGCTTACATCTACTGGTTCTAGGTGGACCATAGCATGAGAAACTCAGATGCAGTTACCTGACATTTAGATGTCTAAAATTAAAAGCTACAATTCTCGCGTTGAATCACCTCCCTGTCCCCCCCCATAGTATCACTTGAAGGGTTCATACCCTCCTCTTCCATGTGGCTGTGTCTCCTCATCACAGAGCTGAGATGGGTGGGTGAAAAATTACCATCCTTCTTCACCTCTGAAGACTCTTTCCCACTCTTTGTACTTGTGGCTAAGAAAGAAACCCACATTTCTGTGCTGAGGATGGTAGGTGCCCAGCTACTGTAAGAGAAACACAAACTGAAGGATTAATGGGAATTAACTGAACTTCCAGGCAAATCTGAGTCTGATTTTCCTACCGGATCACTACACTAAAGCACCTAGAACTTCACAAGTTAAGGCCATGTGTGTTTAGGGTACTTCTAGAACCCTCTCTCAGAGAACTACAATGAAATTCAGTATTTCCTAGAGAGCTCTGGGGTTTTTTCTCTACCTTCCCTTGAGAATAGGTTTACAAGATCATATCAGTTACATAAGAAATCAATCTTGGCTGAATCACACCCTATCAAGGGAGACTGTTTACTACTGCACAATTACAACAGGGGCAAATCTGAATCCTCCATACAGTGAAAAGATTTCAGCTTGAGTTGGACTCATTACAAGTCAGAGAGACTCCTGCACTTTGCATTCATTTCTGCTCAGAGGCATTCACTACAAGTTCAACACTTTTCCCAGTACCAGGAAAATCACTTCACTTGTCAGTGAGACAGAGCCTTTTTGATCAGCCTGAGACAGAGTGTCTTACAGTAAATACCTTGCTGCCAGCAGCAAGGTGCAATCTGCTCTACTTTCCAGGCTTGATTTCCTTTGTTTTCCACCCTCGGGTTCTTTCTTTCACAAAGCAGCATAGCAGAGTGGCACAATTCACACTTTACTGGAGCCTATTAGATAGGTTTTCAGCCCCATGAGTCTTCTTACATTTTTTTTTAATCTTCAGAATGGAATCAAAACCTAAGAGAACACTCTTTGACGGACAACCTTCTGTTTGCATTTGTCCCTAGATGTGCTTTAGGCATTTCTGTATGTAGGTTGGTGGAAATTTCAACACTTGGATATTGATCTCACGCCCATACCTGGAAAACAGATCTCCCCACACTGTATTGGGATTTGGAACATTTGTTCTGGGGAATGGAGAAAAAAGGTGATGAAGAACAGGTGACATCAACCTATGATACATCCATGTTACTGTGTTATTCTCCTAATGAGCAATTGCAAAACAAAAGGAAAGGAGCATTCTTAAAGAGTTCAGATGTTTTGATGACATTTTCAAAAGAAACTATTTCTGCCCACACAAGCTTTTCATTTTGAACATTTCCTTAATTGCTCTATTGTTATCTTAATGCTCAAACTTTGATCAGAGCACTTTGATTCAACTAAAACATTCTATTCTTAGAGTTGCCAGTAGCTCAAAACATCATTTTTTTCTAATTACTCTAATTGCAGAGACAGGGCAATTTGCCTGCTTAGTGCAGAAGGTATGAAATGACCTAGGAGTCAGAGCTGAAGCACACAGGTCACCACGACTTCCTAAATAGGATAAAAGCAGCATGCAGTTGTGTAAAGTTTGCTGTTACGGACAGGCAACAGAGATGGATGTGACAGGCAGGATTCAATTCCAGATCCTCCCCTAGGCTTTCTGGGTGGCATCCGTCTCAGTAGGCACAGATACTTCTATCTTAGCTCCTGACATGAAATCAGTCTCTATCTGACCTTCTGATGTGAAATCAGTCAAGGGGATAACTCACCTCATCCTAAAGAGTACATATAAATAGGTCAAATATTATTGCTCCCTAAAAGTACCAGCTTCTTCCCTAAATCCATAATCAGAGCCTAGGGATATAATTTAGCTCCCTAAAAGCAAGCTTTGAGACTTAACAGGGCTCTCCTCTTACTTGTCTAGCTGCCACTTCAGAAGACCTTGAGTACCTTGTAGATCCTGTCAGCCCCATACAAATGGTTCACGTACTCCAGGTCATATAGAGAGGCACTAAACACTTATGTTTAGTCAACTGAATAGAGCTGATCACAAACTTCAAGAGGCAGAGAAAACAATAATTCCCTTAGGACTTCGCTCTAGTAAGTGAATCACCCTTACCATTAATATTTTTCTCCTTGCTATGTTGTGGTTTATCTAGATTATAGAGCCATTAGCATCCAATATTTTCCTCTCAGTGATGTTCTTTTAAAGACAGCAATCAATCCTCTATTGACTGCAGCTGGGTAGATAGAGTTTGTGAGGTCTTACTGTAAGATCTATTTTCCAGTACTGAACTAATTTCCATGGGTGGCAGAAATAGGCAATGTAGGGCAAAACTAATTTTTTAATGGAAATTGGTTCCTAAAAGGAATTAATTCCCAGTCAATGCACGTAATTCACGGGACTCAGAATGGCAAGCATACAACAAAGTCTTCTTAGAAACCAATTTCCACTCCTTCGCAGCATCATTTCTAGCACTGAATGTGATTCTTGTTTCCAGGAATGAATCTTGTTCCATGCAATGCAAGTAGTGTCCCACTACCTCACATCTGCTTTTAGCTATCACAAGGCAAACAATCAAGGTGATGTCTCTAAAGGAGTTTTTAGTGCCTTCTACATTGAAAAAAACAGCACATGAGTTCCTGAGCTCCCTTGATGCCAAGGGCACTGGGGGAAGGGAGTTCTACTAAACCAGCTAAATATTTGAAGGGAAGGTAATTTGTTAAGTCACCTATTCTATTGACTTTTATTACCATGCTATCAACCTCTACTGCTTTCAACAGGAGGAACAGATACTTTTATTTCAGGCGTCAGCTAATGCAGAGAGGTAATTATGTTAATGAACAAGACAAACGGAGGCTTGTGAGGCATAGTCAGGGGAATTAATTCATGCAATACATTACAGCACATTTTAGTAGGGTGCATGACTGATGAAGGAGGGAACTACACCAGCAATCTCAGGAACAGAGGGGCAAGCAGAAAAAAAGAATAAAGAGAAAGAAAGAGAAAACTAAAAGTTAAGGATTGTAGAGTACCTGGCCAGAGACCCGTAAAATCTGTGCAGTCCATGGGTCCAGACTCTAAATTTTAACTGAGGCTCATAAATTTACTGGTATATGGCTGAATGCCACCCAGCTACCTAAAAAACATCACCACAGAATGAACTGCACTCAGGAAATATCTGGTTCTCTTCACTGATGTAAAAAAAAAGCTGGATGACAAATTTAAAATTAGAGGCTGTCTTTTCAACCTTTGGCATCAGATGGAATGTATTCTTTCCGTGTTGCTTTAGTAGAAAAACAGGGTGTACAGAGAAAAGGACAAGCCTGAAAAGGAGTGCCTCAGCTTGGGAGTATCTTACTGATTTTTGAACTGACTTTTTTTGTGTTTGCTTTTGTTTTAATGAAACAGAAAAGGCTTAGCTTCAGAATCTACACTCGATAAAGTCTTTTCCATCAGGCAGTTCTTCTCTTTCCTGCCTGTTTGCAGAAGGACTAATGAAAGCCCTCTTCTCCAGAGCAGGTGCATTTCAGCATCCCCCTGCTCCCCTTCTTTGCCAAGAACTTCCTCACAAATGGGATTCAAAGGAGACTGAAAATCATCTTCTTCCCCAGCCACCAACTCCAGATGCTCAAGCTGCTAATTGTACAGGAGAAAGACTCTGTGCAAGCCCTAGTACTCACCTCCTGCCAGCCTGTGCCACCCAGCGGAGCAGCCCACAATGGTCTTGCTGCCCCAAAATCTTTCTAGCATCCACATTGTGCTGTCAGCATTTTAACAGCCTGCTTTTCTCTGGGATTCACTTGGCTGGAGGGAGTCTGCAGATCATAGGCATTGATGAGAGGTGCATCTCTTGGTTTATTTTGTAGAGAATACTTTCAGGGTATTCTGGGCACCTCCGGCAAAACACATTGCCTGGGGGGACTTAAAAGACAAGCAAGGGATTAGTCATGATGAAGTTTTTTAATGGTATGAAAACTATTCTTCTGACTGACTAAAAGCTACGCACTTGGTCTATTTCTAATGCAGCTGGTAATGTATCAGTGTGAATATAAATATGATATTTTATAGGGTGGCAAATTACAGAACAAGCTACTAGTCCACGGTTCATCAACCTTTTTTTGGCTTATGCCAATGTGAGTTCTTTCCTCATTTCACATTTACTCCCTGCTGACAGCTTCCCGATGACAAACCATCATTGTTCAGCTGATAGACAGTGACTTGTCCATCAGTCAAACGCAAAGGTTGTGCTGTTCAGAACACTGCAATTAAAGCTGTTAAACACCCTTAGGGCTATAGGAATTCAAGAGTAAGCATGTCAAAATAACTCATTCCTATAAGACTTAATGATAGCATGACTGGGATGAAAAATTTTAAATCCAAAAGTGCAAATCTGAATGTCACTCCCACTCCTATATCGGACACTGTTAACTGAGGTGTAATTGGGTATCTGATCCAGTGGTTAGGAAAGGCTCAAAAATCATTCTAGACACATGGTGACACTCACTGATGCTGGTTGCAGAAGCATACATGTCTTAAGCAAGCTGGCACATGAAATTGGGACAGGCTTTATACTTATTTTTGTAGAGAAAATAAGATAGACAATACTGCTATGATGTTCTGCCTTGGCCATCCTCTGCTCACGTGAAAGCTGGATGCTCCTAGAAGCTGGGTTGTCTTAGCACAGCACGGAGCTTGAGTGAGGACACTGGCCCCCAGGTGCCAAACAAGGAGTTTCTTCTACATGTGGGGCCATAGGTATGTAATGGTTTGGGAAGACAGCAACTAATGGGAGAGACTAGGAGAGCGAAACATGGATTAGTTATCTTCCTGCCAGGACATCAGCCTTTGCTTCAAGTGCTATAAATCTGCCATGTTTAATAAAACATGACCTACTAACCTAAGTAGTTTTACAGATGTCCTGGTTTAAAGTTCACATATCCCACTGTAATTGGATGGAGGAGGAGATGCCCCTGTACAACTTCACATGGTGATGGGGGGAAGGTCTTCCCAGGGCCAAGGCAGTAATTAGCCACTGACAAGGCCAGGACATCACCCGCTATGCACAGATGAAGGGCATGTGAATGACACACATATTCTTTCTTCCTCCTGAGGAGGACAACTCTATGCAGAGTTCCCTGTGCTCCCTCCCCCCTGGTTTCAGCACATATTAAGATTCAGACGGACCTCCCTGTCACCCACGAGGACAATCCAATGTGTAGCATTCACATCTGGCTAACAGATTGAGAGCATTGACATTGCCACAGAGAAACAGCGAAAGTCAGGAATGACCTGACACCAGGCAGCACGGCTTGTACCTCAATGATAAATCCTCTTTGTTTGGCAGGATGGATGGGAGCTTGATTTCCTGGACTAATATTAGCAGTGAAAAGTCAATTACACTGAGGTCTTTTAAACTTATCAAGCAAATGTATTAGGATGTCCACACTGTCTGGGCACACACACAGGCAAGGCAGCTAAAGAAAAAGGAGTTCCAGAGCTTGCTCATGATGGATTTCAAACATATATTCAGAACCGAAATGGGGGATATAGTGGTGTTCACTGTCCAGAGAATAACAGCAGGGAGTGAATAACAGGGGAGAGCTTTGGATATATCTTAGCTTTTCAGGTTAAATAAGAAGCCAAGACAAATCTAAGGAATTGAAAATTATGTGCTTCAAGGAGTTATTCATTAGGACAAGAAGTCAAGAGTGACCACAGCAATTTCAACCTGAAAGATGTTTCTTTGCACGTCAGCACAGCATTACCAGCTGCAGGGATGTGGATACACTGGCATGTGTCCTTCTGTCAGGAGTGTGCCTCAAAGCCACAGACTCCTTGCTGAAACCCAGCACAGACTGCCATGGTTATCTAGAGAGAGTACTGATGCATTGACACTTGCCTTCAGACCCCAGCACAGATCCAAGCATCACTGATCCAAGCCCAAACTGCAGAAGGTAACAGACAATTCCTGCCCAGTAATCTCCTAATCCAAATATAATTTAGAATAATGGAGATGAGCATGTTCTTCTTTTACAGACAGGGAAGCAGAGCACAGATGGAGCGCAGGGCTTCCCCAAAATCACTTGGAGATAGTAGAACATAGGAGTAGCAGAACATAGGAGTAAATCCAGGTCTCTTGAAATGGGCTCAATAGCCTTGAGAAGAGGAGGCTGAGGGGGGACCTTGTTGCTCTCTAGAGCTCCCTGAAAGGAGGTTGTAGAGAGGAGGACGCGGGCCTCTTCTCCCAAGTGTCAGGGGACAGGACAAGGGGGAATGGCCTCAAGTTGTTCCATGGCAGGTTCAGACTGGATATCAGAAAAAAAATTTTCACAGAAAAGGTCATTGGGCACTGGCAGAGGCTGCCCAGGGAGGTAGTTGAGTCACCATCCCTGGAGGGATTTAAAAGATGTGTAGATGAGGTGCTCAGGGATATGGTTTAGTGGCAGAGAGGGATGGTTGGACTCAGTGATCCAAGAGGTCTTTTCCAACCTAATGATTCTATGATCTTGTGATTCTATGAAACCTTAAACATATCCTTCTTTCCACAGATGGCAGAGACATGAAACGCTGGCAGATATCTATGCCTTGAAAATACAACTGTAATATCAGCTGAGTTTCTCTTAATGTGATGAGACTACCCTGAAATAGCAGGATGACAGAAGCACGTGTTGGAGCTCTGCAGCCCAGATGTTGTTTGGAGGCCACATTTAATTATTGGAGAAAAAACTGCATTCAGAGGGGGGGTGAAGGCTGTAAACAATCAGTTTTTAACCCCGGGAGCAAGAATATTTTTGCAGAAGACAAAATTAAAATCATCCTAGGGAAACTGTGATATTGTAAGGGCAAGATTTTTGCTGTCACACATAAACATAAAGTAAATGCTAAAGACCAGAAATGCTATTACTTAACAGTTGCAGAGAAAGAATTCAAGTACCATTATTTCTGCTTGACTTGTGCTTGACAATACAATTTTCCTCCCAATACTCATTAATGCCAGTAAAAGCAGAGGCCAACCACTGACATGTACCATCAATGCTAATAAAAAGCACTGTTGCTTGGCACACAAGGATCCTTCTGAGAGCTCCTAATAACTGAGAAACCACAGCTGTTATCACTACAGCCATTATGAATGTTAGTCAAAGCACCTCCAAATGGAGAGTGTAAACTACAAGGGAGCCATATCATCTTGTTTGACTTTATGGCAGCAATAACATTTTGATTTCTAATCCACCATTATTTCAAATGAGAAACTCTCAAAGATAGAGCTCAGCCTCTCTCGTTCCTTTGTCACGTTGCCCTTTACTTTATGGCAATCCACAGCTAATCACATCAACACGATGTGTTTTAGTCCATAAGTGTTGTGCTCTGATCCCTATAATGACCCAGAGAGTGAGGGAGTTGCCAACCTCCCAGATGACAGCATGTCTATAGTTTCTTGTGAGATCCTGTTCTGTGTCTCTGGGACTAATAGTATTACATCCAGATAGAAAAAGTTAATGTTTCTGCCCAACCCTCACTTAATGTGCCTCATGGCCCGCCACACACAACCCTCATCTTCTGAGACTCCCATCTTCTTACTGCCTCCTTGTTGGTGCAGGCCATCCTTTATTTATAAATCTCTTCTGCTTCCACCAGTTCTGAGAGGTACTCGTAAGAGTTGGCTGTGTCATTTCTTTTTCAGTGTGACATCTTTGTTCAGTTTCTCAACTAAGCCTTTTTCCTTTAGTCTCATGCCCCAGCAAGCATCCTTCCTGTTGATGCTAGCCAGAGGTGATAGGACAAGAGGAAATGGCCTCAAGTTGTGCCAGGGGAGGTTTAGATTGGATATTAGGAGAAATTTCTTTACTAAAGGGGAGGTGAAGCACTGGAACAGGCTGCCCAGTGAAGTGATGGAGTCTCAATCCCTGGAGGTGTTCAAGAAACTCATGACATGTTTTAGTAGACACGGTGGTGGTGGGCTGACAATTGGACTGAATGATCTTAGAGGTCTTTTCCAATGTTAATAATTATACGATTCTACTCTATGTCCACCATTGTTCAAGACTGCTTTGTAAGCGCTTTGTTACAAGATGAAGGTTAGAGAAAGACCAAAGTGATTCTGATGAGAAATACCTGCAGTTACATAGCCTCAGGCTGCATCCTTGACAGATCTAAGACCTCATTAACGCAGTATTGCATTTATTTATGGAATTTGTAACATGCTTCAGGATAAAATGTGCTATATAAATGAAAAAGTGCCAGGAATTATTAAAGGTTTGGATGATGCAAAAAAAATAAGGATTTTCAGCAGCTTTCTTACTTTATCCCTCATTTTTTCTCTATACCATTGCACTCTGCAACAAATGGAGGGTGGGCAGAGTAATGAAAGATATTCGAAGGGCAACAAAGGGAGTAATTATAGCAATACAGTTTGTGCAACCTGTAAAAGAAATATAGTGAAAGTCTATTCTCTTTCCAATGGGACTAGGAAAAAAGAGGAAAAAACAATGGCTGGAATTTATTATAAGGCCTGAGGAATGCAGTGTTTGTACCAGTGTGACCAGTGATGGAAGTGGACATGTATTCTATGGGATTTTGTCCTCGTGAGCCCCTTGTGAAAAGAGTCAGTATGGTGCCAGCATGACCAGCATAGTTTGGTGCACTGAGAAGGATCAGCGTGGCATAAACATATAAAACAATCCGTCTGAGCCACTGGTTACGCTGGTCATGCAGTATGCTTTCAATACACTTGCACTGTTGCGCCAGTACAGTCTCCACTGAGGGTGGAATTATAGTGGTGTAACTACACAATTTCTGCTGTGTGCAGCAAGCTCCAGTGATGAAACATAAGCGCTCAGGCTATAGGCAAAAGGCATAACGAAAAGTATATGGCAAAAAAAGAAAAGCTCTTCCAGATCCAACTGTGCTGGTGAGAGACAACACAAACCACCACACCGTGTTTCCTCCCCCATTTTGGACGAGTCCACTGGTGTCTGGTCAAACTTCCCGCATGAACCCTCCCAGATCACTGCAGTCAAAATCAGAAGAATTAGCTCAGCTGAACTGATTTAGTAGGCAGCTCAAGGAAAATATTGCAGCTTTAACTCTCCATCAAGATGGCATGGAGCGAGTAAGAGAGTGGCTACCTGAAGGTAGTCTACAAGAAAGCTGGGGAGGGGCTTTTTACAAAGGCATGTAGTGATAGGAAGAGGCAGAATGGGTATAAACGGGAGAGGGGTAGATTTAGACTAAACAGAAGGAGGAATTTCTTCACCACGAGAGTGGTGAGGCACTGGAACAGGTTGCCCAGGGAAGCTGAGGATGCGCCGTCCCTGGAAGTGTTCAAGGCCACGTTGGATGGGGCCTTGAGCAGCTATATCTAGTAGGAGGTGTCCCTGCCCATAGCAGGGGAGTTGGAACTACATGATCTTTGAGGTCCCTTGCAACTTAAACCATTCTATTCTATGGTTCTATGATTGTATGGTTCTATTCCCTTGCCCTGGGGAGGCCTAAAGTAAATGTCCATCCACAATCTCCTTTTACAGAAAGGTCAGTTTGGTGTTTTGAGTCACTGTGTCTGCTGCAAAGTCAAGTCTGACTCTTTAGAGAACAGTGTGCAACATACATCTGCACAGGTAGGGTTTCCTACATGGGTTGGGTTTTCCTTCCCAAACTAACTTTCATCAGACATTTTTTTCCCCTATCTGCAAATGTATTTTCTTGCTGAAGACATTTATTCTCACCCATCTTCAAGAGGAAATTCTCATCGATGTATTACAATCACAGTCTTACGCTGCTGTATTTCATGTGTGCATCTTAGGCATTTCACAATATTCAAGAAACCTCAGCTAAGAAACCTCTCGTTTTCTTGGTGCTGTGGGCTGCAACGTAGAGACACCATTGTGGAGGAGGTATTGAGAATCACACTGATCTCAAAAACCTGTCCAAAGCTGAGAAGTGACAGTAAGACACATTTAAGGTCTTTATGGGCCTCATATGGGTTTCACCAAGTTGCAACCTTTTCATAACTCCTCTCTAAAAGCAGTATGAATTCACTTGACAGTTGAACAACTGAGGTTACATGATCTCTCCAATGAAATAGGATGTTTTTATACAAGTAAACAAATAAAGTCAAGGCAGAGACACCTGCCAGTCATCATCCACGTTGTCAGCATGGTCACAGTAGAGAGGTTCTCAGATACTATTTGATGACACATGGGGAACTGCATGGACAGATCTCAACTAAAACAAAATGAAGGAAAACAGAAAGAAAGATGACATTCATTACAATGCTGGACCACAGAGTGGAAAGAGAGAAGATGAGAGCTTCCACGAGTGAAGGGAATAACAGTTCTGGTCCTTCCCAGAAACATCAGCTTGATGCATGTGTGTTTTCTCTCTGAAAGGTCTGAGCAAGCTCTCTGCAAGGATATGTTATGTGTTTCAGGATTGTGGCTTAAGTGTACATGTGCATGACTGCATTAGAAGCTCGAAACACCCCCACACTTATCGGCTTATCTAAATGTTATTGTTTCCTTCTCTGTGGAGAGCAATACATCCCCAAACCCTTGTTGATCTTCCTGGTGGGTCAGCTTCTCGCACTGCGGCACAGGGAGGTCTCCAGTTATGAAAGCTGCCTGGCCACATGAAAGCAGTGCTCTGAGGAGGTGGAACTGCAGAGGTAAGGACGTAACCAAGACCAAAGAAGAGCCATCAGATAACAGAACCACAGTATTTCAGAGCATTCTTCAAACCATCTCCTCTGGATGTGTTTTCTGACCACAACTTTTAAATACAAAGCAGACATCCTCTTGCAAACAGGAAAACAGACTGTAACTTCAAAGGTTGAGGTGGGGGGGAAGGAGATACTTTAAAAGAAAAAGACAGCTGTCCAGAACTCGTGCTGACCAAGCTATGAAGCAGCTCACAAATGATGACTGAGAAAGCTCCCACTTGTCTTATTGCTCCTATGACTGATAGAAACCTCAAAGAAACCCACATGTCCCTTTTCTTGAGGAAGACTGAAGCTGGCTGTTCTCTACATTCAGAAAATACACCTCTCCAGCACCCCCTGGAAGGATGCCCCTTGTTTGATCTCGTAGCCTTCAACTGAAAAAACTCAGTTCAGCATCAGGGATTTCAGCTGCCTGTGGCATTTATTCACCGCTCCTTGATGTACACTTTAGCTGATGTACACTTTACACATTGCTTCTGTAAACCATGGTACCAAAATGATGTGAATCAACAAATCCTAAGTCCTGGGGTCAGGAGAAGCCCTCCTCACCATTGTTCCTTCTCACAGAGGAAACCTGAACGATGCTCAGTTGTCCTCCTAAGCATATCACTAAGGACATTTTTCTCCTAATGTTGGAAGGAGGGCTGGCCCTGGGAGAAGAAGCAGCGTCATGGCGTAGTCTGCTCCTCTCCTTCCTTGTCTCATAGTGAAAGCAGCCTGGCTTTGGCTTGTATGTGGTAAAAGTCCAGAGAAGCCTTGATGCTTTGGCCATAATACCTGCACTGAGCTGTGTCTTGAAGACAAAGGGCTGGAGAAACATTGAGTATTTCTCTCCATACCATCACACTGCCATCTGGCTAGGATCCAAGCAGCAGCATTTCCTAGGTGTTAGTGGCAATTCAGAAGAGGCACACTTGTCCTCTCAGACCACCTCTAATCCTGGGGAAATGCAGTCTAATTTAAGGTTAAGTAGTGATATCCAAAGCTATGGCTGCAGTAGGAGAACATCTCACTGTCATCCAACACCACCACAATGTCATCCCTCGTCAAATTTCTTGGCACAGTATAGGTATAAAGGATAGCACCCAAAACCACAGACAAGAAATAGAAAGGATTGTCAAGGAGACAACAAATCAAATTTTTGGCACTGGCTCTACACCACTGCATCCCTTCATCATGGTGAAGAAACCTGACATAAAGCCTTTCTGCTATTCCTAGTTGTGAAGTAGGTCATAGGGTTTTCCAGAAAGCAAAGAAATGAAGATTTATCTCTTGGCCACTGCCATTTAATACCATTATCAGAGCCCTGCAGAGAGCCATTCATCAGCCCTTTGTCTTTCTGTCCCATTCCCAATATTAAAAGCCTAAATCCAGGCTTCACTCCAGGGCTACAAAACTCAGTAAACCCTCCTCTGCAAAGAAGCAGTTTAGTCAACCTCCAGCAAAGTCTGACAGGCTTTGTTTTCAGAGAGCAACTTATTGCAGTTGTTTCCAGAGCCAAAAATGTTGAGGACAATTGCTTTTTCCCTGCCACCAATAAATGCCTCCAAGCTGTGATACTCTGGACATAAGCTCTGGTCAATCAACATGAGGTTTTAGAGAGCTTGTTCTCCTTTTCTGCCTCCTTTCAGGTTGTGTAGAAGTGACAGCTTTGGGTCCGCTGAAGGCATGAACTGAGCAAGGCCACATACACACTAACCAGTGAGGCATACACAGCTCTTCTTCAGGCTGGAATTAGATAAAATTCCCTTTGTCCACATACACCATCAATAAATGTCTTTGATCTCATAGTACCTGTCAGATGGGCTTTCGTAGATCATGGTAACAGAGCAAGGAAAAATGACAGTTGTTCCTTGTTCAGAGTATAAAAAAATGGACATTTTCAGTGCACTTCAGAGCTGTGAAATCTTAAGGATCCGACTTTTCATAGAATCATAGAATGGTTTGAGATGGAAAGGACTTTAAAGCCCAGTTCCAAACCCCTTGCCATGGGCAGGGACACCTCCCAGTGGATGAAGTTGCTCCTCCTCCAACTTTGTCCTGAACACCTCCAGGGATGGGGCATCCACGACTTCTCTGGGTAACCTACTCCAGTGCCTCACCACCCTCACAGTAAATAATTTCTTCCTAATATCTAACCTAAATCTCCCCTCTTTCAGCTTAAACCCATTACCTCCTTTTCTGAACTATCTTTTCATGGTTGCTGGTTTATAAACACATTTCTATGTTTACATCAGGAATAACCTGGTGAACTGCTCCGCCATCCATTTATATCCTTCTCCGAGTATTTGGCATTCTTCTCATAGTCCTTCTGCCATGGGAAGTTTCTGCCTATCCAAATATTTATATGGATGTCATCACTAGAGTATCTCTGCATTTACTTCTCTTTAAACAACCTACCCTTAGGTGGAGCAGCTTTGTTCCCGCTCATGAAGAACATCTACTGTAGGATGCACACCAGGCCAGAGCAGCATCGCTCATACTATAACTTCAGCTTTTTAACAGCTCTAGGTAGCCTGCATTTTATTCCTTTCAAGGGAAACCAGGTCAATTGTGTTTCATGATGCAGAGATTGCCTGAAAAGAAAGAAAAATAACTAACTAACTAAATAAATAAATAAATAAATAAATAGAAAGCAAGCTGGTAGTAAATGTACTTTTGTACTTATTTTGTGCAGTGTCGCACCTGACTCCATCGTTTTCTTCTGCCTTGTCTCTGAGGGGAAGCACCTGAAACTGGTCGCAGTATTCAACATGTGAACAAATCTCAATTAACCCATTGGAAACAAGTAAAACTTGCAGTTCCTGGGATTTTTTTCCAGCCACCCGAGCAGCACAAGGACAGTATCTATCACTGATACATGCCAGCAGAACTATTTCTGCCCACTGACACGTTAAGACTTCTGAAAGTCACTAGGAAAATGGGGTGATGGCCACAGCTTAGTATCATCTTCAAGGTCAACTAATATAGACATTGCCAAATCCCTGCTGAGACAAATATTTATTCCAGGCTCCCAAAGGCTGCAGTGCAGCAGTCACGCGTGTTCCAGTGCATTTCTAACTCTGCCTATGGTGGTCTCCATCTGCTCTTTCTTTGGGGCAATTCAGGGAAACTCTGTCAAACATGAAATAACAATGGACTTGAGGTATCCCGCTGCTCTCCACATGGCTTTTACAACTCTATAGGAGAAAGACCCAGTCTGGCCTCAGAAGAAACGTCCGTGTTTCTGAAAACCAAGAGCCAAGATTTTTTTTCAAATGCCGTGATGTGGACTTGAAATCAGACAAGTTCTTCCAGACAAGGATTGTTATTTCCTCACCAGGAGATAAAAGGTCTGAGCAAGCAAAGAAGGGGGGGAAATGCAGCATGTTGGCACTCAAGACACAGGAGATACACCGCTATTGCCTTCTGGATATTTCCTTCTCAGTACTGAGAAGAGTCAGAATTCTCAGAAGAGACGTTTTTCCTGTGGGGGTGGTGAGGTAGGGCCCAGATTGACCAGAGAAATTGTGGATGCCCCATGCCTGGACATGTTCAAGACAAGGTTGGATGGAACTTTGAGCAACTTGATCTAGTGGAAGGTGTCCCTGCCCATGGCAGGGGGGATGGAACTGGATGATCTTTAAGGTCCCTTCCAACCCAAACCATTCTATGATTCTCCTCTGAAGGACTGGAAGCTTTTCATACTAAAGCTTTTTAACTTTTCAGGTTTTTAATTCAATTTCTCATTGTTAAGAGCTTGGGCAAAGATGCAGGACATGTTATAACAAAACTACGGTAGTTTCTTATCCTCCAGTTCCAGTGCTTGCTTTTCTCTGAGTCAGGGTTCCTGTACTGGAGTGACATTGGCTTGATCTTACTGCTCATCCCACTTCATCATGGCTTAGCACAGAAAGTGTTATTTGAGGCCAAAGTTATGCCAAATGCCATTGATTTGGGGCTCCTACTCCTCGTAAGTATCCTCAGGCCCCCTCCATGCATTTCATTTAGCAAGACAGTGAAATCTAACCCTATGGATATACAAGGCAGATATGGAAAAAAGAAAAGACATGAAAAGCATCAAAAATATGAACTGCTGCATTGGAATAGGATTAGTGGCAGAAGGGAAGTTGTTCAGGCTGTAATCCTCGCTATTGGCACTGAGGAGGTCACCAGCCTTTCAATACTTAAAGGGGGCTTATAAGGAAGATGGGGAAAGGCTTTTTACTAGGGCCCGTAATGATACAACAAGGGTAACGGCTTTAAACTAAGAGAGAGGAGGCTCTGACTAGATAAACAGAAGAAACTGAAGGTGAGGAAACACTACAATAGGTTGCTCAGAGAGGTGGCAGGCACCTAGTCCCTGGAAACATTCAAGGTCAGGTTGGATGGGGCTCTGAGCAACCTGATCGAGTTGAAGGTGTCCCTGCCCACTGCAGGGAGGGTGGACGGGATTATCTTTATGGTTCCCTTCCAATCCAAACCATTCTATAATTCTATGATAAACATTATACGCTGCAAGATTAAGTTCCCAAGGGATGTTCATGGTATCAAATAGGTCTACTTGGTTGGTGAGATGATACTAGGAGGCTGGTTAAGAGAAGACTTACCATTTTCCAAACTAGCTTGTCAAAGTTAATTAAAGCCATGCAGAGCAAAGCAGCACCAAGATTTTTATGTGTGGTTGTTTACTTATTCTGAGTTAGCTTTTTCCCCCTTTGCATTCCTCTCAGACTCTGAGTTTTCATACATCAATCTTTAAGAGACCTTAATCAAGGAAGGTTATTTTTTTCCCAAGATCAAGTTGTGATGGCCCTGTTTGGCTCACACAGCTCCTTTCATTTCCCATTGGAGGTGCCTCTTACCCCTTTCCACTTTCATTCCCTGCTTGTGTCAGCAGCATCGGGGAGAAAATCTGCAAAATTTCAACTCTTTGCTCTTCTCCTTCTCCTTCCCCTGTAATTCCCGTATCAAAAGCCTGTGGTTTGTGTCCTCCCCATCAGACGCTCTCTGCCTTCTTCAGTGATTCGGTTTGCTGGTCTGTTCCCCCTTCCCCAGCTCTCCATCACACACACACAGTATCACCCTCCTCTAAGCTTTTTTCATTTATCTGAGCAGCCAACAAAGGAATTTTTTTTTTTTTTTTGTGAGAAATTTAAGTAATTTTCTGATTTTTCTGGCTTGAAACTCTGTGGATTGTGTCTGTCCTGCTTCCTCTATCACCACCTAATGGCATGTAAAAAAATCAGCATTTAGATCCTGCTAAATTCTGTATAACCAGTGTTGTAAGAGCAAGTTCCCACAGAGACACCTACAGCACTTTGTATGCAGCTCTGTGCCTGTGGATTTGCGCAAGGGACCAGCACCCATGCACGTATCCCTGCCAGAAAAGCCCAAAATAGTCCTGACTTACCAGTCCACAGACAGGGCAGACTTTCCCAGGGAAATAAATCAGACACTAAAAAATTATTGTTTCCATTTTAGTGTAGGGAAGAGAGACCCAGAAGGGCAAAATTACAAAGGGCAAGTGAGCGCAATGCAGCGCAAGGAGTTAACTCAGCTCCATCATCATTGCAGAAGCATACGGAGCTCCTTCCCTGCTCCATGTGTGCGCATGTGCATCCTTACACTGATGTTCAGGGGCACTTCCAGGGCTGCTGAGTGCAGCCGAGTCCTTCCAAAGAGATTCGTACAGACATTAAATGGCACTGAGCAAGGACCATCTGCCTCCCTCTTTCACCAAGACAACGCCACCAGTCATAAAGTCCTCTTCTTATAAAGGTCTTCACCTTGTGCCTCTGGGGAGTCACAAGGAGTCATCTTATCTACCAGCACTTACATGCCTATGAGCAAGACATCTAAGCTTGAGTTGCTTTATCATTTTTTCCTCAAAAAAATATTCCTCCCTTTTGCATTGTTTCTAGTCATGCTCCAAATGTCTTACTCAAAAAACCCCACTCAAAATATGATTTTCTTAACATATTCCTGCAAATAGATGTGAGGCTGTGTGGGTTAGCCTCCAACATGCAACCTATTGGTAAATCCTGCTGTTTCATTCAGCAGATAATTTTAGTACCAGGAGGTATTTAGTACTCTAAGATGATTCTTTAATGAGAAACAAGTGCAAATTTAAAACCAAGAAGCCTGCCTAGCTTAGAAATGAAACCTTAGTAATGAAGTGACACTGTGGGGCTTTGCTCCAGAAGGGGCCGTACTCGTGTCATTGAGAAATATAATACGAAGTCAGAAGTTGTCTTGGTCCTTTCTTCCCCCCAAAATAGTATAAGAATGCAACGAAAGTTAAGCCTCAGTCAGTAGTGACCCACCTGCCTCACCAGACCTGGTATAAGCATGTAGACAGACAAGGCTATGTCCAGATACTCCTGACCATCGACCCTCTCTAAGCCAACACAAACACACACCTTGCCCAGAAAGGTGGATGTTTGTCTCCCCGTTTTGATCATCAGCCCATGCGGGGCCAGTCATCACCTGTCCAGAGAAAAACGCTTTGCTGGGGTGCTCCTCACTGTCTCTGAACACAAACTATCCTCTAGCAGGCACGGGGTGAGCCATGCCTGGATGACGGGCAGCTCAGATTTGCTCTTTGAGGAGGTAACAAACCATTATCTTGCTCCTCACCATGCAGAGCAGCTAATTAGAGCATCTCCCCTCCAGGGATCACCCGGGCTTAAACATTTCCCTAGATTAAAAACAAAATACATAATTTGGCACTGACAGGCACAATAAAGAGGGATGCTGACAGGTCTGCCAGAGCTGAAAGCCACTGGCAACATAAAGAAAAAAAATTAGGCTGTGCGACATGTCAAGGATGTCTTGTTCCTTGAAGGGTGAAACATGGGGAGAGAGCTTGCTTTGCTACAGCTAAGCCTCATCCTAGGCCTTTGAAACAGAAAATTGTTCTTCCTTGAGAGCCCAGCTCCATTATGCATGTGCCATGGAAAATCAGTGTCCTGACCCATTGCCCCCAGTCCCAGCAAGGCATCAAACTCTCAGAGATGCTGGAAGGAGAATGAAAGGAGAGAGACAAGAGAAGTCATCAGAGCTCCTAATTTGAGGCACGGTGATAGGGTAGGGGAACTGGGGACACAAGAGTACCATCCTGAACTCAAATGTGACTTGAACTACCTCTTTTCTGCTGCCCATATTGCTAAGGGTGATTTGAGTTACTACTAGGTAACTCAGCCCAACACCTGATACTCTTTCCAGCTCCACTACCACACAAATTTGTGACAGTGACTTCTCTCCCTGTTGCAGTTTCCCCTGCAACTCACGGTGCTTATCATGACTGTAGAAAGGTTGTCATGAAAGTGAAATATGGTGATGAGTGATGTTCTCATTGTTAGTCAATATCCTCCCATCACAATTCTGTTCCATTCAGGATACCCAACCAATGATGATGCTCCAGAAGGAAGAAATCAGCAATATCTGGGGATAAATGAAGCTTAATTGAACATTCCTTCAAGGGGAGACACCCGCTTTTAGCCCATCCCCTCTACATCTTAAGTAAGAGAAATCTTATGTTTATCTATTAATAATATCTGCAGCTCTTTGCATCATGCTTGCTAGTGCAGAGAGGTCTGTTCCACTACCCACAAACAAGGTTAAATTTGCTTTCTACTAACACCCAGTTTCACGGTTGTAGTTGTTTTTCATAAGGACTTTGAATTACAAGTCAGTTGCACTTCACAAGCAGGGAAGAAGGAAGTTTTCCGTGTTCAGTGGTGTCTGACACGGGTATTTGCTCCTCGCTTGTTATGCAGAAGGAAAGCAAGCCACATATTTACTTTGGTCAAATAAAAAAATAGCCTGGTTCTCCCCTGCCACTACAGAGCAAAAAGAAGGGAAAGAACCAGCACCCTGGCACCTTTTATATTAATTTTGTACAGATATAACTGATAGTGAAAAAAACAAGAGTAATCCATCGCCTTCTGTTTGCTAATGGCACACAGATCTCTGTCACCTCAGGACCCACTATTCTTGAGCTCAGCTCTGCAGTGTTAAAGTGTAAATTTACATGCCTGTGATCATAAGTTGCATGGGGCTGTCTGACATAATTTAAGTTGGTTTATAGGCTGCTTTAGTTTTTAGATGCCTGCAAAGGTCCTTAAGAGGCTCTTGGGGCTGAAAGGTGTTTGGAGTTCACCATATCCCTAACAGTCAGAATTGGGGATGAGAAACAAATATTATGAAGGATGAGGATGTGATTTTATCTGACAGTTCCTGTTGTCCCCCATGGCATAGGGATCCTCACACCAGTCTTGAAAGTCCTCATCAACCCAAGGCTAAGACAGCCTTACACGTAAAATCCAGATGAGTACACATAGCCATCCCCTTCCTCAGCACAAACCTTCTGATCCTTGATCCTGGCACAGGCTGAGTTTTCCTAAATCCAACATCAGGATGTACATAGAAGGTGTCCCTCTCAAGTTTCCTTGTCCTTTTTTCTCATTCATTCCCAAAGGTGCAAAGGGACTGGTTTTGTGTTTGGGTTAACTGTTGATAGCTCTTCCTGTTAAACTCTAAAGAAAAAGCCCCTTCTGGGACACAACTTTAACATAAGGTCTCCAATCCCAAGTAATAAAACTGGATAAGTTTTTTCCCATGCAGAAGTTAGTGGTCTCAAGTTGCATGGGGATATATTTAGATTGGATATTAGGAAAAATTTCTTTACTGAAAGAGTGGTGAAGCATTGGCACAGGCTGCCCAGGGAAGTGGTGGAGTCTCCATCCCTGGAGGTGTTCAAAAAAAGTGTAGATGTGGCAACCTGGGACATGGTTTAGTAGGCATGGTGATGTTGGGCTGACAATTGGACTTGATGATCTTAGAGGTATTTCCAACTTAAATGATTCTATGATTCCAAGTTCAGTTTTCAAATACAGCTTTTTTACTTTTCTTGTTTCAACTGCTGCTGCCTTCATATACTTGCACAACCGCTTGATATCTAGGATTGGATTCAGAGGTGAGCCTGAACCCTGCCTTGATCATGACTTGCCACACTCTTCCTTACGATTTCCTTCACTTCCAGACCAAGACTTGAAGGCAAACCAAGAGTATCTCTCTCGAACAGCTTCACTGCAAATGCTGAGCAGCCAAATCTTGCCTCTAGTTCACATTCATGTGCACACCCAATGAAGCTGTCTCAATCTGCGAAGTCTCTTCTTAGGAAGCCAAGGCAAGGAAAGGAGGGAACTCGAGGAGTCTACGATGGGGCAAGGAATCAATCCCAAGTCTCCTGAACTTTTTTGACGTTTATCTTCTTTTGCACACCTCTTAGAAACAAGGTTTCTCACTACTCCTCTCCCCTCCCGTTTCTCTATGAAGAAATGACTGGAGAGGCCAGTGCTGGTTTGAGCAGAGCAATAGCCTTGCACAGCTGCACTCAGTGGGAGTTTTTTTCCCCACAAGAAAAAATGCAGAACAGTTCTTGACTGCAGGAGGCTCTGTCCTATATTCATAGCAAAAAAGCAAGGAGAAGAATTCAATCCCAGGGGCCACGAATCAGCTGATTACACCAGCTTTTCTCTGTTCTGGTATTCTGCATTCCAGGCAAAGGGTTGAGATGTGGATCACAGTGTTTGATTTGAGCAGCTCCTTCCTTAAAGCGACATGGTGCCTCAAGCCAACAAGCAACCCAGCAGAAGGACACTCCAGAGAGCAGGGGGGAGGTGATGCAGGCTCTGTCACTGCTTTGATCACCCTTTGCTAATGGTTTTCCTTCCCTCAGGTGGTTTTTAGCTGTCTTTGATGTTATAAGGGACGGGTGCAAGACTCAGTACTACTCAAAAATGTACAAATCGCCCTGAGTGCTGGAGACTGAAACATGACGAGAAAGGGCATCAAGAAGCTACTTGCCCACCTTTTCCTTCAAGGCTGTGTTAGTTCTACCTAAACCACCCTGATAACATTTAACATTCCTGATAATGTTTTTCCAGTCTTCTTCCTCGAGGGATGGAAGCTCTTCCACAAAATCCCTTCACGTTTTGAACTACCCTCACTACCAGGATGCTTTTCCTAACATTTAACTAAAACTCCCCTGTTGCAGCATAAACCTACAATATCTATCCTTTTCCCTTTGGATACAGAAAAGGGTTTGTTCCCTTCACTTATATCTCTCTGTTACCTTCTGAAGACACTAATAAGCCCTCAGGCCTCTTCCCCAACACTGAACAAGCTCATTTCTTCTATATGACAATAGGCCACACAGTGCTGTGACACTCTTGTTGCCACTAGATACCAAAACCTGCCTTTGATCTGATTCAGCCCCATTCACGGAATCTTTCCTTGCCTCTCCCATTCCTTGAATATTTGTTCCTTGGCCACTCTAACCCTGTGAACCCTCAGGTTGTCCAGTGCCCTTCTTCAGGGACATGCAGTAGGAGAACAAAAAGGCAGACATCTTTCAAAGGTTTCATACACCAGATACTTTTTGTGTCAGCTATCACAAGCAATATCACCAAAAAAGTAATTTCACAAATCCAGGAGAATCTGGGAGTGCTTCAGCCATCCTTATTGTATACATCTACAGAGCTCAGCGACCCAAAGGGAATGACTTACTGCCAGGTTAGCCAGTTTTACAGGTTGAGAGATACTCCTCAGAGTCAAGGGCTTGTCAGCTGTTCAGATATGGTCTCATTGTCACCTCTGAGTGGGACTTCTGGAGCTACACCCATACTACTGAATTAAACAGCGCCAGAGGAAGTTGCTGAGCGCTGAAAGTTGTCTGCACCATTGATGGGTACAAATGCCCCTGCTGAGGCCAGGCAGTTCCTGGGAACAGTTCAAGACTTATCCCCAAAAAATAAGATATATAAGCAATGCTTTATAGGTAATCATTTTTGTTTCCCTCAGGGCCAGCTCCCTTGGACTGCATCCACACTACAGAGCAGCTGGTCTTGGGTTTCCTGTGGCCAAAAAATACAGCTATTGGTATTTTTATTGATTTCTTCAGTTCAATTCATAGAAAGTAGAGCAAATTAGAAACAGAAATTCTAGAAAGCAGAGCAGCAGTAGTGCTGCAGCTCAGCAGAAATTGAAGGTGAAGAGCTGAGATGTACGCCCTGGGGTGTGATGCAAGAAGATTAAATTGTGTTGGGAAGTCTAAGCCTGCTCAAGTAGCACTGGGAGACAGTGCAGGGAGAGAGAGAGACTATGGTGGGAAATAGCCATTGCAGTGAATTACTCCACAAATCGTGCCTTGGTCTTGGAAAGGCATAACCAGAAGTGTTCAAGCAGAGCCCAAGAGTAAAGAAGTGAGGACATTGCAGCCTCCAGCACCCAAGTTCAACATAGAACCCTTTTATTTTGCAGTCTGGAAGAAACATTTTGTTTACCACGGCGGAAAGTTCTTCCAGATCAACTCAGCTCACTGTTTCTTTTTAGTATAGCAATATCTCTCCTGGGTTCCCACCCACACCAAGGGTACACATGTCTTGTACTTGCCTCTCGTGCACAGCCACCCATATACCAGCTTGAGTAAGCAACAGGCAAACACATCTGAACAAACATGTTCCCAAACATCCTCGTGGTCCATCTAAGAAAGGTGAAGTTTCCAAGCTCACCACTTTTGCCAGCTTTCAAGTTTGATTAGATCACTCTCATTTAGCTCTCTCCACTGAGTCCTCAATGCATTATCTCATTGAATTGCAGCGTTTCTGAATCAATGCAATTTCATTGATTTCTAAGGAATCCCTCTGCATTTACACTGATCAAACAGATCGGAACCAGTTGGCAGTTTTGTAAATGTTCTTGCCTCAAATCAATACTTAATAGATGAGAGGCATACTTGAGACTGAATAGAATTTCTCCAGAGTGGAAGATACTTCATTACAACACGATTGTCTGCTTTGTTTCCTGTAGCCAATTTGCGGTCTTTTAAAATAGATACAATTTAAATCAAAACAAAGCAAATATACAATGTGAAAGATAATGTAATAGTGCATTATCTCGGTGTCTTTTTGGGAAGATAAATGGGTTTCATTGTTATCTTTAAAGGATTCACCCAGGTTCCAGAGGCAAAAGGTGTAGTTCGAAAAGAAATTCAAATTGTTTAAGGGATGCATGGTCCAGGGCAACCAGCTCTAGGTGGTCCTTCCTGAGCAGGGGAAGTTGGATGAGGTGATCCTGAGAGGTCCTTTCCATCAGCACAGGAAGGACATGGATCTGTTAGAGCGAGTCCAGAGGAGGCCATGAAGATGATCAGAGGGCTGGAGCACCTCCCATACAAGGACAGGCTGAGAGAATTTGGGCTTCTTCAGCCTGAAGAAGAGAAGGCTCCAGGGAGACCTCAGAGCAGCTTTCGGTACTGAAAAGGGGCCTACAAGAAAGCTGGGGAGGGGCTCTTTATCAAGGAGTGGAGGGACAGGAAGAGGGGGAACAGTTTTAAACTGAAAGAGGGGAGATTTAGACTAGATATTAGGAAGATGATTTTTCCTATGAGGGTGGCGAGGCACTGGAACAGGTTGTCCAGAGAAGTCATGGATGCCCTACCCCTGGAAGTGACCAAGGCCAGGCTGGATGAGGCTTTGATCAACCTGATCCAATGGAAGCTGTCCTTGCCCATGGCAGGAGGTTTGTAACTGGATGATCCTTTAAAAATACATGCTTGATGGTCTTTATCTTTTGACAGATACATTCCCTCATCAGCAGTGGCCTCTCAGCATTAACAAATTACTTTTCTGAATGTCTCAGAAGCCAGACATTGTCTGAGTCATATAGTCAGTATATTATGAGGAGGCCAACATAAGGACTTGAAGGATGTGGGATTTTTCATGCTGTTACTGCAATGATGAATACATTTAGGCAGCCAAAATATTCTCCAGAGCCTTGAGTCCAGAACAGAGTGTGAAATCACTTTTAGTGTTATACAGTTATAGAAAACTTTGAGGAAATCCTGGGAAAGAAGATCTGGGATTTCAGTAGAAATATTCTCTTGGTGATATCTTTCAAAGGCCAAACTTTAGAAATGGTATTATTGAGTTTCTGATACAAAGGGCTCAACTCATTTGCCCAAACATAGATGTCTAATGACATCTGAGCAATGTTGGGACATGTGAGATGTCTATACAGGACTGTAAATCAACCAACAGGGGATGTAAACCCCCCTGGGCTGGCAGCATAGCACTAAAAAGGAAACCCTCAAACAACATTAGACACTAATATGCAGACAACCAAATCTCAATCTTAAAGATCATCCAGTTCCACCACCTCTGCCATGGGCAGGGACACCTTCCACTGGATCTGGTTGCTCAAAGCCTCATCCAACCTGGCCTTGAACACCTCCAACAACCTCTCTGGACAGCCAGTGCCAGTACCTCACCACACTCAGAGCAAAAAATTTCTTTCTGAAATCTGATCTAAATCTCCCCTCTTTCAGCTTAAAACTGTTCCCCTTCATCCTATCCTTGCACTCCCTGATAAAGAGCCCCTACCCATCTTTCCAGGGGGCCCCTTCCAGTACTGGAAGCTGCTCTAAGGTCTCCCTGGAGCCTTCTGTCCTCTAGGTTGAGCAAGCCTGACTCTCTCAGCCTGTCTTCCTATGGGAGATTCTTCAGGCTCTGACCACCTTTGTGGCCTCCTCTGGACTGGTTCCAACAGACCCATGTCCTTCCTGTGCTGAGGACTCCAAAACTGAACACAGGACTCCAGGTGAGGTCTCACAAGTGTAGAGGAGAAAAATTCCCTCCCTCACCTTGCTGTTTACACTTTTTCTGAGGCAGTCCAGGATGCCGCTGGCTTTCTGGGCTGCAAGTGCACATTGCCACTCGAGAGAAACTTCTGAACGTACAGTTCCTTTTTCAGACTGAAACCAAAACGTAAATATTGAAGCTAAATAAAAGATGAGAGGAAATGCTCCAAATCTAATTAAGCTGGATTTTCATCAAGTTGAAAGGAGTATTTAGCACCTGCAGGTCTCACGTAAGGCTATAAGAGTATTAGCCTTCATGAGACACAAGACGATGGGATAGGGAGTGAAAGAGTAGGGATTAATTTATTTATTTGTTTGTTTGCTTGTTTGTTTATTGCCTGCCACTGCCAGGAGAAATGAGATACAGTATGGGAGGGCAAGGAGGAGTAATATACCATAAAATCAATATCTATTGATTTTTCACATCGGGTAAAATTATGTATTTTATTTAATAGGATCATGTTTCAACAAATTATATAGGTCTTCTCTACTGGATGAAGATTGAGCGATCAGAGACAAAAGGGTCATGCCTTGAAAAATATTCTCTCATGGGCACTGGCGGGTTTCTGGCTGTACCCTTTTGCCCATCTGGCTCAGTTAGGCTAGTTTTTTTCACCTTCATGAGGTCTCTGACAGTATTTGGTGTGCGCTTGTGCAGGTCTTTGTGGATTTTGGCTGTCCTGAACTGGGCCATTTCTCAAGGTGCTGATGGGTATGTACAGATAAGTATTGCATTTGGTTCCTCCTCACCACTGAGCTCATGAGCCTGCACTGGTCTATGTGATAGTTCTAAACTGAGCAAGGAGGGATGGAGGAGACTGAAGACTTGTTAGAGATCATTCCATGAAATCTTCTTGCAGGGTATGTTCTTCTGCAAGGATAAGAAACCTGATCTGGTTGAAGATTCTCCTGCTCACTGCAGGGCGGTTGGACTATAGATGTCCTCTAAAGGTCCCTTCCAACCCAAACCATTCTATGATTTTAATTCTTCAGGGCTTTTTTACAGCTCTGGTGTAGTTTGATACACTAAAACACAGATCTACACATAAATATCTAAGACTCCACTGCTGATGGGTCTTCCTGCTTTGTATTGCAGTCAAGGTTTATTGGATATTCAGGCAACTTGTTTTGAAGGTGAGATCTATTTCCCCAGACAAGAAGTTGAGTGAAGGTCCTTTGCAGACCAGAGGGGTGGATCCCATAAGCCACCCCTGTACAATGACATGTGGTGGCCTCCACCAGCCTAATGACCTCAGCAGTATTTCACAGCACTTCAGTGGGTTTTGGGCTGCTGATGTGTTTGAAGGTGTCAGTGGTATCTCTATGTGCTGTGAGGGGTTTCTGCATGTGGTAATTTGGAGCTGGTTGTTTTCCATGCTGGTTGTGGGATCCAGAAAGCAGATAATGGGAGAGTGGGAGAGAGAAGGAGGACAGGGAGGATGAAATGGGTTGGTGACAACTCAACACTAACAAGAGTGATCAAGAGTAACCAAGAAATAGGAACAATGTGTATTATTACCATTACTATTTATTACATTACATTTAAGAAATGAAGTTAGGGCATTTGTTGTGCCTTTTACAATGCAGTCAAAGGTAAATTGGGTGACCACAAAGCTGTGCTACTGCTGTCGTCCTGAGCACCTTTTAACATCCTAAATCAGCTGAACAAGAGGATAACAAATTGCTGAAGAGGGAAAACAACTGCATACTGAGCAGTTGTTTCATTTGCTTTCTTCAGCTTATGAATCCAACTCTCCAGTGGCACTTTGCCCAGTTCATTTTACTTTAGCAGCTGGTAAATGAATATGTGATCAGTAAGCATTTCCAAAAAATGTAATTACTCCTCTGCTGGGGAGGCTTGTGGCAAATGCAGCCCAGCAACATTTTATATGAAACAATAAAAAGGGAGAGAAGGAATTAAACAAGAAGGGTTTTCTGAAGTAATTCCTGCTTAACTTGATTCTCACGGGTCAAAGGTAACCACCATTCAGGTCCTAACCTGGTGGAAATCAGGAAACCACTCCTTTAGCCATGGACAGAATCTTCTCCAGTGGATCTCTGTGCTCCACAGCCACTACAGCTTCTCTTTAGAGAAATAAGTTGCTAGTGGAAATAACATTTTAATGCAGCAGAAAATGAGGGTTCAGCTGAGAAGAGGGTCTGGAAGTGCAAGCTGCTATACAGACCACATTTGCTCAGACCTGGCTGTGGATTTTGCCCTCAGGCATTTGGGCAGTGAAATTATGCCCGTCTACTCTGCAATCAGTTGCTTGCAGATTGCAGGCTGTGATGATAAAGTGCAGCCACTCTCTGAGCAAATATGGTTTATGTAACAAACAAATTCCTGACCTAAGTTCATACAGTCCAAAGGCACTCCTGAAAATCCTGCCTTAAAGTAAAGAAGAAACAAAGAAAAGAGAAAGGAATAGCTGCTTGGAGATCAGATTTTCCTTTCTGTTTAAATGTGCCTGAAAAAATTATTGATATTCCACAACAGAAGCAAAAAAACTAAGGTGTTTTGGGTTGATTTTTTTCTAATAAATCCTACTCAGGACCATTGAAACGTTCCCACAGCAATGAAGGGGAAAGTTGTATCAGGACTTCAACTTCTCTTGTCTTTGACTGTCAGACTGGAAGATGGGGGATTGCTTCAAAGTTTCAAATTGCTCTGCCTGGTGTTTTTGAGTGAAATTTCATCAGAACTGGCACATTCTCGCTGAATTTTTCTTTGACAGAGAATAGGCCAATGAAAGTGAGGCTATGAGTAACCTGATCCAGTGGGAGGTGTCCCTGTCTATGGTAGGGGTTTTGGAACTGGGTGATCTTTAAGGTCCCTTTCAACCCAAACCATTCTATGATTATAGGAAACAGTTCTGCAACTGTTTTGTGTAGGAGGAAACAAGACAAGGAGAAAGTGAGAGATCCTCATACCCTGCACACAGGCCACCAAAGCCTATCATTGGTGTCAGAGCTACAGGCTTCAAGGGAATCTAAACCTGGAGAGCAGATGCTCTAATGCACTTTCGTGAGCTCAGACACACTGTTAGCCACGATGATGGACTTCTGTGCCTGTCTGACGGAGCCTGAGCCCTAAATGATGCGCCCAGAGTAACACAGGGCATCCTTAGGGAGTAGGAACTGAACACAGGTACTTTCAGTTCCATAACTGTGTTAAAAAGTCTGCCCATCTCTTTGGCTCATAGTGCTCTCAGTTGAGACTTAGGCTGGTCACTCCAAAATGGGAAAATTTTAGGATTTCAAGTTGGAAAAAACATTACAAAACTGATCAATGTTGTAAGCTGGGTTCAGTGAGATAAGTCTTAGAAATCATAGAATCTTATAATGGTTTAGCTTGGAAGTGATCTTAAAGATCATCCAGTTCCAACTGCACTGCCACAGCCAGGGACACCTTCCACTCAGTCATGTTGCTTAAAGCTTCATCCGGCCCGGCCTTGAACTCCTCCGGGGATGGGGCATCCGCAGCTTCTCTGGGCAACCTCTTCCAGTGTTTCACCACCCATATCCAACCTATGCACTTTAAGAAAGGGGCTGAATTGTCAAAGGTGCTCTGAAATCAGTCCTGCTATTTAGGTTCCTTGATATGCTTCTCATAAGCTCACTCCAGGTCTTCATTTTTTGTTCCTCCAGCTTCAGCTTGCCATGCACTTTCAGTACACTTAAGTCCCCAGTTCTCTTCCAGTGTTGCAGTGACCAACGTTCCCATCAGCTAAAGACAACATTGGCTTTGGAATAATTCCCCTTACCTGTGTGAGCCTTTATTGAGCTCTCAAATGCTTTCATGAACAGTGCTTATTGATCCTTGGTATAAATGTTTTGTACTGCAAAGTTACTGCTGCTTCTAAATCCAATCTGTTGCATTCAGCATCCAGAAGACAAAGTCTTTGGGGCTTGCCTCACTTGCCCATTTTCCTTTGTTTGTAATAATGTCACAATTTGACAGCTGAGATCCTTATTATTGAGTCATTTGTAACCATCAGGAAGACTGGGAATCTAAGCAGATTCTCTTGAGTACTCTAGATAGCCCTTTGGTCTTTCTACCACACCACAGAACTTCTATTCATACACGTTCAGTGTTGACTCTGTCATAAAGTAGGTTTCCATTTCTGCTACTATAGAGTAACTACAGAGTTAACAGAAAAATTTAGTTTGAAGGAATATCAGGACTCCTAGTCCAACTCCTCCACTCAAAGAAAGGCCAGGTTCAACATTTACCAGGGTGCCCAGACTTGCCCAGTCCAGTTTTTACTGTCTGCAAGGACAGAGATTAGACAACCTCTCTAGATCCCCATTGCAGTGTTTGACCACTCTTACAGTTAAAGAAGTTTCATTATATAGCACTGATATTTCCCTTGTTATACCTTTTGTCTCTTGCTTCTCATCCTTTCGCTGAGCATTTCCAAGAAGAATATGGCTTTGTCTTCTCCATAACGACTTATTAATTAGTTAAAGACAACACTTAGATTCCCCTTAGCTCTCTCGTATTCATGCTGAACAAACGCAGTTGTCTCAGCTTCTCCTCCTACACTATGTTCTCCAACCCTGTAATTATCTTGCCTCGAATGGACTTGCTTCAGTGTGTTGATGTCTTTCAAAGCCGAATACAGCACTCCAGACGCAGTCTTACAAATGATAACTGAAAGGAAACCAACCCTCCTCTTCATCTGCTGGCTATAGTCTCACTCCTACAGCCCAGGATGCTGTTGGCCCTCATCATTGTCAGGACTCTTTGCTGATGCGTGTTCAACTTATCCACTGAAATAAATGGGTCCTTTTCTACAGAGCTGCTCCCTAGCCAACTGCTGTGGAATTCAGGTTTGCAACTCAATATAGAGTCGATCTTGACCTTACTTCCCAAATATCCAAGAAGACCATGCAGTGGCCTTCAGTTCAATGCCACCAGAGCACCAGCTAAGTTAGCTAAGTTACAATTTATTGCAGACTTGCCTATGTGAATCAAAGCTGGTGAAGGGTCTGGAGCGCATGTGGTATGAGAAGCAGCTGAGGGAGTTGGGGTTGCTTAGTCTAGAGAAGAGGAGGGCAAGGGGACACCTTGTCAACTCTCTATTGCTACCAGAAAGGAGGTTGTAGTGAGGTGGGTGTTCGTCTCTTCTCCCAAGTAACAAGTGTAGTATGAGAGGAAATGGCCTCAAGTTGTGCCAGGGGAGGTTTAGACTAGATGTTAGAAAAAATTCCTTTACTGAAAGAGTGATGAAGCATTGGAATATGCTGCCCAGGGAAGTGGTAAAGTCACCATCCCTGGAGGTGTTCAAAAAAAGTGTAGATGTGGCAACCTGGGACATGGTTTAGTAGGCATGGTGATGACGGGCTGACAGTTTGACTTGATGATCTTAGAGGTATTTCCAACTTAAATGATTCTAAAGTGGAAATAACGACCCCATCTTTGGTATTAACATGATCTGGACACCCTACAGGCCTCACGAAAAAAACATACAAATTTATCTTTGTAAACACTGTTGCCATCTATCTGCTGCCCAAAATGGTGTGAAGACTCTCAAATAAATGCCCCTTGAGAATCTGCTTCCGGCATGCTATAGGTTAATGCCTGTTTCATTGCAAACATCAAATGATACCCTGCTAGGTAGAAAACCAATCCCACCTGACCAAGACTGTTCTTGATGTGACTAAGCAAGAATGAACTCAAATGGGAAGGGAATCCTTGCACCCAAGGTTTCCTGGACAGCATAACGTGCTGAGGCAGCTGAGTTTCCAAAGAGATGCCTTAGCTGATGATGACAAATAGAAATACTAATGTGCAGGTTTTAAAAGGCAAAGCCATAGACCATCACTCATTTAAGACACCACAGCATTATGCATAATGCCATGACCTTTTGCATTATTGAATATGTTCATTGCTATATAAAGGATTGATTTTCTTCCCAGGCAGTGATGAATGGATACTTGTAATGGATACTTATGATCGGGGGGGGGGGGAATGCTGTTTATTAACTGGTGTCAAAGATACTCTCAAAGCCCTTTTCCTTTTTTGCACGCATACCAAGGAGTCTCTAAAGCAGCAGTAGGTCCCACAATTAAGTAACTGACAACTGATGTAATTACTCATTACACCAGTGGATTTGGGGACTATGCAGTTGATTGGCTGGTAATAGATGACTTCAGTTGCAACCATTCATTTATTAAGTGTTTCAATTTTTAAGTCATTCTGAAAAGGCAATGGGGTCCATACTAAACCGAACACTGAATTTTAACTACTTGAGACTGTCAAAACAGCGGCTGAGAACTCTTGTCTTTAAAATCCTTTTGTGCTCAAACTCTTTGATCACAGCTTACTGTTGCTGCCTCTAGGCCTTCCCAAACAAAAACTACCCTGAGCTGAACAAAATATTTCATTTTCAGGACGTTTTCCTTTCAACTTTTATTGACATTGTAGCTGACAGTGAAGTCAAGTATTAGTTTGAATGAAAACTGCAGCATTTCAAGTGTAAAAAAAAGAAACAACTTTTTATTTTTCTGCTTGTGATGGAAAAATCTGAATGAAGTCGGTTCATGTTTGAAAATTCTCCTCTTCTTTATTTTTTCCTGAGTAAAATACCCAGCAAAAATACTGCGCTTGGTCCTGACACCTCTAAAATATTTATTAGAAGGAAGAGTGAGAAAGAATTAAGAGTTGTCCAAATTCAACACAGCAGGCATTATGATGCACTGATATTCCTGTTCATCACTCCCTTCTCTAATGAACATCACTGCCTGCTATCAGATCAGATCAGTAATGTGTCAGCAATCAGAAACAATTTTCTGAGTTTTCAAATGACCAGAGGTGATCAAATCAAATCCTCATTTCTGTACTAATCTGACTGACTCAACTCCTAGGTAATGAAAAGATGTGAAGATCCACATTGGAGTTTGTCAAGCACCAGCCAGCATGGTAGCAGACAAGCAAGACTCAACACAAGCTGGGAAGCAGCAGGGTTTAAAGAATAACCTGAAATCTCAGAATCGCACTGAGTCAGTAGCATTGCAATGAAGCAGCAGTTGCCAGCAGTGGCAACAGGTTGTGCAAGCATTCCATGAACAGGGGGAGGTGGCAGCTGTGTCGGTACATCCATGATGCACAACTGGGAGAAGTGCCAATGCAAGGCACAGAGGCGAGTACCTTCCTCTTAGTTCAAATTACAAATCTCCCAATAAAACTGAGATGTCAGGAAGACAGAGGGTTTTTCTTTGCTGTCATAATTAATGCCTAAAATTAGCTGGAAATCCTCCAGAGAGTAGAAGCTCTCAAGAATAAGGATGAAGGTAGAGTTGGTAGCATCCAGGAGATGTCAGTGTTTCTAGCTGTGCGTCAGACTCTTTCACATCCATATAGAATCATAGAATAGCTTGGGTTGGAAAGGACATTGAAGACCATCCAGTTCCAACTCCTGTGCCGTGGGCAGGGACACCTTCCACAGGATCAGGTTGCTCAAAGCCCCATCCAACCCGGCCTTGAACACCTCCAGGGATGGGGCAGCCACAACTTCCCTGGGCAACCTGTGCCAGTGCCTCACCACCCTCATGAAGAAATTCCTCCTTGTGTCTAGTCTAAATCTGCCCCTCTCCAGTTTATACCCATTGCTCCTAGTCCTATCACTACAAGCCTTAGTAAAAAGCCCATCCCCAGCTTTCTTGTACGCCCCTTCAGGTAGTGGAAGTCTCATGTGAGTCTCTGGTACAATGCACATTTGGGTCTTTTTTGGAGGCTGATATGTCTCAAACATCAGAAAAAAACAATTACCTTGGTGTGTAGGAACAACGTATTTCTCCCATGCATTTGCCCAGAGAAGAGATGAATGCCCTATCCCTGGAAATGTTCAAGGCCAGGTTGGATAGGGCCTTGAGCACCCTGATCCTTTAAGGTCCCTTCCAACCCAAACTATTCTATGATTCTATAACCCACAAGACCCTTGAATCGAACTTGGGGAAGGCACTGCTGTTGCCACATTGTTGAAATTCCGCCAGAGGCATATTATAAACATGTAGACTGGAGGTTCATTAAGTCACATTCCTGATAACTGGGGGAAATTATGTAGGGACAATACTCAGGGAAAAAAAAAAAAACCAACGGTATTTATAAAAAGATATATGTACCCGTTTGGGGTAATTTTAAATAACAATCTATGTGTAATTATGCTGCTTCATTATCACCAGGCCCTAAGGTCACCTTTCTGAAATTGAAGCAAGGTGACTAAAGCAAAAGCAATCCCCTCAGATCACATTGTAGGTCACAAGTCTTGTGGGCTGCAAGTCAACCCTGCTCCAACACAAGGTTAATTCGGTCCTCATTGTTGTAACGCCAGCTGTTCTACATGCGTAGCGTCCTATGTTTCACAGACACAGGACAGCCAGACAAGACACATGTTAAATTACAAAAATGTCCTCAAATTACTCTGTGAAGCCTTCGTGCTCTTTCTAAATTACATTAATGTTTGATTCAGAGTGAGAGAGCCCTCAGGGAGGTCAATTTGATTTAGGGTTGTTGGTGGGAATGTTGTGAATATTATAATAATTTAAGACCCAACCATTGTGAAGTAGCTAGGCAGCATCCAGAACTCTAAATTGCAGTATGTCCTAAGGTCATTAAGACACAGAGATGCAGGATGGAAGGGACATCTAGTCCAACCTCCTGCTTGAGACACCAGCGGTAGTTCACATTGGTTATTGCTTTGCCCAGCCAAGATGTGGCAGCCCCTGGGGATGGAGAAACCCCAACCTAGGTGGCCTGTTCCACAGTCGCACTTCCCTCCTACAGGGATTTTTATCTAGTGTCCAACCTGAAGCTTCCCAGCTGCAATGGCTTGTTCCATATATACTTTCTGCTACTAAGTTTGGAACCCTGTCTCTGCAATTGTCCCAAAGGCAGTTGTGGGCTGCCATCAGGCTGCCACTCAGCCTCTTCTCAAGACCAAACAAACTCAGCTTTCTGACCCTTCCTTGTAGATCACAGCCTTTTGCCCCTGGTGATCCTGATGTCCTTTCACCAGCTCCTCTCCAGTTTCTCCACATTCCTTTTGGACCGGAGAGCCCAGCTGGACTCAATATTTTAGATGCAATCTCACCAGCACCAAGCAGGGGTGCAGAGCAGGATCTGAAGCCCCCACTGATCATGAAGTGACCACGTCCTGTGAGATCATTTCCAAATGTCCCATTTCCAAGGGACATTGCACAAATCACAGCTGTGAAGAAAACAGGCCAAGGACAAGAGATAATTCTCAGTGATAAAGTTGATGGCAAAATAGTGCAGTGAAGGCAGTGCAGAAGAGGTCAAAATCAGATTCTAATGGTTGAGAACCCAGATTCCAAATAGCAGCAAAGGATGAGGTTTGCTTGGCAACCCTCTAGCTGACTTGTTCTTTCAAAGGATGGAGGTGTCTGTCCGGGTAAGTGGAAAGCATCCCTCTTGAAATGTCTTTGGGATGTGGCATTGTGCATAACTTTCTCTCCAGTTTGCAATGAATTCCCTCCAAGAGCTGAGCTCCTGTTTGGACGTCAACTGGCAATTATGATTTTATTGTTCCTGGATAAACACTGTAAGCAAACAGCTAGGAACTGTGTCAGCTCTGTCACAATGGAAAGAGGTTTTGTTTGGCCAGCAACCCAGGAGTTTTGGTTCTCCTTGCGTCCAAGTCACCACAAAGTACATTGGGTGGTACAGCTGGTATCCCTGGATTGCAGAGAGCCTCTCACAGCTGTTCCCAAAGAGAATTATTTCCATAGGGAGCCCTGGTGCCTTTATTGCTCCTCATCCAGGCAGGAGCAATGTCTCTGCTCTCGCCTGACCTGCCATTGCTCCAGCCAGCAATCCCTGACTAAGGCCACAATCCTTTCAGAGCAAGTTGGCAGGTGGTTTCCAAGCAAGGTGCCTGCAGGTAAACCCATATGATCTACACGGTGCATGAATGCCCTCAGGAGATTTTTCTAACAAGCATTAAAACTGCAGCTGTCCCCTTTGTGGCAGGATGGTACCTGGTACCAGCTGCATCCGAGAACCTCTCTCTTTGCCAGTGAAGATGCTGTGCACGGCAGCTGCTCACACCCCATGCAATGATCAGAAAGAGATTTGGTTTTAAAAAAAAAAAGGAAAAAACTGCTTAAAAGGTTAAATTTTGTCTGGGAATGCATTTTATTCCTGACCACACAGTGATACGAGAAGTAGGTAACTTCTGGTAGATAACAACATGACTCTCCTCCCCAACCAGGCAGCTCCCCTTCAGCCCTCAACAGCCCTGGCATTAAGCCAGACAAAAGCCATCCCATTTACCTCACCCAGGCTGGGCATTGACCTATGTTACCTCCTCTTGTCAATGCACAGGTTTCTCCAGGAAGAAGCATCCAGTGTTTCTCCTTTGATGTGCCCTGGGTTGCTCAGGCACCTTGGAGAGTTTAAATGATGTTAAAGCAGACATAACCAGAGAGGAGTCTAGTCTGCGGTTCCACGTGTCCCAGTTCCTGCTCTTCCCTGCCTCCTTTTCCCCCATTTATCCTTTGTACCTCCATGCTGCCCTCTCCAGTGTACTGGTACGTGTAGGCTTGTGGTGAGGTAGGTGCAGTTTCTTCTTCATATCTGACCTATGTCCCTGTGATCACTGAGGATGGAACACAGAAATCAGCACTGCTGCCAGCAAAAAGGCAAGAAGAAAAGGCCATTATTAAAACAAGTTAATCACAGAGCTTACGCTGTAGGGAAGGGGGAGGGATTTGTAGAATCCTGCAAAGTCCCTTTCAGCACCAGCAAATCATCTTTAAAACCCAGTTTGGTCACCGAAAGCAGCCTGGGGACTTCAGTCAGATTCAGCTCAGGCCTCGCTGATCAGTACTGGCTTACAAACACTCCCCAGGATAAACAGCAAGGTTTGAGGTCCTGCCTGGAAGCAGCCTTAGGTGTCCCCTAATCCCCACCACCACTGGAGCTGCCCACTCCCATCCAAGCACCCCACCTTCTCACACTTCCTCACAGTAAACGGCAGCATCTCTGTTAGCCTGTTCATCAGCAGTTTCACAAACAAGGTTTTGCCTCAAATCCCTTTCCGTCCGACTTAACTTTTCAAGCAGTTACTGCAGATGGATTAAGTACCAGAAATTTATGCATGTATGCCTCCAGACTTCTCACTAATTAAGCCTCTGTTTTTTTTCTCTCAAAAACTCTCCCATCCCTTCCTGAATCCCTCAGGCTGAGAGCAAAACCCCAGTGCTCAAAAACAGGAGAGCCAATATTTAGCACAAAGAATAATGCTTTGCTCCTTAAAGATAACACAGGCAAAAAAAAAAAAAAGAACCTGCAGTAAATTTGCTTTTAACAAATTGGTTCCCGCCTAGGTAGGTAAGTAGATTTGCATCCCTGAAGTGATTCTCCTGCTGCCTCCAGGGTGTTTTCTCTCTGTTTCATGAATCCCACAGAAAAATCTTGCATTCGTACAAACTGGCAGAGGAATTGGCATATTCCCTGAGTCAGCTGCTTTGCTCCTCTCCCAGCCTGGGTGAGCAGGATTAGCTTGTACACTGGTGCCTCCCAGTGCTTGCAAGAGAGAGAAGCAGAGAACTCCAGAAGTAACAATCCAAATACTCCTTTCTACGAACCTGCTCGCAGTTTGGGGGCCTGGGAAATCCTGGGTGAGGTTTAGCGTAGTAATTGTGAGACCACAGTGAGCTGTTGCTTCCCATGGATCTCTTAGAGTGAGACCAGAGGAGGCCATGAAGATGACCCAAGGGCTGGAGCACCTCCTATATGAGGACAAGCTGAGAGAGTTGTTCAGCCTGGAGAAGAGAAAGCTCTGGGGAGACTTTAGAGCAGCTTCCAGTACTGAAAGAGGCTACAGGAAAGCTGGGGAGGTGCTCTTGATCAGGGAGTGCAGGGACAGGACAAGGGGGAATGGTTTGAAGTTGAAAGAGGGGTGACTGAGATGAGATATTAGGAAGATTTTTTTTCCCTGTGAGAGTGGTGAGGCCCTGGCACATGTTGCCCAGAGAAGTTGTGGCTGCCCCATCCCTGGAGGTGTTCAAGGCCAGGTCGGATGGGGCTTTGAGCAACCAGATCCAGTGGGAGGTGTCCCTGCCCACAGCACGGAGGTTGGAACTGGATGGTCTTCAAGGTCCCTTCCAACCCAAGCTATTCTATGATTCTTTGATTCTCTGAATATCACATGTGTGTGTTCATCAGGCACTTCAGGAAGAGCTGTGCAAGTAGAGGAGCTGTTAACCTTGGTGGGCGGGTGGGCAGACAAAAGGTACCATCCGTTCCCTTGGGCCTGTCCCCCTCTGATGTGGTAGAACTAATTTTCACCAAATTATGGTGGTGAATGAGCTTGCATGAGCAAGCATGAGCTTGAGCTCCCACCTGTCTTAGATCCTCTTAATTATTAATCAAGAAGGTGCAAGTGAAAGGGGAGGTGTTTCCCCATCCCTGAGGCTGCAGGTTGTTCCCTTGTAGAATTTTTTCTAGCCCTAGGAAGGCTGTTCCAAGCTGCATGGAAGAACCATTTTTAAAGTATTTAAATGGGATCACAAAACAAAGTCTTAAAAGTCTTTGCTTTCCATTTCCACTTAAAGTATAGTATAATCAAACCACAGAAGCATATAAAATTGCCTTCGGCGGAATAAATGTCCTTTGATAGAAGAATGGTAGGAAAAGCTTGAAGTAATGACCATAAAATGTAAAGAACCAGCCAGTATAGCACAACGTATGGCTGCGGTGGGCTGAGATTTATTCTTTCATTATGCAAGGAAAGACGTTAACATACAAAATCCCTTATTTCATGGGTACTTGTAAGGAAACACTAAAAAGCAATTATGCGGAAAGTTCAGGTCTGAAATACATTAGGGCTCATCGGTATGCACCAGGCAAAACAAACAAGAGGAGGCCTTCTCCTGGGAGGTGCCACCTCCTCCTACCAGGAGTGGCCTTCAGTGAGTGCTGAGGTCACAGACTTTCTGGTGTGATCAGCACGAAGCTATTTGTGTTTGCCTGATGGATGAAGCCAAAAAACCCAAGTCAAGCTGCAGCGAAGGCACCAGATATGCTGAATCATAAAATGCTTTGGGGTGGAAAGGACCTTTACAGGTCATCTAGTCCAACCCCCCTGCAAGAGCAGGGACATCTTTTCCTAGATCAGGTTGCTCAGAATCCCATCCAACCTGGCCTTGAATATTTCCAGGGATGGGGCCTCCACTACCTCCCTGGACAACCTGTTCCAGTGTTTCACTGCCCTCAATGTGAATGATTTCTTCCTTATATCCAGTCTGTTTGTTAGTTTTAAACTGTTACTCCTTGAACACGCCTGTGCTCATCAATCACTTCAGGCTTTCAACACTAGAAAACCCAGCTTTTAATGGGAAGGGGTGTGGCTGGTGAAGCAGGGATGAATGAGATGCTCAGAGATGGGGCAGTACAACTACAGCCACTGAGCAGAGTGTGGTTCTGGGCTGCAGGGGTTGCAGTGGCTCTGCCTTACCCTGGGTTTTGCCATCCTCACTTACTAGGTGTGACCCAATTGCATGTACAGCATCAGCTTCCCCGCAGGACAAGGCAGAAGTTGGGCAAATCCACTGTGAACATGGCCAGGAATTGGGGCATCCTTCCATAAGATGGGTCTCCTCCTGAGGTAGTGACTTTCACCTGCACACAGGTCTCATTTAAGACTCTTAAGAGACATGAGGAAATTCTGCACAATAAGCGTGGTGAGGCAGTGGCACAGGTTGCCCAGGGAAGCTATGGCTGCCCCATCCCTGGAAGTATTCAAGGCCAGGTTGGATGGCCCTTGAGCATCCTGGCTTAGTGGGGTGTGTCCCTGCCCATGGCAGCAGGGTTGGAACCGGACAATCTTTAAGGTCCATTCCAACTCAAACCATTCTATGATTCTATGATTCCGGTGACACAGAGCAGGAACATGTCATGCTTGAGGCACCTGGCAGCATAGTCAAGCAGGGTTGCTGGTTGGGACTCTCAGGACAAAGTTCTTGTGCTGGTTCTGAAGCTTCTGCTTTGTATGTAGCCCAAACACACTTAAGTCATAGTGTCATTCTTCTCTTCTTACTTTGAAGCTTCTCACTGAGGCTGGAGTGCTCTGCGGATGTTGGGATCAGAGGGAGCAAGCAAGAATCATAGAATGGTTTGGGTTGGAAGCACCTTAAGACCATGGGCATGGACACCTCCCACTGGATCCGGTTGCTCAGGACCTTTGTTTCCTGCCGATATAATATTGCTTCTTTCAAAAACGTTCTCCAAAAGGTCACTCTTTTAGGGATTTATTTGCAGGCATCCAGAAGGTACCTATAAAAGCCATCAGGCATATAACAAAGTCTCTGGCCCGTTCAGCCTGCATCCTCAGCAAGGGCACCTCCCTGCTGAGGTTAGGACATCTGGGTGATTGCTTTTAAAAGCAAACAGCACTTGAGAGAGGCTGTTTAACTGTCCTCACCTCCCACCTGCCCCGGGCTTTGAGCTTGCTCCAAGACTGGTCTTGAACACGAGACCTGAGCCAGCCAGCATCATCAGGAGGAAAAGCGTTTGAAGACAGAGCTCCTCTTTCTCTTGCAGCCACCATTTCCTTCCCCCTCGCTCCCCCGCCCCCCCCAGCAGTTTTTACATGCAATTAGGTCACATTTGAAAGTCAGCACACAGCAGAAGTTGAGTTACTTTGTTTAAAATAAAAACATGTATTTCCATCACCTTAGGAGTTGTTCCTCTTTTGGCACAGAGACCCTCTGATCCTCCCACCTCCCTTTATCAGCATCTTCAAAAGAGAAAAGGAGTTATAATTGCCTTCTCCCCTCACCTTAGAGAAAAAAAGAGAAAGGCTGCTGTTCTTCTCTATAGGCATCTTGAGAAGAAACATGCTTTGAGCAATCATTTATTTACAGAACAAAAATAACATCTAGATTTCAAAGGGCAGAGCAGTTCAGAAGAATAGGGCTCACTCCTCCCTCCCCCACCATCAGCTTTTCCTCTTACCACCTACTGTCTGCACAGCCCACTGTTCTGCCTCTTCTCATTGCAGGGGCACACAAAGGCTTCTCTCTCTGTTTTCTGAGCATGGCAATGAGTGCTACAGCACTGCAAGTATTTCAAACTTACTGCTGACATTTCCATGCCGCAAGCCACCATCTGAGCAAGCTCCAAGTCTAAATGGCCAAGTCAAGGCAAAGAGTGGGATAGATCTTTAAAGCAGAACAACAGTAAAGGATTTGTAGTTCTTCCAGATCCACTTTCCCCACAACTGCCTCCTTGATATAGAATAAGTCTCAGAGATTAGAAAGGATTTCACTTTTCAAACATTGGAAACCAGTAGCAGAACCAATAACCCCATGCAGCGCTCTGGGCTTGGAGAAGAGGGGCTGGAAAGCTGCCCAGTGGAAAAAGACCTGGGGGTGCTGTTCAACGGCAACTGAACATGAGCCAGCAGTGTGCTCAGGTGGCCAAGACAGCCAGCAGCATCCTGGCTTGGACCAGCCACGGTGTGGCCAACAGGAATAGGGAGGGGATCTTCTCCCTGTACTCAGCCCTGGTGAGGTCACACCTCCAATCCAGTTTGGGGCCTCTCAATACAAAAAGGACATCGAGGTGCTCGAGCATGTCCAGAGAACAGCAGCAGAGAAGGGTCTGGAGAACAAGTCTTATGAAGAGTAGCTGAGGGAACCGGAATTGTTTAATCTGGAGAAGACTGAGAACAGACCTTGCCACTCTCTACAGCAGCCAAAGGAGAGTGTAGCCAGGTGGGTGTTGGTCTCTTCTCACAAGAAGTGATAGGACAACTGGAAAAGACCTCAGGTTGCACCAGGGGAGATCTACATTGTATATTAGGAAAAATTTCATCACTTAAAGAGTGGTGAAGTACCGGCACAGGCTGCCAGTGCAGTGATGGAGTCACCATCCCTGGAGGTGTTCAAAAAACATGTAGCTGTGGTACTTCAGGACATGGTTTAGTAGGCACGATTGTGACTTTATGATCTTAGAGATCTTTTCCAACTTTAATGATTCTATGAGTATACGTTTTGCTCTTGCTACAGATCGGTATTGTTCCCAGAGAGAAGAGGGAGCAGAAAAATGGGAAGAAACAAGTATATCTGCAAGCCATATTTCTTCCAGCTTGTTGATTTTTACCCAATTCTTTGGTTCCCAATTAGGCAGTGTGTCCACCCGGCCTGTAATTGTGCTTGAGATTGCCCTGACCCAGGTGCAGGACCTTGCCTTTGGCCTTGTTGAAATTCATGAGGCTTGCAAAGACCCATGTCTCAAGCTGGTCAAGGTCCCTCTGGACCCTGAACACGGCCACATGGAATACACACAGAAATGAAACAGCTGACTTCCCTTGTTTCTAATATTTCAAAACTATAAATGAAGACAACCATTACAAAAAGAGCCATTTATTAGATATATGTACATATATACATACACACGCAAAATTATTTTATACATTTACACAGGTTTAATTATTAATACAGTGCAAAAATGTCTAAAAAGGTACCAGCCCACCTTCTACAAACTTAACAAATCTTTGGGAGAAAGAAAAAAAAAAAACCACCCAAATCAACCGAAAATTATCAGCTTCATTAAGTGACCAAGCACTGCAAATCTTTAAATTGATGAAGTTTATTCTCTGTCAATTTTCTTGCGCTGAGCTCCTGGGTGCGGAAAAGAGTTTCCAAAAGACTTATCTTGAAAACTGACAGAATTAAGGAGATGTGATTCAAACCACATTAAATAGTATCAAAGTTGAACAAAAAGGGATGGATTCCTGTTTGGGGACTTGATTCAATGCAGGCATAATCCCATGTTATGAGTCAGATTTCTTGTACTCAAACTGCAAGTCATCCTTTTTTATTAAATCTTAAAGCACTGAGATCAATGTAAACTGTTCAGTTCTTCTCTGTTTCACCAGAGGAAGAAGTTTAACTGCATAAATACCATACGAAGGAGACATTCGAAATAAGAATATTAAAAATAGGTCAAACTATGCGTGCTCTGCCTCATCCCTGAATTTCACTCCAAATCTACAAAGTGTGCAGATACTAACGCGTATGTATTAATCCATGTGGATTCCTTAATAACATTTACACATACTACAGGGAGAAAAGAAACAGAGGTTGCAAAGGGATTAAAACTAACAGCGAACAAGAGCTTTGTTCTTTTAGTAGGAGAGATACGGTCACATCCTCCACAAAGCAAAAAACAGCTTACACGAAGGCAGAACTGAAGCAACTGGTTTTGTTTGATTTTACTGAAACATTTTCAGGGAAAAGAAAATATTAACCCAAAGCTGAATTTTATCTTTATCCACTCTAATTACATTAATTACACAAGCTATCTAAACAGCTTATTCTATCACTCTGATTGCAGAGCTGTTGCCAACATCACCTGGCACAGGGATGTATTTGTTTTATGATAAAGCAAACAGTCGGATGCTCGGGAAGCATCAGGAACATTACAAGCTTCTTCCCATCAGCTCAAATCAAGGATAAGGAATAGAAAGCAGATAATGGTTCTCTGGCCCCATGCCCCAGATGTAAATGCTCTGCATGTCTTAAGCCATAACAGGTGAGCTTTATTTAAGCTCATGGAGAGACAGTAAAGCTCTTTCGGACTCTGGAGACTGATGGACACTAAAAGAGCAAGAGCTGGAGTTGGCTCCTATCACCAAGTAAAACTAGGGGCGAACAGCATGGAAACTTAAAGCTTGTCAGTGCTAAAACCCCCCTCATCTGCGGGCTCAATATGGTGTTGAATTCTGGCTTAATTTCTCCACTTATATCTGGAAAAAAACTGGGGTAATGACAGACAAAACAATTTCAATCCACTCCCTTATAACAGAAGAGTATTCCCTTACGTGCCATGCAGCTCTAACTGCCCTCTTAACTGGCTGGCTAAAATATTCCTCCATCATTCCTACTAAACTGCAGACTGAGGAAGACAACTCTGCATCACGTTAATCTCTTTGCAACCACCAGAGGTAGAGACAATGTGAGAGGAAAATAAATCTTTGGTGAGAAATGTTTGGTGGAAGAAATGGGATGACCAGAAAACAGTTTCCCAAGACAAAAAAAAAAATCAAAGAAAATCTAGGACTTCACCTCCACGATAACACACCTACAGTTCTCTACATCTTCTCAGTTTGAGACTCTACAGCCCTTCACGGACACCTGCATCAAAATGCTATGCATTTTTTCAAACAGACAGCCTGAATTATTCAAGTATGTTCTAAAATGCCCATATGCGCCTCAATACATTACATACAAGAACATCCAGTGCAGCAGCAGTTAAGGAGTTCAGCTCTATTCAAAAGTGCACACTCATAAATTCATCTTAGTGTAAGAACTCAACATCGTTAACTAAAGGCGTTTAAATAATAAAGAGAACCTGCTCTTGCTTTCCATTACTGGAAATGGCTTTCTACTCGCCAGCTCTACATTGCTTTACAAAAGGTGAAGGAGTCAGTGGCCTGTCATAAGTAGGCTTGGAAGATTTATTATCTGTACAGACCAAGCAAACACGGAATTACCCTTATACTGAGAGTGACCTTAACCAAGGAAATAAAGGCCACTTGAGCTGAAAGATTACATATATTCACTTGGTCTATTTGATGTTGCCCCAAGCATATTTGCAATTAACCAATAAGCATGTACTTAATGACAATGCACTGTTTAGCCAGGAGATATTTATAGCCTCTATGGTTTTTAAGAGCGCCACAGCCATTTCCTTTGATTCAAAACCTAGAAAAATTACGCTCATGCTCACCCTAATAATCTTTCCCACGGATATTGAACTCATCTAATTCTGGCAAACAACTCCTTTACTTTACATTTACCAAGAATCTTAATGCTCTACAAATTCTATAGACAAAAATGTTGCTGATCAATTTATCTTCATTTTAGTACATATTTGGCAAGACATTGACCTGCCAAACTGTTACAAGCCAGTCCGATAAGTGGCAAAATGCTGTCTAGATGGTATTAGTCAAGAAGTAAAAGCCTGTTCATGGTCAGGAGAACCTCCATCTGCTGATGACACCTGACAAAATCTACCATGCACAATTACCACATGCCATGTTAAATACCTCACTGTGTGTTTGACACGACTGCTGTATCCTACCCTATTTTGAGTTGCTCTGAAATATCCCCCTTGCAATAACCATTGTCACAAATATTTTAAAATACTCCAAGCTATTTTTGGCCAGTTTAATACAAAAGAAGTTGTAAAAATAGAACAGTAAACCCAAAGTCTTTTTCATACTCCGCAGTCAGGCTGTTTCTCCACCAGTTGCCTCGTCAGTATCTGATAAGAAGAAAGAGATGCCACTCCTATGTGAAAGGCTATTTGCCAGAGGTTCCGTAATCCGTACAAATAAACGTTGCATAAACAAACAGAGAAAAAGAGTACAAAAGTCTTCACCTTCCTTGCTGAGCTGTAGAAGAGGTACAAGTAACACTACAAAAGGACCAGAGAGACAGTGTTAGCATTATGTAGACACAGACAAGAGACATAGCTGGGAACTGCAGGTATATCCATGCCACTTGGATGCGCCTCCCACTGCAGTGATCGCTAAGAAGCCCAAAGCTTCACTTCTCCTCCAAGTGGTGGCCTCAACCCAGGGTCTACCTAGCATGCATGGCTATCAAAAGCAGTCTGTCAGCACAACTGGTGTCCCTCCTGCCTGCCTTAGCCCGGGCTAAAAGGAGTGGATAAACTGAACCAGCTTTCAAAAGCACTTGTCATTTTTGCAAGACAATGGCTCAGAAGCAGGAAACAGCAAACTCGAATCTGCTTCTGCCATATTAGTTCTTGGGATAAATAAAGGACTTCATTCTCTATACTCGACTTGGCAGAAAGGCCATTATTTCTGTTAACAGGTTTAACTGTGGGTTTAGGCTCTTTTTAAATTCAAGAACAGGTGGAACCCATTTACCAAGCTGTTTACTAAGAGCAACAGCCCTTACAGGAGAAAGCTGAAAACTTCAAGTGCTGGCAGCAGAGTTATGCTTTTAACTCAAGCACTAACAGATCAAGCTTTCTCACTTAAGGTCACAGTTTCCAACTGATGACACAGAGATCATCATGTAAAAGCACTTTGCATTCGAGCTCTATTTAAGCACATGCATTTTGTGAAGATGACTGCTCTCCTTTATTTAGCTTTCCTGGCTTCAGGTACTGACTGGCAAAAAGCAGGACAGAGCCTTTCTTTGTGAAGAATGACTTGCATCAAGTATTTAGATCCAAATTGGCATCTCAATCTTAAAGCTCTGCTGTGAGCAGAGGTGTGAGAAGGTTGAAAGGCACCAAATTGTATCTCCTACTATTCAATAAACAGCCTCTCCGCCAAGTTTTAAGTACCACAGACTAATAGAAGTCCTCAGAGAGTGGTTCCCAAACTGCTAGCCAAATGCAATAGTACTGAGCACTGAATGAGCTTGTAGGCATCGTGTTATTCCTTCTGTCAACTAGAAACCCAACTGAAGCAGCTTCCTGCTATCATAGGCTAAAAACTGAAGCTTTGGAGAACATATCGTCCTCAATTTAAAGGTTGTGGACCACTGGTTTAGGCACTTAAGGAACCTTTCCAGAATAGCCCATTTGGAACTCATATTTTTCTCCAACTCTTCTGCATAAGGAGGTCAGAGAAAATAATAATTATGAAAATGAAAATTCTAAGGAAATCAGAACCCACATTCATCTCAAGAATTACAAGTAATTTTTAATGTAAATTAGAATATGTTCAATACAATTGCTATCCTATATCTGCATAGTCTTCCAAGGTGATTATGCTACAAAAGCCCAATGCTACATTTGCCACTGTCAGAAAGACATCGTATCTATCCCTTTGGGAAACAAATCATCCTTGGGCTAGCAATTACTGATCTTGCTCAGCCCCATTTGGCATGACAGAACAAGAAATCACTGAAAAAGCTTGCAACTGCCATTTGCCAGGGTCAAGTTGCGCCTTTAGCTGTATTTGTGCCACTTCAATGGAATACCTCAGTGGAATCACCTACACAGGATACTAAAAACCAAACTGTTCCTCTGCTTAGATAATTTTTTTTTTTCTTGTGTATTAGAATATTAAAAGAATCACAAAACATTTCATTTACAGTTGACATACCTGAAAAACACAGGCTAGAAAAGGTATAAAAAAAGCTACCACATTTCCAATTCCTTCATGATCCTCCTGTTCGGATTAAAAAAAAAAAGTGACAAACAACTGCGTCAGCTACAGTTTTTAAGCAAGTACTGCTTGATATTTTAAAACACTATTTCAGCAAGCACCTCTCATCCCAGTTTATGCTGATTGACTGCAACAGTGTCAAATCGCAAGATCAGTATCACTGAGCAAGATACTAGGAACTGAGGCTTATGTGTCAACTGCTAAATAAATCTGTGCCACCATAAAAATCAGGACACTTTCCCCTCCCTTTTAAAACTTAACAGTTTCACATTTATTTAAAAAAGAAATTACACAAAAGCATCTAGAACAGAAGACAAGAATGGCAAAAAAAAAAAAATCCATTCAGCCTGACAAGACTGAAATATTTCTCGACATTTTAATCTCCCTAGAAAAGAACAAAATGCCATTTGTTGTGATATACAATAAAACACAAAGCCTGGCAGGTAAGCAATTGTACATTCCCTGGGCAAACAAAACACTTCTTGTGTAAAGATGTATGCTCTACTAGGAAGTAGAACAGACCCCCTTAATCTGGTTACCCAAATAACTCTCTCCCTTTGACTCATTTACAGGTTTCAATGCAATCAGGCTTACCTGAAATGAATACTCTGCTAGGTGAACTCCTCGAATGAGGTTCAGGGCTCCACACATGATGTTCAGAACAAGCGACAGAATCCCCAGGGGAGTCACACGCTGCATTCTGTAAGTAGGGACTTGAAAAAAAAGAAGAGACACACTGGTGAAAATTAGCACTATTCCTCTGAATCCTTTAACTTAAAACTACTCAAATCATCTTATAAGGGTTTCAACCATTTTCAAACCCTTTCAATGCTTGCTCCCGAGAAGCCAAATTATCAATAAAAACACCTTTTCTTGTTGCATCACACTGTTCAGCTCCTCAGATATCTAGAAATCAGAAAGAGATCTGGAGTATTTTTTAAACAGAACCTGTCCTCCAGCTATTTTGGATTAATGTCATTTTTTATGGTGCACATAGCTATTTTTCATCTGTTTATTTGAGCAGATAATACTTAACACTGTTCACAGGTCAGCAGGAAAGCCAGAGGTTTTAAACACCCAAATGTCTGGGAAAGAGCTTAAATTTGTTGCATCCATAAAAGCAAGACAGAGATTCATCTCTTCCTCAACTGGTAATTAAGTATTTCTTCCCACAGACAGTTTGAGCATTCAGTCTGCTATACAGCAATTTAGTTTCACCTGCACACTGTTCATACAGCATTTGGTGCTCTAACCAAGCAGTTGCCAAGATACCAATGTAGGAGCCAAGACCTTTGATGCTCTGCTGCTAGAAGAGCTGTTGTAGGGGTTGTTAAGATGATACTGCCCAGTCTCCGAGGAGAAACGGCTGCCACAGAACTGCTGCTCTTATTTCTGAACCTCTCAGATTGAAAAAACATGGTCAAAATTGGGGCCTAGGAATTAAACCTGATGCTGTAGTTCTTGGTCTTTGAATAATATTTTGCAGTGCATTGCAATGCCCTATTTCCCAACCTGCCCACATTTCACAGGTAGTGAATGACCTGTCTCTTCTTTCTCACCTCCTCCACTACCACTGTTTTCTTTAACACCTACACACCCAAATACCATTTCTTCCAGTTGCTCTAACTGATAGTTACCTAATTAAGGTCAAAGCAATTATTATTAATTTGTATTCAACTTTGGAATCTGTCACTGCTAATTCAGGCTTTTGGTTCATAGAATCACAGAATGGTATGGCTTAGAAGGAACCTTACAGATCATCCAGTATCAACACTCCCTGCCATGGGCAGAGACGCTTCCCACTGGATCAGGTTATTCAAAGCCCCATCAAACTTGGCCTTCATCACCTTCAGGGAAGGGGCAACCATAACTTCTCTGGGCAACCTGTGCCAGTGCGTCACCACCCTCACAGGAAAACATTTCTTCCCAATATCTTGCCTAAATCTCTCCTCTTTCAGCTTAAGATCATTCCCCGTCATTCTATTCCTGCACTCCCTCATAAAGAGCCCCTCTCCAGCTTTCCTGCAGCCCATTTAAGTACTGGAAGGCAGCTACAAGGTCTCCCTGGAGCCTTCTCTTCCCTAGGCTGAAGAATCCCGACTCTCTCAGCCTGCCCTCATATGGGAGCTGCTCCAGCCCTCGGATCATCTTTGTGGCCTCCTCTGGACTCGCTGAACAGATCCACATCCTTCCTGCGCTGAGGACTCCAGAACTGAACATAGGCATCCAGGTGAGGTCTCCAGAAGCTCACAGACTTTTTTCCTAGTTATACCAGCTAGACACTGACACACTAGACACCACACCTAGATACTCACCTGCATTTTTTGCCATACCCTCCCTGCCCTAGTATCACCACAAGTAGAATGCTCTCAGCATAACAACAAGAAGGGTAATTTGCACCTGAAATAACAAAGCCACATCTTCTCTTGTATCATCATACATTAGATACAGGAGAAAAGGAATGAACCCTCAAGAGTTCTGCCCAGCTCTTGGGATCCTCTTCCTCCTGTCTAGGCACAGCCAGCTCCCAACAACCGCAGATAAACTAAGCAACACAGCAGAGATTTCTGACTTCTGTTATGAAGCATGATAACAGCTTCAATACTGCAGCACTGCATGGTTTAAGATAGGAAAACGCTTTTTTCTTTCAAGAGAGGCTTTGACAGAGATGTAAAAGCATTTGGTGCCAAATTATACAGAAATATAAAGTATCTTTTATAAGTGTCTACGTAATTAATTTGCCTGGCATGCACTCAAACCTCCATAATTCCATCTCCAAGGCAGCTGCAAAAGGAGCTCTTTTAATTCCATTTGATATATGTCACATTATGTAGTATTACTGTATATTACTGTCATACACGTGTTCATGTAAATAAATGGTGCAAGTAACCTCATCACTCAGGCAATTTCGCTTTTTTGCTATGCACTCAAAGTCTAAACAGCACACTGAACAGAAGCTGCAAAAGCATGTTTGCTTATTCTGAGTATTCTGTTTCCTATTATTTTTGATAAATTAAATGGCCTCAAGTTGCACCAGGAGAGGTGTAGATTGGATATCAGGAAGAATTTCTTTACTGAAAGAGCAGCAGAGCACTGGCACAGGCTGCCCAGGGCAGTGGTGGAGTCACCATCTCTGGAGGTTTTCAAAAAATGGGTAGATGTGACACTTCGGGACATGCCTTAGTAGGCACGGTGGTGTCATGTTGATGATCTTAGAGGTCTTTTCCAACTTTAAGGATTCTACGAAATAATGTTGCAGCTATGTATCTCTCTCCCAGAAATTTCCTTATGAAGACTACTGTTCCTTATCCCTCAGTTTCCAAGGTTTACTTCAGAGGCACCTAGTGTCTCTCAAAATAAAAATATCAAGCACAAGTTTCATTCATAGCACAGGGTCTTGCAAACCACACATATCAAGAGTCAGAGAATCACAGAATCATTAAGGTTGGAAAAGACCTCTAAGATCATTGAGCCCAACCATCAGCCTAACACCACTGTGCCTACTAAGCCATGTCCCAACGTGCCACATCTACATGGTTTTTGAACACCTCCAGAGAAGGAGACTTCAGCACTTCCCTGGGCAGCTTGTGCCAATGCTAGTTCCCAGTGCCCAGGGAAGAACAATATATTGTTTCTGCAGCACAGAATATTATGTAAAAGTGACTTTTTTTTTGTCCATTGGGATAAAAAGAGTTACTATCACAGATGCAGGGGAGATTACAATATCCAGTTTTTCAGGGTTCAAATTTGAGGGAACTGATCTTTAAATTGTTTGCTGTAGAGCTTTATTTCTGCTGTATCATTCTGAGGTTTAATTCACAAACTGAAATTGCACCGAACAAGTGAGATGGGTACTGCTAGGGAAGAATTATTATGCTTGCTTGTGTGAATCCAATCATATTTTTATGAATCGAATTTCATACTAGAATTACTTATTACATTGAATAAGGGAACATGAGAATACAAGCACTCAGTCCAAGACAGCACAAACTCAACTAAATGCTAACTGGGTTTGAAACTGATTTGACTCTTCAAGTAGAAAGGTTACAGAATCGTAGAATCACTGAGGTTGGAAAACACCTCCAAGATCATCAAGCCCAACACCACCGCATCTACTAAACCATGTTCTGAACTGCCACATCTACACACTTTAACACCTCCAGGGAAGAGATTCCACCATTTCCCTGGGCAGCCTGTTCCAGTGCTACATCACTCTCAGTAAAGAAATTTTTCCTAATATCCAGTCTAAACCTCTCTTGGCACAACATCTCCTCTCATCTCATCACTTACTACTTGGGAGAAGAGATGAACACCCACCTCGCTACAACCTCCTTTCAGGCAGTTGTAGAGAGCGATAAGGTCCTCCCTCAGCCTCCTCTTCTCCAGGCTAAAAAATCCCAGTTCCTCATTACACTTGTTCTCCAGACCCTTCACCAGCTTTGTGGCCCTAGAAGTTGTCCACTTCAGAGTACAGGAACCACACAGAAGATGTTCTGGGGACTGTGGATAATCTAGCACACAGGAAAAATGCATCTGCAGGTCTGAACATGTACCGAAGGATTCTGTGAAAACACTCTCACACAATGAAGAAATAGAAACTTCTGCCTATAAAAGATTTTCTGAGTAGAGGCCTCTGGCTGTTTAACCGGAGATTGACATGAATGCCTGTACCATGCCCCATTCTGTACCTTCAAGGCATAGCACAACACAGGATTGACAATGAGTCAGATACTCAAAGTTCCAGACAAAGACAGCACCAGGAGTGAAAAATGAAATCAGACTCAAACATTTTAAAATAAATTACAAGCATACAAAGGACAGAGATGTGAGACATCTTCAAAAAGCACCCTAAAAAGGACTCCCTCTGTGCCTACGAAAGACTAGGAATGCTCATCAAGGGAAGCGCAATGCTGCATTATTGAACAGCACGCTTACCAGACCAATAGCACACATTGTTCTTCTACTTTAGAGTTAGTTCTGATGTGAAAACTCTCACTCTTCACAGAAAACTACTTACACTTCACATTTCTTCTCCATATGTACCCCAGAGCTTTAGCAGCTGTGCCCATATCAAGACACAAGGTGAGGTACTTGCAAGAACAGCTGAGGTGTGCAGATATCAATCAAAAACAATGCTAGCGTCTTTCTAGCCAGGATTCGGGTGGGTTTAGTTAACAAAGGAAGGAACAAACAAGAGAAAGAATGAAAAAACGTAGAGAAAAGAAAAAAAATAAGAAAAAGCTCTTGTGGCCACATGTACAAACAACAAAACTGCCCTCACTTTTCAGACTCCTTCCACACTAAAATGAAGAGCCAGGGGATGTGATCACACAGCTCGGGAGCCAGCAACAATCATGTAAGTAGATTGATGCTTTGATCAATCCACTGATTGATCTATCTTCACTACAGAACACAGACAATTAAATTCCAGTCTCCTGCAATCATAACACTCCAAGCTATGCTCAAGAAGCCTCCTGTATAGCAGAGCCAAAATATAAATAACATTAATATGGGAACAAACACTATCCACACAGCTAAACTTAGAGCAGCAAAGTGGGACTCAGTTGGTAGGTAACAACGAGAGGAGAGACATAAGCCAGGGAAGCTGACTCCAGCTGAAGGAAACAGATGATCATAAACATGATCCTTAAAATAAAGGCAGAACAATCTGTAAAAATGTTTGGGTTAGACCAGAGAGAACAGCCAGAAATACAAAGCCAGATGGAAAGTAAAAGAAAGCAATTAAGAATATGGGCAAGCTGAAAATGTATTTCTGCTCTGTGGATACAGACTAGCTTGCAAATGTTTACTGGCACTGGAACCATTCACACTAGCGCAAAGAATTTCTAAGCCCTGTCACACCATGAAAATATTTAGCCCTCAAGCACAGTGCTGAGGAGCACTGATACATCTGACTGGCAAGTAAAATGTTCTCAATTCTAATTTTTCTTCCTCCTGGCAACTGCCCCTCTATATTTTAAGTTAAAATACCTATGTCAAATTAGATTCCAACTCATCCATCAGAAACAACGTTGCTGAGCAAATGGAACTTAATTTTTTTAGTATTTTATAAGCTAAGAACAACAAAAAAAACCCGAAATACAAGCGCATGACACTCCAGCTGCATTTAAACCACCATGCTAATAGGATTAAAAGCATTTCATTTCATAGAGGAAGCAGGCAGGACTGTGATTGTGCAAGTGAAACACAAATAAGAAGATACCAGTTTTACAATAAATAAGTAGAGTTTAGTACTTCCAAAAGCAGGTAAAATGTTCATTACAAAAAGGTCCCTTGTCAAGTCTCTTATGTGCTGTTTATACAGGTATAAATCAAGGCCACGTTGGATGGGGCCTTGGGCAGCCTGATCTAGTGGAACGTGTCCCTGTCCATGGCAGGGGGGTTGGAACTACATTATCTTTAAGGTCCCTTCCAACCCAAACTATTCTATGATTCTATGATATAAATTTCTTTTTCCAGAATTTCAGCCATATCAATTGAATTTTTAGGAATAATGTAAAAGGAGAAAGCAAAGAAGGGAGAACAATCAAATCTGAGAATAAGAGTTCTATCCTCAGCTCATATTCTTCCCATCTTTTCTTTCCTCAAGGCTGAAGCAACTCATTCAGGCTGTAATTACCTGTGTTCTATTAGAGTTTGCAACAAGTAATGAACTAGAGGAGCTTCATTTATCATAGAAAATTTAACAAACTACTTTAAAATCAGGGGAATTTAACGTGGAAAATGCCAAAAAAAGTCTGGTTACAACCAACTGTCCACACAGAGAAGCTGATCCAAGGCTGGAACAAAAGAAACCACCATGAGATCTTATAGGCTCTGATGCAAGCCTGCTATAATCCAAAGGCCATACGTTGTTTACTCTGATAGAAAGGCAGCTTTTTTCTTAGGTTTCATATATACTACATACATTTTTCAGTACAAAATCAACCACTGCTGTCACATGTTTTTCTGTCATTTGCAAATCAGGTTCAGGAAGTCAACTGTCACCTGCGTGTAGCAGTAACTTACCAACCTCCACATGAACACCAGCATGCCCACCGTTAGTCATCCCATTCATCAGCTCTGTATCCTCCAGCTTCAGCTGAACTGGGGGCTGGAACTTCAGCTCCTCCTCCATCTTCTCCCAGTTGGCCTTCATTCGAGAGCCACTCGAACAGTTAAAACGGTATTTCACTTTCTGGATAACATTATCTGAAAAAATATAAAAACATGCTCCAATGAGCTCTGCAAAGTTCAAGTGCTTCCAGTAATTACTAATCATGGCATTCTTTTTTGACTGTTTCCCATTTCTTCCTTCATTTCTTTTCTTAGGGTATTAGTTTCAGGTATCAAATTCCAACGCTGGTTAGGGAACCAAAATATCTTCCTGAGTATTTTATATCAAACTCTCTCCCTTCTAGGAACCTTTAGGAAAAGGTTATTCACTCAGAGGGTGGTGAAGCACTGGAACAGGTTCCCCAGGGAAGCAGTCGTGGCACCAAGCCTGACAACATTCAAGACGCATTTGGACAATGCCCTCAGACACAGGGTATGAATGTTGGTGTCGTCCTGTACAGGGATAGGGGCTGGAGTTGATGATCCTTGTGGGTCCCTTCCAACTCAGCACATTCTATGATTCCAGATACTTTAAATCTCAGCGTCCTGCCTGCTAGTGACTGAAACAAGCTTTCATATTGCAGAGTGGAGGTACCACATATCGTAAACTACCCAAAGGCTACAAAGTGAAGCAATTCCACATCATGTTCTAACAATGTCACAGGTCAGATTTTTCCAGCACAGAGATAAATTAATTCAACCTATATTTGAGTCATAGAACCACAAGATTTATACCATGTTTCTGAGGGCTTTGTCCAAATGCTTCTTGAATATTGGTGACATGACTGCTTCCCTGGAGAGCCTGTTTCAGTGCTCCACCACTCTCTGAGTGAAGTTCTGACTAGGAGAGGCAGTTCCACAGTAACCCCACCAACATTCAAGCCACAGACCTATGTACAGATCCCCTTGCTTCATTCTCACGTACTTTAAATTTAATACCATTTACAAGCAAATCCCTTTCCACGAATGTGGCTGCAGGTTTGAAAGGAGTTGCACTGAGACTAAGATGACAACTTGTTCATGTACAACCTCCTCACACCTCCAGAGCTGAAGTACCTCACTGTGGGTACTGCTGGTTCCTACTTAATTGTGCAAAGAAATTGGAAAATTTGAGCTATTTCAATTGCTCTGCGAAATGAAATGCAGAAACATTTATTTTGCTAAAATATCCTGTAAATAAAATCGGTATCCTTAACACAGCGTTACACTAGAACACTCGCACAGGTTGACCACAGCTACTACTGGACATGATATATCTGTGACAGCTTAAGCATGAGTTTTGAGACCACACAGGAGGACTGTGTTCTGCTAGAACATACAGTGCCATAAGCACTCCTTAGTGAAAAATCCTGTATTTTACCTTAAGTCAGTCTGCTATAATTATCTGTAACTACCAGGCAAAAGGCTAAGACCTTATGCATCAAGTGCATCTTAGATCCAAACACAAGAAAGAAAAAAAAACAAACCAAAAGAACATAGAGCAACCTTTGGTAGACTCCATAACAAAATGCAGTATAATAGTAAAAACGAAAACAAAAATTGCACTCTTTTTCTTTAAAAAGATCCTTATACAAATTAAAGGGCTCTCAAATTCCCAAATTTCTACTCAAGTTAAAAAGCAGAGTAACTTGGATCTCAGCATAAAATTACATCATACCTGGAATGTGCCCTGCAGGGAATCCAACCAAAATACAACATGGCTGTATAATATGCTTTCCTTGTGGAGGTCTCATTTTTTTAAGCATGAGCTTAACATTATTACCAAAATCTGCACAGAAGTGTGCAAACCCATTGTAACATCTTATTCTCTTGAAGAGTTTCTCACTGCAAAGGAATTGCGTTTTTCAAAGCTGTGAGGTTCAGCAGAGCACTCACTATTTATCAAGAAAATATTTTTTATCAGGTTTAAAAGACACACTAGGCATGATTATGAAGTATTATGCGAATCTAAGTCATGCCAGAAGTAAAGCTGCCCAAAATAATCTATTCTGTCTCCCTTTTTTCCTGTACCCATATCTCTACTTGTCAGATTTTTTTTACTTATGTTATAAGGTGTTCGAGATATGGATTTCTTTTCCTTCTGTGTTTGTTTATTAATCACCACAGCATTTTGTTCATCTATTACAAGGGCTTTTCAGGAACTACAAAATCGATAATCTAACAATTTAATGCAATTACAAGATCTCCCCCTCCTCCCACACATGCACACAAAGGCGCACACACAGACACATTTTTATGATCAGGCTTAGGCCAGGAGACATTATTTAACACCATAAACATAGCAGACAAAGAATTCTTTCTATTAGAGAACAAAGTTACAAACCAAATTCAAGAAAAGCATACGGTCTGGAAGCTAAGCCGATGCTTGTTGTATCGTAGGAAGCAGCAAATTCCCACTGAAGCTCTTCCAGGAAGCAAAATGCCATGATGGTTGAGTAATTGCTGGAACAGATTGCCATGCAGGCAATATCGCCAGAAGAAAGGAAACTGAAATAGGAAAAACAAATGTAATATCAACACAAAAAGGTAGAAGGGTCATGCTGAACGTGAGGAGTAAACCGTGCTTTCTGTCAAAACAAAATGTACAGACTGAGCTGAAAGAGCAGATGGCAGAAATTATATTGTTCACGCTGTTGTAATAGTCCTGTAGCCTCTGTAGATCTAACAGTCATCCTTAACGCGATCAGCACGCCTTAGCGTACTAAAGATCACAACACAAATGTTAAGTCGCTACATCAGTAAAAATTGAGGACATTATTTTCTTAGGCTGGCTTTAAATCACGTTAATAAGAAAAGGGATTGACAGAAAACATCACAGGCAACAAGATTCTGAAATAAAACACAGTGGTTTTCCACAAAAAAAACTAAAACTAAGCAAGCTTGTTCACAGGAAACAAGATCTATTCCTTGCTCCCTCTGAACATGACAACTTCATATTAGCAGCGAGAGGTATTTGTTATATTGCACAAATGAAGATATTCCAAAAACTGTTACTGCTAAGTCATCTGTAACAAATAAAAATGAGTTTGTATCAGAAACAGCATAATAAAAACTCTCCTCCAAAAGAGGTCCCTCTAACACTGAAGTCATATTTATGCAGAAGCTTCCACTTAGAGATGGCCTAAAAACCTTCCAGGAAACTTAATGGGAGATTGAGCTGACCAAAATGTAGGCATGTACTTAAGGATGAAATAAATCACTCTTGTCTCAGCTTCACTAAATAAGATGGGAGTCAGGGCACCTAGCTCAGATGTCAGCGCTCATCATGTAAAAGCTAAACTTCCACAATCCACACCATAATTCAGGATCTGTAATTATCTCTGAAAGAAAAGTGAGGAAATCTTCCTTTGAGATTAATGTGGTTAGCTATAATTCAGTACAAAACCAAATTTCTGAACCTGAACAATTACTCTCTGCATTTTTTCTCTTTTCTATTATTTATACACCTCATCCCTCTGGTACAAAAATACTTGTCGTTTCTATTTTATTTCATTTTTATTTATTCATTTTACTCCGTACTTGGGATTTATGGTTTTGATTGGCTCCGTCACAACCTAGTTACACTTGGTACGTTCTCTAAATTCCTTTCGTCCCCAGCTCACAGCTGAGGATCAACACCATGCCTGCATAAAACCCTCTTTTCCCAGTTGTCAATAATTTATAGCCTTTTTGCCACGTATCTGTTTGCACGCGCCTCATTTCAGCGCCAGATGCACAGCTACTTCTGTAGAGACTAGAGAAGATTAAAAGCAGTGGAACATGTCAGCATTAAAGGGCACGAGTTTGCTTTGAGGGAAAAGGAATTCAAATGCTAATCTCTGCTTTTCCAATTGATTTGGTGTAAGTCTATGTATCTTCTTTCTCCAATCATGACCCCAGTACAGCATATTTAGTTTTAGCTCAGGGTCACTTTGAGCTTTCTTACATTTGCTAAGCAGAAATGTAACCACAAGTTAAAACTCATATTTAGAACTAAACTAAAATCAATAGTAAAAGAAAATTCTCATCTCTGAATTAAACTTTAATTTCTTAAAATAAAGATTAGGAGATCCTTCTCCAATAAATAAAAGCAAAAATTTCTAGTTTCTCCAGGTGGGTGTTGGCATGCTTCAGGCCACCCACTCTTGAGACGCACCCACCAGCCAGAGCTTCTAGAGTCTGGAACCCTGCTGGTAACTGAGAGAGGTGGAGCGGTTCAGCCTGAAGAGAAGGTTCCAGGGAGACCTTATAGCAGCCTTCCAGTACGTGAAAGGGGCCTACGAAAAAGCTGGGGATAGACTGTTTACAATGCATGTAGTGGTTGGATGAGAGAGAACAGCTTTAAATTGCAAAGGGAAAGATTTAGATTAGACATTAGGAAGAAATTCTTCACAATGAGGGTGGTGAAGCACTGGCACAGGTTGCCCAGGGAAGCTGCAGCTGCCACCTCCTCAGAAGTGTTCAAGACCAGGTCGAATCGGGCCTTGAGCAGCCTGGTCTAGTGGGAAGTTTCTCTACCCATGGCAGAGGAGTTGCAACTGGATGATCTTTAAGGTCCTTTCCAATCCAAACCACTCTATGATTCAGTAAACAGGGTGGGCAGTATGTAGGAAGCAGTCAGGGCAGCTCTGCGCAAGCCAGAATCAGAACTGTGGGGGGAGGGTGGGGGGCAGCGTTTCAGAGGTGGCATCAGTGATACCTGGCAGTTACTGAAGAACAGGGCTTGAGTGTCAGACTAAACTAAGCGATTCCCAGGTGCTAGCATGCTGTCCTATAAGGTATTTGTAGTTCAAGATACTTCAGTTGCTAACGGTAACACGTACTTCCCATCAAGCAGAAAGTATTTGATACAAACAAGAAAACTAAAATAAGCAATTCTTTAGGATGCTTCATAAACTGAGGAGGAGCCGTGTGGCTGTGGTGCTGAAAAATGAGGGTTCAAAACACTGCTTGGAGGTTACAATCTAGACACGTATGGCAGGATTTCAGATTGGAATTAGGCCCCATAGAATATACCTAATCATAGAATGGTTAGGTTGAAAGGGACCTTAAAGCCCACCCAGTTCCAATTCCCATGCTATGGGCAGGGAAAACTTCCATTGGATCAGGTTGATCAAAGCCCGACCCAATCTGACCTAGAACACCTCCAGGGATGGGGCATCCACCATTTCCCTGGGCAACCTGTGCCAATGCCTCACCACTCTCACAGGAAAACATTTCCTCCTGATACCTAATCTAAAGCTCCCCTCTTTCGGCTTAAAACCGTTCCCCCTCATCCTGTCCCTGCACTCCCTGATAAAGAGCCCCACTCCAGCTTTCCCAGAGGCCCCCTTTAAGTTCTGGAAGGCTCCTACAAGGTCTCCCTGGAGCTCTCTTCTCTGGGCTGAACAAGCCCAACTCCCTCAGCCTGTCTCATGTGGGAGGTGCTCCAGTCTTCTGATCATCTTTGTGGCCTTAAAGTTGAACTAATCCACAGGACAATCATTTCAAAAATTGAAGTCAAACAAACAAACGAAAGCAGGGACTTACTGTATGCTAAGGTCACGTCCTCTTGCCGTGCCTCGACTTGGATACCGTGCCAGAATTGCAGATAACGCCTTTAATCTCTTTCTGCATTCCAGAAAATCCTGGCTGAAATGAAAATCTGTGGAGGCTGAGAGGGGAAGTCCGTCCCTCACCCGCACCACACAGGCAAAGAAGATCATGGACATTCTCCACTGGAGTACTCATGAGGACAATCTGAAAATGCAATATTCAATTAGGTTAACAGCAAGTTAATGGATGTGATATTAGTTACGGTCCAATATGTTAGCCAGAACTATGTCAAGGTAAGAATTTATTCCCCTCTGCTACTGGACAGCACCTCTTGTGACACTACTGCTGTTGAAAATCAATCATAGTGCTCTCAGAGGTCACAACCGTGTCCTTAGACAGAAAGGTAAGGCAGGGGACTAGACAGAAAGGTAAGGCAGGGGACTAGACAGAAAGGTAAGGCAGGGGACTAGACAGAGGAATTATCTCCCTGAAAATATCACTATTCTCCCTCCTTCTGCTTTACCTCAAGCATCGAAAATGCTAGGTAAAATTCTTAAAGCTATTTATGGAAACTGGAAAACTCCCACTGACATGGTCCATCTCCACTAGTGTGGCAAACAGCTGCATCAGCATTGTAGTTGTCCGATTTCCTACTATAATGTAAAATGAAAAACAAATATTAGCCCTTAGCCTGTCAGGCTCTTTTTGCAGAATCAGCTAGGATAAATATAGAATAAACTTTGCTCTCAACTTCTTATTCTTTAAATTGTGATCTTTCCTTATAGCAGCCTTATAATGGGGCTACAGGAAAGCTGAGGAGGGGCTCTTTATCAGGGAGTGCAGGGACACGATGAGGGGGACTGATTTTAAGCTGAAAGACAGGAGATTAAGATAAGATCTTAGGAAGAAATTTTTCCTGTGAGGATGGTGAGGCACTGGCACAGGTTGCCCAGAGGAGTCGTGAAAGCCCCATCCCTGGAGGTGTTCAAAACCAGCCTGGATGAGGCTTGGAGCAGCCTGATACAGAGGAAGGTGTCCTTGCCCATGGCAGGGGGGTTGAAACTGGATGGGCTTTAAGGACCCTTCCAACCCAAACCATTCTGCGATTCTATGATAAGTCATTATTGGGATTTACCTGGTACATTCAGAACACAGATCTGTCCTTCAGACATACCATGAGTATTGAGCGTAAGATGTCAGAAGACGAATGCAGCAGCTCACATAATCTCTGAAAGATGACCATAACAAACATTTTAGAAAACAAACTAATGATTGGTATGTGTATACATATCTATGATGTAAATCTCCTGTGAAGTGGGTAAACAGAACCTAAAAGTATTTTGCCTAAAAACACCCAAACAGCTCACTTTTTTATCTAGTATATCAATTCCTGGCTACATTGAAAGACACTGTGAAATGATATGCAAAGTATTTCTAATGCCCCCATCACTGATTTTAAGTTAATTTAGGGATAACTTAACTTTAGGATAAGTTATCCTAGCTTCCTGTGAAAGAGTAGCTCTAAACTGGCAGACGTAAGTGATTATCATAAACAAGTCAAGGAAAAAAAAGCAAAGAAAAAGACTAAAAGCATTTACTCTGCTTGAGGCAAACCACAGAAATGAAGCATGATAAAAAAAAAGAAAAAAAAAATCACATTGTGAACTCAAACTTCTGACAGAGGGAATAACAGCTTTGAACAGCCTTGTATCAAACAAGTCATTACGATGCTCAAAGCTGCTTTGAAACATGGGTCTTTTCAAGTGTTTTTCTTGTCTCAGAAGGTAAGAGAGCAAAGCCTCTTCTAGTTTAGGCATTCACAAACTCTGTTGCCTGCAGAGCTGCTCTGATATCTAGTAAGGGTTGAGTTCTTACCATGAGCAGCATTAAGAGTCCTGTTTCTGCTCCACAGGAATCACTTCCACATAACTTGTAGGAAGCATCCCTTTGTCAAAGGCCACTGCAATTTGCCAGCTCATTAAAGCAACCAACAACTGTCAGAAGAATAGACAGAAAGCCTAATTGCACATAACTTGTTTCCTTAGAAAGGGAAATTAAAACTACAGAAGACTACACATCACTTGAAAAGTCTTATTTTGAACTTTTAAAATGGAGATTAAAGAAGAATTAGATGTTATTTTTTCCACTATCCCTCTCATAGTTCTTCTCCAGTAGTCATCGGAGTTGTAAAATCAAACTAAGCTCAAACTTCATTTCAGCACACACCAAAAAGAATAATCAAGATCATTACATGTCGACTTAGAACACCACATCAATCTTCTAGCAATCTTCAGGTAGCCATGGAAGAAACAGTACAGAAAAATCCTTAGAATTTAACGTGCAAGTGAAAGGTAAATAAAGAAGAGAATTGCCAAGTCAGAAATATTGACTTTAAGAGAGTCAGCTTTTAAGTACAGTTGCTCTGAAAAGCACAGTTTCATGGTCAATGGTTGGTAACGCTGATGAACTCCAACATATCCCACCTGACAAATACGCAGAGGCCGTGCACTGAACATTCTCATTTACCTTTCTCAAGCAGCCAGAAGATTATCATGAAAAATTAAAGGCCCTAGACTTAGAAACCAAAGACATTTTCTAAAATATATCTAGCCTCTGAAATTATTCAACTTATTATCATAGAACCATAGAATGGTTTGGGTTGGAAGAGACCTTAAAGACCATCCAGTTATAAATCCTCTGCCATGGGCAGGGACACCTCCCACTAGACCAGGCTGCTTAGGCCCCATCCAACCTGGCCCTGAACGCTTCAGGGAGAAAGTATTCATAACCTCCCTGGGCAACCTGTGCAAGTGCCTCAACACTCTTACTGTGAGGAATTTCTTCCTAGTATCTCATCTAAAACTTCCCCCTGCCAATATAAAGTCATTCCCCCTTGTCCTATCACCACATGTGCCTCCCCAGCTTTCTTGTAGGCTCCCTTCAGGTTCTGGCAGGTTGCTCTAAGGTCTCCTGGCAGCTTTCTCTTCTCCAGGCTGAACGACCCCAACTCTCTCAGCCTGTCTCCATAGCAGAGGTGCTCCATTACTCTGATCATCTTTGTAGCCATCCTCTGGACCCATTCCAACAGTTCCATATCCGTCTTATGTTGAGGATTCCAGAACTGGACACAGGGCTCCAGGCTGGGTCTCATGAAAGCAGAATAGAGGGGGAAAATCACTTCCCTCAACCTGCTGGCCACACTTCTTTTGATGCCGCTCAAAATATAGTTGGACTTCTGGGCTGCGAGCACACATTCCCAGCTCATGTCAAGTTTCTCATCAATTAGCACCCTCAAGTCCTTATCCATAGGGCACATAATCCCCCAGCAAGTACGGATTGCCTCTAGCAGCAAGAGTTTAAGATCAAAGTGTGCTTATATATATTCATCACTAGAGATAATATCACCTACAGTTTACCAACTCCACAGATAAAGGTATACAACCTTCCAAGACACACGAACCACCATGCTTCAGGGCACAAGGCTTTCACTTAATATCAAGTGCCCATCAGACAGATTCTCTGTTCTCCTGTGAAGGAGCTGGTATCAGTCACAATCAGGCAGACTTCCAAATTAAATGCCAGATTTCACTTGAGAAATGAGTCACTGTTCCTTCCTTGGAGAACACACCTGCTGTAACATACTATCAATCACTGCTGTATTCATCCAAAAGGCTTGATTTAAACCTACCTGTTCAGGCGTTTTCAGCTTTGCTGCCTAAGGAAATCAGACTTAAACATCCAAGCTGTAAGTGCAAGGAGAATAGACCTTCTATGTGCCTTTTGGTTTGTGAAAATAGACAAACGTGTATAAAAAAAATGAGAGAAAGGCATATGCAGTGACTCAAATCTTGACAGAGAGTAGATGAGCACAGCCTCCCGACAGAGCAACTGGAAATGTGTTCAATGATTGTACTTCTTACAGAGCTCCCATTTACACAGTCTAAATGAAAGTTTCCATAGGTAACACCCTGCTCCCCAAAAGAGTAAAAAGTTTGGCGATCTCAGAATAGAACCTGTAAAGTCTTCTGAGGAGTTTAAAAAAAATATATACAAGTTGTTTGTAATGCAGGGGTTTATTTGAAGCGCAGCCTGGACTTAGCTAAAAGGGGTGAGAGCCAACATCACCTCGCAGGAGAGGGTAAAGCCCAAAAATAGATTCATACAACCGTTTCACCTGTCTTCTTTGTAACTCCTGTCACCAATCACCCCTCACTCGAACTCATCCAGTCCTCTCCTCTTCCACATTCCCCCAACCCACCTACCCTGGCACTGCACCTCAGTGAGGCTTTAGGTTTGCTTCTTCCTTTTTCATAACTCTTGCTACTTAGAATCATAGAATCACTGAAGTTGGAAAAGACCTCTAGGATCAAGTCCAGCTGTCAGCCCACCACCACTTTGCCTACTAAACCATGTCCCGAAAAGTGCCACACATTTTTTTTTAATACCTCCAGGGATGGTGACTCCATCACTGCCCTAGGCAGTCCGTGCCAGTGCTTCACCACTCTTTCAGTAAAGAAATATTCCTAATATCCAATCTAAACATCCCCTGGCACAACTTAAGGTCACCTCCTCTCATCCTATCACTTGCTACTTGAGAGAAGAGATAAACACCCACCTCACTACAATCTCTTTTCAGGGAGCTGTAGAGAGCAGTAAGGTTGCCCCTCTGCCTCCTCTTCTCCAGACTGAACAATCCCAGTTCCCTCAGCTGCTCCTCTTAACTATTGTGCTCAAGACCCTTCACCAGCTTCATTGCTCTCCTCTGAACTTGGACACTGGAAGGTGTTCTGTGCCCCTGGCAAATAATAGTTACCACGTCACCTCTCTCAACAGTTTAACTACTTGTAAGCCAATTCTGCCTGTAAGTGACTGCGCATTGTCAAAACTTCCTGGATCAACAAAGGTCTGCACATAACCAAGCAAATCTACGATCTTATTATTTCAGATTGACCCACCCTTTCTTTCTCTCTGCACATGATTAGCAGCCCAAAGTCTCTGCCACGGACTGTACGTGGCAGGCCTTTGAACTCGGGTTCTGACCTTTGGCAACACACTTGTGCCTTCAGATCAATCAGAAATCAAATCTTATGGTGTTCAAGATTAATAACATCATGTCAGCCCAGCTATTTTACTGGCACAAAGCAGGCACAAACCTTGAGAAAGACTTAAAGCAACTGTTGCAGAAGAGCAAGTTTATAATTGATGACTGAAGTAAACAAGCTTGGGCTTTCATTACCTGAAGCACCTATACATGTAACAGCACTTCAAAAGAAAACAGTTTAGTGCAAGACTCACATAAACGGTACAGATTTACCAGCCTTATAACAAACAAGACTCTTCAGGGTATTCCCACAGGTATCTGAAGCATAGTTCCTCCATGCCTCGCTTCCTAAGTTGCAGCCGACTCTCTCCAGTGCTGCATAGGGATTACTAAGGCAGCCTTAATCAGACCTCTTATGCTTTGCTGTTACGAAAGCTCCTTCAAATAAAATCAGACAGAATAAAATTCACAAGAACACTTCTCCAAATGCCAAACTCCCACCTTATTGCCTGAAAACAATCTACTGGAAAAGCTAAGAAGGCAAATGCAAACCAGCACATAGTTTGTGGTGGGAATTACTTAAAAAAACTGTTCTTCAAGAGATTATTTTATCTAATCATCAAAAGCAGAAATTTCCTTCTAAGAATGGTGTAACACTAATAAGGAACAGTTTGTCACTAGGATCTCTCTTGAGTCTCCTCTCCCTGTTCCAAGTCAAACTTCCCTTTTTTCCAGAGGTGGCAGATGGGACAGTTTCAAACCCAACCATATCCAACTATTTGGTCAAGTTATGATCTTCCTACTGTGGAAGAGTAAAAAGCTTAAGTTAATGTCACCACAGTCCAGGAGGCTCCTGAAGCAGCCTGTGAAGTTTTCCGGACATGCAACAGCTTGATACGTGATCATAACTAATGCACTTAATGCATCTTTCCTCAGGCAGGTGAGCTTCAGAGAAAGCCACAGCTACAGGTGGGATGCCAGAATATGAAAGAGATTCAGGCTAACTCAATCAAACGCAAAACATTTAAGAGAGCTGCAGCTCAAGTGCTGGTTTCAGTTTCAACCAGACATTGTTTATGAGGAAGAGTTACTACTACTCTGCAGGATCAAGCAGGATTTTATCCTTTTCTCACATATATAAAAACGCAAATCTGAAATGTCATTAAGTCTCTCATCTTCTAATATTGCAGTAACTGTATCCATCTGCTGCTTCCCAGCTGCTCTCGGTCCAGGCTCACAGCACTGCTGACCCAGCTACTGATATCACAGACCCACAATGCAATAAGAGCCACTCTCCAGATTTAGCAGTGGGTAAAAACTATTTAAAAGCATGATGCTATCACAACTTTTAAATTGGGGTTTTGGCTATCAAGAGCCCATAGGCTCCTATAAATCTACAGGCTTTATTCTTAGCCCCAAAGGGAAGCACGTAGAAAACCCTACACTTACTCCTATGAATGACCACAGAAAATGTATTCCACAAAACTCAAACCCAAGATTCAGCTCCCTCATCAACCGCACTGCCTTACCGAAGAGTCCTCCTAACCCTTGCCCAAACCACACTGTGACAACTTTGTCTGGATCTGAAGCTCTTCCACTACATTAATCTCTCAGAAACATCAGCCACCTTATCTGCTCCCAAGCATGTACCCTCGCCAACCTGTGCCCTGAAGCCTCCTAAGAAAAGCCCATCAGAAAATCTCCATACCTTCACCAATCCACATAACTAACAAGCCCTTCCCATAACCATCCTGTTCCACTCACCATGTTACACACGCCTAACCTGTAGTCACCTCTTTTCTCTCCAACATAAAGTGTCCCAAAGCATCCCTTCACTAAACCGGACCCCTTCAAAGCCACCCCCTCATCACAGCACTCCTTCATACTTGCAAGTCTCCACCCACATGCCTCAAGCACCCCAGACATCCCAAATCTTACTCGCATTTCACAGGTCCCAAATCATCAAACTACCCCTCACCTCAAGACAATCCCAGTCCAACCCAAACCCTCCTCAGAGTCCCAAGTCCTCCTCCCTCTGCACCCCAAGAAAAACCCCAAATCCTAAATCCACATGACAGTTTCCCCAACACAAACACCACTCCCACATCTTCCAAGACCCCAACTCCCCTCATTGACTTCTCACACCCCCTGAAACATCCCAAACCTATTTTCCTCCCTCACATTACCCCTGCTTATCTCAAGACATCCCCACCCCAACCCAAGGCCTCTTCCCCTTACATCCCTCAAGTACTCCAAGGAGCCCGCAAAACCTAAACCCACATAACAGGATCCCTATGTAAACATCACTTTCACGTCCTTCAAAATCCCAACTCCACTCATTGGCCCCCCAGGCACCCCAAACCTTACTTCCTCCCCAACATTACCCCTGTTCACCTCAAGACATCTGTAGCCCAAATCAAAGCCTCCTCTCAGTCCCAGGTCCTCCTCGCCCCCCTGCGTGCCTCAAGCACTCCAAGGAACCCCCAAACCCTACACCTATATGACAGGATCACAACATAAACATCAACCCTGCTCAGCTCCATATCCCTCAAGACCCCAACTCCCCTTAACAGCCCAAACCTACCTTTCTCCCTCATTCTATCCCAGCTCACCTCAGTAAACCCTATCGCACCCCTCCTCCCCCTGCAACCTAAGGAATCCCCAAATCCTACATCCATACAACAGGATGCCAAAGCAAACATCACTGCCACGTCCTCTAAGAACCCAACTCCCTTCACTGTCCCCTTCAAGCACCCTAAACTTATCTCCCTCCTTCACTTTATCCCAATTCACCTCAATAAACCGCAGACCAAACCAAGCCCTCCTCAAGCACCCCAAGTTCTCCTCCCCCTAAAATCCAAAGAACCCCCAAATCCTACATCCATGGCAGGATGCCAACGCAAACATCACTCTCAACTCCTCTCATCCCCCCCCCCCTCAAATACCGCAAACCCTACTTTCCCCCTTCACTTCACCGCTCCCTTCCCCCGCCTCAATCACTGCCCACAGCGGCGCCGTTCGCCTCAGCCCCACCACTCCCCTCCCTGAGGACCCAGAAGAGAATGGAGAAAGAAGAGAAGGACAAGAAAAAGATGACGAGGCCCCAGGACCCCTCGCCGCCGCTCACCTCCCTCCCCTCCTCTCCCGCCGCTCGGGCCCCGCCACCACAACAAGCGCGGCCCCGCCCACTTCCGCAAATAGAGGCGAGGGCAGAGCGGCCGCGGCGCGGGGCACGCTGGGACGGGGGAGGACCAGGGAGGGGAGGACTAGGGGTTTGTTCCCTTTGCCTAGTGTGCGGCCTTTACATCTCTTTCCATCTGCCTGTAAAGGAAATGTGTCTCTGCTTGCAGTACCAAAAGCAATCGCTGCGTTGTTTAGCAGGCTTTTTCCTTCGGGTTTTTAGACGTTTGTTGGGAAGCTGGAGACCAAGTGAGTCTAGAGTACCGATGAATGGAAATGCTGGCAAATGGAATCATAGAATAGTTTGGGTTGGAAGGGACCTTAAAGATCATCTAATTCCAATCCCCTGCGATGAGCAGGGACATCCCACTAAACCAGGCTGCCCAACAGCCCCGTCCAACCTGGCCTTGAACACCTCCAGAGGCGGGGCAGCCACAACCTCCCATGGCAACCTGTTCCAGTGCCTCACCACCCTCATGGTGAAGAAATTCTTCCTTATGTCTAGTCTAAATCTGCCCCTCTCCAGTTTATACCCATTGCCCCTCATCCTATCACTACAAACCTTTGTAAACAGTCTCTCCCCAGCTTTCCTGTAGGCCCCCTTCAGGTACTGGAAGGTTGCTATAAGATCTACTCAGAGCCTTCTCCAGGCTGAACAAACCCAACTCTTTCAGCCTGTCCTCATAAGGAAGGTGCTCCTGCCCTTCAATCATCTTTGTAGCCCTCCTCTGGGCCTGTTACAACAGTTCCATATCCTTCTTATGCTGAGGATTCCAGAACTGGACATAGTATTCCAGATGAGGTCTCACAAGAGAGGAATAGAGGGGCAGAATCAACTCCCTCACCCTGCTGGCCACGCTTCTTTTAATGCAGCACAGGATACTCTGGGTCACTCGTTTTGGAATTTTAGAAAGCAAACATCCTTTATCAGGCTTGGGTAACATGAGGGAATGATTTCCATCACCTCATGAGGTTGAACAAGGCAAAGTGCAAGGTCCTACACCTGGGTCAGGGCAATCCCTGGGTTAAGTACAGAATGGGTGACAAGTGATTGAGAGCAGCCCTGTGGAGAAGGACTTGGGGTGCTAATTGATGAGAAGCTCAACATGAGCCGGCAATGGGCACTCGCAGCCCAGAAGGTCAGCTGTGTCCTGGGCTGCATCAAAAGAAGCGTTAACTACTTCTTGTATCAGTACAGTGGGCAGCACTGACTACCCAGCAGTGGCTGCATCCGTGCTTCTGATTCGTAGTTTCTATTAAAAAAAGTGGAATATTTTTGACTTAAGCTAAAGTAGAGTAAAGTTCAGTCTGAGTAATTGTGTTCTTTGAAAGTTAGACAGGATGTCCCTCTAATAGCATGTTTTTTATAGAATCGTAGAATGGTTTGGAGTCCAAAAGACCTTGAAGATCATCCAGTTTCAGCCCCACTGACATAGGCAGGGACATCTCCCACCAGACGAGGCTGCTCAAGGCCCCATCCAACCTGGCCTTGAACACCTCCAGGGAGGGGGATTCCACGACTTCCCTGGGCAACCTGTACCAGTGCCTCACCACCCTTGTGAAGAATTTCTTCCTAGTGTCTCATCTAAATCTTCCCCCTTGCAATTTAAAGCCATTCCCCCTCATCCTATCACTACATGTCCCTCACTAGTTTTCCTGAAGACTCTCTTCAGGTACTGGAAGGTTGCTCTAAAGTCTCCCCGCAGCCTTCTCTTCTCCAGGCTGAACAACACCAACTCTCTCAGCCTGTCCACATATGGGAGGGCCTCCAGCCCTCTGATCATCTTTGTAGCTTCCTCTGGACCCATTCCAACAGTTCCATGTCCTTCTTATCTTGAGGATTCCAGAACTGGACACAATACTCCAGGTTAAGTCTCATGAGAGAGGAGTAGAGGGGCAGAATCACCTCCTTCAACCTGCTGGCCACACATCTTTTGATGCAGCCCAAGATGATCTGTGCTGAACAGATGCGCCTTTTTCTGTAATCACCTCTGTTTGCATACTTTCCCTATCTCCAATGCAAGGTCAAACAGAGAGCTGGAGCCGGCTCCAAATTAGCAAGAGTTTTGACTATCATGAAGTTCATAATAACATTAAAATTAGTCTTTGGAAAGTAATAGAATTTGCTTAAAATTTCTGGGAAAATTTATACACATGCATGTAAGTGGGAAATATATTCTGTCCCCAGCTCTTGTCTCATTGCACATGATTGATGGAGATCATTCCCTCATGTTGCCCAGGCCTGCATTAAAAGGATGCTGGCTTTCCAAAACTCCAAAATGAATCTTAGAGAGTTTATTTACTGGCATTTTTGGTAGCAATCCCAGGTGTGTCAGAGAGAGCTGCACAGCCACCAAAGGCAGCATTCTTCTCCCTGTGACTGGCAAAACCACAGACTGTTGCTGTCACACTCTTAACAGCAGCTGCATTGTATTAGCAAGCAGAGGCAAGCCAGTTAGGGATCTTAGAATGTCACAATTTGCTTGTTCCACAAATTCTTTTGAGAAGCCGGCTAAAGCCCAGATGCATAGGGATTTGTTAGCCCAAGACAGCCATCCTTTGAAGCAGCAGAGACTACAACCTTTGCTCCCCTCTTTTACTCCTCCAGCGCTTCAACATCCAAGTTACTTGCATGTCCAGAAGACTGAGCAGGGATATCACTTAAGTTGTGACTGAGTTGCTGCTGGCCCAGGAGGGGTAAGCAGACAGAAGCTGTATGAGATGTTTAGCACTGCACAGCAGAGATTATATTTGATAATTCTTATCTTGACTTAGTGACAAAAACCTTCCTGCCACCCATTACTCCTGATGCCGTACAAAATGCAAGTTTCCTGTCATAGAATCATAGAATGGGTTGGGTTGGAGGGGACTTTAAAAAACATCCAGTTCCAACCCCCCTGCCAAGGGCAAGGACACCTTCCACAGGATCAGGTTGCTCAAAGCCTCATCCAACCTGGCCTTGAACACCTCCAGGGATGGAGCAGCCACCACTTCCGTGGGCAACCTGTGCCTATGTCTCACCACCCTCACAGTAAAAAGATTCTAAACTAATATTTGATCTAAATCTCCCCTCTTACAGCTTAAAACCATTACCCCTCATTGTACCACTGCACTCCCTCATAAAAAGACCTTCCCTATCTTTCCTGTCCTTTATGGAGACTGGAGAGTTGATCTACAGATTCATCGTGTGTTCAGAAGTGAGCTCCTGATGTTATTGTAGCTTAGCAGCAACCCAGTGAACGACAGACGGTGCTTTGCAGGGCTCCATCTTACTGGCCACAGCGAGTTGTAACACGGGAGTGGCTCAGAATGTTGGGAGATATGGATTCCTCCAGGCAAGGCTCTGCAACTTCTTGTAGGCAGAGCTACCACTGTTCTTTTGCAGTACCTGCTGCCAGAGAAAATGAGGAGCCTAACAAGTAAAAATGCTGAAGCACTGCCAATTTATCAGGAAGCCTACACTGACTGCCAGATGCTTTACACCTTTCCAGTTGCTCCACCAGTCTGCCACCAGTCACCCAACATTGTTCCTCTTTGTATGAGGCAGTGGATCTGGGACAAGAAGTTTCAAGGCTGAGTCCAAATGATTATAAGGAAAAAATGTCTCCATCTCCATCAGCAATGATCTGCCCACTGGTGCTGAAGAGAAAAGAAACAAAAAGCTGATTTTTATCTTGCCACAACTCCAACTCTAAGAAATGAGAACAATGAAGCACAGAGCAACAATGCTGGACTTCCAAAGAAAACACTGTTATGTGCAGACAGGCTTGAGCCAGATAAGCTGAGATGATCTGTATCCTGTATGAGACGCTTTGCCAGGGAATTTGAAGCCAATTTTTGCTTCCATTTTGAAGCAGCACATCCTCATGTCAAAGAGAAAAGTTTACAGTAAAACATAGACTATTTTGGGCAAAAGGAAAAAAAATAATCATCCACCACTGAACTTTTGAGTATTTGAAGAATCTTTCTCTGTTAACCACTACATTGGCCATGCATGAAAACCTCAGTTGCTGCAGAGCTGTTCTATCTGTTAGCTGAGAGGTGGTGAGAGCAGAAACAAACCAGACAGAAAACTGCTTACCCTTACTCAGACTATTCAATCTTTTCCACTTCACGTGTGAAGTATTTAAAGATAAAAACAACAAACCAAAACAAAGACCAAACCCACCACAGTTGGGGCACACTGTGAAATCAGAGCAGCTTCTGGTTTGCTGTGCAGCCAGATCTGTTTACCACTACTGAATGAGAGGTGATGGAAAATGCTGATGTTGGTAAGAGGTGACAAAGCAGGTAAATGGAAAATAAAAATTTTAAGGTCTCCTTCTGCAAGGTGCTATGGAGTAGGGTTAGCATGCATAAGAGATGGCACATGCAGAGTCAGGCAGCCCAGCCAAGTGGATTATACAAAGTCGTGCAGTAGTCCCTAAATCCCCAGGAAGCTGTGGAAATGCCAGCTGACATGAGCATTGCTTTGCTGTGAAAAAACCTTGCTGATATTTCACCGAATTAGCTTTTACACGTTCATCTCTTCCATTAAATGCAAATTCATTTCACGTTGCTGTGTCATGGTGGTTAGAAAGAGGCAGGGTACTCATCCACTTATTCCCCCACAGCATTCAGAAATGCATGACTTCTTGAGTGACCTGTTTGAATTATCATGCCAGCCACAAAACAAAGGACTGCTTTATTATTGCTTGCCTTTGGGATTTTCTTATGATTTAATGATCCTAACTATGACTGGAAAAACACAGAGCACGGCAGATATTGAAACTTTCACTTAGAGGTTTAAATTGAAATAGAAGAAAACAGACTGACACGTAAAGGCCTTGACAGATTTCTGGATGAATACAAACTGGCATTTGATGGTGATGTTAAAATAGACATAATAGCTTGTTAGACCTCAAATGTCTTCACCAATGCTTCCTGGGTAAGCAAGGGCTGGACACAAATCCTGTTTTTAGAATGCCATAGCGCTGGTTCCAAGGTAAACAGGGGTAAGTTATCCAACTAATAGCACACAGCTCTAGTTAAAAAGAAAGATGTGCCCTACTTCAAAAGAAAAGGTTATAACAGCCTTTGTGCCTTTCACAACCACTTATTTGTGGTGAGTGGATGCACCTCATGTTCATATGAACAATGGAACTCAAGTACTGTTGTATAACTTAGATATCATAGAAACACAGAATCATAGAATCAGTAGGTTGGAAAGGACCTACTGGATCGAGTCCAACCATTCCTATCGATCCTTAAACCATTCCACTCAGCACCTCATCCACCCGTACTTTAAACACCTCCAGGGAAGGTGACTCAACCACCTCCCTGGGCAGCCTCTGCCAGTGCCCAATGACCCGTTCCGTGAAAAATTTTTTCCTGATGTCCAGCCTGAACCTCTCCTGGCGGAGCTTCAGGCCATTCCCTCTCATCCTGTCCCCTGTCACTTGGGAGAAGAGGCCAGCTCCCTCCTCCCCACAACCTCCTTTCAGGTAGTTGTAGAGAGCAGTAAGGTCTCCCCTCAGCCTCCTCTTCTCCAGGCTAAACAACCCAAGCTCCCTCAGCTGCTCCTCATAAGACTTGTTCTCCAGCCCCCTCACCAGCTTCATTGCTCTTCTCTGGACACGCTCCAGAGCCTCAACATCCTTCTTGTGGTGAGGGGCCCAGAACTGAACACAGTACTCAAGGTGCGGTCTCACCAGTGCCGAGTACAGAGGGAGAATAACCTCCCTGGACCTGGTGGTCACTCCGTTTCTGATACAAGCCAAGATGCCATTCTGATATAAGCCAAGATATCATAGAATCATACAATGGTTTGGGTTGGAAGGGACCTCAAAGACCATCCAGTTCCAACCTTCTGCCATGGGCCAGGGACACCTTCCACTGGGTCAGGTTGATCAAAGCCCCATCCAACCTGGCCTTGAGCACCTCCTTGGATGGGGCAACCATAACTTCTCTGGGCAACCTGTACCAGTGCCTCACCACCCTCATTGGAAAAAATTTCTTCCTCATATCTCATCTAAATCTCCCCTTTTTCAGCTTAAAACCATCCCCCCTCATCCTATCCCTGCACTCCCTGATAAAGAGCCCCTCCCCAGTTCTTCAGTGAATCCAAACCATTTGCAAAATGGGAATGTGTGTGTTAGATTAAAACCTTCTCAGCACGTTCAATTTTATACATGTCCAATGAGGCAGCTCAAGACCCTGATCTGCAGATGGTGTGTCTTGAGAGACTTCATTAAACATTTTACATTACCAACACGTCAGCATAAGACACTGGCTGAGCACTGCATTCAGACAAGTATAAACGTAGTAAAGCCTGAATCCCATTGCATTGCTCATTTCATTACTTCCTATAACATCCCTTATGGATGGAAGCAAAGTCTTAAACTTTAATTTCCTAGGAATCTGGAAGCAGATTTGTTAACTTCTAGAACAGCTTATTTAATACTGTAGCAGGAGGTAAAGCCTGCTATTTGCTTTGCATTATTGCAGAAGAACATGTCATAATTTGTAATCTAAATCCTCAATTTTGTGAGCATTTGATGAAAGGTTTATGTGTCTGAGTCCTCCTGCTGAACTGAATGCATCCCATCACTTGCATTTATAAAAAGAAACATTGGTTTGTGCAAACATTCTCAGGATATAGGGTTTGCTTTAAGCATAATATGAGGAGAGTCAATAAACAATTGTTCAGCTTCGTCATGTTGATGTTAATTGTTTATCATTCATATATAAATAATATCATAAGGGCAAAGGAACAGGGACACTGATTCAGACTGAATGCACAAGTGATCCACTGCCTGTTTCCAAAAGTGTCTGTAAGAAGAAGTCAAAGTAAGAATAAGTGATACTTCCCCTGGCAATGACTTCCATCTCAGAGGAATTTATGAACCTCAAGTTATTTGTCTACTTGGTAATCCTCAACAGATCTCTTTCCTCTAAAATTCCATCTTAATTTCCCTTCTCACCTAGGTAAACTTTCCGCACACATAACCCCTGGAAAGGAGTTCTACAGTTCAGCTGTCCATAGCATGAAGAACCACCTCTTCTTCCTCCATACATGCATATGTACTAGCCTTTTTGCGAATATTTGTTGGGTTTTTTGAATGATGTATTTACTCTGAATTTTCACATGTGTTTCAGGTGTTATTATGACTTACACAGAGAACAATTTCATTGTTCCTACATAGCATACTAATACTGTCAGAAAGTGCAGGGATAGTATAAGGTGGAACGGTTTTAAGCTGAAAGGGGAGATTTAGATTAGATACTAGGAAGAATCTTTTTCCTGTGAGGATGGTGAAGCACTTGCACAGGTTGCCCAGAGGAGTCGTGGAAGCCCCATCCCTGGAGGTGTTCAAGGCCAGACTGGCTGAGCCATTGAGCAACCTGATCCAGTGGAAGGTGTCCCTGCCCATGGCAGGGGGTGTGGAACGGGATGATCTTTAAATTCCTTTCCAAGCCAAACCGTTCTATGATTCTATGAACCTATTCAAACTACCTCCCAATTTAACAAATGGGTTTAATTCCCTCAAGAGTAATAATCACTAGATAAATTCCTGTAGATCCAGCCCCATCTCATTTTTGCATAGCTTGTAGCAAAGCGTTCTAAGTAACATATAGTGAACTTATATAGTGAACTTTGAAAGTCATCAAATAACCAATTATGCAATCGTGACATTTTAAACCAACACTTTAAAACCGAATACTTCATGGAAAATAGGGACTCAGTGGAATACAGCTTGGACTCCTACTAAAAATATGCAATTTGTTCTCATTGCACAATTCACAGCTGATTTTGTGACTCAGAAACATCAGAGCCATCAAAGAGAATGAGCTCAGTCCATTCAGAGGAACAACCAAGCTTCACTAATAGCCAGTAGCGTCACATCAGGGGAAGGTAAGGGACATCGTGACATGAAGACACAAGCTGCAGTGTCTCACCACCATAGTCTGCTTTCCTCTGAACAATTCTATATACTGTGCTGACTCCTTCTCTTCTTTCACCCCCTAGCTTATACGCCAAGGACAAATAAGCAGCTTAATCCTTGAGGCTGCTCACAGCAGCTTTCAACTGTCTGCCCAGGCTTCACATGATGTAGAAGTGACACAACTGGCTTGAAGTCTTCCCACACCCCACTGCTCATTCCTGTCTTGTGCTGACATGATGGTTTTGGTGAGGACAGCCATGAGAAAAAGATCAGAGGATGGAGCAAGAAAAAAGAGCTGATGCTACTTCTCTGTAAAAGCTCTGTCAGTTCCCTGCTCCAGTTCAGAGCAGAGCCCCGCAGGCACAATGGTGCAACCAAAGGAGCAGTGCAGGAGGATGGTTAGAGTGTTTTAAGCTGATACCGCCGACCACTTTGAGGAGGTTTCACATTGCATTCACCCTTGAGCCAAGCAGCAACTTGGAATATTTTTATCAGCAGGGAGCCCTACGTACTTTGACTTTTAAAAGCCTGAACAGCATAAGTAGCAAGCCAGCTGTGCTTCCTGCTAAATGTAGACCCATCGACACAGTTTCATTCTGCACTCCATTTGTGGTCCACATGAAGAAGGGACACAGCCTCTGCAAAGGGAATTAATAATCAATTATGCATTTATGCTGGCAAAGAATCCCACTGTTTTAATAGTACTTATATGATCAGGGTACGAATAAGCCTTTACTTTTATTATATTGCTCTGACCTTTGTCTTCCTCCTTCCCTCTGCCTGTAAGCAGAAGGAACAGCTCAGGAAAGCAGGGCAGGGCACAGCCATACCTGCATCCCAGCTGAGGAAAGGACCAAGGGCACCAGCTTGTGTTGCAACATAGCTCTCAAGACCAGGGTTGGAGGGATCATGGGCAAAGGCACAGGCAGGACCTTCTCAAGGCTCATTTGCCAACTTAGCTGTTTCCACGATAGCCTGATTCAAGGTTACAGTTGCTCTATGTCAGAGCTGACCCTGAGCACCAGCAGCTAAAGCCCTAGGCGGGGCAGGGAAGAGGTTGCAGAACCTGTTGGTGCACTCAGCACTGTGACAGCCACCTCCTTTCCCATCATCATCTGTCCCCACACCTTACAAAGGTCCAGTGTTGGAGAGGTATTGTGAAATGCCCAGTGAGCAGACACCATCCCCGACATGCCAGATAAACCTTTATGTGTTCAAGGGACGACAATTCAGGGTGTAACACTGCCTAGATGCCCTCAAAAGACTCTTCCTTTGCTGGGATCAAATCAGTGGGGCAACTATACAGGCAGTGAGGTGGCGACATTTCCATCTCTCAAAGATGTTGGCAGTCGCCATGCTCCTCTGGGAGTGTGGCTGAGGCGGGAATCCTGCGCCTGGGGTGGAGGCATGGTCCTGGGTGTGCAGGATAGGGCAGGACAGAGGATGCCACAATGATGAGGTGCCACAGTGATCTGGAGGGGAATGGTCCTATGGGTAATGGTCCTCCTTTGAGTGGTCCTGCCACCAAGAGGGCAGTCACTGGGATGGCTCAGGGCTGGACAGACATCCAGGCTTTGTTGGCAAACTCAAAGGCAACAAAATTATGGGATGCCCCAGGTCCACCAGAGTAGCAGTTTGGGTGGTGCACTCACCCTAGGGGATGGTAGTAAGGGGTAAGTTTCCAACTGTGTCCACAGACATACAGGTTGTGATACCCCCCAAAAATGACCCAGAGCATTGACCAGTTCCAGGGTCTATGAGGGTTTGACATTCACTGTAGTGATGTTGTTTTTATCAACAACACAAATCTGCTGAATAGGTGGCCAAGATTAGTCGCATCTGACCAGTAAACCGTATAGCCTTGCCCAGTCCCCATTGGTGGGGGTTAAGGGATAGGAACCACCATGCTGCAGAGGTGTCAGAGGAACCTGCAAGGCTGAGACCTGCAGGCTGTCCAGAGTCCCCTGCAGGGTCTAGAGGTCAGCCAGGAGATGTGGAAAAGTAGCTGGAGTGGGGCTTCCTCACAGCAGAAGGGAAGCCAAGAGCCAAGGATGACAGCAGCCATCCAATATGAGCTTGTTCCCGCAGCATCCAAGCAAGGAGGGCAGAGCAGGTCCAGTGGGAGTGACCAAGTCCAGCCAAGAGTCCAGCAGATGCCAGACAATTTCTGTAGCAACAAGGAAGCCAAGTCAGCAGGTCAGGATCAGCAAGGGATGAGGCAAAGCATGGACAAGCCTCAAGCATTCCTCAGGCAGCAATGCAAGCTTAAATGCAGCCCCTGAAATACGGGAAGAAGATCCCACATGGGTCTTCTCAGAGCAGCTCCTCACACATATTCCCATCAGAGCATGCTTACCCAAAGCTACGGCTGCAGTGTTACCAGATCATCCTCCAGCACAGGCAACTAAAGCCCCTTCTGAGGGGAAGGGAGGAGGCTGTAGAGCTTAGTAGTGCATGCAAGACCCTGATGAAAGCCTCCTCTTGTTCTTTGCATCCTCTTGTCACACTATATTAACATTTAAGACCAGACACTTAGGCCAAGAGCCTCTCAAGCTGACTGAGATTTGGTGGAGGCTGCAAGGGAGCTGTTTGCAGCTTTGTGTTCCTTTACGAAGAGCCACCCTCTCTCTGTTCCTGCTCCCTCTTCATTGTAAGTCACAACATCTTCAGACTTTAAAAGATGACATCTGCTTAATATTAGAGAACTTTGCTGTTTTGTGGGAACAACGGGACACAGCTCTGGATAAATGTTACGACAGATTTTCCACCAAAGAACCATCATTGCTCCTCCTTTTCAGGCAATGCTGTGGCATCTAAAAAGCATTGACGGGAGGTAATTTAAAAGCTCAGGCATTTTTTTGGCCCACAAATAAGCTAATTGACTATATCTATATCTGTAAATAAAGAAGGTTAGGGCTCATCCTCTGACCTGAGATCAAGCAGCGTGTCAGGGCTCTTGCTGGTATAGCTGACCTCTGCTGCTCCTCTCCCCGCCCAGGACAGGGTGGCTTCTTCCTGCTGCTGGCCAGGAAAAGCTACTGGCCCATGACCTTCTTGGACCATGCCTGGTCAGTCAGCAGAAGCCAACACCACTCCAACAGCAATACCAACAACTGAACAGTATGGATGCCCAGTGTTCACACCAGTGTCTGGTCCTCTTTACTGGTTTGTGCTCCATCTAGTCCTTTGGATTAAGACGTGCATAAATCTTTGCAGAATGTGTTCCTAAAAACTGTTTAATTTTCCTCTCTGATTCCCAACTCAACCAGCTGGTCCAGCCTTACTCCTATGCCAGTATGTGGAAATGCTTTACTTCAAAGAGGGCAGCAATGACCTTGGTTTGCAGGCATCTCACTGTCCCCTGTGGCACTGTCAGATATCAGATAAAGAGACTCTGTGCTTGGTGACAGCTTTTGCCTACCATCCCTGAGCCAGAAGGAATATTCCAATTTCACAGCATGCATTTCCTTTGTTAACCCTTCCCCTCCTGCTTTCAGGGTATCTTTCGTCTTCCTAATCTCCAAGAAAATTCAAATTGGAGGTTATTTTTGCCTAATTAGGAGTAGGAAAATATGCGGTTTTAAAGTGTTCAAAGTACCTCTGTCCCCTGCGAATCTCTAGGACTAGAGAAACAGTATCATCTGTCACCTAAATATACCCTGCTTGTGGCACAGTCACGTTGAACGGACAGGAACGGAGAACTGCAAATTTAAAAAAGCACCTCAGAAGTGGCCAGTTACAATTACAAAGAGGATTTAAGACTGACAGTATCAGCTAGGAACACGAGAGCTAACACTCCTTCTCATATGCCACTCTTTAATGAATCCTAGGGGCAAGTTTAACACAGGAGGAGGGACCGTGGCACTGATGCTTACACTACCTGGTGTAGTGCACCCTGCCCATCCAGTGAGAGAGCAGCAGTGGTGTCACTGCAATGCCCCACATCTGCTTCATGCCTCTGTGTCTGCAGTCAGTCCTGAGGGATGCAAGTAATCTCTTCCTCCTGTCAAATCACGCACATCACAAGATACACAGCACTGAGACCAAGTTGGGGCATTTGATGCATACCCAGTGCGTGGTTTCATGGCCATTAGAGGCTGGATTGCAATACGTGTAGGAGAAGTGTGTATTTTCCAGCATAGCTGTAGTTTATCCTCATAACAGAGTAATGCTGCCTTTGGTACAGACTACATAAACCCACCTGGGTGGGGTATTCTCCAGCTGCTGCTTTGCACTAAAAGGCTGTGCCACCAAACCACCTTTAATCTCACACCCTGCTTAGCTGGATTAAACCTGTCCCAGGCATGCCTGCAGGTTTCAGGCAGACATTCATTTGCAGGCAACTAGAGGCCTTCACTGGTGAGACAGAGAAAACAGCATTTTCTGAGTGTCCCTGGAGCACTTGTCTATGAGATTCACCTGTATCCTTCACCATGAGGGAGAACGCAATGCATTTAGGGAGCTACATGCCATGCACGTATAGCTCCAGGCGGAGTTTAGGGTGGAGGCAGGAATGGGAAGTGAAGAGACTGCCTTCCCACTGTCCCTTTCCAGCCAAACCCTCATCCCAACTTGCATGTTGTCCACACAGCTCCATAGAACCTAAATCCCAGGCAGTCCTTATCAGAAAGATCCATTCTGTCAGTCTTTTTATTCTCTTCTTTCTAGTTACATGGGAAGTGGTCTAAAATGCAGGCAGTTCTTTGCCCAGTATTTAGACAGGAGAAAAGAGTTTACACAGCTTATTTTGAGCCCTGTGATCATTTTCATCAATTTTGCCAAGACCTGTGAAATACATGAGATTTTAAGGTTCAAAATTATGTAATAATGGGAAACCTGGGGAAATCCCGGTTTGCTTTCCAAGGCCAAGAGAATTTCTAGATCTCTTAATGGGAGAGTAGAGCAGTTGTATGAATCCTGGAAAGCATGAAAGAAAAACACCCCAACCTTCTTTACTTTAAAAATCTCATAGACTTTAATTCAGTTTTGGGATTATTTGGGTCTGGGCTCAGGAGACGAGCATCTGGAGATGATGGTGTCACAGACATACACTGGGAGTGGTGCATCAGGAGAAGGTGAGTCACCTGCCACCCAGTTAGTGCCTTTGCTGACGGGGAAAATGAGCAGCTTTGCATCAGGTTAACAGAGTGACTTGTCTTAATAAAGACACATGAAAGAATACCTGAGAAATATGCCCTGAACAATGAGATAACACAGGTTAAACCACTTGTAAGTAGATTTTCTTGGGGAAAAAAAATCCCTTGAGTACAGAAACTATACCGATCTCTTGATTTCTGCAAAAGTACTGTTATTCCACATCAATATTTCACTATATCTTTTCTGCCAAACCTTGCTTCTGCAGCCCAAAATGTGGATGTGAGCAGAAAGCGAAACTTTCACATTTTGCTTCTGCATCATCTACTGCCTCTACATAGTCTGATCAAGAGGTCTGCTTTCTGAGTGATACTCGCACATCATTTGCATACACAGAACAAATACTGGCCAAACAGGAGGATATATAGTGCGCATTAACCAGAGAAGAATGTAGAAAATGACAATGCACTCACATCTACACAAATCCCAGAAGTCAGAGTGCCAGATTCAGAAGTGGTTTCAATTTTGTTTTCTCAGTCTTCCTTCAAAGAGCCCACATTTCACTGCCCTCAGCAAATGATGCTCGTAAATATTGTTTGTCCTAGAAACCTGCCTTTGAGGGTAAAGCTTATCCAACCGTAGAACTACAGCACTCTTGCCATGACTAATCCAAATTAAAGAACATATCTCAGTTGTAGAATATTGGATATCAACAGTGCTTGTAACAGTCCATAAACCTGCAAATGAGAGGCCAAAGCATCAGGAAAACTATTTGGGAAATCTGATCAAATAGGGAGAGAATGAAACAAAAGAGGATCGCCAGCCTCAGGAACAGAGAGCAGGCTGTGTCAACTGAACACGGTGTTTGCTGTAAATAATGCGCTGCATGCAGCCTGACTTTTGCAAACACTGCAATTACTGTCTGGCTGCCCTAAATCTTTGCATTTATCTCAGGAGAATCTATTTGCCGTGTGTGATTTTTCACTGCTCTTCTGCTGAGCTGTTTGATCCTTGGCTGTATTGCTTACACGCTCATTATTTTTATGGTTTCCCTTTTCATTTCCCTATAAGCGGGGCAGAGGGATGAGTGAGTCCATGTGATGGGTCAGTCACAGTTCAGGCAAGCCAAACATCAGAAGGTGTTTTCTGACCGCGAGTTCATCCTGCAATTGTTTGAGACAAGTCAACAGCAGAAGTTGTCTTTAGTGAAGGAAAAATGATGGATATAGTGCTTTGGCAGAGGGGAAAATAGGACAAAAATTAAGAGAGAGATGGTCCAAGTGAGAGGCAGAGACATAGTTTTATTTCAACAAATGAATTGTTTACACCTGAGAATCGAGGGACTCGGTTTGCTCCTGGTTACAGTGTCAGGAGAATTTGACTCGGCCACATCTTGTCAATGCCAGAAGAGAACACATGGGAAAATATGGCCATGTGATTAAATCCCCTCTAATGGAGTTTTCCAATGATTTTCCTTGGCTCATATGTTTTAACCAGACTCGAGTGTATCCAATTCTTGGGTCAGAAATTACATTTAAGACATTTTTCCTACTGTGTGGAGACCTGTTCTGGCCAGATGTTGCCCAGTAGCACTGAAGCTCAACTTTACAGAATGTGGAGGAAATATTTTCTAGTGCAGCTAAGGCCTAAAAGACCAGGAATATAGGTTTGTAGCCATTTCTAGATGAGATTGTTACAAATAGATTTATAGATTTTTTTGGTGGCTTTCTATTGTAAATCAAACATCAATTAGATAATTTTGAGTTAGATAGTGGTTTTGCTTGTAAAATCTTCTTTCTTTCTTTTCTGCTGTATCCTTGATGCAGTTTAATGCTTCTTCTCCCAGAATACGTGTATGTACCTTCAGGAATTCAATGCAACCACTGGCACAGGAAGATCCTGAAGCATTTTTAGGATATAGAAGTAGGATGCGAAAGGCACAGGTGATTTGGAAACTAAGTTTTGTAGCCTTCAAGCTGCTGAATCCACCCTCAGAATCTATGCAGACAGGGGTTTTATGGCTTTTGATTTCTGTTTATAGACACTGTGTGATTAGATCACTCCTTCATTTACCCAGATGCATTAATGCTTCCGCATCTAACTACCGAATTAGATGCTAGCTGGCAGCAATGACTGCATGGCTGGGTTTTCTCTCATTTTCTTCCTTAATTCACCATTAATATTCTGTTAATTTTGACAGTAAAAAGCTTAGTTATTTATTATTACTCTTACAAAGGCCAGGCAGTTACCTCAGATGAATAAGTAACAGATCTGAGCACCAGGACTAAAATTAAGTGTGTAGCAGAACGTAACACAACCAGTTTCTCAGCTATAATTTCCCAAGATCTATGCTCTTCTATTGGAACAGCAACATTGATTTTTCTTTGACCGATAGAGGCACTCAAGTCGATAAGGATACCGTGATACTTCTGCCTGCCAAGCTGCAGGCACAGAATGCCTCACCTAGATGATACCTTTGTGGTTCACGTTCATCCTCCTTAACCTCCTTGATGCACCTGTAGGTGAAGTGCTGTGAAATTCCTGAGCCTCTAGCAGCTTGCTGCCACCAAAAACAGTGCTCCTGCTCTCTCTTCCTTCACTCCCAGCTCATTAGATCAGCAAAAATACAATCAAAGAATCATAGAATATTTGGGGTTGGAAGGGACCTTAAAGATCATCTAGTTCCAACCCCTCTGCCATGGGCAGGGACATCCCACTAAACCAGGCTACCCAAGGCACCATTCAGCCTGGCCTTGAACACCTCCAAGGATGGGGCAGCCACAGCTTGAAGAAGCCACAGCTTCTTTTCAAGCACGTCACCCCCATCATTTACTGAAAACGGGGATTGCCCTGACCCCAGTGCAGGACCTTATACTTGGCCTTGCTGAACCTCATGAGGTTCTCACAGGCCCACTTCTCCAGCCTGTCCAGGTCCCTCTGGATGACATCCTGTCTTTCCAGTGTGGCAACTACACCACTCAGCTTGGTGTCATCTGCAAACTTGCTGAGATTGTACTCAATCTCACTGTCAATATCATTGATAAAGATATTGAATAGCATTGGTTCTAGTATGGACCCCTGAGGGACACCACTCGTCATGGATCTGATATATCTTTCTGGAGTGTGTCTTATGTTTGCGGGTTTGTTTCAGATAAATGCCATAGGTGGAGCAAGAAAAGTGGGGGGAGGGGGGGGACTGGGAAAGGCAGAGAGTCAATAGATGGGTTCACTTGTTTTAGGAAACCTTACTGTGAAAAGAGAATTCAGTTCAGTGCATGGAGCTAGAAAGATGGGTACTTAAATGTATCAGAAGAAAGGGTATGGGGCAAAGGCTATTTACTCCCATAAAACCTTGGCTGAGCAATGGAGAGGTTAGTGCTGAGGGAGATTTCTCCCTATCCTTATTAATAAGGATTAATAGCCTTCTCCTCTTCCCTCAACACCCTAGCCCACCAGGAATTCCACTCTGGTTATACCAAGTGCCATCTTGATATATGTGCAGGCTCCGTTTTGGAAATCTCCACGTGGTTTCGTTTATGGCTGGTCCTAATTTCTTGCCCTGAGAGGGAAGTTTTGTCATGTACTGTAAGGGGAGCAGAACTGGAGGCTCACTACTCCCTGACTTGACGCATTCTCCCATCATTCTCTTGGTCTTCATTGCGAAACTGCCCTTGCCCCTGTATTTTAAACAAATTGTACTGAAAGATGTCACCATTACCGTCTTTATATTGCAGAAGTTCAATGTTAAAAGTGCAATTACAGTGTATTTTAAATCCAAAGCAATTACCGTTTGTTTATAGCAACAATTGCAATCCATAAAACGAATATGCCAGCACAATTGATGGTATATCTGCAGTCATTAGCATGCTGGTAAAGGAGAACAAACCTACGGCATTCTAGCCTGCATTTCAAGTGGGAGCTAGAGTAAATAGCAAGCCTTTTTATTTACATTTTGGAAGCTAGAACTGAGAACCTAAAGTAAATACCAAACCATTCTATTTGTATGTTTACATTCAGGTTTACTTTAAGCTTCTGCCTTATCCTAAGACAAACTCTTCCTATGCAGAGGCATAAGCAAGATTCTCTCTAGATCATGCTGACCATTTTATATATATCTCTGTCCACCAAGATCTTTTAGCATTGAATTAAGTGAGACCCAAGCTCTGAATTCCCAGCACAAGTATTTTGTGGTTGTTGCAGAAAAAAGAAATTGTCATTCCCAGAGATTCTGTCTGACAGTGATCAGTGTTGAGTCTTTTAGAAGACAAATAAATCCTGCTTTCCAACCTTCTCTGTCCCCAAGTTCACACAATACACTTAACTGTTCAGTCCAGAAAAATAGCATCTTCCTGACCTTAGCTGATCATAATTGCATATGACTTTATTTATAGCAACCTTTACAGTTATCTTGATGGTTATAACTAATGCTGCTACCACGAGGCACGGCATATTTTATTAATATTCCTCTCTAAATTCACTGTGCCAACCGAAGACTTCTGGCAATCCTTCACTCCCCAGCAAGTTCCTCCTATAGAAACCTCCCACTTCTCTGCAGTAACTCCCTGCATAAATCCATCCATCTCCCTCTTCCAATAATCCTGCCCGTATCCACAAGCCAGAATTTCCTCGTGTCCTCTGTTGTTACCAGATCTTCTGTTCATTAAGCTGGCAATGTGCACTCACAGCCTAGAAGGCCACGGTATCTGGGGTCGCATCAAAAGAATCATGCCCAACAGGTCAAGGGAGGTGATTCTCCCCCTCTTCTCCACTTTTGTGAGACCCCACCTGGAGTCCTGTGTCCAGTTCTGGAATACCCAACAAAAGAAGGATATGGAGCTGCTAGAATGGGTCCAGAGGAGGCCACAAAAATGATCAGAAGGCTGGAGCACCTCTGCTCTGAGGACAGGCTGAGAGAGTTGGGGTTGTTTGGCCTGGAGGAGAAGGCTCCAAGGAGACCTTATAGCGTCCTTCCTGTACCTAAAGGGGGCTACAAGAAAGCTGGAGAGGGACTTTTTCCAAGGAAGGAGGAAGATTTAGATTAAACTTTAGGAAGAAATTATTCACAATGAGGGTGGTGAGACACTGGCACAGGTTGCCCAGGGAAGTTGTGGATGCCTCCTCCCTAGAAATGTTCGAGTCCAGGTTGGATGGGGCCTTGAGCAGCCTGGTCTAGTGGAAGGTGTCCCTGCCATGACAGGGAGTGGAACTGGATGAACTTTAAAATACCTTCCAACCCAAAACATTCTACAATTCTATGGGGTTTGCCCCAGTTTCAGAGGCAGGTAGCTGTTCCCTTTTGCTTCCTCTGATTTATTGAGAATTACACGCCTTGCTGCAGCCATGGCTCTGCCAGCCACTCGGCTTTTTTCCTTATTGGCACAGTTCTTGCTATTATCATTCTGCTTTGGAGCCTCAGCTGCAGATTCACAGATTTAACAGCAGAACAAATTGCTATATCAATTAGTTAGACTTCCTAGATCGTGAGAACCATTACATTTCACCTCGTTATCTTTGCATTGTGAATGGAATTGTTTATTTTTAAAGCACTGCCAGCTGTCTAAATTTAGATGTACCTGAGATGGCTTTGTGCAGAGTCAGCTTGGCTGCAATATGATTTACTGGTTCAGGAATGGCAGTGCATACAAATGGATCTGCACTTGTTCTGGGGCCAATTTGGACCTACAAGCAACGCAGTTGCCTTGGAACAGTGCTGAGCCTGGGTTAGTAAACCTCTGCCAGAGCTCAGCTGGCTCTGCCTGGAAGCAGCTCAAGCATCTCTGCGCCACATATCACACTCCTTGAAACAGTAATTTTGGGAAGATAGTGACAAGGTGTCCTACTGGTGCTACGTGAAGTCATTTCTGGCTCAGCACAGCAAATTGTCTCCAATAAATCTCTGCTGGTGGCAGGCTGGTCTGCAGAGCTGCTTTGATGTCTCTGCTTCATAGCCCCAACATGGTCAGGGCCCTGCACCTCTTCTGGTTTTGTACATTTGCATCGCAGCTGAATTAACAAACCTTCCTGCAGCCCACTGTGCTGGCATCCATGGTGCAGAGATGTCCACGCTGTCTGAGCTAAAACTAATAAGCTCTGAAGCACCTGAGCTGACTCTGTTTCAAGCATTTCAAGCATGTTGTGCTGCATAACGGAGTGTTCTCAGATGGTGCTTAGGGAGATTGTTGAGCTGTAGTTTACACATCTTTAATGCAAAGGTAAAAAGGTAACTTAAACTTTAGAGATAAAAAAAGAAAAGGAAAAAAAAGCTAGGGGAAAGGAGATATTGTGCCATTTCCCCCTCAAAAAGCCATTAATTAAATATCAGTTCAGATCAGAGTGGATCTGGGGATATTATATTGCTGCTGCCTTCTGCATTAGGTATGATTTTTTACTTTATTTCCCACTTGTTCAGTCCCAGTTTTTATTTCTAATCCCTGCCTCAGTGCCACTTCTGAATAACGGCAGGCTTTTAGGCAAAATTGCCTTATTTCTTTTACTGACATAAGGCCAATACAGGTTGTCAAAGCACCTACCAAGAGACCTTTGTGGTCATCCACTCCAACACCTCATAATTTAATAAAAAACAAGAGACAACAGGCACAGAGAAACAGATGTGAAACTGCAAGAACTGTCTAATTTTATTGTGAGGGTAAATCCTCACTTGTGTTGCTGTTATGTACCATGGCCCGCTCATGGTTTTCATGTAAGACTCCACATTCTCCACATTCAAAACCAGACGTCGTGTCATTAACTTCTGCACTTCCCTGTGGCACCAAGTTTCACTCATTGATTATATGCTGCATAAAACAATCTTTTTTTGACCTAATTTGAGTATTATTGAATGAGTAAATCAAGTCTGATATGAAGTACACTTCATCCTTCAGATAAATAACAGGTTTGATTACTAGCAAGACTTCATTTTCTTTCCATAGCCTTAAGTTATAAACCCTGAAGTCAATAGAGAAAAAATTACTTGCGTTGGGGTTTGGATGAGGTCAAACGTCATCTTGACATCTACCCAATACACCAACCCACACGTCAAACATCTGACATTTATTGGTTAAGCAAATATAAACTCATCAACCTCTCTTCCTACGAGCAGTGAAAAAAGAGAAAAATAGAGATATTTTGGTCAAATTGTTTGGGGAGAACTCAGATACTAACAAAGAGGAGCAAATAAGCAGCTGGGTAGACAGGAAGATTGTTGAAGTAGGAATCAGCCTAGAGGAGCTGGGAGAACTATAAAGAAAACTACATTAAATAGTGTTCCAGCTTCTGAACTTGCTCATATTCAGGTTTCATGACAGCATTTGCTTTTTAATGTTTTCTGGATGAACTGTTGGCACTGCTGATTTTTATGCCATATCAGCCAGCGGGTCTGAAGCTGTTTGTTTATCTAGGGAGGCCACAGGCAGGTGGAGGAGGAGACCTCAAGTCTCTCAAACCTGACCTGCCTCTTGGCAACTGGCTGACTTCATTTCCAGTTTCACCAAACTGCTGCTAATAATCTGCGTTCGTCTGTTTAAAGCCCCACACACTAGTTCACATGAAACGTGGGTGTCAGGACCTAAAGAAGCATTACGTGCAGGAATATACCCTGCCCCATTAAACAATTTACCACAAAATGAATTAATGGTTTGCTTATATTTCTGTCACACTGGGACAGCCATTAAGAAATTCTGTTATTAGATGGCTCCACCTACTCATGTCAGGGATGGAAAGACTCCCACAGCTTTAGGGCAGGGTGGGGGAAAGCTCAGTAGTCCTTTAAGAAGTGTGTTAGTGGCTCAAGTATTAATTGCGTTATGGTTTCCCAGGAAATTCCTGGGAAAAGGGCAGCATAAATGAGGAGAACCACAGAGTGTTTGGATACATGAGGTTACAAATTCCCCTATAGCCTGTCTGGCGATACCTGTGTCCCAACATCAATGGACCTTTTCGGCAAAAGCAAGTGCTAGGAAAAAGGTTTTGCATGAGACATAAATTTCAGCTATGAGGCAGCTGTGTAAGAGTCTTAAGAATTTGTTAGAGGGGAAAAAGAGACCGAAATTTGTTGGACATGGCTCACATATGGGTGGCTACAATCTGGTTTACTCCTGTGCCCCTGCCTCTATGGAGTTATTAATGACTTCGTTAGTATGTTAGCAATTGTAAATACAAGCTTTCTTTACTGTTACCTAATGTTCTGTGAAAGAGTGATTTCAAAAGATCCAGCTTTCCATTTCTATAGGCAGGCTTGCTGGCTGCTCAGGCACTGGACTCTGGGGCAGACGAAGAGTGACAGATTGTTTCTCGAGTAACCTTCACAGGCTCTTTGAGGAGCTGTTAATGGGAATGTCACTGTCAAAGGCAGCCACTAGTGACAGCCTACATGCCTCAGTCCCCAGATCTCCTGCTGCACTTGGAACATACTCCTCTCTACATCCTTTAGTCTTTAGTTCCTAGTTTACTCAGTTCTGTCAAAATAGGAACCATTAACTACTTCTAAGGCTCTATAAAAGCCTGGAGTTTTAATGATTTTCATAATGCAGACATGAACTTCTTTCTAGCCGTACACAGATCTCCAACATCTTGGCGTTCAACATATGGAAAAACGTCAGATATTACTGTGATGGTGTGGATTTTGATCAGCAGCCTAGAGCTGACACATTTGACTGTTTACTACTGATCATTAAGCTATTTACTTCCCTTTAACATGCTAAACTCCCTTTAACATGCTAAACTCGGGATTCAAATGCTGACATGGGTGGTTTTTAATTAAGCACCTTTTTACTGTTTAAATTGCTTAGCAGATAACTAACAGTCTGTCGGCTTTTCTCTTCTTGTTTGCTCAGTAGCCAGGCTTTTCATAATTAAAGCCCTTCTTCAGTCATTCTGGTCTGCAATATTTACTCTTCAGAAGAAAGGGTTTTGCATGACTGAATGACCGAAGGAAACACTTCAGGTGCTTCTCTGTTCTTCAGTAACACAAGATTTTAAACTTAACTCTAGAATTTTCTGCCTCTCTTCTCCACCGTCTCTCAATGTTCAAAACTTCAGTGACCCTTGTGAACAGCTCTGAGTTGATTCTCCTCATGGTGCCAACTCTTTGCATCCCTTCTCACCAGATGAGAACCCGCACAGAGCAGCCACAGAGTAAGAGTTTGAATAAGCAGCTGTAAATTTGTCTCACGGAAGCATCGCCCTCATAACTGCTACACCCCAGATAATGAAAAGCTATGTTGAAAATTCCTCCTCCTCCTTAACCGACTAATGTGTGTGCAGATCACAAATCAGGTAGGAAAACATTCAGCAACCAAGGAACAGACCAGAGGCTTTCTAGACATCAGGCCCTCTATAGTATTAGTTAATGAAATACAACTGTAATGGCAACATCTGAAAAAGCGTCAGAAAGAACTGACCCACGGCTTGTTGCTCATCAAAAAAGCTTGTTTACAATTCCAGACTCAGGTTCTATGCATGGAATTTGCAAATAGATAAGGAAAAGCCTCTGTAAATACCTAAGCTAGTTGGTTTGAGCTTTCATCACCACACCAGGCTAATAATTATTAGTGCAATCAAAGATGCTTTGGAAAATAAAGGCTGTGTCCTAATCTAAGCTGTTTTATCCGGATGTACGTGTAAGCTGCAGAACTGCTCAGCAGTGGCTTTTGAACCCTCCTGCTTTTCAAACTCCTGCAGCCAAGCATGCTCTGTCTCTGAACAGAACACAACTTCTAGCCAGGATTTGTCAACATGAATTCTTGGGCATAAAATATACCACTAAGAAATCTTTAAAGTTGATCTGACATAGAATAAAGCTGGATCCACTGATCTTGGTGCAGGCAAAAGTTGCCTATAGAATTAGAACACAGCCAGAAAAATTCTAGCCTTTCGTTTCACAAATTGATGGCTTTTCACACACTGGTATTACACAGAAGCAATTATCCATCCATAACTATACTGCTTTGCCACACAAGCCTTAATCCCTCTCCAACAGCCGACATCTATAGTCACTGAAATCAATGGGGACTTTGTCACTGGTTTCAATGGGCACAGGATGTTACCAGAGCAGCATCTGCAGCCGTTTCCAGATAGGAACACCAGGAAAAATCCTCATTTGTCACTAAATGTTTCACATTCCAAAAGACTGGCCACAGATGCGCGTTGGAAACTTTTGTTTGGAATATGTCTTTCTTCCACCAATCTGCAAATTCATCAGCTCTTGTACTAGAGATGATCTTAAGAGCATAATCTCTCAGGGGATCAGAACTAGTTTCTAATTTGCTTATTAAAATAATTAGGGCTTGCAAATAAATTTTATTGCTTACAATCTTTGCTATTCACATGAAATGCAAGTACCACATATCCATGATTTTTTGAGACTCCTTATTTCTTTGCTCATCTGCCTTCAGCAAATTCACATTCTGAAAACAGAAAAGCAAGAAACTACAAGTGAGACAGAATTTAAAAACAAACCCAAGCCCATAAAACCCCAAACATGTGATATTTATTGTTCGAGAAGAAGAAAGAAATCAAGGAGACGTGTTTTCAAATTTTAATTTGGGAAAGGAATTCCTGTGGACTCAATTTCTCTTAGCTTTGTGTCTCAGCTTAAAGTGAGGCAAATAATACCCTTCTACTTTGTAAGAGCATTTCACAGCTAAATAATTTAGGGCCAGACTGTGCTACATTTTTTTCACGTTGTGTGATAGCTTGCCATGCAAGTATCCCCAAAGGACCCACAAACCTATGTGACAACTCCAAAGACAAGGCTTCCTTAGGGACCACTTGCACAATCACGTTATTAGATGTAATAAAGAATGACAGAATCTAGCTGTTAAAACTTCACAAGATGCTCAAATACTGTAGAGACAGCAGCCCTTAAAGCTATAGATAAATGAAATCTAAACCAATACCACTTTGTTGCATTCCTAATGTCTAAAATATCTGTGGATTTCAGTATTGCTGCTATTTATGCTCAGCACATTTTGGTTTTTTAATCTAAAACCTCAGAATTTCTCCTCAGACAAGGATGTAGCTGCAGATGCTGCTGCCAGGTAAAATTACTAAAGTGAGTTCTCATTTGCACAGCTTTTGGAAAGCATTTGAGCACAGTTAACTTCTCAGGCACTGCAGATGGAGTAAGACCGTCCACACTGCTTAGAAAGTGACAAAACTTCTTTCTGGAAGTAATAAAAGGCTATTTTTTTCACATCTCATGGGGAGGCTGTGGGTTAACTTGAGGCTGTACAAAGGCTGTGGGGATGGCACAGTGTATACAGTGTGTATGCTGTGCTAGAGGTGCTGCTTTCCTCTGCCTTCCCAGGGATCCCATCTCTGTAAGGATAGGAACAAAGTTACAAAATTAATTACATAAATTCACAGAATCATTACGGTTGTGAAAGACCTCTAAGATCATCTAATCCAACCATCAGCTCAACACCACCATGCCTACTAAATTATACCCCGAAATACTACATTTACACATTCTTTTGAACCACCTCCATAGATGTTGACTCTAACACTTCCCTGGGCAGCCTGTTCCAATGCTTCACCACTCTTTCAGTAAAGAAATTTTTCCTGGTATCCAATTAAAATGCTATTTTAAGCTGCTGGGCATCCCAGCGTGAGTAATTTGGCCTGAAGGATGTAGTAGGCTGAAGATTTATACCCCCAATACTCATTCCTGAAGAGTTTGACACATCAGTTGCTGAAGTTACCACTTCCACACTCTGGGATGGTCCAACATCCCAAACTCACAGAAAAAATAACCTATAGCCTGCCACGATAATTAAAATCTCTTTGGGTGAAGTTTTCTTGGGCCTTAAACCACAGCTGAGTAAGTTTCTATGGCGCTGAGGCTCCATAAGGGCCAGGATCACCCCTGATGGCCCCCGAAGCAGCTTTGTTCCTGTGTAGAAGGGATATGGCTTCAAGTTGCCCCCCAAAATTTCTTCCTAATATCTAATCTAAATCTTCCCTCTTTCAGCTTACAACCATTACCCCTAGTCCTATCACTGCACTCCCTGATAAAAAGCCCCTCCCCAGCTTCCCTGTTGGCCCCCTTTAAGTACTGAAAGGCTGCTCTAAGGTCTCCCTGGAGCCTTCTTTTCTCCAGGCTGAACAACCCCAACTCTCGCAGCCTGTCTTCATACAGGTGCTCCAGCCGTCGGATCATCTTCACGACCTCTTCTGAACCCGTTCCAGTATCCGTTCTATAACAGTTCCATATCTTTCTTATGTTGAAGATTCCAGAACTGGACGCAGGACCGCAGGTGGGGTCCCATAAGAGAGGAACAGAGGGGCAGAATCCCCTCTCACACCCTACTGGCCACATTTCATTCGATGCAGCCTAGGATATGTATTGTTCCTAGTGCCTGCTCCCCAGCACGGGATAAGAGCCCTGAGGGGCTCATCCTTCCATGCTCAGAAGCGGAGCAGAGCCCCCAGCCCTCAGTGATGCAGACTGCAAACCCCCAGTGTGACAGACCCCCCAGCTCTCTGTAGCCCCCAATCCCTCAGCGCAGTAGACCCCCAACTCTCTACAGCCCCCAGCTCCTGGGGGAACAGAACCCCAATTTCTCTGCAGCCCCCAGCTCTCAGTGGAGCAGACCCCCAACTCTCTACAGACCCAGCACTTGGGGGAACAGAACCCCAATTTCTCTGCAGCCCCCAGCTCTCAGTGGAGCAGACCCCTATCCCTCAGTGCAGCAGACCCCCAACTCTCTACAGACCCAGCACTTGGGGGAACAGAACCCCAATTTCTCTGCAGCCCCCAGCTCTCAGTGGAGCAGACCCCTATCCCTCAGGGCAGCAGACCCCCAACTCTCTGCAGCCCCCAGCTCTTGGGTGAACAGAACCCCAATTTCTCTGCAGCCCACAGTGGAACAGACCCAATCCCTCAGCGCAGCAGACCCCCGACTCTTTGTAGCCCCCAGCTCTTGTGGGGAACAGAACCCAGATTTCTCTGCAGCCCTCAACCCCCAGAGGAGCAGATCCCAATCACTCAGTACAGCAGACCCCTACCTCTCTGCAGTCCCCAGCTCTCGGGCGAACAGAACCCCCATTTCTCTGCAGCCCCCAGCTCTCAGCAGAGCAGACCCTAATCCCTCAGTGCAGCAGACCCCCATTTCTCTGCAGTCCCCAGCTCTCAGGGTAGCAGCCGCCCATCCCTCAGGGTAGCAGCCCCCCACCTCTCTGCAGCCCCCAGCTCTTGGGGGAACAGAAACCCCAACTCTCTGCAGTCCTCAGCCCTACGTGGAGCAGACCCCAATCCCTCAGGGCAGCAGACCCCCAACTCTCTACAGCCCTCAGCTCTTGGGGGAACAGAACCCCCATTTCTCTGCAGCCCCCAGCCCTAAGTGGAGCAGACCCCAATCCGTCAGCGCAGTAGACCCTCACCTCTCTACAGCCCCCAGCTCTTGGGAGGGAACAGAACCCCAATTTCTCTGCAGCCCCCAGCCCTCAGTGGAGCAGACCCTAATCCCCAAGTGCAGTAGACCCTCAACTCTCTACAACCCCCAGATCTTGGGGGAACAAAACCCCAATTTCTCTGCAGCCCCCAGCTCTCAGTGGAGCAGACCCCTGTCCCTCAGTGCAGCAGACCCCCAACTCTCTACAGATCCAGCACTTGGGGAACAGAACCCCAATTTCTCTGCAGCCCCCAGATCTTGGGTGAGCAGAACCCCCATTTCTCTGCAGCCCCCAGCCCTATGTGGAGCAGACCCCAATCCCTCAGCGCAGCAGACTCCCAACTCTCTGCAGCCCCCAGCTCTTGGGAGGGAACAGAACCCCAATTTCTCTGCAGCCCACAGTGGAGCAGACCCCAATCCCTCAGCGCAGCAGCCCCCCAACTCTGCAGCCCCCAGCTCTCAGTGCAGCACCCCTCATCCCTCAGAGTAGCAGCCCCCGCTCCCCCTTCCCGCGGGGAGGAGCCCCTCCTGCCCCTCCCTGAGGCCGCGCGGGGGGGGGCGGGGCCGGGGCGGAGCGATGGAGCGCGCCCGGTAATGGCGTTCGGGGCGGGGGGAGGAAGAAACAAAGCGGCGGAGGTGCCAGGTGAGGCAGGGAGGTGGGATGAGATTGGTGATTAGTGCTGGTGGGGACTCTTCTCTCCTCGCAGAGGCTGTTTGTGAGCGGGGTGGGCGCTCCCCGAGGGTGAATTTCCCTCCCACCCCCCCCCAAGCCCGGGGGCGGTGCGGTGTAACCGGACCCTTCGGAGCGGTGGGAGGGAGTTTGGATGGGTTGGGAGGGAGTTGGAGGGGTTGGATCCGGGAGGGTGATCTGAGGAGCCTCTGCTTTTGTGTTGCAGGTGGCCAGGAGGCGCCATGGGGGTGCAGGACCGGCCCCAGTGCTTCTTCGAGATCGAGATCAACCGCGAGCCAGGTGAGACTGCGGATCCGGAGTGACTCCGGATAAGGGAGCCACCCCCCTCGGATCGGGAGCGACCCCCAAGAAACGCGCAAACCCTGTAAATCTGGAGGGAACCCCCGAATAAGGGCGCAAACCTCGTGAATCCATAGTGAACCCTCTGAATAGGGAGCGATCCCCCCAGGATAAAGGAGAGACTCCTGGGCTGTAAGAGGCAACCCCTGGATTAGGGAGAAACCTCCTGGATCGGGAGGAAATCCCTCTTTGGGAGCAAATAAGGTGGGAACTCATGAATAAGGGTGCAAACCCTCCGGAGTGAACCCTGTGAATGGGGAGCGACCCCCTCTTCCGGATAAGGGAGCGACTCCTGGGCAGGAAGGGGCAACCCTGGATTAGGGAGAAACCTCCTGCATCGCAAGGAAGCCCTTGTTCAAGAGAAAAGCTCTGGATAGGGCAGGAACACCCGAATAAGGGTGGTGAATCCGGAGTGAACCCTGTGAATGGGGAGAGATACCCCCCCCCGCCCCAGGATAAGGGAGCGACTCCGGGGCAGTAAGGGGCAACCCCTGGATTAGGGAGCAACCCCTTGGATCGCAGGGAAGCTCTGGCTTGGGAACAAAGCCCTGGATAGGGCAGGAACCCCCGAATAAGGGCTCAAACCTTGTGAATCTGGAGTGTACCCTGTGAATTGGGAGCGACTCCTGGGCAGGAAGAGGCAACCCTGGATTAGGGAGCAACTCCCTGGGTGGGGAGGGAACCCATGGATAGGGCAGGAACCATGTGAATTCGGGAGCACAGCCCTGAATCAGGAGCAGACTCTAGATAGGGAGCAAACCCCTGGATGGGAAGCAGATCCTGAATTTTTGGGAGGTTTAACATATTTCCACTTTAATCACTGACTCAGCAATGAGCTCGGCCACGGATGTGCTGTTGCCTGGTCACTTTTTAGTAACTTCTGATGTTTACTAGGATGTTGGATGCTCTTGGGTTGTATTTTTATCTGCCTACACAGAGACAAGAAATTCCTAAGGCTCCCACTGACGCTGGGTTTTGGAGATTAAAAGCATTCTGTGTGACAAGAGCTCTCTGGTTGCGTGTCACACATTTGCAGTTGTATAAACTGAGGAAAACTAGGGCATGTTGGGAGGGAGCTGGAGAGGTGCTTCAAGAGGTGTTTTTAATCATGGTGTAATTAAGCTTGGGGGTCCATCAGAGTTAAATGAGTCCACCAGAGCTAAATCAGGCCTCCTTCAGCTCAGACCGAGCCTTCTAAACCTCCAGGAAGAACTGATGAGGTGTCTTGATTGAAAAAAAAAAAAACAATTAACAAATAATCCATCTCTCCACTCACGTTTTCTCAGTGAGAAGTGTAATCGCCCTTAAGTGGCAGACTGAGTTTTAATCCTGGAATAGCTGCTTGATTCCCTCTTCTGTTTCCCCACTTGGTAAAAACGGTTGTATGGATTTACTCACTCGTCTTTTGGAACATGAATTAATCTGTGCATATGAGTTATCTTGTGTATACTCTGCTTTATATTGCTGCTATCTGTCTCCAAAAAAAAGAATAAATATGATGGCTTCATCATGCTTTCACTTTCATTTTCTGCTTCAGTGTTTCTCTGAAAGCCTTTGAAATAAGAGTTTGTATTTCTGCATTTTCAAATTTCAGTTGCATTTAAATAGGACTGTAACCCATTTAGCTTACCTTTTATTTTCACCAAAAAGACAGGTTCAGTTCTAACTTCAGTGACCTGATAGGGCATATCTATAAATCTGTTGCTATTCTGACTCCTGTTTGAGTCATTTCAACTAACATGGCCTTTTATTGAGTACTTTTATTGAAGAGAAAAATGTTAATATAAATGGAGTTTTAACGTTTTCTGTTGCTTTAAATTCAGATTTCCTGTGGAATAAGACTACTAAAAATGTTCTAGGTTGGCTGGGTTTGCAGTTGCATTTTGATGGAATTGATTTATAGCAAAGACAGTTCATTCTTTATTTCGTTTCCTTATAATCTTTGTTAGGGTTTTTTGTTTTGACTCTCCATCTGAAGAATCTCTCCTTGTGCTGTTTTCTTTTGCCCTTCCTTTATGCACCCGTTACTGCTCCCATTTCAGTGTAATTCTTGTTGCCTGCCTTGTCCCCTTGTCAGCCGTGTGCTGTGCATCTGGAGTGGAAGTGGATTACGTTGTTTTCCCTTGCATCTCTTTGGGTTTGATGACTGATAGCAATGTCAAGAGAGAAATTGCAGCGTTGGTGCTCTTGGTGCTGCAGAGCTTTCCTTACCTGAAGCAGGCACAGGGGCTTTGGCTCTGTTAGTGTCTGTATTTATTTTCTCTTTAATGTAACAGGAATCTCACAGCTGTATATCAGATTCAGAGCCCCGCTGGGTTTATTGCACCTGACTAATGACTTGTATTTTTGTAGGAAAATGTGCCAGTTTCTGAAATGTCAATGAAGGGACTTGTGTGTAATCTGGTTATACTGTTTTATTCTAGTGTTTATTTATTAATTCATTGTGCAACTATGTCTTGGGATTTAAGGTTATATTTAAGAAGCATAAATGTTGCTCTTCAGCTGTAAGATGACCTTCAAAAGCTGAATCGACTGTGAATGATAAAGCGGTGCTTCCAGATGACATGAACCACTAACTTGGAGAGATGTACTCTCTTGCTGATACTAGGGAGGTAGGGAGGTAGTAATGTTAACTTTTAAACTGCCAGCAGATTTCCAAATTAACTTTTTTTTTTTTTTTTTACTTTAGCACTATTAGTTGATCTACTTGGTCTTTTTTCTTTTTTATAGAATCATGGAATGATTTAGGTTGGAAGAGACCTTAAAGATCATCCAGTTCCACCTCCCTGCCATGGGCAGGGGCATCTCCCACTGGATCTGGTTGCTCAAAGCCCCATCCAACCTGGCCTTGAACACCTCCAGGGATGGGGCATCCGTGGCTTCTCTGGGCAATCTGTGGCAGTGCCTCACCACCCTCACAGTTTATATGTAGGGAGAAAGAAGTGGGGAAAAGAACAACCACACATTTTGTTGCTAGCCTATAAATAAGACATTGCCCTTGCCCTGTCTACTCTGAAAAGCTGAACTGATAGCTCTCCCCAGAATGCAGAGAATAAGAGGACAAGCCTCTCGCAGTGCTGCAGACATCTCTCCGCCTGTGGAATACGAAACTGTGTCATTTTTAACAGTGTGGGTTGCTTGGAGTCCAAAAACGTTTCTCCACAGAGCTGCCAACTCTTAGGTTTCCCTTTACAGACTTTGCTTACCCAGCATTTGTTAAGATACCTGTGGCAATCAAAAATAGGAGAGCAGCGCACAGACTGGATGAGAAGGATCTGGAAACAAGAGAGGGGATGGGGCTGCAGAGTTTGCATTAGTTCTACTCTTCAACTAGATCCCTGCAAAAACACAGGGTGAATACTGGAGCTTTGGCTGTGCTTTCAGAAGCTTTATTACAGCTTTTGTGTATGTGTTTTCATTTTTAGCTGCAGAATCTTGGGATAAAACTTGATGCCTGCGTGTATGAGCCTCTTGCAGTGGGGCAAGCTTCGTAGGCTTTGTGGTTTTTAAGTCTAAATTTAGGTCGCTTTTAGTTGCCTGATAAGCATTTTTTTTATGAATGCATGTTGTGGTTCTTAATTTTTAAAGAGCAAATGGAGTCTTAATTAAGAATAAGCATATGTTTTGATACGGGCACAGACAGCACCTCTTTTGGTTGCCCCCTACCAGTGGATTTGGACGCAGCATGCACATAGGAGTAAACTCCTTGCAGTATTCCAGGAACTTTTGGATGACAGCAGATGCCTATTTAAATAATTCTGTCTTTACTCTGTGGTGTCAAATCTATGTAGAGTTTCAGTCTTTCAGGTACCGTGATACTTAGAACAGATGTCCAGCTAGGATGTCCATAACGTAGTCTGCTGCTGGATTAGTTTGTGTGGCAATCCAAGTTTTTTTCATGCATTGCCTCTTCCCAACCCCCTCAACTGGCTTTATCCATCATTCAGTATGTTATAATTACTAATTTTTGCTTTGTTTCATTCTTATTCTTGAAGATTTTTCCTTTTTCTCATCTTTTGTTTTACTTTTATTTCCTCTCATCTTCTATTATTGTTTGTCCCCTTGCTCACTTTATCATCCAGCTTTAGTTTCCTTCCTTACTGGGGTATGTTCCTTCCTTCTCAGTCTGTTCTTTCATTACTTCTCTTTTCTAGTTACTTGCCTGAAGTTCAGTGTATTTTGGGATTTCAGCTGCTGTGAATTCATGTCAAATAAGCTCGACTGCAAAAGTCCTTGTAGTACTGTGCCTGGATTATTAGAACTAGAGATGCCTTACGGGCTTTTGTCACCCTTCCTGAAGACAGGAACTGTTCTCAACTGGCTTCCTATTATCCTTTAGGCTTTTGAAACCCAAAAATTGTAGATCAGCAGAAAATAGATCAGCACTTTTGTCTGTGAACTGATGGCAAGATCTGGTTGAGTGTGTAACAGCAGGAGCCGAAGGGTGTGCTGTGTGTGGGACCCCATCAGAGAATGTGGAAGGGAGGTGAGATATAGACTGGAAGGGAACCGGTTTAATAAAAATCTTAATTCAATCCAGATTGTTGTCAGTGCAGGAGGAAATGTCCTAAAGACTTACCTGGGGGTCTAGAACAAATTGGATTGGTACAAGGAAGACCAGACTGATCAACCTTTTCTTCCTGGAGAAGAGAAAGTGTAGCCTTTCACTTGTGTACCTCTGTGAAACTGGAGACAGTAAATAGGTGTTGTGTGTAGTCCTAAAATATGTTTGCTTTTGTGGAGAGTATGAAAGATTGGAATGGAGGGAGCTTCAGGGAGTATTTATGGAAGACTGGGCTTAGTAGAGAGCTGGGGAAAGAAGTTTTGGGGATCTTTCCTTGCAGAGAGCGTCAGGTGGGATAAGGAAGCATTAGCAAAGGGTTAATGTGTGAAGACTATAAGTCTCGGCTTAGGGAAGCCAGGACATCCATCCTTATAACTGGTGCTTCAAATAAAATCTGTTCTTTTTCCATGGTAGGGTTTTATTTTTCTTAAAACTGTGGCTATGTTTCTACTTTAAAGCAGTCTTTTTAAACTTATATGACTTAGGGCTCACAAATTCAGAAATAAGTGAATTAATAACATCAAAATACGGTCATTTTAGTGAGCCATTATTTAAACCTATATGCAAATCTATCCAGGCCTTTGGACCCCTGATAGACTTCCTGTCGTCTGCAAGGGATATGCATCGCTGTCTTAGTGGTGGTAATCCCTGCTTTCTCCTTCAGCAGGATATTACTGTTGATATAGAAGGAAAAGGCCTGCAACAGCTTCTTACTAGTTTGCTCTAAGAAGTCAGAAATAGACAAAACCAATATATGCAAATTTAATTTTGAATAACTAGGTTTATCTTGGGAGTGTCTGTCTGAAATTGACACCTTAATGGCTCAAACATAACATAATCTAGCAAAGCAGTTTGTCTTACATGGAAAAACACGTTCAAGCAATACATGTTTGTCTCCTGAGGCTGTTTCTAAATAGTTAAGCAGCTAAATTGGAGGAAATTGCTGGATAAACATTTGAAATCAATGATTGCTTTGATAAGCTTTGCTAGCAGAAGTCCTTATTACAGTGTAGCATGGATATTTCTACCCTGACTTTTTACCACTTAATTTGAGTCATGTGCTAGTTCTTCCTCAGCTGAAGAATTGATCAGGAATTCAAAACGAAACAAAAAAGGGTTTTCATCTCTCAGTTTGAAAATAGTGTTCTAAAATTGGGTTATTTTTGATCATTAAGCCTTCTCGTTTCTGTAATTGATATTGCTCATTAGCTACAGATAGTGCTTTATGAAATCAAACTTCAGAACATCTTAGATTTTACATTATGCGTCACTTACTGTGTGTAATTACCAGTAATGTGAATACTTCTTTCATCACTCTAATTTCTATCAAAAATATTTTTAAAAAGCAAGATATAAGCATGCTAACAAATAAGAATACTTTATCAAAGTGTTGTTTGATGAATAACAGGCAAATGTTATGTTATGGTTGGATACGTTTCTATGGTGTTGGCTAGCACTGAAAGTAATGTACTATCAGATCTACACTGTGGTACAGGAGAATCACTCGTCTGTTGAGAACAACACTAAATCAAAGTGTCCTGCCTGCTGATGCATTAAAATAAAGATTTTAATAGTTTGTATAACTTCCTCGTGGTACTGGAAGGTTTTGTGTCTCAAGTTAGGTTTCATTATTAAAAACATTTCATTTCATTATTAAAAACATAACCCATGATTTTTTTGCCTCAGTCTAGAAGTGGGGTAATTCTGCAGGTTTTGTTTTTGGCTAGGGCCAACTGAGGAGTCTGGGCAGGATTGTGAGCAGATATCACCTACACAAATAACTCCTCTTAGCAATTTTTTATAGGTGTTTTAATTTACTGTTCAGGGCTTACGGTTAGTCACGGAAAGCTTGTATATAATTTTGTATCTGGGAAATGAAGCTGAAGGAAGTATTTGAAATTTTCTCTCTACAGTGGAGCTATATCATTTTGGAGAAGATGTCTCTAAATCTGAGGGAATCAGTAGCATCTTCAAGGCTTTTTTGATCGGTGTTGTGTCAGCATATACCTCAGCTCCAAGTTTAAAATGAGATGGTTCCTTTTGTTTTCTGAGGGAAGAGGTGAGAGAAAGATTCGTAGGTTCTAAACGTACTTTGTATCCCTCTATTTTATATAGATTTTTATTAATTTTTTTTATGAACAGGTGTTTTTTCATACATATTTGTCTGATCAGGGTGTGAAAACGTGTTTGATCTTTCTCTGGCATGTTTAATTCATTGTCAGTGGAAAATAAAACCTTTCAGTGATCATGATATTCATGCAGTTGAAGTAAAATAGAGAGAGTAACCTACCAGATGGGTGCACGGTAGGTGGTTTCTGTCTTGTAAGCACACAGCAACATTTCATTTATATATGTGTATATATATATAACAGGGTAAACAGTACCTTAGGCTACAGGGAGGAGAGATATCCTTATCTTCTAAACTGGATCTGTAGTCTTTGGATGTTGGATATGTGCATCACAAACAGTTTGTGGGAGCTGAAAGGCATGGGAAGCTGGCAGACTGGAATACTGACAAAGCACTGTTGAAAGACACTGTTGAAATCATTAAACCTCAGTAATGAATGTCTCTTTCCATGTTCTGCCTTGACATCCTCAAGAAGTAAAGATGACGTTCTTCTACCAGACAAGAGAAGCAGAGGTGTGAGGGGCTGAATATGATGGATGTGGCTGGCAACCAGGAGGCTCCTTGTTCTCCTGAGGGCACAAGTCCCTTCTGGAGCCCCTGGGCAGTAACACCTCTTGGTTATTTGGAGCTATCACCTTGGTACATGAGCAGCTGCACTATGTTTCTTTGCTCTTAGTAGGATGGAGATAGCAATGACTTTATCTCTGAAAGGCGTCATGTTATCTTACACAGCGAATGTGAGAGGAAATCTGTACATGGCTTTTAAAGCACTTTGTCACTGTTCTTTTGCAAGCAGAGGAGTGGAACTTCAGCTCTCCTGAATTACTCAGCTCTCCTGAATTACTGTGCTTGAAATGAAAAATGATAACTCTTGCAAACCTGTCTGCGCTATTATGTTCTCAGGATGAATCTTCAGTCCATGTAGCCTTTAATGGTTTCTCTATTCCAGATAGTGATGGCTACAGTTGCCACTGTTTTATGTAGTGTCTTGGATTATTTGCCGTTTCTTCATTCTTTGGAGATTGTCCTGACCTATTTTCTTTAGATTTTCTTGCTGTAATGATGAACACTCGGAGAACATTCTTACTGCAGTTAATAAAACAGCTGAAAGCATCTTGAATTTTAATCTGAGGGCATAAAATACAGGTGGTCTCTGTGTTATTTTTGTTTTATTTATTTCTCCCCTTTTTGAACCAACAATTCACCTTTCTGGCAATTGTGTCCCTTTGGACAAAGCCCTGAAATTGAATGCAGTTTCTTAGGAGCCTCTCAGGATTTTTCTTGGTGACGAACTATTGAATAAAGTACTTTTGAATGTAAATTTCTTTTTTTCTTTAAGGGAAGGAAAAGAGAAACAATTCCTGTAGTAGTTACTTTTTTAAGTCCTACCAGTGCTCACCACCAGAGGACAGTGCTTGCTGACAGATACTGGCCTCCTGATGCCACTACTGGCTAGTTGCTGGGCTTTATGGCTATTCCACAACCTTGAGAAATAGCAACTCTTTTGTCTATTTTTAAAAGAATGCATATATTTCTGAGCTTTTGGGTTTTTTTTAATTAGTAATATACATCCCAGTATCTTGGAAAATAGAATAGAAGATGTGAATCAGTTCTAAAATAGTTTTTATTAAACTGCTTATTAGTATTTTAATAGTTTTCCAAGGTCTCTTGTAACTGCCACTAAGAGTGCAGACTTAGTGAGAATTACTCCGCTCACTTTATACAGTGAGAAAGTTGTATTTGGGTCATAGTTTTTGGCAAGTGGAGCATTAGCCCTGACATTCCTATTATTTTTCTGCCTGCCTCTCATCTTTCAGATTTGGTTCTTATATATATTTTTTTTTCTTAAACTAAAGGATTTTAGGCCGAAAGCGTCAAATACATCTATAATCCTTAGCTCTGCATGGAGCTTTTTAGGTAGCCATCACAGGAAAAATTGTGGAAATGTAATTAGTATGTTTCTTTAACCGTAGTACAGGGGAGGACTTGCTCCAGCTCTCTGAGGACCTGTATTTATGCAAATCTTTTGCAAAACAGAAAGGACAGGATGAACTATTTTAATAAATCATTTTGGCTTTCCAGGTTCAAATAAAAATAGAATCATTAGGATTTTAAATAAATTGGATATAATGATATTATTCTTTTTTTACAATTATGCTATTGTTCTTTCCTGCCTTGTTTAACTATGTGCGTATTTGAGATGTTTTCCTATTCTGCTTAGTAAAATAACTTCCTCTCAGAAAATTATGTTTTCAGAATATGCTGTTTTCCTTATATGCAGATTTTCTTATATCATGAAGAGTTGTAAAACTCCTAATTGTTTGGTTTTTATCTTCTAGTTGGTCGAATTATGTTTCAGCTTTTCTCAGACGTATGTCCGAAGACTTGCAAAAACTTCCTTTGCCTATGCTCAGGTAAGCAGCATGCTTATATTTAACATTTTTAACATTTCTTGCCACAATTATTTGTTTATGCAAGTATAACCCTCAGCATAATAAGCACTGATTGCTTTTTTTGTGGTAAATACAAAGCTGAGACTTAGTAGTGCTGAGGAGGATTTGAATAATGCATAGCAGGAAATAGCATGGTGTTCTGTATCTGTGACTGAGTTAGAGTACTAGAGGTAATACATGATTAAAGAGTGCTAAACTGATTTTTAGGGAACAAAGAAATTCTTTTTGTCCCTAATGTGAGGCTCCTGTAGGTAGAAGTGATTGGCAAGGCTGAGATGATGATAGAATTACTGATCACTCGAATTGCACAAATGTAATAAAGGCAAGCAATTCTTTAGGATTTGTCATGGCTTTAGGGCTTATCAGGAGAGACATTAAGTATTAATGTCACTGCACACTGTAATGGTGACATTTGACTTGGGACACTATGTAAAATTTTGGATATATATAATATTTTTCTCACATAAAATGTTGGTTAAACATAATAAAATTCTGAATGTATTTCAGGTTCATAGATGTGCTACACAGGGATCAGAGAACAGGAGCATCTATTAACTCTGAGAAAATGTATTCGTTTTTAGCAAACAAAGGACTAAAAGGGAATAAGATGGCCCTTTAGAAATCCTGGGATTGTTTAGTGGAAGAGAGGAGAGAAGGGATGTATGAAATCAAAGGGACAGCACTGGCAAAGAATGTCTGGGTACAATGTAGCACCCTCCAACGCCCCCCCTTTTTTTTTTTAAAGTAGTACTTAACTTCTAAAACATGGTTTCTAATGATTGGAAGAGTGAGGGTTTGTAGTGGTTTGTGGTTTATTTTTTTTTTTTTTTTTTGTTTTGCACAGGTCCTTCAACTTACAGCTGAAAAATCCTAAGAAAAATCTTGATGAGATTATTATGGAATTGTGTTATTTATGCAAATAATGTGTTCTGTGTCTCTCAGTAGTCTCCCGGTCTTTTATACCTGAAAGCTCAGCAACTTACAGCTGTGGGGAAGCGAGCAGGGAGGGTCAGCAGTTGAGCTCTGTGAGGGGAGAGGCTTGGTTCGTCCATGGTTTGAGATCGAAGGCAGTCCGTTAGCAGAGAATGTTGGGGTAAGGAGGCAGAGATGTGGGTTTCTGAGTGATGGGGTCACTGAAAGGCTGGCTCTGCTGTTGATGCTGAAAACCACTTAAATCTTTAAAATTCTTCAAAAAATAAATTAAAGGGATGAGTTGTGTCATCTTACCCTCAAGCCCCTTCTGTTCTGTGCAAAGAGAAAAGAGAATCCCCTCTGCTCCCCAGGCCTAACCCAAGCTCCAGCAAGGAAAGAAATGAGAAAGCAAGGGACCTTGAGTCAACTGTGCCAGTGACGCCTCTGCCTTGTATATGAAATAACTCTTTTCCAAATCATTAAGATACTGCAGCAAGACTTCGCAGGCAGCATTTTAACATCTGGCTTCAGTTAGCACAAAGCTGTTCACTAGTTATGTGAAACAAATTTGTTGATATACTTAGGCATCAAATTTAAGTTCATGGTGTTGAAGCTCAAATCCCAGAATGTGATGTATACTAGATAATCTAAGTAAAGATTTAGAAGAGCTTTATGATACTGTGAACTTGGTATGAATAGGTGCTAGGAACAGTACCTATCTCATTTCTTTGAGGTCTGTGTGGTGATGTCCTCTCTTTTTGTTCTGTTTCCTGATTTTATTTTATCGGTTAAGCTTATTAAACAGATACCTTGTGATAGATTGAAAATGGGAGAGAATGGTACAACTCTCATAGAAAAATGGGAACTCGTTTGAGGCTTATCTTGGTTAGAGTAGATTACAAAAGGTAAGAACAAAGTGTAGTAGCAGACTGGAGAAGGTAATGTCTGAGCCATGAGTTCTGTAGCTCTGTAGGGTTGTTTAATCAAATCCTTTCTAGCACCTTTGCTAGAAATATATTAGGTGGAGATAAATACAAAGGAAGGAAAAAGTGTTGGGGATGATTGGGACTGAAACAAACAAGCAAAAGAAAGAACAACCTTTAAAAAAAAGGTTGACTTTGTTGTATGACATCCTTGTTTTAATTCTGTCCTGCCGTTGGTTGTAAGGTTTCCTTCATGTCTTCGGCTGGAACTTATCTTTAATTCAAAGAACATTTGAAAGTAAGCTCAAAGTTAGGAGATCAGCTCTTGAAATCAAACTCGCAGACTTAAAAGCTACCTGAAACTTTTGTTTCATTTTTCCAAATTGTGTTTGCTACTGCATGCTCGTAGGATAGAATGATGATTTGACAAATAGCTTTAAAAATTCGCTAATGAACACATGATAACTAAATTCTGTGGGGAGAGAGAAGCATAGAGAAGAACTTGAAGTAATGTCATTTCTTTTGGTGAATGTAATGCTTAAGAGAATTAAGTTATATTAATTTCTTTTGCTAGTTGAAGCCATCTCTTTCCTGCTGCGGTAGTTATCAATCTTGATCTCAAGATGGCCGAGCTTGGAGGCTAGCATTGCATTGGTTAACATGAATTCTTTTCTCATTTGCACTAATTACATCTGTACTACCGCTAGTTTGCCTGAGGGTTTTTTTTTCCCCATCAACCACTCTGAACTGACAGGTTCTTCCAGTGCAATTGTTACAGCTGGTTTATCTGCATCATACATGTGGTTTTCCCTGCCCTTTTGCCTTGTACTGTCAGAATCTCGATTGCCTTAGCATCTAAATGGAATGCTTTATGCAAGGATACTATCTCCTGCACAGTATCACAGATGAGAACTGTGCTAGGCGAGTCTTAGGGTCATCCACATCCTTCACAGTAGGATCCAGCAGTTTCTGGTACGTACTTTCTCCATGTCCTTATGGACTGATGTAGTGTTCCAGTTGGGCTACTGTTTCTGTGTTTGCCTAGATTATGTTAGAGGACCTACAAAGCTTGTCGTCAGAAGATCAGCAGTTCTGTGATGGGAGATGCAGGCGTACTGGTAAGATTGCGTTGACCTCTGGCAACCGGAACAGAGATGTGAAAAGTTGCTTTAAATTTTTGAAGCCGTGTGCTGCTGTACAATCTTCAGAGACTAAATAAGTAATTTGCTTCCAGAAGGTGGGCTCCCCTGACTCCCGCCACTTTTCTCAGCAAGGTCCATTGGTAGAACTTCAGTCATCACAGAAGTACGAGTTTCTGTCTCAGAAAGGTTTATCTTTTATCCCTATCTTTTGGTCTTTGCAAGAAATCTTTGAATCACGAAATGGTTGGGGTTGGAAGTGACCTCTGGAGGTTGTCCAGTCAAAACACCTGCTAAAGCAGATTCACCTACAGCAGGCTGCACAGGAAAACCCAGGTTTTGGATGTCTCCAGAGACAGATACTCCGTAACGTCCCTGGGCTGCCTATTCCAGTGGTCTGTCACTGTAAAGAAAATTTCCCCTCATGTTCAGGTGGAACTTCTTGTGTTCCAGTTTGTACTCATTGCCCCTTATCTTGCTGCTGGGCACAGCTGAGAAGAGTCTGGCCCTACCCTCTTGACGCCTGCACATTAGATATCTGTAAGCATTGATAAGGTCCCCTCTGTCTTCTCTCCTCCAGTCTGAACAGACCCAGGTCTCTCAGCCTTTCCTCATTAAAAAAATGGATGTGCCAGTCTTCTGATCGTTTTTGTGGCCTCCACCGGACTCTTTCCAGTAGCTCATTGTCTTTCTTTAGCTGTGGAGCCCAGAACTGGATGCAGTACTCCAGATGGGGCCTCATTAGGGCAGAGCAGAAGGGGAGAAGAACCTCCCTTGGCCTGCTTGCTACACGCGTCTGCACCCCAAGATACCATTGGTCTTCTTGACCATGAGGGCACATTGGAATTACTGGAACTTTACTCAATACCACATTACTTTCTGGTACTTACATCTTGTAGCCATACGTGAATTTTATTTTTATCGAAGGGGATGTATAGCTGCATAATATTCTGTTCTAGACCACATAGTCTACATATGGAATACTTCAACAGCAGACTGAGCATTATACGCTTCTGTTCTACGTAAGTTCAGGATTCTACACGCTAGGCTGATCCAGCATGTTCTTTTTCCTTTGAGATACATAGATGTCCACCTCCATTGTAGCTGATAAAGGCATCACAGCTGTGGAGTACTATGTGTCCCTATACTGTTACGAACCTCATGGTGACTTGATTTGGGCTGTGCACTTCCATTATATCATTCTGAAGACTGGTTTCAGTTGTCCCAAGGCAAGGTGATAGAAAGACTGGAGACCCAGGTTTGAAATGCTGTGCCCAGTATCATGCTTGCTGCTCCTTCCATTATCTCTGTGAAACAAGCCAGAATGTTCTTGTTAAAACCAGATGGAGGAGGACAGGGCAGTTCTGGCTGCTGTCCTACAGCCTGACATTGTTGTCAGAAATAGACCTGGTTACTGTGAAGGAATGCTGTCTGCCTTGACAGCAAGAGGCTCCTTGTATTTAAACTAAAATGTCTGGACTTGCATGCTGTCCAGTCAGTCCACCTGTTGAATAAGCAGAAGTTATTTGCTTGTTGATGCTTTGTTAGGAGCTTCCCTTCTCATAATCTCAAAGGGAGACCACTATTGAGCACCTAATTCAGACTATTGTGTTGGCAGTGCAGGGTGTTAATAGGGCACAAGAGCAAAGTTTACTTGCCAAAGCGAGAAGGGCACTTTGATAAAGGACCTCATGTTGGGCCCTCCTCAGCCAGTGGGTTTTTTTTCTTGCAATGACTGTGCACGTTCTCCTCCACCATTCCATTTGCAAGTAACTTGCAGCATATGGAAGGAACTGCTTAGGCAGGAAGAGTGCAGGTAGATAGGGCTCAAAGGCAATTTTTTTAATTTTTCAGACAAAATTCAGGCATATTTGGGGCAAAAAGGGTAAGGCTGGTATTTGGCTAGGAGGAAAAAAGAAGCCCAGCACCTGGGCTTTGTTCTGGCTGTTACAGAAAGGTGTCTGAGACCACAGAGGTGCTGCAGCTTTACTCATAGAACAACTGGTCTGTGTCTTTGGCCAGACTGGGAGTCCAAGGTGTGGTTTAGAATATCAGAGTACACAGAGCAGCTTTTGCAAGCACTTAGTGCTCTGCCATTTGGCCAGCAGCTTAAATGTGTTGTCTAAAGTGTCTGTGGCTTCTGGGGAGGTCATTGAATTAAGATTTTGCCCACATTTGTATAGTTTGTGAAAGGAAGGGAACATCACAAGTATTGCCATTTATTATGATATGGACTGCAAGGTCTGCCCATGGTCTAAAGCTCAGCTCTCACCTTAATGTACCCACTCAATTACCTGGTCAAGTGCAGTACAGGATTCTGCTCTCTAAGGGGAGGGGGTTATCCATAGCCTGAGGGGCACGCTGAAACATGACCAAAAACATAGGCAGATACTTCTTGATGGGGTTTTCAGTGCTGTGGCGAAGCGATGCGTGTGTTAGGGGGGAAAGGGCATGCGTCCATCCCTGTAATTATTGGCTTTGCTTGGAAAACTTTGCTGTGGAAAATCGGGATGAAGCAGGAGGAGGCATGGGTTATGGGTATGGAAAGTCAGGGTAATAGCAAATAAGTTGTATTCTTCTACAGGTGTGATAAATGGCAGTGCCGTGCATGAGTTTTGTGCCACAAACTGCTTTTTGCCCTTGTCCTGGCCCTAAGTGGACTGTTTGGAATGGCAAATTTGGGGTGATTAGGCCATCAGTTAATTTTTGTTGGAGGAAAAATAGATTGCAGAAGTGGGGTGTTGACTTGGGATAACAAGTACAGGTACATATTGGAGAGTGTGGTGTGGAATATACTGATTAACTGTCCTCTAAGTAAGTGTGGAATGCCTGTTCCATAACCAGTGGTGGAACAAAGCTGAAAGTTGCTAATAAATACATCCCTTCTTGGGAGGGGATTTTATTTTAGGAAGAAACCTAATTTTCACTTGAGAGTCCTTTGTATATGAGTCCCTTCTGCTATTAATGGGCAGTGAAAAGGCAGGAGAGTATTATCTTTTATAGTTGTGCTATTCTGGTGGCTCTTTTATATCCATTAGCACCAGAGAGGTCAAACCCTTGGAATTTGTTCTGTGACAATCTGTAGATTCTTTTTGTTCAACCTTCTTGCAGGTGAAAAAGGAATTGGCAAAACAACTGGAAAGAAGCTGTGTTACAAAGGCACTACATTCCATCGTGTGGTTAAAAACTTCATGATTCAGGGTGGGGACTTCAGCGAAGGTAAAATATGTTTTTAGATCTGAAATGTTTTTAACAGAACAGAAATGTTGTAACTTATGGTTATAATGTAATTTAAAAAAACGCCATGAAAATATTGCAATGCCATAAAATTATTTCCTTTGCTGTGAAGTGTAACACAGATCACCGATTTGTTTGTTAATTTTTGAAATTCTGAAATGTTTCAACTGAAGTAATATTTGGTTAGAAAAATGTGTGAAGATAGGAAAATAAAAAAAGGCCCTACTGGAGTTGGTAACACCTGGCTTATTATTTTAGATTAGATATTAGGAAGAAATTTTTTACTGTGAGGATTGTGATGCACTGGAACAGGCTGTCTAGAGAAGTCATGTATGCCCCATCCCTGGAGGTGTTCAAAGCGAGGCTGAATGAGACTTTGAGCAATGTGGTCTGGTGGAAGGTGTCCCTGCCCATGGTCTTTAAGGTCCCTTCCAACCCAAACCTTTCTATCCATGATTAAAACAACTTAAATCCATGCTGAAGTCTGAACTGCAATGCTAGTAATGCTCTATTGATATAAGGGCATAACTGTTTGAATAAGGTTAGAAATAACAAAGTAATAAACAAGCTGGAAGTGTTTAATGGACAAGTCTCTAAAAGGAGATTTTCCAGGAGTTTCCTTTTTTGTTTCCTTCCCTGCATTATGTGTACAAAATAATCTTTTAGCCTGTTGCCCTTCCCCAAGTACCTGTCCTTACCAAAAGATCTGTTTTCTTCACTCTATCCTAAACTCTTATACCTAGTAAAACAGGCTCGGTGAGGGAATATCTTGTTTTGAGTCAAGGAGTAAGGGTATCTTTTCTTATCTGATCGAGTCTCATAGTTTCTCAGCTGCTTTGAGCCAGGCAAGGTTGTTGGTCATACCTACTGTTGTCTTTGTTTATTTGCTGCTGTTGTTTTTCAGTCTTCTGCTGCTTTAGCAAATACCAGTGAGGATTTGCCTTTGGAGCCCTGCTGGAGACTTCCCAATGTTCAGAAGCCCTAAGGCAATCTTCATGCTCAATATTTTGAGTGTCAAGGGGATAATGCATGGCTCTGACTTTTAATTAAGGAGCATATGCTCAGTTACTTGTAACTGACCATAGTATCCTGGTTTGTTATAAACTATTATGTAAGCTTTTCTCATAAATGAAAAAAAAAGGTTTAACTCGTGCTTTTTAACGTGTAGGTAATGGAAAAGGAGGTGAATCTATTTATGGTGGCTATTTTAAAGGTAAGAGGACAAATGTCTTTGCAGATTCTTTATGCAGTTCTGAGATAAACGAATCCTGATTCTCAAGCTACTTAATGAAAGCAGGTCTACTTATAGATCACCCTTTGCATGAAACTAATGTTGCATGAGAATTATTTTTATATGCATGACTTCCAGATAATTTTTTTTTGTAATTTTTAACTTTAACTGACAATTAATTAAGGCTAACATTATTGGTTAAACATGACTTTCAGCATGGAGGTTAGGCAACTTTATTCATGAATAAACTCCTATCTTCCTGCCTAAAACTGTCAACATATTCTTTTGTTTATAGAGAATGTGGTCTTTTGCAAAATGAAAAGGTAAGAGACAAAAGCTCAGTAACACAAATTCAAACTCTGTTCCCTTGTACCCTCCCTAGTAAATATATAGACAACTGATACGTCCGTTTGTAGATGGATATCTGTGTTGCTTGGAGAACTGAAGAGTTCTGTATCTAACCTTTCTGAGGGTTAATGACTTATTCTGGGAGAGAATACTGGCATAATTTCTAGCTCTAAACAGTTATTTCTTCTTTTGTTGATGTCCCTTTCCTCCCCTTCCCTATTCAAGGTTTGTATGCTTAGTGTTTATTTCTAGAAGTGCTTGACTTCGTTTATATGCCACACAAATGTTATTTTACTTGCAAAGAATGTGTAAATAAATGTACATTTACCTCTTAAAATCTGTTGTGGGAAGGAAAGTGGTGAGTTTGTAAAGTATTCCTTTTAAGACATATAATTGCAGTTACTGTGGTATTGAGGTGTTAATAAAGGCACTGTATGTTTTTATGTGACAGCCCTTGGTCCTCTGTTTTCCAAACAGCTCTGCGTGGTTAAATGCATGCTGTTAAGTTTGTCTTCATCAGAGATGTAGTTTCGTGTTGGAATATTACAGCCTTTAGTCAAAGTAAAGTCTTGAATAGATCCGCTTGCTAAGAAGTTACTAGGGTTTGTTTCTAAAGGCAGTGAGTGCTAAACATGCACCATTGTGTTTTGATATGTAGTCTTAAAAATATCGGCTTTGTACACTGCAATTGCTGTTTCTAGCTTTGCAAATGAGCTTCAGAAGATCTTGTTTTATATTCTGCTGTTCAACCAGAAGTCCTCTTTAATTCACTGGAATGTAAAATGCATGTTTAGTTTAGCCTGAACCGGTTTTATACTTAGGTTGCAAGAAGAATGTTCTTCAGTTTCTTATTCAGTTTTCCAGGGCTGTTTCCCTTGTACGTTCTGAGATGTCCTGTTTTGAATGGCTGTCTCTTAGCTTGCTGTAGCAGGGAATTGGTTTTCTCTCTCCACCTTTTTACCTGAGGTGCATGCCGCATAAATAATGGTACCACATGTGTTAAGCCTTGTTTGAGGATGTCACTAAGTCTGCCAGCCTTGTTCTTATTCAGAAAGTGCTGGTTTTAAATCCAAGCCGATGAAATCTAATGTTTATTGAAGACACTAATAATGACTTTAAATTTCTTTTCATTAGAGATGTTTATGCTGTATCTAAAACTTATAGAATGCTTTCTGTCTCATATCTGCTTCTACTGTAACTTTTGAAAGACTCATTTAAACTTGATTTTTTTTTTCCTCCCCCAAACCTGTTTGTTTCTCAGCGGCAGAAGAATTTCTCCTTATAGCATCCGTAAATTACTAAGAAAATTAGACTTGCGTTCCCTGTCAGGGAAAATCTGACAAACGTATTTTTTCTTCAAACAGATGAAAACTTTATTCTCAAACATGACAGAGCGTTCCTTTTGTCAATGGCAAACCGAGGGAAACATACCAATGGTTCCCAATTTTTCATGTGAGTAGATGTAATACTGCAGTTGAGCTTTTCTTAAACAGAGAAGCGCTGTTCATGAGAAAGATGGTATTGCTAAATTACCTATATGTTATCCGCCTTATTTTAAGTAGGGTTGAGTGGGTACTTGCAGTGTAAGCTATAATAGGAAACATTAGTTATTGCAATTTGCTTGTGCATTAATTTGGATTAGAAGCTAGTACTACATGGATGTCCCATATTTGTTGTTTTTTACCTTAAAAATATGGCTTATGCAATAAATCCTTAGTGTCCAGAAAATAGATTCTTTGGCTTTATGTGTGTACCAACCAAATCTTAACGGATTATCTGCAGATTACAATGTTGAGCATTGTATGCAAAGAGAGTGAGATCTAGAGGTGGTTTGTATGGGTTTGCGTGTCCTCTTCAAAATATGATGAATTATAATTTAGCTGGGGGGGAGGTTGGTTGACTTTTTTTTTTAGTGAAAGACAGTTGAGACTTTTGTTTGGTATTTTGGGTGTTTTTAGCTTTTTTTTATTTTGGAGTGTTTGTTCCTGACATGCTTTTCTTCTATACAGCTGCATAATTCTGTTTACTTGTGCATATAATGACTGCTTTGGTACCAATACGATGTAAAATTATATGCTGATGATCAGATTTTTCCTTCATTAACTTAAAAAAATAAATAAATCTATTCCATTATGTAGCCATATTCTGTTAAACTGTAGAAAACACACGAGACTCTACTATCAATAAATACTCAGGTCTGCTTTGTCAGGGTCTTGTGGCTGAAGTTGTTGTATTCTAGGTTCAGTAGTAGTATTTTGAAACTTGCTAATAATAATATCATGTTTTACCCAATTATTCCTCCTGTTAACTCGCTTCTAAGAAAAATTGCCTTCTGTTAGTGTTTAACAGTTTGTATTTGGAAAGATCTGGGCTTGTGCTGAGAGAAACTTTCTGAAATAACCGTGGTGGTTTCAAAAGTAAATTTTAGTGTAGCTACTTAAATAGAAATGCTATTTTCTCTTTGCCATCTTTCTTGGGGGATAAGAATGAATGGCGCTTCGCTGTCCTCCATAAAAGAGTAAATTGTCCTCGAGAATCTATCTCTTTTTTTTCTTTGCCTGAAAAAGATCTTCAGTATGATACGATGAAGTTCAGATAAGAGACATTTTTAGGTCTCTTCCTAAAGAATGCCCTAGAAATGGAAAATTAATAGGAACCTAAGAGAGAGTCTTTCATAGTTACCACTGTTCTGACTTTCTGTAGAGATAAAATTCTAAGTGTAAAAAAAAAAAACAAACTTGTTCTCTGTTACCTTCAAACTAAATTTCAGTTGTCGTAGTTCCTTACAGTAAATCTGAATGGATATATAGATACATCAATATGGAAAACTATCTATATACAAAAAAACCTTGTGCTTTAATAAGCTCTTCAAGACATCAGCTCGCTATTTATTACTTTGCGACTTATCTTTTGGTTCTCTTGTCATAATTTTCCATTTTTAAGCTTATCTGAACAATATTCGTGAAACCTTAATGCTGTCACATCAGTCAAGAAGCTGTCATTTGAGGGCTCTAAAGTTTCTTTTCTCCTGCATTTGATTCAGAAGTCATCTTCTTCCCCTTATGCTTAGTAGGCTCGGCTTACTCGTTCAATTAGCTGTAACAGACACAAATGCCTTGTCTCTCCCCACACACCAAAACAACCTACAGGTGTGTTAGGTGCTAAATTATATCTACATGAGACAATAAAATGAACAGTATTTAAGAGCACTTTAATCAAATACAGAAGATGCTGATTTCTTCAAAAATTGTTTTTTTCATCAAATCACTGTAAAGAGGAAGTGTTCATTTGGTGGGAATCTGGACAGAGTAAGGTGCCTAACGTAATCGTTTCTGTGTAAGCTAAATTCACCTCAGCTGCTTATAGGAATCTGAAGTCATTTTTAGGGTCCTGGGATGTCCTGCCTGGCCTTCAGCTGCTTGGGTGAGGAGCATGGATGTTCTGAAGGTCTTTTGTCCTGCCTGCCTGTCCCAGGTGGATTTCTTGGATGGCCTGTAGTGTTCTAAAAGGCACCAGCTTGACCTAGAGTCAAGTGAGTGAATCAAGCCAGGAGGAAACTGGTGGGCTGCTGTCTTAAGTCTTTAAAACATGCTTTAATGCTTCGAGTTCTGTAACCCTCTTGACTGGAGCTTTTTTTATCTTACTGCATGCAGACATCTAATGCTGTTTGAGGCACCACTGGGAACTCAAAGACAGGGTGTGCAGGTATGATGTAGCACCTGCAAGACACCCTGAGCTCCTGGAATAGCAGCTGGAAGCCAGGGAGGGCGCAGTAGGGTAGCTCAAAACACTCCCTAGGTCCTACCAGCAGCCAGAGTGCCTGGCTCACTTGCAGATGCCTTTGCTGTTCTCGAGTTTATGCATTGAAACTGAAACCCACTTTTGGCCTTCAGTAGGGCAGCTGATCCTGGGAATGAATGTGTAGTCGTGAGACCTCACCTGGATTACTGTGTTCAGTTCTGGAGTCCTCAGCCCAGGAAGGGTATGGATCTGTTAGAGCAAGTCCAGAGGAGGCCATGAAGATGATCGGAGGGCTGGAGCTTCTCCCATATGAGCACAGAATAAGAATTGAGCTTGTTCAGCTGCCAGAAGGGAAAGCTCCAGGGAGACCTTCTAGCAGCCTTCCAGTGCTTAAAAGGGGCCTACAGGAAAGGTGGGGAGGGGCTCTTTATCAGAGAGTGCAGGGATTGGATGAGGAGTAACAGTTTTAAGATGAAAGAGAGAACATTTAGGTGAGATATTGAAAGAAATTTTTCCCTGTGAGGTTGGTGAGGCACTAGCACAGGTCGCCCAGGGAAGTTCTGGATGCGCCTGCCCTATAGCTAGCTGTTCAAGGCCAGGTTGAATGGGGCTCTGAGCAGCCTGATCCAGTGGAAGGTGTCCCTATCCATGGCAGCGGAGTTGGAACTGGATGGGCTCTAAAGTGCCTTCCAATGCAAATCATTCTATGAATCTATTTTCAACTAGAGAATCCATACAGGAGCCACTGAGGTTGCACATGGAGGCAGGTGTGGATGTGCACAGCCGGTTGCAGAGTCAGGTTCATGTTCAGTAGCTCTACTTATGAACAGGCAAAGATGGATGGTGAAATACATAGCTTGACCATCTGCCTTTTTGTATAGATTTTTAATGGAAGAGTTTGGTTTCTGCTTCATAATATGGAGAGTTTTAGTTTCATGTTTCAAAGTAGGAAACAACTTCTAAGGACTATCTAGGCAGTTTCTGACTTAACTTTAAAGTGCAACATATTAAAGCAGTTAGTCTTGCTTGGTGACATTTGTCTGATTACTTTAGGGAAGGTATTGTGCATCTGTAGAGCTTTTTTAATAAAATATATTTGTTCCCTTTAGTGATATACTTTAATCTGAAATAGTTTTTTTATTCTTGAAAGAATGCTCAGTTATTCAGTAATTTCTCATTAGGAAATACATTCTTCAGATGCATAACCTGAAAATTGTGTGAAAGGCAGCATTTAGGGGCAGTCTTATGGTTAGAACATGTTGAGTTTTATCAGCTAGGTTTATAGGAAGGGAAGTAGTTCATCTCAATCTGAACTTCTTTAGATCTTTTTTTTTTTTTTCCATAGACAACTTCAGGGATGAGAAGTGCATTTTTTCTATCATACATGTGCTTCGTGTAGCAGATAAAGAGTACAGATAATGTATTTTGTTTTATCTGTCCTAGTAGGGCTAAAATAATAGCAAGAATCCTAACTCTAACCGTTTTGCTTGTTCATCAGAAGTGCTTCCCTGCTTACTGCAGTTTGGAATAACTAGGCTTTACAGAAAGTAATTAGGCAGCAAATCTCTCTGACAGACTGCACTAACAAACTGGTCACAGCAAGACTCCCTGTAATGTCTAAAAATTGTTGAAAGTTGAGCAGTGGTGGTCAGTTTTACTTTAAATAGAAGCTCCAGATTAGTTTTAATGTAAACAAGCATCCAAGCAATCCTAAAGTACCATCAGCTTGCTTTTGGTTCATTGGGAATTTCTCTGGCATGAAAGAGTTTGAAGCATTTATAAGGAACAATAGGAACTGGGCATGGAAAAGACAGTGTAAATATTGTTAGGAAGCTTAGGACAATGTGAAAAGAATGAACATAAATTAAAGCACTGGTAGAAACTGGGAAGATGGAGAACAGAGAGACAGAATTGTGTGTATATAATGTCAGAAATGCTGTGTTTAATGCTCGTAGACTGATTTTCACCAGTTTTTTTTTCATACTTGAATAAGATTAACAGCTGGGTTGGAAGGACAGTGTTTAGCTAGAGCAGGATACGTAGGTAACCCCTTTATAATGTTTGGATTTGTGTGATTAGGATTTCACTTTTCTGTGCTCAGAGGGATCTGTTGTAGCGCTTTATTGCACACCTGTGTTGAAGGTAGTTGTAAGGTACCAGTTTATAAATCAGCTATTTGTATTTTCAGATGGCATCACTATTAATTTTCTTCCGTTCTGTGAATAACTTTTTAGAACTATCAGTTACTTAGCAAGTGTTCTGAACACCACCTGAGTGTGTTCATCTCTGTTAATTGTCTGTTTCCATGTTGATATATGGAATCCTAAGGATGGGGTATAGGTTGACAGGTACCACTTGAATCATCTTCCTTTCTCTTTAGACTCCAATCTCTGTTTGAGCTGCTGCCAAAAGGATGTTTATTATTATTTATTAAGGGACTGCATTCAGAGCCTTGTGTGAGTATTGCTCATTCAAGGCCAGGTTGGATGGAGCCTTGAGCAGCCTGATGTAGTGGGAGATGTCCCCCCCCTGTGGCAGAGCAGTTGGAATTAGATGATCTTTAAGGTCCCTTCTAACTCAAACTGTTCTATAATGACTAATGTCCTTAGGTCCCTGATTTATTTGGACCGGGGGATGGTGTGTTCATGGAAGTTCCAGCTCAGTGGCTGTGTTAGTTGTTAAGTGATGTTCTTCTCAAACAATGTCTTCTGCTTTTCAGTTGAGCTGATCTGATAATGGAAGCCTGTCTCTTTAAAGCAGCTCCATCATGCCTGTGGCCATACTCAGTAAGGAAAATTACAATACAGAAGCATTGAAAATGAATAGATAAAGTACTATAAAATTAATGAGACTCCTGATCCTGCAAATGGGCTTAACTTTGCTTCTGTTGTTGTAGAAGTCTGTCAAGCTACACTTGCTAGAAAAACAGAAGTGGCTGTGCAGAACGAAGCATAAGGAAAAAGCATAGGAGGCGAAAAAAAACAACCAGCCTCTTTGTTGTCAATAGGAAATTTTGTTTAATAATTAATTTATTGCCTTGTTATTTAGCCATGTAGTTTACTGTTGAATATGTCTTAATTACAATTTAAAGAGGAGTCTTTGTGTTCCTTATCCATTCAAACGCTTGAAATTCTTGCCTCTCTGTTCAAAAGCTGTTTCAAACTAAACTGTTTAGCTATTACTGCTAGATTTAGATTAATATTTTACGCATTGAGCGTATCGTTGTTTCAGTGTGTCTCAAGCTCTGCTTTCTTGCTCAAAACTAAATAGCTTTTTTTTTTGTTTTGAAATGTTTTGTCTGTGGTGCTGTGCCTAGTTACTAAATTCAAACAATCTTAATAGCTTTAGCCTGCTGAATGAAGGGTAAAATAATTTTTGAGGACTTTTGTGTTTTGATTTTATGAATTATTTCTGAATTTTAGCAGCTTATTAATAGTGATTCATTTCAAAGTCTTTTTGGTGACCCAAACCAGGTATTTTTCCAATCAACAGTTATTTGTTTTCCACTGGGAGTGAAATACCTTGAAGCTAATTTTTGAACAGTTGACAGTAACATAAAACCCTAAAGATTTTAAATGAAGGAGGTGATGTTGCATTATCTTCAACCCAAAGTGGTGTATAGGCACTTATCACACAGGCAGGTCCTCTTGGCTTGATCAAAAGTTGATGTAAAAGCAGAGCCTGTGTGAAAACATTCACAGAATGCTTTTATGCGTAATAGGTAACGGATCACTTCAATGCTCGGATGTGTAGAGAGACAATTAAGAACTAAGAGGTTTTTTGGGAGAAAAGAGATGGATAACCTGAACTGATCAAGCAGTTATCAGGCAGTGCAGCTGTCCAGAATTACATCGGGGCAAAAGCACAGTATAGTTGTTGCAGTGTGAGTCTTTCTGTAATTCTGAACACCAGTAATCTAATAGCAATGCCCATTTTTTTAGAGAAAACCCCTATTTCTCTTAGTTTTAGAAAAGCTTCATGATACAAGGAAGGTGTCAGCTAATAGGGAAATGTATGAAGTTGCAGACTTACTGACTTAACACGCTTCACTTGTAAATCAAGTCATTTAAGCTGTCGTGGACCATCCTATGAAGTACATACTTAGGACCAGGTTCTGCGGAGCATTTGAACACGAATGTAACTGCGAGCATGTGAATAAATCTGTTGAAATCAGTTATTCATCTGCTTAAAGTTGTGCATGTGTTCTAACACTGGATTGAGACTTAGAGGGGAGTGGGAGGATTCTCTTTTCTAACAATTTATCTTTGTAACAGCGTATACAAGCAGGTTGTGTTATATTTTTGTTTTCAAGGCGAATTTAACTGTAGTTTTCAAAGTACCTTGTATTCTAAAGAAAATTTAGAGCCCTCTTTTAGGCATCCTTGTTCTGCATACAACTTAATTAATATTAATTTAAAACTTGTATTTAATAAAACATAGACTCAGTTTTGTCTAAAAATGTATTACAATTTATTTCTGCCATTTTTGTGTAAAATTTACAGAAACAGTGTTACATCGTGCGCTCCAAAGGTAATGTCTCATTCCTCTAAGGCTGTGTCCTTTTCTTTCTGTTTTTTATCTTTCTTGTTTTTCTGAACATATTGTTATGTGCATTGAATCCTTTGATAGGACTGAGGTTCTTGGGTGGGGGGATAATAACGTGCTTTTATAAAAAAGATGCTTTTCTCTTCAGCAGTATCTTATTTACTTTAAACTTGAGTGAAGAAAGGTTTTTGTCCTGTAAAATACTTGCATAATAGTATATATATTGTAAGGCAGATTTTTTAGTGTTTTAAATTATAGACGTTCTGAACAGAATGGTTTAATAAAATATTATTTTGAGGGAGGAACTCTAGGTTCCTATAGCGCAAAGGCACTAAATGGGTTTTCTCCTGATTGAGTTTGGAAGCCAAAGCAAATGTTCAAGGATTGAAAGGCAGAATATATGCAGAAAACCTTGAAGTGGTCTTTTAAAATGCATGGTTACACAATAAATGTCGCATTACAGCCCTAACGTTGAGATAACTTTCAGAGGCACAGTAAGGAGCTGAGTTTCTGCTTCCCGTAGGAAGTCTGTTAAGTCACCTCAGCCCTTGTCGTACATCTGAAAAGCTTTCTTTTGGGATAATGCTTTTTCTTGTGTTTTCACTTCATGAAGAAATAGGTGGGAAAAATCCAATCCATTTTAGCAGTCGATTTGCCATGTAATGGCAGAAACCTCTACATGGGTTTTAACATGCCAGCTGTCCCCTTCTTTGCCTGTTGAGGATGAGTCTAAAGAAAGTATGTGTGTAGGCAATTTGCTCAGTTCATCTTCAAGTGCTTCTGCTGCATGGCAGGAGCACCTCACTATAGCGTTCACATCAAGTGTGGTTGAACCTATTGCTGTTTCTAACTAATTCTAAGCAATAAGTCTCATTTATTATTTGTTTCATTGAAGCAACTGACTTCTGTACAGTTTTCCACTACTTGAAATAAGCTTTATAATTAAGCCTGCTTAAACTGTTTACTTAACAGCAGGTGGATAACACAATTAACTTTTGCTTAAAGAACTTCCAAAAGTGTAAGAAGTTTTCTGTTTGTAGCAATATCCTGTATTAGCAAGGGAAAAGCAAAACATCCAGTACTATTGAGGAATTAAATGTTGCCCTGATAACATTTTTTTTTCCCCCCCTGTGTTAAACTGAAGTTTTCTGTATTATTTAGCGTTACAGAAGTTGGCATTTGGAGCTCGAAGTGATCAAGAGTATAAATACTCCTGATTCACAGTTCCATCTTCTGGCATGCATTCCCATACTGCAGTGTTTGTGACCTAATAGTTTAAGACTTGAGTGCAGATATGTGCTTAAGAAGTAGTAGTTTATTATAGCAGTGCAAAACTGACTTCCTCGTATCACATCTGTGTTACTGTAAATTTAGAAGAGGCATCTGTGATTGATTTTGAGAAAGAAGAGCTCATTAGAAGGAGTCTGGAAAGGCAGAGCTCATTAGAAGGAGCCTGGAAAGGCAAATTAGTGCCTGGGACGGGAGAGAGGAAGAATGTTTTCAAATATTAAAATAACTTCAAATGCAAATTTCCTTGACTCCTTAATTTATTGGGGAAAAAATAAAGATTAATGCAAGTTCCGATGTTCCTTACTGAATTTTATCTGGATAGCAAGGTACCCTATGCAACATCATGCAGGCTTACTCATAGAAGTAATTATCCTGTCTTTATTTTGGAAGAGGATATAGAGAGATACTACGTCATAGCATTATCACCAAAAAGGTGACTCTTAACATATAATTATATACTCGCAGCCTTCAATTTTCCAATTTGAAGTCAGTGTAGAAATTTGGCATAACTCCAAATGCCTTTTAGGATAGCATAGAAAATGGAACGTGGTTGCATTTCCCCTTCAGGCTAGAAACAGCCAGACAGGGGAAGCTGAAAAATAGGGATGAAATCTGCTTTTATCAGGGAAGTAAACTGTAGGGTAGCCTCGAGTGTCTGCTTGCATTGTGCTGCTCTTGCTTTTGGGAAGCCTGTGAGCTTAGTAGCTGAAGTGCTGTAGTCTTGGTTTTTAAAGATTGATGCATTGCTTTGTGTCTGAGCCATGAAGTAAATGGAGAGTAAGCAAGTAGTGGGGTGGGGAAGCAAAGAATCTATCATATGTGATAACTCTTCCTTTTCTAAATGAACTTGACTTTAAAGTGACCTTGTAGTGCAAAACCCCAACAATTTCAGAGACATTTAAATTCCATTAGTTACCCAGTACTTATTGCCAAATTGTATCTTCTCTGTGATTAAACACGTTAGCAAGTTACATTTGAATGTGTATTTAAAGACACTTATTTGAAGATTGTTTATTGCATGCATAAAATGATACTTGGAACAACTTTCAAGTATGTGCAGTTAGCTAAACTTCAAATCTAATGTAAATGTATAAAAAGACTGTATATAATCTGTAAAGTTTTTTTAGTTCCATGTATGTAACTGGTTTTTTTCACTATTTTTTTGTCTTACCTTCACCTCTTTTTTTTTTTTCCTGTGCCATTCTCTTCTTTTACTTCATCTGAATCCCTGATTTATTTTTTTTTTACCATCTTGCCATCTTGCTGTTTGTCAAACAGAACGACGAAACCTGCTCCTCATCTCGACGGGTAAGAATCCTTTATAGTTTATGGCTAAAATTTGAAGGTTGTGAGTCTTCAAATGTTACACTGAAAGTAGACAACAGTGGGGAAGCAAATTCTTAATTTTGGGGAAGAGTATGCAATAGGAGAACGTGGAAAACATAAGCTTCAGTTCTATAAAAATTCTGAGTTGCAACTTATTTTCTAAAACCGGTCAAAAATTGGAAGGTCTTAAATCCTAACATTCATTTCCTTAAAACTGGTTGCTGCCCAAATCCATAAGTCAGTGAATTGAATTGTCAAGTTTAATGTATATGGATAGTACTCTTGTTTTTGCGGCATGTTTTTAATCCCTCAAATATATTAGTTCCTGGAAGCATGAGTTATGGGGCAGATGGAAGAAAGACAGAGAAATATGGTACAGAACAAACTTGGCGATTACTTAATTATAACTGTTCCTGCAATGCCAATGGGAATTTATATGCTGGGTTAGTACAGACCTATAAATGCTGCTTCTCTGCACTTCTTTGTCATCTTTATATGACTCTTTATGTCTGTTGCACAAAATTACAACAGTAGAAGGATGGATTAGAAATGATGGATCTGTTTACCCTACCCGTGAGAAGAGAGTAGAATGACATCAAGTATTTGTCTCAAATTGAACTGGAGTGAACCTCTGTTTCATATTACATAAAATCTTACCATTTTTAAATGTAAAAGTAATAAAAATCTTAAGTTTAATACATTTTAAGAGGCAAATGATGCCAGTAAAGCTGAATGTTTCTATTTCAGGATGACTTTTAAAATCTGAAATTAATTAGAAAATAATTACAGTAATATATAAATGCCTGTTCTTTTGAAATATTTTATTTCTGCAGTGTACACGTTGTCTTTGGACTGGTTATTTCTGGGTTTGAAGTAATAGAACAAATAGAAAATTTGAAAACTGATACTGCAAGTAGGCCCTATGCAGATGTACGAGTTATTGACTGTGGGGTGCTGGTCACGAAATCAGCAAAAGATGGTAAGTGTGCTGAAGTTAACTGAATTTTGACCTTGTTTTCAGAGTGTTAAAATTATACCAGCATCAAGAAATCAATACCATGAGTCTCTAGAATCTTATTAATTCTTTTACGCCTTTAAAACTTAAATCTTGGTGTCGGTGAGGGAGGCACAGCAAAGGAAGAGGTTTTCTGACCTGAACCTTTGTGCTTTAGAAAACGTCTGCCTGCTTCCTGTTCTTCTTAACTAATTTGATCATAGTATGACATACACAAAGTAATTAGAATTTATTTTCTGAGTTTGAAAGATGGAGACACAAACATCAGCTTCTCTTGAAGTTTAATTTTGTGCAGTTTCCTAAGGTTTATTTTAAGGTCATGTAGTATTAATATATACAGCTTGTGTTGTCAACATAATTTTCGTTTTCATGAGAGCTCGTAGGGAATACATTATCTTAAATATATATTTGGACAGTTGCTGTGAAGTTGTAGAGTGTTACAATTTTGAGTTTTCTACTTCACTTTTGACTCTCCTTGAGGATAATGTGGTTATTGATGTCTTTTAGAGCAAGTCAAGAGGATAGGTAATGTAAAGCTATAAGAAGAGGATGACAAAGTTTAAGAAATAAGACGCATACTGAGGCCAGATCTAACTATTTCCTAAACTTTTTTTGGTAACCTGTGTGTTGATTTCTAAAGAAACTAGATTTTTTATTTTTTTTTTTTTTTTTTTTTTTACTATAAACGGTCTTTGCTTATGCGTGTGTTCTAGTCTAACCAAAAGATGTGAAGTTAGTGTTGTAACCTAAAATACATTTTCAAAAGAGAAAAGGGGCAGCCCTCCTTCTTAAAGTTATACTTGTTCCTCAGCCTGCCTTTATATTAGCTTGCAACAAATTAATGTTCAGCTTCACTTACCGAACCTTACTCTGTATTACTTTGGCTTTGCAGTGATACGTTGCCTTATAGGGTGGAAGGTGTGCATGAAGGTTCTTAGAGTTTACTTCAAAGCAACTGAAGGAATTTTTTTACATCTATATGCTGAAAAATATTTGTATGATTTTATTGGTATGTGTTTAAATTGGACGCGATTATAAGTCTTCTATTATACTTCAGTGCAACTCATTGAAAAAAGGTCACTCATCTGAAGCAGTACATGTGTTTAGTTATGTATATATTTTTAATCTGTATATTTTGTGCTGTATATACACACGCACCCATGCACATGTATACCCTGTAAATATAAAATATCTGCTTTTAGCTTTGGAGAAGAAGAAGAAAGTGTCTTCTGACTCAGAAGTTTCAGACTCCTCCTCTACTGCATCAAGTTCTTCAGAAACTTCATCAGAAAGTGAAGATGAAAATGAAAGAAGCAGAAGAAGAAGAAAGCGTAAGAGAAGAGCTAAAACCAAACAATCAAGAAAACGAAGAAGGGAAGAAAGGAAGAAAGAGGATCCAAGGTGCAAGCGAATCTCAAACCAAAGACGGTGACTAGGCTCTTAAATTTAAGAATTTCAGAAAAATCTGAGAAATTCTACTTATTTTTTGTGAATTACTCGAGTAATGAACATGAGGGGGCTTTTGTTCTATAAATTTGGATGTTGATGGTTGATTTTTGTAAAGAAACAAATCCAGACAAAAAAAACCGCTGAGCTTGTTGGAGGGATTTTTCTATGAAACAGTTTAAGTTCTTCGTAGATGGAAGTGGAGCAACTCCCAATTAAGCCTCCCCATCTTAAAATATAAGGTCAAGGGAGGTGATTCTTCCCCTCTACTCTGCTCTCCTGAGACCTCACCTGGAGTTCTGCATTCAGTGCTGGATTCCTCAGCACAGGAAGGACATCAATCTGTTAGACCGAGTCCAGAGGAGGGCTACAAAGATGACCAGAGGGCTGGAGTGCTTCCTATATGAGGACAGGCTGAGAGAGTTGGGATTATTCAGCCAGGAGAAAAGAAGGCTCTGGGGAGACGTTATAGCAGCCTTCCAGTACTGAAAGGGGATACAGGAAAGCTGGGGAGGGGCTCTTTATCAGGGATCACAGGGATAGGACAAGGAGTAACAACTTTCAGCTGAAAATGGGGAGATTTAGGTGAAATGTTAGGAAGAAATGTTTTTCTGTGAGGGCGGTGAGACTCTGACCCAGGTTGCCCAGAGAAGTCATGGGTGCCCCATCCCTGGAGGTGTTCAAGGCCAGGTTGGATAGGGCTTTGAGCAGCCTGATCCAGTGGAAGATGTCCCTGCCCATGGCAGTGGGGTGGAACTGCATGATCTTTGAGGTCCCTTCCAACCCAAACCTTTTCGTGATTCAGGAGTTGCTATGCCTGTGTTATAGTGGGATATTAGGCAAAAAAGGAGATCTTTTGTTTATATTTGACTGCATTGCAAAAACATTTCATGACAAACAACAAACTGAAAACAAAATTATTTTCTCTAAAGCAAGGACTGAAACTTCTTTCCAGTACTAGTGTACCATCTTTAGCGTAAAATGAATTGTTAGTGAAATATGTTTTGGTTTTTAAGGCATCTTAAGGCTCAGTGCATCCTATGAGCATGTTTTGGAATTTGCTCTGAAAAGCTATGTTTATCCATTGACGGTTAACTTTGATTTATCGACTTATTTTTTCCCCTTAGCAGCCTTTCTGACAAGAGTGATGCAACAGAAAAAGCAGTCGAAGTTAGCACAAAGAGGGACAAACCTGTGGTACGTCCTGAAGAAATTCCCCCAGTGCCTGAAAACAGATTTTTGCTGAGAAGAGATGTCCCTGTTGTCAATATAGAACCTGAACCGTAAGCATCGTGGAGCTTTCTTATTATGTTGACTTGGTGGGAACTCTGCATGAGATTTTCCTGCCAACGTTTTGTTTCTAGTACTGATGGATGTAGTGTCAGATTTTCTAAATGAGGTAATTTAATTGTTCTTTCTACAGTTTTCTTTGTAGTATTCCATACAACCCGTGTCAATGTATTTCAATGGAATCTAATATTACAGTTAGTTTCATTGGTCTTTAAGGATTATGTATGTTATACTCTTAAACTCAATTACAGATGATGCAGGGAAAAAAAAAGTAGTTCCAGAAATAAATTTGCAGTGTAAACCACAGCAAATATTTGATTGCAAGGGAGATTTGGCATTGGGAGAGGTGGTTTTCCGTCTTTCTTAGACCAAAGAAGAAATTTTAGCTCAAAATGAGTCAACCAGTATTTTGTGACCCATCTGTGATTTTGCAAATAATAGAAAATACTCTCCTTTTGATAGAAAGGAAGTCATGAGTTCACAAGTTACTTTCAGTTTGGTTTTGCCCTTCTACAAAATTGCAGTTGTTTTTTTTTATCAAATTTCTTTACTTTTGGATTCGGATGAGCTAATATGTTATGTGCCTAAATATGTCTAAAATCAGTTTGTGTTTTTTTTTAATTTGAGTTAAATTCAGTATAGACTCCTTTCCATGAAAGATTACTTTACTCATGTTTCCAATGCCTTAGCCTTGAAAGATGCAATTACTATTGCCCAGACTGTAAAAAGAAGTGCTGAATTGCCTAAAGAAGCAAGAGTTTAGAACCTTTAGATGAGGCCTGGAGCAGCCTGATCCAATGGAAGGTGTCCTTGCCTATGGCAGGGGGTTGGATGAAGATAATCTATTTAATGTCCCTTTCTATCCAACCCATCCTGATTCCATGGACCCATGGACTACCGTGAATTGGTGTTCCCTATGCTAAGACATTGCTGTGTAACTGCTGAGATCCTGAAACTCTTCTGTCCATGTTGTCCGTACAGTTTTCCATCAAACACAAGCTAACCTCTTCAGAAAATCCATGTAGCACTTTGAGTACTCTGCAAGTTCATTGTTAGCATTTATTTGCATGTAGAAATGTCAAACAGACTAAACATTTGGTTGAAAACAAGTGTATGTTGGTTTGCCTTTTCTTGCAGAACTGTGTGGCTTTTATTATTTCTCAGAGAATTCATGGAATTCTTAGTTCTGCTGTCTCAGAAATGAATAAGATGAACAGTTTGCATGACTGCCTTAAAATTAGTTGAAGTTTTATCCATATAAGCTCATATTTTATTAATTTATGTAGGAAGCTTCTTGATGCTACTCCAGTTCTGGCTGACCAGAAACCATCGGTCTCTAAATCTGGACGAAAAATTAAAGGAAGAGGCACAATAGTATGTGACAATTTATTTTTCTTTCCTCTCACTTAGAATATCTTCTCTGACCTTGAGCTTTGAATTTCCTTGGAGGCTTTGTGTGGCGCTTTAACTATTGTTGACATGTTGTAGATTGTAGTTCATTTTATAATGTGCTTTTTTTCCTATCCTTCTTGTTATTGTCTTTACTTAAAGATTGGTTGGGAAAACAAACGCTTACTTCTCAGCTATTCAAACATGAGAATAACAGTATTTCTTTTTAAATACTGAAATTAATTCAGCCAGATTAGTCCCACACAAGCTGCAAGTTCTAAAGTAATGAGAAGTGACAAGAGCTTTTACGCTTCTCCACTCATTGGATTTCCTTACTGTTTCCATTAAACCTGAGGACTGTAACACGTAACCATAGAAAAACCTCTTCTACAGTGTCCTAAGTGTATGCAGCCCCTTCGGATATGTGTCGCTTGTTCTCCTGAGCTCTGCTATTTGCATCTCCTAATGGTTGTCATGCATCACTGAGAAACATGCATCACTGAGAAACTTGACAGCATTGGCAGAATCACATTGCTTGTTCTGCTTTTTGACATTTTAAGTCAACCTTTTGTTTCCATTTTCTAGCTACTGTAGTTTGTCAGATTTTGTCAGTTGTCCAGGCTGAGATGAAGTCAGTATAATTTCACAGGTGATGCTGCATGGGCAAGAAGTTACCACTCCGCAGCGCTGGTCATGAATCATTTTTAAAGATGCACAGACTTGGTCCTTTTTCTTCCCCCTACTTTTCTCTCTGAAGACTCTTCCATTGTTCATGCAGATTTCATTTCAAATCTTGGGTATCCTGAAGAATTCTGCTCTACTCTAGCAAAAGTTTTCTTGTCTTTTTGCTAATAAACCACAGTATAGGACCCAAGAAGTGCACAGCTACACTGAGTTCTTTTCTCAGTCAGGATGGATGAAGGTATTGTGATCTGGTGAAGGGATTGAGTGGACCATTATTAAGCCTGCAGGTGACACTAAACTTGATGGAAGTGTTGATCTGCTTGAGGGGAGGGAGGGTCTGCAGAGGGATCTGAACAGGCCAGATTGATCAGCTGCAGATGATGGTATGAGGTTCAACAAGGCCAAGTGCCAGGTCCTGCACTTGGAACACAACAACCCCATGCAGCGCTTGGGGGAGAGTGGCCAGAAAGCTGCCTGGCAGAGAAGGACCTGAGGGTGCTGGTCAGCATGGCTGAATGTGAGCCAGTAGTGGCCCAGGTGGCCAAGAAGGCCAACAGCGTCCTCGGTTGGATCAGAACCAGTGTGGCCAGCAGGACCAGGGGAGTGACGGTGCCCCTGTATTTGGGACTGGTGAGGCTGCACCTTGAATCCTGTGTTTGGTTTGGGCCCCCTCAGTACGATAAAGACGTTGAGGTGCTGGAGTGTGTCCAGAGGATGGCAACAAAGCTGATGAAGGGACTGGAGAACACGGGTTATGCAAGGCAGCTGAGGGACCTGGGTTTGTGTGGCCTGAAGAAAAGGTGACTGAGGGGAGACCTTATTACTGTCTACAACTACCTGAATGGAAGTTGTAGCGGGGGGGGGGGGGTGGTGTTGGTCACTTCTCCCAGGTAGGAGGTGATAGGATAAGAGGACATGGCCTCAGGTTGTGCCAGGAGAGCTTCAGATTAGACATCAGGAAAAATTTTCTTCCCTGAAAGAGTTCTCAGGCACTGGCAGAGGCTGCCCAGGGAGTTGGTTGATTCACCATCCCTGGAGGGATTTAAAAGACAGACGAGGTGCTCAGGGATATGGTTTGTTAGTGGGCAGGTATGGTTGGACTCAATGATTTTAGAGGTCTTTTCCAACCAAACAATTCTATGAAAAGAGGTGGAATTTAAGTAAAGCTTTTATAGTTATGCCGTTGAGTCTGGTGTATTCCAAATTGTAGCATACCATGACTGAGCATATTCTTCTCCTTTAGAATGTTGTCCTGAATCAATTTAGCAGGCAGCAATTGGGTAACCATAAACCAAACCAAGGTTTGTCCTGCTAAATTGATTTTGCAAGTGGAAGTCCTCAAAATAAAAATTCTTACATAGAGAGGTCAATATCTGTGTAGCAGAAGACACTGTTCATTAGGATGGTCTTAACTGAGTCTCTTCTGAGCATGATTTTCTTATGTGATAGCCCCTGGATTTGAGAAGTACTTTTCTACTGATCCACAAGATGCAATTATTTTAAGCCACAAGATTAACAGCTTAGATGGTCTTAGCATGGAACAAGTATTGTAGTTTGGGCATTGCCTGAGAACCAACACTTATTTGCCAGCTTTGACATTAAATCTGATAACATTTTGCTCCATCTGACAGCTTTCATTTGTGTTTGATGCCTTTTATATCCACTAAAGGAAGCCTCCTAAGCAGAATTTTTGAAATATATATGTAATTAAAGACTTCTGGAAAAATAGCTTAAAGCTGAGTGGAATTGGCTTTGCCAGAGATTTGTGTGTCTGCATCTTGTTTTTCCTGTAATTTTGGCACCGTTTTGACAAAATTAACAATGAAAACCAGTGATATCAGAAATTTATTTAGGGCTGGATTGCGCCTTGATCAACCTGATCCAGTGAAAGATGTTGGTGGGGGTTGGAACTGGATGATCTTTAAGGTCCATTCCATTCCAAACCATTCTACAATTCACCTGTAAAAGTTTTGTTGTTTTTTTTTTTTTTAAGTCATTGATAGTAGCTTCAGCTAAAAGATTAAGGAAGATACAAATCTTCATGGCAGGTTATCTTTTTTTTTTTTGGATGTCTTACAGACTACTACCTGTAATTAACTGAATAAACAGATTCATTCATCTTTCTAGTTTTATTTGGGGGGCAATATATATATATATTTCATTTAGTGCTTGGTTTTGTAAGTGACTCAAAATAGTTGAGTAAAATCCAGATGCTTTTCTTTATTGAGTCAAGGAGCATTAGGTTCTTCACAGAATTTACATAAGTGTGTATCCAGCTGAGTAATGGAAAATAATGAGTTAGCAATATTAGAGGTTATTTTCTCTCTTACATAAGTAGCTCTTATTGCTCACTTAAATGCTGTCCCTAAGCACAGGTTTAAGTATGAAGCTTCATTTCTGCAGGGCTGAACAGCAGTAACTTTTGAAATCAGGGCCTGTCTTTACTCATTGAAGCAGTTAAGTGTCTGCTAAGCAAAGTGAAACATTTCTGCTTTAGTGTCTGGGAAAAAAAAAAGTTGGTTATCTGTAATAATTGTTGTTCCAAAACGTTTTACTTGAAGGCAATTCATGACCTCTTCCTCAAGCCTCCCATTTACGTTTTGAAAAAAAGGGTTAACTATTTGCCCCTCTCAAGCTTTGTGATATGCTCTCAGATTATGAAAAGGTACCATTAGCTCTGTAATACAGCCTCACATGCTGGATATATGCATGCCAAAAGTGGGTATTTTGGGCAGGAAATCTAGAATGCGTTTTCTTCAAAGACTGTGTGAACAATGTTGTCTGTCCTGTGTTATGAAGATGCATACAAAATCTGTGTAAGAGGCACTGTATTTTTGTCTATGTATGTATTTTTGTCTATGTATGTATTATTGTCTATGTATGTATTATTGTCTATGTATGTATTATTGTCTATGTATGTATTATTGTCTATGTATGTATTATTGTCTATGTATGTATTATTGTCTATATTATTTTCTATATATGTCTCTTTAAAAGTCTCTTTAAAAATCATGCAACTATCTATCTTTGTTTTCATAGCGGTATCACACTCCACCTCGATCACGGTCGTGTTCTGAATCTGATGATGATGAGAGCAGTGAGACCCCTCCTCACTGGAAAGAGGAAATGCAGAGATTGCGAACATACAGACCACCTAGTGGAGAAAAGTGGAGCAAAGGCGACAAGTAAGATTCTTACTACAAACTTAAAACATCTTATTTTTTTACACAAGCTTTATCAGGTTGCGTAGATGTACCATGTAGTTCATCTTGGAATAATTGATGTAAAAGGCTTCATGATTAACAAATTCCATTTAAATTCCAAAAACGAGAGGTAGAAAAATTACTCAAAACCCTTTCTGCTTTAGTAATGTGACACCAAATGAACACATGCTGAAGAGAGTCATAAAGTCAGAAGAGTTGTTCCTGATGTCTTGGATTCTTATGTAAGAAGTAATTAATTGATTTGTCCAGTTCCCGGTTGCTTCTTACAGAACTCGATTTCCATTAGCCTCAAACTTGATTATATGTTTTTTTTGGATGCCAAATCGGACAAGTGAATCCACCTATCGTATATTAAGCGTTAGTTCTGTGTTCTTTCTGCAGTTGCAGTCCTGCTCTTCAAAATATGATGACTTGATATTAAATGTGAGCTAAACCCCAGAAGAAAAACTGAGGAAAGCACATAATCAATATTGAATGATTGCATGTTTTTCTGATAAGTCTTTTTATATGCCGAGTGTGCTTGGTGTATTGCTGCATTGCATTGTACCAGCTAAAAGATTACTAAAATGAGATGGTGTTCTAAAATTTGTATTTAAACATGGTTTGCAAATGCCATACTTGTAAAAATCAAAGTCCTGTGGACTGTGTTAGTTAAAATAGTAAGTCCCTTCACGCAGGTTCTGTAATATGCAAAACTTGCTGATGTTGGCTGATTCACTTCTTACAGAGAGGTAGCTCAGTTGATAGTGATGTAATTCCTTATCTTAAAACAAGTGTAAGAAGCTCAATCAAAAGATAATTGTCTGGTAGTAAAAGGTGTGTATGTTAATTTTTTTTAATTGCGGTGGGGGGTGAGGAAAATAATTAGTTTACCTGGAGTTTTTAAAGATTTTTCCACTTAGTGTGGTGCTTATTTGCTTGTTCTCTAGGTTAAGCGACCCATGCACAAGCAGATGGGATGAAAGAAGTGCATCCCGGAGATCAAGGTCTTGGTCACATAACGGTTATTCTGATCTAAGTACTGTGAGATATTCCAGCCATCACAAAAAACACAGGAAAGAGAAAAAGAAGGTGAAACATAAAAAGAAATCTAAAAAGCAGAAGCATTTCAAGAAGCACAAACAAACAAAAAAAAAGAAAACATCAGGCTCATCAGATGTAGATTCCTCTCGTTCCTTCCTCAGGAGGACGAAATCATCCTGTGATCGTGAGAGGAAATCTCGTTCTTCTTCATTGTCTTCTAGACATTCATCCAGAAGAGACTGGTCTAAATCTGATAAGGAAGACCACAGTTCATCCACTTTATCAAGCAGAGGTACTCGATCATACTATAGGTCCAGATCCAGATCTAGGTCTAAGTCAAGATCTTATTCCCGAAGAAGTTCTAGATCAAGGTCAGCCTCTAAATCACTGCGTTCTCTAAGTAGGTCAAGGTCAAGTTCTAACCCTAGGCATCCAAAGGCAGTTTCCAATTCTCCACGAAATATTTCAACACGATTAAATGAAAATAAGTTGAACAAGACTGCTGAGCCTGTAAGAGCAGTTATACTCCCAAGTGATAAAGTTGTCGTACCACCAGTTGTCCCAGAAAACCTCCCTGTCATCCCTTTAAGTGATAGTCCACCACCTTCAAGGTGGAAACCTGGGCAGAAACCATGGAAGCCATCTTATGAGCGAATTCAGGAAATGAAAGCTAAAACAACCCATTTAATATCCACACAAACTAATTACAATTTAGTAGTAGTTAAAGAGGCTAATACTACTTCCTCATATCGTAAGCGAAAAAGGAGTTCAGATAGTGATCGAAGTGCTTATTCCAAATATCATAGTGACAGAAGCTCAGATAGTTCGAGAAGCAGGTCCTCTCGAAGTAGGTCATACTCAAGATCTTATACAAGATCTAGAAGTCCATCCAGCTCTAGGACAAAATCTCGTTCTTCTGGCAGATCCCCGTCACTGAGTAAATGCCGCAGTGACCGGTCAGGTTATAGTGAGTCAACATCTTATTATTCCCTTAGTGATGATGATAGACACAGAAACAAAAGAAAAACTGCATCAAATGATCAAAACGATCGGTCCCTTAAACTGAGACAAGAAACGAGCTCAGAAAGTACGCTCCCTTATAAGCGTACAAAAGACTATGATGAGTCTTCCCAAGAATTGAAAGAGAGTGACAGTTTATCATCTTCAGACATTTCTACTGACAGTGAGCATTCTGCCAAAGTAGTCCAAGAAAAAGAAGGCCGTCTTCAATTAGAAGGGAAAACTCAGCAACTGGATAAAAATAGCTTAAGTTCTGAGAGAGGTGAGGAGAGGTCTAAGTCTGAACAGGATTCTGATCATTCTAAAAGGAAAGCACCGAAGGAGAAATCTTCTGAGCAACCTAGAAGCAGTGCAAAAACTAAACGAAAATCCTATTCAGGTAGTAAGTGGGACTCTGAATCAAATTCTGAAAGAGGAGAGGCAAGGCCTAATAGGGCAGATTCCAGACCCCCTTCTAGTAAAGAAGAAGGAGAGGCCACATCAGGATCTGATACAGAGCTTAGCGTTACCAAAAGGATAAAAAAACAATCAAATTCTTCAGAACGCATTCTAGATTCTGATTCTGTGTGGAAGAGAAGTAAACAGTTGTCATCGTCTGAATCTGAGAGCTCTTGTTCGAGCTCAACAAACGTGAGAGGAAAGTCAAAAAAACCCAAACATGGATTGAAAAAAACTTTAAAAAAAACACATTCCAAAAAGGCAAAAGAAAAATCAAAAGGGAAAAAGGAGAAGAAACTCAAAGTTCAGAAAAGAAAAGAAATGTTTCATTGGCAGCCCCCTCTGGAATTTGGTGAAGAAGATGATGATGATGAGATAAATGGAAAGCTGCTTACCAAGGATGATAAAAAAGACAAGCAGCTTACTGGGAACGTAAAGGATAAAAATCAAGTTTATGAAAAGGATGAAATAGTCAAAGATAAAATGGGAAATGGTGAAAAGTCCTGTGCGGGTGAAAGCCTTTTTGGTAAAAACACAACAAGTGATGCCTCACCAGATCACAGTAACCTTAATAAAGATAGCATTGAAACAAATGCTTCAACCAGTATTTTAAACTCAGGAATAAATGTGACTGCTTGCAGGAATGAGATTAAACAAGCTGATGAAAGTAACCAGAATGGACTGGAAGATGTTATTCGGACAGATGATAACATGGAGATCTGTACTCCAGATCGTAGCTCACCAGGGAAGGTTGATGTGGACATTTTGTCTCCTGACATTCTCACTGTTAAACCTCAGGCTCGAAGTGCTGATATAAACAAAGATTTACAGGTTGAGACCCCTGAACCAGATGCTGTCAAGCTAGGAAACAATATTATAGACTTCATTAATACTAAGGAAGAAAAAGAGACTGGAATGCAAGAAAGTAACTCTGTCCCTGTGTCTGGTGCTAAAGACTGTAGTTCCAAAAGTGAAATAATTGAAAATACACAAAGCAATATCATAGATAACAAATGGAAGCCTTTGCAAGGTGTTGGTAATTTACAACCAGCAACAATTAGTACTGCTTCAGAAGTTAAGAGTGTGGCTTCAGCCCCAGAGCCTAAACCAGCAGGTTTAAGAATTGAAATAAAAGCTAAAAATAAAGTAAGGCCTGGATCTCTCTTTGATGAAGTTAGAAAAACAGCACGGCTGAATCGAAGGCCAAGGAACCAAGAAAGTTCCAGTGAGGAAGAATCTCCAAGTAGAGATGACAATAGCCTATCCAGGAGTCTCAGTAGGTCACGAAGTAAATCTGGATCTAAGTCCAGACACAGGACAAGGTCCGTATCTTACAGTCGCTCAAGAAGTCGATCCCGAAGTTCTACATATTCCTATAGGTAAGATGTTTGTGCTATTCCCACAGCCTCTACCATATTAACTTGAGAGATCTGATATTTTTAAGGCCTGGTTTTAATTCATGTTTTGTTTTAGGCAGCACTATATCGTTTAGCAAGTATGGAATAATTAGTTAGCTTAAAAGATAAAGCTGTGTAACGCTTTTGCTTCCTGTTTTCTGCTGTTCTTTTCTACAGTTACAGTCTACTTTGTAAGAGATCTCTTAGAGGTCTTTTCCAGCCTTAATGGTTCTATGATTCTATGTGCTTTTCAAAATTGCTCATTGATTGTAGGTCAAGAAGCTACACAAGAAGCCGAAGCAGAGGAAGGTACAGTACAGATCGGTCAAGAAGTCGAAGTAGTTCTTACCACAGTTACAAGAGTCGTAGGTGAGTTTCTGTAATCACAGGTGCCTTACAAAAACAGTAAATTAGGCACAGCAGTGTGATACTTCAGTCTCTGAATTGGAAATGTGTTTAGCTCTGTGTGCTGCAGCCTAAAGTTTCTACTTGGAATGGGCAAGTCAGAATAGATAGATTTCAGAATTTCCTGTTACTGAAAAATAATTGTCTAATGTTTTGTAGTAAGGATTGGTAATTCTGAGCAAACCGTGTTCCTCTCCTCTCACTCCCCCATCCTCCTCCTCTCTTAGCTTTTGTAATTAACCTAAAATAACTGAATTATCTGTCTGTGGTTTTGTTTTTGTCAGTCGAACCTATAGTAGAAGTAGATCCAGAAGTAGTTCTTACGGTCATCATAGTCGATCCAGGTATGGATTACATTTATTGCAGAGTTTGTATAAAGCTATACTTACTATAAAAATATCTTAGTATAAGGGTACTTCTTTATCAATGGTACTTAAACATAGCATTATCATGAAAAAGCTGGGGAGGGATGTTTTACAAGGGTATGTAGTGATAGAATGAAGGGGAATGGCTTTAAATTGGAAGGGGGAAGGTTTAGATTAGACATTGGGAAGAAATTCTTCACCATGAGGGTGGTGAGGCACTGGCACAGTTGCCCAGGGAAGTTGTGGATGCCCCTCCCTGGAAGTGTTTAAGGCCGGGTTGGATGGACCCTTGAGGGAGGTGGTGGGAGATGTCCCTGCCCATGGCAGGGTGTTGGAACTGGATGGGCTTTAAGGTCCCTTCCAACCTAAACGATTCTTCAGTTCTGCAATTGCAACTTGGATCAAAGCAAAATCAACATAAGGCACTTAAGCTGGAAATAACAAAATCATCTTGGCATTACAGTTACAAGTGATGATGTGAAATAAGTAACAGTGAACTCGTATCCCTTTATTGTCAAAATAAAATTCAGTTAGAGATGGAATCACTTTGTTACTTGTTTTCTGAAGTGTTAGCAAACAAGATTTTTGCTGCATCTACAATTTGTAGGGAAGACAGAACTTTTTAAATGCTTAGTCTTATTTAGATTAATAAATCTGAGATTTTAACTGTTGCTTTGAAGACACATCTCTGTATATAAGTATCTCTAAAACATGCATTTAAGAGAAACAGCATTTTAGACAAATAGAGAATTTACAAGAACTTTCTTTTCTCTTTAAAGTAGGTCATACACTTATGATAGTTACTATAGCAGAAGTCGAAGTAGAAGTAAAAGGAGTGACAGCTATCGAAGATCTAGAAGTTACGATAGGCGATCCAGGTATGTTTTTGCTAGTGTGACTTTGACATTGTATATATGCAAAAAAATTTGCTAAATACATACTTACGGTGTTCATCAAAGCTAATGGCTTTTCCCTACAAGCATAAAAGACAGCGTTACCAAAAGTGACAATTAAAAACAATTAAAATTAGAGCAAGTATCTGAGTGACAAATCAGAATTTCTAATATACTAATGTGTGGATGAAGAAACTAGAATAAGAAAAATTTGAGAAGGCTCCAGTTCATCGTATGTATGTATTAAAAATAAGCAGGTTTGGGAGTTCCAATAACTTTAAATATTTCTTAAAAACTGCAGAGAACTAACTCTCAAGATTTAAATGAAGTGCCCTGTTAAGGATTAAAAACTACCTGGTATGCAAAGAATTCCATTGGGTGGTAAATTCTTCTTGGTTAGACTGCAAAAGTGGATTAAAAAAAGAAGCATAGAAGGGAAATGAAAAATTGCAGTGCTCTCTGGGATTAAATTTTTACATACTTTGAAAGAGCATTTTACCTATGAATCCAGTGTGCTGCTGAATTTAGGATAAGTTTTATTCTACTCAGTCCAGGGGAATTATATAAGTTTAAGGGAGCACATTTCACAAAGGAGAGAAGTGGAACAGGAGAGAAATAGATGTAGTGAGCATGTATCAGTGATGATTTGTCTTGTACCTTTTAGTATGTCTCATATTAGTCACTAGTGAATCAAGCAGATCTCAGACCACTGTAAATGTTCATCCTTTGCTGTCCTCATATTCATTTTTTTACAGTTTTGTATCAACTCTTAATGGACTTTGCTCTCACCCTTCCCCCAATCTAGTTCTGACAGACAACTTTCGTCGATGTTTGAGGGACAATTAATGAGCTTAACAGAGAGTGTGGAAATAGACTTAAAGTCATTGTTTTAGGATGTTGGAAAGCTTCAGAGAAACAATGTTGGGTTAGGATATGCTCGTCTTTCACTTAGAAAGCTTTCTTTACATGCACAGAGCTAGAAAATCTGTCATGGAAGTTTATTCTGTGTAATTTAAATATGTCCTGTGGTTTGTCTGAAACCATCTGGACTCGATCTTGATGTTTGGCCAGGTGCTGAGCTTCGAATTCTTCTGAAGAAGCGAAAACATTTTAATCTACAACTTCCACACACACACTCCTGTTGTGTTTATGGGGCCTAATTCTCAAGACCCTTCTTCAAACAAAACCCTGCAACATAGAAAGAAAGGATTTGTGAAATTATCTCAGTTGAGAAAGACTTGCAATATGAAAAGCAAATATTTGTTAGAATATACTTCTCAGTCAGCTATTAACATTTGCAAAACCAGTTACTTTGGATGATTTCTTAGCTGCATCAGAGGAAGCAAGAAATTTTGTAGTTACAAGCACAGTTTAACTTCAGTTAGACAGGATTTTCATCATGTAAAGTTAATAATTATCTTAATTTTGAGTGTCCCTTAAGGACTAATTAAGTTATGTGAAATGTGATGCTGTAGAAGGCTTATTCTGTGTTTTCTTCTTGTCTCCTGTGTGTCTGTCTTGATGATTTTTCATTTTGTTTGATGCAATTTTGAAGCCCTAAATATGATTTTGAGGCATTTTCATCTTTTCTTTGTAGATCTTATGGCTCTGACAGTGAAAGTGATCGCAGTTACTCTAACAATCGAAGTCCCAGTGAAAGCAGCAGATACAGCTGAAAATGTTTCTTTGACAATGAAAACTATTTAATAAGTTGTCAGTGTTATGTTAAACTGTTTTGACAGTGTCACAAGTGAAGTTGAAGAGTGTTTACCGAGTTAGCTGAAGCTTTACGATTTAACAGAGAACTCGACTGACTCTTCACTTACAGAGAGAAGTACTGAGCTCAACTGAACTGATTTTTTTTTTTTTTTTTTTTAATGTCAAATGCTACTTTTACAAAACAGAAGAGAAAAACAGTTTGCTTTCCTGGAAGTGGATTTTCCAAGCCATGAACGACACTTTAGGTGAATTTCCTTCTACCACTTTTCTGGACGCAGCAGTCAGTACTGTTTTGAAGTAGTTTTATAAACACCTTTGGGCTTTCTGCCTGTTAATATTACCTATATGCTAGCAACTATAAAACTGTGAAGATTTCTGACAAAGGCTGCCATTTCTAGTTTATTAAAATGCTTTTTTTTTAATGCTGGAAGATGGGTTCCATGCTGTCTTGTTTGTTTATTATTGCATTATATATGGTATATACACAAGAGCTAGGTGATGGAAACAAAGTCTGCCACTCTGTCTTAATCCTTGCTGTGCTGTGATGTTACAGCCGTCTGGTGAAAACGATGAGATGATACGCAGTGGGAATTATGAAACCGACAAGCCGTGAGCAAAAGTGTGATTGAATGCATTTTGATCTTAATATCCAACTTGTCTAAACTTTTCTGTGCAAGAGTGAATTTTGTGATAAACAGCAATGTTCCTAAGACTCTAAAAGAAGCATTTCTAAACACACTTTGAACTTCATTTGAGTTAATATTACAGTGCTTGGCTTACTTCAACCCCTTCTGAAGGTGAATGTTGTAAACTGTTGAGTATATCATGAATTTGTTCAAAACACCTTAAAAAAACTTAAGTGGTGATAACTTTTTGGGTAAACAAACCATAATGGTTCCTTTATAAAACATCTGTAGGTGTATCCTGTTTTCCATAGGGAATATCAGATATTGATATTGCAGATATTCAACTACGTATTATTAAAGTGATACGACTACAAAAAATACTGGTATGCCTGATAAAAAGCATGGACAATACTTTCAGCATCAAGTTTAATACCAAAAATGACTCTGTTACAGGTAAACGGTTTGCTAGATTTAAGTCGAAGAGCATTGAGTAATTCTTGCAATATTCTGATTGAGTTGATTTAAAATAATTTGTAAAGTTTTTTCAGTGTTTAGAAAGTTGTGTACTAAGAAACAGGTTTTTTTAATGGCATAATGTAACCTGAAAAGTGGAGTCTGTAGTGAACAGACTAACATAGCTTTATTACAGCTAATGAATACTGCTGTATTATAATAGTTTTCATTACTGACTTTCTGTAATATCTTGAGATGCTTTCATTTTCTTAAATGCTTTCAAATATTAAAAATGATTTTTTTTAATCTCATCAGGACCCAGCAGCTTTGAAAATTAAAAGTGCTAATTTCTTAGACGTCAATTCATACTGTTTCTTTGATTGAATTAAGCTATCCAAAATCAGCTTTTGGTACAGTTCTGAAACATGAAAAGGGAGTTCAAAGTGAAGTTTGAAAACTGTAATGATGCCCTCTACTTCTGTCCCTGAACAGCTGAATAAGGCATTTGGATGCAGGTTCCTAAAACTGAATTTCTTTATAGAAGAACCCAAATTTCTGGACTTAAACCCTTCATACTCTTGTAGTTCAATGAAAATGTCTGTGTATGTAATCCTTTTGAATCGATGGTTTGTAAGCTTCTTATACTGTTTAACATAAAGTCAGTATGCATTTACAAACACGTTCCTAACAAGTAGGAGCTATGTCAGAGGCCTCAACAAATATTTCATTGCTAATTCAAGCAGTTTCATAGTTCTAAGTTACAAATGTAACTTACTTTTTCCCTTACTGAGGAAATAGAAATAGTGGACTAGTGGTGTAGCAAAATACACAAATATAAACATTGCCATTCAGGAAAAAAACTGCTCCAGAAGTGGACTTTGTCACAATTCAGATTGGAGTTGACTTTTTAGTTTTTAAGGTCGGGAAAAGGTAATAGAAATAGGGTCAGTGAGTTAATTGTTATTGTCCGAAATTACTGCAATGTGACTAATATCTATTTCATGTCTTGAATTAAAGCTTTGCAAAGAAATTCCATCTGGTAGGTGGTTGGGAAGGAGTGAGAGGGAAGGGAGAAGAAAGTATTTTTACTTAGTGAAGTCTGTTAAATTGTACTTCAGATAGGGAATGTACCCCGATATGGTTTTCTAACGTTGGTCTATGGTTTTACAATTTTGTTATTCGAAAGTAGTTGCTGTTTGTAAAATAAACTTTTGTATATATCTGCAAGTGCTGTTTTCTCTACATCTCGAAAAATCTGTTGCTGTTTGAGAGGAACAGGCAGGAAAATTAAACTTTTATACTTCGGTTTCTCTACCTGCTTTTGTCCCTTACAAGCCCATGTAGAAGCTGCCTTTCCTTCTCCTGACCTACAGAGAGAACGATTCCTTGGCAAGACTCTGTACTGGGTTTACATAATTGTCGTTGGAGGAACAAATATTTGGAAATTTCCATGTGATTTGAGGTCTTGCCATTTCCTCAAGATGTATCAAAGGTTCCTATCTGTTGTGCAAAGATACACTTAGCACATGTAGAGATTTCCGTGTAGATCTTCTGAGTTTAACTACTTCGCTAAATATTCTTTCCTAAGTACACATTCCCACATCGTTTCCGTAGTATATTGGAAATGTGGTATTAGTTCAAGTCAGCAGATGTAATGGCTCAGTGGACTAATCCATTAGTCTTTTAGACCTTCTGTTCCAGAAAAACTGCTATTTTCCAATGAAATCCAGCTTTGCCCTAATGGAAAGGCTAATTGCCATGATCTGAGGTAAAAAGGACAATGGGAGGGGGGTGTTTCCTTGTTGTTTGATTTAGTCTTTAGAGTGGTCTGGTTAACCTTGCATTTCCCAAACTTTGGAGGACTGCCTTTAAGGAGGAGTCACAATGAATCCCTGGCAGGAAAAGTAGGAACTCCGGGTGACAGGAGCTATATTAGCAATGAAAGGTGTTAAAAAATGGTAATTTAAGGTAGGGGAAGGATGAGTATCTATATCAATGACAGCAAACAAACACGATAGTGTGAGAAACGTTTGGACCATCTCCGTGTCGCAGTGCAGTGTAAAACTGTCTCGGTCTTCCTTCTTAAAGGGAGGTTGGCAAAAATCCCTTTAAATGCCTAAGGTTGCTGTTTGTGGTTTTAAAAAAAAAATCTTCTGTGCCCAAATTAAACATCAGGATCATGGGGCTCCTCTCAGGTGCTGCGGACCTGCTGCCATAGAGGTCAAACCATCACCTTGAGCCAGCTCCGGCAGCGAGCAGGAGTGCGGGGAGGAGGCTGAAGGCAGGCGCCGTGCTGGAGCACTCAGTGTTAAAAATAGAGTGGCTGACACCTGCTCATGTATTACTCATTAGTGACATTCTTCTATTAAAATAAGTCTTAAGTCCTGCAATATAGTAAAATTATTGAGCATAAGAGGTTTCATCTGGGGAGAAAAAAGGGGGAGGAGTTCTAAATAAGGTTACATCTGCGTCCGTTCGGTGGTTTTAACAATAGATGGTCCTACATTGCACACGAATATTGTTGTGTTCTGTCTCCGGTGGCAGGTGAGTGACTCAATTTGTTTAGAATAAGACAATATTAAGTGAGCCACCTGCCTCTCAAACAGCCCATTCTTACAAAGCTCGTATTTACGTGGCAGCAGCCTAAGCGCACTGTTCCTATGATAGTGGCATGCAGAGAGGTTTCCTTCCTACTGTATCACGTTTAAACAAGGGCTATTTGTGTCCTTGCACTCGAGGGTAAGAAGCGTTTCAAGTGCTCTTTCAGGAGATCCCCAAGTATCTGACAGCATATTAAATTTCTGTTGATGGCTTTGTGTGGTTTGCAATGATCACACTCGCAGTTTGGAGCAGATCGCACTATTTAGATGACCTTGGGCTGCACTCTGGAATCCAGCTGGTGTAATTTCCAAACTGAACACTGCCTGGGATTTAAATCATGAGAAGATAAAGCTTCGCATGCTCCACCCCTACTTAGCATCCATATAAATAATTTTTTTTTATATGGTTGTGACACAGTAATGATTTTCCACCTGGGTTTAAAATGCTTTGGGCTGCTTAACCGAGGTAAGGTCAGACTGATTAAAAATCATGCAGACTATTAAAGGGACCAAGTCTTGGATTTAATAATGTCTGTGTAACCCCTGTGAAGTAGACAGGATTGCATGTGTGAAATCAGACAGCCCGTGGTTGTTTGAGTTTAGTTTTTTTTAATGAAGGTGATGGTGCATGTGCAGAAAAGGGGTGGGTGTTAATTTGATGTCAATTAATATTTCTGTTGCGATGTGTGCCTGTCCTTGAGGATCATGGTTCTGCCTGAGCAACCCAATGTCCTTGCCTAAAGGATGGTCTGATATGGAGAGTCCTGACCTCAATGCAGCTTGTAGACGCTTGTGGTTCCCACCCTGGCATTATGTCCTGCAAAAGTCGTAGAATCAAAGAATAGTTTGGTTGGAAGGGACCTTAGAGATCATCCATTTCCAACCCCCTCGCCATGGGCAGGGACATCCCACTAAAATAGGCTGCCCGAGGCCCCATCCAACCTGACTTTGAATACCTCCAGGGATGGGGCAGCCACAACTTCCCTGGGCAACCTGTTCCGGTGCCTCACCACTCTCATCGTGAAGAAATTCCTCCTTATGCCTAAATCTGCCCCTCTCCAGTTTATACTCATTGCCCCTCATCCTGTCCCCACAAGCCTTTGTGAACAGTCCCTCACCAGCTTTCTTGTAGCCCCCTTCAGGTACTGGAAGGCCGCTATAAGCTCTCCTCAGAGCCTTCTCTTCTCCAGGCTGAACAACCCCAACTGTCAGCCTGTCCTCATATGGAGGTGCTCCAGCTCTTCATTAACTCCTTGACTACCGTTCTACTTGGGTTTTGATGTCCTTCCAGCTCTTTGTGCACCCTGTTGGAGAGGACAAGGAAGAGTTCTCCCACTCTCCTAGTGCCTTAGCTGCCTGTCCCCATCAGGCATCATCTACATAACTTCTCCCTGATGTCTTTTCGAAAATGAGCCTGAAAAAATCCTTGAGGAGGATTGGGAAGATCCTTGGGAATGGGATAGGACAAGGGCCCAATCACTGCACTTCCAGGAATGATGCCTGACACTTGTGAGAATGTACCAGTGAGATGAATCAATCGATGGAGGCTTTGGGGTCTTCAGGTACTGGTTAAAGAAGAAGTGAAAAAAGCAAACCTGTTCTATTGAGGGGGTAGATATTAGGCTGAGATGAAGTCATTATAATTTCATAGGCGGTGCCGCATGGGCAAGAAGTTACCGCTTCGCAGCACTGGTCATGAATCATTTTTAAAGATGCACAGACTTGGTGCTTTTTTCACCCCTACCTTTCTCTCTGAAGACTCTTCCACTGTCATGCAGATTTCATTTCTACCTCAAGTGTTGGATATGCTGAAGAGTTCTGCTCTGCTAGCAGAAAGTTTTCTATCTCTTTGCTAATAACCACAATACAGGGCCCAAACAGTGCATGGCTACACTGGTTGTTTTTCTGTCAGGATGGGTGAAGGGATTGTGATCTGGTGAAGGGATTGAGCGTACCTTTAGTAAGTCTGCAGGTGACACTAAACTTGATGGAAGTGTTGATCTGCTTGAGGGTAGGGAGGGTCTGCAGAGGGATCTGAACAGGCCAGATTGGTAATCTGCAACGGATGGTATGAGGTTCACCAAGGCCAAGTGCCAGGTCCTGCACACAGCAACCCCATGCAGCGCTCCAGGCTTGGGGAAGAGTGGCTGGGAAACTTCCTAGTAGCGAAGGACCCAGAGGTGTTAGTCAAAAGTGGCTGAACATGAGCCAGCAGCGGCCCAGGTGGCCAAGAAGGCCAATAGTATCTTGGCCTGTATCAGAAAGAGCGTAGCCAGCAGGAGCAGGGAAGTGATGGTGCCCTGTTCTTGGCACTGGCTAGGCTGCACCTCGAATCTTGTGTCCAATTTTGGGCCCCTCACTGCAAGATGATGTGTTGGAGTGTGTGCAGAGAAGTGCATCGAAGCTGGTGAAGGGCCTGGAGAACAAGTCTTATGGGGAGTGGCTGAGGAAACTGGGGTTGTTTAGCCTGGAGTAGAGGAGGCTGAGGCTGCCTACAACTGTCTGAGAGGAGATTGTAACGAGGCGGGTGTTGGTCTCTTCTTCCAAGTGACAGGCGATAAGACAAGAGGAAATGGCCTCAAGTTGCAGCAGAGAAGTTTAGATTGGATATTAGCAAAAATTTCTTCACCAAAAGGGTTATCGAGCACTGGAACAGGCTGCGCAGGGAGGTGTCACTATCCCTGGAGGGATTTCAAATAGGTAGAAGAGACGCTCAGGGATATGGTTTAGTAGTGGACAGGTACAGTTAGACTTGATGATTTTAGAGGTCTTTTGCAACCCAGCTATTCAATGATTCTATGAAATACGGAGGACTCTTGTTCCAGCTTCTCCACAGCCTCTGTCAGAGTCAGCTGCAAAGCTTTCCTACAATAAAAGTAATGGAGCAGTGGTTATGACTAAGTTGCAGGTGCACAAAGAAGAGAAAAAACAAGAGGACAAATATACGATGCTTTCTCAGTAAACTTAGTGGACCCCCGTGTTTAATAATGGCTGTGTACAGCAGTTGTGGATTTTGGTATTTAATCTCTTTGTACTGCTGAGCTCTGCAGCATGATGGCTTCTACCTTTTAAAGAAACAAAAACTGGGGCCAGGGAATTAATTTTTTCTACTGGAACACGGAATTTGATAGTTTCACTGAATGTCCTTAGTTCTCATTTTGAAAGAAATAGCAAGCAACGGTTCCGTGGTCACTTCATTTTGCTGATTTTCAATGTCTTCCCTGTTGGGACCAATCAGTCCTTATTGTGTTCCATGATCTGAGCTGCCCAGGGGTCCTCTGCGTTGGCTGCTAATGTCACCTGCAGTCACTGGCACAAAGGCAAGAGTAGTGACTGCAAGCAGAATTGTTGTTTCAAACTGAGGCTTAAACATACTGTTGGGGAGTTGTGGTTATTTAGCCCCACACCAGCAACAAAGAACAACATGACTGCTTGCTCAGTCCTTCCCCCACAGCCAGGTGGAATCCGGAGGAGAATTTTAAACAAAGGAGGTAAAAACTCATGGGTTGGGGTAAGAACAGTTGAACAGGGCAGCAAAGGAAGAGAAAGTACAGCAATAATAACAATAAAAGAATATACAAAATTAGTGATACATAATGCAAATCGCTCACCACCTGAAAACCCACACTCGGTGTGCTTCCCATCTGGAATTCCCAGCCATGGTCCACAGCCACGCATTTGAAGCACGCTGAAAAACTGAGCCGGCTGCCAACTGAGCCACCGCACGCTGCTAACGTTTTTATATATTGGATGTGGCATTTGATGGCATGGAATATCTCCCTGACCAGTTTGGGTAGCTGTGTCCCTTCCCAGCTTCTTGTGAAAATTGAATATTTCCCCAACAAAACCCAGGAATTTAACCCTTTCCTAGCTGGAACCAGGAAACATGGTAGATCTCCCATATTCCACTGACTTTACTAAGACCTGCAACTCTGGCTGAATAGCAACAGCCTTCAAGGGGATGCTTGGAAGCTCTCTTGACCTTGGACCTTAAGTCTCTCTTTTTCAAAGATTAAATCTCTTTCCTGTGACAAACAGTTGTCCATTTAGGAAGTCAAAAAAACAAGAGGCAGGGAGGATATCAAGTATTCAAGGATATTGAATACTGTGTTCAGTTTTGAGGCCCTTAGTATGAGAAAGATATTGAGTTGCTGGTGCATGTCTAGCAGAGGGCAATGGAACTGTTGAAGAGTTTAAAGAACAAGTCTTATGAGGAGCAGCTGAGGGAATTGTTTAGCCTGAAGAAGAGGAGGCTGAAGGGAGACCTTATTGTCTCTACAACTACCTGAAAGAGGTTGTACTGGGATAAGTGCTGGCCTCTTCTCCCAAATAAAAAGTGGTAGGATGAGGGAAATGGCCTCAAGTTGCACCAGGGGAGGTGCAGATTGGATATTAAGAAAAATTTCTTTACAGAAAGAGTGATGAAGCATTGGAACAGGCTGCTCAGGGAAGTGGTTGAGTCACTGCCCCTGGAGGTGTTAAAAAAATGTGTAAAGGTGCCATTTTGGGACATGGTTTAGGAGCCACGGTGGTGTTGGGCTGATTGTTGGACTTGATGATCTTAGAGTTTTCTTCCAGCCTTAACGATTCTGTGATTCTACTTGATGTTCTCATTGGTGGAAAGATGGTCTGCAGTGTAGAGCATTACCTAAGACTTTGAGATGGACATTGGTTTTCTCCATAACACCAAAGCCTTCTTATGTCATCTAAGGCCATTCTGTACTCTCAAGAGCTCACAAGTGTGCTGGGAAGATGTAATTCCCTCCTGAGCTTGGTAGGATTGGTGATTAGAGAAATGAGAGCTGTCTAAGGATAATTTGTTCAACAAATTATCACAGGCTGCTACTTGTGCCTCTGCTACTTGGTATGACTTTAGATGTCCTGAGTGTTGCAATGCAGAATGTGGTAGACACCGCTCTTCTTTTGCCATTAAAGGAGAGAGGAAAACAAAGCCAGAAAGCTAATTTTTTTTAATTGAAACATCTCTATCTAAAAAAAAACCTCCATACTGACAATGAAATACAGCTTTAGTGATGGAATTCCTAGACTTTCTTCAGGAAACTGCACAGATGCCACTATGATCTTTCATTTCTATCTATAGATTCGAACCAACGCCTTTCAGAAAACATTTTTGCCAGAGAATATAGCAAAAGGGGACATTTTCAGCACCATTTCCTCCTTCCCAGAGGCAAAATCAACTCTATCTGTATAAATTGCAGCAGTTCTTATCCAACCTATCTGTAAAAACTGCCAGCGCTGAGAGGCAACAGTTGAAGTGCCAAAACCAAACGTGCCAGAACTATCCATGCTGTAAAAAATACATATAAATACATTTTCTGATGTCCAAACTAAAACTCTTTGCTGCCACTTAAGTCCACCGCTACTTCTTGCAATTAGGGAGGAAGAGAATGACCTTTTTCCTTCTACTTCTATATTTAGAAGGAAAAAGGTGACCATAAATCATAGAATGTTGGAAGGGGCCCGAAAATCATCCAGTCCCAACCCTCTTGCCATGGGCAGGGACATCCCACAGGATCAGGCTGCTCAAGGCCCCATCTAACCTGGCCTTGAACACCTCAAGGGATGGGGCAGCCACAGCTTCCCTGAGCAACCTGTGCCAGTGTCTCACCACCCTCATCGTGAAGAATTTCTTCCTAAGGTCTAATCTAAATCTTCCCCCTTCCAATTTAAAGTCATTTCCCTTCTCCCTTTCACTCCATGCCCTTGGAAAAAGTCCCTTTCCAGCTCTTTTGTAGCCCTCTTCAGGTACTGGAATATTTGTAAATATTTGTAAAAAGATTGTAATACCTTTTGCCCAAATCTAGTTTTCTCTGGACTAAACAGTTCCAGTTTATTTGAGGGTTTTTTTTTTGGTGGGGGAGGGAATTTGGGGATTTTGGTTGGCTTTTTTGTGTCCATCTCTCTGACCACCAGCCCAAAACCTCCCTGTATCACCATAGCCAAGTGAACAATTCTCCAGCCGAGGCTTCATGGTGCCACGTGGATCTGAAGTATGACTCCATGTGTCCTGCAGGCAACATTTTCCTGTCCCTCCCTGTGGTTTGCTGCTTTTGCAACAGCATGAGGAGGGCTGCTTGGTCCAGGCAGGGATGCGCTGCCGCATCCCATCTCACCCATTCCCTGCCTGTGCTCTGCAGTTCATCTATTCTTACACAAGCAGCAAGTTTTTCCTTTGTTTCCACTAAATTGCAGCCTATTTTTTTTTTCCAGTCTATTTCTCTAAAGTGTCAAGATTGTTTTGAAGTTCCAGCCCATCCTCCGAAGTACTGGAAGTCCCTCCCGGCTTGGTATCGTTTGCAGCTGTAAGAAGCAAATTTTCTATTCATGCAAGTAATTATTAAAAAAATATTTTGAGCTGTACCAGGCCTGGGACAGATCCCCAGGGCCTCCCAAGCTGTGTATCGCTTCAGTTTCCCGGCGGATCATAAATAAGTCTGCTAAGCAATGTTCCCTCCTTAAAGCACTGCTTTCCTCTGGCTTCGTGTCATCTGTCCGTGCCATCTTTCCTCTTCCAGACATGCTGGGGATGCAGGGATGGGAGCAGGAGCTGGCATCTAAATTTAATTTGAACTTCAGCTTCTTTGATTTGAGCTTCTGGATGCTGGGTCTTACAAACCCTTGACTGAAGGTGCCCGTTGCTTGTTTTCTATGGTGACCCTTGGAGACCATGTTTCTAATCCCCTGCCCCCGTAACTTTCTCTTTGAAAACCTGAGTGACGGCGTGAACACTCTGAGCTTTTCACCCGAAGACGTCTTTTCCAGCCCTCCACTTCACCCCTGTGACCTTCTCTGCTGAATATCTTTCAGCATTCGCCTTGAATCGAGGATACCAGCATAGATACCAACATTTCATATTTTACTTTAGTACTAAGATAAACAAAAATATTTCTATATGAACTTCACCCTTGAATTTGGTTTTGTTTGGGGGATTATTTTCCACAGCTCAGGTGGGGGAGGAAAGTTCGCTGTTTTTTCTATATATGAGTATTTACTGAATAAGATGGTTTCTTGTCTTTCACATTGCCAATTTATACCCATGTCATGATGCAAAGATTCTCCATGGATTTCAGGGACTCAAATGCCAGAGTGAAGGAACAGGGCTTCGAAATTATTGCAGATCACACCTACCTGCTTCGCAACTCCACCAAGCAGGTGATTCTGCCCCTCTACTCTGCTCTTGTGAGACCTCATCTGCATTCTGAAGTTTTCAGCATAAAGGACATGGATCTTTTAGAGCAAGTCCAGAGAAGGCCACAAAGATGGTCAGAGGACTGGAGCATCTCACACAAGAGGACAGGCTGAGAGAGTTGGGGTTGTTCAGCCTAGAGAAAAGAATGCTCCAGAGAGATCTTATAGCTGCCTTCCAGTACTTAAAAGGGGGCTAGAGCAAAGCTGGGGAGGTGCTCTTTATCAGGAACTGCAGGGATAGGATGAGGGGAAATGGTTTTAAGATGAAAGAGGAGAGATTTAGATGTGATATTAGGAAGAAATAATTTCCTGTGAGGGTGGTGAGGCAGTGGTACAAGTTGCCCAGAGAAGCTGTGGAAGCCCCACCCCTGGAGGTGTTCAAGGCTGGGTTGGATGAGGCTTTGAACAACCTGATCCAGTGGAAGGTGTATGGAAGGAACTGTATGGACCTTAAAGTCTCTTCCGACCCAAACCATTCTTTGATTCTATGATTCTATGAAGAACCAGCATTTCCCCAGCAGTCTTAAAAATCAGTCCCTACCCAAGATTATCTAAGGTGGAAAAAAAAAAAAGAAGTGAGAATCTGGTTTGTTCTAAAAACACTGATAAAAGGCAGGACCATGTGGTGGGTCTGAAAAGTAGGACTTGATTTTGATGTGGTGCATCCCTGAACAGAAACTCTTATTTGGGGCAAAGTTTCACCTGCTCCCTGAAGACTCTCTTGAATATAAATGCACCTTCAGGTAATTCCTATAATTCTTGATAATTATTTCAATCAAGATATCCATTTATAACTTCCTGACTAATGAAATGCTGTTTCTTACAGTGTTATCCTTTGATATGTAAAGATGCCTTTGAACTGCAGGCCCCATGCTGGGAAGACCCATGCAGCTTTCACACCTGGCGTCAACAAGCAAACCCATCGCTGTGCTGCAAACATGACTTTTAGGTGACACCAAAGCGTTTCTGAGCCGTCACAGATATCTAGTCCTTAAGTTTTTTGCATGGTGCAATGCAGGAATCACTTATTGTACATTTAGCTACGGATTGGACAAGGAGTGAAGCTTATTGCTTCTTCTTGATGAACTCTAGAGGTGGTAAGTAGTAATTCAAGCGCATCTCGCAATGGATATGGCAATCCTGGATATACATGCAGACTAGGGAGCGAGAGGCTGGAGATCAGCCCTGCAGAAAGAGATCTGGGGGTTCTGGTTGATGGCAAGTAGAGCATGAGACAGCAGTGCCCTGGCAGCCAAGTGGGCCAACCGTGTCCTGGGGTGCATCAAGCACGGTATCGCTAGCTGGTCAAGGGAGGGATTGTCTTGCTCTGCTCTGCACCTCTGCAGTTCCACCTTGAGTTCTGTGTGCAGTTTCGGGCACTATGGTATTACAAGGATATAAAGCTACATGAGGAACGGCTAAAGCCACTTAGTCTTTTCAGCCTGGAGAAGAGGGGACTGAAGGGGAGACCTTATCACAGTCTACAGCTTCCTCAAAATGGGAGGAGGAGGAGCAGTTGCTGATGTCGTCTCTCTGGCAACCAATGATAGGACCCGAAGGAATGGCAGGAAGATGTTCCAGGGGAGGTTTAGGTTGGATATTAGGAAAAGGTTCTTCACGCAGAGAGTGGTGGAGCACTGGAACAGCTCCCCAGGGAAGCAGTCACAGCACCAAGCCTGACAATGTTCTAGAAGCATCTGGACAAAACCCTCAGACACATGGTGTGAATGTTGGGATTGTCCTGTGTAGGGACAGGAGTTGGACTCAATGATCCTTTTAAGTCCCTTCCAACTCAGAACATTCTATGATCCTATGATCTTACTGGATTTGGGAGAGCCTTGTCCAGTAAACTGGACCTTTTTCCTGTGAGTTTATCTGGCCTAACAGTCTTTTCCAGCAGTGACAGGCAACAATAATTCAGGAGAACATGCAAGGCAGCATCTTTACTTCATTCCCTTCTCCTCTCTCACCATCATCATCATGGGCGTTCACAGGTACCCGTGCCGATTCCCTCTAATACCTGTTGGCAGACCTATTGCCCGTGAATTTCTTCAGCCCTTCTTTGAACCCACTGACGTATTTGGCTCTTGTGGCAACCTGCTGACTAAATGAAGGCTTTGATATTTGTTTCAAACTGGTCTGCTACTCATTTGAGTAATAGTTTTGCATTTACTATATTCATTTACTTCATGATTTGCTGTACCTTGCTCATAAGCTCCCAACAGCCTTCTCTCCTTCAGGCTGAAGGTTCTGAGCTCATCTTCTCACTTTGTAAAGCAGCTGCCACATTAGATACTTTAGTTGTTCTTCTATTAGACACTATTAGATACTATAGTATCTAATAGTATTAGATACTATTAGTATTAGTATCTAATAGTATTAGATACTGTTAGATACTTTAGTTGTTCTTCTTTCTGCCTCTCTACCACCATTGTGCTGGTCTTGGAGATCAAGACTACACACAGTACTCAAAATGCAGAGGAGTTTCCACATCAGCAGATGCCCTAAGTGTTGCATGTGCTCACAGAAGGCACTGAAATAACAATTTCTTGGCTTTTCTTGGCTGCCACCTTGAACACACCTTGGCCACGCATTGAGCTAGTGATTTCAGAGAGCAGCTCTAGCTGCCAGTTCTCAGCTCTGGCTGCCGGTTCCAATTTCAGCATCCCACAAGCACGGCCTAAAGGTTTAGACCTTTTTCACCCAGATACTCTGCTTTATATATTCCTATACCAAAGCTCATTTGGGACTTTCTTCTCCGCTTTTTCTTTTATTTTTTTTTGAGAGCCCTCTGGAGTTGCTTGCCATCACTGTGGCACTTGGTGACCTTGGAGGAGCTGACCTGCAAACACAGAAATGTGGGTCTGCTCTTACTCCTCCAGATTGCTGATGAGGATATTTAAAATCCCCAGACTTGGTCTCCAGGAAGCCACACCATGGATTAATTTCTGTTCTGAAAAGTGACCAATTAAGTCCTACCTTTTGCTTCTTGTCCTTTAACCAGCTTTTGAGCAATAAAAGGACTTTCTCTCCAGTCCTTTGACAGCTCGGTTTCTTTAGGGTTCTTAGAATCATGAAATGGTTTGTGTCACAAGAGACCTTGAAGATCATCCCTGCCATGGGCAGGGACACCTTTCAGTGGATTAGGATGCTCAAAGCCTCATCCAACCTGGCCTTGAATGGGGCATCCACTACTTCTCTGGGCAACCTGAGCCAGTGCCCGACCACCCTCACAGTAAAAGTTTTCTTCCTAGTATCTAAGTTAAATTTCCACTCTTTCATCTTGAAACCATTCCCCCTCATCCTATCCCTGCACTCCTTGGTAAAGAGCCCCTCCTGAGCTTTTGTGTAGGCCCCCTTTAATTACTGGAAGGCTGCTGCAAGATCTCCCTGGAGCCTTCTCTTCTTCAAGCTGAACAAGCCCAACTCTCAGCCTGTCAAGTATGTAAAGGGTTTTTAAAAATATATTTATGAAATCCTGTGATTTTCTCACCTAAAACACAGAATTTTTATGCTTTTTCATGAAAAAGTTGAAATTTTATTGAATTTTACATTGAATCTGATGCCCTGAATATAGCAGGAGTTAAATGGTTCATGCAGGAAAGCAGTAGCCAATAACAGCTAGAGAAAGACCTGCTGGGAGAATAAAAGTATTTCTTTCCCCAACGTGTTAAAACTGCCAGGTCAAGTTATTAATAGAGATTGTTTCTCCAATGCAACAGAGGACAACTTGGCTTGGGTTGTTTGGCTTGCCTGATGCACCCAGTGCAGAGGTCTCTATCTTAAAACTCGCAGTTAAATAATACTTGAAATAATCCCTTTTTCCCCAAAATGAAGTCTTGGCAACACTCTGTTCCTCTGCTGTAACTCATCCCAGTGACAGGCAGGACCAGTTCGAAAAGCAGGGTAGCATCAACTGCACTGTGCTCTCCTCTGTTATAACACATGATCAGAGGGTTGGAGCACCTCCCATACGAGGACAGGCTGAGAGAGTTGGGCTTGTTGAGCCTGGAGAAGAGAAGGCTCCAAGGAGACCCTATAGTGACTTTCTGGTACCTGAAGGGGGCCTACAGGAAAGCTTTCACAAAGATATGTAGTGATAGGATGAGGGGCAATGGGTATAAACTGGAGAGGGGCAGATTTAGATTAGACATAAGGAAGAATTTCTTCACTATGAGAGTGGTGAGACACAGGAGCAAGTTGCCGGGGGAAGCAGTGGCTGCCCCATCCTTGGAGGTGTTCAAGGCCAGGTTGGATGGGGCCTTGGGCAGCCTGGTTTGGTGGGATGTCCCTGCCCATGGCAGGGGGGTTGGAACTAGATGATCTTTAAGATGCCTTGCAACCCAAACTATTCTATGATTCTATGATTCTATGATTCTATGATTCTATGATTCTATGATTCTATGATTCTATGATTTAGGTGACACACTGGGAAAAAATACCCCAGGCACCAGTTCTGATGCTATGTTTTTGCACAGCATCGAATCTAACAAGTCCCACTGCTAATGAATTGATTTCTCTCACCACTGACATCACACAAGGGATGCAAAGACACTAAAGCCACGCTGAGCCGGGTAGTAGGTATAGACAGATCCCGGCCTCACCTCGCCATGGGTTTTGATATCCAAAAATTATTTCTTGGTGCTCAGTAGCAGGGTAGATCATAGAATCACAGAATAGTTTGGGTTGGAAGGGACCTTAAAGATCATCTAGTTCCAACCCCTCTGCCATGGGCAGGGGCACGTCCCACTGGATCAGGCTGCTCAAAGTCCCATCCAACCTGGCCTTGAACACCTCTAGGGATGGGGCATCCACAGCTTCCCTGGGCAACCTGTGCCAGCACCTCACCACCCTTTCTGAGAAGAATTTCCTCCCTACACGTAGTCTAAATCTGCCCCTCTCCAATTTAAAACCATTGGCCCTCCTCCTGTCACTCTATGCCTTCATGAAAAGTCCCTCCCCAGCTTTCTTGTAGGCCCCCTTCAGGTATTGGTGTTTGTGAAGGACACAGCTTAAGGCTCCTCCTTCATTCACAGCCTTGGATTGAGCACTGAGAGAGCAGAAAGGAAATAAAAAGAAGAAAGCCCCCCTGCTTTGAGCAAGACATTGAACCACATGAGCTCTGAAGACCCATTCCAACATAAACCCACGATCCTACAATTTCTTTTCCCAGGGCAAAATAACCTAAATGTTTTGTAGGGAATCTGAGAGTGTGTATCGGGGGTCTTCACCTTTTTCCTCCAAGCAGTTTTTCTTTAATACTTAGATCTTCCCCTCACCGTGCTATAATTGAAGGCTTGTAAGTAAACTTCCTAATACTGGCATTGCTGCATATAAAAAGCAAACCTGATTACTACAAAATCTGAATAACTATTTGAATCCAAGAAGGCCTCCTCTGAAAATTAAAACCTTGCTGCTGCTGGATGCAGCAGATACCCATGGGTCAGCAAATTACTAAGTGCAAGAAAAATACAGAAAATTGAAATTCAGGAGCTTCGCTGGACTGTCTGATGGGTGAGGATCCTATTTGCAGGGTGGATTCCCATCCCTGCCTCCACCTACTAAAGAGAAAAAAGCTATTCCCAGTGGAGTTGTGATTCCTTGAAGTGAAAATAATGTCTGACTTGGGACAAGGTGTATTTTGCAGCTTTGGGAGGTGGTGACTCCCTCTTGGGCAGCGAGATGCCAGTTCAGCCTGGGCTGTGATTTACAGCAGTGGATGGATGAACTTGGCACACATCATCGTGTTTAAGAGTAGAGTAACGACGTCTTCCCCAGCTTGGATTGCAGCCCTTCAACTGCGCAGGGGAGGATAAACACCGGCACGGCTGCCACTCGCCTGCCGGCAGCTGCCAGTGGGAAGGAGCTCGTCCTCGGTGCAAAGGTCTGCCTGCTCAGGGGCTTCACCCACGTCCTCATACGACCTTTGTGAACCTGATCCCCGCATCGTGATCTGAGGGTGTCATCTGAAACCAGCCAGCTCTGCCCAAATTGTTGGGGTTTTTTTCTTTTTAATTTATTGGTTTTTTCCCAATTTGGAGGTAGAAATGAGAAATCAAAGTGGTATTTAAAAGTAGAGAAGAATTGGGGTCAACACAACACAGCAGCATTTCAGTCGTCCTTTGAGAGCTTGTCTATACTCACACTGTGGGTGTTCTTGTTGCAAACACTTAAGCGGGAGATGTTTTCCCTTAGTAGGGCAGGCTCCTGCTTCACAGCCCTCCTCATCTGGCCATAAAAGGGCAGCGTTTTCTGCAAGACCCCCGGGTCCTCCGCAAGCTGGCATGTTTTGGGGAAGGGGCCTCCCCTATTGCATCACGACCCTGCTTGCTTTGGACCTTGCAACCCTTGCGTTAATGTTGCTTTGGCTCATTCTTTTCTTGTGCCTTTTGTTTTGTCTCTCTTCTCCTCCTCCTCTCAGAAGGCTGGAGGGAGAGAAGCCAAAGAGCCTCCAGGAATGTTCTTGCTTTCCCTATTTATTTTTTTCCTTTCTCTCTCTCTTGGCCTGATTTGATCCCTTTTTTTTCCATAATCTGTATGCCTCCTCAGAAAACCAGCCACTGAGTGAAAACCAGTTGCCAACCCCATGATACACCCCTAAAGGGTCGACTATGTTCCCAGTCTCCATCCTGTCCCCCATGGGTGAGGCCATAGCAATCTGGAGGGCTCTGCCACCTCCTGCTCTACCCAAGCATGTGCATGCTGTGACATTTTGGTTGCTCAGGAAGGGTGGACACCAAGGAAGCGCATTTCACCATCTCTTGGAGCATTTATCCATGGGACTTCTAGCCTACAGAAGAGGCCCAGCAGAACACAGCTGTTGTGCTTAAAGCAGTAAGTCCAGCCTAGGCTGGCAGAGCAAGTGAAAGGACATAGTACCACCTCAGAGATACCCTTCCAGGTCCACTTGATCCTTCACAGAATCATAGCAATATTTTGGTTGGAAAAGATCCTTAAGATCATCGTTAACACTACCAAGTGCACTATTAAACCATGTCCCTAAGCATTCAAGGCCAGGCTGGATGAGGCCTTGGGAAGCCTGATCTAGTGGGATGTGTTGCTGCCCATCACAGAGGGTTGGAACTAAATGACCTTTAAAGGCCCCTTCCAACCCTAACTATTCTATGATTCTATGATTCTATGGTTCTATGATTCTACGATCACATCTATGTGTCTTAAGTACCTCTAGGCTCTTGTGTGGGTCCTCACAAACTCAAAATTCTCTGAGCTGTTACAGCGTATCAACTTTCTTCTTGTCCCTTGTCCTTGCTGATGCTTCTCCTGGAGAAGACCAAACCTATCAAAATGCAAATTGAAATATCAAGGATCATTTATACCAAGGAAATATGAACATTTCCTGGTTTCCCTATGTCACAGTTTAGCCCCAGCCAGCAGCTAAGCACCATGCAGCTGCTCACTTACTCCCTACCCTGGTGGGATGGAGAGGAGAATTGGGAAGTAAAACTCGTGGGTTGAGATAAAGACAGTTTAATAGGACTACAAAGAAAGATAGAATAATAACAATAACAATAAACACACAAAACAAGTTGTGTACAATTCACTGCAACTGGTTACCACCTGATGACCCAACAACAAAGAGATTGCACAGCCCATCCGGAGCAGCAATCATGGATCAGCAAGCTCTGGCTCCTGATCAACTTCCCATTCATATACCGAGAATGACATTATATGGTATGTATGGTATGGAATATCTCTGGCCAGCTTGGGTCATCTGCCTGGATACACTCCTCCCAGCTTCTTCTGTGCTTGTACACTTACAAAACACGGGAAACTGAAAACATCCTTGATTTCTCAGCAACAACTAAAAACATCATCATGTTATCAACACTCTTCCCATACTAAATCTAAAAACCAGCAGCTGCTGGGAAGAAAATTAACTCTCTCCCAGCCGAGCATAAAGATTACCTGGCAACAACTAAACCAATCTCTGTTACCAACATGGTTCTCATGCTAAATCCAAAGCACAGCAGCTGCTGGGAAGAAAATTAATTCTATCCCAGACAAAACCAGGACACCTTAAATGTTTCTCAGTCCCTGTATTTTTGTGGCTGGCCCCTCATTTTCATACCCCTTATGACTTTGTGGAGCTACTGGGTTGCTAATTCATGGCCCAGTGAGAGAAAGGAAGAGGGAAAGCTACAGGAGATGTGCATTTTGTGGGCACCACACTCCTGGAAAGAGGTGGGAAAGAGTCACAACACTTGCCCCATGTCACCAGGGCTTCTCTCCATGTGCTCCTTGTTTACCATTTTCTCCAGAACTTCACTCTTGCTGGACAACACATTCCCTAGGAGCAACTGAACAGCACTCTGGACCCCCAGATGCCTCTATGGTCAGCTGTACTCCCATTACCATCTGGTTGGTCATTCTCCTCAATGATGTGTCTATGCAAGATACGGCAGAACCACCTCTTAGGAAGACTACAGACTTTCCAGATCTTTGCAAGAAGGCACCAAGATCTCGGATTCAGCCCCTTTCTGAAACCCCAGCAGCTGAAGAAAATAGCTCCCACAAGAGATCAGTTGCCCATTAACCTTAACCTATGCAGAAGCATCTTACATTTCACTCTCCTTGGCCCTTGTACAGTGGGATGAGGAGCAGAAGAAGAGGTGGCCTAAGTGGATTAGAACAGCCCCTGCACTGCGTTGGTCACACACAGGTCCAACTTGACTGTCCTACACAGCAAAACCATGAAACCAGGTTGGGTGGGATTCCACCAGACTGGGTTGAATAGGATTTGCTGGGACCTTCGGGAAGTTCAGTAAATTCAACATGAATCCATCGATAGTTGTGGCCAATAGAACCCTGTGTGTTTTGTCTCTTATGAATGTTGCTGTAGTCACCCTTATCAAGCGTTTCACCCAAAGGTGTCATTGGTTGCACCCCTTCCAGGACATCTCCCTTGCATTGGTGGCAATGGCCACTGAGGGAACAGCTTCTTCCATATCAGGAAGGAAAAGGTGTGGCTGGCAAAGACCAAGTCTCCATGTGAGAGGTGGGCTCAGCATCACCCAAAAGGCAAGGACCTCATGACAAGCCCACCAGAGTAGCATCAAGGCTTTGACCATCCCTGTCTGTCCCTGCAAACCTGCGCGCTTTAGAGCTATGAGGGCTACAAGCTCTGGTGCTCCCTCGTTGCCTCTGCCACATGCATGAAGGTGCTGTGGGGGTTTGGGCTCTAGAGCAGAGCTTAAATCCCCGGCTCCCACCTCTGGCCTCATCTCACCCTTATTGCGGAACCGGCTGCATGTCAGCCGAGTGTTTTCCAGGAGCTTATGTAGCTTTTGGAAATGTTTCCAGGGTAGGAGACATGCTGGACGGGCCAAACACTCATCTCGTGAAAAGCTTTCTGATAGGGGAGAGGTGCCGGGGGCATTGGCCAGGACTCTGTCCTATAGAGCAGTACAGGGTTGAAAGCAAGAAAGGGCATTAAACAACAACAAATAATATATATTATTATAATATATTATTACAGGCAGAACGTGGCTACAGCGACATTATGCAAAGAGCCGTACACATCTGGAAGAAGTTATTACACATGGCAACCGAAGCAGAGTCTAAACAAGTGCAAGATGTTACCACATTTATGTCTGCAAAAGGGAGTGGTTAGGAAAAGAGCCAGGAAGGTGGGATGAAGACGGAGCAGCCCAGGGGCTCTGGGGATGCCCTAAACCCAACTGTCGTGTGGCTGATGTCCTTTGGCACGGTTGTGTTTCTCTGCTTTGAGCATGTTAGAAGAGAACTCATTTACCCTTGATATTTTGGATGGTGTCTGCGTGAATGATGGTGGTAGAAGTGGGTGTGGGAGGTGGTCACCATCACCATGAGCCTTGACTAAGCATCTCGTGGGTTGTCTGCATGAATGATGGGGGTAGAAGTGGGTGTTGGAGGTTGTCATCCTCCCCATGAGACTTGGCTGAGCATCTTGTGGGTCATCTGTATGAATGATGGGGGTAGAAGTGGGTGTTGGAGGTTGTCACCGTCCCCATGAGCCTTCGCCGAGCATCTCGTGGGTCTTCTGCCTTGGTAGAGCCCAGCGCTGAGAGTCAGAGCTTCTTCTGGTGTTGAAGGCATGGGAGCACCATGGGACCCTGCATGATGCCTTCCTAGACACTGTGGGGCTGCTCCAGCTTTGCCCCCTTGGTTCCCAGCAAGAAGGTTTTGGGGTGACCCCACTCACAGCTGAGGCCGGGGGTCATTGGGGTGCAACCCCACCAGCCTCCCTGAGGGATTCCAGCAGTGCTGGGAGCAAAATAACGAGTCCCCGCTTTATTTTTTTGAGGTTTGGTGCTGGCTGTGCCCCACACTTCACATCCTGGGGAGGAAAACAGGGGGATCCCAGCACAGCCACTCACCAGACGCCCCCTTCCTAAACCCAAATGTGCCTTAAACACCCCCAACCCCTCCAAATCTACCTCTGCCCGTGGGGGATCCCTATTTCCTCACTTCCTAAACCCAAATGTGACTTCAAGATCCCAACATCCCTCCATCTACTCCCCCTTCCCCACCTACCCCTGCCTGTGGGGGATCCCCATTTCCTCCCTTCCTAAACCCAAATGTGCCTTAAACACCCCCAACCCTCCAATCTACCTGGTGGGAATCCCTATTTCCTCCCTTCCTAAACCCAATCTACCTCTGCCTGTGGGTATCCCCATTTTCTCCTTTTCTAAACCCAAATGTGCCTTAAACACCTTTAACCCTCCCCCAATCTACCTCTCCTGTGGGAGATCTTTATTTCCTCCTCACGAAAGCGCTCCCCAAATCCCCTTTTTAACAAATTTGTTGTTAGCCCATGATTCCCCAAATCGGGGTTTTATGCCCTAAAAAGCTTCGTTAGGTATTTTTTTTTTCTTTTTGGAAGGGGTGGCTCCATGTGCCTCGGTTTGGGGAGGGGGTGTCTCCACGTGCTTCAGTTTGGGGGGATGAGGATGCTCCGCGTGCCTCAGTTTCCCCGTGGGAGGATGCTCTCCCGCGGGATGTGGTACCCAAGCCTCGGATGGGATGCGAGGAGTGGTGTTTGGGGGAAGGGGGTGACATGTAGGGATGGAAGGATGGGTGGACGGTGTGGTGGTGACGGTGTGAGCCTGTCCCTTTAACGGGGCAGCCGCGGCCCCATCTGATGCGGCGGCTCCAATCAGCGGGATCTTGGCAGCCGGAGCCGCCGCCGCTCCGCATTCCTCCGTCTTCCTAAAAGGGGCGAACATGGCGATGGGCAGGATGAGGTGAAGAAGAAGAAGAAGAGGAGAGGGGAAAGAAAAAGGAGAGAAAAGGAAAGAAAAACAAAAAGGAGAAAAAGAGGAAAAAAAAAAGAAGGAGGGAGAGGAAAAAAAGAAAGGAGAAAAGGAAAATAGGGATGCAAGCAGCTCTGGCAACGCGATAATTTCCTCCCCCCCCACTTCTCCTCCTCCAAAAGGCCAAAAAAAAAAAAAAAAAAAAGAAAAAAAACCAAGGCAAAAAAAAAAAAAAAAGAAAAAAAAAAAAAAGAAAAAGCAACCAACCCAGCAAACCACCCAACCCAACATCTCTTTTTTTTTTCATGGAGAGCAAAAACCCCCGGCAAGCGGAGGAGGACCGGGACTCCTTTGCGCGGAGACCTTTGCATCAAAATGGTAGAGATTGCAACCCCCCCTTTGCTTTTTCTCCCTTTTCTTTGCTGGTTTTTCCTCTTCCCTTTCCCTCCCCCTATCCCCTTCGCCTTCCCGGGGCTTTGCTGACTTTGCAGCGGCCTCAGAAACTTGCAAAAATCCTTGGAAAAGGGCGGTGGAGGTGGAAAAGAAGGGGGGGGGGGGGGATTGCATGGGCAAAGCGTGCGGCATCTGCGGGGGGGGGGATGCTGAGGAGGGGGAGGTGGCACAAACAGCGCGATGGGTCGGGTGTTTGCGTTGCAAACCGCTTTGGAGGAGGGGGTGGGGGCTGTATGCCCCCCTCCCCCCCCCCTTATGTTGTTTAAGGGGGGGGAAAGGTTTTGCATTTGGTTAAAATCGCATGTAAAATGCAGCCCCCTCCCCTTTCTGTGCTCAGCAGTTTGGGTGCAGGGGTTGCACTGGGCTCATCCTCACCTCCTTGGGATGCTTTGAGGGGTGATGGAGCTTTTAGGGGGTGCAGGGGGGGGGGATGCAAAAGGGTTTGCCCCCCATCAAGGGGCTGGTATGCAGCTCTGCACCCCCAGGGCTGGGGTGGGGGTGGCTGTTCACCCTGGTCCCCAGCCTATCATAAGGCTCCTGCTTTGGGGGGGTACTGGGAAGATTTAGGGATTTGGGGGGGAACTTTTCCAGCCAAGCAGGCCAGAGGATCTGCTGGCGTTGCAGGAGAGCAGCCTGCCTTTTCCTCGGCCCTTTTTGTTCCCCGGATGACTCCTTCATTTTGCTAATTCCTTGTCCCCCCCCTTTTCCCTGGCTCTCTCCTACCCTGCCACGGGGCCCCCATTATCCAGAGGGGAGCTGGAGGGTGCTGAGCACACCCCAATACCTTGGAGGGCAAAGCTTGGGAGGCGTGCAGCATCCCACCCCACTTTGGGTATGCAAAGGGATTTTCCATGCATGCCCTTAAAAAATAATAATCATAACGGCAGGAGGCTGGTTGCACCAGGAGCCTTTGCAGCTGGGGTTCTCGCCTGCGGCACTGACCTATTTTAGTGGCCCGTGGACTTTTGGGGGGTTAGTTTGACTTGTAGGGAGCAGGCCTGAACTGGGAAGATGCACAAGGAATCCCTCAGGATGTGCCATGCCCAAGGACCACCGTTCCTGGTACCCTGGTGCATCCCCCATCCCTAAAAGTGTAGGGTTGTGATTGCCCCAGTGATGGCTCCGTGCCCGGAATAACACCCTGGGAGGCGTTTGAGTGGCTTTTTGGATAAGGGGAAAAAGTGCAAGCTTTGGGGAAAATAAAGAAACAACGCTGACCCTGCGCATGAGATGTTGGCTGGGATGCTGGGCTGGGGCTTGGCACCCTCCAGCCCCGATACTGGGGGTAACTGGAGCTGGGTAGCCATGCTCAGCCTGCAGGATTCCTGCTGGCATTAAATCAGATACTGAAACCACTTCTGCATCCTCCTTGGAGGGAGAAGCTGGAGGAGATCTCCCCAGGATGGACTGAGGCGAGCGCTGGGGCGGGTTTCAGGGTGATTTGTGCCTGGAGGTGGGGAAGGAGATGCTGAGAGCCCACCTGAGAGGGCAGCCCTGCAAGGAAGAAAAGGAAAAAGTTGGGGATTAAATCTTTCCTCCACACGCAGCCTCAGCAAGAACCAGAGGAAAATTTCCTTTACAGAGCAAAAATCCTCCTTGGAAAGATATTAAGGGATTTTTTTTTTTTTCCTCTTCTGGATCCGGGGTGAAATCTGGCTGCGTGCAAACATGTCAGCTCTGACTGCGGAGTTTCCCTGAGGATGCTGGCAGGGCTAAATGCCGCTCTAGGGGCTTTGCTGGGGCAGCCAGAGGGTCCCCTTTACCGCTTGGCTTGGCTTCATGGCAGAGCTTTGTTCTCCCTGCGAGGAATTAACGGCGCGTTAGGTTATTACCAGGCAAACGCCGAAGTCGGGTGAGATAAATGGCCTTGTATTTCTGTCTTGTGTCTAGAGGAGAGGCATGTCACCCTCTTCATAAAAATAACCCGCTGCTGCCCTCAGAGATGTCTTCTTTGGAAAAGGAAGGGAGAAGCGAGAGGTTGCCTGCAAGTCGATTAAATATTGGTTGTTTATAAGATGCGGATGTTCCTGCTTGAGAAAAAATAGGGAAAAATCTTTTGTGGATGAACTAAATGTGTCAGAACATCAGAGGGTCTTTGAAGGTTTCCAGGGGAATCGCTGATTTGCCCATCTTCCCTCCTCGCTCTGGCTAGAAGATAAGACTAAGGGCTGTCCCGTGTTGCTGTGTTTAAGCCCTTTTAGATGGGGACGTGATGATAGCTGTGACAAAGTCCTCTTCGGAAAGAGCATGAGCTGACGTTCTTGTTTTGCTGCCACGTTTGTGTGGTCCCAAAAATGGGGATCCCCAGTCCCCTGTGTGGTTTGCATCCTTGGTATCCCCTGCATCCCATGGAATCTGTAGTCCCTGAAAGGCTGGAGAAGTGGATGCTGGTGAGGAGGATGAGCTCAGAGCTAGACTCTGTGGCCTGGCCCTCATTTTTCCTCTCTCGTTTCTAAAGGAAACATGTTACTGGAGCAGTATTTGCAGGGCGGGCTGGCCCTGTTGGGTTTCGTGTGTGGGGACACCTGAGCACTTGTCCACATGTCCTGTGGGGCTGCTGTCTCTCTTCTGCCAGTCTCGGCGTTTTGCCTGCTTTTCCTGATGGTGGAACCTGAGATGGCTTTTGGTATGGGGAAACACTGGCCATGGTGGAGTAGATACTTTGGATAGAGGACTTCGTTACAATAAAGTATCTTTCTGAATTATTTTTTATGATTATGTTTTTCGCCCAGAGCCAGAGCTGCTAACACCCTATCTGAGTAAAAGCCCTGCTCCTCAAGCTGCTGAATTTAGGAAACAGCCAGGATAAAATAAGCCATTTTAATGCATGTTCATGAAAATGTTAAAGTGTTGGGCATGGAGGGTGGCTGGACCAGAGGAGAATGGCCAGTGCTTCTCAAGGAGTCCCAGTCACGGCAGAGTTTGCCGTGGAGCTGGTAGATTTAGATTGGATGATAGGAAGAATTTTTTTTACTGTGATGCACTGGCACATGTTGACCAGAGAAGTTGTGGAAGCCCCATTCGTAGAGGCATTCAAGGTCAGGTTGGATGAGGCTTTGAACAACCTGATCCATGGCAGGGGGGATGGAACTAGGTGATCATGAAGGTCCCTTGCAACCCACACTATTCTATGATTCTGTGGTTCTGTGGTTCTATGATTCTTTGATTCTATGAAGATGTCCCTGCCCACGGCAGGGGTGTTGGAACTGGATGGTCTTTAGGGTCCCTTCCAACCCAAACCGTCTAATGGTTCTTTGAGATGGGGACCATCCCTGAGGTCAGTGCCAGGATTTGGAGAGGATGCTCTGGGATGGAAAGCCCTGCCCAGGGTGCTAGGAGAGGCTTAACCTTGAACCTCGCCGGCAATTTTGTGGTCTGGAGTTGGGTTAGGAGATGCTGTGGCTTTAGGGTCTGATGGGAACCAAGAATGGGGCAAACCTTGGAGGTGTCATATCCCATCTCACAGCTGACCCACCTGAAAGGTCATAGTGGCTTCCATGAGGGTGGGTGCTGGCAGTGCCAGCAGGAGGATGCTACCACCTGGTTCAGCAAGGTATGGCAGGAGGCCTTGTGCATCCATTCACCTTCCTTTCCAGGGGGATCTTGGCCTCTTCTCAGTAACTGTGTGGCAGCATGTGGGTGTGGGGCTGGCGTGGAGACACAATGACTTCAGGCTGTGTGCAAGCAGAATGGTGGCTGCCCTGTTGCACCCACACATGCTCCTGGCACTGAATTTGAGGTTCCTGGGCATCCTATGAGCCACAAGGTCTTGGTGTACCGCATGCTCAATTGCATCCATCCCCTCCATTGGTGGTGCTGGGGGACACCCAAAGGGGTCCAAAGGGATCACGCTTGCCTCCTCCCTGGCCTTGCATGGCTTGCACTGGGCTGGGCAGCAGTCCGGAGGTGGCCCCTGGCACAGCCGCTTGGCCCACAGCCCGGCTGGAGAGGTCAGCATTAGGTTTTGTCCTTGTTTCCTCCCTCCATCTTTCCTCTGCTTGTTTTTCTCCAGCAGAGGAGGGAGGGGGACAGTGGCTCTGTCTGTGTGTGTGTCCCTCGGGCTCTTCCACTCCAGCAGTGACTCTGCGGGAGGTCCTGTGTCCCCCAGACAGAAGAGCGGCATCCCTTCCTGCTGCTTGCTCCTGTGCCAGGGCAGTGGCTCGTGGACATCTCCATCAGCCGGGTGTCATGAGCTGTGCCAGGCACTGGCAGGGACCCCATGGCTTGGCTGCCCTGGCTGTGTTTGGCGTTTGCCAGGAGGATGCTGGCTCTGCTGAAATCCAGCAGCATCCATCAGATGTTGGTACGGGCTTAGCTCAGATCTCGAATTATCCAGAGACCTTTTGCACCCTGTGTCGGTTCTGGCCTGAGCTGCACCCAAATGAACCCCTTTTGGCTTTGATCAAGTGGACATAGACAGATGGATGGATTCATCCAGCCTGGCTTCGCTATCTTCTCTCCCACCAGAGCAGAGGGGTTGAGACTTGGGCAGGGCTGAAAATAACACGGTGCTGGGCTGAAGCCTCAGTATTGTTGCACCAGGGAGTGTTTGTGCAGAGGGTGATGTTCACTTTTGCTCATGTTGTGGCAGACACTGAGGTTACCAAGCAGATTTCAGGGTTTGGCAATGCTCACCACCATCACCATTGGTGGAACAGAGGGATGGTGTCCCTGATGCCATCACCGTGGCAGCAGTATCCCCTTGGGGCAGCTTTGCACTGTCACCTTCCAGGACTGGTTTGGAATGGGAGGTGATGGCAGGGTTGGCTCATCTGTCCTTGCAGGGCATCATTGTGGCTTTGCAGCTCTGTGTGGAAAACATAAGGAGCTGCTGGTGGGGTTCAAGAAATTAAAAATATATAAAATAAATAAGAAAGCAATCAACCATTAACACTATGCAGGCTGTGCTGCTGGGAAGCCAGTGACAAATCCTAACAGGGAAAACCTTCGTATTGCTTATCCTGCCTTGTCCTTGCAGAAAGCCGTGGTGCTTACAAGGAAAACCTGAGGGAACCTTTTCCCCATTTGCAGAGGAACCTCCTCAGCTGCAGGGGGACAGGGATAGGGGAAAGATTTGTCCCCATTCCCTTGCTCTGACGATGGTCCCGCTGGGCCTGGCACTGCCGCTGTCTTCCAAAGCTGCTCCCTGGAAAAGCGTCTTTGAGCTGAAGCCTATAAATGCTGCATGCTATTAAAAAAAACTCAGCCAAATGGGAGGGGAAAAAAATAAGTCTGGGAAGCATTTGACTGTCTCCCAGATGGGCTAATACTCATCTTTGCTTGCACAGAGACTAGGGCGTGTTTTATGGGGTGCCTGACACTTGGGGTTGTCACACTCTGGGAGCATCACTGAGGCCCTTCCTGTCACTTCCTCTCCCTAAAGCCTTCATCTGGCTCTATTTTGGGCAGCCACAAGCCTTTTAGGCAGCAGACAGGGGAAAATCACCATTTTTGGTGGTGTCACCACCATCCTAAAGGAGGTGGCCGTCTCTGGCCTCCAGAGTTGTGATGGGACCATCCCTGGCCAGTGCCTGGTCCAGCCCTGGCAGCATCCCGGTGGTCAGGATGCTGGCGGTGGGTGCTTGGGGCTGTGCTGGCTGGCGCCTCACCAGGCGAGGCTGCGGCCGAGCTATTGTTTTCCCTTCCTGCTTGTTTTTCCGGGCCACCTTCCCCTAATTAAATAAAAACATTTGTCAGAGAAGCGGAGAAGTGAACAAACCCCTCCGCCCCGGCACAGTCCTGTGCCATGGGAGGGCGAAGCACCCATGGGAGATGTTCCTGGGGAGGAAGGCGATGGGGAAGCAGAGAGGCGAGGGTAGGTGATAGATGAGGGAAGGGTGCTTTGAGATGTGTGCTTTGAGCTGCGAGGTTTTTGTGTACAGCAATAATTAAAAAATGGGTGGTTTGGGGTGTTTGGTGATGTATGGGATATGTATGGTCTGGGCAGTGCTGGTCATTCTGGAGCAACTTCATGGCAGTGCATTCCAGCTTTGGGAAACATGTGAAGATGTGAGCATCACATCATCCTTAAAAAAACCTTATAGAGCCTCAAAACTGTGGAGAAAAGGCTGATGGTCTCATCCACAGGTCTTGAAAGCAGAGGGCAAATTATAGGAGGCTGAGAATTAAAACCTGGAGTGCAGTTGCTTTGGGGTTTTCCAGCAATGCACTTTTGTATCATCTGAATTAATCTGTAGAAATAATTTTTTCATGTTGTTTACTTCTTTAGCAAAAGTCAGGTTGTGGCATTAAATAGTTTCAAACCAAGTTCTTTCTTCCTGAAATGCAGCGGTGTTCAAATTGAGAATAGGACTTGGGTTCCTTTTTCTAGAGGAGCAAGTGCAAATGTCGTATTCAGCTACTTCATAAAGCGCTTTTCTTTAATACAATTTAATACTGAAGGTCAACAGTAAATGTTTCGGTGGTTGTTAATGATACGGAAAACTAGATTGCTGTTTTTCATGGGACTTTTGGAGTTGAAATATTTGGAGGAAATCCCCAAATTTTGTCCCTAACAGGAACTTTTGTGGGCGACTGGTCTAACCGCTCTGCCTGGCGCGAGATGGGGGCTTGTGGCCACCTAAATGTGCTTTTTATGCCTGCAAAACCCCATCCTTGTGCTAATACAGGAGGGAGGTATTCGCGGTCCTCGATGCTCTGGTGATGAGGGTGAGAAACATGGCTATGAATAAATAGAGGGGCCAGTGAATGTCAGAAATCGTCTTCTCAGGGGCTGCAGATTCGAGTATTTAAATATAGCCAGGGTGACCAAACCGACTGGTCCCTCAGGGAGTTTTAGTGCTGCAGGAGCATTTAGGGATCTGGCTCTTTATACCTGTGAAGAGAAATAGCATTTTATCTTAGTACATTGATTTAAATCCAGCAGCATCCCCCTTTCCAAGGAAGTGATCGGGCGCTGGTGTGGCAGTTTAAGGAAACGGGCACACAGGGAGATACGAGTGGAAAGCGAGTGGGCTGTGCTTTGGGCTCCATCTCCTATAAGGGGATTTTGAGAGGCTTTACTGGAGAGAGATTGCTCAGTCCAGTGACCATCAGCATCTCTTTTGGCTGCCATTCCTTTATCACCTTTGTCTCTTCCTCGCATCCTCTGCTGTTGGGGTTCAGTCAACCTGCATCCCTTGGTCCCCTCTTGCCCTGAGCATCCTCTCTGTCCTCCGACTGTTTCAGGCCAGGGCTTTGGCCAGAGCTGCTTGGAAACACTCTTAAAATAAAGCCGAGGGCAGTGTCAGAACAGGGAGGGCTGTCTGGAGGCACCGCTGTCCCTTGGGATGGGGAGTTCATGGCCATGCTGCTTTTGAATAACTTTTATGGGTTTTTTTGCAGTGCAATAACGCCCGAGCTCCTGCCCAGAGGTCAGTGGGACCTGGAGGAGGCTGGTGGTTTTGGGGTTTGCTCTGGTTTGATGCACCCAGCAAGCACTGCAGGTGCAGGCATTGGGATGGGTGACCTGCTGCCACAGTGCCATGACCCAACCGACCCAAAGGGCCAAGGTGGTGATGGTGGAAAAGAGCAAAACTGTGATATTTATTAAAAAAAAATAATTAAAAACCTATTTTTTAAAAAACATGTATTTTTAATTTTATATATATTTAAAATATTTATGTTTTCCCAGAGGAAGGGGTAATGGTTTTAACTCTCCCATTAATCCCAATTAATTGGGCTTTTCCGCTTCAATGGGGCTGCAGGGACAGGAGCTGCCAGAGGGGTATTTTAGGGCAAGTCAGGGTCTTTCTTGGGATCTCACCCTGACGGGCGCCTCTTGTCTTGGCTGGTGCTTCAGCTCTGGGTGAGCTCACGAAAAGCATCTGAGAGCAATAAAGAGCAAAAACCTCCCGCTGACAGGCCTGGGCTGAAGTCACTGACAGGACGCGGCCAAGACACGTATTGTCCTCGCCGCTGCTGGGACTGATTAGAGCTGCCTGGCAAGCCCTGGTGCTGGGTGAGGGGTCAGCCCCTTTTGCCAAAAAACCTCGATCCGGAGCAAAAAACCAGCTTTTTTTATTATTATTATTATTATTATTAATCCAGACTGGGCTGCCTGGAGGCAATGCTGCCCGACAGACCTAATCCTCCTCCTCTTTTGCACCGATTTCTCCATAGCTATGGACATTTCTGGGCTCAGGGCATCTTGGAGAGCAAGGCGAGATGGACCCCAGGAGGAAAAACCTGAATTAAATTTTTTTCAGAGCAAAAGTAAAGCAGGAGAGTCCCTGGCAAACAACAAACTACTCTGTTGAAAGCTTGCTGTCTCTGTGGCATTAATAATTATTATATCTTAATTTATTTTCTATGCTTTTGGGGGGTGCTGAGCCATCCAAGTTCCTCTCGTTGAAATGTCCTTGGCAGGCACAAGGCTTAAAAAATAGGAGAGTGGATGGATGTTCCAGCTGGGATGCAGCATTTTATAATAAATATGTGGAGAGAGTGTTTGTATATTGATCTATTTATGTATTTGTTGTAGAATCATAGAATGGTTTGAGTTGGAAGGGACTTTAAATTTTGTACAGTTTCAACCCCCTGCCATGGGCAGGGACATCTCCCTCTGCATCAGGTTGCTCAAAGCCTCATCCAGCCTGGCCTCAAATGCCTCCACTGTGAGGCTTCATTTATGTGTATGAAGACATAAAATACATATATTCACATGGATATATATTACAAATATATATAATAATATATATAACCACCCTCTTTTACTACTCTTTGCCCCACTCCAGGCTTCAGATCTAGGAGTTTGGAGAATAGTTGTTTTTCCTTCAGGTGTGAACATTTGTTTGGGCTCTCCAGGGTCATCAGGACAATGCAAAGCTCATGACCCTGTTGTTTGGGCTAGTTGGTTGCGGAGAAGAAATTCAGTGAAAATCAAAAAACTTGGCAGGAAAGGGAGAGGGATTTTTTTGCTTGTTGAGAAAACAGAGAAGAAAACACCCTTTTTTTATTATTTAAACATTTTTGTCTGTGTGTGCCTTTGCCTTTGGCTCACCAAAAAAAAAAAATAAGACAAACAAATTGTGTCTTGCTGGAATTTGTGTGTTGATCAAGAGCTGCTGTTTGTCCCAGAAAAAATAGGAGCTGAGAAGCTTTTTGGAGCATGAGGTGCAGGGAAAACCCAGCACACTGAAGTCTCCACATCTGCCGCTGTTCTGCACCTTTGTCACATCCTGCAGTGGTGGGGAAAGAGGGCATTAGCATGGCTGGATCCATCTTCATCCATGAATTGGGTGTTCAGCACAGAAATCCAAAGGGAAGCAGTGGGAAAGGGGATATCCCACCTGCTTTTAACACAAGATGTGGTTATTCAGGGTATGGGATATCCCTTGTGTTTGGGATGCAGCCAACAAGCCCATCCTGGGACTTGAATGTCCTTAGGAGAGATGATGAACATCCATGGTCTGCATCATGCAAAGTATGTGAGAGCTGAATTAAATACCGAGCAATCGCAGCCTGGGGAGTGTTGGCACTTGCTGCGTTTCCCAGCCTTCCCTTCACTCCCTGATTTGAATTTTTTCCAGGTAGTGCCTTTCCCTGTGTAATTTAAAATGAGTGTTAAAAAAGAGCATAAATCATTCCAGGGACTCACAGAATCACAGAATAGTTAGGGTTGGAATGGACCTTAAAGATAATCTAGTTCCAACCCCCCTGCCATGGGCAGGGACATCCCACTGGATCAGGCTGCCCAAGGCCCCATCCAACCTGGCCTTGAACACCTCCAGGGATGGGGCAGCCACAATTTCCCTGGGCAACCTGTGCCAGTGTCTCACCACTCTCATGGTGAAGAAATTCTTCCTGATGTCCAGTCTAAATCTGCCCCTCTCCAGTTTATACCCGAATCCATCTAGAGAGCAAAGTACTAATGGGAGTCAAAGCACGCAGTGTGATCTGGTAAATATTAGAGGATCCTGTGTTTTATGTAATTATGTATAGAATTAAGGAGATGTAGAATCCTCATTTCCGTCTAGTTAGGTGGTTAAATCTCACATGGTGTCTAAAATTGTCTTCTGACATGGGGCAAATGTCCATGTGGGGTCCATGTCTCGTTCAAGAGGTCGAGGGTGAATTGAGATGTCTCCTCCTTTCCATGGCATATCCTTCCTGCGATTTCAGACAACTGAGCCGTGCTTTAGACCTCTTTGGTGGTGTGATGGCCATGGTGCCTGCTACCCAGGCTGAAAGGATGCCATATGGCTCTGGCTTGACCATTCATTGGGCTTTCTCCTCTTTGGTTGAGTCTCCCAGACTCGTATTGGTTATGGAGCTTCTTGGTTGGCATCTCCAGGCTGGGCCTAGTGGTAGATCTTCTTGGTGTTTCAAAGCTGGGTCTGATGAGGGAGCTTTCTGGTTGGCATCTCCAAGATGGGGCTCATAGTGGAGCTTTCTGGTTGGCATCTCCAAGATGGGGCTCATAGTGGAGCTTCATGGTTGGCGTCTCCAAGCTGGGGCTGGTGGTGAAGCTTCTCAGTTGGCATCTCTGACTTGGGATGCGTGAACAGGGACAGGTAGCATGGCTGGGCAGGTGTTTTTTTGGGGAAAGAGCCCTCCTGAATGGTTTTCTTTCCTTCCTCCCCACAGCTGATAGTCGAAAAAACGACTGACTACCCTTCGGCTGAGTACTCCCTGGTGGAGGATGTAGCCCTCCACTTCACGTGTTTGATGGACAGACTGAACGAGCAGCGCCTCTTTCAGCCGGACCTGTGTGACGTGGACATCGTGCTGGTGCAGCACAAAAGCATCTTCCCAGCGCACAAGGGGGTCCTGGCGGCCTACAGCCAGTTCTTCCACTCCCTCTTCACCCAAAACAAACAGCTGCAGCGTGTCGAGCTCTCGCTGGAGGCCCTCACCTCACAGGGCCTCCAGCAGATCCTCAATTTCATCTACACCTCCAAGCTCCTTGTCAACTCCTGCAATGTGCAGGATGTGCTGAATGCGGCTGCTGTCCTGCAGATGAACAACATTGCTTCCTCCTGCCAGGATCTCCTCGACACCCGCTCGCTCAGCCTGGCTGCTGACATGGCTCTGCCCGCTGAGAGCTGTGCTGGACCCCCACCCTACTACTGTGAGATCAAGCAGGAGGTTGATGCCCCCCACCCCAAGATCTATGCCCGAGAGGGCAATGACCCTTACTCGGTGCGAGTGGAAGATGGGGCAGGTGGTGGGACGCTCCCACCTGGTCCAGCCAAGCAGTACTACAAGGAGGAGAAGGATGGTGGTCCAGGCACTGTCTGTAAGATGGAGGGTGAGGAGTCCGAAGAGGACCTGGACAGCCAGGGCTCATATAATCGTGAGCAGATCATTGTGGAGGTAAACCTCAACAACCAGACCCTCAATGTCTCCAAGGGCATGGAGGGGAAGGCAGCTGCCAGTGAGGCAGCTGTGATGGGGCGGCCTGATGGCGATGGGCGTGACACGGAGGAGGACGGGGAGGAGGAGAACGAGGAAGGGGAGGAAGAGGAGGAAGAGGAGGAGGACGCGGAGGTAGGGGAGGAAGAGGAGGAGGAGCACAGTGAGGAGGAAGACCTAGAGGAGACGACAGAAGAAGAGGATGATGACGATGATGATGAAGATGCATCGGAAGTAAAAAGAGAAAAGGGTGGACAGCCCCGTAGAGGGAGCCGGGCAGCCAAAGCCACTAAACCTGCCATGGCAACCAGGTCTCAGGAGATGGCCAAGGTGGAAGAGGAGGAGGAGGAGGAAGAGGAAGGCCAGCGAGGAAGAAAGAGGAAAAAGGAGCAGGATGGTTTGGGCCAGAAGGTGAAGCTGGAGGAGAAGCAGCATTACCCGTGCAAGAAGTGCCCCCGAGTCTTCAACAACCGGTGGTACCTGGAGAAACACATGAATGTTACGCACAGCCGCATGCAGATCTGTGACAAGTGCGGCAAACGTTTCCTGCTTGAGAGCGAGCTGCTGCTGCACCACCAGACTGACTGTGAGAAGAACATCCAGGTGAGCCAACCCCAGGGACATCCCACCAGGGGGGAATATCCCACCAAAGTGGAGGGGCATGCTACCGAAGGAGGAGCATCCCACATGATGGGACATTCCGCTCAGCTACACCATGAGATGGGCTTACTCTGAAATGATATTTTTGATGTTGTGGGTGGCCCATGACAGATGGGAGGGAACCTTTCTTCATCCGTGACATATTCAGGATCAGGAGGGTCCTGTGGTGACATGAGATGGGAGAATTTGTGCCAAGGGACTGTGGCTTCCCCTTGGCCAGCGAAGTGGAAACATGGAGTAATTTTTGAGGAGTAATTTTTCTTTGCGTTTATTCAGTTAATCTGGATAAAACCTTGCGAGCCTCTGATGGAGACACACTCCAGCCGTTCCCACCCAGGCTGAAACCAATTTAGCTTCATTCAAAGATTTGCTGACATGAGTTAAAATGGTTTTAATCTGCCTTTTGTGCTTTTTAGCTCGTGTATTAGCAAATTTCCGAACTCGTTTGACATCCGTGCGTGGCTCAGGCTTGATGTGTCCTTTGCCTAATGCTAACGAGATCCTTGTCTACGTTTGCAAATTGGCTCCAGGAAATCAATGCAATCTAGGGGGGTAGGTATCCCATCAGAGCAGCAAACACATTCCTGTAGACCACTCCAACCCATGTCCTAATCCCCAGTGAGTTGTTTTGCATGGCGATGCCCCTACTAATTAAAAAAACCCACAACTTCTGGAGACCTTTGCCCATCATCCTTCCTGCCAGCAACCAGATTTTAAATGATCTTGCAGCTCTTCTAGATGCAGATAATGCAGCCCAGGTGCTACTGAAGCCCTTCGCTGATAGCACCCCGAATTAAATGGGTGATGAAGCAGATCTTGTGGGGATACGGAGGCAGGGGCGTTGTCTGCTTCAGTGGGGTGAGGTTGTTGCTAACTCTTCATGGCTTTAAATTGGAGGGGGGAAGATTTAGATTAGACATTGGGAATAATTTCTTCATGATGAGGGTGATGAGGCACTGGAACAGGTTGCCCAGGGAAGTTGTGGATGCTCGCTCCCTGGAGTTGTTCAAGGCCAGGTTGGATGGGGCCTTGGGCAGACTGATCCAGTGGGAGGTGTCCCTGCCTGTTACAGGGGTATTGGAACTGGATGATCTTTAAGGTCCCTTCCAACCCATACCATTCTATGATTCTTTATTGCATCTTCCTGAAAAATTCACAGCCCTGAGGTGGCTTTTTTTTAAATGCTTTTTCCCAGAATGGATGACTACAGCTCCAATACCTGCATGGTGGTGGCTATTCCGGAGCGTATCATAAAACCTGTTTGATTAAAAGTGAGTTTTCCCTTCAGGCTCTTCTGCTTTACTGATGGATAGCATGGATCTGTCACCTCATTGCTTTCTTCCCCCATCCGCCCCCATTATATTCTCTTTTCCAGATAATAGGGTGAACTGGTAGTGCCCATGCAGTGACCTCTCTCCACAGAAAATGTGGATCGTTACCTCTCATTTAGTTGAGCATTTTTAATTTTACAAATAGTCTAATTCACTCCATTTGCTCTGATAGTATTGAATAACTTCATCAATATACCATGGAATTATAGCTGGATGAAAAAGGGATTTTTTTTTTTGACTCTATACCTATAACGGACAGTCTTTATATCTTGTTTCTTAACTAGATCCATGGTGGGACCATCCCTTTGATCCCATTCAGTTCTCCTGCTTTCTTTTGCTGCTTTGTCCCCAGATTTCATCCGTGATACTTTAGGTGTTAGGCTTCATCTCTTTCCCTGTGGTCATTTCCCATCGCTGTCTGCAGCCCCGTGGATGCTGTAATGGGCATCCTGCCTCTGCCACCTAAAGAAACAGTTCATCCTTTGCTTTATCGGGTTGTTTTTCAAACTCTTTTGGCCAGCTTCAGTATGGTTTTCTTCTTAATCCGCCAGAATTTATCTTCTTTTTTTTTTTTTTTTTTCCCCTTGTTTGGACACTACCTTCACATTTTTGAGTGATGCTTTTTCTGTGGTAACTGAGGACACAGCTCAGCCCTCCAGGGTGCTTGGTCCCTGCCTGAGGACTTCCCTACATCTGCCACTTTCCCTTAACCTTAAATTTTAAAATTCCCCCACAGTCTTTTTCATTTTAAGTGTAGAAAGTGGATATTGATGTGTCTTTGGTATCAGGCCCTGGTCCTGAATTTGTCCTGAAGTGTCTCTTAAAGCAGAGAGAGAACCATTCTGATCTATGGAAATGCTTATCTGGGAACAGTGAAATTCAGAGGACTACTCATGCTAATATTCAGGCATGGCAAGATGAAGATGATGAGTATTTGGAATGCCTCTGTGTCCCTAATTTTGCCCTAATTTATTCTCAGAGGCAGCTGAGAATAAATACATATGGAAAGATACTGTGACTAGATGGCATGAAGGCATATTTTCTGTGGTACCATGGCCTCATTCGGTGCAGAATTTAATGGAAGCCCATCAATGAGCATCTGTTCCTTGGGGTCAGAGGAGAAGCTGGAGGAATCCTTTCCTGGGCTTACTGGTACCACTCAGCCATGCTGTTGCTGCATGCCTCCAAGGCACGAATTATTTTCTCAGCACATCTGTAAGAAGAAGGGATGTTTTTATCCCTGTTGGCCAAGAGGAAGATGAGTCCTGGAGAAATGAAGGGCAGAGTTGAGCCTTGGAGGATAGAGACCCCTGGCTCCTGACAGGATCCTTGACTGGGTACTGCCTGCCATCTGCAAGCTCTGGCAATGGTTTCCCATGTGGACCTCGCTCTGCCATGTTTCCCCAAGCACCAAACTGATTGCACATGCTTCAAATGGATCTCACTCCAAAGTTGGAGCTTTTCCTGGGATCTTTCTGAGAAATATTGAACTTGTGACGCTGAAATCTCTACTGTAACTTGGGGGAGACTTAGCACAGACAGTCATAGAATGGTTTGAGTCCAAAGGGACCTTAAAACTGATCCAGTTCCAACTCCCCTGCCATGGACAGGGATGCCTCCCACTGGATCATGTTGCTCAAAGCCCCATCCATCCTGGCCTTGAACACTTCCAGGAACTGGGCATCCTTGACTTCTCTGGACAAATCATATTGTTCTGCTTGTGCAAATGGACTGTTTTTCTGTGTCTGTTCTGGTTCATTAATGAGTATGTCTGGAAAATTCATTTAGTAGTAAACTATCCATAATATCTGCTGAAGACTGAAGTTGTGCTGCTCTGGCTTGAGCTTCTCGTTGTTCCTATGTTCTTTGCAACCTTCTAAGTGACAGAGGGTTGTTTTGTTGTTTTGGGTTTTTTTTTGTGCAATAACTTCATTGTGTGCAAGAATAAAATCCCCACTTGGGAATAGGGCCTTGGTGCCTGAGTGGTTCTTTGTGCAAGTCCTCACACAGCTATTGATGGAGATGCCATGTGCTTCTCTGGAATGTCATTGTCCCTTCCTCATCCAATGGATGGAAATCTGAATTTTGGAGGTTTTGAAGTGACAAGTTCTGTAGCAGATTTGCTGGTTGTTATGATTTTTGATGTCACAGCTGTAAGTTTCAAAGTGAGGTACTTTTTCAATGGATGAAGCTGATAGCCTGGCAAAACCAAAATGCTGGTGATGCCCGGGCATGTTCTCTTGCTTCCCTGCCCATCCCTTCTCTTTGCAGTGTGTGACATGCGGGAAGGGGTTCAAGAAGCTCTGGTCCCTCCACGAGCACAACAAGATCGTCCACGGCTATGCTGAGAAGAAGTTCTCCTGCGAGATTTGCGAGAAGAAATTCTACACCATGGCCCACGTGCGCAAACACATGGTTGGTGAGTGTGGGAGGTGCTGGGGCTGGCAGGGAGGTCTCATTAGGGGTGTTCATCCATTGTCTTGGCAAGGAAGAGTGGGTTTTTGCAACTCTTGGTGTTGGGAATTTAGGGCTGGCTTTAATCTTGGGTGAACTTTCTAATGTCAATGCAAGAGCTTTGAAATTTGGTCCAGTATTTAATGCTGTATTTATGTCTGCTCAGTGCTGGGTTTGGAGCAATCAGACATGGTGTTGGGGAAGCTTATTTGTTTTAGTTAACCAGAAGAAAAGACCTCAGAAGTGATCAAAGAAGGGTTTGAATTGTAACCATCTTTCCCTTGTAAAAGAGGACCAGACCACACCAGTGCCTGGCTTTGAAAAGCAAATTGCAGATGGGACCGTTGAGTCCCTGGGGCTTGTAGGCACCAAAGAGATCCAAAAAGTGGGGTTTGGCAGGCAATTAGGGGAGTACCTGATATGTTGCTGCTGCACATCTTCCCAAGATGGCTTTGGGTTTGATGGGATGAGCATCAGCATTGGGAGCTGCAGGTGGGACTCAGGTAGGTGGTTGTGTAGGGTGTGGGGAAGGCACCTGACCCTGCTTCTCTCCGTGTCAGCTCACACCAAGGACATGCCGTTCACTTGTGAGACCTGTGGGAAGTCCTTCAAGCGCAGCATGTCCCTCAAGGTCCATTCGCTCCAGCACTCTGGGGAAAAGCCTTTTAAATGTGAGGTAAGGTCCTGTGTGTTTCCCCACACTGCATCCTCTCAAAAAAGTCCCACCCTATGATAAAACTGGTGGCAAACGCCAGAATCCCTCTGTCCAGCACCTGGGCCTTGCATTCCACTCCAAGTCCATCCAACCTGCGAAACTGATTGAGTACATCCTGAAAAAGCCATTTATTTGGATTCTTTTGTGAGGGGGGAAGTGACTTCTACGTTGCTTCAATATGCTGGTGATTTAGGGGAATGTGGAAAGTCTTTTGGGTGCTCATCAACAGCTCGTCCCCTTCTTGCCCCTGCAGAATTGCAATGAGCGCTTCCAGTACAAGTACCAGCTTCGGTCTCACATGAGCATCCACATCGGCCACAAGCAGTTCATGTGCCAGTGGTGTGGCAAGGACTTCAACATGAAGCAGTACTTTGATGAGCACATGAAGACACACACGGGTGAGAGCTCACTGCCTTGCCCCCGGCCCCTCCAAGCAGGCACCCTAAGGAAAGAGAGGAGGGATGGCAGTAGCATCTTTGGGTGGATGAGAGAATGGAGTTCTGATGGGGATGGTCGAGCCACCAGCTTCTCATCTCTCTTTCTTCATCCTTAGGCGAGAAGCCCTACATCTGCGAGATCTGCGGGAAGAGCTTCACCAGCCGCCCCAACATGAAGCGGCATCGCCGGACCCACACAGGCGAGAAGCCGTACCCATGTGATGTCTGCGGCCAACGCTTCCGCTTCTCCAACATGCTCAAAGCCCATAAGGAGAAATGTTTTCGTGTCAGCAACCCCTTGGCTTCGGACATGGCTACCCCTCAACCCGCCACCAGCCCAGCCCCACTGCCTCCTGGTCCTGGCGTCTCCCCCCTGCCTCTGATTCATCCCCTCCCACAGACCCTCCCTCCTCCTCCTCACCTACCGCCACCCCCTCCCCTGTTTCCTGCGGGGAGGATAAATTCGAACAACAATTAGATGCCCCCCACGCTGGCCATGTGCCTGCACGGACTGCTCTGCCCTTTGGGAATGCTTCCCCATGGGGAGCCAAGGCTTTGCTTGTTCTCTTCCCCCACCTTTCTCCTCGTTTTGGGGTTGTTTTGGGTTTTTTTTTTTCCTTTTTCTCACCCATCATTCTCTGCAGAGAAGGGGAGTAGGAAGAACCTCCTCTCCTCATGGAGCGTGGATGTTCGGGGGTGAACTGCCGTCTGTCTGTAAGGGTGTAGGTAAAAGGCATCGCTCTCCGTTCGTCTTCTCATGCATCAGCTTCATCTTCATGCTGGGATGCTGGCAGGGCTTGGAGGAGCAGGATGCCGCACCATCCAGGGTTGAGCTTGCCGGTGTTGCGTGCCCACTCGCTAGCTGAGTGAATGCCTGCCGGTGCTTCGATATTTATAATAAGCTGAAATCTAGCTAAGTGGTGCTTGAATCCCTGTACTGTAAAGCTGGTCTTTCAATTCAGGCTCTTTTCCCAAAAGGATGAGAGGTGGGCACTGCAGAGGAGCCCCCACCGATCCCGTCTGCCGGCCCTGGTGGCCCGCGGCAAGCGAACAGATGTCCCTGTTGGAAAGCCGTCAGCCCGCTCTTGTTAGCAGCTCTCACTTTGTCTTCTTTCCCCACAACGGGTTTTCCTCCTTGATAGGTGAAAGCACAAACACTGGCATCATTGCATCTTGGGGCGTCGGCAGCCCACTGCCAGTTCATTTTTGGGGTGAAGGAAGCTGGGCTCTGGTGTGCCCTTTCTGCTAATCCCAACAGGAGCCAGGCTCCTGGGGATGCTCTGAAGTTGGTGAGGTGTCCCTAGTAGAGCTCAGATAGCCTCGGGACCAGTGGGAGGGTGGCTTCACAGCAGCCCAAGATGGAGGAGCTGGATGCCACCGTTTCTCAGCAGAATCAGCCCAGAATAGTGCCTTAACAATTCAAATAAATCCTTGACAGATGAGTGAGCTCCAGGGTGGATCCTAATGCAAGGTTTAGAGCTAAAGCAAAACCGCTTTCAGCCCTGATTGCCATGTTCCATCCTTCAACTTGGTTGTCCACGTTGCTCTCCTAAGCTTTATCTCTCCCCATGGGGTTGACAATTGTTGCCCTGCCTGGCTTGGGAGGGCCAGAGGAGACTGGTGAGGGCTGTGGTTAGTTTGGTCATGCCCCACAGTGTTGGTTAGCACTTCTGTGGCAACATTGTGTTTGTTGAAGTTGAGCTGGTCTTTGGTTTCACTTATTCAGGCTGGCTTCGTGCTGGTGGAGGAGAAAAGGAAGGCTTTGCTGTTACCTTTTGTTGGATGCTGGGACCAAGTTGGGTCTCTGGCTGCTGTGCTCTGCCTCAAGGTGTTGTGTATTGTCCTGTCTATGGCTGTGTGGTCTCCCTTCCCACGGAAGTGTCTCCTTTGGGGCTGAGGAGAGCTGCAGGAGCTGCAGAGCATCCAGCTTGGACAGAGAGGTGTTGGCCAAGAGATTGTCAGTAACACAGCCTATGCCTTGCTCCCAAAACTGATGCCTGTGGACAGGGGTCAGCTCGTGGAGGAGGCAGTGAGCAGGGCTGTTGATACATAAGAAGGAAGAGAGGACATCGACTGGGCTGCAGGAGCCTTTTCTTCTTTGCATTTTAGTCTGGGCAGTAACGGCAGGTGAGGAGAGCTGCCACATCTGCCTCTGCCACAAGTCTCCGTGCTTCATCTCCTGGACCAAATCAGCAAAGCAATGGGACAACATTGAGGCTGTCCCTAGCAGAGATGGGAGGATTCAACCATGTACTCGGGGGTTTGCTGACCAGAGGCGTGCAGAAGTGTTATCCTGATAGGGACAGTACAGGGGAGCACTCGCTGTTCTCCTGAGTGCTGTTTGAGTTAGGTGACTGGTGTCCTCTCCTGCTAAGTGATGCCTCCCCATGGCAGACATCTCTGGAAAGCTGGTTGCTTATGTGGATATTGGCGTGAAGGAGCAACAAATTGTTTTTCATCCTCCTGTTGGTTGGGATCTTGTGGACCTCCAGTACTGCAATCATACCAGTGACCTCACCCTCATCTGTATCTGCTTTGAGCAAAGGGAAGATGCTATGGCAGAGCTGCTTCACCATATGCTTCTCAGATGGGTGCCAAAGGCTCCTCTACTCTCCTTCCTTCATGATCCTAGGGCTTATTGGGATGGTGCAAAGCCTTCTCAAACACATACACCTGTGAGGGATGTGGGCAGCCAGCACTTGGGGCCATTGGCTTTATGAAGGGACCATACCCAGACTGGAAGACAACTGCTTTAGAGCAGCCCTCCGTGATAACCTTAGAGGTGCTGGAGGGCCTCAACAGTGGTCCATACTAGCTCCTCCTCCGCTGCCTCCCAGACCCCATCTGCTCAGGCTCTTTTCCATTTCTTTTCTCTCACTTAACCTTGACATCGGATGTGAGTTCTGCACCCTGAGGTAGACTCACCTTGTCTGTAGAATCTTCTGTGTCTATTAGCCTTCCTGGCTGGTAGACTTCTGCCCCCAGGCAAACCCCCACACCAACATGTGCTCTCTTGTACCTGGAGATGTCTTTCCCTGTCCCCAGTTCATCCTCTCATGGTGATGACCTGTCCTGCTTGGACGTCACTGCGAGATAGAGCTCCTCATTGAGCCTAGAAGCCCAGCAGAAAGCCAGCGACTGATCCCAGATGTGTCTGATTCCCTTTGAGAGCCTACCCGGAGAGCCGCTTGGAGACGTTGAGATGTGACCATGCACACAGCACTTTGGAGAACCAGATCCCTGCTGCTCCCTCCCCTCTCCAAGGCCTGGGCAGTTCCCAGGAATCCTACATGGCCTCCAAGCCCTTTTGTCTACACCCTGATTTGGCCCTGATGTCTCACTTCATGTCTGGTTTTCGTTAATGTACTAAGAGCTCAAACGAGTCGCTCCTGCAGTGTCCTGTTGGATTACACAGGGCAGGAGGTGGGGGAGTTGGGTCCGTTGTTTTCAAGCTTTTTATATTTTGTTTTATTTTATTTTTTTTTTTTGTTATTTTTTTTAACTCTTGCACCTTAATCTCTCACATCCCTTCTTCGACAGACTGCGAGGGTGGAGAGGGGCTTGATTTCATTACGCAGTTCATGAATATGCCACAATGCAACGTTCAGCTGACAACTCTGCTCATGCGCCTACTCCTAGACCAGTCTGGATTTGCATTTTTTTTCCCCCCCTTCGTTTGAACTTTGGGGAGGGAGTCATGTGGGGAGGGTCATTTTTGGTTTATATATCCCAGGAGCCTGGTAGCACAGACCAGTTAGCCTCATAATGTCCATGAGGCACGGCTGGCCCTTTGGACCACAGCCATAACCCCAGCACGGTGGGAAGGTGGTGATGGATGCACAGCCAGCAGGTGGGAAGGGCTGTGACAGTGCAATAGAGATGAGCATCCGCTGCTAGACAACTCCATTGATTAAACTCTTGGTTTGCCGGAAGTCAGGAGGGGAGGACGGATGGACAGATGCCCTTGGTTCGCACGGACGGAGGGAGCTTCCCCACATGCAGCCCTGCCTAATGACACGTAACCACAATGGGAGTTGGGTCGAACTTGCAAAGGAAGAAGAAAATAATAATAAAAATGGAAAAAATAGGAATAAGAAGAACCTCAGTAGCATGGAACTTGAAGGAAATGAATGAAACCCCAAGCACTTGCCTCAAAACTAGTTTCTCATGCCTGGTGTTCAGCTCTGTATTATTTTACGGCATTCAGTATCAGTTGCCCAAACATGCCAAGTTAAGAGTGTATCGATGGCTCTACTAGTGTGAACAAACTAAATGAAGCACTTTATTCTGTATAGATAAGGGAAGGCGGGGAGGGGAAGCTCGGGTGCTTTTCAGAAGCATCTTAAGTAATGTTCTAGGAAATGTATTATTATTATTACTTTTTTTTTTATGACCATGTGTAATCAATATATGTTTATCTTTAATTGCAAGTACAGCAGTTACTCTCTTTGGGTTGGTGTGATGAGGGGGAGGCTGAGATGGTTGGGTTAGTGCATCAGCATGGGGCCAACTGGGGCAAGTCATTGCCTACTACAGGAATGGGTGAGTCATGCTTCATTGACGGCCTTGTTGGCCAATGTCCAGGAGGTCCCAAGAAGTGCATCAAAGCTGCCTTCCAGTGCACAGCTCACAGTCAGCCTTGGCACCAAGGGCCCAACATGCATCCTCATCCCTAACCATCTTCTGCCTGGGGGTGCTGTGGCTGCCTTCTGGGCCACCCATGAAGCAAGACAAGTCCTGGTAGACTGTTTCGGGTTGTCCCTAGAGGCCAGGTGCTTGGCCATGCTTTGAAACCTGCTTTTGGCCTCTCACCAAGGCACGTCAGGGGTCGCTAAGCTCTGAAAGTGGTGAGAGGTCAGAATCGGGCCTTTCCACTGCGTTCTCCCAGTCTGGAAGTGTTATGACTGTTACCAAAGAGGTTGCAAGTGGAAGGACTGAATCAATAAACGATTTGTCTTTTGTAAAAGAAAACCTACAGCTCCACCACTTTCTTTGTTACCTTAGTTTTGATTTTTGTTGTTGTGGGTTTTTTTTTTTTTATAAGGCTCTTTTCATGCTTATTAAATGAGGAATCAGAAGCTGAAAGGATGGTCTTCCCATGGCATGTTGACCATTACCAGTGCTTCATTTGTATAGACTTCCAGTTGGGTTTGGTGGGAGGTGTGTGCAGGTGTGTCAGATAGTTGGACTGATGTGGGGCTAACAAAACAGAGCTCTTCAGGGAAGAGTGATGAGTGGATAGAGGAAAGGGCTCAGTGATTGCAGTCCTGGGGTTTTTAGGGTAGGTGAGGACCGAGCTTCTGGGTTGTGCTGTCTCCATGAGATTTGTGTGAGCTATGAGCTGGGTCTAAGCTCCTGTGTGAGCAGTGGAGAAACCAAGGAACCCATCTAAAAGCCTTTGTTGGTTTCAAATGGGATGATGGGATCCTTGCCGTCTACCATCACTGATATTGGGAAGCTAAAGGAAGAAAAGATGATTTCCCCCCACCCTTGGGATGTACCTGCTCCTTTGCTGCTGGCATTGTCTTGAGAAGATAGCCACAGGAAAACCTGTGTGCATCTGAGCCAGGAAAATGCCAGGCAGCAGCAAGGAGTGATGCTCCTCTGTGAATTCATGCTGGCATTTCTTGTTTGTGATTGCCTTTGGACTGAAGCGACCTCTTGGCAAGAAGGTGTTGAACATCTCTGGGATCTCTGGGACAGGCTTTTTCTTGGCAATGTGCAACTTTGCCACCTTCCTTGGGCCAACACTGGCTTGCATGCACTGAGATTTGGCCCTCGTTGCTCAAGTGATGGGATTTTTCAAGCTCTTCTTTGTGCTTTTATACAACAGCTATTTCTGCTTTCCTGGTTTGTAGCCCTGAGCCAGGAGTGGCATCTCCCATGGATTTATAATGGATATGAACTACACAGGAGCATGAAGCTCCTATTAACTGTATTCCCAATCCGGAGTTGTGAGGTGAGTGACCAAGGATGGGGACCAGTCTTAATTGCTGCTTCTCAAGACATTGTTAAGGAACCACACCGTGACAACTCATGGACTTCAAAGAGTCCAAATTTACCCCTGGAGAGTTCAACCCCATAGCTGCAGTAGATGGGGTTTAACCCTCTCTTAGGATCAAGATCCAACAGCTTTCCATTCTGCATCTGGCGAGAAGAGCTGAAACAATGGTGTTGGTGTCCATTTCCAGGCAGGAGGTGGTAAATGATGGCACTGCAGTAAACAATTTTTAAGAAATGATTGTTCTACACATGGAGTATTTTTTTTCTTCTTCATTTTTCTTTTTCTTTTCATCCACAAGCTATTGTCAATTTGGCAGATTTTTCAATTATCTTGGGAGTCATCAATGGGAATTTCTGCAGAACTGGGTAGAAAGTGATTTTTTTTAATGTGTATTTTTCACACATTTAATAGTTTCAAAGGTTTTTGTTGCCTTTTTTTAAAGCTACTTCGTGCCAGACAGTCACCTTGGATTTGTTTTTCTTCTGAAAATCTTTCATTACTGTTCTGATGGTTTTGTCCTCTAGGGAGATTGTTCTGTAACTTTTTAAATCCTTAAAAAGAAACCAGGACAAGACTCTGGTTCCTTTATTCATGCCAAATTGTCTTTCCATCCAAACATATTTTAGTTTCTCCGTGACTGCACTTCGAACTAGATGATCAGCCAGATATGATTTTTGATATCATAATTTTCATGCCACTTTGAGGGTATTATTTTGCAAAGTTTGTATTTGTTCTTTTTTATTACTCATTATCATCCTTGTTGATGGTATCATAGAATCATAGAATGATCATTGAATCATAGAATGCTTTGGGTTGGAAGAGACCTTAAAGAACAATTCCAAATCCCCTGCCTTGGGCAGGGAAACCTTCCACTGGATCAGGTTGCTAAAAACCGTATCCAACCTGGCCTTGAACACCTCCAGGGATAAGGCAGCCATGACTTCTCTGGGCAACCTGTGCCAGTACCTCACCACCCTCATGGGAAAACATTTCCTCCTAATGTCTAATCTAAATCTTCCCTTTTTCAGCTGAAAACCATTGCCCCTCATCCTATCCCTGCACTCCCTGATAAAGAGCTCTTCCCTAGGTTTCTTGTGTGCCCCCTTTAGGTGCTGGAAGGCTTACAGCTTCCTCTGGTCCTAGGTAAGATCCTAGTCCTGATATCTCTGGAGAATAGCTATAAAGACATGAATGCTAAAGTTTCAGCACACAAATTGAGGGAAATAAGAAGAATAAAAGCTGAGCCTTTGCATGGGCTGGTTTCCTTTGTGTGTTCATTGCAGCTTTTGCTTGATCGTTGTGTTTAGTTGCTGTGGACATTCAGTTACAGCTCTATCAACATGCAGACAAAGAGGATTTCTTTTGAAATAGCCTAATAATTTATTTTTAAATAAACCACTTGTCACATGGTGTGGGCATCAGGAGATTTTTGCTCTAGCAGATCTTTGTCCTGCTGCCAGTACAATTGTGTTTCTATCAAAACATCATTATGGATAACTTAAAAAAAAAATACATTTTTGCACAGTGGGAAGCTCTCTTTGAGCCAAACACATCTGAGATCTCTATGTACTTAGTAAACTAGTATAGTCTTTAAAAAAAGAAAAAGATCAGAACATGAAAAATAAGAGAAACAGCATAAATATAAAACCTTTCCCTGTAAAACAGCCCTTGTCCCACCCTAGTTGAGGATATTGTGATCTGTGATTGTCCATGGGGAGCCCAAAAGGCTGGAGATGAGCACCCATATCTCTCTCTGCCTGTCTTCTCCCCTTTCCTACCCTACTACTCGCTCGACTCTTCCCCTCCCACAGACCTTAGTTCCTGGCCTCCATTCAGTCCAAAGTCAAGGTGGAGGCAAAGAACCAAGACTAATTCCTTTTCACTGCAATTTCCAAAGCATTTCTGCTGCCCACAGTCACGTGCTCTTTTCTTTTAACTGTCTCATTCCAACAACCCTCATCACTTGAGAACTCATTGAAGTCCCACTAGACCTCTCCTGTACCACAGCTTCAACCCTTTCCTTTCCCATCCAAGGTGGACTCTAGTACCATGCTCACAGCTACCGTTGGTGGGCCTACTTTATAGACCCCCTTCCCTGGGGAATGCCAGCTTAGTGCCTTGGAATCCACTTTATGCCTCCAATCTTGGTTGGGGAGGTGCAACAGCAGTTGAGAAGACAGGGAAAATGATGGAGGCAGAAGTAGAATAAGAATGTGATCTTTTTGTCCTGTCTACTGAGACTAGAACAACTCATTGCTCCGTGCTTCTTGGTCTACACCAGCTCCTTGGTGGCTCCAGTTCCCTTTTCTAGATATCTTGTAAGCATCTTCAAGTTCCCATAGGGCTTTAAGATAGTTTTTCCAATTTGACCAAGTAAAAAGGTACCAATCACAGATGCAATGTCCTACACAGTATCCAAATGCCACATCTCTGTGCTGATAAGCACATCTTCCCACCTCTCATTGCCCCAGAATCCCGTGGAAAAACTAAATAAATCATGCCTCGCTACATCTTCGTCAGGCGCAAAACATTGAGGCGCACAGGAAGGAAAGTGGCACCGGAGGCATACTGGATCTCCCGGAGGACCCCTTCCCACTTCTTTTGCTCTTCATCATATCTGAGGAGAGATAGGCAAACAGTTGTAGTGAGGAAAGTATCTCCTCTCCCTCGCTTCAGCTGCTTTCCAAGATGATAAGAGCCCTGATGCACGGTACGATGTCCCACAGACATCATTTGGCCACAGGTTATTTGTGGGACCTTCGTGGTGTCATTCAGCCCTGGTGTGTTCTGGTTTGCAGAGCCAGGCTAGGGACCATGGATGGATCAGTGTGTGATCTCACAGAGGAGGATCTGTTTTTCCACTGGGAAGCTGGTTGGTGGCACCAAGATTGAACACCCGTGGTGACAGCCAGCAGGTGCCTGCTGAGGGTGCTCTAGAGCCACGGATGTGAAGGACAGGAGGAACTAACGCTGTATTAGCAGCTATCAGAAAGTGCTTTCTGCCCACATCTCTGCTCCCACCTAAGACAATTTGATTCCCAGCCTGAGCTCTGGTTTTTCCCAGGGAGAGCGTGCATTACAGAAACACTGCTTCACGCCAAAGGGGAGGTCTGAAACCACCTCCAGGCAAAACGTCAATGCAACAAAGATAAAGGAAGAGAATTTCCTGTTATGCTGCTGTATGAGGCTGGGAGAGATCACTGAATCACTTAATGTGGCCTCCAGCACAGCACAGGGCAAACTTCTCACCCAGAGAACCTGTGCTGAGCTTTCAGTCTCTTGCTGGGGTAACAACTTCCATCTCACACTGAAGGCATCAAGAAAGACGGAAACTACTTGTTCCCTCAGCGGTTCCCACTAACATCCCTCCCATGCTCCTTTGGACAACCCCAGGAAAGATTGTCACCTCCAAACATCGTTCAGCTCCGTTGGCACCAGCTCTCCTGACTCCGTTTCCACCGTGGCGAACCCTCCGAGCAGGTAGAGCACCCCAGCCAAGCTCACCAGGCTGACTGAGCTGCGCTCCTGCGGGAACTCAGTGAAAGTGTCCCACCTGCCACATCAAGATAGGGGACATGTTAAAGCACCCTGCCTAACCCCATGCCAAGCCTGACCTCAAATCAAGGGTCAACAAACAAATTAGCTACTGACAAATTAACTTGTGAAGGTCTACATGGAATACGATCACATATTGTCTCTGTCTGTTTCATTGTCACAGCTCAACTTCATTTTGCATTGAGTTAGATGAGCTATGAAGCACACCTGGCATGGGCAAGCAGATCCCAGTGGTGGGGTTGAAACTGCAAGGCCCACCCAAAGTCAGAGAGTCTGTTGCATTGGGTGAAACTGCCAAGATGAAGTTATAGCCCTGCAAAGAACCCAAGGGCTGCAGCAGTTAATGAAAGTGCTTAGAAGGTGAGCCTGAGATGATCCACAGCCCAACTGCAGTGGCCTCACTGATGCCCAGCTGTCTGAGGAATACAGACTGGGAGGAACCGGTATCAGGAGTTACAAGCAAATTCCAGAATGGTTAGAAGTTGCTTAATGTACACCTACAGCTTGCTTTTTGTGTAACTATGCCTAACTATGCCCCAAAGGTGTGCCCAGGTACGTACTTGTTGGTGGCAATATCATACACTTCCACTGAGTTGGTCAAGCCAGAGTCAGTCACACCAGCAGCCACGTAGATTTTGTCCTTGTGCACAGTGGCTCCGAACAGGGACCGAGCAGTTTTCATGGGAGCCAGCTCCTTCCATTCAAACTTAGTTGGGTTGTAGACACACATGTTCTTCAGGCACTTTCTAGAGAAAGGTGAGAGAGAGAAGGAGGATCAATCATCTGCTGAGGAGCAGCTTTGTACTGCAGGAGTTGGGGGATGTCTGTTGGGAAGAACATGGGGTCTCTAGAAAGGATTTTGCTCCTCCATGTTGGCGTGGTTGCCTTTGCTTGCGTGTGCACCCAAGGATGCCCCTGCCTGGAGACATGATTAGTGTGTATAACATCTCCCCTCCTGCTGTGCCTGCTTCAGATAGGAGTCCTGAAATCTTGACTTTGTACTCACACAGCTGGATACAGGTCCACGTAGCTAATGGCTTCTCAGGACCTAACGGCTTCTCAGGACCTCACACAGAGCTGCCAGAAAGTTTTTCAGTGCTGCTGATTGAACTTGATGCTGTGAAATATCATCAGTAGCGCCCCTGCTCCCCAGGACAGCAGTGTGAGGTGCGTGAATGTATGGACGCTCACACTTTTCAGACCATAATCCTTTCAGAGCAGGACCTGTCTTTGCTGGATTATGGCATATTTGCTCTGTAAACAGTCACACTTCTGACTTTCAAAGAAATCACCATAATGGTCCCTGAGGGAGGTTTTTTCTGCTGAGCCCGTGTCTTGCAGGAGGACAGGATGGGGTCAGTTTTGATGAAGTTTTTCACCCCTATTGCAAATACCCACCTGGATTTGGCTACTCGGACCATGCTGCTCAATGTGAAGACCCTCAATGTGAATGGGGGGGGTTCTTGCTCTTCCCCCCCCCAATTCTGTGCGATATTTAGTTATTGTGAATAAAGGACATGGTATATTCCCTGTTCTGTAAGTACAATGCCATCTCCCTAATGTCCCTGTAGGACTCCTAATGGCGTGGGGGTGTGCTGCAGTCACAGAGGTGAGCTGAGAGGGAAGGATTGTTGGGCTGAGGGTTGGTCTAGATGACCCTAGAGGTCTTTTCCAACCTTAATGATTCTAAGATTCACATCTGACCCTATCCAACCCTCCTTAACCCGTAGCATCCAGGCTGGGGACGTACCAATTCATGTTCTGCACTCTCACTAATTTGGGGGATGAATTCCTCTATTTCTTTCCCTTTTTGACTTACTTGTCGCTTCCTTTGCCGCCAATGACGTAGACAAGGTCCTTGTGTGACACCACTGCGTGGCCATAGACTGCATAGGGAAGGGAATCAGCTTCACCCCACTTGAAGGACCTGGATCAGGGAAAGATGGGAAGTGAAAGGATTTTAGCTTGGTGGGTGAGTACATGGCACTTTCCAGGCCTAGACCTGAGTACAGATCCTAACAAACAGAAAACACAGTCTCAAAAAATAGGAGATTTCCAATGAGATAGTGCTTACCCAGTAAGTTCTGTGATCTTAAAAAAAAAAGGAGGAAACAAAATATAGAGGATGTTTATGCAAATGCTCGTTCTTATCTGCAGCCTCCTCTACTTTTGGGCTTTGTGCATACGTCGCCTCTCTTCTTCCAGGACCTCACATCCTTTACAAACATTACCAGCTAGACACAAGTGGGAGAGATTTCTGCATTACATAAAAAACTACAACCTGTGTGACTTAGGGTTGCAAGATCATGAGGACGGATTTCGGTTTTGGCCATCACCTTCTACTTTGAGGTGCAGTGGTTGGCCAACACCCATAAAGAACCCAGGGTGGATATATATCCACATTAAGCAGCACAGGGCTGTGTTGAAGGCTCTGAGCTAGCTCCAGGGCAGCTGAGCAGAGCTATATACTATTAAAACTATATAGCTATAACTATTGAAAACGCCAAAATGGTACACAAAGGAGGCTGACCATTTTCTCCAGAGATGTCTGCTCATGTCCATGTAGTTTAGGCTCATCCACAGTTTTCATACATGTAGGTTGTAGCTCCCCAAGACCTGCACTTTATTTTACCTAAAAACTGAGATGCCTGGGCTCCGAGGGCTTTCTAATTGTCCAACCACTCTGGGCAAATATTTGATCCCACAGACCAGCAGTTTGCCCTCTCCAGGTTTGTTACAGTTGAAGTCTTGACCTAAATAATACTAGAAATACAGGACGTGCTGATGACATCTCTAGCAGCTTTAAATTGATAGTCAGAGAACCCCTTGAGCATTTAGTGAGGGCAAATACATCTTTCCCCAGAGCCTACAGGGGCACATAAATGTCCCATTCTGTGGGAATGGAACTGGCATCAAATCTCTGCCTATAAAGCAAACTTTGAAGCACAGACATCTAAATATAGAGTGAGCGAAGGCCTCTTAACACGACTGCTCTGTCTCTTTAGGGTAGAGAGAAGCAGTTTTGGGCTGTTTCTGCTTCCTATGAGCAGTACAGGATGGTGCCTTTTAAAAAAGCTCATGACATAACATGGGTTAGAGCCCCTGGTGCAAAAATAGTTGTATACTAAACCTGATATTTCTCAGAGTGGGCCATTCAGTGCCACATCTGAATACTTTCAAAATGAACCTTGATGTCCAAAGCTACTTCTGGTGAGACCATGGTGAAAGTCATCAAACCTCCAAACTGATGGGCAAGAGCAGAAGGCAAAATTCCCTTTGCTCCTCTGTACAGGTCCTGTGTGAACATCTGCTAAGTTTGGTCCCTTGTAACATAATATCCCCATTAGGACTTCCACCTCCTGGAGGTTCAATTACAATAAACAAAGTAGCTGGAGAGACAGAGCTCAGAGCCCCAGGGTACAGCTTGAGTCAGTCCCAGTGGTCCCAGCATCGAGATATGAAGTTTGAGCCCTGTCTCCAAAACCTTTTGCTCCCTGGAGCAATGGGGTCATCATACACAACAGCTGTTTTGCCTTCTACTGTCAACCGCCTCCCACCCCAAATTCGCACGTGAACACTTACAGCCGGTCATAGCACAGGACTGAATCCAAGGTCTTTTCTCCCTCTTTCAGTTCTTTCCCTCCAACCACAAAAATCGAGTTTTCTGCTTCTCCCAGGCCAAAGAGGCAGCGAGGGGAGGGCAGGGGGGGCATCCCCAGCCAGTCTGCGTCCAGATGGTCGTACTGAAAAGAAACAGATGGCCATTAGTGTGTGCTCACTCAGTCCATTTGCTTAGCACAAAAATCAGGGCCCAGGGGCTAAGCGCAATGTCCATTCCTACATGCATCTTGGTCACCCCAGTAGACACTTTCTGCAATGTCACTTTCTGCCTGTGCCTTACCATCTGGTGCAGGACAGGGCATCGTAGTGCAAATTCAAGTCATATATCCTATGACATATGTTTTTTGACAGGTATAAGGGATGAGATGTACCAGCAGGAACATGTTCTACTCTCTACACCAAAGCATTGACTTGGAACAAGCCTGGTCATCTTCAGATGAGAGTCCCGTGTTGGACCTATAACAGATAGTTCCTGGGCATGGAGAAGCTGAAGAACTTCAGTGCCAGAAATTTTGCTCGTGACATTTCAGCTGTAGCATACATCTCAATGTTTCATCCTGATATTTTCCATCTCTACCAGGTAACTGTGGTATTGACAATGTTGGCTATGCAGCTCACTCCCCTGAGCCCCTTCTTCTCCTACGAATTATTCTTCTTTCTGGCAAATGATCTGTTACCACATCCCTCCTCTGCTTCTCAAGATACTGATGTTGTCCTGTACCACCTCAGTGTGTGTGAAGTTCATGAGATGCAACGTGTGTGTGTTTATCTGCACAAACCCTATTTACTCAATACTTGTCTACCCAGTACAATATGACACAACTGAGGTCATGCTGCAAAGCTTAGAGACCTTTTTGCTGACCAAAGTGTGCCAGACCCATCTGATAGACAGGGAAACTGATCCATGCAGCTCTACTAGATCTGATGGCCAAGTTCTTGCAGATCCTTGGACATCAAGACTTTGCCACATTTCCCACCAGGAAAAAAAAGATTTTTTTTTTTGAAAGGTTATGAGTCTAGAGACTCTCTGGGCACCATGGCTTGATGGGAACTATAAACTGGGGCAATAAATTTTAATGTATCTTGGTAGCAGAGCAGAGACTTTGTGGGTTAAGCCTGGAGTGATATCTTGCATCCAATTTGATGAGACTCTGCAAGATGAAGCTGTGATGCTTCATTGCCTGAAGCACTGTTTGCTGTGGGCTTAAGCCAAAGAGCTTCAGCTTGCTGGGTTGCCTCCAAAGACTCAGCCTCAGCTGAGTGCCTGTGGTTATTGTCTCTTTGTAAGCCATGGTCCACATATGTCTAACTTATAGCTCAAACCTCAGCAGCTCAGTCATCAGGATAGTTCCTGCTTCTTGATGGATTCAACTCTGTCTTCAAATCATAGATCTTAGATGTGACAAATACTGGATACACTTTTCCATCTGAAATGTCAACGGAATCATTTTGTTCCTGACAAAGTTTGCAAGGCCTTTGGGATTTATCAACATTTTTGTATTTTGGTGCTTGTCCTTAAGTTTAAACTATTCCTGACCTAACTCTGCTGGCTTCAGGAGGGGGAATGTGAAATCAAGGAGGACAGAAACAGGGTCAGAAGTTGTAAGATGCTGCTGCGCTGAAACGATGATTCGAGGGTCCATCATGCAGCTGCCTGTCTACATCTCTGTGAAGTTTCAGCTGAAAAATGGCTCAAAAGTCTCTCTCACTCGTATAGAAACTGTGAGCTAAGTAATGGCACCGGTGGCAATAAATTATACCTTTACAAACTGGTGGCATCTTCCAATCTGGAGAATTGTCTGCATCTTCCATGCAAGCTGCGAAGGGACCACTGTCCCCTTCTTGAGGGAAAGGAGCTAAAAATGGCCATATGATGGCCAGGGCATTTGCCACTGAGTCAGTGGCAAATTGGGAGCTGCATATAGAAACTTTGCTGTTTGCAGTGTAGAATCACAGACTAATTTAGGTTGAAGGGACCTCAAAAGTTCTTCCATCCAGCCCCCACGCTCAGGCAGGTGCAGCTCTGGAGTCAGAGCATGTTGCCAGGTTTTTGTGCTGTCAAATACTAAATGTGTCAAGGGATGGAGGCTTTACAGCCTCTCCGGACCCCTGCTCCCGTACTCCACTACCTCATCTGGGAAAGTTTTCCTCACAGTTAATTGCTATTTCCTTTATTGCAGCTTCTTGCCCCATTTTTTGTGCAAATCCAAGAAGAGTCTGGATTCCTCTTCTGTGCCCGCTCTTACTAGGGAGCTGCAGACACCAATGACATCTTCTGTTCCCCTTCTCCAAGCTGGGTCAGCCTTATTCCAATACCTCAATGTCCCCCTTGTGCTGAGGAGTCCCAGAGTGGGCACAGCATCCAGATGTTGTCTCAGAAGCGTATGATCAAGGGCAAAATAAAATTCACTTCCCATGACCTAAGAAAAATTCACTTCCCGTGACCTGGTTGCTGTTATCTTCAACAGCATTTCCCCTGGCACTCCCACTGCCTCCACCCTCCATCCTGCTTTCTAGGGCTGCAGTTTCTTCCTACTGACTTATTGTTTCACAGGCTTTACGTGGACTGCATAGGCTCCAAAATCTGACCCTTTCCAGGTGAGAAACAAGCATGGCCCCTGCACACACCTGGTGCAGGTGTACAGACCTACCCATACAATGAGGCAATGGAGGGAACAAGTCTGTATGTCTCAGCTTGGGAACTATCTTTAGTTTATCCTTTCTGCCTGGCCATGTTATTGTTTCCTCATAGAAGATATGTGAGCCATGGGAGAAGAACAAAATGGATTTCTGGGTATGAAGAGAAGGACAGAGGGTTTACTGGATTCCTACAGGGTCAGCAGGAAGGGTAGGTGCCTTCGGCTGTCTACAGGGAAGGTGCTCTTGGGTTACAGCCCAGAATGGGGCTCAGATTGCCTGTGCACAGCTCTATTTGATTGCAACTTTGGTTAATGCTGAGTTAGAAAAGCCACTTTTCTTGTGGAGGATCCCCAGAGACGTTACACCATGGTTTCCTCCACGTGTGATAGAAATGACCAGAGACTCTGAGATGGACCTAGCATACCCCTAGAGGGGCAGAACAGCACTGGAAATGGGGCACAAACTGGTAGGCAGGGACATACTCTGTGTCCTTGGAACATTTACTCTCTGGTTGTAGCTCTTGGCATCTATCAAAGTCACTCTTGGGTTTTGCCTGGGGGTTTATAATCAGGGAACATGAAAGATGCAAAGCTGAACCCAGATCTGATGCCCTTAACCTTTCAGTTAGTGTGGCCTATGGCAGCCCAGACTTGACCAAATCACTGTTCAATGTGGTCCCCACTCATGATTTGAATCAGGAATGGTTATTCCTGTTACCTACCCCTTAAAGTCCCTTTCTCAATGACTAGAACCCCCTCTGAGTGGAAGGATCTCTAGTAAAACAACTCAGGTATTTCACATTCATTTACAACTTTCCCTTTAACATCACATGACAATATATGTTACTGGCATCACATGGAAGCTAAAGACTAGTGATACTCCAAAATGGTCAAAGAAACAAAAGAAAGACAAAGCTAGTACCTGTAGGAAGTAGGAACTCATGGGATCCTCTTTGCTGTCCTCGTTGTAGTACAGTCCTCCGACAATGAAGATCTGGTTCTCTTTGGTCACCATACTGATGTGGTTCTTTGGGATTTGAGTAGACAGGGAGGCAAAATAGCACTCGTTGGCAGTGGGATCATAGGCCACTGCTCCACTGTCACTCACCATGAAAATAAGGTCCTGGAGGAACATCCCAAAGCGCATTGTGTCATTTAAGATCCCTGGGAGAGCATCTTCCTCTGTATCTTCCTCCTCATCTACTGCTCCATTGACAATATTGTCTTTTGCTTGGTTTTCACTGCTTTTCTTCACTTTCTTCTTCTTCACCACAGTGAATTTGCCTTTTTGGGCATCCTTCACCATCTGCAGCTTCTTGAGCAGCTCCGAGTTGGACTTTACCATGGCATGCTTCTCCACATGGTCCTTGATGTAGTCGTTTGGCATGAGGCGGAAGCGGATGCTTTCAAAGATGACAGGCAAGGCCTTTTGCCGGCTCTCATGGTCCTTGGTCCCCACCCACTTCATCACTGTTTCGAAGACAGTCTCCTCCTTCTCGATGTTGAGGGAGTCACTGGAGATGATGGCAATAAGCTCATCGGGTGAAAGCTGGTAGAACTCCTCGTCCCGAGAGACCAATGCAAATCGATCACAAATGAAATCTCGAGCTGCCACGGCCAGCCGGGCACAATCCAGCATCAAGCCCAGCCTGAAGATAGCCAAGCAGTTGCTGAGGCAGAGCCGCTTCTGTAAGAAGGACACACACACAGTGAAGATGGAGGGGATCTGGAACATGTTGGCAACGGAGAAGATGTCCTGCACATTCTGCTCTGTGATCTCCAGTTCAGAAGTGTAGATATAATGGAGGATCTTGCCCATGACATCTGGATCAACATCTTCCAAACTGACCTCCCTCTTCTTGCTCTCTTCCATGTCTGAGAGGAACATCGCTCGAAAATATGGGCTGCAAGCTGCCAGGACCAGCCGATGGCAGGGAAACTCCTTCCCCTTGACTTTTAAGACACAGTCCAGAAACTTATTGTGGTCCAACATGTCTTTGAGTCCATCCTGGAGGAGAGTTTGCTGGTAGAGACGCAGTTCTTCCACTTGATCAAAAGGCAAACCCATAGTGAAGAGTAACCCTTCTTTTTTTCCCCAATTCTTCTTTTATATATATATATTTATGAATAGATCTATACCTCAGACCTTGGTAAAGGATCTTAAAGCAGGGCTTGTGAGTTTCTCTTGCTTCCAGACCGTCAGGACACTGGGAATGTGAAACGCTTGCTACTATCGCAGCTGTCTGTGTACTTCAGTTTCCAGAGTAGGGCTTTATATATAGACACAGCGTTACAAAGCTTAAGGAATCCATACTGGAGCATGTGTAAGCCGATCACCCTTTAATATGACACATTGGACAAGGAGGGAGGGAGGGGGATGGGGGAACAGCTGTACTTTCAGCCTCGATGCTTCAGGAAGGAATCTGTCAGCCTGTGAGTCACTGCAGGGAGAGCAGGAGCTTTTGCTGCTGTCCCATGACAGGAGATGGGTGCGACCCATTGGTTCAACCACCGTGTTTGGGAAACAGCCTCCTGATGAATCAAGCATCTGAATCTGCCTTCTGGGTCATGAATGGCGGGGCTGGGACCTTCTCCCAACACTGCTAGACTGACTGTTCCGAAACTGTTAAATCTTTTGCGGTGCGAAAAATAGATCATGAAGTCAAGGCTGGAAAGATGCAATAATGGAGCGTCTTATGTGGGCTTCATGGCATCCTCAACCGCTTTCAGCTTGCTCTGAGGGCTGCTTTACTGCACAGGTTTGTCCTTTATTCTCCTCCAGAGTCAATTTTCAGAGATCTGAAAATGAAGGTAGATCTATTTATTTACATTCCTTTATGGGTTATGAGATCTATGCTGGAAGTTACTTAAAAAGTCTCACTAAAGGAGGAGGCTCGAGGAACCTGGGAGAGTTTTGTCTGCTTTATTTGCAACACATGCATGGACCTCACTGGCACGGTCTCTAAACAACTCATCATTAATAAATCCATCTTCTCCACATCTTGGTGACAGAGCTAGGGTCCGAGATTGAACAGAATTAAAAAGAGCTCGACAGTGGGATTCAGCTCACAGATTAGGATATCTAAACACAGGTATCTTGTGACTTGTGGGTCTCCTGCTAAGGTTTACTGAGATTCAACACTCCCATGCTGAAGTCTAGAGCTGCAGCAGGACAACTTCCTTGGCCTGCTTACATTCCCATGGATGTCTAGGAAGACCCACAGGGCTTCAAATGGCTGGTCCAAGTCCAGCTCTTCCCACGTAGCTCACAAAGAAGCAAATTAGTTTTGATGAACATGGATGAGCAGAGAAGCTATAATTATTTATATCTATCATAAAACTTACACATGAATCTATTTTATTTTATCTCCTTTACTATGGGCCCACTGGGCTGGCTGACACTCAGCAACGGCACAGATTTAATTAACAGTTTAATTAAGTCTATGCAAAGATATTAGCCACTCTTCGTGGTATATTTAAAGCCACACAACCCCTTACCCTGGCATGGATATATTTATAAAAGTGCTTTGTACCATGATGATTATTGACATAAGTGGGAAGAGGGAGGGAGCTATACTGGTATGAAGCCCTCTCGTGCTGGTGAAGTTCCAGCAGCATGTGCAAAGTACCAGTATGGAAGGAAAATAAATAAAATAATCACAGGCTGGTTTTGAAGCTCACATCATAAGCTATTCTGTTGTGCTGCTCATCTGTAATGGGATCAGATGATGAACAATGATCTCTGAACTGGGTCGAACTTCAGAAACATTCCTCTGTTCACAGACATCCGGGGCTGGACAACCCCGTCCTTCTCTCTCCCTTCACTTTACATTAGGTCTACACTTTTCCAAGTTTAATCCTGCGTTGTTGCACTACCAGCTGGGATTTTTCCTCCTCTGCCTTTAATCTCCCTTGAGCCCTGGCTTGATTTCTTTTTTTTGCTGTGCTACTTAGTGTGTGCTGCCATCCAAGCATGATGTGCTGACATCCCTGCGTCACAAGGGGCCACGGCTAAAATGCTTCTACAGCCCATCCCTTCCCAGACTGATCAGCAGGTCTGTGGCCTCTCCCATGTTTGTGGTCTACCCGGGGAAGAGCACCGTGCTGGTTCCAAAGCTTCTCTGGGAAATTCATCAGCTTCAGTGCCTTTACACAGTGCCTGGACCTGTTCCAGGGCTTGGGGATGCAGTTTTGTCTTTTCCGCAGCACCATCTCCTTGACGCACTGTGTTATTTAGGATCCCTACAGATATGTGGAGAGGCAGGTATCTCTGGGAACTGCTTCTCTGCACCTGAGTTAAGATGACTCTGGTGATGTCCAACTGTCCCCACTCACTCTAGAGAGAGTTTAAACCATGAATTCAGACTAGACACTCTGAACTGTTCCCTGCAGTGCTGTCCTCACAGAATCATAGAATGGTTTAAGTTGGAAGGGACCTTAAAGATCTTCCAGTTCCAATCCCTCTGCTATGGACTGGGACACCTCCCACTAGATACTCATGGTGGCTTGTGGCAACATTCACATTTGTGATCCCCTGTCTTCTGTTTAAACCATTTTCTGCATCTCAAGCACAGTATTTCTTTCTCACTTGTGTGTCTTCCCTCATTCCTGGTTTTCCTTTGTTCACACTGATTGGTCATTGCCATTTTACGACCTGTTTATGAGCAGTGAAGTCAATGGGATTTTGTGGAGGATTTATTCTGAGACTTGCTGGACTATAGAGCCAAAGTCACATCTGATTGCTATAGACAACTTTTCTCTGATGATAGTCATGGAATTTGAGTCAATCATCAATTCTGAGCCCTCTGCAGCCATTGATAAACATGGAACTGGAGGCAATCTTTAATTCTGTGCCCCCTGCAATCATTATTTCTTGTGGACGCTTTGATCACAGAAGACTTGTCCCATCTGTCTTTCATTTACTGGGTTTCATGTGTCACCACTAAGGTAAGCTGGTCTCCAAGCTCAGAGGGATTTAGCATCTAAAAGCAGATGAGATGGCACATGTGGATGTGCTAAGGGTGAGCAGTTATCATATTTACTGTCCAGTTATCTTCATGAATACACAAATGGGTGAATCCACTCTCACCAGGGTATTCCTCCAAGAGTCTATAGAATAGACAACACATCCCTGAATGAGGTGGGCTGTTTGGAGACAGCCCTCAGCTAACGGGTCTAACGGGACAACTGCTAGTGATTTTCAATAACCAATGGACTAAGTCAGTCATTAAGTGTGTCTGTAAGTGGGCAACAGTCCCCTCCACAACATGGGAGTGGGTGAGAATATATGGAAAGCTTCCTAAGGGGATGCAATGTAGCAGAATCACTGCCTCCCACACAAAGTTTTAGAACAAGAATGATAAATGCAGGAATTACAGCCTTGTCAAGCTGAACAAGAAAGTATCCAGCGTAGGGCTATTAATTTGGATTTGTAGTTGTAATAAATAATCACTTTTCTTGGCCTCTCAGGCAAGTTTTACTAACGAGCAGGCAATAACCAGACAAGACAAGATACTTTTCTCCAGGAGAGAGATGAACAATTGATAAATTCCACTCCACAGAGGCACACACTGAGGCTGAGGGGCTCTTGCACAGGGTTGAACAGTAAGACATGTTGAGATAGCATCACTTGGGTGCTTCTTACCCACCAGACTCCCTAGGCTTCTAACAGCAATGACAAATGAGGGGATAACTACAGGCAAAGGGGGGCAAAGCCCAAGTTCTCCCATCAAAAAATTCTCTAACAAATAATTGCTCACTCAGTTGGTGTCTAAGATTAGCTCCTTCTGGCAGCTCCAGCAGATGCAGCTGCTGGGTAAATTTAGATCCTTAGTGAATGGGTTATTTTCTCCCCTGGAGTATCCAAGTCAGGAGGGCAGTGCAGAGTCACTGGCCTTTGCAATGTGAGTCACCCACTTCAGCACCAGAAGGTTCAGGACCCGAGCTGAGCCCCCCAGAGCCAGGGCCCTTGGTCTTAACAGCTTAAGGTGGCTTCAGCTGTGCGAGGATGCCCTTAGGGAGGTGAATCTTATGCTGGGAGGAAGCTTATTGTGTCATAGCTGTTGAGGTGGTAAATCTGGAATAATGGAGATACCAAAAAACATTTACCAAAGGTCAAACAGCAGATTTGTGTTAAAAAGGGATGTGCCTGGTAGCTGAAGGAGTTTTGGGGGTGTGATTGGAGATGCTACCAAGGCACAATATCTGCTTCCAGCATTTTGGGTCAGGCTCCCAGAAATAAAAACTACATGGATGAAATTTTGATGGCAGTGGGCTCATGGTATTTCACCAGTACAAAAGTGGAATCATATATGGGACACGATTTATTAGGCACAGTGGTATTGGGGTGATGGATGGGCTTGATGATCTGAGAAGTCTATTCCAACCTTAATAGTTCTATGATTCCAGATAAAGTTGAATAAGAATTAAGCTGCAGTCAAACCTCCAATCTGGTGATACTGCTAAGGCGGCTTTCTATCAAATTCAACCATGTCTTATCCTGTGTCACAGTTAGAGGTGGGAGATGAGGACTTGTGGGCAGATCTTTGTGTCTCTAAGATCATTCCAAGGGTGTCACCTGCATTACAGAAGCACAACATACGCCACAGATTTCCAACATTTATTTACTACATAAATAAATTACATTTATCAGGGACTTCATAAATTGCTTTGGCAGAGCTGAAAGCTGGCTAAGAACTGATCCTGTTCCACCCACAGGAAAGCCAGAACACACCAGCACCAAGCATCTCAACCCATGTAACAAAGTGGTCCAGATTCTGCCCTCACCAAACATCAACAGAACTGAGACATAAGGCCACTGAAAGTTACTCTAAAGTGCATGAGAGACAGAGAGAGCTCCTACAATTTTGCAGTTACTAACCCACCTTTTTCCCAAAGCACCGTGTTTCACATGTGAATTTATTCAATGCACTCACTATGCAGTGTCCCAAAATCTACTTCTCCAAGGAGTTTATTATGGGCTTCCCATGTTCCACTGAGTCCCAAATAACTGCCCTTCATTCAGAAGTCTTTCTTCTTTGGTAGTGCATATGGTGTGTGCTCATTCAGCCATGCAGTCATGGGCTTAGGCTGAGTGTAACAAAGTCAGTTGAGTAAAGGCATGGATGGCTGAAGATGAGAAAGAGTTGGCTACAGCATCTTCTGTTCCTCAGCCATTGGCTAGAATATGAGCTCAAACCTTTGTTCAAGGCATGTAAAAAATGCAAGCGGGATTTGTTTTGAGTCCCAGGACACATATCACAGCAGGATGGTCGTGGTGGCCACATCAGTCTCAGACCCTGTAGTGAAGGACCCTTTGGGTTTGAGTTGTGGCCTGGGCACCAAGCATTTATGAGCCATGTGTTGTGCTTTGTTGCACCTCAGGAGAACCGTACATGATGTGCGATGGCTGTGAAGTAGGTATAGCTCCCACATTCTCATTAACTATTCCTCCTGTTGGCACTAAATCATTTTTTCCAAGACTTTCAGCACTGAAGGGAACTGTTTTGCAGAGATCACAGCTATCATTCTGCACTGCTGACAATGGTGGGGAGATAATTACCCTTCAATGTGCTGTTCCTGGTCCTGTTTCCCTTTGTGGTAAAGGCTGTACTATTTATTTATTAGCCTCTTGGTAGGTATAGATCGTACTGAGCCATTTCACAGACCTTACTGCATAAGCATAGATGAAGAAGACTTGACAGTGGGTGTTGACTGTTCCTTGTAGTGAAAGAAACATGGGATGCTTGGGCTGGAAGTGACCTGGAGATGATCTGATAAAAGCAGGCTCAGCTCCAGCTAATCTCTTGTAGCTCTGTGACTGGCCCACCATAAAACCACCAGCCATTGGACTCCTTTGGGAGACATGGGCTACAGGTCCTGCAGAAGAGCTGAGCACTGGTGGACCAAGTGTTATGGGAAGCAAAGGGTGAAATCTCTAGGTCTGCATAACGTCAGAGGGTCAGAAAAATAATGGGGATGGCTCTTGCTGGCATTGAAGAAATGTCCTGGAAGCCTACCTCAGCAGTCTGCCATGCCCGGGGAGCCTGAGAAACGCCCACTGTGTCTTATAGAAAATCTTTCTCGCAGCAAGGAGGTGACCTGTGCCTTCCAGGTGACTTCTACATGGGTGAGCTACTGCAGTCTGATTGTCAGGAGTGCTTGGAGACCCCCTGCCAGTGGCTCGTCTGGCAGTGGTGGCTGGAGGGGAGATGAGGCTTTGTGACAAGCCCACTGATGTCTCCCTCTACTCCACCTTTGCTTTGTCACACTTCTCCTCCTCAATGGCCAGGATGCGCTCACGCTCTTTGATCAGCTGCACTCCACAGTATGTGACAAACCAGATGGACAAGGTGCTGACAGGGAAACCTAGAAGATGGAGGGAGACATGGTCATCTTGGTGTAGCTGCTTGCCAAATGGGGCCAGCTCTTCTCCAGCATTACTGCCTCTCCAGTGGGTTTGGGAGGTCTCACAAGTTCATGATGCCCAAAGACATTTTCAGTTGTGGATCCAACCCTACAGCTTCACTAAGAGGAGAGAGAAATTCCCAGGATCAGTTTTTAGAGGAAGTGGTTCCTGAGCCCACCAAAGCATCATGGACTATAGGTAACATGGGAACATGCTGGAGTGTCTTTGAGCGCTCCCTTACCTCCAAAACTCCTTCTGCCCCCCAAATTCAGACTTGGTGGTTGACTTTTTGTGCATTCAACCTGCTCACATCCATTGTTGTTTGGCACTGTGACCTTCTGGAATCTTTGTGTCCTACTGATGCTGAAGATGAACTCCTGCCTTGTCCCATGCTGAGTGGAGACACAGTGTGCTCCCAGGAAACATGTTTTTGTCACTTAGGTAAGCGACTGAAAGCCAGGAGATCTCCTTCCACTTAGGAAGCATCTAACAACATTTGTAACTACAAGTCTGGTATCCATAGCAGAGGGGAGACGCAGGCTTTGTACCTGCTAAAAGAGGACCTCTGAAATGAATAATGCAACCAGCAAAAGCCACCTAGCTCAGAGGGCAGGCACTTCTGGCACACTGAGCCCAGAGCGTCACATTATCCATTTCCGATGCCAGCCCTGTCCCAGAGAGGGCTGGAGGACATGGGCTCGTGATGGCTATTTATACCATGGGCTGCTCAAGAAGACTTCAAAATAGTGCCACCATCCACTGATTAGAAATGTACAGATAAGACTGTTCATTAGGAGCCCGGGATGAGGGTTTTACTTGTCACCTTCAGGTTGATGCGGGTGTAACTGCTATAGCAAAAGGAGATGAGATAGGACAAGTAAATCCCTTTCTCCAGCAAGGGGACCATTTCACAGTCCACCTTCATGGAGTCAACGTGACCTGTGTGTTGCTGCAAGGAGTCTAAATCATGGTGTCAGGCTATGCTAGGAGCTGTACAAGCACACCTGGAAGGCATCTCATACGCCAGATTGATCACACAAGAAGGATGAGAGCTAAGAAACAGCTCCCTGAACCTTTTTAACAGTAATTAAGCACATTGGGAGCCATCACATAACAAGCTAATGGCCAGGCCACCAAGAGGACTCGTAAGTCTCAGTCTTCAGCTCCTCTACAAGTGTCCTCCCATCAATACAAGGGTGCCCCAACGGGGACGGTTGGTAGGGTAGCATCTTACCCGTCAGAAGGAGTCTCTTGGTGACCAGCATCGCAAATTCCAGGCTGTTGAGGGCTAGGATGTTGTAGAGAACGATGGCCCAGAAATTTGCTGCCCCAAAGAGTGCCCTAATCCGCCGAGACATGGCCTCTGACATTTTGGCCTGTGGAAGGGAACGGAGCAGAAAGTGAGGAAAAATGGAGCAGAAAGTGAGGAAAAATTTCCAGGGGGTGGACTGGTCCAACTTTCAGCTGAAAAAGGGGAGATTTCTATTAGATATTAGGAATAAATTTTTTACTGTGAGGTTGGTGAGGCACTGACACGGGTTGCCCAGAGAAGTCATGGAAGTTCTGTCCCTGGAGGTGTTCAGGGCCAGGTTGGATGAGGCTTTGAGCAACCTAATCCAGTAGGAGGTGTCCCTGCCCATGGCAAGGGTGTTGGAACTGGATGGGCTTTGAGGTTCCTTCCAACCCAACCCAATCTATGATTCTAACTCCAGCTGGAATAGCAGAGGGGTAGACAAAATTTAGAGCAATCTTTAATATTTCTGGGATTAAGAAACATAAGAACAAGATAAAACTTCTCTGCTGATGACCTCAGATGCATTTGGGACTCTGGACCGTTGTTTCAAGATTCCATGGGTGGGCGCAAGATGTTATACATAGTTTCATGCTAATTGTAATGGCTGAGTACTGCTTTCTTCATCTGTTGCCTTGGGTAAATGGCTCCTCGAGGCAGATAAATGCTGTTGTATACCAAGATTATTATGAACAGAATACGCAGATCACTCCCAGCTCCTGGTAGAAATAGCCTTAGGAATTAAAAAAAAAAAAAAAAAAAAAAAGCAAAAGAGCTGAAAACTAGTGACAGCAGCAGAGTGAAATTGTCACTGGCACATAACCCTCAGGAGCAGCTGCTGCAAGCGGAGCAGGGAAGCGTTTTATAGCAATCTTCAAAGAGCATGACGAAACCCCAGGCCACTTAGTGCTGAGAATTGTGCTGCCGCAGGGAGGGAGATTTCACTGCCTATGAGTGCTATAATCTGATTAGAAGTTCAACGAGGAGAGCAAATGGGAGGATTGCTCTCCAAAGGCTTTATTCAAAAGGGGTCTTACCTGAACCAGTTTAGAACTTTAGGTTAGAGAAAGAAAAATAAGTAACAAAATTATTTCCAGGATGGAGTTTCCTAAGTTTTTCTTTCAACGTGTCCCCAAGGTCCTAAACAAGGACAGGGCAGTAAGCTTTGGGGTGGCTGGAAAATAATTCGTTCTAGTACCTAAACATTTGGTTTTATCAGCAATCAGGTCAAAACCTCTCAGAATTCCTACATGTTTTCCAGAACAAGAACTAATTGTTTCTATATTGGAATGTATAAACATTTCCCCATAGACAGATCTCAGATTTTGTGTCCATTTGTGGTATAGATCAAAGGATGGCTTATGTCAGAAGGAATCCTAAAGATCATTGAGTTCCAGCTCCCCTCCCATGGGCAGATACACCTGGTCTTTTGATGCCTCACTTGGTCTTTTAATGCCTCATTTGGGCTGCTTTCCTGGTTCTTTTGGATCTCTATTTTCCTTCTGAAAGCTCTACACCCAACTTTTACCATGAAGCATCAGAGTAGTAGGTGGGAATTTGCACTGGTTGGGTGACATAGTACAGAAAAAGAAGGGTTACAGAGCACCAGGACTTTGCATTCCTTACACAACTGGGTAGGTGATTGCAAGGATGCTAAAATCCACAGGGGAGTGCTCCACTCAGGAGCCCTGGGAGTGGAGTTGCATGGCATTATCAGGCATGTTACTCTTCAGTTTCAGCTGAAGATGGATCTGACTTTCAGAAATACATTTGAGCTCCATACAACCGTGGACGTTTTCCAGCAGAAAAGTTTGGCTCCAGACCCACTGATCTTTCTTCAATCACTTGCAGCCCAACTCCTCACCTCCAGTTTGGCAAAGGGCTCCTGCTGGAAGATCTTCTGCACCCAGAGCTCAAAGTTGAGGCCAAAGCAGTTGAAGACAGACCAGATGTAAACAATCTCACAGGGTCCCAGCCACAGGGTGGTGACAGCAAAGGTGGCGATGGTGGCCATGAGCTCCTTCATGATGTTGTCATGGTTCTCACCAATGTGGTCATACACGTACCTAAAAGCCAAAGAAAGAGGTCTCTACTCCCTGTAGTCAAGGAGAGCATTCTAGTGTCCCTCCTCCATGCTCACCCACTAAGGAAGGATGTTTTGGCTGACGTGTTCCAGCAATAAACTGATTTCCCTACAGTCCACCTACACATGCCTTGTTTTCCTAACAAACTTATGGCTCCTTAAGAACAAAATGCTGCTTTTTTCCCCTCTTACTGGTAAAGATAAAAGTTGATAAAATGTGGGGATCAATAGAGCTGCAGACTATCTCATGCTTGCTGGTGCACAGGATTTCTGCCCAGAGGAGCCACCACCTTCAGTACAGGTTTGAAGATGTGGACTCATGGATGAAAACAGCTGAAGGTCTGAGCGAGATATAGAGGGAACTCAGGCCACCCTTGTCACTTGAGATATGGGAGATCTGGACTCAATTTCCCTTCCCTCCTGGTGGAATATGAACTTGACTCTTCCTTACTTGAAGGAACGCTAAATCCACCAGACTTCAAGGGTTTTCTGGGATAGGACTCTCTTATTTTCAGCTTTGGGGGAGGCTATTGCACTTTGTGGGAAATAATTCAATGGTCTTAGGGATAAATAGACCAAACATGACTTCATGCTACAATGGGGTTCACCGAGGAGAGAGGACGCCTCAGCTTTGGGATGAACAGCATTTAATGCTTAATTGATACAACTGAAAGAGGAGACCCAGAACGAGAGATGGTTGATTAGACACTTACTTACACAGCCAGTCATTAATCCCTCTGTCAAAATGCCTAAAATGCAGATGATAAAAAGCACATTAAAACACAGTGTAATGAGGACTCTTCCATGAAGCAAGAGAAGGCATCTGGACTATGGTGAGGTTCTTCTTGAACCTTGTTCACAGTAGTTCTCCATGCTCCTTCCTTGAACATGTCCTACTACTGATGTGGTAGTATCTTAGCCATTGTTTCCTGCCCAAGAATATTTCCCTGGGCTATGGCCAGGTCTAGACTAGAGTTTCCCTACAGACTGGTCAGTACAGGAAGTCTCCAGCTTATAGGCCAGCTGCTCAGGAGCACCAGACCTCCTCCTGCCTATATATTTTCATTTAAAACATGCTGTATCTTTTCAACCCAGGTGCGGCACTCACGTTTCTGCAAAGACGTAGAGCATGGTGATGCATTTTGGGGGCTGGGGTGGTTCCAAGTGGTCCAATCTGGCGATGGTGTTGATGACCCCGAACATGACAGCAGCTTTTACCCAGTCGTACACCAAATTGGAGTAGGCCAAACCAGCTAGAGCAAAAATGAGACTCAAACATGTGAAAAGGAGCACAGGATGTCCTGTCCTTCAGGACTTTGGGGGACATAATGTCCTGTGGAAGCATGTAGTCTATTGGAACAAACAAACATCAGAAAGACAGTCTAATGCTGTCTTCAACCAGCAAAGCTTTTAAAATTCGGTAGCATTAAGTAGCTTGAGGCAATTTCAGTGGCTCACAAACACCAATTACAGGTGGCCACCTATGAAAGCATCTGAAATACCAGAAGTGCCTCTTGCAATAGCATGGGGCTAATTTTTGGAGGTTTTGAGTTCCCTTCCAGTCCAGACAAAAATGGTAAGAACAACTTGGTGCTTAATCCCCTAAACCATGAGCCAAATAATTTATTCCAGGACCCTATGAGAGTGTCAAACCAACACCATCTGACAGACCCCAGTTCCATTTCATTGTGACAGGGAAGAACAGAGGCTTTCCCCAAACCTGTCCAACATAGGCATTGATGAGGTTTCTCAATGGAGGTAGATGGTGATCTGAATCACTCATCACTGCCTTGAAGCTGAGTACAGATGTGAGCATGTCCAAGCAAGGACACTCACCCAGGGACCAGTCGGAGAGGCGGTTCATGAACTTCAGGTCAGTAGGAAGGGTGAGAATGTAGAAGAAATGGAAGAAGATGTCCACAGCAATGATGGCCCCCACGTGGAGGAGAGCATGGACCCGAATGTTCCTCATTTCATCATCTTTGCGTCTCAGCTCTCTGGTGCTCACCTGCCAGGATGGCAAACCGAGAAAGGGCTAAGCTGAGAGACAGGATGGACATCATATTCCTCCATCCAGAGAAATGGCCAAGGTCCAAATAGGGACTCAGTGCCTTGCTTTAGAAATCACACCATGGATTACATTGCCCAAATTGCCATTGATTAAGGAAGGCCAAGTGTCTAGCTCAGGTGAACACATCCACAAGGAGCAGGACATGTTCCACGCACAGCATCCCTCCAAGACCCCCGTCTCCATGTTGGGCACAGCAGCAATGTGTCTCCTGGATCACGCTCCTAGCAAAGGCTGATCCCATCACTGGGGTTCCCAGCAGAGCATGCACATGGTGTGACACAGCAGTGACAGGTCTGGCTGTACCTAAGGGATCCTAGGTGGGATGAAAACCATGCCATCAGGGAGTGGGGGTTTATGCTCTTTCTGCAGGGACATGTTCTGAAAATCAGCTTTGCTTCAGGGTGGTCCCTTGCGCAGGTCACTAATTGGGTGGAAATACCCACACATGTCATATCTACAGGATGACTGTAGGGAAGGAAATCTGCATGCTCAGGAGAGGATGAAATCCCACCTGACAGCTTTGCCAGGGCCAGATACATATTTTTCACCAGGTTCATTTGGGAGGAGGAGGATGACTGCTGGTTTCCAGAGCTTTTGCTGTAGACACCTGCTGTACACGGGAGGGAGAGCTGTTTGAGGGGCCATCCTGAATCAGTTGGGAGCTGATTGACGGGGATTTCAACTCTGCTGTGTCTTGTACAAACAGGGGCAGGGCTTTGCCTCCAGGAGCTGTCATGTCTCTGGACATTGTAATATAAAAATAATCAGAGCAAGCTTTCAGGATTAGACTGGGCAGACTGATGTCCTCGCTTCCCTGCATCACCGTAAAAATTGCTGCTGTATTCAAAATCCTCTTATGTTTATTACTTTCCCTTTATTCCCTGTGAGAGGTGGGAGCTCTCTCAACATAATCCGCAGGCTGCCGCACCAGCCCCGTCGTCAAATCCAGATGATTCCTGAGAATTAAAGCCTTTGCCAGATGATTTTTTTGTGTGTGTCTGTTATATGCCAAGTGCTTTAAGGACACAAAAAGGCCACTGGGCTCTGAGCTAGAGGACAAGCTGAGGGAGGATGGGCTCTGGCACGGAGACACAGGAGAGGGCGCAGAGCCCACCTTTCATAGAATTGTAGAATCGTTTAGGCTGGAAAAGACCTTTAAGATTGAGCTCAGCTGTAAACCCATCACTGCCAAGTCCACCACTAAGCCACGTCCCCAAGTACCACATCTACACATCTTTTAAATCCCTCCAGGGATGGTGACTCCACCACTTCACTGTGCAGCCTTATCCGATGCTTGACAGTCCTTTCAGTAAAGGAATTTTTCCTAATATCCAATCTAAACCTTCCCTGGTGCAACTTGAGGCTGTTTCCTCTTGTCCTCATGTCTGTGTGTGGTGACAGTACTCTGCCACCATCCCTTTGCAATCGGGGCTCTGTCTTTTCCAGCTCTACCGAAATTCATTTGTTCCTTTGATCATAGTAAGAAAGAAGCTTTTCAGCTCAGATGGTGCTCGCCAAGCTCTTGTACAGGTGAGTTCCCACCACGCATCAGGGTGCGAGGGCTCCACCAAGACATAACAGTAGCAGGAGCCAAAAAGACAGATCCATTACTAACTGAGCCATAGACCTCATCCTGGGGAAGGGACTCCGTTTCCATGCTCTTATAATAGTCTTTGGGTAATTAGGAATTCACCTCTGCAATTAGCTGCAGGTCCAACAGTGCAGGGGGGGTATCTAGCCAGGAGATGGCAGTGGTGGCCAAGCCAAGCCAGGATACCCAGCTTGGGCATAGGAAAGGGATTGGGGACTTACTCCTTCTGCCTTTGTAGTGACCTTTTTAAACAGCAGAGAGAGGAATTGTTCATTAAATGGCTAGAAACATCATGGTTTGAGCCTGTGCAAAAAGGAACAGGACTATCCAGATCCAGCCTTGTAGGGGTGGTGGGAGTTCAGGTCTTGGAGACATGAGGAGTTAAATCATACAGATACTTGGATATAGCATTAGGAGGAGATAGAGCTGCCCATTTCGTAGGAAAGACTGATGGAAAGCAGAGAAGAAAGAGGAACATGGGGTGAGGAGGGCACTGTACTCCCTCTGGAGCAGCTCGGAGAGCGGGGCTGCAGAAGCCACGCTCACCTGGACTTCGGCATGACTGGTAAGACAAAACTGAAAAGATGAAGGCTTAGGATGAAACATTTCTTCCATCAGCCTGGGAGAAGATCTCACCAGTGGCCTGACAATCCCTGGTTCTTGTCTGCTGAAAACGGGCTGCTGGTAGACTCGAGGCACCGTAAGCCTCCCTTATGTGGGACACCATATGACCTTCTGATCTTCAGGTCAAATGCTCTGAAAGTTCTTTAAAATAGATCCTGCGAGACCCAAGGCATCTTGTTCCTTTCAACATACAGCACGAAGTTGTTAACTCCGCAGGTGAATGAACCAGCAAGGAGTGGGATTCGGATCAGGGCTTCTTCTGCTTACTGATGGGAACAAGACCAGTGCAGACCCTTCCTTAGGCAACAAGTACTGGAGAGAAAGTGCTGGGCTGAGTAGTCTTTGATCTCCTTCCCACCAGGGAGGCTCTGCGTGCTCTCCCCTACCCTGGGCTTTTTTTTCTTCTGGATTAACCAATGTTATTTCAAAAATACTCGTGCACCTAGATGTCATCTGGCATCCAAAAATTCAATGTAGCTGTTTTTCAAAAGGAGACAGAGGGGTGATAGTGATTGTTCCCCACACCAATGCTGACCAAGCAAGAGGTCTGTCTCTTAGGAAGCAGTAACAGTTTTCTTTGATGACCAAGGCTGATTGATCACCAGTGTAAAAGGACATTGGGATGGGAAGAGTGAGTAGATTTGCTTGATCTTCGGATGTGAAACAGTCCCAGAGTTCAGCTTGTCCCAGCCCAGGCTGCTGCTGACATTTTCCAGTGCTGTTTGGAGTCAGCTCTTCAAGAAGTCCCCTTGGTTGTGTCTGATAGACGGAAAGACTTGGGGCACCAAGATATTTCATGGGGAGCAGAGGAAGCCCCTAGTTGCTGAAACATAGGCCTCCAACCAATCTCGCTGATTTCTAGAGAAATTATTTCCTCTTAAGAAATATAGAAATTCTCCAGAAATTCATGATCCTTGGGCAAACCAGCTGGATGGAAACGTGAGACTTATTCTCAGAGCCACCAGCATGCAGTTCCCACAGATGGGCATCACATGTTTATCTATGTCATCAGGAAAAAATTCTTCACTGAAAGGGTTTTCAGGCACTGGAAGAAGCTGCCCAGGGAGGTGATGAAGTCACCATTCCTGGAGGGATTTAAAAGACTGGTAGATGAAGTACTTACGGATATGATTTAGTAGTGGACAGGTATGGTTGGGCTTGATGATCTCAAAGTCTTTTCAAGCCTAGTGATTCTGTTATTCCATGATTTCTCGCAGTGGCCTTCTGGCATTACACAATAAGGCAGCAACTGTGGTGACAGAGCATGGAAACCAAGGCACTGAGCAGCACAAGTGCCCAGCGAGCAAGAACATGAACTGAACCCTCCCCACTTCATCCCAGCATGATGCTTTCAACACTGTAATGTCTTACCTTCTGAACTGGTCGATGGAAATGGCCTAAATCCCAAGAGGGAATGTTAAAAACCTATCGGTTTATGTCGCTCTTTCCCAAAATCACAGCATCACCACACAGCCCAGATTATGGCCACAGACTCTAGGTGGCCGCAAGAAGCTCTACAACCATTTATGCCTTCACTATGGCAAAAGGTAGGGGTTTGTAGGCATTAAACCCAAGCAAATAAACACAGGGAGATCTCCTCCAGCCCAGCCTCAGGAATACTCACCTGAGCGTGGTACTGATCAAATGTCATGACAGGCCCAAAGAAGAAGAATGGGAGGTAGAAGTTGTACTTGAGGAGGTCGAAGACAGAGTAGATGCCCTCTTTCTTCTCACAGCTCTCGAGTGCAAAGCTCATGCAGCGCATGATAGTGAAGCCGCTTCCTCCATAGAAGAGGACATCTTGAAGATCAAAAGCTCCTGTTACAAACCCGCTCTGGATGAAAAATGGAAAGTTACCATCGGGAATGAGGCACCATTTCTGTGCTTCTTTTCTTTGTGAATGACATCACTCCTGAAGGCAAAACCTCTAATTATGTTCCAAACCCAATTGTCCCTGGAGCTAAGGAACTTTGCTGTTGGAAGGAGAAAACTGGGGCTTGACTTCCTAGCTGGTTCCTGCATCTTGGAGGAACTGAAAAGTGGTAGATCCTCTTCGCTATCTCTTCACCAAGGATCTGTGGGCCACCTAGGCTTTGGTCTGGGGTGGAAATGTCACGCCGCTCCAGGGACATAGCCCTGCCCTGGAGGTGAAGGACAGCAGAACAAGCCTGATGGAGAATCAGGAAAACATGTCAGGAGGTAAGCAGCAGGTAGGGACACAAAGCACTCTCCTTCAAAGGGGCTGAATAACTTTAAAAAGGTCCTTCCTGGGCTTCTCTCTCCCCATCAATGAGAGAAAGTCTTAGCTGAGCAGAAAACTAAGAGATAGGCATGGGCATCCTAGAACCCAGGACTGTATTACAAGTGGGGAAACTGAGGTACAAGGCAGGGGCGTGGTTCACCTGGCTGGCAAGCTGGTGCCTGACCAGCAAGGACTGAGGTGTCCTGAGCTCTGGCCCTGCATGAAGCCACCAAGACATGACACAGCCCCTGTGGGATTATTCCCAAGCTCAGTGGCACAGCAGTCCCTTCCTCTCAAACACTGTGGGAGTTCTGATGCAGGCAGGAGAAGTGCTCAGGGTTTGGAGAAGTGCTCAGGGTTTGGAGATGTCTCAGAACCCTCCCTGGAGGTAAGCCCAAGGAGAGGGATGTAGAAGGGCTGGAAATGAGGCAGATGGATGATCTGAGATAGCACCTACCTGCCAGGAGCTGAATGGCTCCACCTTGAAGGAGGCGAGACAGCAAAGCCCGGCCACATAGCAGAGCCACTTCTGCTTAGCCAGTGCAACAGAGTACAGTACAAGGCAGTGGGAGAGGATGATCATCAGGTAGACGAGCCCCATGCTGCCCTGCACAGCCAGGATCCCATAAAGCATGTACACCACAGCCCGGTGCTGCAAGAAGAGAGTGGCCCCAACATGTTGTCAGCTTGGTGGAAGACCCAAGCCTGCTCCTCCAACCCTAGAACATCCCCCACGCCCCTTTCAGAGATTCCAGGCCACCCTGGTGCTTTCAAAATCATCCCGCCACACCCCTCGCTCACCTGGGGCAACGTCATGGAGCAGATCTTGCCGAAGAGGACGTGTCCTGAGAGGGCGAAGATGATGACGTTCCTGAACGAGGTGAACCACATAACCCACTCGAAATCGGCCACATCCTGCAGGAGCAGCACCGGGTGCCTTACTACCCCCAGCCCTCACACCCCTGCCCCAACACCTGACTGGAGGGGAAACCACACAACTTTCAAAGCCTTTTCTTCCCATTTTTCACCCAAGGGCTCCTGAGCACTTACGCTTGGTCATAAAGCCTGAGGGGAGATGTGCAGAGGTTGCTCATCTCAGTGCAGACAAAGCAGAGCATCCACTGTGCTGCAGGGCTAATATTTTCCTGACTACTTCTTTAGGGAGAAAAATAGAAGTCACATGGACTTGGCAGAAGTGTGTCAGCAGCAGAAAAACCAGCTCTGCTCCTCCAGCAGTCAGCACTGCCCCTGTCATCAGTAACTAGAAAGACTGGGTCCTTCCTTTGCTTACCATCTTCCTGCCGAAGTAGTGCCAGCCTGGCTTTATGCCATCCCGAAAGGCCTTTTTGTTCATGCTGTCTGCAAAAGAACCAGAGTTATGGGAAGAGGAACAGCTCTGGGAAATGAAGCCTGGATTTCGGCAAGGCAGAGGGCCTTCCTCATGGTGTTGATGAGCTATTAGGGTTCAAACACCCCATCCCCAAACTGCTTAATCATAGAATCATGGAATGGTTTGGGTTGGAAGGCACGTTAAAGATCATCCAGTTCCAACCCCACTGTCATGGGCAGGGACACCTTCCACTGGATTAGGTTGCTCAAAGCCTCATCCAACCTGGCCTTGAACACTTCCAGGGGTGGGACAACTTCCCTGGGCAACCCATCCGAGTACCTCACCACTCTCACAGGAAAAACATTCTTCCTAATCTCTAATTTAAATCTCTCCCCTTTCAGTTTAAAACCATTAGCCCTGTCTTATCCCTGCAGTCCCTGATAAAGAGCTCCTTCCCAGCTTTCCTGTAGCCCCTTTCAGTTCTGGAAGGTGCTCTAAGGTCTCCTCAAAGCCTTCTCTTCTCTAGGCTGAACAACCCCCAACTCTTTCAGCCTGTCCTTGTATGGGAGATTCTCCATCCCTCTGATCATCTTTGTGGCCCTCCTCTGGACTCACTTTAATAGATCCATGTCCTTCCTGTGCTTAGGACTCCAGAACTTAATGCATTCCTATGGACAGCTGCAGATGTCAGGAACCTCAACTATTTTGGCATGACTTTCCGGCAAAGCCTTTGGCCCATGCACATCCCAGGGACTTCTGGCTGCTTCTGTGCCATTTTCAGGTTTTTGGGCTTCCAGATAAAAATTTGGGAACCAGCCCAGTGTTGCCTGTTTGGGCACTGGCTGGAGAGCTGTGGTGTGCCACAGGCTTTTGCCATGATCCATGGAAATGGAGGTGAGGGGACAACCAGGCAAAAAGGCAGAAATCTTTTTTGATCCCTGCAAAGGATCGCCAATCTGTTCTCTGTAAAAAATTAAAGCCCAGGATCTTCTGCTGGTATTGGCAGCTGTAAAAGCAGCCGCCTCACATCCATCCTCCTTCCCAGGGCCCCCTCCATGGGGATGCAATGGAATGTTACCTCTGGATGCTTGGAAGATCTCACTGCCGCTGTACACCACAGCACAAGTCACAGCAAGAGCGTAAAATCCCAGTTCATAGCTGGGGAGCATCGTTTTAACTCCCATGGTGGCAGGTTACCTCTGCAGCTGGTGCCAGGGATCCAGACCTGGGAAAGGGAAGAAGGGGGAAGAAAACCTGAGGTGTCACCTGTCCTCCTACCTCTCAAACACTCTAAATTGCTGCTGGTTCACAGCAGCTCTGCTTTGTGTGCTTCCTTGAAGGCCGGTAGCTGAAGAGATGGTAATGGGGATGAACTTTGTGACACAGCTGCAGGGAAAGAAGATGCTGGTGAGCCAAGCTGCAAAATCCACCCAGGAGCAAGGATTTGGGGTAGCTCAGCAAAGTAGTCCCAATAAAAGGCTCTTCCCAGCAAGCTGCTTCCATCTCAATGTTCAGAGATGCTCCAGGATGCCAGTTGCCTAGGATGGAATTAGTCCAGTGTTTCTCTGATGTCTCCTAACTTCCTGATTGGAACACTGGAAGGGATCCAGGATAAGGCATGAAGATGCCGGTGCTGGAGGGAAGATGATGGGACACCCCTACTCCTCTGCCCTCGGCTACTAATTGCCTTCTGCTGGGGTTTTGCCCAGCCTCGAGCTCTTGGCCTTTAGGAGCCACATAATCCCAAATTTATAGAATTATAGAATCATAGAATGGTTTGGGTTGGAAGAGACATTAAAGATCATCCAGTTCCAGCCACCATGCCATGACCGGGTTGCCTTTTGCTGCTGCCTAAAAGCAGAATTGCTCTTCTTATTCCCTTTAAAGCGCCATGGGCAGGGACACCTCCCACTGGATCAGGCTCCTCAAAGCCCCACCCAACCTGGCCTTGAACACCTGCAGGGTGGGGGCTTCCACGACTTCTCTGGGCAACCAGTGTCTCACCACCATCATCATGAAGAATTTCTTCCTGATGTCTAATCTAAATCTTCCCCCTTCCAATTTAAAGCCATTCCCAGCTATGAGCCTCAGGACTCTGCTGGTGTGGCTGAGCCCCAGTGGCATCACCGTCTCTCAGGGATGCCAGCATTCAACTCTGCAATTAGCCCTGGGCTAATTACTCCTGCCAAGGCTAATTAACCCCACCGCAAGGTCCCTTTCAGCCTTTCTCAAGCTCTGCAGCCTCTCGCCTTGCCTGTCCAGCAGCAGCCCCGCCACAGAGCATCCTCCCGCAGCGCTGCATCCCTCCCTGCGGGTTGGGGTGACTCTGCGACGGTGCGGGGCGCTTTAAAGGGAATAAGAAGAGCAAATCTGCTTTTAGGCAGCAGCAAAAGGCAACCCGGTCACCTTCTTCTTTCACATCAGCATCACAAAGCTTCTGCATGGGTGCTTATTTCATTTCTATTTTTTTAATTAATTAGTTTTTTCTGGTTAGTGATTTTTTTAAGAGCTGGGGGAAGTCGTTAGCGGTGATGCACAGTGACCCCATCTTCCCCAGCACTGGAGGAGAGGCTTTTCCCAGTGGGAAGATCATCCCCCACTCCAGGTTGGGCACTGCCAGGGGTGGCGCGTGGGGTCTTGCGTCCATCACCCTGTGCTTCCCTGCGGAGGAAGGGCACTTGCGGAGGTGGTTTTGGAGAGGATTTTTATTCTCCTTTCCACCCTTTGAAAGTTTTTTAAATTTTTTTTTTTTTTTGGGAGGTGGGGTGGTAAGGTCCCTTACTCGGGGTAGAAGTGGTTAAAGATCCCCGGTTGTCGCTGTGGACCCTGCAGTGGGCAACGTGTGCTGGCAGGGGACCCCTCGGATAATTTTAACTCCTGATTGCTCCTGGGCTACGGAGTCAGGTCCATTGTGGGATCCCCCAGCGCAACCCCCCCTTGTCCCTTACCCCCCCCCCCCTTTCCCCTGGCAGCTCTAGGCTCCTGCAGGACAGCATCATCATCATCATCATCATTCTCCCCACTCCCCTCCGGATTCCCAGCCGGATGGTGGGAGCAAGTGGTGACCAAAAGCCCTGGAGCTGCAGAAGCAGTGTGTCACCACCCTCATTGTCCCGTCCCCCCTTTCCAACCCCACATCCCTCTCTGCTACTGACCTTGAGCCCCGGGGATGCTGGTGAAGGTGGGTGAGAGTGCAGGGATCCAGGATCCAGCGTCCAGCACTGCGACACGGGGGGGGGGAAATATGGGGGGGAGGGGGGGAAAGAGATGGGGGGCTGTTGGCTTGCCCTACAGCATCTCTCAGCCTGGCTTGATCAGGTTGTGGGATAGCCAGATGTATTTTTGGGCTGCTGTCTCCCACCTTGCCCCTGGAGGAAGTTTGGTCGAGAGTGGAGCAGAGCAAGCGGGAGGTATTTTTATTTTAGAGCAGCACTGCAGAGGGGGGCTGGTTCAGGAGCTGTCTGTCACGGCAGCTGCTGGAGAGGACCTGTGCTGGCTGCCAAAGCTGTCCCAGGGCCAGGGAGCACTGCCTGGGGTTGGTCACGGGAGCCTCAGGGTACAACAGCACCCGTGCAGGGACTGGATCCCTCCCAGGGGTGTTTTGGTGCCCCACTTTGACTCCTGCAAGGGATGGAGTAGCCCCCATCATCTTGTGCAAGAGGGGATGCAGCTGTCATTGCATGGGGAAACTGAGGCACAGAGCCAAAAGGTGCAGTTCCTTCTTGGCTCAGTCAATGATTAAATCAGTGCAGGGCCTACAAGAAAGCTGGGGAGGGGCTCTTTAACATAGCATGCAGGGACAGGATGAGGGGGATTGATTTTAAGATGAAAAAGGGGAGAATTAGATTAGAGATTAGGAAGAAATGTTTTCCTGTGAGAGTGGTGAGGCACTGGAACAGGTTGTCCAGAGAAGTCATGGATGCTCCATCCCTGGAGGTGTTCAAGGCCAGGTTGGATGAGGCTTTGAGCAACCTGATCCCATGGAAGGTGTCCCTGCCCACAGCGGAGGGGTTGGAACTGGATGGGCTTTAAGGTCCCTTCCGACCCAAACCATTCTACGATTAACATCTCTACAAACCACCTTTGGGGTGTCCTTCTCAGCTTTCAGCATCTACAACCAAAATGGGTGATAGGAAGGGGCCGGGTTGGGTTTTTGCCTCTGTTATTTCAGGCTGTTCAAATACAGGTCAGCCAAGAAAAGTCAACACAGCATCAGGCTTGTCTCCGTGTCCTGTGCCAGGCTCCTACTAAACCCCTATGAGACGTGGAGGGTGCTCGCACTGGGGCTGATGCCCCCGAGCATCTCCTGAGCCGCCTGTAGTGTCAGGGGAGAGAAACAAGGTGGGTGACCACAGGTTTATAAACACCTCCGTGAGTTGTCCGCTTTGGGGTATGGTGAGTTGTGTTCCGGGCTTTGAAGGGAGGATCTCCAGGACAAGCAACTCTCTGGTCAGCCCAGCTTCATTGCACTGGCCATGAACAAAAAAGGCTTTTTAGCAGCTTTTTTAGCTTGGTGTGCACAGAGAGGTTTTCCACAGAGACCCTTGGGATGTATGGCCAATGCTTAAAAAGCTTCACAAGCTGCTTTAAATTGCAGCAGCCAGGCTGCCTGCCTTTCGGATGCTCCAGAGCTCCAGCCTCCATCCTACTGCAGCAGCTCAGTTCCCGTAGACTCTTCAGACCTTGGCATAATTGGGTGCTTAGAAGTGAAGTAATTAAGAGATTGATGCAGAGAAGCGCAGCCACACAATTGGTGATGCTCTGTGTGCCTGTGGAGGGCAGGGGTTCGTGGCCAGCTGGCTGTACCTCAAGGAGCCTCAGCAGAAGGGAAAATCGTGTCTGTGCCCCACACCAGCAGGTGCAGATGAACATCGGCTCTCTGTGGTGGTGGGCAGTATAGGATGGCAATGAGCAAAGGGGCTCTGGGTCCCTGTCTCTTTCCCTTGCTCCCAAACCCCCATGCAGGAACCAGACCCAGCCCTCAAGACCTTCTCTCCGAGTGTTTGCTTCATTGGAGGCGCACTGAGCCCCGTTACGTGGCCACAGGGCTGGAGATGATGGGGATCAATCATATTTGTCCAGAGGAGAGCCACAGAGGTGATCAGATGGCTGGAGCACCTCCTATATGAGGACAGGCTGAAAGCTGGGCTGGAACTGTGTGATATTTAAGATCCCTTCCAACTCAAACTATTCTATGATGTTGCATTCGGGGATGTGAGTGATGCTGAGGTATCTCCAAGGAGTGGATCCCGGAGGGCAGGAGGGTACCAGCCCCATCACTGCTGCTTTCCCTCAGGCATTGACATCCAGAGAGTTTTGGGCTGATGATCAATACATTTTTATTTTTATTTTTATTTTTATTTTTTTATCCTGAGTAATTCGTGATCTTGCGAGATCAATAGTGCAACACAGGTGGAGAGCTGTGCAACGGCTTTTCACGAGACTCTGGGAGCTGCAGTGATAAAAATCACTTAGCTTTAATTTATAGATATTATTAAAATAAAAAAATGCTCTCAATTTCCAATATAATAAGATTTATTTTTAATGCAAGCAGTGCACCTTCCTCAGCACAGGGGACGCCCCTGTGTTTTATTGCTCCAGTGCTGCTGCTTTATGAGGAAGGATTGTTTATGGCTTCAAGCTGAGTTTAATGACTGTTTTTTCGAGCATCTGGCAGGTAGCTGGAAGTAGTGGCACATAAGCTGAGGCCAGGCCCATCTGCAGTGTCTGAGAAAGTGAGTGGGAAGGTGGTGAGGTCTCAGCTCCATCCCAGCACAGTGCAAATTGGAGGTGTTTGATGGGGACACCCAAGGAGCCTCCTCCAGGCTGTTTATTCCCACTTTATGCCACTGCTTCCTTGCTCCTGGAACAGCTTTTTAGGGGTGAACTGGAAAGAGAGAGGGTTATAATAACCCACAAGTATTGTTTTCTACTGCCTCAAGTTGCTCCATTGTGTACCCCATGCATATGTGCTGCTGGGAACTTGTCAACCCCACCAGGACTTCAAGAGGCACCTCTCTGCTAGCAAGATGGCTAAGGAGAGAAGGATGTGTGCCACATCCATCCATTGATCCATCCAAGGCCACCCTCAGGGCCCCTCTTGGCACCCCCAGACACACATCAACCCCATCAAAGGTCCCACAACCTGGTGAAGGGTTCTGAAGAAGGCTCCCACAACCCATCCTCAAGTTGAAGCCAACTGCCTTCAGCTCCTTTCCAAACAACTCCTTCCTGTTCCTGAAAAAATGCCACAATTAGGTCAATGACCAGGTGGAATGACCCCCCCATCTCTCATTGTGCCTTGCAGGTAGCTATTCTTGCTGAAAACAAGCTACTTTAAGACCTGGGACTTCCACCCCTGCAGATGGGTTTCAGAGCTGTAAGCGGAGACGCGTGGGGATTGAGGTGGCATTTGATGAGTGGGGCCACCCTGTCCCGTGGGAACAGCTGGCTCAGAACTGGGCTCAGAGGGGAGAGAAGAGAGGAGAAACTCAACACCCCTCTTGGCTCAGTGGTGGCTTTATTTAGAGCACAGGGGCTCTGCTAGAGTGTTTTTCCATTTAAAGCCAGACCTTGTTCCTTTTGCCACGCGCAGGGCAATGCAGGGCAGGAGCAGCTGCCGGAGGGGTTGGCAGAGCAGTTTCCCAGTACCCTTTTGCCGATGGCCTCCTCCCTATGCAGAGGACTGAAATCTGTCTTCTCTTTTGCCCTGCTTTGGAGCCTTCAGGAGGACACAAGCCACCCACAGCCCCAACTTATGACTCTAAATTGGAGCTGTGACGGTGGGATTGGCATTGACCTCCTGGCTGATCCTCTGCCACTTGGCCCAGAGGGGCCCAGGGCAGGGAGATCTTGCCTGTGTCGACACTGTCTATATTTAACTGTGCAAATGCAACTTAATTCATATTGTGGCCGGTTTGGAAAGCTGCACTCTTGTGATGCCTCCTCTTCTCAAGTAGACATTTCATGAGAGGCCGAAAGACAAACGATGACAATTCATCAAAGGTCATTTAGTCCCAGCAGTTCAGCTGTACTTTTAAAACTGGACGCATCTGTCAAGCACTTTCTGGCTTCATGGAATTGCTCTACCCAGCTCCAGAGTAGGACAATGTTTGGCTCAGCCCAAGCATTTGGAGGACTTGTATCCTTAGCATACATTACCTTAACGCTGGCTGAATCCTACCGAGGAGTTCACAGCTTCAAATACTTGCAGCAAAATTAACCTTATGCTGTTTTTGCAGCTTAGCCTGTGCCAGCTATGCTGAACATTGTCACCACTGTCTTCTCACCACTATAGCTATGACAAGAGGCTGAAAAAACACAGAGCTTACCAAAAAGTGGCCTGTGACATCAGTTTGCACTGGATGCCTTTACACTGGTTTGGCTGTGCAAACCTCGAGAGGTTCAATGCCAAGTGCAAGGTTCTGCACGTGGGCTGGGGCAATCCAAAGAACAAATACAGGCTGGGTGGAGAATGGATTGAGAGCAGCCCTGAAGAGAAGGACTTGCTGGCTATGTGTACTTGCAGCCAACCATATCCTGGGCTGTATGAAAAGAAACGTGACCAGCAGGGTAAGGGAGGTGGTTCTCCTCCCCAACTCTGCTCTGGTGAGACCTCACCTGGAGGACTATGTTCAGTTCTGGAGACCTCAGCACAGGAAGGATGTGGATGTGTTGAAGTGACTCCAGGTGAGGCCAAGAATATTATCAGTGAGCTGGAGCACCTTTCATACCAGGACGGGCTGAGAGAGTTTGGGTTATTTTAGCCTGGTGAAGGCTCCAGGGAGACCTTATTGCAGCCTCCCAGTACTTAAGGCGGGCCTACAGGAAAGCTGGGAAGGGGCTCTTTATCAGGGAGTGTAGCGATAGGATGAGAGGAATGGTTTTAAGATGAAAGAGGAGAGATTTAGATTAGATATTAGAAGGTTTTTTTTTCCTGTGAGGATGGTGAGGCTGTGGAACAGGTTGCCCAGAGAAGTTGTGGAAGCTCTCTGTCCCTGGAGGTGTCCCAGGTTGGATGAGGCTTTAAGCAGCCTGATCCGATCCAGTGGGATGTGTCTCTGCCCATGGCAGGTGGGTTGGAACTGGATGATCTTTAAGGTCCTTTCCAACCCAAACCATTCTGTGATTCCAGGTTTCAATGAAGGCTGTCCCAGTGAGGAAACACTGGGTACACACATCACTTTTATCTAGCGGAGCAAGTTGTAACAATGATTGGCAGCAAACTGAAGGCAGAGAAATGCAAGTAAGAATCAAAGCATGGGATTTTAATGAGCTGATAATTATCCATAAGGACAATTCCAAGGAAAGCATGGGGCTGTGGAGGTTTCAGATCAAGCCCAGCTATGTCTCTAAAAGAAATGTTGTAGCTCAAACAGTACATTGAGCATGCTGGAGAGATTCTGTGGCTGAGGAACAGTGCTATGAGTTTTTGCGGGCAATGAGAAAACTGTTTTCACTGTTTTTATTCTTGGAGTGATGTACTGGGGCATCAGGCTGCTGCAGCCACTGAACTAGGGCTGCTGCTTCTAAGTCCTGTCAGGGTTTCTTACATTCAGCAGCCAAACAACATGCATTGCAAGAAAAATTGTTCTTGTACCTTGAAAACTGGGAGTCAGTTGCTGCAAGTCTGCAAAGGGAGAATTCAAAAGCAGATCATTCTGTGGAAGTGCAAAGGTAATTTATGGCAAAACTGAGGCAAAACTGAGAAGTTCTGGACAATTTGGCCTGTGCTCAGACCCATCCTATACTCCGTGGTGGGAGACAAATTACATATTTTCATGAGAAACAGTTGCTTACAGGTACAAGTTCCTTAAATAAACTATTTTATTGTCTTAGCTCCTCCTTTGTCAAGGCATCTGGTGGTGCTCTGTGTGTGTTTGTGTGACAAAAAGAGAAAGAGAAAATGCTTCTGTGCAACCCCAAACAAGCATATGTTTAAAGAAATGAGTGTTGGAGCGCTTGAGAATAGGTTTGCACTATCCGCTAGCAAGCCATATGTGTTCTGTAACTTACAGCACTCCATCTTCGTGTCCGCATTTCATGGGTTGATTCATCGCAGCCCCAGGAAGGATTTTGCTGGAGAGCGCTATGATCTTCATTGCTTTGTCACAGGACAAGAGACAAATGCTGACTGTGAGGATGGCAGGTTGCCTCTCCTGTTCTTAGGCAAAAATATTATTGATTCACACTTCTGGGTAAGCGAAATCAGAATCTCCAGCTGCAAGATACCAGCCTGAATTTAGCAGCAACCACATAGCAAAACCTCCACACCTCTGGAACACCTCAGGCAGCTTTTTGAAGGGATCCGCTCAGTACTGCAAGAGCTTAAAATATCTGTCAGAGGCGGGCTGATTTCTTCTCTTTGGTCTGCTTACTCAGCTCATGCTACAGAACCATCAGGATGGAGTTCAGCAGAAACGAACCACAGCTCACTCAGATGAGATTGTGTCTGTCTCTCAGTCCAGGATTTATGATTCCTTGGGCTCTCAGGAGAAGAGAATTGTGGGTTGCAAGATGCTTTTCCTCTGATGCTACCAGCAGGGTGAGCAGGAGGAATATGGCAATGAAACGTTTTGGTCCTGCTTTTTGTGTGAGGGACTCCTGAAGGCTTTGCTGAGCTCCAGGAGAAGCGGAGCAGGGGCTTTAAGGACAGGAAGGGTTAATTCTCCAGTGCTGAGCGTATCCTCAGCTCCATGACCACTTCCATGAGGAACTCCATGAACCCTTTGAAGAGAAACATCTCTAAACCTAAGCAGGACAAAGACAGGGACAACACTGCCCTAACTGCATCTGGAGTATCTCCCGCTCTGCTCTCTTTTTCACTCTGGCTTATCTCAGCACAAGTGGAGTTGGGACACAATTCCGGTGGCTGGGGAATGGAGCAACAGTTTGCCTGTCCATAAATCCACTTTGCATTGGTGGTGGCTGGGGTTAAAGTCTGAGAAATGTCACACTCAAAAAAAGAGGCTGACAAAGCAAAGCAGAAAAAGAAGAGCTTTCAAGACTTTCAATTGAGAAACAAAGCGGCACTATACAAAAATGACTGGCTCTCCATTTACTTGTAATCCCTAAGGCGAGCTCACTGCTGGCAGGCTGCATGTTAATGCCTTATTAGCTTGCGGTCCGTGTTCTCATCATGCTGCAAGAGAAAATGACTGAGATGCAAGGGGTTTCAGCATCTCTGAAAGTCAAGCAGTGAGGACCTGCCTAAGTTTTGGTAGCATTTCTTCCCAGCAAGAACAAGACCTACCTGAAGGCAAAATGCAGAGACCCAGGAATAGGGAATTCATAACCTGCATGGCAAGCTTTGTACGGAACGAACTGAATTTAAGGTAGGTCTGACTGATTGCAGGGGTAATTTGCAGAGTCTATCTTTTCAGTGGAGACTCCACTGACTTTCAGAAAACTCTGCTGCCAATAAGTTCAAGCAAAGAAACTTGTTGGAATAGTGAGTGGAGCTCCCCCACAAAGTTCTCTTGCAGATATTTACAGGCCAGGCCAATCCACTCCCTCAGCACTTAAGCGCTACAGAAAACCTGAGAAGGACAGGTATCAGTGTGCTGATAAAAACAGAACTTGGTTTGTTCCTTGTATGACTTTGGAAGGGGGGTGGCATGACTTTTGTAGAGCAAATTCCTTCATGAGCCGATAAAGGCAGCAGAATATCAAATGTTGAGCCCTCCTGAAGAAAATTCTGTTGAAACTAGAGAGGTTTTGCCCAAAATCACACTGCAGAATTGCAGCTTCCTAAACTGCACCAACCTACAGCATGTGCAGGCTGTGAGCCAAATGCTTGCTAAGTCTTACAGATAGAATCTGCTGACATGCAAAACCTTCACTCTTTTAGTATTTCATCTCCATTTCTCATTCTCTTCTGCAAATGCTAAAGAAAAGATGTGATCCGAGGCTGCAAAACTACGCTGCCACTGCATTTCTATTCGTGGGCACGATGCCTGGGCTCTCTCCCTGCTTTGCAGTCCAAAGGATTCTGAATATCTTGCTTAACTCTTCTCTTGTTTCTGCAGCCAAATGGCCTGTAGAAAGATATCCTTCACTTGGTTCATTGTCTCTTGATACAGTTTAAAGTCTTCCTCTTTCTTTCTCACGGTAGTGTCCAAAGCAGCCTTCAGAGCTTCATTCTCATCCAGCTGGATCAGAAGCCTATAAGGAAACAAAAGGAAAACTTTCATGTGAGCTGTGGAGCTCCAAAGCAAGGTAAAAGAATGTTTCAGCTCTGGGGAAGGGAACACAGAAACACAGGCTCGCTGGTAATTTTATGACAGCTGTGAGAAAGAACAGACTTAATGCTTGTTCTTTCTCTCTCTCAGACAGAAGAGTATTAGATGACCAAAATACTTTCCAGATCTGTTTTGTTAAAGAGTATAATTTTATTTTCACTAACAAGCTTGCAGTCAATGTGTAAGGAAAGGGGAAAAAAGGTGTCTTCCTTGTACATGATTTGTGCAGCTTTAGATTTGCATTAACATTCTGGGTATCTTCATAATTATTAGGAAATCTGGGTAAGAATTACACAGAGAATCTCAAAACGGAGGACTGTGATTTCCACAGTTTGCTAGGTTTTATCTTCTGAGGAGCAGGTGCAAGTAACATAATTGCTAAAAGGATGGCACTGAATTTTAGCCATTGGGAGTAACACAGCATGGAGGAAGGGAAACCATACCTTGAGCTTAGCTCCTCTACCTGCGATTCTAGAGGCAAGTTGCAAATCTGGGCTGCAGAGAGCTCCTTTCTATCACTCATGTTCAAGGTGAGTCTTGAGTGACCTGCAGACTGGCCTGTAGGTTTAATCACAAAATGGAGTTTTAGTAAAACAAGCAACCATTCTCACCTGGTAGCACACTGAGTAAATATCAGGAAACAGTGGATAAACACTAAAGAATCTGTTAAGTTCTGCCTGTCTCCAGGAAGATACTGAAAGTATATAGGACAGACTTTTATTTCAATCTCCTTTCACCAAAATGAAAATATGAGTTTGCATTTCAGGCCTAAAACCAGTAAGAGGTATACCCACTTATTTAGAGAAGAAACAAATTAATCTGCAATATTTAAGTGGTCAAAACAATAGAATCAGAATCACAGAACCATTAAGATTGGAAGAGACCTCTAAGATCATCCAGTCCAACTGTCAACACAACACCACCATGCCTACTAAACCATGTCCCAAAGTGCCATGTCTACATGCTTTTTGAACACCTCCAGGAAAGGAGACTCCACCACTGCCCCAGTGCAGCTTGTTCCAGTGCTTCACCACTCTTTTGGTAAAGAAATTGTTCCTAATAAACAATCTAAACCTCCCCCGGTACACCTTGAGGCTATTTCCTCTTGTCGTATCACTTGTTATTTGGGAGAAGAGACCAACATGCACCTTGCTACAACCTCCTTTCAGGGAGCTGTAGAGAGCAATAAGGTCTCCCAGCAACCTCCTTTTTTCCAGGCTAAACAATCTTAGTTCTGTCAGCCACTTCTCATAACTCCTGTGCTCCAGACCCTTCACCAGCTCTGTTGCCCTTCTTCAGACGTGCTCCAGTCCCTCAATGTCCTTATTCTAGTGAGGGGCCCAAAACTGAACACAGCATTCAAGGTACATCCTCACCAGCATTAAGTACAGGCGGACAATCACTTCCCCATGCCTGCTGGCTGCTCCATTTTTAATATAAGCCAGGATGCTGCTGGCCTTCTTGGCCACCTGGGCCACTGCTGGCTCATGTTCAGCTTCTGCTGACCAGCACCCTCAGGTCTTTTTCTGCAGCTTTCTATCCACACTACCGCAAGCCTGTAATGTTGCATGGGGTTGTTGTGACGAAAGTGCAGGACCCGGCACTTGGCCTTGTTGATTCTCATACAATTGGCCTCAGCCCATCGATCCAGCCTGTTCAGGTCCCTCTGCAGAGCCTTCCTGCCCTCAGGCAGATTGACACTTGCCCTATTTGGTGTCATCTACAAACTTACTGAGGGAGTACTCAATCCCCTCATCCAGATAATTGATAAGCATATTAAACAAGATTGGTGATAGGTGAGAGAAACAGTTGAAAAGGATTGTTTTGATGTTTACCTTGTCATTGTGTTTCAGTTAAGATTATGATAACTGTTTCTTCCTCAATGACTGTGATAAAGTTTGTGTGGCATGCACTGGAACAGCTTTTGTAAAGCACTTTGATCCTCAGCATAAACCAAACATAGGTCGAATGCAGTAAAGCAATTAAATTTGTACTTCAAACTAAGGTTCTAAATCAGGAATGCTTTCCTAAGTAAAAGTTTACCCAAAACATATAACATTGCTTCTGTTATTACAAAGGGGCACAAAAACTTTTGTCAGGGTTATAGAGAAAATATGTCAGATTTACTGCTGGGATTGAATCACAGAATCATAGAATCACTAGGTTGGAAAAGACCTTCGAGATCATCAAGCCTAACCGCACCTATCCATTACTAAATCATATCCTTAAGCACTTCATCTACCCATCTTTTAAATCCCTCCAGGGATGGTGACTCAACCACCTCCCTGGGCAGCCTCCACCAGTGCCTGATAACCTTGGAGGGGTAAAAAACTATGACCAACAAGTGCATCCCTAGAATGGAAGAAGGCTGAGAGAAGACAGACAAGGCTGATGTGCTGAAGAAGCTCAGAAAAGAGCTGACTGAAGAGTGGTCTTTGCTGTAGGTGAAGTTAAATCTGTTGAGTAAATGTAAATGGCTGCCCCTAAATGAATCTAATAGAAAGCATTACCTGCCTTGAGCCAGCCAGACTAACAAGTCTGGAAGTGTGTCGCTCAGCCCAGCACGAAGAATAAAAAACAAATGAACAGCATAATGAACTTGGAAGGAAAAAAAGCGTGAGCTGATTTCAACACATGTATTCCTTCCTAGCAACTGGGAACACACAGTGTTGTGACAGTGAGCATCTAGGCCAGTAATGGGAATCACGTTTGTGTTGCGATTCAACTGTACATTGCAATTGCTATATCGTGCTTGTGATTTCAGTACCCTGCTGTTTCCTTTTTCCAAATTAAAATTTCCACATAATGTCAAATATCTTCAAGTAAGTAAATTTGGTATTAAAAACACAAAATCCTCCTCGTATGGAGTATCTAAAAAAGCCTGGTCAGAGAGGTTCAACTCCAATAAAAACAGAAAAGAATAAAAGGTTACGTTGTGTAGTCATGAAATGCTTTTGATGTCAGCCTCTGGCCTGGACAGGCGCACACTCTCCTGGGTTGAAAACTGGTTGGATGGCCGGGCCCAGAGAGTGGTGGTCAATGGAGTTAACTCCAGCTGGAGGCCAGTCACAAGTGGAGTTCCTCAGGGCTCAGTACTGGGTCCAGCTCTGTTCAATGTCTTTATCAATGACCTGGATGAAGGCATTGAGTGCACCCTCAGCAAGTTTGCAGATGACACTAAGCTGGGAGGAAGTGTCGACCTGCTGGAGGGTAGGGAGGCTCTGCAAAGGGATCTGAACAGGCTGGACTGCTGGGCCGAGACCAATGGGATGAGGTTTAACAAGACCAAATGCCGGGTCCTGCACTTGGGGCACAACAACCCTATGCAGTGCTACAGACTGGGGGAAGAATGGCTGGAGAGCTGCACAGAAGAGAAGGACCTGGGGGTGCTGGTTGACAGCCGACTGAACATGAGCCAGCAGTGTGCCCAGGTGGCCAAGAAGGCCAATGGCATCTTGGCTTGTATCAGAAATGGGGTCACCAGCAGGTCCAGGGAGGTTATTCTCCCTCTGTACTCGGCACTGGTGAGACCGCACCTCGAATACTGTGTTCAGTTCTGGGCCCCTCACCACAAGAAGGATGTTGAGGCTCTGGAGCATGTCCAGAGAAGAGCAACAAAGCTGGTGAGGGGGCTGGAGAACAAGTCTTATGAGGAGCGGCTGAGAGAGCTGGGGTTGTTTAGCCTTGAGAAGAGGAGGCTGAGGGGAGACCTTATTACTCTCTACAACTACCTGAAAGGAGGTTGTGGAGAGGAGGGAGCTGGCCTCTTCTCCCAAGTGACAGGGGACAGGACTAGAGGGAATGGCCTGAAGCTCCGTCAGGGGAGGTTCAGGTTGGATATCAGAAAAAAATTCTTCACAGTAAGAGTCATTGGGTACTGGAACAGGCTGCCCAGGGAGGTGGTCGAGTCGCCTTCCCTGGAGGTGTTTAAGGAACGGGTGGATGAAGTACTTAAGGACATGGTTTAGGGAGTGTTAGGAACGGTTGGACTCGATGATCCAATGGGTCCTTTCCAACCTTGTGATTCTGTGATTCTGTGATTCTGTGATCTTAAGGTTGTGTTTTACACGGCTGAGGAAAAGCTGCTTTTACTTACCTGTTCTCCTCCAGGATTATTCTTTGCTAATTTAAAATTTGGATAAGACAGAAATCCCCCCCCCAAACTAAAAGCATGAATAATTTTAAAACATAACTAGGTTGTTCCTAGCTACTCAGTATCATTATCTACTTCCCTTGAACTGAAGAGACTAGAAACATTAGATTAGCAATTAGATCAGCTCTTTCCAATTTTGCACTTTCAGAAAGAAAAGGAAATATTATGTTAATTAGCAGGTTCTCTAGTCTCTATGTTATATTCAAGCTTTTCATTCCTTCTTATTTCCTCAACTATGTGGCATGAAAGCATTTAGATAAGCTACATGTTCTGCTGAAGAGGTGTATTACAGACTTGTAGACTCGCTTCTTGTACAAACTCCAGAGAGTTTTGGTACATCACAAGGGGCTGAGCTCTCTTCAAAGAAGGGTGGTGAAATAGATGTTACCTACTCATTTTTTGGACTTAGAAAGGAATTATTCTTCTTTGCAGACTTACTTCCAATCCTTCTCTAAATTTGCTTTCCGTCCTTAAGCAGATAAGACTAATGAACCAAATATTTCGCGAGAATGAACTTGTCACGCTGGTAAGAACAGCCTGCCTCCTCCAGCTATGAAACGAGTTACCAAACCATAACTACAGAACAAGTTGACCAAAAGGGCTTAGGATCTGGAGTTTGTCCCTCTATCTCTTAGAGGTTGCAAGGGACATCTACATGGAGCATGTGTGATAACAGAACAACACATCAACACTTTACACTACCAGGTTGTAGAAAAGTCTATGCACTCAAAATTTCAGCTAAATCATCCTCTACAAGACAGCACCAAAATTCTCCCATACTATTCAAGGCATGGAGTCAGTAAAATGTGTACTGCTGAGAGCTATAGCCCCACAGCTCTCACCTGGCTCCTACCTGTGCATCCTGATATCTTCCTCTGGGCATCTGAAGAATCATATGAGGGCTCCAAAGCCTCTCACCTCCAGACCTTGGTGGGAATCACACAGGACATGCCACAATACCACTTCTTTGAGGGCCAGCACTGCTCTCTTACCAAGATGAATATTCTATATCGTAAAGGCTAAAGGCTGCAGCACTTTGTTTCTAAACACTAGGTTTCTATTAGGTTCTAAGTTTTTCTGCACTACTGTTTCTGCTGTCAGGCTCTCTGCTGATACAGGTAAGATGGCTCTAAATCAGTGCTTGCACAAAACCACAACAGAATGAATCATAGGATCATAGAATCATAGAATCACTAGGTTGGAAGGGACCCACTGGGTCAATTGAGTCCAACCATTAATGAGTCAGTGTTGGGTGAACCCCCTTCTAAGGATACAACAGTTCTACTCTAAAGAACTGCTTTACAGAAAGGAGTAGATTTGAAGCAATCATTCAGTTCCTATTCTTGATAAAGGCTCCTCTGAAGCCTGTTTCTGTATACTGAATTCTCTCTATATGCTGAATGGGTGAATGGCAGTGCTTTCCCTGAGGTCCCAAACACTGGGTAGATGTTATACTGGAGATCCCAGCTGTCCTGTATGCATCAAGATCATACTGACCAACAACATGCGACTTCTTGCATCATAGTCCTGCTCCAGAGAGAACTTGTTGTCAAACATGCATATGACCAAGAGTGCTACAATGGGAGATGCAAAGAAATGCAAGGCACTATGCAAATGCAAGTGGCTTCTCTTACCTCAGTCTCACTCACACCTAAGGAGAAACAAGACATCAATGCAGGCGGAAAAGGTGGTGACTACTTAGTACTTAGCTCTGAGGTGATGGATGGAGTCATAATGGAAAGCCACTCCCGAACTGTAGGGCAGCCCCCTATGGCCCAAGATCATGCATTTCACGTGGGGCAGGCCAAAAGCTTGTACAAGGTCTCCAGTGAGGCTTGTGAACTCTTTAACCATCGTAACTCAGCCTGACGGCATCTTAGTATTTGCCAAATTGAGATTCCTATTCCTGCTGTTCACACTCTGGCTTTTAAAGTCTTTTTACTTTATGAAAATACATATAAAAAGGAAACCACTGAAAAAGTTTCCTTAAGAATATGTGGCATTTTATCAGTTTAGACACTTTACAGAATCAGAGTCCTTAAGCAATAAAAGGATCTGATCAGGGAAATAAAAATTTAACATCCACCATGAATTCTTCCCCTTTAACTATCCTAGTGAGGCTTTCATATTTATAGCAGGAGATTATCATGTTCATGGGATAATAAATTACACCAGATCTAATTACTTCATCACCAGCAATAGTTTTTCATAGACACTGACAGGCCTTAAATTGGGATGCGTCCTTTAATTCTGCTCTTAACCTTCAGATGAATCTCTCAGGCAGAATGCAAAGGGAACACAGCGCTGGGTATGATGGCAGCACAGAGCAGCGTTATTTTTTTTCTGTAGGCTGTCAATGCATGAAAACATGTTGCAAAAGTCCTGGTTCCACTTAAATCTATGGCAAAATCCTCTTGAATTAAGCAGAGCCAGGATTTCACATTCTGTATTGGTCCACTGGCCTGAGTAGGTCCAAACTCTGTGTATAAGGTCAAGCACTGTGCGGGTTTGATAGATATGAGTCCAAATGCTGTTGCTGTCTATGAACCACAGAGGTGGGACAGAGGATGTAGTTGTAGATAAGTGCTCCACCTCACCTGTTTTACTCCTCAGGGGAGTTTTCTGTGCATTTGTGTTCCTCCGTGGATCCACTTGCAGGTTTTCAAGCTGCTGTTCCAAAATGGCACTTTGCCACCGCTCTTCCAGAAGCTTCTTCTCAGCTTCCAAGACTTTATTGTTGCCTTCCTCAACCCTGATAGGTAAAAACAAGGTAGCTTCAGCTTATTTGTGTCACAACTATTCAGGATCAGTGAGTCTTGATAGTAAATTCTGCCTCACAGCTCCCAACAAAGGGAAAAGAAGAATTTTCCATGCATCCAAAGGCAGAAATCCCAGTGCCATTGTTCCAGATGACATTCTCCAAATTTGCAAACCAGAGTTAAATAATGAGTACAGTTGGAAATAATGGGTTCATTAACAGAGCTTGCCTTGATCCTTTAAAACTGGCTACTTGTGCAAATTTACCACTCAGATGAGCAGGCGAGCTGCATATTCCTGAGGAGAATCTTTTATTACAGGAATAATAAACTGCAATTTTTTAAACATGCTGAGAAAATCTGGAAGGAACATAGTTTATAAAAACACTGTCTAGCATTTAACTGGTTTGCGTCAGCTATTTGCAAGAACGAAAAGAAACTTGCTGTTGCTTTTAATAAACTTGGCCACTGCCATGGCAGGAAGCAAGTGGAAAAGAAAGTGATGGTTCACTCTGCAGTACAGAACAGAAGAGCAAAGTGCCTCTCTACTTGCCCCACACAACAGCTTAGCAAATTAACTGCAAACTTTGATGTGCACCCACAGATTCAGTGATGCCACCCCACACAGGGCAGTGCCTGATATCAAATGATTTAAAGAAGTTTAAGGCTAGATAGAAACCTGAATTGACTCACAGTATCGTTTCCCTCCTAGCTGGTGTAACTCAAAAAAATATTACAATTATAATAAAATTATATCACTGTCTTAAAAATCTAGGTACAGGCAAGACTCTGACCTCCTGTAGCAGTGAATTACCAGGCTGGTGACATGCCACTAGAAATTGCATTTCTCTCAGTCATTCTGAATTCACTAAACTTTCATAGAATCACAGAATCACTTGATTGGAAAAAATCTTTGAGATCATCGAGTCCAGCCATACCTGTCCACTACTAAACCATAATGCTGAGAACCTCATCTATCCGACTTTTAAACCCTCCAGGGATGGTGACTCCACCACTGCCCTGGGCAGCCTGTACCTGCACCTGAGAACCCTTTTGATGGAGAAATTTTTCTTGATGTCTAATCTAAACCTTCTCTGACACAACTTGAGGCCATTTCCTCTCATCCTGCTTCTTACTTGGGAGAAGAGACCAGGATCCACCTTGCTACAACCCTCTTCCAGGCAATTGTAGACTGATATGTCTCTACTCAGCCTCCTTTTCTCCAGGCTAAACAACCCCAGGTCCCTCTGCCGCCTCTCCTAACACTCTCCAGTCTCTCTACAACAACTTTGTTGCTCTACTCTGGGCACGCTCCAGGACCTCAATGTCTTTCTTGTAGTGAGGGACCCAAAACTGAACAGACCATTCAAGGTGCAGCCTCACTAGTGCCGAGCACAGGGACACAGTCACTTCCCTGGCCCTGTTGATCACACTGTTTTTGATACAAGCCAGGATGCCACTGGCTTTCTTGGCCACCTGGGCCACTGCTGGCTCATTTTCAGCCACTGTCAACCAACACTCACAGGTCCTTCTCTGCCAGACAGCTCTCCAGATACTTGTTCCCAAGCCTGTAGCACTGCATAGAACTTTCATTTGACCAGGTGCTCCCTTAGCATCCATGATAGAAAAACAGTGGAGGAAAAATGACAAGACTAGATAGCTTTTATTAAATCCTCTGCCAATGTGAATAACTTAAATAAAAATGTTACCCTATCTCTCTCCCTTCCCTCAGCACGGCCAAATCCTACAAACCGTTTACAATGGAGTATCTTAGAATCATAGAATAGTTAGGGTTGGAAGAGACTTTAGAGATCATCTAGTTCCAACCTCCCTGCAATGGTGAAGGACATCCCACTAGATCAGGCTGCTCAAGACCCCACCCAGCCTGGCCTTGAACACCTCCAGGGATGGGGCAGCCACACCTTCCCTTGGCAACATGTTCCACTGTCTCACCACGCTCATGGTAAAGAAATTCTTCCTAATGTCCAGTCTAAATCAGCCCATCTCTAGCTTAGCCCCGTTCCCCCTTGTCCTATCACCACAAGCCCTTATGAATAGTCACTCTCCAGCTTTCTTGTAGTCCCTTTCAGGTATTGGAAGGTTGTTATAAGACCTCCTCTGAGCCTTCTCTTCTCCAGGCTGAACAAAGCCAACTCTCTCAGTCTGTCCTTGTATGGAAGGTGCTCCAGCCCTCTGAACATATTTGTAGCTCTCCTCTGGACCCATTCCAACAGCTCCATATCTTTCTTATGTTGAGGATTCCAGAACTGGACACAGTACTCCAAGTCAGGTCTCCCTCGACCTGCTGGTCACGCTTCTTTTGATGCAGCCCAGGATACGGTTGGCCTCCTGGGCTGCGAACGCACATTGCCGGCTTATGTTGAGCTTCTCATCACCCAGCACCCCCAAGTCCTTCTCTGCAGGGCAGCTCTCAGTCTTCTGACAGTAAGTTCTGCACGGCAGTGAGTGATTGTGAAACACAGTCCTCATGTCCAGCTGGTGTGGTAGAACAATCCCACTCATGTAACCATCTCCACGGCTCTTCTCTTGACTTAAGCATTATGTAAGTTACTGGAGCTTTGCTGATCCACACTCCACCTTGGGGAAGGGAGGAGGAGGAATGCCTGATATTTTTATGTACATACATGTTGAAATTTAACTGGATGCTATTTTATCCTGATGCCTTCCGAGAGCTATTGGACACAACCTCACAAAATTTTCTTTACTTGCAGGAGCTCTTGATAAATGTATGATAAATGTGGAGCTGCTGAATCATCAATCTGTAGTACGTTTTACTCACAATTGTGCATTTCACTGACTCTGTGTTCTTCCTTAGCCCATACTCACGATGGCCACATTTCAGCTATCACTCATACCTCCATCCGGCTATTAAGGGTCTATTAAAGGCCTATTAAAGTCATTGGGCTTATAAAGATGAATAAAATTCTCCCTGTGTATATTTCCAGGACCTAGCCCTTAAAAGCACAGGGAATGATGCCTTCACCACAGTTACAATACAATGTAATTTTGTGACTGCTATTACTTTTACAGGACAAAAGTTAGAGAAGTGAGAAATGATAACTGATGTAAAACAAAGCACCCAAGCTATTGCGTCTATTGTATTTTTATATATACATATATATATGTATAGCAGTGCCTATAGTATTCTAAAGCACATAGACAAAAGTACATCTTCCCACAAGGTGGAATACAGAATTGGGAATCAAATAATATATATTCTCTAACTTGGAAAAAAAAAGCAGTATCTAAAAGATGTCTAAAAAGAAAATACTTTGCTTCTTCTGTCCTCTGAAAACATAGCTGGTTTTTAACATCATCTTAAATTGAACTAAGAGACAGGAAAAAAAAAATCACTGCTATGCTCCAGTTAAACCAGAAGAAATTAATTTAAATGAGGATATGGGAAAACTTAAAAGAATGTGAAAAGCTTTTGGAACAGGAGTCAGATTATAACTATAATAACAGTATTTACTACTGACGAATAACATTGCTGCCTAAATAATTCATATATAAACACATGAATTCATGTTTTGTCTCTGTGCAGCAAGCTTGAAGATGACTTTATTTTTTCTGCCTTTTGTTCTAAAAGAATAATAAAAAAATGAATCATCAAGTAGGCAGTGAAATTGAGCAGAAAGATTTTAAAAGCCCCTATTTAAGGAAGGATCACACTGGGGGCGTATGGTGTAGTGCACTGCATGCTATAGGCTCTCACACATCTCAAGTGCTCCTGAATCGCAGCATCCCACAAAGGACACTGGCAGAATCAGCTGCTACCTTTTCTGCAGCACAGTGACCAGTTCCAGGAGCCTGTCTCTTTCTGCTTCAGCAGCCTGGCAGAGCGCTTTCTGCTCTGTGATCTGTGTCTGCAGCACTTTCAAATCCGGGCTGTCAATGCCAGCAAGCCTAAAAGCAGCAGAAACATAAGAGTCTGTTTCCCATTTCACAAATGAAAGAAATGAAACAAAGACAGGATTTGAAAAACATATCAAAGTACGCTTGTTTGCAGAATAAGACAGAATGCAGAACCAGGCTCACTACCTCCCCCCAGCATCAATCTCTATACTGCAGTAAATAGAATAGAAATACTTGGAAATAAAGCCACTGGTGAGTTTCATTAGAAAGGCCTTTTTCCTTTGCAGGGATGCTTTACTTTCCATCACCACTGAAAATAAACTTCCACTTCTGATCAGGTGTCACTTAACTCTCCTCCCACTGCTACTGCTGAAGTACAAGAAGCGGATATGTGGATTCTCCAAAGCACTATGCTAAGCTGTTAAATGGCACGCTATTGATTTTCTCCCACTGAAAGGCTTCAGGCAGTATTAGTACAATGGCCATTCTTGTGCCTAATATGTGATGAAAAGAAGGGACAGTTTTCATGGAATCATCGAATCATAGAATCTTAGAACAATTTAGGTTGGTGGGGACCTTAAAGATCACCCAGTTTCAAGCCCCCTGCCAAGGGCAGGGACACTTCCCACTGGATCAGGTTGCTCAAAGCCTCATCCGACCTGGCCTTGAACACCTCCTGGGATGGAGCATCCACAAATTCTCTGAATAACCTGTTCCAGTGCCTCAGCACCCTCACAGGAGAAAAATTCTTCCTAATATCTAATCTAAATATTTCCTCTTTCAGCTTAAAAACATCCCCTCTTGTCCTGTCACTGCACTGCCCACGAGTATTCAGAAATATCTCCTTTAGAGCAAAAAAGCAGGTGACATCTGGGTGATTGGGAGCAAAAAGGGAAAAACAGGATTTATGAGGCATAAACTTAGCAGTCAATGAAAAATTAAGATAGCAAAAAGGCAATAGTGCCTGTGTCAGAGCTCTTTTGCAGTATGAGGTAGAAAGGATGGTGAAAGAAGCTGTTCATTACAGAAACAAGGCAGACAAGGACAGGGCTTGTCAGCAGCTTGCCAAGCATGGCAGGAAACCTCTCTTGTTTTTGATGAAGTTTAAATACATACCTTTCAGGTGTGATGTTATCAATGAGAAGGGAAGGCTTAGTAGCTGCTGACTCTACAAGCATATGGCCCATCTCAGACACTGTGCTGGGAGGAAGAAACCTTTGTTAAGTATTGAATTCTACAGAGGGCATTTCTCCAAGAACTCCAGTGGTTTACTAATGTCCGTGTTTATTGCTGCCTTGTAGGGAAAAGACTCCCAGAGCTTCCTAAGTGGGTATCCCACAGGCTTTGCATACACAATAACTCAGCTTGCTCACTGACTCCAAAACACACTGTAAAAACAGCTTCTGTCTCCGTTACACAAAAACTATAGCTCACTGTCTGATCTCTGTGCTTCTGGGGATACTTTGCTGGCACTCCAGAGCAGCATTATAGAGCTCCGTGTCACAGAGTAGCCACACATCAACTCGAGAGCAATAGCTCTTGACCCTGCTTGGCTCAAGCTGAACATGCAGCCACACAAGCAGCCACTGGTCCTCTGTTTCCTCACAGGTACTGTCTTGAATCTTCACACAGAGCACTCTCGTCTTACACCTTCACCTACCACCGTGAGAGACAAGCACAGCTTACTGTATTTGTCTGATGGTCTTTGCATGTTGCACGCTTTCATAACCAAGGGAACCCCTGTTCTGCAATGAGGTGCACAGCTTTTATTTCCAAATGCCTTTAAAACATACACTTTATACTCTACTTTGTGGAGATCCTCGGGAAGATCTGTCAAGCTCTCTGTTGTAACAGGAGAAGTCAACTGATAATATTGGAGTGTCACTTCCAGTCTGGATGAGTTTTATGGGCAATGATACATGTGCTTGGGATATTCTAGCACGTTTGTTTTCTGAACTTGAGCTCAGCTGCCTAAAGATAAGTATCTGTACATCTTGCCTGTATTTCCTTGTCTTTAGGCTACAGTCAACAGAGGATAAAGCTTTAATATTTTGGAACCGGCAGCGTTGCCTTCTAGGGCAGGAGTGGTTAATCCTATAATCAAGTTAAAGTTGATAATGATACAAGTGGCCCAGTCTAACAAGGCAGATTTTTACTTCTACATCTCCAAGGGGCTTTAGCTCCTATTTATAGCATTTTTCATTTCATCTTTCCTGATAGGAAAAGATTATTCAGTAAAGTAAAATGGAATAGAGAGTTCATCAGCATATTAAAGTTAATGGAATGAGCGAGCCCTGCTGACCAAATTATTAACGGCTCTTGCAGTTCTCAGACTCACTTATTGCCCACCTGACATGTCAGCTATTTTCATGACAGAGCTATGTTAGCCACCTATACAAGCAATAATTTATGCATTGCCTTTAGTGGCTTCTACAAAGCCATTACCCCGCCCCGTTTTCCTGTTTGCCATCCTGCCTACCATCAGCAGAGATGCAAAATAAAAAAAAGGGATAAATAGAGAATTGCTTCATGAGAGCACAACTTCTGTAGAGTCAGAAGTGGGAGAATAAAGTCAGCCAAAGAAGTACGACAATGGAGACAGGAAAACTTCCAAATTGAGGATGTTTTGACTCAAAAACACTGAGAACTTTTAAGAACTTTTCTTAAATTCTGTAGCAAGACTACTCAGACTCAGGGATCCAGCTGGCAATTTTAAAGCCAAATTCAGCATCTAAAGTCATAGAATCATAAAATCATTTGGTTGGAAAAGACCTTTGAGATCATTGAGGCCAACCACAACTGTCCACTACTAAACCATCTCTGGGCACCTTGTCTACCTGTCTCTTAAACACCTCCAGGAACCTCCTTTTCTCTAGGCTAAACAACCCCACGCCTCAATATTTTTCCATTCTTAGAAATGCTTTGGCATTTATTAGTGAAGAATAAGGAGGTGAAAAGTAATGGGAAAGCTCTGGGGAAAATACAAGACTTCTGATTCATGTTTTGAAGCTAACCAGAATTACCTCAGCAAGCAAGCAAGGGAACTGGATCTGGCAAACCGATTTAAAACTAGGCAAGTTAAATTTACATAGAACAAATCAGTCGCAACTTCAACTCGATGATAAATTTCCTCCTTCCTCAGAAAACCAGTCTCACATCCTCATTGTCAATTAGACCATGAACTCTTTAGCAACAAAACAAACATTTTAACAGGAAAGGATATACTTTGCTCTGGTATTATGGTCCCTTTATACAGCCAGAACGACCCAGAGTCACATCAGTGTAAACAAAAATCAGATTTACTGCTCTATTAAGACCAGAGTAATTTACATGGTCCACAGCGAGGCTTTAAAAAGAGTGTTTCTTAAGAACAAATGCTGTGGTGTGTTTTCAACATTTCTGCAAGTAAACCCTACTCAAAGCACATTTATCGATTTAAATAATGTGCCAGTGATTTAGTGCTTACCTAAAATGGCATTTTGTATTAATTCACCACCCTGCTTTCAGAATTCTGCTCGTTAGAAGTCCCGTTTCTCATAAAAGAAAAGAATCGCAGGCACTTAAGCTAACCACATAAACATTATCTGAGCTGGAGAAACAGAATTTGCTGCACTGCCGTCATGCCAAATGTAGTAATGTCTGCAAGTCTGTATATCTTTCTCTATTCCAGGATGTAAGCCCAAGACATAACGTGATTAGAGATTCCCATATACTGTAAACAGGCTGCCACAGCCATTGGCACACAGCTCTTGTGGTTTGATGCAATTGTCTGGGAAAACCATGCTTCTAAATAACTCATAACAATTTTAAACACTGACATTAGGGTCCTTACCGAGCAGATCCAATCCTTCCAACCTGATTGCTGCCTGATGCCAGAGTAAAACCTAGATCTTCTGACTGCTCAGAATGTGGTGTATCATCAGCTCCTGAATCGTCCTCTTGATGAGTGGATTTCATCTGTTAATGTTGGAGAAGGTTATAAAACCAATTACACAGTTCAAAAGAAAATAGCTGCATCAATGCCTCATCAGCAGCATTATTGCTATGAACACGCCAGAACTTTTGATTTACAGGACCTCCTCAGAAGCTTTTCTTTAGTTTCAATCCATTGCAGGATGAAAACAAAGCAAAAGTTAGTAAAAAGTGCAGCTTCATATGAAATCACAGGGTGCACACAGTGCTGCTGGAGAACCCACAGTGCAGCACTGCCACTCTCAGCACAGTTGGTTTGCGTCCCTAACCCAAGTTTTATTTTGGGTTCAATGCTTCAGTCCCCATTACTGAGGAATTTAATAGAGTCACAATCTCGCATAACTCTGTGAGGGATTTATACCAATGGGAATTGGATGTCTAAATACGCTGAACAAACCTGACTGCAAGACATGAGACCACAGGAGAAGCCTTTGGCAGGTCACTGCCTTTCAACTCCCATTGTGCTCTGGCAATAGAGGCAATCTTGCTTCTGTCAGTTTGCAACACTAGACTGTAACAGTTGAAAACATTTTGAACATACTAGTCCATAAGGGACCATCTTTCACAATTCTTTCATCTGTACAATGAAATTTCCATATGCCTGAAGCCCATCCGGCACAAATCAATAGATCTGAGGGGGAGGAAGTTTTTAAAGCTGTTTACAGTGGGAGATGAGCATAATTTACTAGGAGTCCCACCACTCCACAAGGGGATGCAGCTGGGTACCATGGCAGTCTGCTGGTGTTGGCCTCACCTATGTTTGCTTGCTTGCTTCTTTCAGCAGCCAAGGATGCTGAAAACTGAGAAGTCCCCACTGCAGCCTAACCCTCCCTGTCAGTTGTGTGACAGTCTTGACACTGAGCCACATGTGGTTATGATTGACATTGCCGTTTTCTGCTGCTTAAAGAGCTTGAAGAAAAGTTACATACAAACAGGGAAGAAACTTAAAGAGTTACGAGAGAGTATTCCTGTTTTATCACTCCATTAGGAGGGACTGTCAGTTACAGAGGTATTAGTCTCTCGAGCTAGCAACCATCTCACATAACAAGGGAGAAGGAAGTGGTAGAGCAGATCTAAAATGATTACAAAGTGTGCTCCTCTAGTTAATTTCTCCTGACTGTCTACCTGAAGCGTGAGTTGCTCAATCTCCTCTTCCAGCTCTTTAATCTTTGCTTCTCGTTCAGCTACCATCTGTCTGAGCTGCTCTATAAGTACGTTGTTCTGAACCTCACTGTTCAAGTGCTGCCCTAGTATCTGCTGGGACTCCTTGTTCTTCTCATCCTGTTGGCTCAGGTGCTTTAAGATGTCCTGCATTTGCTTCTGCTGGCTCTGATAAAATAGAAACAATGAGTGAGACATTCACTTCTCTACACAAGGATTACTGATTCCCTGGGTGTTTTATGCCCCCCCCCAAGTCAAATACCCGCTTAGGAACGCTAGGGCAAGCCACTGCCCGGCCAAACCCATTCTTTGGTGTAAGTACACTGATGTCACTAGTGCTACTCCAAGAATTTGGTTCGTTATATTTTTAAGCATGAGATCATGTTTTGTCCTCAGTATCTATCCCTCGAAAAGACTGCACAGCACACCCACTTGCAATGCCCAGCCACATGTGGCTGGGTAAGGAAAGTCTGTCCCCACTGGCTATCAAGACTTTAGCGACTGGGTGGTGTGAGTAGAAAAGCTCTGAGCAACTGAAAGATTCAGTCTGCTGGCAGCCTGGCTCCTGAGTGTAGTAGAAGAGAGAACAAAAAAGGCTGTCATTTGACAAAGAGGGTGACTTCTTCATAAATTGGATAAAAGATTTCAGTGTGCTTTTGCGTGAAGTTAGAACATGATCAGATTGTGTGAAAGTGACTTTAAAAGATGAAGGTTGTATGAGACAGCAGGTAGCAGGCTAGGCTGTTTTACCAGTGGGTTTTGGAGTTTTTCTCACACTGACAAATCTAATACTTGTGGGACAAGCTGTTCTGTCAGGCCAACAAACTGCAAGTAAGACGCTTCTTTGATCTAAGGGATAAAACAGGTTAACCATTCTTTCATAAGTAAATTTAAATCCTTCCATAATAATTTTAGTGAGAATGCTCAGGTTTAGCGAAGTGACAACTGTTATTTGGTTCCTCTGTGATCTGCCTCATCTGTGGTCAGTACACACATTCCCTGCAGCTGCCTGGTGCACAGAAAGGTGAATGTCAGCTTAGGCATAAGCATGTCTTAGCTAAAAACTACATTCAGAAGCAATGACATGTGATTTGAAGCTCATGAGGACTTGTATCAGGAAAAATCCTACCGAGATATGGCATATTTTCTATTTTTTTTTTCCTTATTGTAATAGGGAAAGAACTGTAATTGTGGTGCTCAGGGACAAGGTTTAGTGGTGAACTTGGCAGTGTTAGGTTTATGGTTGGACTCAAAGATCTTCAAGGTCTGTTCCAACCTAAATTATTCTATGATTCTAAGACTACTACCACGGCGGGACAAAAGGGTCCTGGAAAACTACAACAGCAGCCATTTATTTCAGCATAGCTGCACCTTGAGTCTCTGCTAATACTGATGGTTTTGAAGGGGCCAAGTCCTCTCAGCTCCAGCTACTGCAAGTGAATGTCCGCATAGTTTAGTACTCATGATTCAGTTAGTTTGTGTTTTGGGCTGTGTAACACAAAAATTAAACTACAGAAAGGCTTTAGATGGCTACGAAACCTCTGGCTATCACAGTATAATACATCAGGTCCCTGTACACCCTAAGGTTTTCTGTGTCATCGTGTCACTCAGTAATATCATGTTTCATTGCTTATGGAAAGATGGATGGTCTGCAGAAGCTGGGACCAACAGAAATTGTCAGACTGTACCAGTAAGGCATCTATGAGCTCATCGTCGTGTTTTCCTTTCTCCAGCAAGGTTCCGATCTGTTCCTTAAGGGTTTTCACTTCACTGCCCAGAATTTTGTTCCTGGCTTTTGATGCATCAAGTTTTTTTTTCACTTCCTCATGACTTCTTTGAAGAGCATCATGTTCCCCAGCAAGTTTCTGCCGTGATGCAAACACATCGTAAGAAATGAGAGTTATAGGCTATCACCAAGTCCAGGTGCTTTAGTGAGCGAAAGAAATCACTCATAGAACTCAAAACATGCTACTGCCATATCATCCCTAAGTAAGTTGCAATTATAAAATATATATTACATATACTCACTGCCTACTTGCCAGCATTAAAAAGGTCTCTCTACTCAGAAATGCAAATGGACCAGCTTGACTCAGTATGTGCCAGGAAGCAAATGATAATTTTGTGTTAAAACCTAACTCTGTATGCTCCAACTTCTTCATTTGCCTCATCATTCTCCACAGGGAAACTCCCTTCCAGATACAAGGTGGCGATGCCACATTATCTCCTAGAAGCTGTCCTTGGCATACACTGCCTCCTGCGCCAAATACAGGCCGGGTGGGGAATGGATTAAGAGCAGCTCTGAAAAGAAGGACTTGGAGGTGCTGGTGGGTGAGAAACTCAACATGAGCTGGCAAGGTGTTCTTGCAGCCCATAAATCCAACCATATCCTGGGCTGCATCAAAAGAAATGTGGCCAGCAGAGTGACGGAGGTGATTCTGCCCCTCTACTTTGCTCTGGTGAGACCTGACTTGGGAGTACTCTGTTCAGTTCTGGAGTCCTCAGCACAGGAAGGGCATGAGTCTGTTAGATCAAGTTCAGAGGAGGCAACAAAGACGATCAGAGGGATGGAGCACCTCCCATATGAGGACAGGCTGACAGAGTGAGAGAGTTGGGCTTATTTAGCCTGAAGAAGGCTCCAGGGAGACCTCATAGGAGCCTTCCAGTACTGAAAGGGGGCCTACAGGAAAGCTGGGAAGGGGCTCTTTATCAGGGAGTGCAGGGAGAGGACAAGGGGGAATGGTTTTAAGCTGAAAGAGGGAAGGTTTAGATTGGATATTAGGAAGAAATGTTTTCCTGTGAGGGTGGGGAGGCAGTGGAACATGTTGCCCAGAGAACTCATGTATGCCCCACCCCTGGAGGTGTTCAAGGTCGGGTTGGATGGGGCTTTTAGCAACCTGATCCAGTGGGAGGTGTCCCTGCCTATGGCAGGTGGGATGGAACTGGATGGGCTTTAAGGTCCCTTCCACCCCAAACCATTATATGATTCTGTGATTCTATGCCTTTGCCTTTGACTGTTGAGAGAACAAGCTAGCAAATAGTAATGGATAGGTACAGAGGAAGTTATGAATGGAGCCTGAAACACAAAGGCAGAAGTGAAACCATGCAGATTACAGTTATTGAGGAAAGCTTCCCCTGTGCCCTGTGCTTGTAGCTATAAATCTTCTCTTTCATTCTTAAGACCAAGTGTGAAAGGTGTGTATCAGCCTATTGCTCATTTTGTGCACGATTAAATCGTGCTGAGAAAAGCAGTGGCTAATCAAGCTCTGGACCACTGCCCAGCGGCCTCTACAGAAGTGAACACAGCAAAGGAGCAGAGGGAGATGTGCTTTGCTAACCTGAAAATGAGTAGCTGACACTCCACTACCCATGTTCCTTATGGACACAGGCCTACATATCTTTTCCACCTTAAGGTTTATCGACTGTGCCACCGGCTATCACCTCTCTTAATCCCTGAACACTGTTTATTTGTAGCAACTATATGTGACAGCTGTAGGGTAAGACCCACTTTCAGAATGCCTCTTAGAGCATGGCTGGTGCCATTCTCAACTTCATTCTGCTCAAATGCAAAAGCCCATTGCCACACAGATCTAAGAGGTGTGAGGGGGACGTTTATTTAACAGGAAAGGTGGGGAGGGTCTCTTTATCAGGGAGTGCAGGGATAGAACAAGGGGAGGGTGGTTTTAAGCTGAAAGAGGGGAAATTTCGGTGAGATATTAGGAAAAAGAATTTCACTTTGAGGGTGGTGAGGCACTGGAACAGGTTGCCAAGAGAAGTCATGGATGCCCCATCCCTGGAGGTGTTCAAGGTTAGGCTGGATGAGGCTCAGAGCAACCTGATCTTCTGCAAAGTGTCCCTGCCTATGGCAGGGCAGTTGTAATTGCGTGATCTTTAAGGTCCATTCCAAACCAAACCATTGTCTAATTCTGTGATTCTACAATTGCATGAAGAATATATATCTGGCTACAGGGTGAGGATGACTTTACAGAGTTTGGGTGCAGCTTTAGCAGGGCTTCTCTCTACATAAGCCTTCAGTATAAAGCCAGTACCAGCTTCATTGTAGCCCAGTGCCTGCCTCTCTCTTTCTAACACAGGATATCATGCCATTGGCAGGTGGCCACATTTCAAGTCAAGGGGATGCATCTGATGCATGAATCATGCAGCAGAGGGGAAGACCAAATCTTGTACTGCAGCAGTATGCCTGGCCATGCAAGAGTGCAATACAGAAAATAAGCACAGAAGCTTTTTGCTCAGTCTGTGAACTGCGGCAGGACTTCGTCACCAGATCTGGTGGGTTTATGAAATGGTGTCCTGGTAGAGTGTACCATACATCCTAAGGTAAGGTGAGTTTATTACACACTGTGTACCTAAACAGGACTCTGTGAACTCACAGGCTTTTACCTCCAAGGCTTCTTTCTTTTCTTTTTCCAAGCTGCGAATCTTCAACAAGTTCTTCTCTCGGGCTGACAACTTCCTTGGATCAGTAAGTGCCAGCAGTTCCTCATCTAGCTCACTCAGTGATGTTAGGGTCTTATTTTGACCCAATTGATTCTCCAGCTCTCGAACCTAGGGGACAATAATAACAACTAATCCAGAACCTTTACCAGGAGAATAGTGGTAAAGCATTGAAGAAGATATAAGCAAAGGGAGCTCAGAGTGTAGTGTCACATTACTTGACATTATCGTGGTTAACTAACATAGAGCAGTGCCTGGTCTTTCAATTTTAAATTTATTAGCTGCTAACAAACATCCAGAGATGCAGAGGTGTAGAGGTTCTGTGCAGGGAGGAGATATAACACTGGACCTACAGGAGACTCAGGACACATGGGAGATCAGTGCCTTATTGGAGCCGCATATGGAGGCCAGGTAGACACTCCAAAGCATCCTGAATGCCACTAAACACACACGTGGGCAACAGAATAATACCTTAGATCTTCTCTAAAAGGGCAGACACCCACTCGTCCCTACAAGTTTAAGCATCTTGATCTTTAGCAGAATCACCATCGAGGATGCCCACAATGTAAACATCTCAGGCACAGTTCACAAGCCTAATCATAGGAACCTTGATTCAGCGGTTCACTACAGACTTCTTTTGTATTCAGGAGAAGGAAACCATCACTGCTACAGCCCAGTTCCTCTGCCCTGTTCTTGAGGTGTCTTCCAAGATGCATCTACCTCACTTTTGATCCAGTTACTGTATTTAAAAGTTTCCCACTGACTACAGAAGGGACCTGAGGAGACTGGCTCAGAAAGAAATTCTTACATTACAATAAATTACAGTACATATAGTCTCCAGATGAATCCCAGCAGGGAGTCTTAACAGAAGCAAAATGTAATTTGCTCAAGGGAAAGCAGAAGTTAACAATTTTGGTCAGGGTGCAAAAATCACAGTTTGTTGGCATATAATTAAACAGCAGAAAAATAGGGAAAAAATGTATCAAATTGCCTGAGAGTTTTATTTAAGCTGCAGACAAAACTGCTTCCCTGTCTTGAGCTGACATTTCAGCTAGACTGTGTTCTTCAGAAGAATCAAGAGTTAAAGATTTTACTGAAGTACTTGGGGGAACGACTTGAAAATCTTATCTGGCCTGAATTCTTCCCATCTCACTTCAGGCATCAATCAGAAGTGTTTAAGTTAGAGCACAGACACTGACAGGGCTCCTTCTGTACTCAGTAAAGAGAGGCACCTTCAAAACCTCCTGGGATTCTAACTAGGCTGCCATAGCTCTCCAAAGTCACTGAACTCTCTCCTTCCACACAGATGCGAAAGATTCCCAGCTTAAAGCTTGCATATTTGTAATAGACTAATTAATACAGCTTGCAGCAACACTTGAAAGATCCTGCACACAACAACACATATTGAAACTCAGTATCCCATTACCACATACATATAAAACTATTACAAAAGTTACCATAAAGTGTTTTATTCTAACAGTTGCTTTTGTGAACGGAAAAAAAGACTGGCTAGGTATTTGCAGTAAACACTATACTTGGACAGACCTTATAAGCAGGTATAAATGTTAAAAATTACTTAATGAGGAACTAATGTTATCTTTAACTCACAATGAGATAATGCCTCTATGGAGAAAGAGCATCCCAGCACCATGCAGTCTCTCAACTCACCTTGCTTTGGAGAACAAGAATTTGCTGGGCCCGTCCACGCCAGCTGCTAGAATTGGTCAAGAGATTTTGAATATTCACATCTTCACCAACTTCATTTGCTAAAAGCTAGGAAAGGATTAAGATCAACAATAAGGCTAGGCTGAAATGCATATGTTGGGGAGAAAGGAGGAAAAGCTGCTCTCTAGCAGTAAACACAAAACACTGTATCTATACACAGTGGCCTTTATCGCTGGTATCTGATAATCATAGAATCATAGAATCATAGAATGATTTGGGTTGGAAGGGACCTTAAAAATCATCCAGTTCCAACCCCCCTGCCATGGACAGCGACACCTTCCACTGGATCAGGTTGCTCCTCATCCAACCTAGCCTTGGAACACTTCCAGCGATGGAGTATCCAAGACTTCCCTGGGCAACCTGTGCCAGCGTCTCACCATCCTCACAGTAAAACATTTCTTCCTAGTATCTAATGTAGATCTCCCCTCTTTCAGTGTAAAACCATTACCCCTCATCCTACCACGGCGTTCCCTGATAAAGAGACCTTCCCACATCCTGTATCCCATGTAATGCAAGCTCTTTCAGATCACTATCACAACACAAAGTGTTGGCGCTTAGGAGGTGCCTGGTTAACATGAATTATTTCACTTTGGGAGGTGGGTAATTCAGTACTTAGATGTTTGAGTAATATACTTTGATATTTTAAAAGTGTAATTGCATTTTGCTGCTTGCCTATGGAGAGTGTAAAATTGTACTATCGAGCTGCATAGCTGGATGTCAAACTGCCCTTCTTTTGTTAAGACAACTTCAAATTCATCACCAAAGTTTACTAAGCATCACAAACAGCTTTCAATATATGCAATTATTTCTAAAATAATGAATACTTAACCAGAACTAAACAAGAACAGAAGAGAGATACTGTCTTAACACACACCCTTGCAATCAGGAATTGAGCCAATCTCTGTTGCACAATTTCAACACAGCCGCATTAACGAGAGCTAAAGTTAGTATGAAGAGCATTTAAATTATTTATAAAAAGGTCAGCAGAGTTCTATTTTTAGGACCATATTCTCTACTCTCATCTGCATTGCAGGTCTCTTATGCAAAGTAATGAAACCAAAGGAAACAGAGCACATAGTAACGCATTAAAATCCATCAAGAATCAAAGAGGAAAAGGTTACTCTGGATGTCACTCTAGCAAACTGTTTAAATACGTGCTTTAGCTGAAGTGCAGTTCTTAATCCCATTGACTTCCAGGGAATGAAGCCTACATTAAAAGTAAATACATAATTAAATGTTTTGGAAAGGAGGAATGGGCCTGAATGTTTGCTTCAAGTCAATCAGAAACTTATTTTGCTGAACTGGGACTTTCAAAACTTAGAGAATCTGTGCCCATCATAGCAATAGAAATAGTGGATACAGTCATCCAGCTGTGGTGGCAGAGCATGAAATCTGTGTGTTGATGTGCATATATTTTCAATGCAACCACTACAGCTGTGGCTTTTTTTAACATCCTCATGGCTCACAGGAATACTTCATGAAGCCTAATCAAAGCTCAAAAGAAAAGAAGCCTCCTTCCGCTTTCACAAGAATCTACGTTTTACACAGGATCCCACCCAAAGACTGTGTCCTGCAGCAGTACCTTTTGAGTCATCTTCAGTTCCTGTTTTGCAGATTGGAGTTGGTTACGATACTCTATCACTTTAAAGTTGGCGGTGGTTAATTTTTCTTGCAATGCTTTCACCTCTGGACTTTCAGCCTTCGAAGAGAAGAATGTACTTAGTAAGAACAGACTCCTCAGGGAAAAACTGAAGTGATTAAGATCCACAGATCCATCAGTATCACAGAATCTTTTTTTTCCCAGACCACTGGGAAATGATTTCCCTAATTATTTGGATCACAGAGAAGATACAAACACAGCAATTTGGTCACAAAACTAGTGACAGGGATACATCCTTGTCACAAGGGAAAAAGTGCACAATAAGAGAACTAAGTATCAACTTCTTATTCCCTCTCTTCAGTTACAATTCATACCAAGTTTCCTTCTATCATCTTCAGAGTTGATTGTTTGATTCCTGCATCACAACCGCCAAGCGAACGCATTTTTTCCACAGCTGTCTGTAGCTGGGGAAAAAAACAAAACCAAAAACATTGTTATTATAGAGTAGATCCAGTGAAGAGCATACATTCATGGAATATGAATTAGAAACTTCAGTGGAAATGTCTCTGACTTGCTGAGATGGGATCAGTTATCAGGTATGGAGACTTCTGTGTTTATCACAATAGTTTCATAAAGCAAGTGTTTCTATATATGAATGCAAATACAGTACGGATCAGGATGTTGGTTTTGGATTTGGGATGCCAGTTAACCCACTCTTCATGAAAACTATAGGATATTTCATAAAAAGCACATAGTTCTACTTATGTGATGAATTTAAAAGAAAAAAAATAATAATGATCTTAAGGCTCTTTTTCTTAAGCTGGAATAGCTCTAAGATAACATTTCTCAACCTGTGAAGAAACTGTCTCTTATTGCATGCAACTGTTTAGGAAGGCAGGCACACAGCCCTTTCTCCTCTGAATCATGTCCCACATTGAGGTTGCAAAGACTTCTTAATGGACTATAATGCAACGAATTTGGAGCTGGAAAGGCCAGGAAGTGTTGCATTTAAAGCGCTGAGGCTTCATCCTTTGAGGTGGGCAAAAAAATTGCCTGAATAAAAGAAGGCTCTAAGGAAAAGCTTATTCATTAAAGTGATATCTGGGAAAACAGGGTGAAACTCAGAGCATGCTCTAATGTTACCCCTTCTTAAATCAATGGTTGCCTCACCCTTTCTATCCAGTTCATCAACTCTTCTAGGCAATGGAGTGAGAACGAGCAATTTCAGCTCATATTAGCAGCTGCTAGGTCAAATTCTAAGGAAATTGTCTGCAAGCATCTGTTTGCAGTCTCTGTTTACACATCTTTGCTAAGTTTACCTTCACTAAGTGATTGCTGAATCACTCAATGACCATACCTTCCATTTTGTTTGTAGGAACAAAGTCATGTTTGTACACTCATGATTTACAACTTTTTCGGTCCTCATACAAGTAAAGAGCTAACAATTATGTACAATAACAGTGTTTTCCAGTGGTGAAACTACTTATCGTGATGCATTTGTAAGGTACCAACACAACAATTCATTTAGTAGAGTTCATGGTGTCCAGAAGTAGGTGTACAGAATGAGACTCAACTTAAAAATTAGCACTTTCCCTGTTTTCAGTGAGGGTGCACTCAGAGGAGTCTAATCTTCAGCACACTCTACAGTAGACACCTATATTACATCAAGAGGATGCACTGACTGCAGATTTGATTTTGTTGCCCACCCACAGCTGTCCAGCCCCAACTCAGGCATCTAAGAGTATCCAGCAGGCCTTCAGCTGCTGTGCCAGGACTGCCAGCACTGTAACGTCCAACTACCCTGCAGGGATGTCTGAGAGGTCAAGCACACATCCAAGATCATAGTTTCATCCTTTTGCATAGGCAACTGAATTGCACTTCAGCTGTCTTGGTTCTCTCTACAATCAGTGGAAAAAGATGAGTGTGTCTAGACAGAGATCTAGCTTAGCTTAAGCGTTACTAAAGTGATGTGAGGTCCTGGAAGGGTGCTATAAGATCTCCCTGGACCCTTCTTTTCTTCAGGCTGAACAACCCCAACCCTCTCAGTCTGTCCTCATAGCAGAGGTGCTCCAGACTCCGGATCATCTTTGTGTCCCTCCTCTGGACCCACTCCAACAGTTCCATATTCTTTCTACATTGAGGATTCCAGAACTGGACACAGGATTCCAGGTGGGGTGCCACAAGAAAACAGTAGAGAGGGAAAATTGCCTCGCTCAACAGGCAGGCCACACTTCTTTTGACAAAGCCTATGACATGGTTGGCCCTCTGCACTGCAAGCACACGCTGCCTGCTCATGTTGAGCTTCTCATCAACCAGCATGGCTTTAATTTTACCCATCTTTTATGTCTTCATATAGTTCTACTGAACAAGTACAATCCACAAACTCAGCCAGTGACAATCAGTTTAGAGAAGAGTCATCTCAAATGAGCCTGTGAGGAAATACAGACTGATGACCAGGGCGTGTTTCAGTTAGTTCACTTTGCAGTTCACCTTTATCTCAGATGAGACAGGTTGCTTTACTTGGTTTTGATATCGAAAGTACTGATGTCTAAGTACAGCTTAGTTCACATCTAAAGTGTCCATCTCTGTTTTGACCAGTAATGATTGTTTCTTGAAAGCTTCTGTTTGCTTTGAGTTTGATTTGCTTTCCTGAAATGTCCTTTGTGGTCCTTCCTTTCAGGTCAATATCTGACAATATTTTAAGTTTCTGTTTGAATAATAGTCATTGCAGTTCTGCAGTAGGACATTACAACCAAGCTGATTTTACTTGAAATTATTCATGACTTGCTCCCCTACTGATAGGGTCCCCAGCTATACCTGATACTTCTTAGCCAGCCTGCCAAACAATCGACAAAACCCCTCTGACCAGAATGCTCTGGATTCATGCAAGAGTTCTCAAACATTTCATCTACCATTTCTTAATCTTTCAGGTAGCCAGAGTACAATTCAGAGAGATGCATCATTCATGATAATGATTGTGAAAGAAGGAGTCAAAATGCATTTGTCAGCATGATAAACGTTATAGATCTATTTAAATGACATCTTCTAAGTAACAAAAGTGCAGAAAAAAACACTAAAAATTATCCAAAATGTTAACAGTATTGTGTAAGGAAAAGCAGTTGTAGCCAATGAACAAAGTAAACATTGACACTGAGGCATCTAATTTTCATTTCAGCAGTCACTTGAGTTAAATTATTCCTGTGAAAGGTCAGCACATATAAAAAAAAGTTGTGCTAAAGCAGAAAAATAAATTTGCTTGAGTGAAGATTTGCTGTCTTAAGTGATACAGTTTGTAACCATCTCAGTTCGGGAAGTACTTAGGCCAGATAACAGCTTTCCTATGCCAGAAAACAGCTTTCTTTATGTGGATGAACAAAGAAGAGTAAAGTAGTAATTCATGACTGGTATTAATGAGGTGGGTATGTAAGACACAATGGCATGACATTTGCTCCTCCTCACACAAACTAAAACAGAAAAATATCACTGCCATGCTTCTAGAAAAGCCTCTGTGCCTCAAATACTATTGAATATTCCTAACTGGTATTCCATAAATCTTTCTCTCCAAACTTACTGATATCCTTTCATATCTCCTCCTTTCTGCACAGGTGGAAACAACTGAATGCACACATTCCTCCTATCATGGACAGAAATTACAAGAACTCAAAGCAAGCATGGATGTAAGAGCAAATTCAAAATATGGGACATGAATTAAATCCAGTTCCTACAGCTTCTCTATCCCAAAAGCCGTATTTCTATGTTTTAGCAAGCAAAAAGAGAACAACAAAAATGCCTCACTTCTTTCTCCAGCTCTTTGACTTTGTTATTCAGTTGCTTCACTTTGGCTTTTTCACTCTCTACCTCGGCAGTCATCTCACGATTCTTTTTGGCCAATTCAACCATTTTAGTAGCTGCAACATCTCCAGCTAAACCAGATGTCCCTGAAAAGTATACACAAAAGCAAAGGACACATTTTACAGGCAAGATTCAGTATAGATAATGCTTTGTTTCATGCACAGTGTACTTTCATTGTCAAATCCATTTCTCTCAGAGCTGTGCCAGGCACTTAAATGAACAAGTGAAGGAAAAGAGGAATCAATGATTCCAGCTTGATTGTTTGGTCCTTTGAGTCAGCATCACATTGTGACTAGCGAAGCTATATTTTGCACTTCGGCAATAGCCACATGTCAGAAGACCATGACAGTGATCGCAGCAGCATTACTACATAGAAAAGGGGAGGTGTTTTCCGCTCACCGCTGTGAAGGACCGTTATGAACTGTCACTTCACAGAAAAAGACAATGCTCTGTTTTGCACTGGTTGTTTACTGGAGGAGCTGCTGAAAAAGAGGTGCAAACTTTTCAGGACATCTATCCTAAAAGGTCAGGGACACTATTACAGTTGGGTCCTGGATAACATCCAGGAAATGTCATTGTGCCTATTTATAAGTCCCTTGTGATTATACATGGAACCTTACTGTATTACTCTTTTAACTGCTCTTCTAAACAGGCACTTCATTCACCTACTCATCAGAGAGGGTTTGATTAGTGTCACAGATACACTAATCCCCAGGACTGGCTTATGTGTCACTTGGCTTTTATTAATACCACATAGGTGAAGACAAGTTCTTGCATGAGCACAAAATCGATGTGATTGCACACAACGTCCATGGAAACCTCTAGCTCAGCAATGAATATGAGCCTGCAATCACAAATCCTTTGTGGGACGGATGAAGATTGAACTTGGCTGTTGTTGTTCTTTTTAACTCTTTCATCCTCTTTCAGTGCTTTGAAGTAATTACTTTTCTATTGACATCCCTGAAGACTACATTCAAGAACCAGGGTGAGCTGCAAGGATGACAGATCACTCTTGTGTGAATTCCTTGTCACATAAAACCCCAAGAGACATTAAAGGGGCCATGTGGAATATAGGTGAGAACAGAACATGACCCCATGCCACTCTTTAAAATGGTTGTAGAGAAAATAATAGATCAGCTATTTTCAAAAGCATTTCCACTGTTCTTACTCCTTTATCTGATGTGTGTTTCCCCTCTCATCTAGAAGCTATTTTTTCCTCAGTTTTCCTAATAGATAATGGCTGCTAAGGATCACTGTAAGTACTAAACTAAGCAAAAGCCAGGCTGCTGCTCACATGTGATGGTCTTCAAACGCATTGCACACACTTAATCAAAGCTTTTAATTCCCACATAATGTGAGTGAGTCTCTTGCCACAGTGCAGAGGGAAAACAGCAGCATAGGCCAAACTGACACAAGCTGGCAAAGAAGATGCAAAAACACATCTGCCTCCTGGCCCTGACCCAGCAACAGCTATTGTTTCTCCTACATAGAAACTACAGAAAGTTGAGAATGAAGGTGTAATTTAAGGGTTATTTAGTTCTGTTTATTGCTATTCTCTAATAGCCTGGTCAACACCGCTGTCCTGAACAACAGTGGCACCCAGTGGAGAAGGAGCAGCCTGCACAGTTCAGTTTTCAAAGGTCATTCAGGCCTCTTTAGAAGCCGGACTTTGCATTCAGTTAGCATCCTGCTTGTACTCTATTCAGGCAAACAAAAGGAGCCTGGATAAGGAATTTAACATACATAGCAGAGAAAGCTGCAACAGTGCTCTGTGACATTAACAGAAAGTAAATAAATATGATTTCTATGAATCGTCACTTTTTTGTCAAAACACTAAGTTTGCAGAAGATCTGTGAGAGTCTGATATCACCGCATACTCCAAAAGAGCACCACAATTATATTCAGGGACACATAAATATCAGTATCAATATTTTGCACCTTAGGTCTGACCTGTCTGACTGTCAGAAGTCATTTGGTTGTTTCAACAGCTCTCTAAGATAGCAAGTAGTAGTATCCATATTGCAGCTCATGAAACCAAAGGAGATAGGAAGATGTAGATCTTTTAGCATAAATGCCATTCCATATCATGTCAAATCATTGCAAGGAGCTTTCCTCTGCAAATACAGCAATGAGATTCCTTGCATGGGAGAGGTATTGATGTTTAGCGAACGCTGTAAATGCAGTGCCAGCTTAGACCCTTGTAAGTTCAGGAAGCTACTCCAAGCATTGACTAAATCTATACCCAGCTGTCTAAGTATTTCCAAAGTTCAGAGGGTCTGGTTTCTGGGCTATTGTAAGTCACTGCAAGCTCAAAAGAGAATAAGCCTCTCAGCTGAGAGCTGAATGTGGTTCTTCCTAGCAGAAGCTTATCACAGGAGTGAAAATGGAGGCAACCAGTATGACTGAAATACTCCTTTTCAGCACAAAATAGGTAAAGAGATGTCACATGAACATTTCACTGCCAGGAGCTCACAATGAATCTGTTACCTCTATTGTCATCATCATGAAGCAAACACTGCAACTAAAGTAGTAAGAATACAAAGTTGGTGTGTTTACCCAACAAAGCCAATCTGTCCTCCTGTATTTTTTTCTGCAGTTGCTTTATTTCAAAATCTTTCTCTGTCACCAGTTTGTATAGTCTGCAGTTCTCATCTTGGACCTCTCGAAGCTGATCCCGGAGCTGCTCATTCTCAACCTCAAGCAACCTGGGAAAAAAAAAGCCACAATGGGAATCGTCACCATAATGTGCTTCAGGTAGATGATTTCAGAAATCAAATAACAAAATACCTTTATGCTGGATGAGCTGAGCTTACTCAGAGTGAGTTTATCGAATGAAGCAGATCTGAACCTCAGATCAGAACAAGTTAAGAATACGATCTATTCAGTTGACTTACTTATTCTTCAAAAATTCCACACTTCTTTGTGTTGACTAAGGTAAAACATCACAGACCAGGTATCTTCAGGGCTCCTGAGGTTACTGAATTGTCTCATCTCACTGAATCTGGTTCTTCAGAGGAAACCAGGCAGGCTCACCATTCAGCGGCCACTACAGTCCGGCTTTACTTTCTTCACTTAACTGAAGCCGAACAGAAGCCAACAAAGCATTGACTACAAAAGCTGCTACTGAGGTTCTTTATTTAAAAATGAATGCTTCATGGTAATTCACAAAAGACCAGTTTCCTGTGTCCTTATCTGATTTTCTTGGAACCCCACCAGGATGGATTGGCATCAGTTTGTATTGTTAATGTTGCTTTTTGGAATTGATTAGGAACAAAGACTATCAAAAAGCCATCTGAATGAGAGGAAACAGCTTTGCTTTTCCCATTCTTCAGTACATTTGGTAACATTTATGGGTTTCATCTCTCTAAGACATCCAAACAATGAATAACTTCAATCTTTTTGCTGTTCCTCTAAACGTAAAAACTAGAAGCTACCGTCTCAGGGGCTCTATTCAATCATGAGCACTCAGGTATCTGAGATACCTATTTGACTCCTCTATGTGAGGCCAGTAGCCACAACACAGGGTTCTTGGGATAACTTTTGGATCTCAAGTAGAGAATCGAGAGCATCTTAGAGGGCCCCGAGGGCCACCCACACAGGGACATATGGTCAAATCCCAAGAATTACTATCATCCTCCAACTTTAGGCATACCTTCTAGCCAGACTCCTCCACACAGCAGCATTTCAGAGCAGAAATTAACTTATCTCCATGCCCCAGAGAGGAAACCAAATGTGCGAAAAGAGAAGCTGTATTGACACTGCCTTCGATAAATAAGTCTGTGGTGGAGATTCTGCTGGCTCCAGTCAGTGGTTCCCATTGTGGTTGCCTCTGAGTTTCCTCTCTTCTCCAATCCAAGTTCTCTCATTTACCCCCATATGAGTTTCAGAGTGGGATCCCACTCTATAACAGGATATTGGCATCTCTGTCAAGTAAGCCAAAACACACACTGAAGTCCAAGAAGGTCCAGTCCATAGAACCAGGGCTGCTTACAGACCAGCTGCCACTGCATGGCGATGCAAATCACTCTCTAACTGCCACCAAGTGCTCTGATGGGGGGATTCAATTCAGTTACCCCCACACAGGTGTATCAGAGCTGCCCACCTGTCCCCAGCTGCTGCTGCTGAAGGGTGCAGGTCTCCTGTGTCCTATCTATCATTTCCATATGGAAGTTCCTGATATCCTACAGCATCCCAGATGTCCATGGACACCTACACCAAGCATAGGAACTGAGCTCTATATTCTCATAGATAGTATGACTGCATATTTATAGAATGTTCACATTTTGGTGACTTAATCAGGAATAGCGTCCCACCCCTCTGGCCTACAGACTCATTGCTCTAGATTATAGGATCATAGAATCATCAGGGTTGGTAAAGACCTCTAAGATCAACAAGTCCAACAGTCAGCCCAGCATCACCATGCCTACTAAACCATGTCCTCAACGAAATGTTTTTTGAACACCTCCAGGAAAGAAGACTCTACCACTTCCCTGGGCAGCCTCTTCCAATGCTTCATCACTCTTTTATTAAAGAATTTTTTTCCTAATATCTAATCTAAACCTCCACTGATGCACCTTGAGGCCATTTCCTCTTGTACTAACACCAGAACCCACCTCAATACAATCTCCTTTCAGGTAGTTGTAGAGAACAATAAGGTTGCCCTTCAGCCTCCTCTTCTTCAGGCTAAACAATCCCAGTTCCCTTTGCCACTCCTCATAAGACTTGTTCTCCAGACCCTTCAACAGCTTCCCTGCCTTCCTCTGGACATGCTCCAGCAGCAAAATGTCTTTCTTGTACTGATGGGCCTAAAACTGAATACAGGATTCAAGAAGCGGCCTCACCAGTGCCAGATATAGGGGTACAATCGCTTTCCTGCTCCTGGAATGGTCACACCATTTTTTATACAAGTCAGGATGTTGTTGGCCACCTTGGCCACTTGAGCAGTTTGTTGGCTCATGTTCAGTTGGCTGTCAACAATTACAACAGAAGCAGACAGCTTGAATGATCCCAGAGATTTGGATAAAGCCCAGGTGTTGCACTGTATACCTGTGTCTAAAGACACATCCACAGACAGACAAGTCAGCTATCTCAGCAGTCACCTAAATCTTTTCTATTCAAAAGTTTTAGCAAGCTTTTGGCCGCAACTGGACTTTGGAGCTTTTAAATGCATGCTCCATATGTATATATCAGAATAAAAGAACCCTAATAGCACTGCCACAAACAGCACGGTCAATTTATGACACGATTCACAACCTATAATTAAGCAGTGCACTTCTCTTTCAAAGCTGCAAATCAAAGGGAGATCAAAGACAGTTGTTTATAAAGGAGAAGAAAGAAACCAGCAATCTCAGCAGAGAAAAGGCAAAACTAAGTTATTCCCACATGTACTACTTATAGGAGTGAGCAACAAAAATATGCAGATTTAATTAGAGACATATGGACAAAAAGATTTTTAACAGGGAATTAATGTGAAAAAAAGGGTTCTAAGCACTTAACACACCTGATCAGCGATGTCTTCCTCGGACCTCGCTTCCAAGTCTTGACCAAAAGCACTTACAGTAAGGGTTCTAAGCACTTAACACACCTGATCAGTGATGTCTTCCTCGGACCTCGCTTCCAAGTCTTGACCAAAAGCACTTACAGTAAGACATACAGAAATCCCAACTGCACAGAGCTGGAGTCTCGCCCTAGAACCTCCTCCAATCCCACTCTATCCCATCCTAGACTAACTCTGCATGTTACAGAGGAGGCAGCAGGTTCCACTTCAATGCCTTGGCTAAGGAAAGACAGCCAAAAGAAACAAGCAGCAAAAAGTAAACCTTCTTCTCTCTGGTTCAAGGAAACAGAGCCAGGGGAAGCTTATGAGCAGGTCCTATGACTGAAATTCAGGTAAGTTCCTTTCCCAACTCTGTTATAAATCCTCCATGTGATGGAGAGAATCACTTAATCTTAAATACCTCAAACAAAGCAGAGAAGATAAAGTTACAGAAAGGAGAAAACAGAAGGCAGAAATGTCAGCTAAACAATCATCTAGACAAAATTTGCAAGTAGGACAGGAGGAAGGAAAAATGAACTCCCAAGACTCAGAGGAAGGGAGACTTTTGAGAGGAGAATGTTTCCCAAGCACTGTTATAAACAACACTGACGTGCTGAAAGCACTGACATTGCCAACCATATGGAGTCCTGGTATTCTGGAACAAGTTCCTAACGTGTTGTCATGGGAATACTGCAAAGTACATCCTGGTGAATCCCCTCCAGAAGCAAATCTTGCCTAGATTTGTTATGCTTATAATTATTCTTTTGCTGAAGGCAGGTATACATAAGCAAAGGACAACGCAGGTGTATCTGCTATACCTGCCACGTCAAATGGGGACTTTCAACAAGTCAGTGCCACTGAAAACAGAGATAAGTAATATCTCTTGAATTACTCAGACCTAAACTATTGAATGGTAAATGGTGGGGAACTGCTGGGACTCTCTTGTACTCTGCACTAGGATATGCTATGAGAGCACCTAAGCCCCTCTTCCTCCACCAGATAAAACCACAGCTAAACTGTGGGAATTAATCTCCCTCTCCATAATAAAAATAAAAAAACAATCAGATCTCGATAGTAATCATCTATATAATATGAGAATACAATGTTGAAAGGAAGAGGAGAGCTGGCAGAGGTCAGATTGGAAGTGTAACTTGGCAAATTGGACAGCCCTGGTGAAGGACATATGTGTGAAGAAGACAACATATGATGCAACAGAGAGAGCATTGGTTTCTAGAAGGCAAAGGTCCCTGTTTACACACAGACTTCCTTTGCAGCATGAACACCACATTCCCAGAAGCACCTGAACGTTTCAGTGGTTCACATCTGGGTTCCCTGCTTCCTCACAGAAGCTCTGCTGCAGCTTGTGCACTTGGGTGTTCATGGAAGCAATCTTCAGAAACAAGCAGAGCAGGAAGTTCCCCAGAGTAGCACAGAGGGAAGATCAGCATTTAGGGCCTAATAAACCTTGGCTAGTGGCTTGATAAACTTTGGCAGAGGTGCCCCTCCCTACTCCAGACTCTGGGAGGGGAAACTGTCTCAAAGGTATAAGCCTAACTGTCATTTTCCACCTGTGATCTGATGGTTTTTGCAGAGCTACCAGCTCCTCCTTCCTGTCCCTGTGTCACAGTACATAACCCCATCATGATGCCAATAAAACAGTCCATGGGGCTAAAGATTTAAACTGGATCACTGAAACGACTTGAGATAAAAGCACCCTTGCCCCAGAAAGTGAATCCAGTTTCCTGCAAACAGCTGTATCAGCACAGCTGCGAGGGGGGAACAGAAGCAGGAATTCCTTCAGCTGGCTTCTCCACTAAAACGAACCAAATCCCTGAATAGCCAACACTGTAATAACTGCAGACATCTTTGGGATGTGTCCAACTTCAGACCTGTTCTAATTTGTAGGAAAACCATTAACTGGGTCAGAAGAAAAGACTGACTGTACCCTAGGAGGAAGATAAATGATCTGCACTGAGGTTTAAAACCTCTGCTCCAGTAAATTGAATTATACACTTAGCTCCAAAAACCAAGATTGAGGAGGATCTATAACAGAACTTTCAGTGTCCTGGTAATCCAGACACTATCCCATCGGGTGAGGTAAAACCCAGCCCCCTGTCTCCAGTAAGATTAAAAACACTACCTGTATAATCTTGTCGGGTATCTTAACCAGGAGGCAACTCTGTCTTTGAGACCCTCCTATATATCCTGTCTCGTGATCTACTAAATCAGGTCATATTGCAAAGAGAGCCAGGGGAACACTCTCCTGTGCTACAGGCACCCACTATCTGCTTTGCCCTTATCTGCCTTTGGAAATTATTTCTGCAGAGAACCTGTGTGTTTACAGGGCTGGGCAGGAACTGACTACCACCTCTGAGGATGTTAGTGATCCTGAATGGCTGGATTTTGTCAGACAGTACCTAACCGCCTGTAGCACATCACCCTAAACCCCTCTGTCCTTCCACTCTTCATCTGTGAAACTGATAACAAAGAGCACATCATGATGCTTTGGAGATAAAGATGTTAGAGACAGTGGGAGTCTTCTCAGGACAGTGAAAGCCCAATGTGCAAACACAGAAAGTGCTGTGTCAACTTGATATGATTTCCATAAAATCATATAAAATACATTTCTGTGGCTTCATGAAGGAACTGTGCTGCTACACCTTTACCTTTTGCTGCCATCTTCATTTACAGGCTGCCCTGTTTCAAACAGTTTAAGGTCATTTGGGATCCTGAAAGCCTCCTCTGCGTGGCCATTATCACCCTTCTGACTGTTCTGCTTTTCTTTCTTCCTCTCTATTACATTTTGCAGCCGTCTTTGCTGTTGTTCTTCATAAGCCTTAAACTGGCTCTTAAAATGTTCATCCACTTTTACGTCCGACTCCATTGTTTACTAAAAGCATAACAAGATGAAAATAAAAAGTGACAGAGAACAGAGATCAACATTGCTTTGAAAAACAGACTCTTCTAGCAGCTGCTTGGCAGCTTTTCCTCACCGACCTCTGCACAGTCTCTTTGTCACCTCCCGCTCTCAGCCCCACTGCCTTGCTTCAATTCCCTTTTTCCATTAATGGCATTCAAACAGTTTTCAAAAATGTTCTCAGGTCTTTTTCAGTCCAGTATCCAAAAGGAACAGTTTTAAACAGATCTGTTTATTTAAACATTTTTACAGAAGAGCAAACTGGGGTGAAATCCAAGTAAGCGTAGCAACCACATTATACTGACTAGAAGGATCACGGGCTCTTTGAGACCCAAGTCCATCCAGCCTTTCTTCCCATATTCCAAAGAAAAGTACAATTCCCCTTATTTTTGGGTTAACATGGGATTGACAGGAAGAAATATCTCTGTTTATCCTAGAATCATAGAATCATTAAGGTTGGAACCCCCTAAGGTCATCCAGTCCAACTGTCAGCTGAACACCACTGTGCCTACTAAACTGTGACATAAAGTGCCATGGCTAGATGTTTTTTGAACACCTCCAGGGATGGTGACTCTATCACTTCCCTGGCAGCCTCTTCTAATGCTTCATCATTCTTTCAGTAAATAATTTTTTCCTAATATCCAATCTAAACCTCCCCTGATGCAACTTGAGGCCATTTCCTCTTATCCTATCCCTTGTTACTTGGGAAAAGAGACCAGCACCCATCTTTCAGGCAGTTGTAGAGAGTGATAAGGTCTCCCCTCAGACTCCTTTTCTCCAGACTAAACTCCAGTTTCCTCACCACTACTCTCTGGGCTCATCCAACCAGATAGTATTTTAACCCAGAGAGGAGTACACCTGTCTAAGCCACGAGCTAATACTCCCATTGGGTGCTGGATACCAAGAATCACAGAATCACAGCATATGCTGAGTTGGAACAGACCCACAAGGATCATAGAGTCCAACTCCTGTTCTGGCATAGGACAACCCCAACATTCAAACCGAATGCCTGAGGGTATTTTCCAAATGCTTCTTGAACATGTCAGGCTTGGGGCCATGACTACTTCCCTGGGGAGCTGCTCCGAAGCTCTACCACCCTCTGGGTGAAGAACCTTTTCCTAATATCCAATCTAAACCTCCTCTGGAACATCTTCTGGCCATTCCCTCGGGTCCTATCATTGGTCACCAGAGAGAGGAAATCAGTGCCTGCTTCTCCTCTTTCTCTTGTGAGGAAGCTATAGACGGTGATAAGGTCTCCCCTCTGTCTCCTCTTCTCTGGGCTGAACAGACCAAGTGATTTTAGCCGCTCCTCATGCACCTTCCCCTCTAAACCCTTCACCAACCTCGTGGCCCTCCTCTGGAATCTCTCCAGTAGCATTTTATCCTTTTTTATCCTGTGTGGCTTTCACCTGTCCTCCAAATTTCTAAGTGTTCAGTGGTATCCACTTAAAGCAAGAATATTGCTCCCTACTTAAATCTCTAGAGCTGTGCTTGATAAGATTAAAGACCACCAATTTTCTCATGTATCTTAGCCACTTCTCCTTCTCTTCCACCTTTACCATCAGCAAAATATTCCAGCGCACCTTTGGTCAAGGAAAAACAATCAGTAAAAGACTTTCCAAGGCACACCCTCATAGAGCAATTAGCGCAGGCCCTTTCTCCCAGTGAGGCAGCAAACCTGATAAAGAGTCGAAACACATGCTGTGTCCCTTTGTCCTGCATGGGGAAGGTTCAGATTAGACGTTAGCAAAAATTTCTTCACTGAAAGGGTTCTCAGGCACATAGGCTCCCCAGGGAGGCAGTGGAATCACCATCTCTGGAAGGGTTTAAAAGATGGGTAGATGAGAAGCTCAGGGATATAGTTTAGTAATAGACAGGTATGGCTGGACTTGATGATCTCAAAGGTCTTTTCCAACCCAGCAATTCTATGATTCTATGGACAGAGACAGATGGGCAACAGCTTCACCTCTGGACACAGCAAGCGTGGATGAAGGCACTTTGAGGGCTGACAAGTGCAAAAACTGGATTCCATTCAGCCCATGAGGCTCATGGCTGTGACTGATGGCCTGTGGGCAACCTTTAGCTGTCCAGCCTGCTGTCACTGGCCCCAAACCTGGTTCTGAGGGATGTGTCAAGAGCTGCTGTGTGGGGAGAGAGTGGTTTGTGTTGGAAGAGACCTCATGTGTGGGCAACTGAATTGCACTTCAGTTGTCTTAGTTCTCTCTACAATCAGTGGAAGAAGGTGAGTGTGTCTAGACAGTAATCCAGCATTACTAAATGGATGTGAATCACTGCAGGTTCCTATCTGTGACAGCTCTTCTCGTTCATCACTCAACATTTTTCACTCCCACCATCAATCATAGAATCATAAAATGGTTTGGGTTAGAAAAGACCTTAAAAAGGACCGGTTCAAGGAAAGGACCAGTTCAAAACCCCTGCCATGGGCAGGGAGATCTTCCACTAGATCAGGTTGCTCAAAGGCCCATACAACCCGGCCTTGAATACCCCCGGGCATGCGGCATCCATGACTTCTCTGAGCAACATGTGCTTCATCGGTTGTGAAGAATTTCTTCTTAAGGTCTAGTCTATATTTTCCCTCTTCCAATTTAAAGCCATTCCCCCTCATCCTATCATAGGATCATAGAATCACTAGGTTGGGAAAGATCTCTTGGATCATTAAGTCCAACCATTCCTATCTGCCACTAAACCATGCCCCTGAGCACCTCATCCACCTGTCTTTTAAATGCCTCCAGGGATGGGGACTCAACTACTGCCCTGCACAGCCTCTGCCAGTTACTGATGACCCTTTCTGTGAAAAACATTTTCCTAATGTCCAGCCTGAACATCCCCTGGCGCAGCTTGAGGCCATTCCCCCTTGTTCTGTCCCCTGTCACTTGGGAGAAAAGGCCATCACCCTCCTCTCTACAACCTCCTTTCAGGTAGTTGTAGAGAGCAATAAGGTCTCCCCTCAGCCTCCTCTTCTCAAGGCTAAACAACCCCAGGTCCCTCAGCCGCTCCTCATACAACTTGTTCTCCAGTCCCCTCACCAGCTTCACTACTCTTCTCTGGACACGCTCCAGAGCTTCAACATCCTTCTTGTGGTGAGGGGCCCAGAACTGAACACAGTACTCATGGTGCAGTCTCTCCAGTGCCGAGTACAGAGGGAGAACAACCTCCCTGGACCTGCTGGTCACTCCGTTTCTGATACAAGCCAAGATGCCATTGGCCTTCTTGGCCACTTGGGACACTGCTGTCCCACACTCAGCCGCTGTCAATCAACACCCTCAGGTCCTTCTCCTGCAGGCAGCTTTCCAGCCACTCTTCCCATAGCCTGTAGCACTGTATCACTTCAGGCCCTTGGAAAAAGCCCCTCTCCAGATTTCCTGCAGCCCCTTCAGGTGCTGGCAGGCTGCTATAAGATCTCCCCAGAGCCTTCTCTTCTCCAGGCAGAACAACCCCATCTCTCTCAGCTTGTCCCCATAGCAGAGATGCTCCATCCCTCTGATCATCTCTGTGTCCCTCCTCTGAACCCATTCCAACAGCTCCATTTCCTTCCAGAACTGGATACAGGGCTCCAGGTGAGGTCTTACCAGAGCTGGCCACGCTTCTTTCGATGCAGGATCCCTCCTCAAACAATAGCCTCCTCCCGCACCCCCCCGCCCTCTCTCCTACCGCTCCCGGTGCCCCGGCCGGGGACTCTGCGGCTGCGGCGGCCCCACGCGGTCACTATGGCAACGACTCCCGCGGGGGGCGGGGGGCAGCACCGCGCATGCGCACCGCGCTGGGCCGTTGTGGCTGGGGAGATCAGACTGGATGCTGTGAGGCTCCCATCAGTCCTGATGCTATGGCGCTGCCCTCCGCCCAGCTGTCGTGACAGAATCACTCAGTCACCCCCTGGCTTGCTGGCTCCCCTTTAGTCCTGTTGACAAGGAGTTGCCCTCAGCCCAGCAGCCGGGATGGGGCCCCCGATTCCACCATAGAATAGTTTGTGGTGGAAGGGACCTTAAAGATCATCCAGTTCTAACCCCCCTGCCATGGGCAGAGACACCTTCCACCGGCTGAGGTTGCTAAAATCCCTATCCAACCTGGCCTTGAGCACCTCCAGGGCTGGGGCATCCATGACTTCTCCAGGCAACCTGTGCCAGTGTCACCACCATCATCGAGAAGAATTTCTTCCTAGTGTCTAATATAAATCTTCTCCTTTCCGATTTAAAGCCATTCCCTCCTTTCCTATCACTCCATGTCCTTTGGAAAAAGTCCCTTCTCAGCTTTCCTGTAGCCCCTTCAGGTACTGGAAGGCCACTATAAAGTCTCCCCAGAGCCTTCTTCTATCCAGGCTGAACATCATCTCTCAGCCTGTCCTCATACCAGAGGTGCTCCAGCCCTCGGATCATCTTTGTGGCCTCCTTCTAGAGGTGTTCTAACTGTTCCATACCCTTCTTAAGCTAGAGATTCCAGAACTGGAGATAGTACTCCAGGTGGAAGTCTTACGAGAGCAGAGTAGAGGCTCCACTCAACCCTGCCACTGTGACAGCTCCACTGGGCCACCATGACCCATTCTCTCAGCCCAGCCACCTTCAGCCCAGGTGCTGTGACCAGTCCCCTCAGCCAGCCCTGGAAGTCACAAGAATGGGGCCACTCCTTAACCCACTCCGTGACAGGGAAGAGGAAAGAAAAGGTCTCTGCTTGCTGGGGAGATAACTCCTCACATCCTTTCAGCTGAGGAAGACCTGTGACAGCAAGTGGTCAAGGACAGCAAGATTGCTCTGGCTGGGAATACTCTTTCCAGTTGCATCCAGGTGTACCAGCTCACTCCACCCCTCTGCAAAGAGATGCATGCACAGGAGGATCCGCCCCAATCCATAGCCAAATGCTGGGTATCTTCAGTGCTCACACATTTATCGGTGATTCATAGAACAGTTTGGTTTGGAAGGGATGTCAAAGCCTGTCCAGTTCCAACCCTCTTCCCATGGTCAGAGACACCTTCCACGGGATCAGGGTCCTCAAAGCCTCATCCAGCCTGGCTTTGACCACCTCCAGGGATGGGACATCCATGACCTCTGGGCAGCCTGTTCCAGTGCCTCACTGGAAAAAAAATTGTCCTAATCTCTCATCTAAATCTCTCCTCTTTCAGCTTAAACCCATCACCCCTCATCCTATTCCCTGCACTCCCTTCCCAGCTTTCCTGTAGCCCCCTTTAAGTACTGGAAAGCTGTTATAAGGTCTCTCCATAGCCTTCTCTTCTCCGAGCTTAATGATCCCATCTCCCACTGCTCTGCATGGTGTCACAGATAGAGGAGCAGTACGTGCCTTGCAGCGTTTGTCACAAAAAGACATCACCACACTGTCACTACAGACTGTAGCTAACAGGAGAAAATGAGGTTTTTGCAAATCGGCTTTATCAACACATTTATTTTTGTGACTGCTGTTGGAGATACAAGGGGTTCGAGCGTTAAACAACAGTGGCAATTTACAGAGAAGGGTCTGAACACCTCACTGAGGATGATGAGGGCTTTTCAGATTTAAATGTTTATAAACTTCTATGAGGAGTGATACTGCAGAAACCAGAGCCAGATCGCATACTTTAACTAAAAGCATTAGAACACCAAATCAAGGTTTAGTTTGCACAATATGTATTTTAAATGTTACATTTAAATGTTATTCAGAAGAACACTGTAAATTAAAAGTTACAAAATAGTAGTAGTCCAAGAATCTGAAAATCTATAGTAAAAATAGTCTGTGTCTTCGTTAACAATGAATAAATATAACATTTAAATAGCTACGACATACTATATAATTATTTCATGTCTTAAATAAAAAAAAATAGATGTATATCTCTCTCAATATTTCAGAAGTCATTTAGTGCTACTGGAAGCTTCTAAATTACAAAGCTGAAGACTGACAAATATACAGGATAGAAAGTGACAGCAAAGCATTCACGACACGATCGTACAGATGCAGCCTCCACGTTCTGCCTGTGACTAAACCTAGCTCAGACTCTTGTGGGTTTGGGCAACGACAGCAAAAAGCAGTCATCAATTTTAGCACTGAGTTTACTATCAAGAAGAAGATGATGGGATTGTACTCTACTGTACCCCCTTAAAACCGGGATACAGTAGCGTCAATCAAAGAACCAGACTCCAATACCCGCTCCCTTGGTGCACAATCATTTAAACTGCCACCTTCAAGGCAGTGTACTATCACAAAAATCAATATAGGGCAATTAGCTAATACCATGTATAAATTTTTCCCTCAAGAACCCCTGGATATGAGGTTTGTAGCTGCAGTACACAGGTCATCACCAGGAGAGAGATTTCAGGCATCTTTCTGTTACTCCTTGGGCTTCACCACGTACTCCCGCAACATGGAATACAGCACACCTACAACACAAGCACAATTAGAGAGCTGGGTTAAACAGGAAATAATGAGTTTCACAATCTGAACAGCAAGAGGTATTCTCAAAAACAGAAATAACATTTCCCTTCCTCTTCTGCTGTCTATGATTGTTTTTTTTAATAGCAGTGATTAACACTATAAAATTCTTTATATGTAGAAAAGAATGGATATAAAAAACCACTGCATATGAAAATGCAGATCCTAAGCCAATTCTGGTTTGCTTTGCAGCCAAACTCAACCTTTTCTGTTGTACCTTCTGCGAATATGGTACAAACAGCGTTTTATGGGATGTACATTTACACACACACACATAGCTGCAATACTTAGTTGAGGTCTGGGATGTAGAAATCACTCTGTACCTTGAGGGACACAATTCCAGTCCTGAAAAAATATATATAAATAAAATATAGAATATATAAACCCACTGTCTATACAAGCTCATTTTCCAATGCACTAAATTTGGGAACAGCAACACATTTACAAGGGAAAATGTTAATATCAGGTAGTTGTTTTTTTTTCTTTGCCTCTAATTTCACCATCTTCAGAACTTCACATACTTCCCCTGTCTAAAAGCAGTCAACACTTCCACTCTGAAAGTTAGTGCAGTTTAATATTAAATATGCGTACTTAAACACCACATTACTCCAGAATGGCTGAGCAAATACCACTAATAAGCATAAACTTCCTGAAACAAAATGGCCTGGACATTTCCACCCTGAGGATATTTCCTGCATGCTGTATTATCCGCTAGAAGAGATGCAAGAGGTGCTCCAGCCTCCCATTCGGTACATACCACACGTTATAGCTCCCACGACGAAGCCCTGGGCTGCCACACGCATGTGAATCAGGTGAAGTGACATTTTCATGTCACCTCTGTGCTTCAGTCTGTACAGCCCATAGCCAACCACCATGGCAAAGCCAGCCATCCCTACAAGGCAAGGAAAGCATCCAAGTCATGGAGACACGTGAAGTGGCCCACATGATCAAAATATTCTAGGAATAATCACATTTTAATTTAATCACTCTGTTTCTGCATAGATGGGAAGTACTGGCCCGTATGCTCTTTTCATAGTGCATGCTGTTTTCACAATGAGTGCCATCTCATTCAGTGCCCTGGTCAGTGCAGAGAAGAGTCAGATATTTCCATGACTGTAAAAAAGCCACAGCAGTAGCTTAAGCTGTCGGAGTTTCTTGGATATTTTTCAGAAAGAAAAAGCACTGCTTGCACCTTCCTTCCCACACGGAAGCTCAGACCCTCAGACCCAAGAACACTGCTTGGTTGCAGCTCAGACCCTCAACGTTTCAGTGCACTCTGACGTGCCCACCGTCCTGATGAGGTTGCTATTTTGGGTGCTGTCACATTTGGCCGCTTCTCACTGGGACAGAAGAAGCCACATGTTAGTTGTCCCGAGCTGTGGGAAGAGGGATTCAGTGAGGTCTCTTTCACAGGGCTAGAGTCCACATTTAGTCCTTCAACAGACCAAACAGCCCCAGCTGTGCCAGCTCCAACCTGTGTACAATGATGCTCTCAGAATAAAGACCAGCAATGCACAGAATTTCCCCAATTCCATCCATTTAATTCCATATTTAGAACGATAATTTATATAATTCAAAGGAGGCTGCCAAGGTTTAAGTGCTGTATGTATTTTACCACCAGGAGCCCAGACTGCTCGGCTCCCTGAACAGGAATATTACCAGTGTATGATCCATGTGCTATAGAAATATAGAGACACAGAATGGTTTCAGTTGGAAGGGACCTTGAAGATCATCCAGTTTCAACCCCATAAACACAGGCAGGGACACCTTGCACTGGATCAGGTAGCTCAAAGCCTCATCCAACCTGGCCTTGAAACCTCCAGGGATAGGGCATCCATAGGCAACCTGTGCCACTGCTTTACCCCTCCCACAGGAAAAAAGTTCCTCTCAGTATCTAATCTAAATCTCCCCTCTTTCATCTTAAAGCCATTACCCCTCATCCTGTCCCTGCACTCCCTGATAAAAAGTCCCACCCCAGCTTTCCTGTAGGCCCTCTTTAAGTACTGGAAGGCTGCTATAAGGTCCTCCTGGAGCCTTCTCTTCTCCAGACTAAATAAGTCCAGGTCTCTCAGCCTGTCCTCATACAGGAGGTGCTCCAGCCCTCTGATCATCTTCATGGTCCTCCTCTGGACTTAGTCTAACAGCTCCACGTCCTTACTGTGCTGAGGACCCCAGAGCTGGATGCAGGGCTCCAGGTGTGGTCTCATGTGAGCAGAATAGAGGGGGAGAATCTCCCCTTTTCACTCTGCTGGTCACACTTCTTTTGATGCAGCCCGGGATACAGCTGGCTTTCTGGGCTGCAAGCACATGTTGCTGGCCGTAGCTTCATTAAACACCAGTTTAGAAGTTTGGAGCCTTCAAACTAGCTCTGATGCAGGGTGAAGTGAAGTTGTGCTAATCGGCTTCAGAGAATCTGAATTCGCAGAGTTTGCAGTACACCCTAGTGAGCTGGAGAGCAAAGTCCTGTGACCAGAGAAACCTGTGACGCTGTTTGTTGGCAGTGGCTTGGAACAGTTCACCCCAAGCGACCCAACTGCTTTCCATTTAAAGTGGCTGGAAACAAAAGGTGTCTCATGTCAGAGGCAGCTCCTGATCAGAGGACAGTTCTCAGTATGAACACCACTGATCCTTTCTTCCCTCAGAGGATTTTTGGGGCTGCGAGCAGAGAGGCTGAGGACTTTAACAACCTCCTCAAGCCAGGGTACCATAAAACCTACTAAGAAAATGCACTTGAAACTCAGGGATGACAGCCAAGAAGAGTGAAAGGTTGTGCAGGCAGGACTGTGTTTCAAACATTTTTGCTTTGTATTTTGTTAGCTTTACAGTCCTTTTGTGGTGCTCACATAGTTCCCAGTAACCACACTCTGGAACAGTTGCAGAACACACATCTCACCACCTAAACAGGTCACCTCAACATGTTTTTTAAGCTCAACTGAATGGTTCTTCAGTATCTGCTGATTTGGGTTTTCACTTGCAATTGCAGTTTCAGAGTTTTCTATTTAAGCTAACACGCCTCATTAATTCCCCTGTTCCTTGCAGAACAAATACCATTCCAGGCAGAGAGAGTACTGCTATCACCACAAGGACAGCCTACACGAGGAAGTAATTTCAAAGTAGTTTCCTGTTCAGAGGAAAACAGGTGAGCAGTGACCGTGTTTACCATGTTGACTGCCACAGAGAGAAAAAGCTGCGTAACCCGATTCCTTCAGCTTTATGCTTACCAATAGGTACAAACGGCGTCTCTTTAAATTTTCTTAACAGCTTCGATGTCTGGCTGGTGTCTGTCTCATACTCGGGGAAAACAGGTTCCTGACCTTGTGACATGGTGGCTGCAAAGACAAAAAGTTTCTCTTGAGGTTTTAGAAACGTCAGGTTAAGAAAACTTTTAGAAAGAAACTTTAGAAAGAAAGAACTTTAGAAAGGAAATCCTTTGCATATTCCACTAGTCATGAAGGTCCGTGCAGCGAGGTACCAGGACCAGATCCAGATTGAAGCTGGCAGGCTGCAAACAGATGACGTAGTTCAAGTAGTCTTGGAAAGCAAAATCACAGCATACTAGAAAAGTAAGGACACGAAAATAAAAGAAGTAGCAAAACAACAAATTCCTGCCGTTCCTTTTAACACCATTACAGATCCCAGCAGTTCCACACATACTGACTGGCAGTGAGAGCCACTGAAAGCTTTGTTCACCGCCTGCATTTTCTTGTAGGACTCCCATCCTCCACCACAGTGCTTTGCTGTCACAGGCTACTCCTTAATAGCAGCTCTGACCTCAGAAAAGTTCATTCCTCCCCTTTCACTCCCTGCCAAGAACAGCAACTGAAGCTCGCTGGGTGGGAAGCGTGAGCTGCGGTGGAAAGTCAGCCCTACCTGTCAGCTCATCAGTCACTCCTACGGCTTATTCCTGCCTCATCCACCACTGCAACAGAGTTTCAACCTCCTGCTAAAGAGCAGAGTGTAAAGCGGCAGCTGCTGAAGAGCCAGAGCGAGGCCTGAGGCCCTTGACAGGCACAGACTCCTGTGGGGACACATCAGGAAGGTGGGCAGAATTTCCATTGCAACTCAGATGATTTCTCACCTGCCTCCAATGAAAAAAAAACCCAAACAAACCAGGAAGGGCTCTGCTCACTGAGCCTTTATGATCCAAAACCTGACAGCTTGATGTGCTGTCCCCCATCACAGATCCACCAAGACCTGTTCCTTCCTCAGTGCCCAACATATCCATTGCTCTTCACTCTTTCTGCCAGCACAATGAGCTCAGCAACGTCAAAGGTCTCTGCCAGAATAATCTACCAGCATTGTTCCAGTTTTGCCATCAATACACTCAGCTCGGCCTCATGTGCAAGTACTCCAAGCTCTTGAAATAAGCCAACAGGAATTTAATTTAAGCACAGGCTAATAAACCCACCCAAAAGACACATTTCAAAATGAGGCTGTTCCTTGGTTACACAGTGTTTTGTGCGTGTCTGTTTCAGGATGATGGGTTTTGAAACTAAACACGCAAATCATTTCCTCTGCATGCCAAAGGATTTGGTCTCTCTGCACTTGCTACAATACCCTTAAATGCTAAATGTTAATTTATATTTTAGCCTGACTCATTTGGAGGAGGAAAAACCAGAGCACCTCGTCACTCAGAAGAGGTGGAGACAACTAGAGGTGAGATTTGCACAAGAGGATAACGAGAAGTGAATGGATTTTTCCGGTACAAGAGGTTTCCCCGACCTTGATCTCATGCAGAGGTCAAGGTGAACACAGGGCAGAGGAAGCCAGGCAAAATACATCCTGATGCACAGACAACCGCAGCAGTGAGGTGTGGGGCACAGGTGCGGCCACCCACAAGGGACAGTTTGGACTGTGAAGTGATTGGTGTCAGCACTGCTCCTGGCATGGGGCAACCCTGGACACTGCCAGGCCTTCCCCCTACTCTAGGGGTACTCAACTGGGGCCCCTATCATAGAATCGTTTGGGTTTGAAGAGACTTTAAAGATCATCCAGTTCCCATGGCCCACAACACCAGGCTGCTCAAAGCCCCATCCAGCCTGGCCTTGAACATTTCCAGGGAGGGAGCATCCACAGCTTCCCTGGGCAACCTGTTCCACCACCTCATCAACCTCATCATGAAAAATTTCTTCCTAATGTCTAATCTCAGTCTTACCCTTTACAGTGTAAAGCCATTCTCCTATTACTACATGCCCTTGAAAAAAGTCCTTCCCCAGCTTTCTTGTAGCCCCTTTCAGTACTATAAGGTCTCCCCAGAACCTTCTTTTCTCCAGGCTGAACAATACCAACTCTCTCAGCCTGTCCTTATAGCAAAGGTGCCCCAGCCCTCTGATCACCTTCGTAGCAGTCTCTGGATCCGTTCCAACTGTTCCATCTCCTTATGTTGGGGATTCCAGAACTGGACACAGGGCTCCAGGTGGGTTCTCACCACAGCAGAGGGGCAGAATCCCCTTCCTTGCCCTGCTGGCCGAATTTCTTTTGCTGCAGCCATATCCTATACGGTCGGGCTACGAGCACTCACTGCCGGCTCATGTCGAGCTTCTTATCCATGACCACCTTCAAGTCTCTCTTCGCAAGGCTCCCCTCAACCACATCATCCCTCGCCCTGTCCCTTCCCCGGGGGTCCCCGAATGCGACCGCAGCCCCATACGAAGCCTCTGCCCCCATGCAGGCCCAGGCGCCTCCGCTCTCACACGGCGTCTGCTCCCAGATCCGCCCCAGGCGCCTTCTGCCTCCGGCACTTCCTCCCTCGGTGTCTTTCCTCACCCCAGCTCTCGCCTCGGATCCCGGATCCCCCCTAGCTCTCGCCCGGATCCCCACGATCGCGGCCCTTACCACGCTCTGACCTCCGCCACTTCGCTCTGCGCTCCCGATACCGGCCGGCGTCTGAGCCGCGTGGCCCCGCCCCCGCATTTTATAAATCCGTTGAGCCCCGCCCCTGTCCTATTGGTCAAGTTGCCCTGTCCCCGCTTCTTATTGGCGGTTGTCTCGCCCCGCCCCTTACTGGTGGGTTTAGCCCCGCCCACTCCTCCCATGGCGCCCTCCAGCCGAGCCGCTTTCTCGGTCGGGAACTACAGCTCCCAGAGTGCCGCGCGGCAGCCCGAGAGCCGCCAGCCAATTCAGAGCCTGGACTTGAGGAGGGCGGGGCAGGCCGTGACGTCACGGCTGGGGGTGCGCTCCGCATTGCGGCGGACGTGGAGTCACGAGGGTGGGGGGGACAGGACTGGCTCGCCGCGAGGGGGCGCTGCTGGGAGGGACGGGGGGGGGGGGGGCCCTGTGTTTCATGTGTGTCCGTGTCTGCAGACCCTGACCATCCCTGTGCATCCCTACCCATTCCTGACCGTGTTCATCCCTGCCTGCAGCCCCTGCCCATCCCTGCCTATCCCTGCCCATCCCTGCGTGTCCATGCCCACAGGTTCTGCCTATCCCTACCCATCTCTGCATCGCTACCCATCCCTGCCCATGGTGAGTACTCTCACCTGCAGTACTGCTTTCAGTTCTAGAGTCCTCAACACAGGAAGGACATGGATCTCTTGGAACCAATCCAGAGGAGGCCACGAAGATGACTAGAGAGCTGGAGCACCTCCCATACGAGGACAGGCTGAGAGACTTGGGGATGTTCAGCCTGGAGAAGAGAAAGCTTCCGGGGAGACCTTACAGTAGCCTTCCAGTACTGAAAGGGGCTACAGGAAGGCTGGGGAGGGGCTCTTTATCAGGGAGTGCAGGGATCATAGAATCATAAAATAGTTTGGGTTGGAAGGGACCTCAAACATCATCTAGTTCCAACCCCCCTGCCATGGGCAGGGACATCCCACTGGATCAGGCTGCCCAATGCCCTATCCAACCTGGCCTTGAACACCTCCAGGGATGGGGCAGCCACAGCTTCCCTGGACAACCTGTTCCAGTGCCTCACCACTCTCATGGTGAAGAAATTCTTCCTAATGTCCAGTCTAAATCTGCCCCTCTCCAGTTTATACCCATTCCTCCTCATCCTATCACCACAAGCCTTTATGAATAGCCCCTTTCCAGCTTTCCTGTAGGCCCCCTTCTGGGGACAACATAAGATGTCCTCTGGGCCTTCTCTTCTCCAGGCTGAACAAGCCCGACTGTCTCAGCCTGTCCTTGTAGGGAAGGTGCTCCAACTCTCCGATCATCTTTGTAGGGATGGGAAGACAGGTAATGGTTTTAAGCTGAAAGAGGATAGATGTAGATTCGGTGTTAAGAACAAATGTTTTCCCGTGAGTGGAGTAAGGCACTGGCACAGGTTGCCCAGAGAGGTCATAGATGCCCCATCCCTGGAGGTGTTCAAGGCAGGTTGGATGGGGTTTTGAGCAACCTGATCCCATGGAAGGTGTCCCTGTCTCTCAATTCCACTGTCCATGTCATGTGCAGACTCATCCAGTGGGAGGTGTCCCTGCCCATGGCAGGGGGTTTGGAACTAGATTATCTTTAAGGTCCCTTCCAACTCAAATGATTCTATGATTCTGTGATTCTCTGTCTGCAGTGCTCTGATAGGCGTTTGTGACTCCCCATCTCTGAGTAAAGCGGGAAGCACAGCTGCTGCTCCCACGGGGCCACTCTGCTGCTAAGATATTGCGGTTTTGGCATCATAAAAGAAAGTGGCCCAGATAACCATTTTTTAGTACCACTGTACCTCTCTAATTGTGCTTCCCATTATCAGTAATCTGGTTACTTTAATTGCCAAAGCCATTAGGGCTCTGCAGAGTCTGAAAGGAAAAAAAAAATCTATGCAATTACTGGCTCCCAAATTGAGTTAAAATCTTGTAATAAATTACAGTGAAGGCCACTTTCTGCAGTGACTCTGAGAGGCACATTTAATTCCCTGCAGCTCTGCACCGTGTCTGCTTCAGGGAAGAAACTCGATTAAAACCAAAAACTTACTTCATTTTAATTGCTGGGCTAATGAAATTGCTGTCACCTGTAACATCCCCGTGTACGTGTCTGACCCCTTGGCTTTGTGAGTAGCTTCTTATTCTCTCCTAATGTATAAGTTGCCCATACATATATGTGTTTATTATAGGATATCTTTTAAATGCAAACACACACCAGCTGACGGTGGCAAAGATGGAAATGGTTAGAACTGATATATTTCTCTCTGTGGATCCACCTGCCATGGGGCAGATTGGGTGTAGAGCTGTGGCCATTGCCGCTGCTCCATTCTCCCTTTCTCACCAGGGCAGTTTGGGGTTTGTAAAGTGCACCAGAATGGGAACAAGGGGTGGGCTTGGCCCTGTTTGGTGGTGAGATGAGGGAGTTGAGCCAGAGGGTGACTGGTCACCAGTGGTGGTGGTTTAAAACCTAATAAATGATATTATCAGAGACAACTTTGGCAGGTGAGCAAAGGGTCATGCCATGAAGCTGTCCACAGAATGTCCCTGTGGCAGTGCCATACATACTTCTCTGCTGTGGTTGATCTCTGTTTGCACATTCAGCCATGGCAACGTTATTCTGGTACCACTTGCAAGGCATCATCGCTGCCTGCAAAGACGTGTCATTGTCCCCCTGGAGCTGCCAGTGCCAGACAACTGCAGCCACATCCCTGCCAGTAGCTGTTTCTGCTCTTGCAGGGTTGAGCATCCAAGTAGCATGTGGCTTGTTCAGATTTCCTGGAAAAAAATGCAGATTTCTACACTGGGGTCTCAGCCCTGGGAACTTCTCAGCCAGAGATCCAGCAAGTCCAAGCTTGCCTGGGGGAGCTGGGAAGTAGGTAGGGTGGACATCATCTTAATATCCATCTGTTAGGCAACAGCAGATGTTTCCACTAATTAAAGCTTTAAGAAAAAGCCTACAGGAAAGTTGGGGAAGGGCTCTTTAACAGGGAGCGTGGTGATAGATTGAGGGATAATGGTTTAAAGCTGAAAGAGAGGAGATTTAGATTAGATATTAGGAAGAAATTTTTTTCCTGTCAATGTGGTGAAGCACTGGCACAGATTGCCCAGAGAAGTCATGGATGCCCCATCCGTGAAGGTGTTCAAGACCAAGCTGGATGAAGCTTTGAGCCACCTAGTCTCGTGGAATGTGTCCCTGTCCACAGCAGAGCAGTTAGAATTGAGTGATCCTTGAGGTCTGCTCCAACCCAAACCATTCTATGATTCTATGAAAACAACATAACACGAGGGAGCTTGTTGCTGCATCTGTTGTTAGGATGCAGCAAACCTAAAACCAGCAGGGAAGAAGGATTTAGGGACAACCTACTTGTTTGATAGGAAATGGAACAGAGAAAGGGAAGGATCAAGATGGATAGGGGAAAGCATACATGCAAAACTGGAGAGAAGAAAAGCAAAAAGTTCTATTTAAGCAAGTGGCTGGCCTGTGTGCAGGTGAACCTGGTCTTGCACATCCCAGAAAAAAAATACTTCACACTCTTTTGTGGGTGATCTCACTACCCGGATGGAACATGTTGGGTGCACAGGATCCACCAGTGATCTTCACGTTGTGTTGGCATGGGTCCATAGTCCCAGCAGCTCTGGGTGCCCTTAACACAGTGCCTGACTTGAGCTATAAGAGAGCAGATTGTTTTTCTGAAGGAGGAGTGCTGGGTCCCTGTGGCCCCCCGTGGCAGAAGGCACTGTGGTCCTGATCAGTATCTCAAATGGCAAAGCCCAACTCTGGATGCAGGTGCCAGTTATGTTGTGGAGGGATAGGTGCTCAAATGCAGCACAGAGATGCTTCCTCCAGTGCTGTCACCCACTGATTAACACCAGGAAAGGCAAAATAAAACCAGGGAGGTCACACTGAGCTCGTATTTCCTGCCCATGCCCTTTCAAAAGCGAAAGAGGTTCCTAAAAGGCTGAGTCAAGCCTCTGACAGGATGGGAGCTGATGGCAGTGGAGAAGCAACTCCTGTGAGTGCATTTTCTGCTTCTTGGTTGTAAACAAAGCTACACGAGAAACCTGGAAATGTTCTCTTTTCTTCTTGAAAGTCAGCCAGCTTGTAAACACCAGTGCTTTGGCAGGTTTGGGATTAATTTCTGAGCTCAGCCTACATTGCATTTGTTTATCGCCGCTATGAGCTACAGGGTGGGGATGTGAATGTTAGTGCCAGTGTGATATAGAGGGGGAAAGATACGGCAGAGGGAGAAAAAGCATCTTTGTGGGCTGGAAGAGATCCATAAATGGAAACTTTGGGGATGACTTGTCCTGATGTAGGTGCAGAGGGTTTGTGTGTTGAGGAGTCTCACTGGTTGTTGCTGCGATCAGATGGATGGGCAGCTTTGGTTTTCTCTTAAAAGCAGTCATAACTGCGTATAGCTAAGGATGAAGTTTCTCCAAAATACAAAGTAGAAAAGATTAAAAAAAAAGCTCATTCCCAGAAAAATCTTTTTTTTTTCTGGCACTCTCCTGTGGCTGATCTCTACTCTGCGTGGCTGCTCATCTGAAGTGCCTTGCAGCACTCACCAAAGAACTGTGAGACATCAAGAAAATGTTTTTATCCAGCCCAAACCACATTTTATTTTATTTTCAGCCGCCTGGAATTACCTGGAATTTAAGCAACTTCAGACACGAGACAACAACAGGTATGTCCACAGCTTTACCTCTTACAGCTGCACACCCACAGGCATCCTCAGCACCCCACTTCAAGCCTTGGAGGGGCTCCGTTTCCCCTGCATGTTTTTGGGGAGGGAGCCATTCCTAGAAGATGCAGAGCCACCTTGGGGTAGGTCCTCCTCAGGGTGTGTAGCAAAACACATCCAACATCTTCATTGTAGGTCTCTGGGGCAATGGGAGAAACAGGTACTTGAGGAGAGCAAGACAGGACTGGCTGAAGCAAGGAATTATACAACCATGCCTGTTTTGGGATGGCTGGAAAAATGAATCCCGTGAGGGGAATGATGAGCAGCTTTGGCCAAGGCTGAAAACTGCTGTGTTTTAGGGGTGGAGGAGTGTTTGTGCTATTTTTCTCTGTGTCAGCTCTGGTTTTCCCTCAAAGACTGGTATCAGTCTTGGTTTTCAAAACCTACATTAACCTTCATGGTACTGATGCGAGGTGGGTCAGGCATCTCCCACAGCAGGCAATGAGGTCTTTAGTGACAGCTGTTGCCCAGTTTTAGTGGCTTTTGGAAGATGAAATACTTGTAGTGTTCTTGTGTGGGTTTTTTAATCTGAAAATCAGACTCCAAAAGTAGGAAGCTCTCCAAATCAGTCACCATTTCCTGGAATCTGGGCTGCAGCTGTCTAAACACTGACGCCAATCTCCATCCTGGAGACCAGCCGACTGCAAGGACCTCTCCCTCCTTGGTCAGCAGGGTTTCAGCTCATGCCTTATCCCACACAGAGCTGACTCGAGCAACATCCTTCCAGGCAAATCTCTATCTCTGCCTCAAACCTTGATTCAGGAGTTGATTCTGATGCCTGCGTGTCCTTACCTTGGATAAGGCTTTGAGCAACCTGACCTAGTGGCACATGTCCATGCCTGTGGCAGGGGAATTGGAGCTAGATGATCTTTAAGGTCTCTCCCAATCCAAACCATTCTATGTTTCCGTGATTCCGTATTTTCCACTTTCTAATATCTTTTACAAGAATCCATGGCTTTGTGTCCTAGAATTGGCACAGAGAGGGGGCAGTGTCCTATCAAGAGCAGTGAGATATTCAGCATTTCACTTCTGTGAGCAGCTCCAACAGTATAAAGTTGCTGATAGCAGGTTCTGGTTTACCAAAAACTGAGACACCAGTTTCTCAGTAGCAACCCAGGTGAATCTAAATCAGCTCACAGCAAAGTGTGATGCTGGATTTCCCATAATTTAAAGCAGAAATAACCTCAAGTATTTCAGTGGTGTCAGGAGGAAGTAATGAGTTATGTCAGAGGAGATTGTGTGCATTTATTTAAAGTTTAAATGCATTGGAGTAAGGAAAATGGATTTTTTTTTCATTATTTATCTGTGTAGACAGCTGTCGCCATGGTGTAGGCAAAGGCCAAGGAGTGTGGGACACAAAACACTTGGAAAGTGGCATAATTTTAAACCTATGAACTTGAGGAAAATCCTTTGTGGGGCAATGTTTGTCTTTTTTGAGTGTATTGGAAGAACATTTTGATTCCCTTCTCTTGTCTTTTGTTCCTAGGCAGCCACTTGTCCAAGGCAGCTTCAAAGGTGGCAACAACAACTGCTTCCACTCTGCTGGATGCTACCAATTCAAGTGACTACCTGTATGAGTACTTGGATGAAGAGGATTACACGCAGTATGCCCTCTGCACAAAAGAAGACATACTCTCCTTTAGTAGAGTATTCGTGCCATGTTTTTACATTGTGATCTTCCTGGTTGGGTTGGCTGGGAACATCCTCCTGTTTATTGTCCTCATTATGTACATCAAGAAGAAAAAGAAGATGACCGAGTTGTATCTGCTGAACCTGGTGATTTCAGACTTCTTTTTGCTACTAACTCTTCCTTTTTGGGCTCTGTATATTTCTCAGTGGGTAACCTGGGACATATTGTGCCCGGTCTTAAATGCCATGTACACTCTGAATTTTTACAGTGGTGTCTTTTTTGTGAGCTGCATGAGTCTGGACATGTATCTGCAGATTGTTCATGCTTGCACTCCTCACAGCTCCATGTCACAAAAGAAGTCCATCCTCCTCTTATTGGTGGTATGGGTCCTTTCCATACTTCTCTCCATTCCTGATGGCCTCTTCACCAGCACAAGGCAAATCTACAACAAAACCATCATGTGTGTCCATGATTATGGCCAGAAACACGTTGTTTGGAAAATTGTCTTTCGGGTCCTTCAGAACATTCTGGGTTTCCTTTTTCCCTTCCTCTTCATGCTATTCTGCTATTCCCGAATAGCATGTGCCCTCACCACATCTCAGATGCCTGGGTCAAAGAGAGCTTTCTGCTTTGTCTTTGCTCTGGTGGGTGTCTTCTTTGTCCTGTGGTCACCTTACAACATTGCCCTCATCCTTCACTCCCTGCAAGATGTCGGTGTGATCAGGAGCTGTGAAAGCAGTAGGCAATTGGACTATGCCATGCAGATCACGGAGAGTTTGTCCTTTGTCCACTGCTGTCTCAACCCCTTGCTCTATGCATTTGTAAAAAAACGATTCCGATTATATTTATGGAAGATCCCTCGGGCCTTTTTCAGGAGAAGCACTTTCTTTGACATCCAGCCCTCAGAGACAAACCAGTCTTGCAGCAGATACGCAGCTGAGATAGAAATGTTGAGTATCACAAATGCCTGATAAATATGTACATTATTTATGTTACTTATATGTCATCTATGCTGCATTTTACTGGTCCTGGCCTTGTGATGGAGTTGGCGTGAGCTCACGGCACTGCATAACCAGTCATTTCATTATAGCACCAGCATCGAGATGAGGATTTCCCATGCTGGGATTGGAAAAGTACATGTGCATTTGTGTCTGTGGTAACCGGAATTATCATGAAAGGACTGTCCAGGATCTATGCTTGTGGAAGCAGCCCAGGTCCTGTCTGGAGTATGTGAGGCATACTCCAGTGGGTGAAGGAGGAGCTTATCTCAGTGTTATTCCCTTAAAAATGCAAACCAAAACCTGTGCAGAACTTCTCACCCCTAGATCCCAAAGGGGCTTGTGAAGGAGAAGGATCCCATTATCCCTCCAGCTCATGGTGTGGACTGGGGAATGTGTTTACCACGTTCATCCATCAAGCCAGACATGTGTGGCCAGAAGCCCCTCACTGCAGCTGGTTTTGCTTTTTCTAGCTTGTGCCATCTGCCAGGTAGACAGGTTCAACCAGGCTCATTCTTTTGTCAACCAGGAGAGACAACAAGTGGAGCTGGGTAATTTTAAACTGGATTGTCTGACCAGTGGTGTGTTTCTCCATTACAATGAGCTGTGTCACACTTGGGTCTGCTGAGCAGGAAACTCTGTCTTTCCAAGGGATAGATCCCCAATCAGAATTCAATTGGATCATCAACTTATTTGGGACCAGTTTGATCTACAACAATGTTCAAACTAGTAACAACCAATGAGAAACATAAAAAAAAAATGAGCTCAGCAGAACAGTGGTGGAGGTATTTGCTTTCCTGAAGATTGATTTCGACAAGGTAAAAAAGATCCATGGAGATTGTCTTTAACATAAATATTGGCTTTGGAACATCAGAGAGTGAGAGCATGGCCTTGGAAAGAAGAGCATAAATAGCTGTTAGCCAATCCTTATTATCCAGTGTATCTTGAAGGTTCAAGGTTGTTACCTTGCTGAACTTTATTTAAAGGTACTATTCACCCCAATACTCTCGAACCTTGGCTGAGTGTTTTCCAGCCTGGAAACCAATTCAGCAAGGGAGTTGCCTAGAACTGTAGTTTAAGAGAGAATATTCATCACCTGAGTTTTATTGCTAGGCAAAGTTACTGGTAGGACTGAGAGAGATTTTGAGTTGGTTTAGAAAGGTGAATTTGTTTTCACTGCTATTATTCTTCCTGCCAGGATTGCTACAGTGCACATCCAAAATAGTAAGGCTTGGAGCTTTCCCTAAAAACCCCATAAATATCAGAATAAATATTTGTCTGATGCTATGATGTGGCCTTAACTCCATGGGTCAGGTCACTAGGAGGGAACGTGGGACGAGAAAGCAGATGGGAAACAAGAACTAAGATGAAGATTTGTGATCCCATACAGAAGAGGGCTCTTGGGACTGTGCAAAATTTATGATGGGATGCTCAAGGGAAGAGCAAAGCTAGGGGGAATACTGGAGGGCGGCTATCTGTGTGGATTGAAGAGGAACAAGGGTGGGAAAATAAGGAGTGTGATGTAAAAACAGCTGGTTGTGTGTAGGGAATGTGCCCTGCGCCTGGTCCCAGCAGCCTGTGCTCTATCCTTATTAAGGCCTTCTTCTTAACTCTCTTTCCTGTGCGAGGTCCAAGCATCAGCGGCTGGGGCAGAGGCTCTGTAGATCAGGGTGGCAAGATCCAGATGCACAGTGCCGTGTGAGGCATAGGGTACTTGGCGTTGTCCCTGAACCCCATCTGAGGGGTGAGCAGGGCAGCTCAAGAAGCAGAAGGGAAAATGGGTAAAGCTGCCGGGTGTAGTGGTAGGAGCAGGAGGGCCAAGCACCGGGTGTGCTTGCATCAGCACAGGAGAAAGTGCTGTTGTCCATCTGGGTGCTGCTGCTTTGCATCCAGGGGGTGGATTTGGTCATCTGCAGATTTCAGACCCACCTGGTGCAAGGCAAATGCAACTGATTCAAGCCCTCACCACTCATGGAAGAAACAAACTTGCTTTGATTTACCCATGCCTGTGTTAACAGTGCTTGCACTGTTCAATGACGAAGTACTTGTGGGGCACTGTGCATTCAAGAACATCAAAGTGTCGGAAACTTTTCCTTCTCTTGACTTTTGAGACCATATTAGCTCAGCTGTCACCCCTTTCCCTCAATCCTGAGCTCATTTCCAGGAGCATTTTCTGCTTCTACTCTTCCTCTCTTTCTCTTTTTCCAGCCTACAGTTCGTGTCCATAGTCTGATCTTCAAGGTAAAAATCACTGAGTAAAATTCTCTGAACCCTCTTTTTCAGAAACTGTGCTCTGTGCAGCCTAGAAAATGGACTTTGCTTAAGCTGCTGCAGAGCACACGACAAAACCCCTCCACTTTACAGCAAGCCCTAACTTGATTATAATGTACCTTCCACCTTAAAAATCTCTGTCCACTCATCAAGGGAGAAGTACACATTGGAGTGCTCCACAGGGAAAGGCAAACACTTGCTGCCAATAGGGACAGAGGTTGTCAGCTGTGCGTCTGCAGATCAGCCACTGGATGGGAATAAAAAGCACGTTTCTGCCCCAGCTTAGGTTTAGTACAAACTCCTGGAGGGTGCGGAGCTGTCATGGCTCTCTGGATGATTCTCCTCTGTACCTTGATAGCATCACTGCTCGGTGGGCTCTACCTCCTGGGTGCATTTCGGAGACGGAGACCTGATGAGCCCCCTCTGGACAAAGGTATCATCCCCTGGCTGGGTTACGCTCTGGATTTCAGAAAGGACAGTTCAGAGTTTCTAAAAAGAATGCAGAGGAAACATGGGGATATTTTCACGGTGCTGATTGGAGGCTATTACTTCACCTTTGTGATGGACCCTTTCTGCTTTGGAGCCATCGTGAAGGAATCACGATCTAAACTAGACTTTACTACTTTTGCATCTAAACTGGTCCTGCAGGTTTTTGGCTATAAGCCCATCGAAGCCAACGTTAGCATAATTCATGCATCAAGCACGAAGCATCTGATGGGAGATGGGCTCACTATCATGACACAAGCCACCATGGAGAACTTCCAGAAGCTGATGCTTTTCAATCTGAGCTCAGGAGAGAAGAAACGAGTATGGCAAGAAGATAGCCTCTTCCACTACTGCTACAACATTGTCTTCAGAGCTGGGTACCTGGCTTTGTTTGGCACAGAGCCATACCGAGGGGCAGATAGCAAGGAAAAAGCTAATGAGCAAGATCGCATCCACTCCAACCAGTTGTTCTATGAATTTCGGAAGTACGATCGCCTCTTCCCTCGCCTGGCCTATGCTGTGTTGCCTCCTAAGGACAAAATAGAAGCTGAACGGCTGAAGAGGCTGTTCTGGAGCATGCTGTCTGTGAAGAAGAGCTGGCAGAAGGACAATATCAGTGGATGGATAAGTGATCAAGACCAGCTTCTGGCAGAACATGGTGTCCCTGAGTACATGAGGGATCGTTTCATGTTTATGCTCCTCTGGGCATCCCAAGGCAACACAGGCCCAACTGCCTTCTGGCTCCTCTTGTACCTAATGAAACACCCAGAAGCTATGAAGGCTGTGAGGGGCGAGGTAGATGAAGTCTTAAGGGAGAATGGCCAGGAAGCAAAGCCAGGGAGCCCACCGATTAACATCACTAGAGACATGTTAAACCAGACTCCTCTTCTGGACAGTGCTCTGGAGGAAACTCTGAGGCTGGTTGCAGCCCCAATACTCATCAGAGCTGTCCTCCAGGACACCAGCCTTAAGACAAGCAGTGGGACAGAGTACACTCTCCGCAAAGGAGACAGAGTGGCTCTGTTCCCATACATCTCTGTGCAGATGAACCCAGAAATTCACCCCGAGCCTCATGAATTTAAGTATGACCGCTTTGTAAACCCAGATGGCACCAAAAAAGATTTCTACAAGAATGGGAAGAGGCTGAAATACTTCAACATGCCTTGGGGGGCAGGAGTATCTATCTGTCCCGGGAGGTTCTTTGCTGCTGCTGAAATTAAACTGTTTGTGTTCATGATGCTGAGTCATTATGATCTGGAGCTGGTCAACGAAGAAGAGGAGATTCCAGTGATAGACATCAGCCGCTGGGGATTTGGGACAATGCAGCCTGTTCGCGATATTCGGTTCAGATACCGACTACGCTTTTAGTTTGGGAAGTCCTTGTTGCATTGTTTGTTCTTGTGGTATCTGTGAAATAAATTGCATGATGCCAAGGTTATCAGATCCATGTGGTGCCAACACTGATAGGATCTTGTTTGCTTAATGGTTATCATGGCTTTTCTCTTTATCTCCTTCACGTGTATCGCTGCTCTGTGTCTCCAGTTAGTGTGATGTTGGGTTATGCTGATGGATACACTCGACCCCTAGCTGTACTTTGGTTCAGGTTGACTAAGAAGCAACAGGTCTTATGCTCTGTGGTGAACCTGTGAACTGGAAAGCTCCTGTCTCATGTACAAGAGATTGAAAGTGGCTTGGAAAGATGTTTCAGAAGATGGTTTTGAAATGCAAAGATAAACAAAATACAGAATAAGATACCAGAGCTAAAATGAAGACACCTGTCTTATCCGTACTGTCTATTAGCAGGCAACTATTTATCTCTATAAATACTACCATCAGGATGAGCTCAATATGAGCTCTTCCTCCACTGCAGCTGCTCTGCACGCCAGGCAACTCTCCCCTTGAGCAGGGATGCCTCTCAAGGTTTGAGATTCCTTACATGAGACTAGGAGGTTCTTGCCCAAAGGGGACAGATCCCTTACTCACAACCAGTCCTCAGTAAGTGGCAACCTGCTGAATTGATACTGATGAAACATTACGAATCCAGGTAGCTACTCAGTATTAATAAGTATTAATAAACTTGGTATTGATAATTCCATTAGACATAAACCATTGTCCATGTCTGATGCTAAAATTGAACCTAGTTGCACCTGGGCTCTATAAGGAGTTTAGAAAGCAAGAGGGTCTTGGACTCAACAGAAGGGTTTTCTTTACTCTTTGCATCTTCGATCTCTATGTGAATCATTCTAACAGTCTGCATGTGTTTCTTCCTTGCAGTAATTAATAAGGTGAAACTTGCAGTAATTAATTAAGTAATTAATCAAACTTATTGAACCTTGGTAACCCCCTGTTAAACTTTGTTAAATTCCATTCAGTTCATTGAACTCTGTCAAATTATTATTTTACCTCAATAAAACATATTGTTGTTTCTCTCTTTTCCACTCTTCCATAATAGTTATATGACAAAAGCTCATTTGCACATCAACAAAGAAGCAGAGACAAGCAGTGCCCTGCGAGGCTACTCCTAGCCCCATCGTGGGAGCCATCAGCTGATCAAAAGCCCATGTGCACAAACCCAGAGGAGCACAGGGGTATACTGTCAGGTGGGAACACAAATTCAGGACTTCCAAGGAATGAGTAGTTTGTTTAAGTCCCTCCCAGGACTGTCCCAGTGGAGCCATCAGCTCCACAGTTGCAGGATGAGACCCATTGTGATGTGGCTTTGGGAGCAGCTCTTCAAATCACCATCTGGACTAAGGGGGATTGCTGTCGATGAGGGGTTTATCTTATTACATGTAGAGGAAGAGCATTTTGGGATTGCACAGATTTGTGGTGGGATGTTTAGAGGCGGAGCAAAAGGTGGGAAAAAGGAAGAATTAAGGTGATTTGGGGAGGAAAATAGATGAGTGAGGGGATAAAAAGGGCTGGTTGTGTATAAATAGGTGATTGGTCCATGCACTTGTCTGGTCACACCCTGCACCAGACCAGCACAGTCTGTCCTAGTATCTTATTACATTCCTTTCCTTAGATTCCAGACCATGAGTTGGAGGGCCTGTATATCATAGAATGATAGAATCATAGAATAGTTAGGGTTGGAAGGGACCTTAAAGATCATTTAGTTCCAACCCCTCTGCCATGGCCAGGGACATCCCACTAGATCAGGCTGCCAAAGGCCCCATCCAACACCTCCTTGGTGGCCTTGAACACCTCCAAGGATGGGGCAGCCACAACTTCCCTAGGCAACCTGTTCCAGTGGTCTCATCACTCTCATTGTGAAGAAATTCCTCCTTACATCAAGCCTAAATCTGCCCTTCTCCAGTTTATACCCATGTTATGTGTGGTGCTGGCAGCTGGCATGAGAGTGTGAAAGGGTGTGCATGCAAAGATCAGGCCAAGTGAACTGGCAGATAGGTGAAAAAGTCTGGAAGCCTAGGGGTGAGCCCACCTGCATGCCAGCATTGGGGCTGCATGGTTTTGTTATCAGCCTCTTACCAATAAATTTGTTTTCAAGCATCATTGTCAGGATGGCATCTGCTCGTAGTAAAACCCTTGAGAGGTCAAAGAACAACAAATGTCCTCTCCAGAGACATAAGAATTTCGTTGGGGTTTTCAAATTGTCTTGTCTATAGTCCCCTTTTGCACCTGATGAGGTGCCCAAAGGGAGTAGAGTTGCGATGTACCGAGCAAGAATGTACCAACAGCTCCTTTCCATGTCACGTTTTAGAAAAGGACAGATCTTGCCAATCTCATTTACCACATCAGTGGGAGGAGAAGAAAGCTGCAATCATCACTAATAACCCACAGTACCATTTTTATTTATCTGTGAGCTGGAAATACATGTGTTAACCTCCCTTTCCAGGACTGCAGGAGGTTATTCAAGGCCAGCTTGGATGGGGCTTTGAGCAACCTGACTGAGTGGAAGGTGCCCCGCCCATGGCCGGAGAGTTGGAACTGGATGGACTTTAAGGTCCCTTCCAGCTCAAGTCATGCTATGATTCTGTGATTCTATGACTCAAGCCCTGTGTCTTGTGAACAGTTTCTGGGGATGAAAAAGGCTCTGTGTGTATCTGGATTCATCCCACTAACTGCAACAGCCGAGGTGTGGGTAAGTACAGCTGAGCTGGGATCCCCTGCAACACCCAACCAGCTCCCTGCTTTAACTGAAAACATTGCACAAACCCAGAAATTTTTGACTCTGCCTGCTGGATGGGGACAAATCTTCCCTCCTGTGAGGGAACAGCTGTCAGAGTGCAGTGTGTGAGCCTTGGGGCGGGGGAACTCCTAGCGTCTTGATGATCCTCCATCCTCTCCTCGAGCCCCATGGGCCAATGGTGTTCCCAGAAGATGCTTATTGCAAAGTCATGCCCCCATCCTCCCCTCAAAATTTAGACTCCATCCTCAGCAAAGGCCCAAGAAGGCTATAAGGAATGGGATGGGTGATGGGAAGGGGCTAGAAACCCAAACTGGGGCGTGAGAAAACAACCTCAGTCCATTATGGGCTGCGGCCACTCTGACCTTACAAGCTCCCAAACATCTCTGTTTTATCCACTGGATCCAAGGCAGGATAAAACTTTGCTCTACAAGCTCTGATTTGTTTTTTTGCCCTTCAATAATTAGGGTTCTGACAACACATCAGTTCTTACAGAAGTCAGACCACAGCCTTACCTGTGCAGAGGACAGTGGACTGATTTTAATGCTGACGCTAACCTTGGACTTTGGAGATTATGTATGACCAAGGAATGAAACACAAACATTTTCACATGTGTCCAGACATCAAGGCCAGGTTCTGCTTTGTTCTGCGAAGGACAGGGTTATGTTGTAACTGCATGTTGAGGACAAACTATCCCGTATTGCCAGACTGGACATTAGCCCAGACCTTATGGGGGTGGAAATTCAGGCAGAAACTGTCAAGCAGCTGTGGCAGAGCCAAGGAAAACAAAACCTACCTGTAAATACACAAGGCTTGACTGTGACAATTAATATCCCTGTTAACAAATCTAGTACGTTTTCATTACTTCAATATTCCCTCTGCAGCACTCACCTCTTTTTGGTGCTGGGTTTTTTTTTTTTGTCACCCATGTGTTCTTTTCTTTGCTGTGCTACCAAGAATGAAGCTGGACCTTTTCTGACGTTCTGACCAATGGTCTGATCTTTACAAGCTCCAAACCCTGCCTAGGAATGCCTTGGGATAGCTGGGAAGGTCAGAGCCATAGTGACATTAGACTAGACGTAAGGAGGAAATTCTTCACAATGAAGGTGTTGAGGCACTGGTACAGGTTGCCCAGGCAAGTTATGGCTGCCCCATCCCTGGAGGTGTTCAAGGCCAGGTTGGATGGGACCTTAAGCAGCCTGATCTAGTGTAACATGGCCCTGCCCATGGCAGGGGGATTGGAATTAGATGATCTTTAAGATCCCTTCCAACTCAAATGATTCTATGGTTCTGTGACATCCTGGCCAAGTGATATTCTCACTCCAAGGCTCTAGCAAGAGGACTTTTTGCGTGGATGGTTTGCATGAATGTTGTTTGTCACTAATGCACTGTGTATTTGTGGTTATCATTTGTAGGGACTCCAGGTCAGAGTTGAGGGGTGCAGGACGGGTGCTGCAATATCATGGACTGGGCTTGGGAAAGGGATATAAAAATAATGACAATGGCAATGATTCAGCAGAAAAATCTGGCTTTACTTCCTCATCAGAATGGTTTATTTATCCAAACAGTATTGGGTCTATAAAAGACTTCAGACATGCTCGAATGCGTGCAGTTGTGAGAAGCAAAAAAACCCACTTTGTTTGAGTCATATACAGAAGAACGTGAAAGCTCCAAATGAGTTAATCTGCTATAAAGTTTTATGCTTAGATGGGTTGCCCCCTGGCACTAAGCTTTCCATCCCAAAGTGTACCAGCAAGAGTAAAGCCTGTGCAACAGAAATCTTACTGGGTGTGCAGTGGCCTATGGAGGGTCAGCTTGGGCGCCACAGAGAAAGCTAACTTCTCAAATCTAAGCAAGCTGTGGCCTCTTGCAGGAGCAGGGTGAGGAAGACGTACAATTAACCAGTTACTGGAAAGCCCCATTGTTGCTGTCCTCCTTGTATACACCTTGTGCTACAGGGTCAAGCTTCAAGGCTGCTTTCATGGAGACTGGCTCTTCTGTTTCTTGTGACTTGGGCAGGAAGGAGTTTCCTCACAGAGTGTGAAAAGCCCTGCTTAAAATCTCCACTGTCTCACAAGTAACACCTACTTCCTCCTTCCTCAGCCTCTTGTTGCTCCAGAGCTAGGAGACCTCTCCTCGGTCCCCGTGTTTAATCTCAGGTCAAGCCCTGTGGGAATGGTGGAGAACTTGGCCAGGGAAGTGACATGTTGTTTGTGGCTGCTGGTGGATGCTAGCACAGTCCCACCACTCCGGCTCTGTCTGGCACTTGGCAGAGACATGGGATCACAGGACAAATCAGGCTGAGAGGGAGCTCAGGAGATGTCTAGACCAAGCTTCTGCTCAAAGCAAAGTCAGCAGTTGGCTCAGGCCCTGTTGCTCATGCCTTTATCTAGTTGTTCCAAAGCCTGAAGGTACATTGCTGTTTAACACCAGACAAAAAACCTGCTCACTCTTCCTTATTTTCCCATCGTAACTGGTCATTGAATTCTGTTGGATTGCAGGTGGGTGGAAAACCCACCAGTCACTCAGACATTGCTGTGGAGGTCACTGTGGGATGAGCAGTGTGGTAACATCCTAAAACGTGTCTGGTTATCATGTCCTGGGGCCAGGGGCAGAAGTTAGTGCCAACATTTGCACACATGGAGACTTTCTGATCTAAAGGAAGGATATACAAAGCTGCTTGGGGCAGGTAGCGAGTCCCATTTAGAAATGGCTATGGAAATCACTCCTGGTTATTCCAGGAAGCGTGCAGCCACGTGACACATGTACTGTCAAGTTACTGTTACTCAGCTGAGCCATGTTAGGTCTATATTTTTGTTCTTACCTTTTGGTAATGCATGTAAAATGGATTACTTTGCTCAGTTATGCTAAACAGCATCCATGGAGAGCAGTTAACCCAACTCAGCTGATGCACAACAACTTGGCAGGACTCTTTGGTACCAAACACTAAGTGCAAACAGGGAGAGGGAGACAATTCACATCTAATGAGACATCCACGTCACTGTGCAATCATGAGGCCATACTTGGAGCACAAGAGGCCTCTCTTCTTTTCCCGTTCGGTGAGGAAATTCCTCAGTTTGGTGGTAGGGAAGGTAACCAGTGCCTGCTGTCTGTTGTCCAAACCTGTCTCCTGCAGCCATGGGCTCTGGAGGCACTCTGAAGCTGATGGCCTTCCCCTAGGACAGACAAAGGTGAGAAGGTCAGTTGAGGATCCATGCTAGGTGAGGAGGCTCCTTGCAAATGGAGAGAAAGAAGGGACAGTAGCCGGATCAGCACCAGCTGTCCAGTTGGGAGAGCAGACACTGACTCACCAGGGATTTGCACACAGTGTGCTCTGGAGAAATGATACCGCTCCCCCGGAGAGACCTGCGTAGCACCGCGTGAGCTTCACTTTACCCTTCCTGGTTGTTCTTAGAAACTCACAGGGTACGTCAGAGCTGACAGGGTAGTTGGCGCTCAACCTGCCCCAAAAGAATAGAACTGGTTGGCATGGAAGGTATTGCTCAAGATGCTCCTTCTCCCAGGAATTCCCACCCAGCAGCGAGAGAAGGGTCGTGATGATACAGAGGAAGGACATGGATCTGTTAGAGCAAGTCCAGAGGGGTAGTTACAAAGATGGCCAGAGCGCTGGAACACCTCTGTTATGAGCACAGGCTGGGAGAGTTGGGGTTGTTCAGCCTAGAGAAGAGAAGGCTCCAGGAAGACCTTACAGCAGCCTGCCAGTACTTTAAAGGGCTACAGAAAAGCTGGGGAGGCGCTCTTTATCAGGGAGTACAGGGACAGGATGACGGGTAACAGTTTTAAGCTGAAAGAGGGGAGATATAGGTGAGATATTAGGAAGAAATGTTTTCCTGTGAGTGTGTTGAGACAGTAGCCCGGGTTTCCCAGAGAAGTTGTGGATGCCCCATCCCTGGAGGTGTTCAAGGCCAGGTTGGATGAGGCTTTGAGCAACATAATCTAGCAGAAAGTGTTCTTGCCCATGTCAAAGGAGGTGGAAGTAGATTATTTTTAAGGTCCTTTCCAACCCAAACTATCCTATGATTCTGTGATTTCAAAGGCCACTGTTCTCCAGTAGGTTTCATGACTTTGGCTGCTTTTCCACTTGGTGTCTTTTGAATTTTCTTGTTAAAGATGGGGCTTTTCAGATGAAGCTGAGTAAGTAACATCAGCAGCTGTTGTGATGTAAAACAGCCTCTGTACTCTACTTGGAGACTTCCCTGGGACTGGATATCCTTGAGTGGTGTAGCCAGCTCCATACCCTCCATCATACAGTCTTCTGCAGCACTCCAAGGAAAGGCGGCACAACCAAGGTTAACTCTCATGACCATGAAACTGTATTTCTAAAGCTGCTCATAGAGCAGGGCAAGACAGACTGACTTACATGATGAAGGCTGTGATTCCGATGGACCAGATATCAGTCTGCGGGAGGGCTCCTTGCTCTGTCAGCAGTTCTGGAGCTGGAAAAGCAATCAGATGTGACCCAAGTTCCCCTCCAACACAGAGACCAGCACAAAAACAGTAGGTACTTCTATGCTTTGCTACCTTCCCAAGAATGAAGAAGAAAAAGCTTCTAGTACAGGGAGCTGATTGAGGTAAGAAAACCTCATGGGTGATGAGTGCAATGAAACCTTGAGGACATCAGGCCAAATTGCAGTAATACTATACCCCTGAGCTCCGGACACATGGATGCCAGCCAGCGTGGTGTTGGCCATGACCTCTGTCTCTCTCCTCTGCGGTCTGCAAGTGGGATGGCTGTCACCACTAACAGCTCCCATAAACTCACGCTGTTACTGGAGGGCGGCACCTCGGAAACTTTGCTTGCTGAAGCCAACTGCAGCCTTGACCAACGGCTCTATCTCTCTTTCTGTTTACCACAGATTGCATGCAAGGCCAATGTTGCTGTGACTGAACTCTGTACTCACCCATGGTTTCAACATAATCTGTGCACTTGTCCATGGTAATAATTTTGTCTTGTGTGTAGAACTGTGCATTGCCGAAATCCAGGAGTTTCAGCAGGTTGGGCTCAGTGATGATCATATTTTCAGATCTGACATCCAAGTGCAGGATGCTGTGTGCGTGGAGATACTCAATGGCACTGAGGATCTGCCACAGGTAATCTCGGACCTCCACTTCTGAGTACGACGTCCTGGTAGAAGAAAGGGGATAGAAACCAGAGCTGTCCTATCTGCATGCCCAATGGCACCATTCTGTACCCACTGTTGTCCTCCCCCGCAAATCTAATCCTATGCAGCCCTTGAAAGATGGACTTTCAGGGAGAAACAACTCTACTCATTTAGCAAATCTGTTATATATGGAGAAGCTGGTCCAGACTGAGTCAGGTTTGCAGATGCAAGAGGTTTAGAAGGTTGTAGATCTGCGGGTCAGAGAAAGAAGTGGTTGTGCAAAAATCAAAATGCAGGTTTGATGCCTACCATTCCTCCTCCTTCAATCAGAGGATTTCTGCAGATCCGTTTTCTGCCCCTTTGAGAAAAAACGTGGAGGAGAAATGAGGCTTCCTGAACCACAATAATCTCCTTGTTATGGGAGAGAGGGTTTCATATCAGCTGCTCCAAACTGCTTTCAACATCTCAACTGAGAGGCCCTGAATTGTCCCCTACCCCAACCTTACAGGAAACTTAGGTATTTTTTTATGTTACAAGAAGTGGCAGAACAAATGCATAACAAATCCCATATGCAATAACAGCACATTGGAATAGGTAGAGAGAGATGATCCAGTTTGTCAGGTGAAAGCAATGGGTGTTTTGGTCCCTTACTGGAAAACCCTTCCGTCCACCTGTAATTACCGTAGTGCCAAAGAGTGGAGTAGCTCTGGTCCCACACACATCTCCTGGATCAACACTAAGTGCCGTGGGCTGACATAGGCTCCCTTCAGCTGAGCTATGTTTGTGTGATGAAGCTTCCTCAGGACTTGGTACTCGAGGAGCACAGTCTGCTTGTCCTCTTGCCAGTAAGGGATAATTTTAGCAGCTAAAGTCTTGCCGCTTACTTTTTCCCTGCACTGTCGGACAATGCTGAAACGCCCTCTGGAACAAAGGAACACAAAGGCAAGTTAAGCTTCTCTGCTACTCCTGGAAAATCCAGGAGCTTCTGTTCTTTACAACTGTCAGGATCCCATGCTGTGTTTTTCATCCATGCCCAGTTTTGAGTTATTGCATCTATTGTCACTTGTGGCACATCCTTCTGTGTCTCTAGGTTGTACAGTCATTTCAGGTTCCAGGAGTGAGAGCTTAACTCCTTTGGAGAGAGAAGGTGGCTTATTGTGTCTCGAGCAAGAGAACTACACCCTGCAGGCACCTGCGTGCTTCTGTGGGCAACACAAGTTGGTGCCTATCTCTGAGGCAGTAAAAGTTTAATCCCAACCCCATGTCAGAAACTGGTAGCTGCAAAAGTTGATGCAGCAAGAAGAGCTTTTGTTAGCCCTGGGCTTATTCCACAATGTACTAAGGGGCTGTCCTGGTACAAGGCAGCCTCTTTTACTCTCCTAGAAAATCCACAGCTGAATCCTACCAAACCAGGATGAAGATATCCCAGTCAATGATCTCAGGTTTATATGTATTGCTGTGGAGGTGTTTTCAGCAGAGCACCATGACATTAGATGAGCAGCACATTTATAAAAGTGGCTTTTCTAAACTCCAGCCATATGTGGCATTTCCCTCTGGCTGGTTGAGGGCTCAGTTGGATTCATTACCTTTTGATCTCTGTTTGGAAGGCGTAGGTCTGGTAGGTTGGGAAAGGCTCAGATGGTGCGATTATTTCACTCTCTTCTTCAGTAGCAGCCGATGGGAAGATCTGCATTGCAGCACGAAGCTCTGCAGAGAAAAAGTGACAGGGGCTACATGGGAAAACACCTCTGTGTGGAAACTGGAGCCTCTCTGAGCCACCCTCCACTAGCTATGAGCAACAACAAAAGCGAAAATAGAGCTTCTTCCAGGAGAGTCTGTAGGTTGTCTCCTGGCTGTGGCACTCAATGTTATTTGAATGCAACAGATTCTGGACCGTCCACCTAGTAATTCCCTGGTGTGACCACTCCAGACTATATGAGTTCCATTGTGTATTATGTATTACATCAAATATCTTAGCCACTGGTGTTCGTCTCACATAACAACTCATCAGGGCACCCTAAGACACTGACAATGAATTAGAAAGTTGTTTATTTGGATATTTCAGGGCAGCAGCTGAAACTTGTTGCTTTGGTTCTGGTGTGTGTTGGTGTCCGAGTGCTCCCTGAAATATTACAGCATCCCTGGACACATTAAAGCATCTACTTGGAAATGCTGGACACATTGAGATATTAATGAATCACGGGTCAAGGGAAAGCAGAGGATTTAGGGTGAGTTAAAAATATCTCCTGTGAACTGATTTTTAAAGAACAATCCTCTCCACTGGGAGGAAATTCCAGTTAGACTATCCTTTCACTTCTTGGCAGAAAGGATACTTCATTTGTCACAAGGATGTGTTTGCTGTAGGGTTATGGATTTCTTAAATTTAAAAACACGTGAAGAACAGCAAGTATTCAAACAGGTGAAAAGCACAGTAAATCAAGCTTGCTTGCTTGCATCCTTCCTTCCTTCCTGACAAAACACAGCTGAAAAGCACACCACAGTAGGGTGATAATTCACAGTAGCAAACACCAGAACACATACATTAGCTACTGAACTGAGGACTGAGTCTATAACAAAGAAAAGGTCCCAGGCTTTCACTAGTGGCAAATTCGTACCAATAGATTGATGCCTCCAGTAAGACGTTCATTGTCCCAGACCTGGTTTCTCATGATTTCACATAAAAAATGGAGTGTGTCTTTAGTGGGTAATCTACAGTTTCGAGATTTTAATATTATTATTCTATTTTTATAAATATTCACATATTATTTATATTACATGCTATTATTAATTTATTATTTACTTGTTATATATTTACATATATTTACCTAACTGTGCCCAGCATTAGAAAATAATACTTTTAAATAAGAAAGGCAAAGAGGAGGAAGCCCTAAACCACCTTGACCCAAGTGGTTTTACCCTTGATTCGCTTGTTCTTAACTTCTGGACATGCATTCAAAGGGTTGCAATTGTTTTGATGCAGGAAAACCACAATACATTTTTGGCACTTGATCTTACCCATTTGGTCCTTCCCAATGATTTTCACTTTGGGAGATGGATCACTATAAGGCCCCATTCCTGCTTTACTGGTGCAGGCTATCCTGAAGTAGTAGAGAAACCCCTTGGAGAGATTCTTGGCACGGTAGCAGCAGTCAGCAATGTCAGAAGCAAGAGTTGTCCACTCTCCATCTTAATCAAGGAAAGACAGAAAAGAGAACACAGAATCATAGATGTATAGAATCACAGAATAATTAAGGTTGGAAAAGACCTCTAAGATCATCAAGTCCAACTGTCAGCCTAGCACCCCTGTGTCTACTAAACCATGTCCTGAACTGACATGCCTACACTTTTTTTTGAACACCTCCAGGGAAGAAGACTCCACCACTTCCCTGGGCAGCCTGTTCCAATGCTTCACCACTCTTTCAGTAAAGAATTTTTCCCTAATATCCAATCTAAACCTCCCCTGGCGCAACTCAAGGACACTTCCTCTCATCCCACACCTGTTACTTAGGAGAAGAGACCAGCACCCCACTCGCTACAGTCTCTTTTCAGATAGTTGAAGAAAGCAATAAGATTGTACCTCACCCTCCTCTTCTCCAGGCTAAACAACCCCAGATCCCTCAGCTGCTCCTCATAGAACTTGTGAACTCACAGAACTCACATTCACCAGCTCCATTGCCCTCCTCTGGACACACTCCAGCAGCAAAATGTCTTTCTTGTACTGAGGGGCGCAAACCTGAACACAAGATTCAAGATGCAGCCTAACCAGTGCCAAATATAGGGGCACAATTGCTTCTGGTGGCCATGCCATTGTTGATATAAGACAGGATGCTGTTTGCCTTCTTGGCCACCTGAACACACTGCTGGCTCACGTTCAAAAGAAGGTTAGGACTCATTTAAGATAGTTGCAATGGGATATTTTTTTTGGGTTTTGGGGTTTTGTTGATGTTTTTCATCAACTGTACTCATATGCTGGGAATATGGAAAAACAGTGGATCTCCTAGAGTAAAGGAAAAACTGACTTGCTATGGCCAACTTTTGTGCGTGATGCCCAGGTCATCTTTTCTGAAATCAGCTAGTTTATATCTAATCAGACCAAGGTATGGCAATATGTCTCAGAGGAATGGTGAAGCTTTCCTTTTATCTAAACTAAACTAAGTTTAAACTAAACTTTGTATAGTTTCCGTTTATCTAATTCATGCCACCAATCTCCAGTGCAAATATTCTCCAAAGAAAAGCCTAGCAAAATCATCATTTTTTTTTTTTTCCCTTTGGACCCATCTTGAATCCAACTGAAACCATGAGGCACAGGATTTTTGGCCAGAGCTATCCACTAACACCCTCCTACCAAACCCAGTGTTTGAAACTTGGATAGGTTTACTCATTTTTCATGAAATTCAGATAATTTCTCAGGGAACAGAAATTGTAGGTACGTTCTGGACTCAGTATTCATGAGACTAAAATGTGAAGTAGAAGATCATCAGCAAACACGGAATGATCATTCGTTTCACATGACGCTGTGTCCCAAAATTTGCCATTGCAGCTGTCCTCAGGGCTGAACTCAACTCCCTGAATCTGCTTGTGATTAAACCCATCCTTTCATTCAAATAAACACTGGTAGAGAGCCTCAAAGCAAAGGACACAGAATAATTAGCCACGCAAAACAAATACATTAATGATTTTGTAGGATACTGGTTGAATTAAGGGGTGTGAATGTGTAAGAAGGAGCAGATATAGATTAGAAACAGAGGAAAGAGTCTGCCGAAGCACCATGCAGAAGCCCACTATCAAATAATGGACAAAACAAGGGATTTTTTCTGATTATCTTAATCCTCCTTTGTCCAGGAAAGAAGGACTTTCCATGTTCCTGCCAAATACCAAGAGTGCAATTGAAGATGCTGTTTCTTGTTTTTCTTCCTACTAGGGAAAACTTGCATTTGTATCCTCTCCGAAGTCTTGCCTACACTTGTGTCAAAAGGAATAACAATAAAGAAAGCTGTGCTGGATCAGTTAATCGCTGAAAAGTGATTTACCCCAGCTTGAGAGTGAAAAGGCAGAAAGCTGCTGCCCATGCTCGAGCTAATCCAGAAAGGAGTGCATGTATTGTTGTGGGGTTAAAAGAAGGAATGTGGAGCAGTTGAATCCAAAGGGCTGTGTGACTGCAGTAGAAATTACTGTCAGGCATAGCATAATAATAACAGCTAAATCAGTCCCCAGATTGGTGGAACAGGATTGGGGATTTGATTCAAATTAATGGGACTGAACAAGAAAGCATCTGCTTCAACTCTGGACGAAGCCTTGGAAGAGAACATCAAAGGGATGATGCAGTTTTGCCAAACTTTTTGTCATCTTGTCCTGGCTGTTTGCCCTAAGCTTCCTGCATAATCAATGGAGAAAACAAAGCACAGCTGTTTAGTGTAGGATGAATTGCCTTTTTGATAGACCATGTTTCTGCATAGACTGTTCAGAAAGCCTGGGTATGGGATGATATTGTCTGCTGCTTGTTGTTGCTGGGCATTATTAGTATATAAACTCATCAGAACTGTAATTTGAGAGGATTACTCAGACTCTGTATCTAGCACCATCCACACATCTTCTGTAGCTGTTCACTTTTTGGCCACAGCTTCCATGTGACCTACTTTGATTCACACTCCAGCAAAGCCTTTGTATGATGAGTGCACATATTCCAGGCTGATTTATCCAGCACAACCTCTAACTTTTAAACAGCTAAATGATGGCTGTACAAATTTCATTCCTAACTCTAACTCTAAACTAGGGAGTTAAAATCAGGCTATTTTGGAATAAAAATAAACCATCCAGCTGGTGAAGAGATCATACAAATCGAGATGTTCCCTGCAAGGCGCAAGGGCAGCACGACACTTTACCTTCGCTCTTGCACTGGACGGTGTAACGGACAGGGAGGCTGGTTTCCACAGGTTTCCAGACCACCTGCGCTCCATCCTCGTAGACCTCCACGATGTCAGGGGGCGGAGGGCTGGGAGGAACCTCTGTCAAGAGGAGGCACAAGAACCAGTGACTGTTAGCAATAGCTTTGCTGTGATACATACCTATACACCCAGCATTTCTCAGTTATAGGTATTCTTTATACATATATATGTATATGAGATGTTTAAATTCGTATATTAATCTATATATATCAATATATACATGATATATTTTATATATATGTATATATTTGCAGCCTTCCAGTACTTAAAAGAGCCCTACAGGAAAGATGAGGAGGGGCTCTTTATCAGGGAGTGCAGGGATAGGACAAGGGGGAACAGTGTTAAACTAAAATAGAGCAGATTTAGATTAGATGTTAGGAAGACATTTTTTGCTGTGAGGGTGGTGAGGCACTGGCACAGGTTGCCCAGGGAAGTTGTGGATGTCCCACCCCTGGAGATGTTCAAGGCCAGGTTGAATGAGGCTTTGAGCAACCTGATCCACTGGAAGGTGTCCCTGCCCATGGCGTGGGGCATTGAAACTGGATGATTTTAAGGTCCTTTCCAACCCAAGCCATTCTATGATTCTATACAATTCTATACGTAAACACCTAGTAGAACAGCAATTTAACTATGCCTAATTCAAACTCGGTATTAAGATTCTGAAGTCTTGTTCTAGAACCATGTGGTTACTGAATCCAGGAGGGAGACTGAAGAGTGAAGAAGAGGCAATGAACCCTGCAAAACTTGCCATGCTACCAGACAGCAAGGGCTGTGGTTGTGGACTAGAGCAGGCAAGGGAGAGATTGTCCTTTCAATCTGTCTGCAGAAATCTCATCTCACGGGTATTTACATGTCTCATTTTTGGGCAGAACTACTACTGTTTTCCAAACCTGGAGCTGCCTTGATCTTCAAAATCTGCTTTCCAAAGGAAATTAGATTTGTGAAACCCGTTAACCATCAGCATCTATCTCACTGTCACTACTCCTGAGTCCCAGCTGCATTAGCTATTAGAGATCCTATTTCTTTTTCTATTTTTTGAATCTATTCTGCTTCTAACTCTCAAGTTGTAGGTTTTCCTGATTTCAGCTGAGTCAAGGGCAAGCAGAAAACCAACAATCTGATGGTGAACAAAACCTCAAGAGTTGATGAGTTCACCACACATCATCTACCATAGACAAATATATATACATATATACAAACTAGCTACCTTCCTTACCTGCTTTTCTTATGACGCAAGAGGTGGATGCTGAGCCCAGGGAGTTTGTGGCTACACAGGTGTAAATACCAAAATCATCAGCATTAACAGAGAGAATAGTTAACAGCTGGAAGTTTTTGAGTGTGCCTGAAATGAGGATCCGGCTGCTGCCATGGACAGGTATCCCATCTGAAAGGCAGGAGAGATAAGTATCTTGCAAACTGATACCAATGTGTCTTAAACCCGCCCTGTACCCCTGTCCCAAAGGTTAGGGACTCCCTAAAGGAATGCCAATGTTACCTCTGAACCAGTTGATGTGCACAGAGGAGTGAGATGCCATCCGGCATGACAGCGTCACACACTGTCCAACAGCAGCAGCCTGATCAATGAGCTCCTCCGTGAATGAAGGTGCTGCGAAGAAGAGGAAAAGCAATGATTCAGAGTGGTCACGAGGGCTATGTGGAAAACAAGTGCATGCAGGACATCAGAAAGTATTTTTAATTGATTTAAGAACATTTCTGGTTCATGCTCTGGCATTCCTTTGGCCACTGGTTGGAGAATCCCCTGGACATTTGGCACATAGGTACAGGAGCCCCATTCATCCCCATGGATGAGGTATCACTACTCATACATGATAATCCAAATGGATCTTGGAAGGTCCATGGGAAATATCTGCACCGCCCAGCCGTGTAGATATTTCTATAGCTAAGGCAGCAGAACAGCCCAGAGGACAGAGAGAGCATGTCAAAGCAAGAGTTTCCTTCTGGCCTTGCTTAAATGTGGGGGCAAAACTAAATGATGGTATTTCAAGGAAGAGGTCATCAGATCAAGACAACACAAGGAGAGAAGAAAAGATAAAAGATGGATATGGAATGGGGGGAAAAAACCCACAGAGCATCAAATCTGCTGTCATCTCCATGGGAAAGGGAGAGTTGAGCTTGTCTTATGTGTTTCTCCAGGGTTTTCCTCCACAGTGCCCAGGAGCTGCCAGCACCACACACCTGCTCTCCGCAGTGCTTGGCTGAGCTCTGCTGAACAGTGTGGCATTAATCTGACCTCAGAAAATGTTCCTGCTAGAGTCAAAGGGAAACATGCCTGGACACAAGCGAGTTCTCTGCTTTGCTGCCATGCCATTTGGGGCTGTCCTACCATTTATCATTTCACAGCTCTGCCTCTTACAGCAGTGTGTCTGTCCCTTATGTGTGCATGCAGGACTGGAATGTAGGAATTCACAACTCCCTGCTTCTGCCGTCCCACCCTTGGATATTTCATTTCTTCTCTTTCTAGCTTACAAATAAATTTTTCTAGCTTACAAATAAATTTTTCTGGGAAGCAGTGTCTTCCCAGAAAGGCTCCAATTGGCAAGTAATGTCAAGACAAGACAGTCTCAGCAAGGACAGTTATGAAGTAAACAGAGTAGGCTGGCTCAGATTGCATGAGGTGGTCCAGATCATCTCTAGACGACCATTGCAGATCCATCCTTAGAAACTGGCCTCACACAGCACTGTCTTACTCATCAGCGATACTTCACGATAAAATTGATGACTTATGCTATAGCAATACCTTTCTCCTTTGGCATCAGGCTTGATAACTTGAATGAAGAGAGTGCTGATTTCCTCTTCAGAGATCCTTCAGCCCCTGTTAACACTTCTTTTTCTACTGCATCACTTCCCAGCTCACCAAACTCTGTTTCAAAAAAGGATGAGAAGTCATTCAAGGCAATCCTCCTCCCCGTGGCATCCATTTACAGCAGAGAGTTCTGCCGTTTGCACGTAAATAGCTCATCAGTCACAGGTTTCCTTATTAATGAACCTTCAGTTAATGGGGAAGGCTGTGACAGTGTTACAAACAGAATGACATCCTGGAAGAATAGAACATATTTAGGGATGGCAGAGAAGAAAGGACGGAGGCTGTTTTTCAGTGTCATAAACTTAGATAGCCAGGGTGACTTCACCAACTTCTCCCAGTCACTTTAGCTTTAACAATTTACCATGGTCAGATGCTAACTGCAGAAGAAACTGTGGCAAGAAAGCACCACCCAGCCCTGATCTGATTTTGTGCAAACTCAAACAGGGTAATTTAAGCCACTTTCATCAGCAGATTAACCCAGCTGACTCTGCGTTGAAGTGAGCCAGTAACAGAGAGCTAGTGGTGGGGCTGAAGACTGCTAATTTCATATCCTGCCACGGACAGTTTTGCAATGATTGTCTAACCACAACCTCAGAAACACTGAGGGGGAAGGAAAAGGCAGATTTAGCAAAGCCCAGCAAATCTATGAAGGCACAGAGTAAAATATTTACCTTCCTCTGTCTCTGGCTCAGGAGATATCTTTCCTTTTAGGATTTTTGAAATATGGGCAACTGAAGCTTTTACTTTCTTCTTCAGACTCAGCTCCACTGACTGCTCCACAGAATGAGACCTTGCATATGGCTTAAAGAGTCCTGGCTTGTTGTAGAAGGAGCTTTTCTGCTTACCACTTGAGTCCTTTTGGAGGCCATACATTTCTTTATGACTCTCTGACCCTTTCCCTGTGGCTAATAATTGAGTTGCCTTCGAATCCTCAGATATTTCCAAACGATTCTTCCTGTTCTTGTCTGCTGCCTCTTCTCTGATGCACAGTCTTTTATCCTTATGCAAATGTCCTGCAGGAGGTGACCTTGCCCTTTCACCAAAAGGTATAAACCGTCTACCAGGTGGTTTGGGTGAAGGCTTCTTATAGTTCAGAAATTCAAACGGAAAATAGACAATGTCATACAAGTCAGAGAAATTCAAATAGGCAGGTTCTACCTCTGAGATGTCAAATTTTTGAGTTCCACTGCCAAGGCTGGGTGTCTCATCTGAGAGGTCTTTGATTTTCACTAAAGAAACTTCTGGGTATTTACCAGTGTTCTTGCTCACTGAGACTTGACTGGGTCTTTTTCCAGTGTCCATGCTGTCTGTTGAGGAAACACTCACTTGGCTAGAAATGGCGCTTTCAAATGCTAAATCCTCCAGATTTTCACATTCATGAGGAACTGTCTGTGCTTCCTGCCCTTCCAGCACCACTGACTCCTCGCTCACAACAAGATAGGGTTCTGCAAAGTCATCCAGCTCAGAGACTTCTTCTATTTCCCCCCGTTTTACAGGAGGGAAGGAGGTGTCTGTGAGTGCTTGGCTACCTGGGCTTTTGTAGGACATCTCTGTGGGAGAAGAGATATGCTTTCTGTGTTCCTCCTCACCAGAAACTGACTCTGCCCAAACATTCATCTCTTCAGAGAGGGAAACCATCTCATCCACTAAGCCTTCCAGCACAGCAGACTCCTCATCACTGTAGAAAGAAGACCTGTGATGTGAGACCTCCCGACTTTGATCCTTGTGAAGAGATGGTGGGACAGTTTTGCCAGCATCATAGCTTCCACTTTCTAAGGCAAAGCCTCTAGCCTGACCATAAAACTTTGGGTGTTCCTCATATTCTGGCTCATAGACTGAAGCTGGAGCAACTTCTGGTTCTGAAGCAGTTAAGACACCCTCTAGATCAGCAGAAACTCTGCCACTGAGATAGGCAGTCCTGTGCTGCTCAAACACCTGATGTCCAGCCTTGGGGAAGGGAGCAGGCATGGTCTGTCCAGCTGCTTGGCTTCCACTTGGGGTCACAACAGATCTCGCCTCACTGTGAAGTGATACCGTTGGGTGTTCTTGCTTTTCACTCTCACAGATCGAAGGGAGGCCAGTATTTTGGGAGAACACAGTTGTAACTGGATGGCTGCTCTTCAGACCAGCAGGCACCATGCCACTGCCTTCAGAAACCTTCTGGGGTTTAGCTCCCTCAATTTCAGCCTCATGGGCCGAACTGGAAACAACCTCTGCGATAGCTGGGCTTTCACTCCTCAGAGTAGCAAGCCTATCCTTGCTATGAACTGGCCATTCTCTTTCAGCCTGCTGTGCTCCATCAGAGACCAAAGTTTGCATTGATTTTGGTGGTGGGACTTCTGGGGCAAAAAGATGCTCTCCCTTCAGGATGGCTGATGCTGTGTCTACTTTAACAGGAGCCCTCATGTGCGCTTGGCTTTTACCATCATGGGCTGATGGTTGAGTGATTCCTGTAATACCCAGTCCTTCATCCTCCAGGACAGCAGATCTCGCCTCTTTACAAGTCTTCAGTTTCTGATGAACACCTTCATCAGCTGTGTGTAGAGCAGTTAGGGTACCTGCCTGTTTGCCCACCAAGACAGTAGGTGCTGGAACACTTTGACCAGGAAGATCCTGACTTTTGTCTTTACATATTGAAAGTGAATCTGTTGCTGTTTGTGCACCTGTTAAAACAACAGAGCTTTCATCCTCCATGAGATCAGGTTTGGCAGCACCATGAGCAGAGGTCTTCTCATGTGAATGTTTCTGCCTTTTGTCTTTCCAAGGTGGAACCGGGGCTGTCCTTTTGTTAAGCAAGCTTCCACCTTTTAGATCCGAATGGATGTCCGTACTGTGAGCAGACTCCTGGGGTGAATACACGGCTCCATTACCTGTAGGGGCTGACTTGGACGTAGTCTCTGACCATGCAAGAGTTGAAACGGACTGCTTATTCTCCTGAAAAGCAGTGTCAGAGGCACTGACAGGGGAGGATTTATGCTCCATGCTTTCATGTTTTTCAGCTGATGATGCAGTTACACCTGAGCACTGGGCAGTCAGATCAGGGCTTTTGCCTTCCAAATCTTCATCATCCTCATCAACGTAAGCTTTTGACTTCTTCAATAAATGTTTCTTATTCTCACTCCTGTGAGGTGACACTGGAGGTCTCTCTACCTGTTGCACAAAACCAGCCGGGCACCCATTATCCTCACATCGTGTGGAAGGAGGGAGCTGGTCTGAACAATCCTTACTGGCTTTCCTGAATTCTTTTTGCTCTGAAGTATCTACGGAACATCCCTTGGAAGGCCCTGAAGAAATGTCACAGTGATCACTGCCTTCAGGGCAACTTTCCTGTGACAATATATCACAGTCTTCTTCCAAAATATCTTGTTCCCTCACTGATCTTGAAGCTCTTAACCTGTAGTCATCCAGGGAACGGCTTCGGCTAGCACCAGCAATGGCAGGATGTGGTGGTTTCCTTGCAGTGTCAAATGAAGCTGATTTTGTCAAGGAACCAAGCAGACTTTCTCTGTGATCATCTCCATCGTCAGACTTTCCTTCTTCTTCCAATTCAAACTGTTCTAGAAGGGGTTCACGGAGACCACTGAGGGGCACCTTCGAATATCCAGCTTTCCGGAAAGTCCTTCTGGCTCTGTCCAAATGCCTCCTGAACTCCCTGCCTGGTGAGGAAGGCCCCCTTGCAGGTAGCTCAGCTGCTTGGCTGTAGAAAGTGCTTTTAATGACACTCTGTCTAGGAACACAGACAGGTGGCTTTTCTGTCCCATCCCCAGTCTTTTCAATTCCATCCTTATCAGATAAAAATATGTCTGTTCTTTCTTTCTGTGGTGTGCTTTCTGTGGAAGTCCTCACTGGTGAAGGCTCAGCAGCATCACTTCTTTGGGAATGCTCTGCTCTTTCATCTTGAAGTCTAGGATGGAGCCCTTCCTTTTTCTCCTCCAATGTACTTGCCACGAGGTCTTTACCTTCTGTAGGTGATTTGTCCCCCACCTCAGCTTTCATTGAAGCATACTTCCTCCTCATTGGTTTTACTGGAGGGACTGAGATTTTGGAGTGCTTCTCTTCACTCGGATGTTTTGGAGCCTCCTGGTGGCTTGGTGCATCAAATATGGACAAATGCAGTTCAGGTGTAGAGCCAAAGTGCCTCTTCTTGGGGAAATGTGAGTTCTCATTGTCTGAAGAGGAGCCGCTGGTACTGGACGAAGTGCTTTCTTCTATAAGATGTCGGGAGATGGCCAGGGAAGTGTTATCATGAGTCCTTTCCAGGATTTCTGGGATAGAGCGCATTACAAGTATGGATTTATAGCACATCAGAGACCGCTGAAAAGCAAAACACAGCACGGTCAGATGGAAACATGGTGGGAGTATGGTAAAGCAAGCAGCTACAATGAAATTCCGCACTCTTAAATACCACACATACTACTTTAATAACACATTGCCACCCTTTTGTACGTATCGTCAATCCAGGCCTCATTTGCTCTCCAAGTCTTCCTCTTCTCTCATTCAGAGAGGTTAATTGACCTCAGGGGACATACTTGTTGTGAACACGGAAGCAGGACCTTGCTTGAATTTTCAAAGACAATTTGGCCACTCAAAGCAGATGGAAAGGCAGCTTTTAATGGAACAGCTCAGATGAGAGGCTAGCTGGAGTAAATGGCCTTAGATCCATTGACTGCAGTGGAACCTACAGTGACTTAAGCCAACAGAAGACCTACTATACTGTAGGAGGTAGGATTCATCTGCTCTAACTTCTGCCATGTGAGACATCCCGGTTGAAGTTGAGCAGCTGTCTTCACAACAGAGAGAAACAGGCATCTTCAAATGGCAATCAAACTGATTGTTTTAGAGAACTTCAGGGGCCTAAAGGAAGGGTAGTGAGGGGCTCTTTGTCAGGCAGTGCAGGGACAGGATGATGGATAATGGTTTTAAGCTGAAAGAGAGGAGATTTAGATTGGATATTAGGTAGAATTTTTTTCCTGTGATGGTGATGAGATACTGGCACAGGGTGCTCAGAGAAGTCATGGATGCCCCATCCCTGAAGGTGTTGAAGGTTGGATGAGACTTTGATTAACCTGATGGAGTGGAAGGGTGTCCCTGCCCATGGTAGGCTGTTAGAACAGAATGATCTTTAAGGTTCTTTAAGCCCAAACCATTCTATGAAAAGTGGAATCTTCTTGCGACCTGTCTACAGCTCAGTACCACCTGCAAAAGCAGCTGAGGTTACCTAACTTAGACACAACCATATGTCTTGAAAGCATCTGCGTTAGTGCAAATGATTTACAGGCAGTAAAAGTATAGGTAATTTATGTCTGCCACATTCATTGACCACTCTCTTCTGGGATTATTCCCCATTTATAGCCAAGATTAGATCTCTATCATGCCCACTGCCCTAGCCTTTAAAAGATGCAAATGTAATTAAATATAGTCATACTAAAATGAACCAATATAGATTAAGGCCAACTCACCTGCCACTTGCTCCGAGCCACAATGAATTTGAGCTGCTTGGTATTAATGAAATGAGTAGCGTCGAGGGGGAGATTGTGCTGCCAAGTGGAATGAAAGCAAAATAAATCATTGATCAAGAAATCGTGACTTCATTTCCTGAGAAGTTAGGGGCTTTATTTCAATTCTCTCCTTCCAGAATTTTTTGATTTAGGAGAGTTACAATAGACCAAATGCTACAATCCCCTCATTGCTAAACTGTAGACAATTTCAGCTTTTTCAATAATGAAAACAAGCCCTTCTCAATGCATGTTATTCATTTCCTTTTGTTGTTGTTGTTGCTAACTTTTAGCTCTTCTCCCGAGGGATTTAAGGCACAGAAACTTTGCTGGGCAAAGCCAAAATTTCCTCTCCATACAGACATGTTATATCTGCTCATGTTAGTATTAATCTTTATCTTTTGAAAGGAAAAATATCTTGGCATATAAATACCAATGTTTCTCCTCTTTCCAGAGGTCTATACCTGAGCCTCTCTGTAGGACAGAAAGTAGGAGACCAAGAGTAAAGATAAGCCAGCAATAATATCAAGCAGCTTTAAGAGCTGGCCCTCCAAAGATTTCTTCCAACCTCAATATTTTTGGTGACTTTAATAAAGAACTAGGACAAACTTACCATGAACCACTTGTGGGAAAGACAGTCCAAAGCACTAGGCCTGGCTCTGATAAGAGAAAAGATCACCATTTTAGTAGCGAGTCACCTCCAACAGCGACTACAAGATTTTCCTGAAGGTGCTTGCTTCATGTGGACGCAGGCGTACACTTTTGTGTATGCCTTTAGGCTGCTGTTTTAGAGCTGAGAAGCCAACAGGACAGACAGAGGCTTTCAATGCAAGGTTTCCTTCTGTTGAGCTAAAACAATCCTCCTTTTTCAGCCTGAGACTCCCTGCAGATCCTCAGGAAGACCCCATGGCACTCTGGAGGGAGCCAGTTCAAGGGCATCAAGAGCAGCCCTGTGAGTGTCTTTGACTCCTTAGGTGGACAGAGCTAAAATATCTTTTGCATCAGGCAGGAAGAATGGAAATTAAATTAAAAAGCAAGTGCCTTCAAACATGCCTTCAAGCTGCCTTTTACACTTGAAATTGCTGAATGAATGTGGTAATTATTATTTAATTCTCATGTAACTCTCTCTATTCCAGTCCTTGCTCTTCATACTTCTCTATGTCATTTCAGAAACACATCAGCTTGGAGAAGCTAAGGATTAAGGACATCACCATTCCACTAAACAGGCTAATTTGGCAAATTGCCAAGTTGTGTTTTGGGCAATGGGGAATGATAGAGAAGAACTAGGATATAATGTGCCACATCTCACTCAGCTTTCTCCTTTTCAAAACAACCTCAGCTCTGATGAGCTGAGATCTGCCTTCTATGACACCAACACCATCACACACTGGCAGTAGGTGGCCCAAAAGTGCACTCACTTGGGGTTCTGCTGTAGGATCCCTTTTATGAAGTCCTTTGCATCTTCACTCAAGTGAACAAAATCAGGAATGGTCCATGAAATTTCCCCGTTCTGGATATTTAGAAGGGTTCCTCTGTCGTTCTCCCCGGCAAATGGAGACTTGCAGGTTAAGCTAATTTATTGAACACCATAAAATAAAACAAGACAGATGTTAGACTTCTATTTACCGTTCAAATGGCAGAAGCAGAAATGCTTACGTAGGGCTTCAAGGGACTCCTGCATGAGGCTTGCAATGCTTGTGACCAGTGTGTCCACTAACAAAGCATGTTTCACTCCAGCACTACATGGATCTTAAGGGAATTATTTATTCCTGCTTCACAGATAAGGAATTAGTGGTTTGATTTTGCACAGCTACAGGGGGGTGTTGGCTAAAACAGGCCAGACTGAACCTCAGCCACCACTGCAAGGGGAGCAGCTGTCAGGTCTTCAAGCAGAGACCGTGATCAAAGCCCTGAGCAGCCAGGAAAGAGTGAGTAAAGGAGAAAACCATAAAAGGAATTTCTCTTGTTTATAGGAGGACTCAGTGTTTCACTCAGATTCCTCATTCAAAAGTACAGGGTTCCAATGGACAAAGGACATTGAATGGGTCTTTCCAAGAAGATTTATTTACCTTAAATATGTGATGACTCCAACAGCCCTGAGGAGAGAGGGAACACACATGTTCATCACTTTTTATCCATCCTTCTCAAGAACACTGCCCCTCTTCCTGCCACTAGACACCCTGGTACAGTAAGGTCACCTTCTTCTCCTCACACTTCCAAGGAAAGTAAATCCCAAAAGCTGTTTTCACACTTTAATTTCTTTTTTCTTTCAACATTTAAAAAACATGTTCTCAAATAGAACAGGGGGGCTGGAACTTGATGTTCTTTAGGGTCCCTTCCAGCCCAAATTATTCTATGATTCTAAGTAACCGCCCTTTTAAAAGCACAGATAGAGGAGAAGACTCAAATTACTTTTTTTCTGAGCTTGTTTGCCTTTTCTAGAAAGCTCCTAAGGATCAACCTCTTTTGTTGCTATCTTTAATACAAATCATCTTCTCTAAGATTCTCCTTTGTATTAATTAGCTGTCAGAAGTCAATTGTGGTTGAACAAAATAGACAGAAGGAGCCTCAAAGAGCCCGAGTGGGTTTTGGATTCTCAATGTTCACTTTCATTTTCCTGTGCTGTTATTGCTACTCCATCTACATATTAACAATAAATGGAAATTCAGGCCATCTAAGACAGAATTTATTTAGAAATATGACAGGTTACCAGATATCAGTTGCTTTTGACACTGATGACTGAGATACAATTTCTGGGGCAACAAACTCTGGAGACCCATATTTGCTGAACTGAGGTTCATAGGGGGTGATCTTCTGAGCAAATCCAAAGTCACAGAGCTTAAGGTCTTCCCTTTCAGGATAAACCATGAGGATGTTCAGTGGCTAGGAAATGAAATTAAATAAAAGGGAAAAACTTTTATTGAAAGCCGGCAATATTTTCAGTTTTAAGAATAACTTGAATCCCCTGACAAACAAGAGGCTATAATAAACTAGACCTGCCTCTGTACATTACCTTAATATCCAAATGAAGCACGTTGTTGTCATGAAGATATTTGATTCCTTCCAAAATTTGCTTGATATACAATTTGACCTAAAAAATAAATCAATTATTAGACATTAATAGTAAATAAGAGGGCCCCTGATTCCACCAACTTTTTTAATGTATCAGTGGAGATACTGAACTAGAAATACTTTTAAAACAAAAAGAACTTCTGGTATTGGCCTTGCAGCTGAAATAAAAGGTGAACCAAACCCTGTGGAACGAAGCTGGGCCTCCTGTGAGGCCACAGTGCCCTGGTGGAGCCTTCTATACGTGAAAAAGGCTTTACTTAAAAAACCCTACTCTACAGACATGAAAAAAGAGGTACAGAGGGCCTCAAGTTTGATGAAGCTTATGAACTGTCTGACTTATCTATTTCAAACTCATCTCTGCTTTGGTGCAAATCAGGCAAATGCTTTTACAATATAAATAAATACATTTTAAAACTGTGTTGTAAACCTGTTTTCTTGACCACATGTAGATCCAGTCTGACTATGACTAAACAAGGAGTGAAGATTTACAGGTAGCTTCAGCTTCAGAAGTCCTCTACCTTTGACGTTTTACAGTGTTAGCTCACATTTTGTCTTTAAAGGTCCCTTCTAAGCCAAATGGTTTCTAAGAAATACTAGTTTTACCAATAAATATGGGACATCTGGCTACTAGATAAGAGATATGAGATATTTTGAGTGTTGAGCACCAAGGACCTCAAAAAATCCCTTAGAAACTGTAATTTCAGCCCTCAGTTTGGAGACTGAAAGGGAGTGGATAGAAGTATACTTGTGAGAGAATACAGTGTTATTAAACCAGTAAAAATACAGGAGATCCAGGTGATAGCAAAGACATCAGATAGCAAAGAAATGATGACAACAGAGCAAATATCATCTTTGTTAGGCTGAATGAAATGCTGGTGGTCAAAATCACTGGCTGTTTCTAGTTATTCCCTGAAGAAACTCAACTCAGTAATGAAAGCTGATGGGGAAATGCCTTAAAGGCTGATTCTGTTTTAACAGATTATCACCGGCTCAAAGATATTGCTCATATTCAAAAAGGAAAATGCAGTTGAAAGCTTGGTAGTACCCACCAATACTGGACTTTCAAATAAGAAAGAAAGGTTACCTCTGCTTCAGTGACCACACTCTTCTTGAATAACCTGTCAAGGAGCTCTTCACTGGAGCATCTGACAATGGCATTAATGGAAAACAGAATTACAGTTAAATGCTTACTTTTACTTTGTAACCACCGCTATCTCAGGAATGTGATGTGTGTATAATATATTAAAATCTCTGTTGCAGAAGTGTCCTTCTTTCAAAAGTGTAATAAAAGGACCTGGGCGTGCTGGTTGATGAGAAGGTTGGAATGAGCCAGCAATGTGCACTCGCAGCCCAGAAGGCCAACTGTATCCTGGGCGGCATCAAAAGAAGTGTGGCCAGCAGGGTGAGGGAAGTGATTCTGCTCCTCTATTCTTCTCTTATGAGACCTCAGCTAGAGTACTGTGCCCAGTTCTGAAATCCTCCATGTCAGAAGGATATGCAGCTGTTGGAACAGGTCCAGAGGAGGGCTACAAAGATGATCAGAGGGCTGGAGCACCTCCCATACGAGGACAGGCTGAGAGAGTTGGGCTTGTTCAGCCTGGAGAACAGAAGGCTCTGAGAAGATCTTATAGTGACCTTCCAGCACCTGAAAGAGGCTACAAGAAAGCTGGAGAAGGGTTATTCATAAAGACTTGTAGTGATAGAACGAGGAGGAATAGGTATAAACCAGAGAGGGGCAGATTTAGGCTTGATATAAGGAAGAATTTCTTCACTGTGAGAGTGGTGAGACACTGGAACAGGTTGCCCAGGGAGGCTGTGGCTGCCCCATCCCTGAAGGTGTTGAAGACCAGGTTGAATGGGGCCTTGGGCAGCCTGATCTAGTGGGAGGTGTCCCTGCCCATGGCAGGGGGTTTGGTACCAGATGATGTTTAAGGTCCCTTCCAATCCAAACTATTCTATGATTCTATGAACTGGGCTGCTCTAAACTAGTGTTCCCTACACATAGGAACATGTTATCATTTGTGATAAAATCTACACATTGGTTATGGGGTTTTGAACTCTGCACTGCCTTTTGCTGCTATTCACCAGACCGGGTCTCACAGGAACAGAGTCCACTTCCAGACATTTCAGAAAAGAGATCTGGTGCTTAACTCATTCACAATTTTGTGTGTACGAATCATGGCTTTTCCTAAAGCAGCAGAAGAATAGCAGGGAAAAGCACACAGGGCTATGCTATCCTGCACTGCAGAGAAAGATTGTGTTTGTTCTTTAATCTCAGGCAAAACCTGAAAATGGTTAATTGCTTAGTTATTGAATAAATGAACTTCACAAGCTCCTTGTAGAAGCAGCACAGAAAAGGATACAACTCCAGAATCAAAATCAATGTTTTCCGTGTTTCAAAATGATCCAGGAGCCTGGTAATTCTGTCATGGGATAGAGAGGCTAGAATATCCCTCTCTTGATGTGCTCGAGCCTTCGTCTTGCTTCGTAGAGGTATGAATTTGGCAGCACAGGACACTCTGTTCCCTTTATGTACAACTCGTTTCACAAAGCTGAAGCAGCCCCTGTGTAAAATCAAAGGACAAGCGCTGCTCAGACTTGGTTCAAAGCCTTCTGCACAGCATGTGTAATCCTTTCCATGTCCCAGCCTTTGACAGCTTCCTGCTGCTCAGGGCTTGAATTCTCAAACACTGATCTTCCTGTATGTGAGGTGCTATTGCCCTCTTCTGGTTGTCTCCAAAACCGAGCAAGATAAAAGGGAATCCAGGGAAAAGCTTTTTCAGGTGATACAGCTTTGTGCTGACAAGAGTTGATGCTCTTGGATCACTTAGATGGTCACGGAGCTTGTACGTTCATCACTATGGACTTGTGATGCTAATGTTGCTTAGGAGGCATACCTGGGCACCTATCCTGCCTGAAAAAGGTTGGAGCTACCTGGACATATGGCCTGTATGGACTCTTCCCATCCTCTGTCAGAAACCTTAGGAAAGTGTTTCCAGCAAACCTGTGATGGGGTGACCTCCCACCTCTGCCAATATTTTCAACTTTTCAGACTTCTCCAGTGCTGGGCTCACCTCTACCTCTGGTTACACACACACAAACCAATTCAGATGGGCAATTAGGTATTCTCTATTAGTCAAACTATAAAGTTAAAAGTTCATTTACCTCCCAATCTCCTGCTTAACCTCATAAAGGGAGTGGAGCTTTCTCCTCGTTGCCACTTTCTTTGCCTCTTGGTCTTTCTTAGCTTTGGAAATGAAGGAAAAGAGGAGTGTTAGTATTCAGACAACAATGCCTTGCTAATAGCATGAAAAGTTATTGCAGGACAGTTTGAGGCTGCAAAAATTACAAAGATCCTCTAAACTTTTGCATAGAGTTAAGTGAAGCTGTTCAATGACAGAACATGTCATCATGAGCTTTGGGGCTGTGTCTTCATCTGCTGTAAATCAGAAAATCCAGGCTAAAGAGCAAAACACCACCAGAGACATGGCCCCACTTATTTCTGTGGCCCTTTGTACCAGTTCAGGATGTAGACTGAAGCACAGGAAAAAAAATCTTATTTGTATATATATGTAGGTCATCAGGTCATTTGCATTTATACTGGACTTTGCCACACAAATGCTATGCAGTGATACAGGGTCGATGTCGTATGGGAACCAGACGATGACTGCTATAGAGTACAGATCGAAATAGCTATGGGGACAACTGAAAGAATGACATTACCTTCATGTACGATAAGCTCTGCTTTGCACAACACTTCCCCTCCTGCATTTTTGGCAACACAGGTATAAACACCACCGTCTTCCAAGACAGCATTGTCCACGACTAAGAAGTAGGTTGTTCCCTGCTTCCCTTGATGGATCCTGTCACTGTCTGCCAGCAATGAGGTGCCCTGAAAGAATGAAATGATATTTTGACTCTGGGAAAATCAAGATGGAAAACATGTTTCTTCTCTTCAAGAAATGACACACAGGAGCAAAGCTACAGCATAGACCTCTTAGGCTACGAAATACCATTAACAAAATCCTGGCTGAAGAACTACCCCATGGCTAACTCTTTCTTTGCTTTCACATTACCCAGTAACATTCTTGGTTCACAACCCACCTGTTGAAATACAGGCTTAGGAGGGAATATCAGGACTATGTGGTTTTTATGTGATAGGACTAGGGGCAATAGCTATAAACTGGAGAGTGGCAGATTTAAACTAGACATAAGGAGGAATTTCTTCACTATGAGAGCAGTGAGACACTGGCATAGGTTGCCCAGGGAAGTTGTGGCTGCCCCATTCCTGGAGGTGATCAAGGCCAGATTGGATGGGGCTTTGAGCAACCTGATCCAGTGGGACATGTCCCTGCCCATGGCAGGGGGGTTGGAACTAGATGATCTCTGAGGTTCCTTCCAACCCAGACTATTCTATGATTCTATGATTCTTCAGCTCTTCCCGTGCACCATGTCTGCACAGCCAGCCCAGGGAGCATGAGGATCGCATACTTTGCTCCTGCCCAGAATCCAGCTTGTGCTGGGACTTTTGCTGCTTAGTATATTCATAAATGCTATGAAAAGAGGGGTACAGGAGGGAGTACGTGTGACACAAAGTGTAGATTATGAAGACCTGCAGAAGGACCTTACAAGATGTCCCCACCCGGCAGTAAAATGCCAGATAAATGCCACATAATAATATAAATATAAACTGATGCAACCCTATTCCCTTACATGAAATGCCGGTCTCTGAGCCGTTCCTTATTACACTGGAGCACAAGTTTGTATTACAGTAAATCACATCATGGCAGCACCAGCTCAGTGCTTGGTAGCAGTCATAAAGTACCAGATGTTATAAATTACTAGAAATCAGAGGCATGATAGTATTCTGAGGAACAATAAATTATTTCTTCTTCCTTTCTATTGATTGTCTTTAGTCACACTAATTTTACCAGTTAGCTGCAGAAAAGATACAGAGTCTGGAAGTCACATTGACAGTTGGAGTAAGCCACTCTTAACCCCATCCTCAGCTCCAAAACTACAGCACACGACTTTGTGGCTCTCAAACCAATCTGCCTTCTTGCCCATCTTGGTCCTCAGAGCCATAGAATCATTAAGGTTAGAAAAGGCCTTTAATATCATCAAGTCCAACCATCTGCCCAGCACGACCGTGCCTACCAAACCTTGTCTGAAGTGAGACATCTACATGCTTTTTGAACCCCTTCAGGGAAGGAGACTCCAAGACTTCCCTGGGCAGCCTGCTTCAATCCTTCACCACTCTTTCAGCAAAGAAATTTTTTCTAATATCAAATCTAAACCTCCCCCTGCACAATTTGAGGTTATTTCCTCTCCTCCTAAACCAGATTGATTGCCCTCTCTGTGAAACAAGACACAGTGACTCCAGAGACAACACAGGGTGAGATGCATGGCCGATGGCTCCAGTGAGAACTGCTGGTCATTCAACAAAGTCTATAGATAAGACCCAGCATCAATGTAAAAGGCATGGAATGAAAGAACAAAAGAAATTTGGCACAGAAATACTGCTTTACATTCTTTTCTGTAGTCCTTATTCTCATCCAGAGAAATACCTGCACTTACCTTAAACCACAAAACAGTAGGCTGAGGTGTTCCTTCAATGACTGCTTGAAATTTGGCTTGCTCCCCAGAATTCACCTGCACATCCTCTATTGTCACTTGCATATAGGGAGGACCTGGAGAGACACAAGGGTTTGTGGCATGCACAATACCATAACTTTGCTTATGATGTGCTGATGTAGGTTGATTTACTCAAATGGGATTTATAGGGCTTGCCATTTAGAGTATGATGTTAATTTAGTGTCAAATCAAAAGATATGGTGATATATTTGGCTTTCTTTATACTGGCATTGCTTTTAGGCTTTATATCTTCACACTTATGTGTTAATTTTTGCTTAATAAAAAGTGACTGCCCCAAAAATGGAAGTATTCAACACAAAAATCACAAAGAGCTATAGACAAAACAAAAGGCAATGACAATCACGAAAGGTGGGAGAGAGAAACAAGATTCTTGCTTACTTGTTGGGGTCTTATCCTCAGTCTTATAAACACATCTTCTTTCTGTAGTCTCAATATAAACTTCACTGTGTACATCCCAAACCACATCTCCTTCTCTTCTGTACCAGTTTCCTGCCCCCGTGGCTGGAGGTGTTCTTTCATGAAGCCCAAAAGAAAAGATCATACCACAGTCACATACAACTACAGAGATACGGGATCATGCCCTGCCATTGATCTGTGTGTTTAACCACAAGACGAATAATTATTTACTTAAATTAATACAAGAAGAATTTTGTTTTAGGAAAGTTAATTTTCTTCCAGCCTTTTCTATGCTTCTTGAACAATGCGTGTGTGAACAGGATTCTAAAAATAGTAATAAACCTACAAGAATCAGTTAAAGTCACCACCTGCTTCCTTTGTCTCAGAGGACTTGCTTGTCTGCCATATTCAGAAATCTGTCTTAAAGTGGACATTTACCTGGTAATAGGGATAGTGCGTTCCTGAGTGCTTTCTTCTCCAGCTGCTGTCTCTTCAAGGGAAGGGCTTGGCTTTGGTCCACTTGATTCTGCAGCTGGAATCTGCTTTTGTGCTTTGCCTAGCAGCAGAAATAGGGCAAGTTAGACATGTCACATATGATGGCACACCTGAAAGCCAGACCACACGTTTGGAGCCACCTCTAGTCTGCGTTGTGTCAGAACTGAGTCTGTCTGAACTCAGCTGAAGCTAAGAGAAGATTTTGGCCTTTTTTAGAAGACCACGTGAAGCAAAGGGCTTGAATAACATCAAAGACTGAATGGTGGCACATTGCGACTGGGCAAGCCTAACTTTTCTGTAAGGAAATGCACACAGACACAAATAAGAAAGACAGTCAGTAGGGGCTATGACTACGACAAAATCATAGAATCATAGAATCATTTGGGTTCGTGAAAGGCAAGTCTTGTGGATGACACTAAGCTGGGTGGAAGTGTCGTTCTGCTGGACGGTAAGGAGGCTCTTCAAAGGGATCTGAACAGGCTGGACCACTGGGCTTAGACCAGTGGTATGAGGTTTAACAAGACCAACTGCAGAGTCTTGCACTTGGGGCACAACAACCCTATGCAGTGCTACAGATTAGGGGAAGAATGGCTAGAAAGCTGCACAGAGGAGAAGGACCTGGGGGTATTGGTTGACCGCCGACTGAACATGAGCCAGCAGTGGCCCAGGTGGCCAAGAAGGCCAATGACATCTTGGCTTGTATCAGAAACAGTGTGACCAGCAGGTCCAGGGAGGTTGTTCTCCCCCTGTACTCGGCACTGGTGAGGCCACACCTTGATGATGATGTTCAGGCTGGACATTAGAAAAAAAAAAATTCACAGAAAGGGTCATTGGGCACTGGCAGAGGCTGCCCAGGGAGGTGGTCGAGTCACCACCCCTGGAGGTATTTAAAAGATGGGTGGATGAGGTGCTCAGGGGCATGGTTTAGTGGTTGATAGGAATGGTTGGACTCAATGATCCTGGAGGTCTTTTCCAACCTAGTGATTCTGTGGTTGGAAAAGACTCTTAAGATCACCAAGTCCGACTGTTTACCTAACACTGCCAGGTCCACGATTAAACAGTGTCCCGAAGAACCACGTATACACATCTTTTAAATACCTCCAGGCATGCCCAGTGTTAGCTTCAAACTATGGATGTTTCAGTTAAACTTTGCATTATGGCAGCAACTCTTGACTCACTGGTGCAATCACAGACTGTAGCAGTGAAAACTTAAATCAATGTAAAACTGGTGGTCCAGGCTGGGGTTGAGGGTACAACTAGTGTGGAGGTAATATGGAGATATGCTAATATGAGGGACCTGGTGATAACATCAGCATTGGTAGCCCTCCACTGAGCTCTTTGAGAAGTTCTCTGAGAAGTTCATTTACAAATCTCAAGTTACATCAGAATATTGTTTGGCATCTCAGCCGTACAGAAACAATGAAATAAAAAAATCATGCAGTTTGATAGTGGTTCATGAATTGTTGTTCTTTTATTATTAATTATTTTATCAGATAAACCAGTTTTTTGAAGGCATATCTGTGCCTTTTTTGGGGGGAGAGCTCTAGGGGATATTTGCTGCTGTCTGGCTTTGCAAAAAACCAGCAGTTTCTAGAAATCACATAAAACAACTGCATCAGGATTGTAAATGTGGTTATTCAAGGCATTGCTGGCAGAGTCAGAGATCCCAGGTTGGTGGGATTGTGCTCTCCTATTGCCAGTATTATCAAAATATTAGCCTTCTTTTTATTCAAAGCACGCAATCATAGGGACAGTTGTCAAATCTCCATCCTATTGAGATAATTCTCCTTATTAATAACACATTTAGTTTTCTCAGATGAAAGAACTGAAAAACCACCTAATTCAGTGTTCTGTTATCCCTGTAATTATGACTAAGGAAATAATCTGCTAGTTGACATTTTACTTCATGGTTTTTGAATCATCCCTCTTTGCCACAGGATTTTTTTCACAGATGATTTCCTACTACAGAGGAAGAAAGCTTTTAAAGCCTTGTCATTTTTGATGCCGTTATTTTGGGCCTGATTCCATGAAACACTTCTATCCTTGTTAAGTTTTATACAATAATATCTTTTTTTTTGAACATCTGTAGTTTAAAGGCTGAAGGCTACTTGACGTTATCCTTTTAAATTGACACTGGTAGAGGACAGTTAGTCTGACTTGACATGGAGACAGCTTAGACAAGTGGTTACAGCAGAAGCAGAAGCCAGAAAAGAAAGGTTGCTGCTTAATCACAGTTGCTTTCTTTTCTTTTTCAGAAACAATGCAAAGATGAAAGGCTTGTTCTCCTGGCAAAACACAGTCACACACACATCATTGGTTTGAATAACATTGAATCTGTTAAGGAGTCTATCAAGGCTCCAGAGGCAGTGAAATGAAGGGGAACTCGACGTGCTGAACATCCTAGAAAGTCTCCAGCAGTTGATACAGGGCTGTTAAACATATTTCCCGCTTGTTTATGGCAAACAATAAATGAAAATCAACCTTTTACTCACTCCACCAAATCAAAACCCAAATGAATTCTTTAAATGTAAAGGAGAATCCCACTCCACTGTCTCCCCGCAAAAAACTTGAAGCAAGTCCAGGGTCGAAAGACTAAAGGTGAAAATATCCCCAGTCATTCCATTTGAGGCAGGTAATGAACCAAACCCTACTTTAGACAGTTTTCAGCCACCTGTTTCTAGAAAGATCTGCCCCAAACTTGTGTCCAGCTTAACCCCAACTCACAGGGATTATTTTTTTGGGTCTGAATGTCCCCTCTTAATCTGCAGCTGTTCAAAGCCCAATGAAACAGAAAAAGAAGGGAAAAATGTAATTATTGACATTTCTGATATTTTTGTCTCGGGACATTTTCCAGACTATACCAAACCTACCATGATCTCCAGCAGTTTGGGTTTGAGTACTCGCTTCATGAACTAGCACAGAGGGACCAGATGCTGTTTGTGAGTGGCCTGAAGGAACAGACCCAGGAAAGCCAAGGTCACCGGCTCCTCCTCTCATGCCTGGGGGAAGAGTCACCAGCAGCGATGCCGAGTCCACGAGTTTCCTTAGAGCTGTCTTGATTTCCTTATCAGCACGCTGAAGCGAGGCCTGGACAGTATTCTCCATCTCTGACTGTGAGGAAGTCATTCCTACAGACAAGAAGAACAGCTTTTCTCTCTTCAGAGTAAACAGAAAGTGGCAGTATTATCCAACCCATGGAAATATTTGCAATTGTGTCCTTTTGCCTTCCTAGAGCTGATGGAGAAATATTCCAGTGAGAGGGAACATAGCTAAGACTTAAAATATGAAAGTTGGCAAACCATGCTTTTGGAAAGATGTATCTCACCAGACTGAGGACACTGTGCCGCACTGCACACACACACACAGACTTTCCCCAGACAGCAGAACGAAGGCTCCGTCTCCCAACTCAACACTATGTTGGTTGCTCTGTCAAAAATACTTTCATAAAGATCAATGAAATGAAACCAGTGGTGACCCATTGCACTGACACAGACCCTACGTGCAAGGAGGACGTTATTCTCACAGAGAAGGAGAAGGAGTTAGCAGATACTAGCCTTGTCGGTAACTCTGGAGAAGGGTGGGGTAAAGAAGGGAGGGCTGCTCTGCTCCATGAGCCTGTAAATCTGAGACAGTGGAAGAGAAGCTACTCCTTGCAGAGTAATGTTTATGTCCTTCTTCACCATATCTGAATATTTTTGCTGGGCTTTGCACTAGAATGGACCTGAGACTTTAAAATTTTTACTAGACTATGATTTTGCAAGATACTGTAGGAGCAAGATCAGCTGGTCTGTATAGTAATGTACAGCAGTAATATATGGGGAAGAATTATGTAGAGGAAGACATAACTCAAGAAACATGCCTCAAGAAACAACTCAAGACATGCCTCAAGAAACTCACTGTCTTGAAGGCAGAGAGACGATAAAAGCTTTCCACACATAAAAATAGATTTTCAAGCATATATCTTTGCAGAACAGCCACTCAGGAGAAGAATACCATGGCGTCATCCCCAGTCAGCACTGGTAGCTGCTAGGCTAGGATGGGAACATGAGACCTCAGGAGCTTATCTCATCCATTCTCCTGCCCAATACACATTTCACAAAACTTGAAGAGGCACAACAAAGGGACAGACAATACATAGGGAAACCCTCAAGAAACCATACAGACAGACAAAATGCATGTCAGATTAAGACAATTCATCCTATTCTTGATGGGATTGCTTGCCAAGCCAGAGTGTTAACTCAAATCATCATGTGGTTTAAGAGAAAATAAGAACACTTGCACATAAACGGCTCTGACTTGTCAACATCATTGACACAGGAGCATGTCCTGTATCTGTTTTGATGCTCCTCCTGTCCTAGCTTTAAGAAAGTAAATTCCCATGGTAGCACTTAGCAGGTAAAAGTTGAAGGCTACATTTAGATCAGCCCTGTTTGAAGACATCTCACTTGATTTTTGTTTTCAATGTCCTTGCCATGAACACAGCTATGAAATATTTAGTTCTGGGTTTGTTGATGCAACAAGCGAGTTTTGCTCACATGGTATCCCAGAATGCCCATCAGTGTTCATCAGCACTGGGCTGCGTGGAAGATCTTTAAATGTTTCCCTAGATAAATATTTTGATTCTCTGTTGTTTCTGTTGTGATTGCCACCAGCTGGTGCTCTCCTATGAGCTGGGCAGCTGCCATTTACTGCACTGTTTGGAAAGGCATGAACCACCCTTAGTATCTCTCAATAAAAGAATATATTCACAGTTTATATATATATATATGAAAATATATTCACATATATATATAGAGAGAGGTTATATATAATCACAGAATATTTTGGATTGGAAGAGACCTTAAAGATCACCCAGTTCCAACCTGCTGCCATGGGCAGAGGTACCTTTGACTGCATCACATTGCTCAAAGCCCCATCCAACCTTGAACACCTCCAGGGATGGAGCATCCATGACTTCTCTAGGCAGCCTGTGCCAGTTCCTCATCACCCTCACAAGACAACTTTTCATCCTACTATCTGATTTAAATCTTCCCTCTTTCAGCTTTAAGACATTACCCCTCATCCTATCACTGCACTCTCTGATAAAGAGCCCCCCTCCCCAGCTTTCCTGTAGGCCCCCTTTGAGCACTGGAAGGCTGCTACAAGGTCTCCCCAGAGTCTTTTCTTCTTCAGCCCAAACTGGAGCTCATGCTGTGCTCATATGGGAGATGCTCCAGCCCTTTGATCATCTTCCCGGCCCTCCTCTGGACTCAACAGATCCATGTCCTTCCTGTGCTATTCTGCTAATACCACCACTTTCCTTCCCATTTCCATTCTGTCTGGGGGTGTTGCATACTGTGAACAACTTCAATATTAGCTGAAGTACGTCAAACTTGAACATCCCATTTCCAAATTCAAAAATCACAATTGTAAATGTTTCCACCTCACACGTCCTTCAACCAATAACCAAGAACACAAGAATTACACATATTTTGAAGTTCCAATCTGGCCTCGGAGAAGAACTCAAGAAGACAGGCATTGTTCAAAATTATTGACTCCTTAATCTGGGTTGGAAGTTTCCCTAAAAACAAGTTCTTTCACTTGAACTCTTCTGAAACTCTCCATAAGAAGCTGAGCTAGAGCCATATTCCTGGGTTGCAACTTGACTCCTGCTGAAATCAACAGGAAAAGTGGGTGAGCTGAGGGACTTCTGAGTGCCATGAACAGAGAAGAAGACAGAAACCCAGTGAATTCAGTGACAGCTGATGCAAGACATTTATTGATATAAACTCAGCATCTAACAGCATATCTTCCATTTTATTTTTTTCATTTTTTTTATGTGTGGTTTTTTCTTTTTGTATCTCAAGCAAACTGAAGTTTCCACTTTATTAATACCCATTTACCTGCAGGAAGTTTAATAAAACAGTCTTTGTATTAAAATTTTCAATACAGCTGCATGTTTTCATCTAAAAGAAATAAATCCCCACACATCTCATTAGTTATCTACATAGTTTAATCACTTACAAGCATAATTTTTAACCTCTAGGAAAACATTCTGAAAGTGTATGTAATGAACTTTTCATAAACCTTTCACTTTTTGAACAAAGTCCTGCATAGGATTTTAAAATTTCCTTTAAATTTATTCTGTTTTGCTTAAATGTCAAAAGAAAATGTAAACAGATGATAATTGCTTTGGGCTAATGAATCAAAGTATCCTTATCTCTCCTATGACCATCTGAACTGCAGCTTTTCGTCTTCTTTGGAAAAAAACGAGCAAGAGCCATAACAGGAGGAAACCTCCTTGTTCCTTTACACATCTTTGCTATCTTTTTGATGAAGATTATATTTTTGAAGACTATCATATCATAGGGCAAATTCTTTTCTCAGCAGCATCTTTGTAAATCCAAACCAAATCCACTTCCTTTTGTGGAATTATTCTAGATTGATACCGGAATAACTGAGATCAGAGTCAGGCCAAATAAAAAAGAAATATTTTCAGATTTGAAAGTAGTTCTCTGTTGTATGTCTGTTACTTTCCAACGTAGAGTGCAATATATGAAAAGCACTAATATATATCTATCATATTTCTTAATCATAAAACAAACTCTATAAGCAAAGGAGATGTTATAAAAAATGAGAGAGTAACGTCAAAGAGGCTTGACTTCTTTCACCACATGTAATCAATGGAAAAGCATCCCATAGTATGAGGGTAGTGCATATGATATTAAACATAACACCCTGTTTGGATATTGAAAGTAAAAGGCTGTGAATTCAGTATGTTCATTTTAGTTAGCACATGTTCAAGGTACACCTGCAGAAGGAAAATAGTGTATTCTTGTCTACAAGCACCTTTCATGAATTCAATCTCTGTTAGCAGGAATATTGCCCTGCTTCACAATTTTACCCAGCTGGGAAACACAGGCAACATCACACCCAAACATTTCTAAGGCAAAAACTCACTCGATCCTCTTTCTTCATGCTAGTTAGAAATTCAGCCATGTCTGAGCACTTGTGGTTTCCCTGCACCATCTGAATAAAAACATTTTCTGTTGTGACAGTGGTAAACAACTCAGCTGGGAAAAGGTGTTGGGGCTTTTCACCCCACATGTTTGTCAGATAGGGAGGGCCAGTGCTTGGTCCTACTGAGATCAATGGCAAACTCCAGTTGACTTCATCCAGGACCGATATTTGGGCCTGTGAGCTCATTGCTTTCCAGGGCTGAGCAATTAACTGAGGGTCTGTGCATCATCCATTTCTTGTGAAGCCAACAGGAATGGGCCATGCTCAGTGCATCTTAGCCTTCCCCTCACAATCAGAGCTCCCACTGAGCTGCAAAGCTCCAGAGAAACTCAACAGAAGGCAGTACCTCTACAAGACAGCTCAACATACATGATTACAGTAATATGATGCAATTGTAACTGGCAGTGCTTCCAAAGCAACCCTATTTATTTTGAACAGATACATTTTTCAACCAGGCATTTGTGTTAAAGATATCTTTTCTTTTACTGTCTCTGTGCTCCTGCTACTTTGTTGTAGCTCAGTGATGTCCTCTTAGTGCATATAGGAGACATTATCCATTATCAATCTGCTAACAGTAATATTTCACCACTGGCATATACAGGAGACCAAATATTCTTGCAGTAATATTTATTGACAAAGACCATATTTATGGCTCTTTGTATGTGTTAGTGTTTAATTATAGATGCAGAAGTCATTTTATGCAGCACCTTATTCTTTTGCTGCACTTTAATTAAATCTATATTTTAAAAGATATGGCTTATAAATCCACTATGCTAGAAGTATAATAACAAAAGCTATGTCTTTAGACATCTAGGAAGGGGATTTGAACATAGCAGTATTTTAAAAAGAAGGTCTTTTTTTTTTACTTAAAGCAGAAGAGAATAATGAAATCTTTGCTTCCTCGAGTCAGTGGGATTTTCACCACTGACTTTAGTCAAAGTAGAATTTCAACCAAAAGGTCTGAGCAGCCCTTTGCATCCCTAGGGAATGCAATATTTTCTTTATGTTTCATTCCGTGACAGAAGTGTAGAATAATGTAACCAGACTCTGCATGTTGAAAGGTTTATGAAGAAATTTTGATGGAGCTAGTTGGTGTCAAAAGTGTACAGTAGAATCAAAGCAGTGTGAAGCTTCTTGACCTTTAGACACATGCAGTGACAGGAGATCGTGTTAGCTGGAAACAGTCCTCCTATCCTGGGCTGCTGAAGAATGCTGAAAATCTTAGATACTTTCACCTTCTTGCCACGTCATAATGGACAAATGGGCACTTGAAATACTTTTTACGTTCACGGACAAAACCACACTTATTCATTTATATTTCTGTCATAGGCAGGAGAATTAGGCTTTTCCTAAACCTACCATCACTGCTCCACTACGGAATGATATATGTTCATGTTGATCAAAGCTCTTACAATTACAAACTGTTCTGGCGGACATGTTCCCTTTAAGACTGGAAAAGCTTGACATATCATATTTAAATATATTTTCCTCAAAGGTATTCCCTTGTACATGTTACCTTTTAATTGCCACAAATTCCCCTCACCTACAACAGTTTTTATTAGGGTTTTTTTTTTTTGTCCTAAAATGCTGCTTTCTTTTGTGTTGAAAATTATGCTTGCGGCTGCTCAGCTTTGGGAAAGGTCTTCTGTGCTGATGTGCAAGGTAACAGGCTCGCCAACAGTCCCATAGCTGAGGGTTCTTGTGGAAACTTCAGTTTTAAAGCTTGATTGTCCATTGTCTGCTGAGAGCTGGACTTCGGTGCAGAAGGATGGTTTCACTGTGAAAGAGGGACCAGGAGAAGCTGCTGCTGTTGCTGCATGCACTCCAGGTGTCACTGCCATGCAGGTATCACTCACATGGAAAGAAATGTTTGAGGGTCCTACAGACTGCACACCAGTTACTCTAGATGCTGACACGAACACGCTCCCAGGAACATGCTCCTCAAACTGGCTGAAAAATGTTTGCCTGGGACCGGACACCACAGGTCTCACCAGATTCAGTAGCACTGGCTTCCCAACCGTTGGCTCGTTGATCTCTGTCTGAAGCACGGAGATCTCGCAGGGTTTCTCTGCTGCATGCTTCTGATCTTCACACCTGTATGTCTCACCTTCTTCAGGAACATAATCTTCAAGATCTTCCAAAGTTAATACTTTGCCATTGTGGGTTAAGATTTTGCGGTCCCGAGTGCTAATGTCATCTGTCTGTGGTTCCTCTGGTTCATCAACTATAATGACATTATCCTCTTCTGGAAGGACATCTTCCATTACTTCAGATACCCCCTCTTCAACAGGCCAAGATACATCTAATTCATCTTCCTCCTCTTTAACTTCTGGGCTTGCTGGTGAGAACAGAAATTCGTGCTGATCTGCAGCAGCTGTCTCAAAACTGAAGACCAAAGGCTCACCCCCACAGGCAAGCAGTGGGGAATCAACATCTGACCCATAGTGAACACTTGCTTCCTGTGGGGAGTTCTTTCCTTCGGTTCCGTAATCCATAAATGAATTATTTCCTAGCTGTTCAGACCCACATGGGGAGTTTCTGTCTTCGCTGCTGATTTGAGGTCCTTCCTGCTCAGTTGTGTACACCAGAGGCTGGATATTGGCTTCAGAGAGACTGTCATTAGGCAAAGATTTTGATTGTTCCACCAGCTTATTGTTGGAGTTGTTTGTGTTTGGATCATCTTCTGGGGAACGCCTAGGCCTTGGGCTGGGAAAAGTGAATGTTAACACCCCTGAGTCATCTTTTTCTTGTTTTACTGGAGAAGAGCCCCTTTTCCTTGTAGGTTTTGGTGATTTTTTCACCTTGAATTCAATTATTTCTTCCACTTCGACCCATTTGGGCTTTTTCTCTTCCACGTTGGTCTCTGTGGTGACACTTCTAGCTGCTGCTCCTTGCCTGTCTTCTGGTTCTGTGACAAAAAGCATGGGAACAGCAGACTTCGATGTTGCTTCCTGCTCATGCCTGTGGACAGGCTGCCTGATCTTTGAAACGTAAACTGGTTCTGGAGGTAGTTCTGTTCTTGGGAAGCGGGAAGGTGAATGACCTGATGGAGAACGTGCAGGAGAAACCCTTCCCCTTTGTCTTGGGCTCTTCACCACCGTGGTTATCGTTTCCTCTCTGATGACAAAAAGGGGTGGAATGGAGTTGGCAGGAAGATGAGACTTTTCTGGGAGCCACACTCCATCAGCACATGCCATTGACTTTCAAGGAGCTACAGTGGGGTTAGTTTTGTGAGCACTCCAGCTTTTGGTGAAGCGTGTCATTTTGGAAGGGATACACACGCAACGCACACACCCACATGCCCATCTCCACTTACTTTTTGATCCAGGGAAAACCTCAGTGCCCTGTCCCTCAGGTGGACCCTAGCTCCATTAACATTCTTGGGTGCATGAACACATAACCAGTATGTCCAGCTGAGAAATGTTCTTCTGGATGTTGCTATATTTCATGTGCTTGCTTTGACCACCTACTACGTTACTTTGGACCCAGTGTCACCCAAAGATTTTAAACAGTCCAGGAGTTTAACCTTTTCCTGAATATCCTTGGTAAAATCCTGGCTTCATCAAACTCAGTGGCAAAATGCCCTTTTCTACAGTAGAGTCAGCAGCTTCTTCACTTTGAATACATGTAACATATCTCTATTTTGTTTATTAAAGACTCTTTTGAGACCAGAGATCTGTATTTTCACGTGCATACTGTGACATTATAAAAAAACGCATGAAGCATTTGGACACCAGGAAAAGGAAGTTGGAATATTTCCTGCACAAGTCACCTATGCCAAAATATACTTATTTTTACTCTTCATAATATTGTTATTGCAGACACAGCCTGATCCTAGTACCACAAACTGACATAGGAGAACCTAACCAATCTAGGATGCATGATTGTAATGTATCAGCATATTTCTGCTGGCCTTACTTTAGGTTTTTTGACATACCCAAAGCATTTGGGACTTCTTAGCATCCCTGTGTAAATACGCAACTTGTGTCAAAACAAGATTCTGCTCCCATGCCAGGACAAACATTGACTTAAAATGAGCTACAGATGAAATTGGATCAAATAGCTTTGAAATCTGGGGACGGGAACACATAAACCCAGACTTCAATGCTCTTAGTTTATACATTTAACATGCAATTTTACCTGCAGATATTTCAGTAGCATTTCTTACATGAAACAACTGAAAGGTAGAGACAGTGTTTGCTTTGCCAGCACAGGGAAGCTAACACTCCGCAGTGGAGGTAGCTGGTTTTTTGGTCCTAATAGGCAAAGTTGATTTTGTTTCTGTGTTGGTACTCTGTCCCTACCTCCAAGCAACAGAGTAAAAAAAGGTAACTGAAGGGTAAAGACAATGGCCTGAACTGAGATTATTAATGAAGACAATAGCTTTTTCAGTTCTCTCTTTCTCCTCACCGGCCTCTACTCACAGCCTCACAGGGCCAACTCTGCCCTCCAGCTGCCTCTGCTCTGGCTTTTGCACTGAGGTAGAGAAGGGTGGAAGGAGTCTTTGCGAAAGGAGAGCCCATTTTTCCTATTGCATTTGCCTAACTGCCATGGAAGACTAATCCCCTCAGAGATATTGTAGTCTTTCTCATCCTTTGATCTCTTTTTTGGAGACTGGTATTTTCTTCTCCTATGGAGATCAGATATCTTTCCACCATCAATCTCTCCCTTTGAGGATGCAGTGAAGTCCAGGACTGGATCAGCTACAGTGAGGTTTCTTTCAGAGCATTGTCTCTTCTGGTGCTTTTTTTCGGTTCTTTACTCTTTCCCCCAATTTTTCTATAGTTTTTCTATAGAGCTCTAATGTCTATGCAGAACTTTCATAATAGCTATGGTTCCTCTCTGAATTACACAAAACTAAATCATTTTAGACAAAGGCAAGAATGAATGTGTGCTTGCACTGGACTTTGCTCTACATTGCAAGGTTAAAATGCTCTTTGAGGTTCTGGGATTTGCATGTATAGATATTGGTCAATCCCATCTCTAAATTATCTGCTATTTTCTGCTAGTAGTTTCCAAGCTGCTTCTCTTCCTCAGCTCGCTACACATTGAGGAGAGCTGGAATGTGCCCTTAGAAACTTGTTCCCTAACTTTACCCCATCCTTATTCCAGTCCCAGCTAAGGTCCACTCTAATGAGTTCACGACCACATCCACCATCAAAAGGAGGGCGTTTTCTATTGTTCTAAGATCCTGCTCATAAATGTACCAACCTCCTTTGGGGCTGCAGCCCTTACTTATGGAATCACTTCCTGAGCTGTCCAAAGCAATAGTCTATGCAATTTACACATCAGAAATTTAAAAATCAGCTTAACTGATGATATTTTGCATTGGTTTTATATTATTTAACCAACCAATATTAATGTCACTGCTTTTGATTTGAAATCTTAAAGGGAAAAGTAGAACTACTAGCTGAACTGAGAAGAGATTTTAAATAAAAGCATCTGTCCAGGTGATTTACATGCACAAAGATATAAAAGATAAGATTTACTAAGATTCGAAGATTACTAAATCACTGTCTGTCTCTGAGTGATTCCTTCCTGCTCATCACTTCCTTGGGATGTTTCTGAACATGATATACAAAATATTTCTGTTTATCTCTACTGCTAGTATCTGAAAGCTGGTCTTTGAGATGTACGGGCAGAAACACCTTCATTTTCTGGCCTTAGCAGGGTAAAAAAGTCTAATAACTGAAGATGTTAAGTGCTGAAGAGAGTGAAGCAAAGGCAGAACCCCTTTCTGCCTCTCCTGTCTGTTCTTTGCCTATTCAAGGTGGAAGCTGCTAGGAGGGTCAATATGTCTTCTTACATGCAAGTGGCTCTAAAAAGGCTAAGTGCGTGGATCATAACTAATAGTCATTACATAAAATAAGAAAAGAGATAATAGAAATCAACTCTTAAGCATATTTTAGCTGTCATTTCACTCATCATCCTCCTTATCTATTGAAAGTAAAAAAGTCAACTTTAGCATCATGTCCAAGTTGAGGACTGATTTCAACAATATTATAACTTTTGAGAGAATGCGTTTCCCCCAAACAACAATTTTATAGTCACCTACTACCATTAGGACATGATCTGAATAGCTTGGAGGTGCTCTGAAGGCCTACCACAGGAGGACAATGTTCCCCTTCCAGCATAGGAAACAATATTCATAGAATCATAGATTGTTTTGGATCGGAAGGGACATTGAAGTCCATCCAGTTCCAATTCCCTCTGACATGAGCAGTGACACCTTCCACTGCATCAGGTTGCTGAAAGCCTCATCCAGCCTGGCCATCCAACACCTCCAGGGATGGGGCATCCATGACTCCTTTGGGCAATCTGTGCCAGAGTCCTTGCCACCATCACAGGAAAAAAATCTTCATAATATCTGATCTAAATCACCTCTCCTTCAGCTTAATCCGATTCCCCTTGTCCTACCCCTTCAGTCCCTGATAAAAGGTCCCACCCCAGCTTTCCTGTAGGCCGCCTTAATTACTGGAAGCCACTCTAAGGTCTTCTTGGAGCCTTCTCTTCTCCAGGCTGAACAACCCCACGTCTCTCAGGTGTCCTCATGTTGGATGTGTTCTAACACTCTGATCATTTTTGTGGCCCTCCTTTGGACTCGTATTTGTTCATGATACTTAAAAACATGAACATACCTTAAGATTTTAATGGCTGATGAGCTTCAGGTCCACATATCACTAAGAAAGTACTGCTTTTTGCTGCAATTAATATTTATCATTTTTTAGACACCCAATATAAACCAGGCTTAATGTATCCAAAAAGTCTAAGGACAAAATTAGGACTAAATCAGGACAAAATTTCATATTAGGTATATAGAGACAGAAGAGGATAAAAACATATATCTTGTTTCTGCTTCATTATGAAAGGCTTTACTGAAAAATTTCAACTAGAAAGCCAGAAGAAATCACTGTAAGCTATGAGGTATTTGTTATATTTCTATATTTTTTCAAGTAGCCAGTTCTCAAAGCTGATTTCTTTCCAACACTGAGTCAGACTCTACCTTCTCAAGCTCTTGTGTAATGTCGGCAGTATTCAGTGGAATTTTTTTCACATGTCATATAATAAACCACTGACCCAGGCTGTGTCTAACACAAGTGCGGCTATTGTATAAAAAGGATAGTAAGATACATATTTTTTTTTCAGGTGGTCACTTTGCATAGCACAGAATACCATGATATTTGGTGGGATGGGAATGAACACTCTTGCATGGCCAATAAACACAAGCTTGTTATTGGATCATGCATAGGCAGCAAGGCAAAACACAAATGTTATAAAAAAAAAAAAATCAGCACTTACATGATGATGGTTTTCTTGGGCACTTTAGTCTCTTGTTCAGTGACTACAAAGAAAACAGTATGAACAGCATGGGGTTAAAGAAAGGCAAAAGCTGAAATGATTAAATTAACTTTGCTCAGTTAATCAAAATAAACTGGAGTGAAAAAAAAAACCAACTGTACCATCCCATCCATGCTTTCTGTGGTTATTTCCAGCATCATCTTTAGAATTTCTGACCAAGAATGAGAATTCAGAGTGCTTTCTGAACAGTGAATGATTTAGCTTTGAAATTAAATATTTTGTGAGAACAATGTTGCAAAATCTGTTTATTCTACCATGAGTTTCTGACATTTTTGTTTGGCAGGTCGAAGCTAGAAAACAAGTTCCTTTTTTTAGATTTTTATTTCCTATAATAAGGTGGTGATGGTGTGAGAAATCTGAAAATGCCTTGATTTGGAAAATCCTGGAGAGCTCAAGTTCTTTAAACTGTGATTTCACTTCTTACAAAGAGTTTCCCTAAACACTGAACCAAGCTTTTGTGCACTACATGCAAAATCCAAGCTGATAACAATGAAAACTAAAATAATTCTCATCAGTAAAGAAAATCAACATCAAAAAAAAAAACCCCTAGGAAACCCAGGAGAGTCCTGCAATCACCTATGTCTACTCCATTTCTTATATAATTTGCTATTTTTCCTCACCCTCATCCTGTAACAAACTGGAAGCTGTCAATGCATATCAAGATCAAAAGAAAAGCAATGATTTAATAATTTTGTGAACATTTCTGAAAACTGACACTTTTAAAAATAAGAAAGATACTGTTTGAAGAGCTAATAGAGATATTCAGCAGGTTCCCATCCTATCTGCTGAAATAAAATCAAGACACCATTTGAACCAGACTGTTACAAACACACTCTGAACTGCTGAACCTATTTGAGATGTAGGAAAAACAACAGGAAGCCCCACTTTTTATTTAATAGAATAGAAAAGTTTCTAAAAAAAACCCTTTAATTTAATATTGAAGTGATTTTCCCATCAATTGGTTTGTAGTCTTCCAGCCAGCCTATAATAAATAAGCTCTGGTAATTTTCAGTTGGTACAATTGAAACTGAACTACAATTCAAAAATATCCCTATAAAATCACTAACAGTTCTTGCCCAGGGAACTTACAGTGTTTGTTTAATAACTTATGATTAGTGCTGACTTTTTCAATAGTGTCCCAAAACAGCACTGACTGAAAATTAAAAATATAATTATGTTATTAGATGGAATAGTTTAATTGAATTTTCCTTTCTCTTAACTTCCAAAGGCTCTCTCTGCCTCTAGGTAAAACAACAAATCTGATTATAATGAAAAAGAATTTTGTACAAATGTTGATGTCAGCATCTCACCTAGAGCTCTACTTTTTCTTTGCAGAGTCTTGTCTGATTTATGCATGTAAAAATCTGGAATAATTTTCAACAGAGACTAAGGAGCTACTGCAGAATTAAATGCGTTTAAACAAAATCTGTTTGGAAATCAGAGTTTGTAGCTTTCTGGGTAAGTAAAGGGCAAAATTCCTTTGAAATGTTTATCTCTGAACACAACTATTATGTAATTGTTTCCTACTCTTGGTTAATATTTTTTAAATAATTCAAAACCTTTTTTTTAAATGGTGGACTGATAATGATACGATGACAGAAGATGAACTAAGTGCTTGAACAATTTACTGCACCCACAGCAGAAATTTTCACTGACTTTTAAACCCTGAAGTCAATATTGTGCAATTTTTTTTTCACGGCTTTTAGAGAATCTCATCCAATAACATCGTGAGATAGACCCCGAAGCAGCAGGAGTATCAGTTCTGATGTAAATAAGAATTAATACATTTGATTATACACCTAACATAGATGTTTTAGACAATTCATAGAATCATAGAATGTCCTGAGTTGGAAGAGACCCAGAAGGATCATAGAGTCCAACTCCTGTCCCTGCACAGGACAACCCCAACATTCACACAATGGGTCTATGGGCATTGTAAAAATGCTTCTTGAATATTGTCAGGCTTGATGCCATGATTGCTTCCCTGGGAGCTGTTCCAGCACTCCACAACCCTCCGGGTAAAGAACTTTTCCCTAATATCCAACCTAATCCTCCCTGGCACATCTTCCTGCCAGTTATTTTAACAACTGTATTTATATGACGACTGAATATGTATTCAATTAAATCCCGCAGTGTCTCTAAGATGTTCTCTGTAACGTTTACTTTATTAATGTATATTCTTGCAGTCCTCCCACATGACACCACTGCAACATTTCTCCGTGTAGCAGATGTCAAAGGGATTCCGTATTCAAAAGTTCTGCAGGCCTGGGATGAGAAAGCTGTAAATGGCATATAGTAAATGAGTCCTGATGACTTGCAGCTCAGTGCATGACAGATCCATTTTATATGTGCTGACCAAGGTGTAAGGGAGGATTTAAGCAATCCTATGTGAAGGATAGAACCACATGAAAGTAGGATGAGAGAATTTGGGTTTCTTTTTATTTTTCCCCAAGAGGAAAATATTCTGCACCAGATTTATCATTTCAACTTGTTCAATAGCATTTTAGGAAAACAGCTTTGCGAAGCAGGAGCCCCTGAGAAGCAGATTAAAAGCTGGAAGCATTAGGATGAGCCAGTGCTTCTATAGGACTAGACTCCGCTTTGGTTAATATGTTAAATCATTGAATTACAAGTGAGGAAACATTTAGGATAAGCGAGTTTTTATTGCTCTGAATGGATGAAGAATGGTCTATGGCCTTTGTTGCTAACTTTATGTCTGCTTTCTCCACTCACAGAAACATAAATCTATTTATCCTGCTCAGTACATGCTGCTGGCTAAAACCACAGGAGCACTGCTCTGCTTTTCATCCTTTTCTGCTATGCTTAGGAGTCTGATCTGCAACAAGGGAGGCACAAATCTGACATGAATTGCTAAAGTTAATCTTCAACTGAGCAATTCATGGACACAACACTGTTTCCAAAATTGTGTGAAAGAAATACAAGTGTTTTGCACTCTCCCTGAAAAAAAAAAAAAAAGGTTTTTCATCTGCAGTGACCAACGTGATTCTCCAGGCAGATTGTGCTCTCTTAAATTTGCACCGAAAACCATGTGGTCAGCCCAAAACCAAGACTAACCAACCATGACAATGGAATAAAAGTAATAAGACAAATATCCTAATCATCACCCCAACCAGGGAAGGTGAGGGGGACAAACTCCTGTGCCCTATTTCTTCAGCAGAAGGGTAGCACTAAAACATTTAAAGCTCCTTTCTGTTTTAAAGCAGTCTTTAATATGAAAGCCTCAATTTTTAGCTTTTCCACGCGAGATGGGTATTACCAAAGAAGGGAACTAAGTAACTGCCCCAAAGTTCTGCATGAGATCTAAGGTAAGATTATGATTCCTGTTGCCTGGCTGTATCTGCATGCACTGCTTTTCTTGATGGTTTTGCTTGTCTCCGCTTGTGTAGCTGATTCCTCTCCTACAATCAATTATCTCATCATACATCCTGGACCTGTCAGCCCAGAAGAGAATGCAACACCTTTCAGTAAACACTGGGCTTCGTTTTCCTTAAAACAATGGACAAGTTAGTGAGCCCGGGATGAATGAATCGCAGCGGTAACATGTTAAAAAGGGATGCCAGAGCACATCGGCCCAGTTCTGCCATGTGTAGGTTAAGCAGCAAGGTGCAAAGCAGACAGTCAATTTGAAGTCAAAGAGAAGGATCTTCTTTCAGTTACACTTTAAAATTAAAATTCTTCCAATATCCACATAAAAAGCATTTTTAAAGCAACTCTCCATTGACTTCAGTGCAGCAACCATGTGTAGCTGAAGGCAGAACTCAGCATTTCAGGCTTGCAGCCCAAGCTGCGGCTGCTCACAAAGGGAACCCTTAGTCCAGTGGTTTCCATCCTTTTTTGGATTTGGTCCTTCCAATGGATCAGCAGATTTCATAATGTGAATTTAACTCTAATGAGAAGTTTGGATTTGAGGCCCATAATATTGGACTGCAGGTCAGGGCTCATAAACCACTGCACTAAAGGTATCCCAAGTTGTGGCAGTAGGTTTGGTTCAGTTCCATAGACGGTACAGAAAGGCAGGAGGACAAACACTAAAACAGTTGCAACTAAAGCTCCTTGGGTGCCTCAGGAGACTCTCAACAATAGTCATTTTGCAGAACCAACGATAAATCAGGTAAAACTGCAGGTGAGCTAGGAAACAGACACGGAGTCTATTTTCTGTTGAAATAGTACCACATAGCAGTAATGTTGTCCTCGTGGTGAAGTTACAAATAATCCCATTTTCAAAAATAGAAAAGATTGTAAGGATGGAAAGAGAAAGCCTTTATGAGATCCATCTGTCCCTCCATTTCTTTAGCAGATGAACCTGATTTTTCCATAGGTAGATTGAGGCCGGTTATTGATTCTCAAGAAAGCAACAAATTCCCTCCTCAAAGTGCATTAGGTGAAATGCATTCCTGATGCGATTATGCTCAGAACATTCCTCTTGCTGAGGATAAGCCTGCTCTTTACTCCACTGGCCTGAAGCAGCTCTCCCTCTGTTTCTCCCCGGAGGCGACTCAGGATCTATTTCTTTCCTTATTATCAAATTCAAGCAATTGCACGTCACGGATCAAAATCTATTTCATAACATTTCTGAAGTGTCCAGGCAAACTACAATTATATTTCTTCAAGCAAGCTCATGAAATTTTATTTATGACTGTGGGAATAACAACACGTGACTAATTCAGGGTTGAACATAAAAATGTGCAACTCCAAGAGCTGAACAATGCTCCTACTACTATTTTACAGCCTTTTATTTCATTTTTATAACATCTTCTTCCTTGGTACAGGGGAACTTCATCAAGATATGCCACTCTAACAATGATTGGTTTATGCTCATCTATATCCTGTATACAACTTATTTTTCTCTCTCTTTTTTTTTTTTTTTTTTTTAGCAAGGACAAAGCACACAAGTACTTCAAGGTTTATCCTGATGAAACAATTATAACATTGTTATACTACTAACACCATTCTCCCTGTAATGCTTTTGAGTGATTTGATTGTACTCTGGGAAAGGATTACAAGGCAAACCAGCATAAAACCTAGGCAAGTGAGTACATAGATCAGGATATTGTGTCTGAATCCTCTTAATACAATGATACAACATTAGTGTCTGCAGAGGGTTGGCCCAAAGGTCCGTCCAGACCAGAATGCTATCTCAGACAGGGCCAACAGTGGAACCCTATGGAAACTGATGAAAAAAATAAAACTGGAGTACCCTGAATATTTTTGCAGACTCCAGTCATTTGCTGCACAGCAGCTTCTTGAGTCACAACGGCTTCCTATTCGATGGCTCTTAGTGAATGTTAATAATAAATTGCCAAAAGCACACTTGAACCCCTGTTATTATCATAAGACAATGCAAAAACACTGAAAATGAGGAAAAAAGGTCCTACAGTTCATGGCATAACACTGGTTTTTTTGACCGTGTTTCCACTAACCACATCTGGGACATCTCTCTGACACCAAGGTTCACTGGCATGGAATGGCTTGTGCCTATTCTAATCCTTTCTCTTGTCCTCCAGAACAGCAAGACATCTACTATCTGTTCAAGATGGTCCCTTGGCTGCTGCTGGGAGCTGTTGAAGACAGGCAGCGCTGGCTGGCCCATGCTCAGCCAGCTAAGGACACTTCTAAGATGTTCAACGAACCAATTTGCTACACCAGGAAATGTTCTTTACACAGATGTAGCCACTGATTTAAACTCACTTGTGATGAGTTTATAGCAAATCTGTCTAACACACTGCTTGTGAAAATCACTTTGATAAGAAGGTGTCTTTAGGCAGCTGTTAAGAAAGAGATGTGGGTTTGGATCAGTCCATATCAGCCTACCAACTCAGCAGAAACGTAGAAACAGAAGTAATAGATTCTATGGCTATGTGATGTCTAATATCTGAGCAGTCCTAGATAATGGGTGAACTAATGCACAGGAGGTGCAACTAATATTGCACAGCTCTCGGTTCTGCTTTCTCAATCATTCCAGGCGGTCTTCAGTGATATTTCAGCAACAATCACGCTATGCCTGCAGCTTTAACTACAGGCCCCTGGGGTTTTATTAGCACTATGCTACTCATGATCTGCTAGGCTGACACAGGTCCGCAAGTATTCCAACAGGAACAGAAACATTTTCCTTTCACTAGTGATATGACGCACCCTTCATTTCCTTCTCCTTTTTCATATAATGCATTTATGAGCATTATATGATGAAGTTGATTTGCCAGGTTTGGAAATCAACAGATGGTGATGGGTATAGAGCTGAGCTGCAGTATACCCATGCACATCTTGATAGACGTACAGATACATGTACACCAACAAACAACATGGATAAGATGGCAAATACATTCGGTCCTCAATGAGATGGTTTTAGAGTAATTCACTGACTTACTTACAGAGCTGGTCAAGGATCGTACCTTCTATAGTAATGGCTTGATCTCCCCTCCTCTCCTGGGTCAGGGCTGCAGCGCTGTGGTGGTAAAGTTCTGCTCCGCTTTTTGCAGACCCTAATCTGTTCACCAGCTAAAGAGAATCATGCAGTATTGAATGAAACACAAGATGCTTTTGTATAATAAAAAACTTCCTATACTATATTACAAATTCATTGCAATTACACCACAACAGAAATCGGTGAAGATGTGACCCCAAACCTAAGTTAAAGTTTGTACGAAGACATTACTGCTTAGCGGAGTTCATGATAATGCTTTAACGCTTATGACACCCACAGACAAGTTACAACACATGAGTTAACCCAGGTATTTGCAGCCTGTGACTTGGCCCTGAGGCAGCTCTGTTTCTATGAACAGGCATAGATTCCTGCCATATGGCATTAAGTGGTAGTTAAAAAGAGGGTTTTTTGTTTATCATCCATTAATCCATTGAGTCTTAGCCAAGGGAATACTGCATCTTAGTTGATTGCAAGTGCAAGGTAACTTGCTTTTGCAAAAAAAAATATAGTAGATGTCTTTAAATTACACCAAACTTCCTGAACACCTCTGTGGAATGACTGTGAACTTGCTGGGAGCTGAGCTGCTTCCTGTGTGTCAGGTGACCCACACTAATTTCCTAAATCAAGGTCAACTGTTTTTTTTGGACTAATAGTGAAAGCTTATGGCTACTTTATTACAAAGAAGGTATGGACTAAGACTAATTCTTAGAAAATATTTTACAACTCATTTATTTTAATTTATTAGATTCTTCCATGCATGTTTGCTGAACAAACAGCAGATTAGTCTTCTATTTAGGCATGATTTCTGTCTCTTTGGCTTTGGATACTTTCTTTGTAGGGTATGAATCTGTTCTAATTTAAAGACAGTCTAGAAGCATATTACGTCAAAATGCTCCTAACCTTTCTAAGAGATCTCTCTAGAGATCTAGATCTGAATTTAAGCTCCAAAACAAGCTGCTTCTATTACTATTTGAGACACCAGACTCTCAGATCAGAATATTCTGTAGCTTTTGGATATTCACAAGCCAGATCTAGTTCATTAGAACCTGTCTTGTATACAAGTGTTATTGATATGGCAGGTGACAGCAACTACTCATTCTCATGCAATGGATCCCTCCCTGTAAAATGAATTCTTCTACATCGTATCAGACTGCAGATCTTTGAATCTCTCCAAACTTACCTCACATTCATAGTGTCCCATATCTTCATTGGAAGGGTTCTTGATCACCAGGACTATTATGCCACTCCGTGGTTCACTGAAAGTCTGATATTTACCCGATTCCTTCAACAATACACCGTCTTTGTACCATCTGCAGGTGGAAAACACTGACCGTAAGCCAGGAAAAAGTATGGGGTGCTGAGAAAACCTCAGCTCACTGATCCATCTATCAGAGCAGTGGGTAAACAACTCAAGAAGTAAACATCAGACAGATGTTTGGATCCTGGAAGGATATGTTTACAGGTGTATAGATCACACATGGATATTGCACCTCACAGGTTTATGAGGTGTGTCTCAAGAAATCTCATCAGCCGATGCAGGGCAAAGGGCTTCAAATAATTTGAAGCTATGCTATGCTTTTTGTCTTGATATTCTAGGTTAGTTGCTGAAGAAAGAAATTCAAATGTACAGCAGGGAGGATAAAGAAAGTATAAGATGTTGTCAGGACTTTAGATATAATCCTGTTCTATGCCAGGGACTCTGTGTAGGCATTTCTTTCCAAGTGCTATCTAGAATAAATTGCTGAGAATCTCAGTAATGTTGGGATCAGAAAGAGCTGGCATTTAAAAGGGGTTAAGATGGAAGATACGGAGAAGGAAGGGTCATAACCTTGGTCAGGGTACACTTCTGATCTTACAAAATAGGAAAACAAGATTTCTTTTGGTGTGACTTGAAGAACTGACCTGATTTGAGGCCTAGGTGCTCCTTCGATAGTGCAGGTAAACTGAGCATCTTCACCCTCAACCAAATAAGCATTTCTAACCTTGTTCACAAACCGAGGTGGCACTGCAAAACAAGGATAAATGTAGTTAGTGTCTCGAAATACAACCAGATACAAAGAATGTAATTACCTGACCAGGTAATTCTTATGATGTCTGCACACAAGATAATAAATACCAAATTTTTATACCTAAGAATAATTGTCTACACCTGTACATTAAATACTTTAAAAAATTATTATTAAAATCATAGACTGATAGAATGGTTTGGGTTGGAAGGGACCTTAAAGCTCTTCCAGCTCGAACCCTCCCTGCCATGGGCAAGGATGCCTTCCACTGGATCAGGTTGTTCAGACCCTCATTCGTCTTGTCGTTGAACACCTCCAGGGATGGGGCATCCATGACTTCTCTTGGCAACATGTACGGGTGCCTCACCACTCTGATAGTAAAACATTTCTTCCTAATATCCAATTTAAATCTCCCCTCTGTTACCCCTTGTCCCATTGCTACAATCCCTCATAAGGAGCCCCTCCCCAGCTTTCCTCTAGGCCCCACTGGAAGGCTGCTAGAAGGTCTCCCCAGAGGCTTCTCTTCTCTAAGTTGAACAAGCCCAACTCTCTCAGCCTGTCCTTTTATGGGAGGTGCTCAATCCCTCTCTTCATTTTTGTGACCATCCTCTGGACTTGCTCTAACAGTTCTCTGTCTTTCCTGTGTTGAGGACTCCAGAACTGAACTGTCTTATCCAGGAGATGTTACAGATAACTTCTGGAATGTCTCAGTATTTATATTAAAGGTATTGTGTTACAGACCGCTTTAAAACAATACATCTGTGCAGAACATTACCTTGAACAAGGATCTTTCCCAGGGTACTGGCGTTTCCAGCAGGACTAGAAGCAAAGCACATGTACTGTCCTGAGTCAACACCTGTTAGGTTGTCCAAGATCAATGTGCAGGAACCATCAGGATCTTCTATTATAATGTGATGGGGATCAACCTCCACAGGCTTTCCATCTTTAAGACAAAGGGATTTATTTTTATTTAAATAGCTTAGCATCAATTATGTTTTATCCTTGGGAATTTCATTCAGCTTTTCAGCTAGACAGAAATAAGAACTGTATCTGCTTTATTGCAGTTGGTGTTTATAGTTGAGGAATCTCTTTATCTTTGAGGGAGTTCTTTATCTTTGTCCAGCTCTCTACAAAACATTGTCTAGGAGCATTGAGCATCTTCATACATCATCAGTCCTCATATAAAAGTGAAATTCTTTCAGAGTATATGCTGTGCAGTTACAGATCTAATTTGCAGCTAAAGGAACACTTTTAAATTGACTGTAAATATTCAGAATTGATCTTTCATAGAAAAGGCAAATAAGCTCAAAAAAAAATATTTTGAGTCTTCTCCTCTCTCAGTGCTTTAAGAAGGGAGGTTACTTGGAATCGTAGAATGGTTTAGGTTGGAAGGGACCTAAAAGATCATCCAGTTCCAGCCCCGCTGCCATGGGCAGGGACACCTTCCACTGGATCAGGCTGCTCACAGACTCACCCAGCCTGGCCGTGAACAGCTCGAGGTGATTTCTCTGGGCAGCCTATGCCAGTGCCTCACCACCTTCACAGTAAATATTTTTTTCTCTATATCTCATCCTAATCTCCCTTCTTTCATCTTAAAACCATTCTCCCTTGCCACATCACTACTCTCCCTGATAAAGAGCCCCTCCTCGGCTTTCCTATAGTCCCCCTTAAGTACTGGAAGGCTGCTGTAAGGTCTCCCTGGACCCTTCTCTTCTCTAGGCTGAACGACCCAAACAACTTCAACTCTCAACCCCATCTCCTAATCTTTACAAGGCATAAACTTATAGCAAAGCTGTTTCTTCTGCAGTACCGTAATGCTGGGGGAAAGAGTATGTCCACACAGCTGCCTGTGCTATAGATTACACACTAATCAATTAGGACAAAGTAATATAGATGGAGAAGAAATTTGGAGGTTGCTTTTAAACACTTGATGCTCATACCTTTGTACCAGCATACAGATGGCTTGGGAACTCCTGTAACTTTGCAAGCCAGCTTGACTGTCTCTCCCAGCTCAGCTGTACAGTCCGCCAGTTCTTCCTCAAAGTCTGGAGGTACTGAAATATCAGAATAAAAATGTTAGTCCAGAGGAGGGGGATTCTGTCCATAGTCGTGGATACCGCTATGTAAGCCAAGAATAGCTACAATTTTTTCAAGTCTGTGAGGTACAGAATGGAAAGGAAATTTTAGCAGCTAATGACTATCCAGGTGTCATGCTGTCGTTGCTTATCTGAGATTAAATTCAGTCTGTCAGATGTCTGTTCTTGGCTATAAATACGGACCATAAAAAAATGGGATTTATTGCTTAACTAGAAGTATTTTAGGCCATGATTTTAATAAGCATATCAATTATTCAGACAACACACAGCTGTCGCAGTTAAGATAATTCCTCAATTAAAATGCAATCCTCATATCCAAATTAGTATCTATTGGTCTCTGTACAATAAAATCTATACTTTGTTAAAGGGATCTTATTTTAACTTATTATTACCTTATGAAACTATGCAAAATTACTCTGATAGAATATCTCATTAGAACACCTCACTAGATAAAATGTCCAGACTTATTTTCAGTGTGGTCACACCAAATAAAATTTCACTCTGGCATTTAAAGAAGCCACATTTCTCTGCACCCTAAAGGGCAACAGTTTTAGCCCTGGGTCAGGTCCGTAGACTGCATGACTCACTGGAGTCAGAAGCTCTTCATGCAGTGGCCCAGGGCCTTTGTCACCAAATTCTGTGGTCATCTACCCTTCTGCAATCCCTGCTTCCCTGCTGCATCAAATGTATCTCTAGTGCCAGCTCTGGAATTTGTATTTTAGAAGTTGCAATAATGTGTTTCTCTTCTCCAGTGACACACATTTTCTGGGCTATTTTGCTGGAAAAAAATCATCCTCTGCTTATTTACAAAAATGTATAGATATGAACACAAGGAGATGAGCAACCACTTCAGCCTCTGACTCTGATCCTCCATCAAAGGCAACACACATCGCTCGAAACAGCCAAGGGGAGACACCTCTTCTCAGCTCGTCAGCCTATGTTTTTCACAATTGGTCTACTGACACTGAAGAATAATTAGAAAATTATTCATCTACTCTGGTAACTCCTCAAAATCTGTGCAGGTCCTGTGTGACCTCTGCTGTGTAAATCACTTCAGTGATATACAGTCTTGACACGAGATAGTAAATGGGGAGAGTCAAACCCCACTGCCAGATCCTGATAAAGGTGCATTCCCCAGCTCAGGTGAAGGACTTAACAATGTTATAATTATTACAATTAAAGCTTATTGCATTCTATGAAGTCATGTGAGTTGTTATTTACAGAAGTCCATGATGTTATTAAAGGGAAAAACCCCAGCTCTTGTCCATTTTAAGAGGTGGCGAATTACCCTAGGTGGTTTCTCTCCATCTTTTGCTAATCTCCTTACTGAATCAGGGGAACCATCCAAGAAAAAAAACTAAGATAATTGGGCAATATTGGGCTGTACTCACTCCAGACAGGCTCGCTGATCCGCTGTTGTATGCCACAGATATCCTTCACCCAGGAGTTCTTGATATTCACTGTACGTGCCTGAAGGAGGTACTTGCGGACTAAGTCTTCCCGTTCATGCCAGATCTCAAATGCCCGATCATCGCCTTCCACAATGTCATTCACGTCTATGTTGTTCAGCTGTGAGACAGAAAGACAAGAAAGTCAACAGACATCCTGTGTTCTTAGGGCTGAATTTCAGCCAGAACTTTTCCTGTAACTAAATCCTTGTTTAGGATAGTTCAGATCCAGGCCTAGGTTTGTGGACTAGAACCATCTTCAGGCAAGGTCTGAAATGGAAACAACTATTAAACACCAGCAAGTCTCCAGCTGCAAGCGTGTACCCTCTTCAGTGGACATGAGTTGTGTCATTCCCACTAAAGCTGTGTGGGAAGTTATAGAGAAGAGGGTGCTCCCAAGTGATAGGTGATAGTACAAGAGGGAATGGCCTCAAGTTGCTCCAGAGCTGGTTCAGATTGGACATCAGGAAAAGTTTCTTCACAGAAAGAGTCATTGGGCACTGGCAGAGGCTGCCCAGGGAGGTGGTTGAGTCCCAATTCCTGGAGGTGTTTAAAAGACAATTAGATGAACTACTTAAGGTTATAATTCAGTAGAGGACAAGTATGGTTGGGCTTAATAATCTCAAAGGTCTTTTCCAACCTAGTGATTCTATGATTCTATAATAGATGCTCCAACAGCAAAAGCAGCTTACATTGCTTTTAAAAATTTTTCATATTGTGTGAGCAATGCAATGTAGCTTTGGCTGAACAGCAGCCAGGGTCACTCTGTTACCCTTTTTCACAGTTTACTTGACTTTCTGGTTATCAAACAGACATTTTCTTGGGAGTAATTACTACATTTTCCAAAATAACATCCAGCATCAAAAGGTATCCCAAGGGTGGGAAGCACTGTCCCTACAGCACAGTGCTGTTGGGCCCTGGAACAACACAATTTGGGACACCATGAAAAGAAATTACAGAGCAGGCACTCTCTGGACAAAGAATCCATTTTCCAAGAAGTGGAAAATAAAACCTGTCTATGAACATCAACGAGGACAGAGATAGAGACTTTCAGAAGGTCCTTATTGGTCAAGAACTCCACAGTTCTTTTGTTTAGTTGGTTGCATTTTTCTGGAGTTGAGCATCTATTACACTGGGAAAATAATCCTATCTACGAATTATTGCCTGTGCCCTGAATGTCTGAAGATGAGCTGAAATCCTCTGATTTTTTCACTTCCAAACAGGAACTGGTGTCAGAAAAGGGCATAAGCACCAGAGAGAACCACTGGGAGTATAGCAAATGGCTAAAACAGCATTTTCTCCAACTTCCTACCAACATGACAGACTGCAAAACCCAAAGATCTTGAAATGCTAGCAAATACTATAGAGAGCACAATTCACACCAATATCTCATACTCATACAGTTAACTCAATGAGGTAACAGAGATGAATAAACACTTGTACACGTAATCTCATTGCTCCACAGTAAAATCCACCCATGCCTCTTATTATTTCTGACAGGCTTAACAGAGAGATTTTGGGCAGCGCATAGATTCTACTTCTGCTTCAGAGGTTTTGGAAACAAATAAATAGCTCAACAAGGTTAGTGAAATGTCCAAGCTGGATCTAACAGTGAAGTTCTAAATGACAGAAAAATGCTCTAGCTGAGGATGTAATGATCAGACCTTCATGATGTTCTTGAAGACATAACTGTAGGTGTCTGTCTTTGTGTCTCGCTTTGGTTTGCAGATCACAATATAGTTTTTGAAGAGGAAGACATGTCTTTTGTGTCCTTTCCATGCCATTCTAGCTCCTGGAGCTCCTTCCCACACGATGAAGTGGCCCTGATAGGAAAAAGAAGGAAGAGGACATAGTGAGGACCCTGGAATAATTACAAAGATGAAGTCTCACCATCATTTTTCAGTGAACAGATAACAAATGTTTACTGTTACATCAACTTATTCATCTCTGTTTTATCACAGCACAGCAGATTGTTTCTAATGCTAAAGGTGATGCATCAAACTGACAGCACCAACAGGGTGCACACAGTGGTTGTCATTACTTTGACCTTTAAATGGTATTCTTTGTTGCCAAAAAAATACAGTGCTTATGTTACCCAGTAACATAAGTTTCCCTGGCATCATTAGGGAGAAGTAAGTGCTCTTGCGGTTTGATTTACCAAACTATTTTGTTTGGGTTTTTTTTGAGGAGTGATGTCTAAATGTGGATAGATGAATACCCATCAGAGTGTCTCATTATCACTGTAATTTAGATTTACAATTCCACTCAGCAATGTACTGTAATTCCCAATGCAAGACATAGGATACAAAGAGGCAGAGTAAATTACTTGCCCAAAGTGGCACAGTATGTCTACAAAGAAACAGGAATCTCAGTAAGGATGTTGAAAGTCTGAGACTAGTGTCCCAATAGCTGGGTCATCTTTTCTCTGTGTTCCTAAAATGCATATCTGTTTCATGGAAGAGACCTGTAAAAGCATGCAGGTCTTTTGAAGATGTGCAAACAGCTATTGAAGAATGTCCATAAATTGATCTAATATTTTCACTTGGAGCACATGCAACATATACTATGTTGGCTTGTACTGAACTCCAGCAAAATAAAGTCTTTGGAAGAACTTTGTCAAACAAAAACCTCTGTGCTGAAAAGGCGCGGTGAGATTCTAACACTTGAGAAATCAACTGGAAAACCCACTGATACCATTAGTTTCAGGGGTTGGCCCATGTAGCTTGCCAATGAGAAGAGATGAGGAGGAAAAACTAAAATGTTTTAAAATCACCTGAGGGCTCAGAACAAATCTGTTCCTTTGTGGGAAAAACATATAACTACATTATGTGTGAATTTCTCCATAAGCATCTGTGCTTTGGTGCTTCAAACCTTAACCAAACCAGGACACCCATCTCTCGTAATAGTAAGGCAGGTGATAAGCAAATACTCTCTTTCAGATCTAAAGCAGCTTCTTGTAGGACCTATGGCTACTTAGAAACTAGTGAAGGCATCCGTAGCACTAATACTAACTGAGAAATTCCAGTTACCTGTCGGATGGGTTCCCCAAGGCTTTCCAAGGTCCCTGGATAATTCTCGATGAGTGAGACATGAAGGTCATTTTCTGCTCTTCGGGTGAGTGCAGACACAATGGCATAAGCCTGTTCCAGTAAAGTGCAGTTCTGGCTATTTCTTGCTTTGTTCCGGATAAATTCCTGTAGATTAATGAAGAAAATGTTACTGGGTTGTCTGATTAAAAAAATACATTTCCTTGATAGCCAAAGAGTTTCTCTATATCTGTTCTAGCTCTTTCATCTGAGCCACCTCTATCCCATTCTTTCTCCATATGTTACTTAGCTACTAATGCCTCCTCTTTCCTATTTATTCTTCAGTGTCGCTGGCTAGGCAAAGTGGCTTTTCCTTACATCAATTGATATCAAAACCAAAATTGAAACAAATACCAGATATACTTCAGTGACTGAAAACCAAAAAGCAATTCTAAATATATCCATTGCATTTCTCTTGTGGTCTACCATGATAACACCATGAGGCAAGTAATTCTTGTAGCAGTGGCAGTGCTAAATTGAGTCATTACTAGATTAAAAACAAGAGAGGACAGAAAAAAATATGAAATAGCAGTTATCCTTTTCTTCCACATCTTACAGAATCACAAAATGGTTTCCGCTGGAAGGAACATTAAAGATCATCCTGTTTTAAATGCCTGACATGGGCAGAGGCACATTCCACTGGATCAGGTTGCTCAAAGCCTCATCCAGCCCAGCCTTGAACACCTCCAGAGATGGGGCAGCCACAACATCCCTGGGCAACCTGTGCCAGTGCCACACCACCCTTACAGGAAAAAAATTATTCCTAATATTTAATCTAAATCTCCCCTCTTTCCGTTTAAATCTGTTCCCCCTTGTCCTGTCACTGCACTCCCTGATAAGAGCCCATCCCCTTCTCTCCTGTAGACTCCATTTAAGTACTGGAAGGCTGCTATAAGGTCTCCTCAGAGACCTGTTCCTGTTCCTTTGTTTTAGTAATGAAGACATACTTGCTGTCTTCCAGAAGACCCTCTGAAATGTTGGTGTTTACATGGAAGCAGGTGTTAAAAATTAGAAAGTTAATTTGAACCTTCTTCAAACAATTTAAACTTCTCACTTCCGTAATGCTAGAATACAAAAATATTTTGGCAGCCTTTTTGTCTGACTATGCTACTGCTACTTCCCATGAAAAATGTGATTACGAAAATCCTACTTCGAAAGTTTCATTTGTGGTCTGGTCTATAACCTGAGATAGCAGGACAGATGAAAACTTGAAATATGAAACATTTCATGATGGTAGAATGAGGTAAAGCTTTCCGTAATAGGAAAATTTCATTATACTATAATGTCAGCAAAAAAGACAAGGAAGTGAAGCCGGTAATTTAATTTCTTACACATTGGAAATTGTTTTGTTTTACATACGTGTTGCTGAGAATGAAGAAAATTCATACTTGTCATGGACTTGAGGAGAACGTATTGCCCTTTACTGCTTCCTCACAAGGGAAGGAGGAGCAGGTGCTGATCTCTTCTCTCTGGTGACCAATGGTAGGACTCAAGGGAATGGCAGGAAGATGTGCCCGGAGAGGTTTAGGTGGGATATTAGGAAAAGGTTCTTTACCCAGAGGGTGGTGGGGCACTGGAACAGTCTCCCAGGGATGCAGTCATGGCACCAAGCCTGACAATATTGAAGAAGCATTTGGACAGTGTACTCAGGCACATAGAGTGAATGTCAGGTTTGTCCTATGCAGGACATGAGTTTGACTCGATGATCCTTGTGGGTCCCTTCCAACTTAGGACATTCTATGATTCAATGATATATACACATCTATTCATATATATGTGCATATAAGCATTTTTTTCAGATATGTGTATCCATATATTAAAAGATCATCCAGATAAAGTTTGCTGAACTTTATGGAACTGGATACGGTGAATTTCTACATGGATTTCCATTTAGAAACCTTTTTAGAGATCGCCATCACTGGTTATGGTGATTACCGTCTTACTCGAGCAACTTTCAATTGTGGCTGCATCAAAGAAAGCCAAGAAATATGAAATTAAAATAAAAACTTTTTCTACCCAAGCTGCACAAAGCAGAGCATAAACCTATTACATGTAAGCTTATACCAAGTGCTTCTCACCTTGATTATAGTTTGGTACTGCTGGATCCTGTTTATGGGCTTTTCCAGGTAGTGCTGCAGTGGTGGGATAAGTGGCTGTGAAGGATCTTCATTAATTAATATTTCATCTGTGTATCTCTGAAAAAATTACATAGAAGAATGAGGAAAACTTGTTATAAAGAACAATTGACAAGATTGGTCCCTGGAAAATGCTCATATGATGCTGTTTTGTAGACCTAACTCAGCCAAATCCAGACAGCTCTAACAGATTTACTGCCCCATATTTTGGACACCCATAACCGTCCTCCATTCTTTACCAACTCGTTATAGTTTTAGACAGCAAGATGTCCAAAATACTGAATTTCTCTGCTTTTCCAGTGCAGGATTGACACTGGGGAAATGTGATCCAGAGATCACATGAAAAAGCACTTTCAGCAGGTGGGAGGGCATTAACAAGGAAACTCAATGCCCGCAACTGGTATCAGACCTTGGCATGGAGAGTTTGCAGTGCCAGCAACCAGAGTGAGTGAGGATCTCGGCACTGGCACCTGGCATGGGAAGCACAGGTCATGGGATCCATGTGGTGGTACATCAGTCACGGAGTTGGATCTTTATCCATTCCACTGACCTGGTGCATACGGATGCAAATGTGTGCAATTTACCAGCAAACTCAAGCTGGACTAGCTGCAAGGAGCAGACCCAGGATCCAGGCACGGACATGAGGGAGGCTGAGAGCTTGTGCTGATAATTTGAGGGATCTGTGAATGTGGGACTAGTGTGAATGTATGCGATTTTTTTCTAGCAAGCATCAAACTGGACTAGCTGAGTAGGAATCTCATGGAGACCATAAAAGTGCCCAGGATCTTGGCATGAGTATTGAATGGTCAGAGGGGTTATGCTGCCACTCAAAGGATCCACAAACATGCGTATGCTCATGGATCTGGAGTGTTGTGTGTGGGTTTTCACTAGAGAACTTCAATCCTGAGCAGCTGGAACAGAGAAACTGCGCTTGCCAATCTATGCTTACATTTTATGTGAGTTCGCTTGGTCTTATAATATGGTGACCCTTACTACATCCCTGAATTACAATTACATAATTGCAGCCACATTCATATCTGTGTAATCTTTATAATATTCATAAATGCATAAGCAAATGCAAATGTTCCCATATTGATAGTACCTACCAGGAAGAGCTGGACAGTGAACACAAAATTATTATATTTAGCAAAGATCTTAACTTTTAATAATATTTTCCAGCATCACATTTGTGATGAATAACTACATCTTGATGCAGTGGGTTATTCTGCAAGTACTCCGGGTGTTTTACCTTGTAGAAATCCTGGACAGCTTTGCTGACAACAATCGATTCAGCCTGTACCCGCCCCACCAGGTACTGGATGTACTTATTAAACTCTGCTTTGTGCTTGATAAAGCACATGGCCACGTCATCATCAGTGTCACATTTCTGCAAGTCTCGGAGGAAGACACTATGGAGATAAAGAAAAAAGGACATCTGATGAGAAGGTGATGGAAGATGAAGGCTGGAACACAGTCCCAGCATCCTGGGCTTTAAATCAGATAATTTCAGGCTAACACAAATTAATGGAAATTATAGGGAAATGAGAGATGCATTAACATTCAACTTCTCAGTGCCTCTCCATCTAGCATGATGCTGCCCTTCCTAGCTTGAATTCATGAAATACCCTTCAAGGAAGTTAGGGATGACTTTCAGGGGCTTGGCTCAAGTTGGGATGTATTCCTCAGTTTAAGGATCAATGAGCCATTCACGTGAGCGAAGACAGGGATTCCTTACTGTGTTTCACAAAGGATGTTTAGAAAGATTCACACTCACAAAGATTTTTAGCAGTGTCAGTAGCTGATGAAATACATCAGCTCTAGCAGTTGAGGTTCCTTTTGGGAATAAAACAAAACCAGAGGGAAAAGAGAGAAGTAGGAGGAGCAAAGAGACAGGAAATATATTCTCATGTCTCAGACAGTAAAAGTCCCACCTAAGTGTTCTCCTCATTGCAGAAGTGGTGCCCCTATAAAGCTTTTCCCAGAGTAACTATATACTTTTCATTGCACCCTGCTCAAATTCCTTATTGGTTGCTCCTGCTTATGATGCACCAATGGGAGCACATATTTATTGGGGACGATGCTGTGCACTCACTGATTGTTGAGCTTTGTGCGTACACATTATTGACACACCTCTCCCCTTAAGGCAACACAAAAATTAGGACAACAGAGTAGGAAAACAGGGAAGGGTGATTCTTGTGCTGTTTGCAGGAACTTTCTGTAAGAATGATCACCTCCTATGAGACAGCAAGGTGCAAAAGGAAGCCTCTTTGCAAGGGAAAGCCTAAGGCACATAAGACATTGTGCAACACCGCCTCTCCCTGAAAAGTATAATTATTTCAGCCTCGGGAATTCACTCTGAACAGCAGGTCTGCAGGAAATCCTTTCTTGGAGGAGGCAGAGGCATTATCCCATGGCATTGCACCTGGGCAACCTGCTACATCTGGGTGTGTTTTGAATGCATGGACACTGGCATTATTTTTAGATGAATGTGTGTCTCTATGAAGACACCACTGAAGTGCCTGTAAGACCATGCTGCCTTTTTATAATAACTCACTCAATTCAATTTGCTTAAAAGGCTAATAAATAAGCTGGATACATGGAGCCTTGAAGCTCTGAAGGGTCCCAGCCCTGCACTCTGCCTTAAGATGTAGCATCTCTCAACCTAAAAGAATGATCAGCTCCCTTGCACCTCAGCACTACTAGTGTTTCGCATCATTCACAGTGATAATAGCTACTGTGTCTCTGTCACCAGGTGTGTGAGTCACTCTTTGGTCTGAAATGAAGGCACGTGGTAATTCCCACCTGGAATGGAAGTGAGTAATGTCATCAAAATTTCTGAAGATGGTAGATTTCTGACTGGCAACAGCTCCTGGGACACTGGGACAGGTCTCAGTGTACTTGAGGTGGTGAGTCTGGAGGAACTGTAGATCTTGAATGTAATCCTCTTCTGAGATCAACAGCTCTTGAATAAGAACACTGAAGGGAAGATGAGAAAATGAAATCACAGAGAAATCATCACAATTATCCTTGATGTGCTGAGAGACTTCTAGGCTCTGAAATAGGGATATTTGGTCAGAGGAATAGACTCCTTGGAATCTGTTGACTAGATTCCCTTTAACCACAACAGGAACCTAGATGCACTGCTCATGGAGTGACACCTACAGACATCTACTCTTAGAGCAGACAAAACAGAGCATGAGTAAGAAAAGGATCTATGTAAAGCAGACAGTGGCAACTTCAGTGCCGCTTTATGCAATCAAGAAAGCAAACACCTCTTTGACAGTGTGCTGCTCTGCGAGGGAGCAACGGAAGGTTGTAGCTGCTCTTCTGAGTGTGCTTCCATTCCGTCTTCAGATAGTTTAGGATTTTTGTGAAACAAAACAAAGATGGGGAACCCCAATGTATAGAGGTACTGAAGTTCAGGATTTTTGTGAAAGCATAGGGCTTCCAGAGTTAGATCATGTTAACCTCTTCTTTGAATTCAATCAATACAATTTAGACAGTGACTCTGACAGGAGGGACCTGGATGCTAACATTCATTTTAGTTAAAAAGGCGGAAAAACTCAAGGTTGCAAATACCAAATGATGTCAGCTCACCTCAGCTTCCTTTTATATTCATCTTCAGAAACAAACTCTCCAGGGAACTCAGGAGCTTCTGTTGTTCCCCACTCTGGTGACAACTGAAATACAAGAAAAATCAAACATTATTCTTTTAAGTTAACAGCTCACACTGAGGAATCTCAATTGTATGTTCAATAGTCCCTTTCAAAAATTCCTAAACTAGTTGGAAATTTATTTTTTGCTGAAGGATGATTACGCCATTCAAACCCAGTTACCCCTGCACACGTATAGAAACATTGTCTAATCAAAACATGGCAAAGCCCAATGATGTTACAGACTCCTTCAACAGCCTCTTTGTATATCGCTCTATGCAGAAGGGATGGCTCTAAACTGCATCAGGAACATATAATTTTACATTAAAGATGATCAGTCACCTTTAACTTCTTGTCCAGATAGGCTGGAGATACCCAACCCTGTCGAGAGGGGCTAGATTTCGTTGGTTTAGTCCTGACCAGCCACTTCAAAGGATGGGCAGAATCAAGGACTTCCACGTATTGGCCTTCCTTCAAAGTGATGGTCTCCTTGTCAGGTGCAGCAGGCACATAGTCAGCTGTGACCATGTAGACATCAAAGATCTGCACACATGAAACAACAGTTATTTTGTGCTTTGAAAAAAAGAACACAGCAACACCAGCAGAACATCAGTGTTTATCTGTGTTTAATGTTGGGGGTTTTTTTCCTCCACTTCTTCTATGACAAAGATAATCACCTCTTGCTTTTTGCAGGTGGAAAACTAAGTCTCAAGGAGGCTCAGGCCACATTTTCACCTCTGTCTGAGGTGTTTCCAACTTATGTCACCGAGCAGTGAAATCTGCTCCCAAAGGAAAACAAAGAGTGGTCCTGAAAATACCAAAGTAGGTCAATATTGCCAAAGGTTTAATTTTGGGGTCTGTTTTAGGAAATGTTTTAAGTGAACACCCAGAAAAATTCTAATTTTTACAAAATTCTCATTTTTCTCAGTAAGAACTTGTCAACAAAATTCTCCTGACCAGTTTTACCCAAGGCTAATAGAAATTGCACTCTTACATTCTGAAGGTCATCCATGAAAGCAAAAGCTGCCAAATAATGGGCATGTTTTGATGATGGGGACTTGAATAACTTGTTCAAAGACACACAATGAGCATCAGGATTTGATTCTCTGTGCTCTATATCACAGACCCAATATTTAGCTATGAAATATACCTACTAAAGTGAAGTACATCCCTAAAGGGAGTGGAGATTCTTAAACCCTAGAAGACTGGTTTTTCTCAGGAAAGTTTTCCTCTTGTGTCAAACTTGTCTGTAAAGATACTATACCTCTCCTCTGGAATCCCCATCTTCAGATTCAGAGGAGGACTCTTGAGCAATGGACGAAGGTCTGGATCGCCCATGGCGAGGAGATGCAGAGGGAGTCCTTGATTCATCATCACTTTCTGCTCCTGGCACTCTAAGTGTAGCTAAAAAGTAGAGAGACAGCAAAGTGTGAAACAAAGATCTCCAATCTGAATGTGAGCCAAATGTGTAATAATTTTCTGTTTCATAAAGACAAAATTCCCTAGGAAAAAAACATTTGTAGTATTTAGTGCCATCTGTTGATATTTAGGATTAAATAAATAATTAGGATATTCTAATACCTGAAGTTACGTCTCTACTGCACGTATTGCCTACTGCACTGCAAGAATATTTGTAGGCGAGGTAATTCCTCCATTTTTGCTTCCAGATAAGATTTTACGACAAGATAATCAGTATATGATACATAAACTGGGATTTTTCATTTAATTTGACAAATCATTTGACTACTATGTAGCTGCAAACACAGTTTTCAGACTCAACTTGATTTTAGAAACTCATTGAGAGCTAAAACTTGAAGATGTGGGAAGTCTTCAAAACAGGATTGCTTTCAGGCTCGGGATTGATGAATATCTAAGGAACTCAAAATACCTAAATCACTCAATATACACTTCCATTTTTACAACTTGCCCTCCACTCTAAAGCTTAAAGTTAATCCGGCTTCTTTAATTAAATATTGTGTGTACAAAATAGACACAAGCCTTCTCAGTTTATTGCCATAACTGTATTTCTCCTTCCAAATTGTAGACTAAGACATGTGGTTTGGATGGGCTCTTACAAAAAATACTTAGCCCTAAACAATTACAGATGTTCGTTGCTTATGTAGGAGGGCTGCCTCAAAATACGTTTCATAAATCTCACTGATGTTTGAAGTCCAAAGGATATCTAAAAACAGATAGCAGAGTTTTTCTACACTAATTAAGCAGTGTTTGCCATGTTGCTTACCCTGACTTATTTTTGCAGATACCATTTCTGAGATACGCGAGGTCAGTTTCTGGAAGAACTCTTCTGAGCCAACATCAGCTAATGAAATAGGGCTTTTGGGTACACCTTCTCTACCAGCTTCAAGGTTTCCTGGAAAAGAGAGAATGTTCTATTAAGCAGGCAATATCATTTGAAAGTCATCTTTTTTTGAGTAACAGAAGTTTCCGTGGAAGGAAGATATAATTTTCTTCCCTTTCCCAGCTTTTAAAGCTGTGCTTCTTCATATTTCATCCACATAATTCACCCTTGAACAAAGAGAAGTCTTGAAAAGTCACAATATTTCAGAAGGTTTCAAGAGAATAGGACAAAAGTAGGTGTTAATCATGAAATAAACAAACTATCTCAGCTGCAGGTGTGAAGAGCAAGAGTATGAGAGAGAAAAAGAGCTTTTATTACCTTCTCTTGCTTCAGAGGGATGAATATCTCTGAAAAAGAAAGAGTAAAGCAGAATTAAAAGCTAAGCTGAAATATGTAGTAAGGAGAGCTAAATGAGAAACACTTCTTTCTCACACATAGTATGTGAAGGCTGGGAATATCTAGATTAGGACTCTGATCTGAACTGCAGGTGCTGGTAACTGATACTCACCAAAGCCACAGTAAGAAATGGGAACTGGACCATCTGGCTCATATAGGCACAGAAACACTTAGGTGACTTAAACTTTGAGTTATGCCCTATCTGATAATTCTCCTTATTCCTGACTCTCATGTAGCTTGAGATGACCCAGCTGCTTAGGGAGTGGGTGGCAGGATGGAGCAGCATCCATCTCTCAGGTGCTGCCGGGACTTTATTCTCATCTGACACTGAAATAAAGTTATTACAGATTAAAACATTATCTCAAGCGGGATCTGTAGCCTCAGTCAGTTTTCTGTGCTCAACCATTTCCAGTGGTTTCACCATGAAACCAAGGATTGGAGAATACACAAATGCTGGGGTCTGCCAAGAGATCTGCTTCCATCACATGAAGATGCCTGTGTGTTGGAGAAGCAACCTGTCTACTGATACTGCAGCAGCTTTGAGGTCCAAAAAGACCCTTGCTACAATTACAGCTTTTACCAGAATCTCATTAATCCATTCCAGCATAAAAGGGGAAGGAAACTATACTGTCAACACTAAGTGAAGATGGCTTCACATCTGTGAATAACTACCATCATTTGCTTCCATCTGATTCATAGAGTTTGTAGTGTTTCCCAAGGTACAGCTCTGCTAGGATATAACGTCCTGAAAGCAACATCTCTGCTATTCCTGTGCTCTTTTTGAGGCAGGATATAAATTTTCATTGCACAACCAGGGACACCTTATCTGAAGACGACCTACAAGAAAGCTGGAGAGGGACTTTTTCGCAAGGGCTTGTAGTGATAGAATGAGGAGGAATGGCTTTAAATTGAAAGGGGGAAGATTTAGATTAGACATTAGGAAGAAATTCTTCATAATGAGGGTGGTGAGGCACTGGAACAGGTTGCCCAGGGAAGCTGTAGATGCCCCATCCCTGGAAGTTTTCAAGGACATGTTGGATGGGGCCTTGAGCAGCCTGGTCTGGTGGGGCATGTCTCTGCTAGTGGCAAGGGAGTTATAATTGGATGATCTTTAAGGACTTTTTCAACCCAAACTGTTATATGATTCTATGATTCCAACGTGATTCGCCTTAATTCTCTGTTAGTACAAAGGAAGCAGGAGAAAGCTCGTTTTATGTGATGTATGATAAACTATATATCACCAAGTATGCCTAACAAAGCCTTGGCACATCCTTGGAAGAAGCTGCAGTGGAACAGCTAAATTCACACTATAGCTTTCTTCATACTCCAGAAGATGACTGGTCAAGCCTTCTAGGCTGGACATATTCTAGAAACTAATGTGTGTTCAGATGGATACAGCTTTTCACACTGTATTTGTGCAGTACACAAGCCTAAATGGCAAATCGAAGAGGACATTCTTCAGATGGATTTGTAAACAAGTAGTTTATGAGCAGACCATTTTCATCTACTTCTTTTTTGGTGAAGGATCAGTATGTTTCAATGTTGGCAAGTAACAGTCAGGCCTTGGCTCTGTCATTTTTTTTTTCGGCATTCTGCTTAGGAGGTGAAACAGTAGGGTTTTATACAACCTACGCAATTTTTAGGGTTTTTTTGTCCTTATTCCTGTCCTCCCTGACAATCAAGCATAAATGCTTAGAGTATTCACAACACTTTTCATCCTAGGACCTTAAACTATTTAAACTGTATTGCTGAGACATGAATGTCATTAGCCGTGACATAAACTGTCTAAAGTGAGCACTGCCTAGAAGTGAGTCATCAGAACTTCTGCTCCGCTTCCGCCTGGGTGGCCAACCACTTACCCCAGTGTGGTCATGATGGCTTCAGACACCATCACGCGCTCCTGGGTCAGAACTTCAGCCTCTTTCACTGCAAGATTAGGGTTTATCATTAGAGGACAGAAGGCAGAGCATGTTCTTTCTATGTATTTAATGTAGGCACATTTTCTAGATACAGATTACCAGAAACACTGGAATATTGAATCTGCCCCGCAAGTATCTCTTGACCTAGGATAAATACTCCCACTTATACAACACATTTAGTTTGCTCTTCCTCATCTTTATGTAGGTGTATGATGGCCCCATTTCTCTAAGCTGCTCTAGCTATGCTCCTGTAGCTCTTCTTTCAGTAAAAATGTTGGATGCGAGGAAAGATAACAGAAAAATGAAGTCCTTCACAGTGCTGCCCATACTCCCAGCCTGTATTTGCCTGTCCCCCATCCTAATGGAGAGAATTGTGCCTGCAGAGAACCTGGAAAGCACTGCAAAAGGGGAATCAAATAACTCTAACTACCTTGAGGCAATTCTACAATGAAAAATACCTTAGGAGCGAAGCATTCAAAATATTTCAAATGGTGATTTTTTTCTAGTTATTATACATTACCTTTCTTCCTTTTTCCTTTGTGCTTAATTGGGTTGTTTCTTAGATTTCTCCTCTGCTTATACAGAAAAGATGCTGCTGTTTATCCAGAATAAGTTCAGAAATTTAAACACTATATAGTAAAGAGTGTAATCCTTTGCAAGGCAAGCAAAATCATGGCTAATCTTGGAAAAATGCATTTTTTTTCAGTAGTGATTTCATTAATTTTCCTATCAATAGCACTTGTTTCTCTCTTAGGCTCTGTATGAAAGGTAACATAGAGAATGTGTTTGTGTCATAACAAATATTTACCATCTGCAACTTCCAGGGTGGCGGTGCAGATGGACTGGCCAGCCTTGTTGGTAGCAATGCACGTATAAGCTCCGCTGTACTTCTTTTTAACATCCAACAGGATTAGACTGTGATGCATATTTGAACTGGCAAGTTTATAGCCAGGAGTGTCTGGTTTGATCCACAGGATGTCTTCCCGAGACTCTTCTTTCAGCCAAGTAATAGTTGGTGGTGGATGTCCTAAAGAAAAACCAATGCAAAGAGCTTTGTTTTTCCTAATAGTGTTCCTTCCTTACAATTATGAGTCATGCTGTGAATAAATGCTATTTTGATCTCTTTTCTGATGCACTTCCAACACTAACAGGCATAATATGTAATAAAGGAACATAAATCTTTCTACAGCACACTCATAAAGACATTAAAATTTTTGTAAGCCCAAAACTGTTAATCGACACATCTTCACAACACTAGTAAGTGTTATTATTCCTGCTTTTAGTACAGGAACATGGAGGTGAAGATGAGTTAGATGCTTTTCTGTAAAGCATATAAAGTCTACTACAAATTTAAGAGTAGAGTTCCAGGTTTTGGATACAGGATATAAGGTTACAATCAGTCTAGAGAGTCTATAATGTGCCATGAAGTTATTTAACATAACTATTGGGCAGAGAGGCAAGATGTCTATCCGCTTACCTTCAACTTTTACAGATAATGTGATGCTTGCTCCCTTTTTCACCTTTTTATTAGTAAATCTTTCTAGGAATCTTGGTGGTATCAGCGGCTCATGGGAATCTGAAAATGATATTGTTGATGAATCATGGTGACACCTTCTATGTAAGTTCTGACTACCAAAAAATTCCTAAAGGTTCTGTTATCACCTGCTATGGCTTCTCTCACCTGTTTCTGCTGGCTTTTCTTTCTCATCAGAATCTGTAACACAAGGAGGAAAAACAGAATGACAAATACTCTTCTGTCCATGAGGTGGAGAAAAATAAAGTAACTCCAAGGGATTACCCCTTGCAGAAGATATTACACAGCAATGTTAGTATGATTATTACATAGAAATGATATTATGGCCATTCGTTTCAATATAATGAACCATTAAAACTAATGAGGCTAGGCAGGAATAAAATGTATGTTTATGAGACAACAGTCAGACCTTAGAGAAGTGACTTGTGTCATCTTGAGAACACAGTCATTTTATAAGTGAACGATTAAGGCATGTTATCTTTTATCTATAAACTTGCCTACCTCACTTGACTTACCTTGGTAGGCTTTCTCAACAAAAATAACTATATATAATGGAAGTATCTACTGGAAAACAGAAAAATGGTGCCAAAAATAGTCCAATACCAACCTTTGACTATCAGTCTGGCTGATGAATATGCAGAACCAGCAGAGTTGATGACAAATATCGAGTACTGGCCAGCATCTGCTTTAGTGACATCACGAATTTCCAGTGAGTGGAATTCCTGTTTATCAGTCTTCAGGATGCGATCCGAGGCCTTTAATGGCTCTCCATTTTTGAACCAATAGAGACGAGGATGTGGGTACCCTGCAAGAAGCAGTTACAGACATGGAGAACAGAATGTGTTGGCGACATCAATTTGGGATTATCTCCAAACAGGCAGATCCTTCTGAGCAGGAGCCAAGGAATCCTCAGCTCTGCCCAGGGCTGCTGTTTCAAGGATTTACCCAATTAGGATTGGCTGAAAATTCATTAAATTCTATTTATCTGCTAAAAGCTCTTTCCTGTCTCCTTAATTTCTGACACTCCCCATATGGGCTGCATGTGCAAATGCCTTCCAGGTTGGAAAGGTAACACTAAGGTCTGATTTGCAATGTGTGCAAAGAGAAAAGTTGAACCCCAAACAGTTCTTATCATTTTTATAGGCAGCAATAAGAGAAAACAGGAGAATCCCTACCTTTTCCTACCACAGTCAAAACTAGGAGTATGTTTTTGCAGTTTTTAGGTGGTAGCAGCAACCGCTGCACGGAGTAAAGCAAGTCCAGCACAATTTCCTTTACTGAAGACAATAAAGGACACTCTTGCTATCTTTTTTAATTCCTTATTACTCTTCCATAATTAATGTGCTCAGAGTATTACAGGGCTTAGTTTTAAGAATCATATGCCTGTAATTATGCCTGAAGACATGGACACAGAATAACACACTTAATCTGCCTGAGTCTGCTGCAAAAGTCAATGTTCATCAGCATGAACAAATTCTTCTAGCTGGATTGTGCAAATGTGATGCAAGATGCACAGATTGGGGTCACAGCTGGAGAAAAGCACATCAGAAAAACTTGTCCAGCACATTAACCTGATAGCAAAACTGAAACAACTGACAGAGCTGTGGGTTCCCCTCACCTTTCACCTTTAGGTGAAATTTAGCCAGTGGTGCTCCAGGTGCCACATGAATATCATGAAGCTCATCAAAGATCTGGGGCAACTGCTCCTCCTCAGTGGTAGATTCCTCTTGTTCTCGGCTAAGAAGCAATGGGAGTTAGAAAGAAGAAAGTCAACAATCCAAAAAAGAGTTAGGAATCAGAATCACCTGTTTTAGGTTAATTCAGTATGCAGGTCTTGTCATCATGACAACAGATTCAGAACCATATGACACTAAAAGCAACGGAATGATACCATGAAGAAATATCCAGACTAGCCTAGAGCAAGTTTACACATGATAAACATCCAGCTGTTGCAGTTATTTCATCTCAGCAGTCTGGCTGTTCCTTTAGGACATTTAACTGGCCTTTCTAGATGTAGCAAAATCAAGCTTGATATGAACATACATATTGATTTGATAGAGCCAGAAGTTAAAAAGTGCTGGAGTTCAGTATTTTACCTTGAAATATATTCTTTAGCACTGTAGTAAGAGGATGTCTCTGTTGCATCTGCTGCTGTCTCATAGTCAGTGCTGGTCACTGTTAAATGGAAAAAAGAAGTTTTTTTATAATCTGAGCTTTGAAACTGTTTTTCTCACTGCAATTATTGTTTCCCCACTAATGTAAGTGACTGGCAGTCCAGTTTCACGCTGCTAATGCAGCAGGGTCCCATATAACTGTGTATTATGGAGAACACTTCTGTATATTTGAAAGCTTTCCTCTGAGTCTTGCCTCGTTACTGGCAAAATCCAAATGAACTCAAGAAGTTTGCAAGAGAAACATTTTGTGGGCTTTGCATACTGTTTTTAAATGTAAATGTTTTTTTCTTGAAAAATACTTATCCATCTCTGAGGAGGACCCTTTTATTTTGTTTTTTTCTACAGTGATTTTGCAACTTACAGTCTACTCGAAGCTCAGCCTTGGTTGAAGCAACTCCTATGTTGTTTTCAGCAAGACAACGGTAAACTCCCATGTCAGTGGGGACCACAGCTGTGATGATCAGCTGATGGCATCCTTCCTGGTCCTCGTTAATCATGTAATGATCATCTTCTTCAATAGCTTTCCCATCCTTGAACCAGCGAACTGTGGGGAGTGGTTTGCCAATGACAATGCAATCAAAGCTGACTGGATACCCGTCTTGTACCTCTTGGTTTTGGAGCTCGGTTATGAACATGGGAGCTAAAGTCAGGGTAGATAAGAGAGAAGATAGGAAAAACTCAGTTATGTTGAAAGATGCATGTTAAGAACACTGCTCCACAGTGCCTGAAGACTTCTGGCTTCTAAGTTTTTAATTGTAGAGTGATATCTTTTCTCCATAACAATCAAGAAGAAACTCCCTGGCAGACACTATGAATATATTCCATAACATCATAAGCACTGCAATATCACAGCTGCAAATTAAATATTGCCTTTGTTCCTCTCCTTGCAAAATTGTCTTTGTTTCCCCTCAGAACTGTTCTGAAATTGATTTAAGTTTTCACTGATTTAAGTATAATAATCACAGCATTTATGGCCATATTATTGTAGTAAGGGAGACTTCTATTGTGCAAAGCAGTTTTGTAGATAAGTTGATGATTTGCAACCCTCTCCTTCATCACTAATGTCCCTCCTCTCCCTCAAAATGAGAAAGAATAAAAATGTCATATTTTTCCAAAAGTGCAAAATTTCCAGTAAAATATCATCAAATGAAAATCAAAGGGATATTTTTCTAGAAGCTGAGTGAAAGGATAACATTCTGATTGCTCCAGTTATCTTTTCCATAGAATAAATAAGTTTGTTTCACCCACCTGTATCAGAAGTCAGCAAAGGTGGTGGAGGTCTTACTACTGGTGGTACAAACTTCCCATGGGAGGGTGGCGTGGCTTTCCCAATACGTAATTCAATCTTTTTAGGGCCTTGTTCCAAAATGTCAATCTCCACAGGAATTCCCAAAGCCCCAAACATCTCTCGGAATCGTGTGGCAGCAGACTTTGCCTCAGACAAGATTTCAAACTTGATGTAGATGTACTGGTCATCCTCACGATACGTCTGATGGTCAACTACCTCTACGTCCCCTTCATCTGCACTGACAAATAACTCTTCCTCCACATCAGATATCTCTGTCGAGATCTTGGCCCTGAAGAGTCTATGAAGTCTCCTTCCTGCTTTACGGAAAGCATCATCAAGCTCACTGCCAGATGAGCTCTCTGTTTCACTGTCAGTGCTTTGTTTCTGTTTCTTCTCCTTCTGAGGAACTTGAAGTTCTTCAGAGCCAATAACCACCTTAGCACTGTGTGAAACCTTTCCGAATTTATTGGATGCCTCACAGGTGTATTTACCCGCATCTTTCCGGTCCAGGCCAGTGATAATCAAAGAGCAGGTCCCATCACTGTAATTGTCTATGTGATAATAGCGACCATCTGAAAGCTCTTCCCCATCTTTCAGCCAACGGACTTTCATGTCAGTTTTGCTGTGCGCCACACACTCAAGGTGGAGAGTGCTTCCAGGCTCACCAGAGAAATCTTTGAAGGTCTCCATAAATACTGGACATTCTTGTTGCTTGATTTCTTTCCTGACTTTGTATCCTTTGAAAGCAGCCTGGATCTTCACAGCAGCCTTGTTCATGGAAGGATCATTTAAATCTGGTAGTTCTGGTTCAGCTGGCTTAGTACCTGCAGCCACAACAGTGTCCACACTGGTTTTCTCCCACTGTTTCCATAATGTGCCTGTAGAGATGGACTGAACCTTTGTAGTAACACTGACACTTTTCTTCCCAGCTTTCTTGAGGTAGTTGACCAGTGAAGGAGTCCCAGCTCTAGATTCATCGTCTGAGCTTGTGAAAGAGAAATCTGCTTCTCCTGTCCTAGCCAGCTCATCACACGTGGAGTACTCCTCTGAGTAATAGTGAGACATTTCTGCTTCCTCCTTCCTCAACTTCTGAAGCTTCTCGTCTTCTTCAGGCACCTCACTGATGGAATCCAAGGTGGGCTCCCGGCTCATCCGGCGTTTCTTGGCTAGAGCTTCCCACAGGAGGTGAAGATCTCCTTCCTGAGCAGCCTCAGGGGGCAAGCTGGGCTGGACATTGCCATCCACTAGCTCTTCTGTTTGCCTTGCAGAGGGTGTTTCCCTGGCGATCTCTTTTAGCATTGTCACTGTGGGAACTGAGGAGAATTAAATTGTTTATATGTTGAAAGACAAAATCTATGAGTAATCTCTGAGTAAGCACATGGAAATGTTATTCAAAAGCCTGGGCAGAAAACTGTCAGTGGCATTTAACTAAACATTTTGGGCAGCCTGATCTAGTTGGATGTGTCCCTGCCATTGCAAGGAGGGGGTTGGAACTAGATCATCTTTAAGGTCCCTTCCAAACCAAACTATTCTATGATTCTATGATTTCTATTGAGAACAAAATGTGAATTTAATATGATTGGACATGGTTCTGGGCAACTTGTTCTAGGAGACCCTTCTTCGAAAAAGGGAGTGGACTACACTGTTTTCAGAAGTCTTTCCTGTGATTCTATGCATGGACTTAAAACATGATCTAACTTTTTTTTTTTCTCGTACATTTGAACCCAATGAATAAATTTCTGCCTTTTAAAAGTGTTGCAGTTGAATGAATATCTAGCTAAGACTGTCAGTGGAGCCTGGAAGGCTATTCAAGCTCAGCTTATTTTACAGCTAGACAGGGTTTTGCTGGCTTTCTTGACTAGATCTCCATTGGCTATAATGGACGCTGAGACTCCCACCTCATGTGGAGGTCCCTGCCTGTTCAGATGTGCGTAAGTCTGAAGGGACTCATCCTCTGGACACGTTGACTTGCCTTTGCATAGCACCCAGTGCCATTTGAGATGCTCAAGGCTGTCTGGGACATCCATGAGTGGCTCTCAGATACAAGACAGGACCTACACGTGATCTGGGTCTTTCTGGAGGAGGAGATATTGGCCAGGGGTGATATCATCAAGTGCCTCAATGGCACTGGATTCCTGGGGGATGGGATGAGGGGTGAGGAGGGAACTGAATCCCACCTACAGAGCACAATTCAACTTCCTAAGCACTATAACCCAAAGCCATTTGGGATGTCCAGGACATGGAACTGGCAAGGCCAGGGAGTATAACCCAAGCTATCTCAAAAGGCGCCTGAAACCTGCTTAGAAGCAACTGTATCCCACCTTAAGAATCAGACTCAAGGAAAATCTTATCTGTGCAGCTCAAAGCTGTTAGGGATTCTGAAACATACTGGGCAAAACTGAACAGGGAGATAACAATTCCTTGTGGATTTTAGACACAGCTTGTTAAAGAAAATTAATTCCAATCCAAGCTGTGGAGCTGCCCCTGGATGCCCATAAACAGAACTAATTTAACATCACAGGAATGTACTCTCTGCACCTTCAAGACATAAGCTGGCAACAGACTTGACTTCTGGAGAAACCATACAGGTGTAGGTATCCTGATCTTCAGGTTTAAACGCGTGAATAATGAGTGTCTGTTTTTTTCCATCAGAAAGGATTTCGTATCTCCCTCCAGTTTGTATTTGTTCTTTTCCTTTGAACCATCTCACTCTCTCTTCAGTTTCATTTGATAATTTGCACTCCAAGCGCGCCACCTCCCCTTCTGACACTGATCCTCCCACCAAAGGATGGGTGACTGTAATTGGAGGCTCTGTAATTACAGAAAAGTTAATTAACACAAAGAACATATCATAATCTGTCTTTAACACACTCCAAATCAAGCTACAAGGTATTCAAATGCCCCATCCTTAATTTATAGATTCTTTGGATGTTATCGACAAACAAAGGAATAAAAGTCACTGGCAGCATCCAACATTTGTATTTCCATCGATAACACCAAAATAACTACACGACCTCTCACAGAGGTTAAACTAGCTCCATTTAAATATACACATGCAAAAGTGCTTGCAATTTTTCACATTCCTGTGTTTATCTGTTGATCTTCATTTACCCATCATCAGTACTCAAGCAGTCTTACAAATTCTAGCAGATCTTAATGCTTAGAAGTGAAGAAGTTCTGAAGACAAGAAAGAAACAATAAAAAGAATAAAAATGAAAAGATATTATTGAATGCAGCAGTCATCCTAGTTGTGAAAATAAAAAATAAAACCAAAGAAAAAGATATTTAATTACACTAACTTAGGAAGATTTTAAAAATTCTCACAAAGTGTAAAGAATTTAAAAATAACAGTTATCTGTATCTTCTTTACTTTGGAAGGAGGCTTGACAATGACAAGCCATTTGTACAACAGCAATGCTCAAGATGAACTCAAGACAAAAGCTTTAAACCCAGAGTTGTTGACTGGGAGGTAAAGCACACAGCTCAGCTCCCACAAGCATCACACTCCTGAGCATAATCTGCCCCTCTACACCAAGGTGAGGGGACCACTCCTAAAATGCTCTGGGTTTGTTGTAGATGAAGTCAATATATGCAGAGTTATCGGGATCCAGCACCAGCAGTTGTTGTGCTGCAAGAACATCGTTGCGTGTCTGAGTCTTATGCAAAAGAAGATACTGTTTTTTTTGTTAATCCCGCTTTGTGGAATCGGTTTGCCACTCAGCTGTTGCTGAAAGAGTTGCAAGAAAAGAAAGATTGATGGAGTGGCTCTCCATTCCATTGTAGCTTCCAAAGTTTCACCAACATAGATCAAAGGAACTGTGTCCTCCAGCACTTACTTGTGGGGGTCATTGAAAAAAAAAAATGCAAAGAATACAATGAAAGAGAAAGATGGGTGAAGAAGACAACACTGTCCACCCTCTGCATTGGTACCAGGGTCTTGGTTATACCAAATGCATTCCAGCATGCCCCTTTTGACTCATTCCATTTTAACTCCTCCAGAAAAGAAACTCACGGTGACTGGAGAATACAAGGATGCAGTGCAGGCTGCAAGACAGCTTGATGCAGTTTGGAGAAAATAAGTGTTGAGCACTGACAACACAGCAGGTTTTGTTTGCAGCAGTCCAGAACAAATTTCCCAAGCTTTTTTCTCTGTTGTGTTGGCAGCAAAGCACTGAAAGATGCTGCAGAGTGAACGTTTCCAGGAGACACCTGGAATGGGTGAAGCAGGCATGCCATGCGAAACGCAAGTTCTACAGCAGCTTGCAGTCCTCCATGGGGACATTTCTCCTTTCTCACCTAGCCGCACCATCTGAGGGAAGTGCACAGGCTCGCTGGCCCCAACTTTGTTTATAGCTGAGACGCGGAATCTGTAGGGTTCACCTGGGGTGAGATCGTCCACCATAAACTCCGTGTTTTGAATAATGCCCTTGCTGCATGACTGCCAGCCAATACCTGGGACTTTCCTCTCCACGTTGTAGCCTAGGATGTCACAACCGCCGTCGCTCAGCGGCTTGTACCAAGACAGAGTTACAGAGTGACTGTTCTTACTTAAAACTTCTGGTTCTTCAGGTGGATCAGGGTGGGCTGAAGGCACAACAGAGGTCTTGTGATGTATGACATGAGCAGTTATGCTTTATACCAAAACAACCAAGAGCTCTCTACAAGCAATGACAAGGAAGCAGAATACTTCTAATGGATAAACATTCATTGTCCAGCTGTCCTCTCAGTTACTTAATGTCACATATTATTGCAGTTTTTTTCCTGCTACGTTTGGGCTTCGATATTGCACAGTTCAGGTCTAACCTTAATGGAACTCAAGTTATCAAGTTATCATCAAACTATAGAGTAACTCTTGTAATGTAATAGCAAGTCACCCAATTTTCTGTGTAATTGCTACATACATCACAGCATCAAGTAAAAACAAATAAACACATATTAGCAATGGAGTGGTGTCCTACCAGACTGGCTACTGATGGTCACATTCAGTGTACTGCAAAATGTTCCTCCCCTAATTTACACTTTGGTTTAGAAGACAGAAATAATTCATTTAGTCTTAAAGTTCAAGGTATTTACTAAGTAAATGACCTGCCATGATATACCAGTCCAAAAAATTAAAGGCAAATAAGGTCAACAGCCTGTTCTTTAATTCTGGACACACCAAAAATTCCTTTCCATGTCATATATAAGCTTCTTTTCTCTATTTTCAGCCAAATTTCATAGGGAATACCATGGGTATTCATGATGATATTAGTTAGTAATTCCTAAAATGAAAGTGCCCAAAATTAGGTAGCAGTGTTTTAAAACCATCAACAACAAATTCTTTTGTGGAAATGAAAGGAAGATGCAAGGGATCTTTCAAAGTCTGAGAGTTCATCAGACAGGCAGATAATAATTTAAAGGAGGGATGGTAAATCAGTGGCTTTTGAAGATCTCTGTTACAGTGTACAGCTAAAACACATTACAACTGTCTCACAACCATCACTGTGGTTGTGCTGGCATGACCATTGTTGGGTGACTCACCTACCGCACTATGGGAAGGAGTCAGACCTTGGGTGCTGGAATGGGCATTGATGAGACATTGGTCTAACCTGTTCCATGAGGGAATTAAGCAACTACCATCTTTTCTACTTGTGAAGTACTCTAAGAGCTATTCACTCTTGTATCTCTGAAGTGTGAGATGAGTATTTCTTGGATCTCACCCATACGAAGATTTTAATATGCAGTTCATTGATCTGCAATGCTGGTTGTCCTGCACTAGAGTACAATAGCAGACTCCAGAGGATTCTCTGCTACCATGGATAATCTTTCCGTCTGCACTCTAGTTCAGCTTTCTTCCATGCCCACATTTACTGAAGGTAGTATTGAACTCCGAGTAAATTGATTCCCACTAGATTCTATGTTACATTTTACAGGAGGCTGCAGCAAAGGAAAGCTGGTGAACATCTCTACCATCACTAGCCTGATATAATTTTCTTCTGATGAGATAAACTGGTCAAAGAACAAGTTGCCCAGCAGCACCTTTTCAGGCTAAGAGCACTGGCTTGAGACAAGCAAGGCAAAGGGAGAAGAATCAGTACAAAGATAAAAGAACTCAATATGCTTGTTCCACACCAAATTCTGATGTTTCAAGTGCCACTGGGCTTCAACAGCAGACACTTACCTATCACAGATAACTTGGCTGATGTAATTGCTTCCCTGGACGCAAAGGTCACCTCTCCAGAATGATGTGGTTGAGCTTTTTTCAGAATAAGCTTGTATTTGTTTCCATCTGCTTGTACCTCCCAGTCCTCATCTGACTGGATCTCTATGTCATTGCTATACCAGGCAACTTCATTAATTGGAACGGCTTCACTCAGAACGCAGGTAAATGTGGCTTTCTCTCCTGAAGGGACTTCCACATCTTTGAGAGGCTGCAAAATCTGCAGGCGCCATCCTGTAGGGAAAAATAGGTAATCAAGCCCTCGGTTACAGAAACAAATGCCGGCAAGAGATTTTGTGAATATTTATGTTGAACTTCTGAATGGTCAGGCCTTAGAGACCAAGGACATCATTAAAAGGGACATTATGTACATCACTAGAATGGAATCTATCGCTGATAACTGAAACATTCCAAAACTTCCAGGAACAAAACCCATCCTAGCAATGTCTTCCTTTCCCAAGTAGTGGAGAGCCATAATGGAGATACGGTGCTGTGACCAAGGACATATGTTCTTGTACTATGACAGGGCCTCTGATTCCCACAGTGGCAAGCAGAATACAAGGATGCAGAGAAAATATTTTTGCTGATGTAACTGTCATCTCTAGAGCCCTGATGTACCTTCCACCAGGGGAGGTTAAGATTGGATATTTGAAAAAATTTCTTCACTGAAAGAGTAGTCAAGCATTGGAACAGGCTGCCTAGGTTAGTGGTGGAGTCTCCTTCCCTGGAAATATTCAAAATCATGTAGCTATGGCACTTCAGGACATGGTTTAAATGCACAGTGGTGCCAAGCTGATCTTTGGACTGATCTTAGAGGTCTTCAGCATTAATAGTTCTATGATTCTATGATAAACACAACTCAATTCATCAGAACAATGACAGCTGTAAGACAGTTATTTGCTGCTAACTCATTGCCAACTGATGCTGCTTGTAACAGTGTCATGGCAACAGAACAAGAAAAAAGGAAATGTTAAAAAATCATCCGTTTATTGTGTGAGAGGAAGATTTAAGTACGAAGCAAGCAACAAACGTAACTTTTCCTCTCTGCTATGTCCTATTTTCCTGGTTCACTTGCCCTTTCCAACCAGAAATTTAAGACTTCCCATGCACAAGTGCTTCAGTTACCTTTCACTGTCAGGAAGGCTGAGGTCACCGCATCGCTGCATGTGAAAGTCACCCTGCAGCTGTCCTGGGGAGTTAGGTTCTTCAGCAGCAGAAGATGCCTGAGCCCATTTTCAAAATAAACCATCTCAACATTTTCTGTAGTTTTGGCAGGTTCATCGTCAATCAGCCAGTTGTAGTTGTAGCATTCAGGTTTGGAAAGGTAGCATTCGAACAGGGCTTCCCCTCCTTCCACAGCTTCCACATTCTCCAAGCCCTGGACAATGCTGTTCTTGGCTAAGAAAGAAGGACAACAAACACTATTAATTTATTTGGCTATGCATATCTGAATATTAACAATCCTTGGAGCACTGGATGATTCCCACTGCTGGAGAGCTGATGGAAAAAGTGTGGAAAACTGTGGTTTAGTTGTTGATTTCAAGCATGTTCTAACACAATAATGTATTTTAAAACACTTTTAAGTAGTGAGACAGTTTAAAAATAATGACAAACCTCTAGGATCTCTAGTATGTCATCTAGAATTCCTCCAGAAACATGACTTCTGTTTTCACAAATAAAGATAAAAAAATCCCAGTGTTTATGTGAATCAGCCAACAGTTGATTGGAAGGGGTAGCTCAGGAAGCTAAAGTACATTAGATTCCTTCTGCACCACAGCAGGGAATATTTCCCAGAGAACTCCCAGGCAGTGCAATTATTATTATAATTGGGGAAATGTGAATCCGCTAATTGGTCATGATAAAATCTTACTATATTGAATGGATAGCAAACATGAGAGAATATTATAGCTGGCAAAGACATAGTGACCGTATTCTGAGTTAGCAAGTCAGCCTCTAGGAAACACACAGAAAGTTAAAATCTGTATTTTGAATAGTAAATCACTGAATTATTACAAAAGCCTGGTGATAACGTATTAAGTTTATTTTCTCATGCGTGTGTGGGGAGTTGTGTGGTCAGACACATGCATGTATCTACACACTCCATTTGCCCGCAGTCATGCATCAGCTGGCATTTGTACTTGAGCATTCAGCCTGATGCAAAATTACATATGGGCTGGTGCATGTGAATATAATTCATGTTAGACTCGCTACATGGAGAAATTGCATGCACAATAGCAAGAACACATGATTGAGTAAATAGAGTTTACACAACCACCATCCAAAGGTCAGCGTGATCTATAATATAAACCAATACCCTGAGATATTCCTGTTTAGATCCTTATAAACACTATGTAGAAGTTTTCTACGAAAAACGAACAATTTATTTAGTAGTGAAAAACGCCATAAGTTACTACAAAAAAAAAAAAATCATCTTTTATAATGTTCTTACTTACGGAGAACAATGAGGGGGTTGTAAGTCCTGAGAATGCATAAATTGGATTGAACAAATCTGACCTGTTTATTTGTGCACATTTGGGCTGCTAGTTTCCCTAACTACTAAAAGCAGCCAATTGCAAATCCTGCCTCCTCTGGGATGCCTTAGATTATGTTCGTTAATCCCTAAAATGGAAAGTGCTTAACAACATAGAAAATACTATAAAAAAATAATATCCTGCTCTTCTGTACTCACACTACCAGTTAAGCAAGAAGGCATAATTGTCTAACAAAACACCAATATTCAGAAATCAAATCAAAACCATTGCCCTTTCTGATCACACTAATTCACCTGGTGGCCAAAACCAAGAATTGCATGCACAGCAGAAAAAAATAAGGAACATCAATAAAAAATCCTAAATATGTCGTTATTATTTTTATTTGCTGTTTCTCAGGGCTCTCACAAATGCTGATTCTAAGTCAGAAGGTGATTCCTGAGTGATTAGTCTTTGAACTAGGTAAAAAAGCTACCTTAGTTTAGCTGGAAATGAAATTCCACGCTATCCATTAGCTACTGGTATTAAGGCACACTGTGTGTGAAAGGAACTGTGTAACTGCAAAAAGTACTCTCATTTTTCCTTTGGACCAACATTAAATTTGTGATTTCACAATAATTCAGCAGGACACATCATTGCATGGATGTTCCAGTTATTGTAGAACAGGTATGATGCGTAAGTGGTGTAATGAGTGAGTGTTAATTAGAACTAAGCTCCAGTGAAATGCTACAAGAAAGCTGGGGGGGAGGGGCACTTTATCAGAGAGAGCAGGGATAAGAAGAGGGAGAATGGTTTTAATCTGAAAGAAGGGAGATTTAGGTTAGATATTAGGAAAGAATTTTATCCTGTGAGGGTGGTGAGGCACTGGAACAGGTTGCCCAGAGAAGTAAGGGATGTCCCATCCCTGAAGGTGTTCAAGGCCAGGCTGGATGCAGCTCTGAGCACCCTGATCCAGAAGAAGGTGTCCCCACCCACAGCAGAGGGTTGGAACTGGATGGGCTTTGAGGTCCCTTCCAGCCCAAACCATTCTGTGATTCTATGATATTCAGTTACCATTAACCCCCAACTACTTTTCTCATCCTTATCAATGCTTGAGTGAACACCAAAGAGCAGGTATCTGATGTGACACTTATTGTGAGGTGCTGCCATGATTTTTCCACCTCTTTTATTTGGAACCCATTATAGTCTTCCTTTTTGGCTGGAAGACCTCACCTTGAACATCAAGTGTAGCCATCACTTTTATGCCTTCAGCTTCACAAGAATAGATGCCAGTGTCTTCTGGTACCGTAGGTTTAATTTTTAACATGCTTACATTCCAGTCCTGATCGATAATCACTCGCTGCCCATCTGCATGTATTTCCTGATCATTTTTCTTCCATATGGCGTGTACTGGCCTAGAATATTGGCATATGAACTCTGCTGTGCCATCTTCATCAACAGTTATGTCCTGCATGGGACTGACCACTTCAATGGTTGGATCTGTTAACCAACACGTCAGGAGGGACATGCATTAGTGGATCCTCATGGAAATTGCAACTCAGACAGTTTTGACAAGCAGAGAGTCTGTGAAGAGCAAGCAGAGTGACAGTGCAAGCAGGAAGCTGACTGGTCACACAGGGGATTAGCAGTTTAGTCTATGCTTGTGTCAGCATCAAGCAGGACTAAAGCAAAACTGCTACATTAGAATGTAACTGCCACACTGGAAAATGGGCCACTAGCAATTAAGGCTTGTGCTCTAATATTCCGGAATATAAACTTCTGTGCAGAGCATCCGCTGGGATTCCCTCCAGGCTTAGTTTTTCTCCCAGAGAATCCTCTAGAAGAGGAAGCACTGGATGGGAAACAGTTCTGCTTCCCAGGACGTCGTAGGAGCTCAACCGTGAGACAGAGAACTGCAATGGAGAGGCTGCTGTGAATACTTTCCTTTAACTCTCAGCTTCACATGGCAATAGGAAAACACAACAAACTTTACTGGAGGCTCCTTGTATGAGCAAATTTTAACCATTCTTTGGAAAGAAATGCAATGTTATAATGCAAATATTCATTACTGTCTTGTGGTGGTACTGCCTATGTTAGGAGTCATTGGCAACATGAGGAGCAAAGATCCAGGATAACTGTAATAACAAAAGGCACTTCACAAGAGGCAGGTACTTATTGTTTTAATTAACCATGTGTACCTCTGCAGTTGAGATGTAGTTTGGGGGAAAAATAATATGATTTCCTTTATAGTAGCTGATCTAGAGATGCAGCATGAACCATTGCAATCACAGATTGAGAGCCCATAAAATGCTGAGAGAAGCTAGAGATGAAGCTTCCCTGAAGAAGGTGAGATCCATGAAGCTGCTTTTAAGCATCCAGTCTTGCTCTTAAACTTCTCAGGAAGCAGCTGTAGGGCACAGCATATATATCTAACCTCAAAATATCATGAGTTTCCAAAGTAGCCAAGAGGTTCCTCTCAAGATGTCAAATTCGACCAACCAATTGTATATAATGACAACAAATATGCTAAAAAGAATATCTTAATGAAGTCTGAAAATTGCAGTATCTCTGCAACATTCTTCTCAGCAAAACTGTGTCAACTTTGCCAAAAGAATTATGGGGCTACAATGGGGCATAAAAAGATGACAGCCAAAGAAAGGTGATACATGTCTTTATATTTCAAACAGTTCTTTTGATCCCAAGTCAGGAAAATAAACTACACTGAACCTCTGTCTGAAACACTCCTCTGGAAACTGATGCATCAGAGCTGTTATCAGCAGACTTTGAGAAGCAAAGATAGTTTTGCCAACATTGTTTGGAAACTTGTTGTAAGGTTTGATCCTGCTCTCCAAGGCTCTGTGTACCTCTCTGTGTGTCTGCATGTGTGTTTATGGAGAGGAGGTATCTGAAGAAGCAAGAAGGTATACGTGCAGCTAAGAGTATAATACCATCTCTTTTGATAAGATGTAGACATCGTATCAAATTTCACCTGTGGTCTTGGACAAGGAAGGTGTCCTGGTTCCACTGCCCCATTGCTCTTTGCCACTGGAAGGCTACTAAGACCTCTGGGGCCCTGTTTACCCTTGCAGAATGTCAGAAAGCTCCCCAGGACTTAGGAGCCAACATGTACATGTTCTCACCCTGCTCAAAGGGGCAGAAGAAGATGGCAGCTCCTTCAACCTTTTCCATTTCCCCTCATCCATACATGAAGATGCCATCATGCTGGGCCACCAAATGAATGCAATTGTTGCATTGCATTCAGTTGTAGGGCAATGATATTGTGAAGGACCAAAAAGAAAAGCTGTCATGAGATCTCACTTGTTATACAACATATCCCGCTACAAGCATGCCTTACACCAGGAAAATGGGGCACATGGAACAATGAGAAAGACAACTTGTTCCTTGATGAAGAACAAGCCACGGATAGCTAGATAGACTGAAATACGTCTAGCTTGTAGACTGATCTATTTTTAAATTTCTGAACAAAAAGTACATGAAATTGGCTGTTAATACAAGCACAGTTAGAATTTTACTACTATTTTACTTTCCTATTAAATCAAATACTATGTAGCATAGTGTACCTGGCATGTTTTTTAAACACCTTTCTCATTCTAATCCAGTTATAGTCACATACTACCATGATTCAGGTCCACATTAAAGATATCTATCCTTAACTGAAGCTCAAAATAGCCACACAAATATGTGTCCTAGCATGAGCATGGGCCTGAACTAGATTATCTCCAGAGGTCCCTTCCAACATCAATGATGCTGTGAAATGAAAACTTCTCAAGAGCCTTTTGTTTGAGCAAGTAGAATACTTAACTATTCATTTTTTTTTTTAAATTTATGGTTTAGGTCCACTGGATTTCTTTGCCCAGAGAGCTCAGAAACAAATTTTGCATTTGGAAATGTGAAACTCAAAATTTATACTAATGGACTATGGGATTTGTAGGATTCGCACACTGTGTTGTTGCCATATCGATCTGATATCACAGAAAAGTGATTCAGCATTTTGTCTTTGCAGAGACTTACGTTTTCTGAATGTACAAGGGACACATTATACAGAGAAGGAGACATCAACCACTGACTACACCTACAATTCTGTTGTGGATCATTCCTCTAACGGTAGAGAGTTATAACATCAGGGTAGATTTTAATAAAGAACTCTTAACCTTTTATATCTACATAACAAATGGAGATATAAAATCCCTTTTCCGAACAAGGAATAAGGAATAATTGTCTGAAAAATAACTTTTCCCAATGGCTGTAAAAGGATTGGATGTGAAAGAGCTTGCTTTATGAAGTCTGGAGCTCAGTGTTATTTGCAGCTTGTGGCTACCCTTACCAAATGAGAAAAATATTTACTCAACAGACCAGAAATGTTTGTTAGTGCTGTGATGACCATTACTGTTCTGGCAGACAACAAACAAGGCTCATTTTGTCACCATACAACTGCAATGTTGTATACTCTTTTGGTTTCCAGGAAGAGCTCTGGAGTCATTAACAGAACAGTCCACAGTCTTGGGAATGTAATGATCTGAGTTCCAGTAGCCTGGCTATAGAGCAGCACACTGTGGCTTTCCAGCTACATAATGTTTGTGATATTATAAAAACAGCTGAAGGGGGGATAAAAAAAAATCAGGTGCTACCACAGTGCTTTATGTTCAGCTCTACTTAGATGTCAGATGCCCTAATCCTGCAACCCTTTCTCACTTGCACCACAGAAAAAAAGGTTTGTGGTCATACCTGTAAGACTTCTGGTGTGAGTATGGTGACTTGCAGAAGTTGAGGGTTGCAGGACACGGAAGAAGTGTGAAGGGATTTAGTAAGGGTAGCCTCGAAGGCAGAAGCACTAGTGCACTGAGCAAGTCCAGAGGTGGCCATGTGTTTCTTTCTAACAAAAAAATACCTTTGACTAATAATTTAGCTGATGATATAAGGGACCCAGCTCTGAAGGTGACAGTGCCTGAGTCATGGCATGCCACATCATTTAGGGTTAAAGTGTGGATTATCCCGTCTTGCTCAGAGATTTCAGTCACAAAGTTGTTGTGAAGGGGAGATCCATCGAGCCACCACTGCACGTTCTTCACGCCCGGGTGTGAGAGCTCGCAGGTGAACGTGGCTGACTCACCCACAAAGACGTCTGTGTTCTTTAAACCAGAAACTATGACTGCTGCTTCTTCTGTATAACAGAGTGAGAGAAGGTGCCAGAGGAAAACAAAAGCATAAACATAGACATGTCTCTTCCAGTAGAACCAGCCCAAGCAACAGTGCAAGTTGTCCAGGAGAGTGAAACTTGTAATGTTGTTCCAGGGGAAAAAAAACACTAGAATTTTCTTTAGGGGATTTAGAAACCACTTTCCATCCTTCATCAACCTGTGAGCACAGTGTGTCTGTAAACACTGTTCCATTGGGAGGAAACTCTACTCCACAACCAAGTCACAACTGGCTCTCCTGTGTGTTGCAGCCACCTGCACTGACATTGAATGAGGTGGGAGGCAGAAAGATAGCTTAAGATTTAAACATTTACTTACAGCGCTTTGAAAAAGTAATATCAATAATTATATAAGCTGTAATCAGTAACAAAAAGAATCTCAGTATTTTTTATGACCACTCTTCCAAGCAAATAGATTTTCTGCAGTACCCTCATCTGCTACCTTAGCTTATAAACATTGATCCAACCTCTTCCTGGATATGTTTATATCTTCACTGAAATCAGGAAAGAAATGAACGAGCTTTTGATTGTTTGCATCTGAGACAAGTTTGGCCAGTTACTCTTAAAGATTTTGGAATAAGAAATCCAGGCAGCAAAACCAGAACGTATCCACCACATTTCACCTTACCTTGGACATAAACAGAACCTGTGGTGATCTCGTATCCAGTGCTACAGGTATAATCCCCACAGTCATCAGGCTCTACACCATGGATGATCAGCTCAGCAACGCTGCCTTTCAGCTTCATCTCGTACTTGGCACTGGGCTGAATGACCACCCCTCCTTTTCTCCACTCAACGGGGGTGTCCGGTTTGGAGATCTCGCAGTGCAAGACAGCTGTTCCCCCTTCCTCAGACTCTACGTTTTTCAACTCTTTGTTAAACAGCACGGGTAGTACTGTGGTAGAGAAGCAACTGCATCAGTGACAGTGCTCAGAGGTGAGAATCATACAATCATATAGAATCATAGAATCATAGAATAGCTTGGGTTGGGAGGGACCTTGAGGATCATAGAATCATAGAAGATCGTCCAGTTCCAACACCTCTGCCATGGGCAGGGACATCCCACTAGATCAGGCTGCCCAAGGCCCCATCCAGCCTTGCATGTAACTTCTCCAGCTTGGCATATACCCTCTTTTTGAACCTCAGCTCACCTGCTGACAATGCCAAGCCCAGCCCAGAGCAGGACTTTGAGTTGTGCCACAGCCAGACACTCCTGGGGATCAGCCTCTGATACTGTAAGGATGTCCAGTGATGCCCCATAAAGGATTTTCATAGGTCACATGACTTCTTCATGTGGGCAAACTCCCAATTTGCAGTGTAAGCAGCTAGAGGCACAACAATACCAGTCACAACATTTGGACATTTAATTGCACACACTCTGAGCAGGTTAAGGAAGATAAACTCGGGATCTAAAAGCATGATCTTGCTGCCCAAGTCAAAAGGCACAGCATTCAGTATAAAATTAATAGAACTATAAAGTTTTAATTAATAGAACTATAAACTCCTTCCAGTACTTAAAGGGGGCCTGTAGGAAAGATGGGGAGGGGCTCATTATAAGGCAGTGCAGGGATAGGATGGGGTGACAACAGTTTTAAGCTAAAAGAGGGGAGATACAGATTGGATATCAGGATGAAATTTTTTACTGTGAGGTTGGTGAGGTACTGGCAGAGGTTTCCCAGAGAAGTCGTGGATACCCCATCCCTGGAGATGTTCAAGGCCAGGTTGGATGAAACTTTGAGCAACCTGATCCGGTGGAAGGTGTCCCTGCCCATGGCAGGGGAATTGGAACTCAGTGATCTTTAAGGTGCCCTCCAACCCAAATCATTCTATGATTCTATAAAATAAAAAAAAATGTAGCCACTGGGAAAAGGCAAAGAACCACAATTCTTGGGCTGCTCAAGCACATAGAGGTACCATGGCTCAGTTTAAAATGGAGCTTTCCCAGATATGGTGAAATACTCCAATCTCTTATTATGAGGTAGCAAGAAAGTTCTCTGACTTGTCTTGTACATATCCTTCTGTAGCAGCAGCTGCAGTTTTGCTCTTAGCTCTCGCAGTAAGATCTAAATTGCAACTACAGAATAATTGGGTTTGAAAGGCACTAAATTCTTCTTTGAAGAACGAATTGCAGATCAAACCCTTTCCTTCTGTTGTAATTCACAGATACAGAGTGTTAATCATAATTCAGTGATCAAACTTCCATATCAACCCTATGGAGGACACCAAGAGCTGTAACTTCTCTGCCTTCAAGCAAGGTTTCTCCTACCTTTGACTTTCAATGATGCAGTGGTTTTCTGATCCCCCAAGCTGCATGTATAATCACCAGCATCCTGAGCCTCAGCATCGTAGATTAAGAGTTCAGCACGAGTCCCCTCTTGCCGGATCTCATACTTGTCACTTGTCTGCAGGACTGTTTCTCCTTTCCTCCACTCCACAGTTCCATTGGGTTTCGTCAGCTCACAGTACAGTATGGCTGTACACCCTTCCTCCACCTCCTCGTTTTTCAGACGGTGTTTGAAAAACACCGGCTGGGCTTGAAAGGGGGAATGGTGAAAAGATTTAAAAAAAAAAAAGGGTGAAGCAAAAATAGAAAATGGAGGAATGTTTTATTTTTAAGGTACTGATAATGCCGTTCATGAAGTTCATGCACTGTTCTGGCTGTGTTTACCTAAGAAGAGCTGCCAGGGACAGAGATGCCTAGGTATAAGCCAGACAGAGGAGGAGGACTGAGAAGATTTAACCAGCAGAAAAAAAATTCAGTTCTACAGGAGCTGTATTTCTCTTTTCATATCCTAGACTTCTTTTCACAATGAATTCCAGGCTAATGTCAGTAATAGGTTTTGAAGCCCAGGTGGTTTTTCATCCCCAAAATAAAACCACAGAACAGGATAAAAATCACTCAAAGAATACTTGCAGAGCTGAGGCTTCAGATCATGCAGCCAGGCATTCAACTACAAAATAATTAAGACTGAAGGCACCTCTGGAAGTCCTCCACGGATGGAGATTTTTCAACCCCTCTGGGTCCCAGTTCCAGTGTTTTACTACCTCTTCATTATGAAAAGCTGGGTTTTGTTTCCTAATCTGAACTTCTCTTGCTGCAGCTTGCACTTGTGACCTCTTATCTGTTTACTGAGTACCCCAAGGAAAGTCTGTCTCTCCTCTATAGACCCCTCTTAGGAGGCTGTAGACAGCAGTGAGGTCCCTCCTCAACTTTTTCTTCCACAGGCTGAACAAACCCAGCTGCTTTGCCTCTCCTCATACATCTCCGGTCCCCTATCAAACTTTGTGGCCTCTGCTGTGCTTGCTCCCCTACCTTGATGTCTGTCTGCTACTACAGAGCTCCAAAACTTGACATGTGCACCTCTCACCACTACTGAGCAAAGAGGAAAGCATACCTTTAACCTCTAGTTTGGCAGCGGTCTTCCCATCAGCTGTATGACAGCTATAGTCCCCTGAGTCTGCACGGTTCAAATCATGAATGACCAGTGTGTGCACTTTCCCCTCCTGCTTAATGGTGCACTTCTGGCTTGAGCGGATAATGGACGTGCCCTTCTTCCATTCCACTGGGACATCAGGTTTGGAGACTTCACAGGAAAGGTGAGCTGTACCACCCTCCTGTAGCTCCATGTTGTGAAGCGCTTTCACAAAAGTGACTGGAGCAACTGTGGGGAAGAGGGTACCAACAGTGCTGGAATCATCTGATCCAGCATTGTTCCCCATCAGAACTGTGTTAGACATTACAGAATCACAGAATGGCAGAGGCTAGAAGGGATGTCTGGAGATCATCCAGTCCATCTCGCAGGTTAATCTATAGCAGGCTGCATAGGAATGCATCCAGGTGGGTTTTGGATACCTTCAGAGAAGGACATTCCACAACTGCTCCAGGTAGCCTGTTCCAGTGCATGGAACTGGGTGCTATAGTAACATTGTGAACCAGATCAAAGAGGAACAAACAAGATAAGGTATTGACATGACCTATTAAGGCCAGGTTGGGTGGGACCTTGGGCAGCCTGATCTAGTGGGATGTCCCTGCCCATGGCAGGGGCCTGGAAATGGATGATCTTTAAGGTCCCTTCCAAGCCAAACTATTCTATTATTCTATGATTTTTCAAAATCAACGTAATGAAAGATTTTTCTGAGTTTTTGGATGCGTTGGGGAGTAAATATGATCTAAGTGCAACATAAGTAGGAGATTAATTCAGAGAATGTTCTTGACATTCCTCAGCATTGATTCTGACATATTTTAGCTTCTTGTTTCAGGATAAGTCGGATGGTCTTCCAAGGATGTCTGCTTTATTTCATGGATTATAAAAAAGGATTGACATGACTAGCTCAGATGTGGATATTTCTTAAATGTCTAAATTAGATTAGCCAAATTTCCCATGATTTCAGAGACTCCTCCTCCCAAATTAGCCTCTCCAGAAGCTAGAGAAATATTGACAATGCTTAATAGTACCTCCTCAGTTCCTTTTTCTAGGAGCTGCTCACCTTTGACAGATAGTTGTGCTGCTGAGGAATGCTGCCCAACTTTGAAACTGATGGGCCCACAGTCTTCTAGTGTCACCTTCCTCAGGATCAAAGTCTGACGTGTTCCTTCAACTCTAATCTCATTCATTTCATTGGATTGCAGGGGAACGTCACCCAAGAACCACTGGGTGTCCTGAGTTGTTTCCCAGGACAGCCTGCATTCAAAAACTGCGTCTTCTCCTTCATACGAAGTGACATCCTTCAGTGCCTCCACTATGATTGCTTCTTGTTCTTTATGGAAAGGTCAACAAAGTTTGTTATCTACTTTGAAGTGATGGGTTAAACATTTTGTTATGCTTTGTTACGCTTTTCTTGGTGGTACTATATTCTTTGAAAGAACAACCACAAAAAACTAAGCACTGCATACATGGAAATGGAGTTAGATGGGAATGTAGCAATGTATTACATTCTTATAGAAGCATAATGTATGTACGTGTGAATATATAGTATGCACATATATATGATGGTCTATAAAGTATGCATGTTATCTTGTATTGTGTGTATGATAAGTATATAATACACACTTACAATGCAATCTATGTATTATGAAAACATTGTCAACATATTTTAGTAGGTGGCATTAACGTGAAACCACAGAACCACTGACTAAAGACCCATTTTTAATTCCATAGGAATAACTGGACCTGTTCTTACCCTTCTGAAACCACCCTTGTCTCTGAAATCCCAATGATTCTGTTTGGGAACAGGACAATATCTAGCTGTCAAATTATTTAGTCATGTTCCCCTGCCGTAGTACCGGGCTCTGCTCATCTCTTCCCCATGCAAAGCCCCACCTTTCACAAGCACAGCTGCGGTTGTTTGCTGGTCCCCTGTGTCGCACACATATTCTCCAGCATCAGTTTTGCTCAGGTTGTGAATCGTCAGCTCAGCCACAGACCCTGCCTGGCGCATCTTGTATTTGTCACTTGGTCGCAGCACTGTCCCGGCCTTTTTCCACTGCACAGCAGCATTTGATTTTGAGATTTCACAGCTCAAAGTGATGGTGCCACCTTCTTCAGCTTGTTGGTTCTGGAGTGGTTGCGTGAAGGTTACAGGCAAAGCTAAATGGAGATAAATCAGAGGAGAAATTTATGTTTCATTGCTTGCTGTGTCACAGCCTTTGTATTTAGTGAAACCACAGTGCCATTCCAAATCTGGTTCAAACTCAGTTCCAAAGTTTCTATAAAATCTGAACAAGGAATGACAGGAAATGCTAAAATTTCCAGGAGCACTAAGCACTTTAGACTCCCCAAGAATCCCTGGGCATTGCACATACCATGCCTTTCTGGGAATATGTTCCTTCTAACACAGGAGTGGTCACAGATATGGACTCCTGAGCATCTAAGTGCAAGTATCTCCAAATGTGTACCAAACCCACAACTGAAATTTTACTCCTAATAATCTAAATTTTTGTGGTTTTGGAAGGCTGCATGGAGAAACTTCATTATATAAAGCCGTTTGTGTGAAAACTTAACCCAGAAGGGAGTGAATGAATGCTGCATGTCTCCACGCTGATGTGAATCATCAATGGGTCAAGATGAAGATTTGGTGGGTTGGTTTACGATGTGTCACATATAGAAGTTTAGCTCCTCAAGTCCTAGGAGAACCTTGGTGGCTCCACAGCAGCAGCAGAATTTGTATGTACAAGGGAAAGAGATGAGGTTCCAGAAATCACAGTGAATTCACAGGAACTGTGTAGCAGATACATATAAGTGGAGAGAAATCTGAAGGTATCTGTGGGCTACATAGAAATGGATGGTATATTCTGTGGGGCAGCTGGACAATGGCTGAGGTCACGGCTTTTGTACAATTGCATTTTCAGGGAGAGTATCCCACTGCAGAGCTAAGTCCTGCAGACCTAGGGTTCTTAGAAGACAGCAAAGGAAATAGGAAGAGAGAGAAATAAAGTCTGAAGAAGCACAGACCTACTCCTTTAAACTGTGTTGATTCAGAAAACCTCATCACAGATAAGGACCATATTCTCTGCCTCGGTGTCCCTGAACATTACATACAGAACGCCTGAACTAACTTAGAGCTCCCTAAAAAGTAAAGTGAAAGCCTTTTGTCACCTTTCACCATCAAGGATGCCGTAGTCTGCTCATCGCCAGAATCACAGGTGTAGTCTCCGGCATCCTTCAGCTGTAAATCATGGATGAGTAGCTCCACAGCAGACCCAGTCTGCTTCATCTCGTATTTGTTGCTGGCTTGGAGGAAGACAGACCCTTTTTTCCACCTCACTGGTGCATTTTGTTTGGAGAGCTGTGCATGAAGGGTGACTGTAGAGCCTTCCTCAGCTTCCTGGTTTCGGAGTTTTTTTTCAAAGAGCGCTGGAGTGGCTGGGACCACACACAGAAACACAAACAGACAGCCACCATCAGAGGATCTGCTTGCAATACAAATATTCTGGTATCATTGGATCCTGACGTTAGTGTGATAGCAGGCAGGTGAGTGCCCTTCATAGAAGAGCCCTCAAGAGCTATTTCAAAAGACACTTTACAAGAATCTCCTGGTTCCCCTTTATTTTAGCTGATCTTGTGTATCAGAAAAAGTCTCCTCAATATCGTATTTGTAGCAGAGTAGATTTAAAACTGGACATATTGGCACATTTCACCAATTTTTAAGACCCTGGGCCCCAGAAATACTTGGATGACTTGCTATTCAGCTGAATGTGAGCACTGAGGTAAATTTGGGCACCTTGACTCTTGAGGACTATCTTCTCAGGTGGAACGACATCTCAAAGGATAGTTAAGCACCAAAAGTGGCCTCATTCTAATTTTAATTTCAACCTTGGTTTTCTGAGTGACCAGAAAGAGGCCCTTGTGTCTAGGATTGTGGAAGAAGTTATTACCCTTCTGTCCCTCTATGTTCGTTGCTCAGGACACCACAAGACTTAACATCACTTCTGAAAGGAAAAGGACTTAGTTGCCTTATGACAGTAAAGTACATCTAAAGTCAAAGAGAGTAGATAACACCCTTTACCTAGTGCTAAGCCAAGGAAGCAGAACAAATTTCTCACCTTAGAAAGGAAAAAAACCTAAACAACCTACCTTTAACAGTTAAAGTGGCTGTTGTTTTTTCGTTTCCATTATCACAGGTGTATTTGCCACAGTCTTCTGGTTTTAAGTTATGAATCTTCAAAATATGGATTGTTCCCTCCTGCCTGATTTCATACTTGGAGCTTGGGGAAATCACCTGGGTGCCCTTCTTCCACTCCACTGCAACATTAGGCTGGGACACCTCGCAGCGGAGGATGGCTGTCTCTTCTTCCTGCACTTCTGTGCTCTGTAGTTTCTCTTTAAAGACTGGAGGTGGCACTGAAATTACGAACACAGCAAAGCCATTTACAGTCACCTTTATCTTGTTTCCTTGCAGTAATAAAGAAACAGTTGAACAGTTAAGTGTTAAAAAATCATAGAATCATAGAAACCTTACGTTGGAAGAAACCTTAAAGACCATCCAGTTCCAACCACGGGCCATGTCCCGTCGACAGGGACACCTTCCAGTGGATCAGGCTGCTCAAAGCCTCATCCAGCCTGGCCTTGAACACCTCCAGGAAGGGGGTGTCCATGAGCCTCACCATCCTTGTGGTGAAAAAATTAGTCCTAAAATCTAATTCAAATCTCCCTTTTTTCAGCTTAAATCTGTTACCTCTTGTCCTATCCCTCAGTCTCTGATCATGAGCCCCTCTTTAAGATCTTTAAATATTTAAATACTTTAACTCCATCTTTAAATACTTTAACTTTTGTATTGCATATTGGAGGGTTAAATCAAGTGAATGGATTTTGAGGACACCCCACAAATACTTCTTGAAGTGCTAATCAGAAACTTTACAGATGTTTCAACTGGTTCAGATGTGATGGGGACTTTACCCAGACCAACAGTTTCAAAGAGGGAAAGAGAAGGATGTTCGTGAATTTCTTCAAAACAGTGTCTAGGGAAGGAAAATCTCCAAAGAAGAGAAAAAGTAAAGGGAAAGAAAAAGCAATGAAAATTACAGATTTGTCAATCTGCCTACTCGAGCAAACCCAGTCTTTTACCTACAAATTAGTTAGCTTCAGGACCATGGTGACATTTCCACTGTCTATCCATGGTGACAAGCAAGGTGACAAGCAGACCAGTACACTGCATAAGCTCTGAAGAACATGCACTCTACTACCATGAGCTAACAAGGAGTGTTAGGCCTTGAGTCTACTACTAGTAAAATGAAAATATCATCTGTTCTCACCTATCCCGTTCTTTTCCACATCACCCTTACCTTTCACTGTGAGTTCTGCCGTTGATGTGTGGGGTCCCACTCGGAAACTGATGGTACCAATGTCCTGCTCAGTCACCTTTCTTAATGTTAGGGTGTGAATCCTTCCTTTTTCCACTGAAATCTCATTCATTTCATTATTTTGCAGAGCAACATCCTGTAGCTTCCATTCAATATCCCTTGCATTCTCGTGAGAAACCTGGCATCGAAATGTGACATCATCTCCTTCAAACACCACCATGTCCTTTAGGCCACTCACGATGGTCACATCAGGCTCTGCGAACAGTCCAGCAGTAGTCAAGCCATGAAAGGGAAAAAATGCTTCAAATCATACAAACATCAAACAATATAATAGGTTGGAGTGGACTTCTGGAGGTCATCTGGTCCAACAAGTTCTCTAAGCAGGACCAGCTTACATTAGGTTGTTCGGTGCCTTGCCCGTCTGAGCATTAAATACCTCCAAGGATAGAGATATCACAGCTTCTTAAATCACATTTCAAACACTGGTGGTTCACTACTTCCCGTGTACTTGATAACCTGACCACTATCTTTCAGTTAGTAGTTTTATTCCTTGCCCTTTCTCAGAGATAGGTTGAATAATGTTTTTTTTTATTACATATTTGATGCAAATGGGTGAATGAGGTTTGCATGCTAGATGCTAAATTCGGGATTTAAACTTACTACATTTATACTTAGGTATCTTCATAGAATAATATTAAAGCCTGACCCCTCTGCTGTCATTTTGCACACAGAATTACGTATCTTCTGTGCTGGCACTTCAAACTGGCTGGCACTGTGCTTTCAGTAGGACTTGGTGGATTAGTGTGAGCACAGGGAATCTGTGCTTCTGTTGCCTGAAACCTGCTTCTACGACAGCCAGGCACCCACGGACTTGCGCAAAGATCATTCAGACAGCCTTCAGCAAGCAAAAGCAATGTGGACCCTAATTCTGCTGGAGAATACCAAAGGAGAAGCAGTGTGGTCTCATCTGAGCAAACACAGTACATATTCATACAACTGAGGTCACCATCTGCACAAAAAAAGGGTGCAGCAGGGCATAGCGTACTAAGTATCTATAATATCTGGTAGCCTGTAGAGATGCTAGCAGTGATTGTTCCACACTAGTGGTCCGGCCTGAAAGCAAGCTCTGTCTGTAATGATATTAAGACCAGATGCAGCTGCCATGTGACTGGAAGCTGGGGATGGACCATCTGTTCGCTCACATGCATATGATGTCAAGCAAATATTTCATGCCACAAGTAAAAAATTACAGCTGACTTGTCCTTTCCTCTCCACCAAGTGAGTCTTTGCTTCGGTGCATTCATTGATCGAACTTTTTTTTATTATACCCTTCCTGTGTTCTGTGTTTACCACAATTTTTTATCATAATATTAACAGTTACGTTGCAATATCTTAGCATCCTAAAGTGAAAACCCCTTCACCCTGATAAACAGGTCTTGCCTTTCACGGTCAGTTTTGCAGAGCTTGTCTCATCTCCAGCCTTGCAGGAATACTCTCCAGCATCGCTAGGCTCCAGGCGATGAATACGCAGCTCACGAAGGGTGCCGTCCTGCCACATTTCATACTTTGAGCTTGAATGAAGGACGACTCCATCTTTCCTCCACTCCACTTCTGCTTTGCTAATGGAAATCTCACAGCGCAGCCTGGCTGTTCCTCCCTCTTCCACTTCTTCATTCTTCAGCTGCTGCTTCAGCCGAGGTTTGACGGCTGCGAAGTGAAAAACAGTTAATGCACCATTCATTAGCTCAAATGCCAGATCTGGACAACTCAGCACAAGGCACCTGGGTTCTGATGCTGCAGAAAAAAAATTGCATTAAGTGGTTGTATGATGATAACAACCCTTTTTTTCCTCTATAAACAGACCTATGTTCTATATTTCCAGACAGGGAGAGGATCAGAAATTTCCCCCCATAAAGCCACCCACATTACACCTTTTATACAGTTGCTCTGGATATTGGAAACTCCCACACACATAAGGATCTTTACGAAACAAAATCTGGTACTTTCTGATTAAAACTAGTGTAAACCTGTTCGTTTTTGTAGAAATACTTGTGACTTCCAACGTCATAAATGTGTAAACACATCTTTCCTCTGCTACCTTTTTGGAGACTCTAGACCATCAATAGAGAGCCTTTCCAGACAACGCATACACAAATTGACTACATTTATGCAAGCGAGACATGGAACAACTCAGACAACAGCTTATCTCTGGTGAAAATGAGAAGGGCATTTCCATCATGAGCAATTGTGAAAACAGGAGTCTCAGTGGTTGTGTTTTTTCTGCCTAAACCCTATTGTGATACATGTAAAGCAAGTCCGTACCTGGCCCCAATGGCTGCATTGTGGGTCAGGTTCAGCCAAGAGGATGTAGTTTGAAGGGTTGTGGCTTAGAGCACAGCTACAAGTTGCACTTAACAGTCTGAGACAATCACAAACATTTCATAGACATGAATTAATCACAGACATTATTCCTGGTTCATTTAAACACACTGTTCTCAGGATTGTCTTGGCAAGGTATTAGAGAAACTGAAAATAATTTTTTTAAATGCGTCTGTAAATGACTTATTGATTCCACTGAACCAGCAGTGAATGCAAAGTGCCAAAACCAAAGACCTATTAGAATTTCAAAACACCATGATGCAGTTTCTTGCTTTTATCAACATCAGAAGAATGAATCCATACACTGTGAGCTGTGCTTTACAGGGTTAAATAGCCATTCTACAAACCCTGTCCCATGAGATCCGCTTTTCTGTATTCTGGTTTATGACTGGGCACCTGCTTTCCTCTTTATCTTAACTTTTGAGATGCCTTGATCACAAATGAATAACAGAATATCATCCATACAATTTCACATATCCCCTTTATCCTCTGTTCCATTTTGATGCAATGCTAACCATTCACTCTGAGGACTGCTGTGCTCTGCTGGTCTCCTGTATCACAAGTGTAATCAGAGGCATCTTCTGGTTCTACATTATGAATCACAAGTTGAGCTACGTGACTGCTTAATTTGATTTCATATTTGGTGCATGGGAAGAGCTCCATGGTGCCTTTCCTCCACTCCACTGTTGCATTATCCTTTGTCAGCTCACACTGGAATTTCACCGCAGCTCCTTCTTCCACCTCCTTGTCCTTGAGCTCCTTTTTGAAAAGAACTGGTAGAGCTAGAGGGAATAAAAAAGAAGGAACAGGAGCTTTTATTGAAGCCTGAGTCAAGTCTTGGTTAGCACAGTTAGACTGACACTTTGGAGAACAAGATATTGTGTTTTGCAAGTGCTGTATTCCTAGGTAGGATCCATGTTTCCTAATTTGCCTGGAGCTACTAGGAGATCTGGCTGCATCAGGAGCAGCTATTGGTACTTAAAACATTTATTTCCTTTATTTCTTGACTCAAATCCATCCCAGCATTGAATTCTTTGAATGATTTTATTCTTCTGATGTTCTAACAAAGATCTCCAGAGTAAATAAGATTGAAACTCCATGATCTTGACAGATGAGGAAGGTCATTGTCAGTGTTCTTCCAGGATGTTATGTTAAAGTGTTGCTCTTCCCTTAATTTCTCCCTGGCCATAAAACTAGAAAACATTTCTTCTTAGAACCCAAGAATCAAACCAAGTATTATCCTCTTCCATTCTCATAGAAAAAAATAAAATAAAATAAAATTTTAAAAAATCCTAGTATACCAGATGAAAAGGAAAATATTTACAGGGGAAATGAAAGAGTGTTTCTAAATAGTCACATTCAAACTGCTGCTTTGCACGTTGGATGGAATCTATTCCTTTAGGAGTCAGCTCACACCACCTACCTTTCACAGTTAAAGATGCTTTGGTTTCCTGATCCCCAGTGTCACAGCTGTATTCTCCTGTATCTTCTAATTTGAGATTATGTATTAAGAGCTCTACCAGGCATTCTCTCTGCCTTATCTCGTATTTCTGGCTGGGCTGCAGCCCCACTCCTCCTTTCCTCCATTCCACTGCAGTGTTGGGTTTTGACAGCTCACAGCAGAAAGCAGCTGTACTTCCTTCCTCTGATTCCTTATTCTCTAGGGGCCGCTTAAATGTGACAGGCAGTGCTGCAAAATTTGAGAGGGAAGTGTTTTAAGAGTGTTTTAGTATGGAAGGGACCTAAGCCTACCATCATTCTTTAGAAATGTCCTATGCTAATGAGTCCATAACCTTTGGGCTGCAGCTGTCTGTTTTGGTAGCAACGTTCTTCAACCATTACATGAACCTAGAGCTGGACAGATGGTGAAGTTAGGAAAGATCAGATCTTAGAGAGTGATCCATAGAAAGGCCTGGTTTGTGATCTGAAGTAATCAGACATTCCTACAGAATTGCCTCTGTGCCAACTAACGGATGCTTCAGTCAAAGATCACTGGGACGTTTCCTCTTACATGGACCCCTGTTCCTTAATACAGGTCTGCAAGTTTGCAATACTAAGCAAAGTCCATTTTCCGCCCAAATAAAGCTTCTATCAACATATAAAAGATCAAGTTAGCATTTGAAATGCAAGAAGAGACAGTACAGTAAGAGATGAAAATAAAGTGACAAATGGAAGAGGAAATTCAGATTTCAGGCAAGGTCTTGCTCTGGATGGTAGAAGGGGTGGGGGAAAACAGACGTGGATGCACTTGTTTGCACTCCAAGTTTATACTCAAGACTCAAATCCTCAAGTAATAATACAGCATATTCATGTCATAGAAATCCTTTCTCCCTCAATTATCACATCTCTTATCATCCCAGTTGGATGTTATGCCAAATCAGGCATCCTTTTTGCCTACTGAAGCAATCAAAAACCCAAAATAACCATGAGCCTGCCTGGATAATATTCTGTTATCAATTCTCATAAGCAGTCGCACACCCTGCACTTAGAGGGCAGGAGAGTTCATCATATTTTGACACCATAAAACCATTTTATTGCTTTAATGCTCATTAATCACACCAGGTACTGCAAGCAGAACCTCTCTAACTGGACCATGCACGATGCTTAAGTAGGATATGTATGGTGGCATGAACCAGCAGCAAAATAAATATCTGTAGGGAACGCTGACAGATACTCCTTTCACTTCAGCTCTATTGAGTCTAGCGTCGATAGTCAGCCTACCATGTACGGTTACCACAGCTGTTGTCTGCTGATGTCCAGAGTCGCAGGTGTACTTTCCTGAATCATCCACTTCTAAGTCATAAATGATCAATTCAGCAGTGGAGCCCTGCTGCTTCATCTCATATTTCAAACCAGGGTAGAGAGTGGTATCTCCTTTCCTCCACTCTACTGGAGCATTTGCTTTGGTAAGCTCACACCTCAGTGTCACTCTACCACCTTCTTCTGCCTCGGTATTCTGAAGCTCTTGTTTAAAAAGTGCTGGTAAGGCTATAAAATAGAAATATAACTTGGAACATACTGCAATTGGGATTTGGGAAAGAGAGAGTAGAAAGAAAATGAAAGCAACAGAACAGCTTTTTGCAGATGTCTCTAAATCTCAATGGTCTAGAATGAAAGTACAAGGCTATTTCCCCAGAGAGGTATAAGGAATATCTGCAGAACAAGAAGAAACCAATTTCAAGAAGTTACATTTGCTGATTGCTATATGCAAGCTTCATCTAATTTATGATCTGAAAATGGTAGATCTTTCCTGCTATAACAGTAGCCAACAGGTTGCCTTGATCACAGAGGAGAGATTCTGAAACTCAGTAGGGATTTGTGAGAGTTCAAATTTCCCCTTACGGCAGGCCACTTGCAGGAGAGATTACAATTATCCTGACAAATGCCTTTAGTTCTGTACTATTATTCCCGTTTCAGGAAAACTAGATATTAAGAAGATCTTTTCTCTACACTGAAGGTGGTGAAACACTGCCACAGGTTGTTCAGAGGGGTGGTGGATGCCTCGTCCTTGGAAGCGTTCAAGGTCAGGTTGGGTGGGGCTCTGAGCAACCTGATCAAGTTGAAAATGTTCCTGCTTACTCCAGGGGGGGTGGACTGGGTGATCTTCATCATCCCTTGCAACCCAAATCATTTTATGGTTCTATCTGATCACTCTCTTAGGCTGTACAGACCATGGTATTCAGCACATCCTCCTTACGAATCCTAGCCAAATCTTCTCCATAGGTGACACTAACATACAGCTTTTATTTTCAGAATATATTATAAACTTTTCTCTTTCCCCCCTCTTTTTTTTTATTTTAATTCTTATGCTTTTTACCCTTGACTGTCAAAGTGGCAGTTGTCTCTTGATCTCCACACACACAAGTGTAATTTCCAGTGTCCTCCACATCCAGCTCATGGATAATCAGCTTTGCAACGGCACCATCTTGACTCATTTTATATTTGCTGCTTGCTTTCAGGACCTCCTGCCCCTTCTTCCACTCCACCACAGCAGGTTTAGTCAGCTCACAGCGCAGAACAGCTGTCCCACTTTCTACAGCTTCTAGGTCCCTCAGGTCTTTTTTGAATTCTGGAGGCAGTGCTGAGGAGTAGAAGAATTACCACAGAAAGAGTGAATATTCCTAAAAAAAGGAGCTAGATGAGGTCTTGGGGGAAAGGATGCATGGTACAAAACTAAGCCCTGATCCAGGTCACTGGAACACAATGGAAAAATCTTCCCCAGCTTCCCTGCATTCTGCATCAGGGCAAGGAAAGTGAGAAGGGTCAGCTCAGCTGAGGGGGACAAAACCCAACAGGCAACTCATTTTCCTGTTCTGACAGAAGGAGAAAGCAAGTAATCAAACTTCAAGGGAACACAAAGGCGAAGCAAACAGAGAAGGAATGGGAAGAAACCATAGCAATAGAGACTTGGGCAGGTCTAAGGTCTGGAAGACCTTGTCCCCAAGGACTACTTTACCATGCACTGTTAAGGCAGCTGTGGTGGTCTTGTCTCCACAAACACAAGCATAATCTCCAGTGTCATTCAAGTCTAAATCATGAACCACCAGCTCCACAACACAGCCTTCCTGTCTCATGCTGTACTTGCTGTCCGGTTTGAGGACATGATGGCCCTTCTTCCACTGAACTTTGGCAGGTGCCTTGCTGAGCTCACAGTGCAAAGTGGCCATTCCACCTTCTACGGCTTCCTTGCTGGTCATTTCTTCTTGGAAAAATGGAGGCACAGCTGAAGGATGTAGGTAAAAAGTGTTACAAACTGAGGATATGTCTGGGGATGGGTGAGATTAGGAAGCAACAGGGGAAAGTTGTGAAGCTTACAGAAGGATGAGCATCAGTAACAAAGAGAGGAAAGAGAAGTGAAAACATCGAAGTGGGAATATTACCTGATCCTTTTGGTTTTGTACTGTCTTCCTACCAGCAAAATTGCACTGTCCTCAAGAGATTTATACCCACTTTCTACTGATTTCCATGTAAGGAAAAGTAAGAATAACATTTCTGAGCTCCTTAGTTCACACACATGTTGGTGTCTTCCATAAGCTTCATGCCTTAGTACTGTCCTTTCCTACTTACAGAGCAGCCCTGCTGAGCTCTGAGTGTTGGCACAGCCTCTTACTCATCATCATTCCTTCTTCTTTAAGGTACCTTTGAAAGGATGCACCTAGGCCTCACAAATTCTTCCTGACTTCAAAGAAAACCCCCAGGTGCAGAATCCCAGCCTGTCTTCTTGTCTCAGAATGTATTTTTCCCACTTACAGTTCTAGTACCCATTGAAGTTGTGTCCTTCAAATAAATTTAGTGACCTTAAAATATGTCCCTCTATTAATTAGGTGAGATAATGAAGATGTCTCAGATCTCCAACTTAGTTTCTCCATAATACTCCAGCTAAGTTAAAATATCTGGGCTAGAAACCACATTTAACCTCCTTGGCACATTTCCCATCTACAGCCATGTTAAGCTGAAACATCAGTTCCGTTTGCATACCAACTGGTTCTTGCAATAGAATGAGAATAGAATCATAGAATCATAGATGAGGTTGGGTTGGAAAGGACCCCAAACATCATCTAATTCCAACATCCCACTAGATCAGGCTGCCCAAGGCCCCATCCAACTTGGCCTTGAACACCTCCAGGGACGGGGCAGCCACAACTTCTCTAAGCAACATGTTCCAGTGCTTCACCACTCTCATGGTGAAGAAATTCTTCCTTATTTCTAGTCTAAATCTACCTCTCTCCACTTTACACCCATTGCCCCTCGTTCTATCACTAAAAGCCTTCGTAAATATAGAAGGAGATCACAGAAAGAATTTATTCTTTCCTACTCAGAAAATCTGTCTCCTGATATAAGTCTATCTTTGAACACAAAATCCAATATAAACTTAACTTAGTACAGAAGAAATTATAATTAACACAGTCTTATTCTGGATACTGTTTTTTATACCCTATACTACCTTAAAATGGTGGATATTGAGAATGCCAGACAGGAATGGCAAAGAATAAACAGATTAGTGTTTCAGACAATAAGCGAAGGAAATGAAGGGCAAAAGAATAGTGGGTTTACATGCTAGGGAAGGAATGCCAGAAGGGAGAAATAAAAGGAAGAATGAAAACCGAAAGGCTTGTGTTTAAGGAAAAGACTGAAAGGATGGCACAGAAAAATATAGACTGTTTGTTCCCTATATACACAGCCTGCAAGTCATCAAAGGCAGAGAATACTTTCAAATGAATGGAACTTCAGTTAATAAGGTTGAACAAACAGACATGGAAAACTGAACACCTAATAGCAAAGGACAAATTTCCAATCAGGAAATAGGAAATCAAGAATATTTTTACCCTGTACTGTTAAGGCAGCTGTAGTCTGGTGCTCTCCACACACACAGGTGTAGTCTCCTGCATCCTCCTCAGCTATTTCATGAATCACCAGCTCTGCCTTGGTCCCTTCCTGCCTCATTTTGTATTTCTCACTTGCATTGAGAATCCTCTGGTCCTTCCGCCACTCCACTGGAGCAGCCTTGGTTAACTCACAGTGCAGGGTGACTTCCCCACCTTCTTCTGCTTCCTTGTTCTTTAGCTCTTCCTTAAAGAGTGGTGGCAGAGCTGAAGGATGCAACATGGACAAATAGTCAGCAGAAAAACAGAATTAAAATCCTAACTTCTTTCTCATGATTGGGATTGTTTCCCCTCATGCCTTCCTTTTTCAGCCTATTATAAACATGCTTAGCTAAAGCCATGATCAGAAACTCTGAAAGCTAGGGTAGAAACAATTGGATTTCAGAGTAATGTCTACTTATAGAGGTATTTATCAATTTTAATAAGGTCTTTTTACCATGAACTGTTAAGGTTGCTGTTGTCTTCTGGTCACCACACACACACGTGTAATCTCCAGCATCTTCTACTTCTAGATTATGAATGACCAGCTCTGCAGTGGTGCCAGGCTGACTCATTTGATATTTGTCACTTGCTTTGAGCACTTGGGACCCTATTTTCCACAGCACTGGAGCTGCCTTGGTTAACACACAATGCAGAGAGACTGATGCTCCTTCTTGGACTTCTTCATTCTTAAGTTCTTCCTTGAAAAGCACTGGCAGGGCTGGGAATGGGAAGTCAATAAATAGTACATTTAAACTAAGACCTCTGCATTTGCTATCAGCATCATGAATTCTCAATCAAAGTTTAAATCTGGCCAAGTTATGGTCTTTGGTCATTGAGATTATCACTGCGATAATCTGGAAAAATAAATACTGCTGTGGCAGTAAGAAAAGAAGGGCTAAGAAAAGAAGAGGCAAGCTGATGGGTCAAAGTACAACAGGTTGAATGAATTCAAGGTATAACCTAAAGAACTTATCACAGGACCACCTTCCACTGGGGCAGGAGAACTCAGCTGGTCTAACGGGAGGATTTCTTAGGCACTATTCTCTTAAACGTACAACATAGAAGTTTGTCTGTCTGGAGAAATATTCATGTCTTCAGCACCCTTTTCAGGAGTATCAGACCAAAACTAAGTGTCAGAACAAGAAGTTCTCATGAACATAAATTATTTCCTAGGAAAGAGCTGATAGGTGGACATTTCATACAGCAACAGGATGTTTCAGAGAAACAAAAAATGAACAGTCATCTGCAAGGTGAATTTACCATTCACTGTCAGAGAAGCTGTGGTATGTTGGTCTCCACACACACAAGTGTAAACTCCTGCATCCTGCAGTTCTAGATCACAAATTTCCAGTTCAGCAAGGGCATTATCCTGTCGCATGATGTATTTCTCACTTGCCCTGAGTAGTTTGTTTCCTTTCTTCCAACACACAGATGCAGCCTTGGTCAGCTCACAGTGCAGAGTGGCTGTTTGGCTTTCCATGGCTTGCAGGTCTTTCAGTTCTTCTTTGAAAAGTGCAGGCAGGGCTGGAGGTCACAAACCAGACAGAGGACATTAAAATGACACATGGCACACAAGTGATATGTGGGATGGGGTGACAGAGCAAATGAGAGGTGGAATTTTATGGTGGAGTTTCCTTTCCTCATAATTCTGGGACATTGGACAAATGACAGAAACAGAAAAGCAGTCTGGATGCAACCAGATCTTAAAGACAGCTTACAAATTTAAAACATCAAATTCAGCCACAGGTAACGCACAACCAATAATGATGAGCTGGTAGAGAAAAACACACTAATACAGATATATGGATATGTTTTTTACCATGCACTATCAAGGCAGCTGTCGTCTCTTGTTCTCCACACACACAAGTGTATTTTCCAGCATCTTTCAGTTCTACATCATGGATAAGAAGCTTCATGACCATGCCCTCCTGTCTCATTTTGTATTTGTCGCTGACTTTGAGCAAACTGCCATCCTTTCTCCACTCAACTTGAGCAACTTTGGTCAGCTCGCAGCGCAGAGTGGCTGCTTGACCTTCTGTTACCTCCTCATCTTTCAGGCTTTCCTTGATGCGTGCAGGCAGTGCTGAGGGTGCAATGGACAAAGAGTTAAAATGGAGCAGCAAATACAGCCTCCTGGTGAAGGGCAGGGGTGGGGGAAGGAGAGGTGAAGGTGACAACGGGGAGATGTTTTCAGAGTCTGATCTCACAGTCTGTTTAGGGATTAGGTCCTAAAACTACTCTGTGTACAGAACTGGGGTGAAGGTTTTCCCCTTAAATCACAAAATGCAAATGAATCTCTTGTGACTATGACATGTGAAGTCAGACTCAGAGGAACTATGCAGAGATAACAGTGAACATGAAGAAAAAGTGAATTCAAACAATAAACTTGATGATGAGGACATCTAGATAAAGCTGGTTATTACCGTGTACCGCTAAAGAAGCTGTGGACTCCTTATCCCCACACACGCAGGTATAATCACCAGCATCACTCTCATTTAGATTATGAATCACCAGTTCTGCAGTGACATCCTTCTGCCTCATTTTGTATTTCTCACTATGTTTGAGTACTGTGTGTCCTTTTTTCCACTCCACTGAAGCAGCCTTGGTCAGCTCACAGCGCAGAGTGACTACTTCACCCTCCATGGCTTGCTCATTTCTTAACTCTTCTTTGAAGAGAGCAGGAAGGGCTGAGAAACAAAGGAGTAAACATTTTCATGATACTAAGTTCTTGGCCACCTCTATGTTTACCAATACCTATCCATGCCTAGTTATTGACATGAAGATTGTCTCACAGAAGGAAAATATTAATTTGTGTCACAGCCACAAAAAGGTCTCAAATAGTTGGTGGATTTGCTGGTTAGTTTAAAGATGTATGGAGAATAAACAGCAGGAATGGAAAACTTCATGTGTGATCAAAACTATAATTTTCCCACTGTAATTCATCCTGAGAAATTGATGTAGCAGGTTGCACCAGGATCAGCAAAAAAAATTAAAGGAAAAGAAGAAAATATTTCACCTCACATGTTAAGGATGCCTATAGCCCTAGAGCTAGAATGAGGCTGAAGAGCAGGATCAGAGACCTTTTGAAAGTGCTTGGACAGAAAAAGGAAAATGAAGGAAGACGTTTCCATTGTGGAAAACTCCTCTAAAACCTTCACACCAGGAAGTTCAGTTGTATCCTAACACCCTATCCCTTTTGGAACAACTAACAGAATGATTCAGACCATCAGACTGGATAGCAATGTGGTCATATGTGCTGTGGAAACATCAGAGTGGGACAATGTCTGTGAAGTCTTTGGAATGGGTTGGAAACCACTTTTGGATACAGAACAGACGTGAAAGAACAGTAGAGGAGGATCTCCAATTCCTGACTGATCAACAAGAAACAAACATTTGAGGATATGGATGTGGAGGATAATTGAGCAGACATTATGAAGGAGAAAACCTCATGGATTTTAGGACAAGTAACAATTGATAAGAGAAAAAGGAAATTCTGTGGGCAACAGGAAAAAAAGCTTCAATAATTTGTGAATTGTTAGTTACGATCAAGCACAAGCAGACGCAAAAGACCAGGTAGTTTAACAGAGTGGAAAACATCTCAAAGAAACAATAACAAAGGAATAATTGCTGAAACTACCTCACTCCAAGGATCATCAGGAACAGCCTGTCTAAATCACAATTTCTTCAGTGTTCTGAAACTTAAGAGACCTATAATTGTGGTAGGTTTACATGAGCGTAAAAGAAATTCAACAGAATGTAAAGGCAAGACCAGGAAGGCCGGGTTCCCTGCAAGTCTCAAGATGGTCAGAAACAGTTCTCCATTTCTGAACTGTCACCTCATGAACAAGAGACTGAAAAGTAATCTGGAAAATAATGCTGATAGTAAATGTCTCCAGACACATCTACATGCTGTATGCATTTGTATTGAGCAACTGGGCAGTGAGATCACTACTGCAGGAGCTTTCCATGTCCTCTGCTCATAGTTCAACTTGAGGCTCCTGGCTGTATCACAACATTAGTATGCAAATCCCAGGAAATCTGGCTAGGCTGAACTAGAAAAAAGCATGAAGAATATGATGACATTTTGTAGGTAGATTAAAAGGAAGAAAAACAACAAGGGAGAAGTTGGTCTACCAACTTTCAGGAATGTAATTTGATGGTCCGTAACATGGGGAGAGCTGAAATGTTTACTCCCTTTTTGTTCTTAATGGTAAAACGATAATGATAGCAAAGAAAGTAATAGGAATTCTGCCTAGGGTAAGAAAAAAATAGATTGGAGAACATTTAAATAAAATTAATACTCTCAAAGCATCTTGGTGTCATGAAATTTGTCACGGAATACTTGAGGTACAGGCTCAACCAATATCAGACGTTAATAGTTGCACTGAAGAAAACAAAGAGAATGAGTGGTTCTACAACTATAGAAAAATTGGAAACTAAGAGATGGAAAAGGTCTCACAGACTGAAATATATATATTTAGTTTTTACCATGCAAAGCAAGGATCTAAGCTTGCAGGACAGTATACAGTGTATGGTGAACAGGGTGTCCTTCTGGCTTCCCTTCACTGTGTTGATTATACCTCCACTGCAACAACAGGAATTTAGGAACACCTGCCAGTCTTGATCTACAAGCTGAATCCCATTCAAAGGCTTGTCTTAGAAAAAGAGAGAAGAGGGGGGGTGGCAGAGAGAGGATCCAAGACTTATGGCCATTTCTGCTTAACTTTAATTCTTTGAAAAACATTGTGGCAATCCTCATGGACTTGCCAAGATCTTTTCTCCTCATGAAGTAGTGGACCAGTGTATTTTTTCTTGACATAGACTAGTAAGCCTCATTGATAGAAAGACGCAGTATATGCTGTTCACTTTTATTTTAGTAAGTGTCTTACCTTAACTTGGGTATAGGTGGAACTACAGGAGGAAAAACGACTAATTTGAAAACCACAAAGAATATTCAACTGTAGTTTACACTCACAATGAAGAACCAGTTAGCAGGGCTCCTCAGTACTCTGGAGTCCAGTATTATTACCCATTTTCTTTAGTAACTTGAACAAAAAAATGAAGAGCTGTCATTAACTTTGCAGCTAATCTCAAAGTGGGAAGGGAGGGAAGCTGAAAGTCCTTTGTTAAATGGGATTAGGATACAGATCTCAGTGAAGCAGTACTGAAAACATAGGCTACAATGATGCAAAATAATTACTTTAAGAACAACCAATAACACAAGTATGAGATCAGGAATGATAGGCAGCAGATCTGGAAAGAGAGATTTGGGGTTATAAGAGATTATAGAACATAGGCAGATAAAAACTGCAACTCTGATGAGAATAAAGCACTCATCGTAGTAGGGATGAATAAAATGGAATGTCATATGAAAGACATATGAAGTCCTTCCATCCTACTCCACTCTGGCAAAGCCTCAGATGGAGCACTGCAGTCTGATTTTGGTCACCACACTTCTAGAAACACGTGGATTAACAGAAGGTGGTCCAGAAAGCAACAAAGATGAGCTGAAGTCTATAAGACATGACCTATCAAAAGGAGTGAAAGAACTAAAGGTCCTGAGTCCAGAAGAGAGAAGGCGGAAGTGAAAAAAGATAAAAGTTTTCAAATCTGTAAAGTAGTTTCACAGAGACGAAAACAGCAAAAATGTCACATTTTTACAGGATATGGGACAAGAAGTAATGATTTAAGTCGGCCCAAGAAAGAATTTTGTTGAAATTAGGAAGATCTTTCCAGTAGAAATGATGGCTCAGTGGTAGAATAAGTGCACAAGAGAACTGCAGATTCTTCACAACTGGCCTGTTGTTAGACAGGAGTGATGGTGACTTGGGGTTCGAGGATGGACTAGATGACCTGTAGAGACCCTTCCCAATTCTCTTTTGATTATATTGGAAGTTCAAGTTTGAAGCCATCCTTGTTTTATTAGTAAATGTCAAGATAAAAATATCTCGGTGGTAAAAAGAAATCACCCATTGACCTACTGAATTTCCAGGTGAGAAAGATAGCTGCAACTACTTCTGACTGTCTTGTGTTAATAGTAGAAATAAAGTTTCCCTCTCTTCTAAGGAATGCTTGCAGATGAATTTGACAGACAATTGTGTTGCACTGTCATGCAATAATGCTAAGTACTCAGCAATATCAGAACACAAATTCATATAACCCTTGGTCAGAGTTAAATAGAAAAGTCACATTGAATCAAGTTTTGTTTACATAACTTTAAATTAGCTTTCAAATCCTAAGGGAACTTGAAATCTAAGATCGCTCTTTTAAAAAAAGTATGAACGCTCCTGCTGCTCCCTCTCTCTAGGCCTAAGTCAGAAGTAAAACAGACCAAAATTGCAAGCATGTGGCATCCTTCAGCCTTCAGCGTGGTGCAAAGTAGTATAGCCATGCACCAACAAGAGCAAGGAGAATGACACAAGGAAAATGTTAGTATAATCAATCGAACTACAGTTCCAGTTAGAATTAGATAAAAATCACAACAAATTCATGAAAACCCTTTACAAACAATAAATGATGGCAAGTTGAGAGAAAGAACTCATTGTGTGTCATTTCATAGATTTTGAAAGGAAACAAGAGAAGCATCACACAAGAATCTCTCATTCTGTGTTCTTTACCATGCACTGTCAGTGTTGCAGTTGTCTTCTCATCTCCACACACACAGGTGTATTCCCCAGCATCCTTGGCTTCTAAATCATGGATCAACAGTTGTGCAGTAGTACCTTCCTGTCTCGTAGTATATTTTTCACTTGATTTGAGCATTTTGTGTTTCTTTTTCCACTCCACAGAAGCAGCCCTAGATAGCTCACATTGTAGGATGGCTGTTCCACCTTCTGTGGCTTCCTCGTTCTTCATCTCTTTCTTGAAATGTGCAGGCAAGGCTGAGGAGTTCAAAATGAGCAGAATGTATGACTATGGTAGCTATCCAAGTAACTCTTTGTCTGTGGTCTGTCAACCACATGTGACAAACAAAGCCTTCCCTAATCAAATAGGATTGATAACCACTCTCCAAAACACATGATGGTGAACTTGGAAAGCTGGAGAACACTTTGTTCGTAAGCCAAAGTTTATATTGTGGTATAGTCTATGGCATGAAATGGAGAACCACACCAGCCTGAACTTCATATTCTGCAAGACTGAGCCTTACCTTACTTTGGGTATTGCTTGGCACAAAGGAAAATAAAGCCTAAGTAGAGTATCTAAGTTCTAGTCAAGGCAAACCATTACTGAAAAAGTTCACGAATGAAACTGCATTTGAGGCACCAATTTCACTTTTCCGCGGGATTTCTCCTCAAATCATGATCTAGAAGAACTTGATCATCAAATTATTCTGACACACTGAAAACTGTATCAAAACCATCTCATCATCAAATTATTCTGACACACTGAAAACTGTATCAAAAACATCTGATCATCAAATTGTAATGGTCTCAAATTGAGCGTTGTAACGTATTCACAACCGACATCACTATAATACCATTTTCCTTTTTAGGCAGCTACTACTGAACACAAGCATCAAAGAAGTGATTTAGTACCAAGATGGATATCTGAAATTTTCACAATGAACACCTTCTCTGTGCCTGATACTGAGCACTGCAGTGAATTCTGGCATCGATGCCCGTGCCCAACTACATGTTGCTAAATTCCTCAGAAATGGGGCTGCAATTCCAAAGCTGACACTACTACACTTTTAAAAAAACATATGGTTGAAAATAATCCAACCAATTTGTTATCTATTTTGTTCAATGTTTTGGGTTTTTTTTTTTTTTTACCATTCACTTTCAGTGCTGCGGTGGTTTTCTGATCTCCATAAAAGCATGTGTAATCTCCAGCATCTGTCAGATCTAAATCACGGATCACCAGCTCAGCAACTGTGCCCTCACATCTCATGCTGAACTTGTCACTTGGCTCCAGGGCTTTGTCTCCTTTCCTCCATTCCACGGCAGCTGTGGGTTTGTTCACCTCGCAGCAGAAAGTGGCTGTGCCATTTTCTGTGGCTTCCATGTTCTTCAACTCCTTTTTAAAATGCGGAGGAAGAGCTGAAGATCACAGGTGAAGAGAGAGCACTTAAAAAATGAGGAAATACTGCATCTCAACAGCTCCACTTTGTTAAAACCTTTTAATCCCTAAAAGTTTTAGAATATACAGTACCTGGGAGGCAAATGATAATTTCAAGGGCATCCCTGCCTTATGCTTTGCAGCACACCACATTCAGCAGTGGAAATCAGTGTTGTAGAATTATAATTGCAGTAGTAGAAGTGATGCTTTAAAGGCATCGTAAGATATAGAAACAGAAAGCTGATCCCTAGATTTCAGGGAACTATGCACAGCTCTGTCTTAAGATAAGATGAACAATTAAAATGAACAGTATGGTATTTAAAATTCTAGGCTGTGACGTATCATTTTCACCTGCCATTCTTGTTTTTTATCATAATAGAGCACCTTTCAATTCCACTCAAGTGAAACAAGTGAAATCTCAGCGACACACCCAGAGAAATTAATTAATGGAAATACTGCAAGTGGTATTTATGAATTCACCAAGGTCTACGCTATCTGCTTCCAGATTCCATTAACATGAAAGAAAAGGGTTCAAAAAATCTGATTTGTGCTGTTTTTCAGTCCCAAGTGAAGGACTTTGAGTAAAAGACATTCCCAGTGGTTGATACAGCTGTCATAAAAATTGAAAATAAGGGATAGGATCAAGGCCAGTTTGTGATCCTGCATGAGAACACAGATGACAAAGCAGAAAATCCCTATTAAACTTATGCATTTTACCATGCACTGTCAGGGATGCAGAAGTCGCCTTGTCTCCACACACACAGGTGTAATGTCCTGCATCTTCTTCCTCCAGACTGTGGATTGTCAGCTCGGCAACAGTATCCTTCAGTCTCATTTTGTACTTCTCACTGGGCTTGAGCACCTTTTGCCCTTTCCTCCACTCTACCGGAGTGGTTTTAGTTAGCTCACACTGCAGAAGAGCTGTCCCATTTTCTGTGGCTTCCACATCGACAAGTTCTTTTTTGAACAGTGCAGGCAAAGCTATGGGATGTAATATAAACAAAGAGTACATCAAAACCACTAAACAGACCCTGAGGAACTTAGGAGTAGGTCCTGAGGTCACTCCTTCACTGTTACAGGAAACAAATCATATAGTCTTGAAAACTGTATCTATTAGAAACCTGCTGCAGGAACTCACAGGGATAATTCTCACCATGATCTCCTTCTAACATTGACTTATGCAGCCTGCTCATCATTTCTCATCTGATTCCATTAGTCCTGTCTACTGATTTCATCCAGAAGTCATCGTTCTTGGACATGGATGACCTGACTTCTGATTGACAGTCATCTCCCTGGCTGATGGGACTACTAGCTGGAAAGCTCTAACTTTCTTAACACCATAGTTTATCTTTCTGGCTCAGAAAAAAAATCATAATATATCTTCAGGTGCACATTTAAACTATAGTTTCCAGGGACATAATAGGTCTAAAAACAGGAATACAGGCTTTTTTAAAGCCGCATTCAGTACTTTGTCTTGTGGTGTGCCACCAAAGTTAAAAGGAAGTGACTTGAACAGGGAAGAAAGTGCAAACTCAGAGGAAGAGAGAAGTACCTCCAGCTGGGTGAGAGAAGAGGGAGTAAAAACATGCAGAAAGTCTGAGAAGGGTCTTTTGCCTCCACAGTTTTCCCCCTGTCCTTACAAGTATCTTATCTTTCAGATATATCTTAAATAAATCTATTCTTTCATGGATGCTCCATCCCTGGAGGTCTACAAGACCAGGCTGGATGGAGGTGTCCCTGCCCACGGCAGGGGGCTGGAATTGGATGATCTTTAAGGTCCCTTCCAACCCAAACCATTCTATGATCTATTGGAACTACATATGAACTGCCATTGCTGAAGGGACAAACAGAGCTTGTAGCTACTCACCATGGCAGAGGCAAGAGTAATACCTGTCTCACTACCCCCTATATCAGGACCTGCAGAATAATAGTTTGGAGTTTTATTGGAAACTATGATTTCCTCAGCAGAATATACCACAGCCACAAAAAGGAGGAGGACAGAAATTCATTCCTGAATGGGGAAACCTCTTACTAACTGAACTTAGCATTTTTGAAGATCATTCCTTCAAGTTAAGCACGAAAATCCTCTAACATCAGTGGGACTCAAGAGAAAAAATCCCCTGAGGACAAGCTTGTTGTCAGATGTCTGCTTGCTTTTGCCCTTGTATACAGGTATGTTTTCACTTTAAAAAGGTGAAGACTAGAATGATAAATTCTCACAGCTCTTCTTTACAATAAAACCACGGGTTTCATACTGACAGACAGTGGCAGATGGGATGAATCATAGCCAGCAAAGCAAGAAATCCCTGTTAAATCAACATATCAAAGCAAGAAGGGAAAAGACCCCTCACAGAGAGAAGGGATGTCTCCAAGACACTGTTATCATAATGGAAAACAGCTTTTTTACCATGGACTGTCAAGACAGCTGAGGTCTTCTGTTCTCCACACACACAGGTATATTCTCCTGTATCGTCTACCTCCAGATCTCGGATCAACAGCTCTGCGGTGGTATCTTCTTGTCTCATCCTATACTTATCACTTGGTTTGAGTGTCTTGTCCCCTTTTTTCCACGCCACTGGGACTCCAACCTTGCTGAGCTCGCAGCGCAGAGTGGCTGTTGCACCATCTGTGGCTTCTCTATTCTTTAATCCTTCTTTGAAAAATGCAGGCAAAGCTGAAGGACAGCAATATGAGCAGTAAGATGTAATGATCCATAGAGTTAAAATCAAACATCGATGTTCAATTTTCCTTCTCCCTCTTATCTTGAATTGATTTATCAATCGTCAATAGTGTTCATGAATCAGTATGAGTAGAAATTTTCCCCACCAAGAAAGGATTCAATCCTTGCAGTAATCCATAGAGATATTTTACATGTACTCAGGGTCACAAATCAATACAGACAAAAGAAGAAAACCAATTTTTTTTTCTGGGAAATTTCATGCAAAAAGAATAAATACTAATCTGAAATTTCCAAAAAAAAATTGGTTTTCTTATATGACTTATAAACCATAATGGGAGGGTGTACGGTATGTTTTCACATACGTAAGCAAATGAAAAGGCATTGTCCGTTAAAAAAAATGAAACACTGGTGTTTCATTCTAAATGCCAGTTTGAAACGTGTTTGTTTCAACACATGGTAGGAAAACAAGCATTTTCAAGTGAACCGACATATCTTTTCAAACATGTCTGTTGCAGTAAAGATCAAAATTCTTCCTGGGAGTGGTCGTCCCTTAGAAGGTTTGGGATTGTATTACACAGAAGATTAACTGAATGTAATGACACCTTGTTGTCCCAGGAATGGAGTATGAGAATAAGATTCCAGGGAGTAACCTAACCTTTGGGAATTCAATGAACCTCAAATTCCCTAAGTCATATTCCCTTTGAGTCAACTCATTTAATTGGACTTGAGGATAATAGAGAGTCTAATGAATGAAGTTTCAAGGGAAAGCAAAATGACGGGCCCTAATTAAAACAGCAGTGGTAATCCAGGTTCCTTGTACACCTCTCTGAGCCTGCACACTGGTATCCCTCCTGTGCCATGCACCCCAGCCACACTGACACCAATGGGAGCACTTCATTGGCACCAGTGAGCTGTGGATAAGGGTCTGGCGGAAAGAAGGAGATGGTAGGGTAACCAGGCATCTGTCCAAAGGAACAGAGAAAACAGGATAGTTACTTTTAATATGTGTCTTGTTTTGTGTCTTTTACCATGTACTGTTAGAACTGCCATAGTCTGCTGGTCTCCGCACACACAGGAATAATTTCCAGCATCCGTTGTGTCTAAATTTTGGATTATAAGCTCAGCGACGACACCTTCACGTTTCATTTTATACTTGTCACTTGATTTGAGGGTCTTGAAGCCCTTCTTCCACTCCACGTTAGCAGCAGCCTTGTTCAGCTCACAGTGCAGAGAGACACTTTTACCTTCTGTGGCTTCTTCATCTGTCAGTTGTTTGGTGAAAAGAGCAGGCAGGACTGCAGAGTAAATGCAATACGGACATGGCATCAAAGCTGAGAAGGCCTGACCCATGATCTATTCATGCTCTTTTCTTATGTCCTGACACCCATGTCAGTCACAAGACCTTTTCCACACTCCAGGATTTTATTCCAGTCTATATAATTTTGAAAGGGATCTCAGTCTGATGCTTAATTTTTTATCCTCACACTTTAAAACTTGCTTTCAAAGCAAGTCTACCTATCTGCAAATATAGTTGAAAAGCCATCTAGCCTTTACTCTATACACCATAAAATCAAAGGGGTAGAATTAAATGCCATATTTCGATAAGACCCAAAGGGTCTTATTTTGAGAAAAACAGCTTAAATAGAGTCCCTTAAAACAGAGCAGTTACAAACATGCTGCCAGCTTTCTGCAGAAATAAAGTATTTAGTTTGGAAGAGTTAAGCCAAAATTGATTAAAAAAGGGATGAGAATAGCAGGAGAAAAAAAAGGCAATTTTTCATTAAGATTGCCCTTGTGTAGCATCATACATTGATTAAAAATTGTTCCTCTTGGGAGCAACAAGTATAACAGTCTAATTTACAAAAAAATTTATATTATTCCCACTTTTAGGTCAATCCCTATGGGAAAACTTCTAAACAAGCAGCTATAATGGACTAGGAAGGTTGTATTTGTCATTTGAACATAGAACCAAGGAAGACAAATAGCAAATTAAGAGGGCATCAGGTGAAAGGAGAGAGAGAAGGAAAACAGGATAGAAAGAATAGACAGCAGGGGGAGGATAGAAAGCATCCAGGGACCAGACGAAGCAGGAGAAAAAAGGAGTTTGGAATTATACAGGTTTACTTGGGGCACATGCTGAGAATTTCTTTTTACCATTTACTGTCAAAGCAGCCGTAGTCTGTTGATCTCCACACACACAGCTGTAATCGCCAGCATCTGCCAAATCCAAATCCTGTATCGTCAACTCCACAAAGGGACCTTCCTGCTCTATTTTATATTTTTCACTTGGCTTGAGGACCATATTCCCTTTCCTCCACTCAACCGGGGCTGATTTGCTCAGTTTACAGTGCAAAGTGACTGCCTGCCCCTCTGTAGCTTCTTTGTTCAACATTTCTTCTTGGAAAAGGATGGGTAACGCTGAAGGATGCAATACCAACAGAGAAGGAATCAGCCCTAGATTGAAATGAACTGAAGTCTGCTGTGAGTAACTGCACTGCAGTGTATGCATTTAACAAAAAAATGCATTGTTGCTAGGTGGATACATTTGAAAGGGGAGTAAAACCTCTTAGAACAGAGAAAAATAAATTAGAAACCCCAATATATAACATAGCTGTACTGTCTCAAAGCAAAACAATCCCCAAAACAAACAGAAGGGAATATTCTCTAATAGAGTGGCACCACAGAGCCAAGAACATGAAACCACTAAGAAATCACACTGACCAAGGTTTGGATGACTGAAAAATGCTGTCGAACACACTAAGTTTGGGACTTAATGAAAAACATTAGTAGAACGGTTACCATTCACTCTCAAAGCAGCTGTTGTCTTCTGATCTCCGCACACGCAGGTGTAGCTTCCAGCATCCATCAAGTTTAGGTCTTGGATTACCAGCTCAACAAAACGCCCTTCCTGTCTCATTTTGTATTTCCCATTTGGCATCAACACTTTTCCATCCTTCCTCCACTCGACTGAGCCCTCCGCCTGGCTCAACTCACACTGCAGTGTGGCTGTCCCACTCTCCGTGGCTTCCTCATTCTTCAGCTCTTTTTTGAAGCGGATTGGCAGGGCTGAGAGATGCAGAATGAAAAGGGATTGCAATCCGAGGCCCTGCCCATATCTCTGGTCAGAGGCTGAATCATGATTTATTATATGACTATCTAAACCTTGCTCCAACATCTTTATCCATAAACATCATTCACAAATCGTTATGTGGGAATCAACGTATGTGTGATCTTGATTGGGATCATGCATATTAATGACAAATTCATCATTACAAGTGATGAACCCTCCTCCTTAGCAGGAAATCCCAAGGAATCTTATGTTTCCATACTAATTCAGGAAAACATGCATGTCAGCACCCTTTGCTTAAGGAAGGGTAAGAAGACAAGACAACACAAAAACACAACATTGGACGTAATGAAAGCTGATCGAGGGTGGAGATTGCGGAAAGGAGTGACATGGCAACATGAAACCATGGAAGGATGACAAAAGTAGAAACAAGACATAAAAGTAAGTGTTGTGAGGGAATATACAGGGAAGAGAAGAGACGGACAAAAACATTCCAGAGTTTCACAAGTTGTTTCTGACGTTTTACCATTCACTGATAAGGCTGCTGTGGTTTTTTGGTTCCCCACTACACATGAATATTCTCCAGCATCCTTTGGGTTGAGATCGTGGATCAGCAGCTCAGCCATCATGCCCTCCTGCCTCATCCTGTATTTGTTACTCGGCCGGAGAAGAGTGCTCCCCTTCCTCCACTCCACGGGAGACTCTTTGCTCAGCTGGCATTGCAGGGTGGCAATCCCACCTTCCACAGCTTCCACACTCTTCAGCTCTTCTTTGATGAGTGCAGAGACAGCTGAGGAATGAAGTGTTCTCATTTTACTTTAGGAGTATCATTACCAAGTGATGACTTCATTATGGGACTTAAAACCAAAACAAATTCTCTTGGCACAGCTAATAATCTCTGACCTACCTGCACTTCCAGGACACTGTTTGTACTTACAATAGCACAACATGACTTTGGGAGGAATTAAAACCAAAACAAGTATTTCCCAGTAATGAGAATACCGAGGTAATTACCCTCCTGCTGCCCAAATGCTGAAGGTCACAGACGTGGAAAAGCTCACTGAGAAAGTGCAGAAGAGAATTGCATATTCTGCAACACAATGTGTAGCTGAGTCCCTTCTTACCTTTCAGCTCAGAGCTCAGGCAAGCACCTCTGTCCAGAGCAGAAAGCAGAACAGTTATTTCAGAGGCAAGGAAAGATATTTGGTTATTAGATGTATTTGATTGCTACGTTTTAGTGTGAAGTTACTGTCCTAGAAAACAGAGAACATAGTAGACCCAGGCAGAGCTGCCTTTTGCTTCTACTGATCCCTTTTTTTTCTGAATGGTCCCTATAAATGTGCTGGAGCTAGCAGAACTTGGCAAGAACAACAGCAAATGGTCACAAGCACGTGTCTTATTCCTACCATGGATTTTGACTCGGGCTGTGGTCTGCTGGTCTCCAGTGTCACAGGTGTATCTTCCTGCATCTTCTAGTTCTGCATTATGAATCACCAGCTCTGCCATTGTCCCCTTCTGCTTCATTTCATATTTGGCACTTGCCTGAAGCGTAGCTTCTCCCTTCTTCCAAACCACGGTGGCATCAGCTTTTGAAAGTTCACAGCGCAAGGAGACAGATTTCCCCTCTTCCATTTCCGTGTTCTCCAAGGCTTGTTTAATAAGGACAGGCAAAGCTAGAACAAAGAACCAGTGATTAGGACGTACTTTCATGATACGCTGTACAAGTAGTACCCCATGAAAACTGTCATCTCTTAAAACCAGTCCTTTTCCAGTGAGCAGAGCAGCCCTAGGCCCTCCCTTGGCTGTGTGGCATCGAAGTGGTCCTGCTTGGGAGCAGGAGGGAAACTCTCTCCTAAGTCTTACCATCTCACTGTCAATTCCTAGGATTATGAGGGAAGTTTCTCTCATCTTTAATAAAGACCCTTTCAGAGTCCTTTGGGCATCCTCACCTAATGAATTCCCTGCTGCTGCAAGGCTCTGGGATGGTATTCATGCCCTGTATCCCTCCTGCTTTTTACTCCAGCACATACCACTTTTGCTTTACTGCTAAAGCTACTCTATTTGTATAAGGGCACTGGGAACAGCAGATGGCATCTGAGAGCCTTTAAAAACAATATTTCAGGGAGTCTGGGCCTCTAATCATTAATCATTTGGCCCCCTGCATTTTGCGATGGACTGGACTTAAGTTTTTATGGTCTTGTTCTCCAGTGCTCCTAGTCTCCATCTCTAACTCCAGTCTTAATTACACCCACGTAAAACAGCTGATAGCTTCAGAATATGAACTTTGTTTGTTTATTTTTTGTTGAGTGGGAAGTTACAGATTTAAAATCACTGACACAAACGTGAGATTACATGAATGAAATATATAAAAGTGCTCAGATGTATGCAATATTGCGTTTTAATTTTACATGTGAATTTGTAGATGGCACTGCCACAAAAAAAATAAAGTGCTATGTGATTATTTTTTTTTTAATAGAAGATCTATGAATCATATAATTATAGAATGGTTTGGGTTAGAAGGGACCTTAAATGTCATCCAGTTCCAACCCCACTGCTATGGGCAGGGACACCTCCGACTGGATCACACTGCTCAGAGCAACACATTAAGAAAGCGTGTCAATGTATTTAACAGTGCCTACCTTTTACTTTCACCTGAGCAGTGGTCTTCACTTCCCCAGTGCTGCAAGTATAGTCTCCAGAGTCTATCGATTTGACATCTCGAATAATGAGCTCTGCCACAGTACCACACTGCTTAAACTCATACTTCTCACTGGCATACAGAACAGTATCTCCTTTCATCCATTTCACTGGGGTATCAGGTTTGCTGAGCTCACAGGTCAGCTTGACTTGTTTTCCTTCTCTAACTTCTTCATTTTGAAGCTCTTGCTTGAAAAGAATTTGTGTTTCTGAAAGAGAATGTTGCAGATTTTTAATGAAACACCTGAGACTGGAAATCACTTTTCCCTTTTAGTTTCAGACTTTGCTGTTCAGACAGAAAAACACAGAAGAGAGAAGCACAGGCAAATTAAAAACAAATTCTTATAACTCACAACTGGCTGCCTACACTCTACAGCAGCAAAAAATATTCAAGACCTTATGTGTTTTTTTTCTTTGAGCCACTGCCTGTGCTATTGAAGATATTGCTGCTATTATTTTTTGTCATTATAAACAGATCCTGTACTGTTATTAATGACACAAACAATGTCACAGTGTTGCAGATGGATGGTCAGAGCTGGACTGCCTGCACAAAAAAAACATAAAGCTTTATCGAGGTCAACTCACAAATAACAGAGGACACAAAGAAAAGGCAAAGCACTTTCTGTCAATATCAGTGGTATTGATTTCTCATGATATAGAAAACCTCATAACACATTTTTAGCAAACATGAATACAGACTTAAAACTAGCACAGAGCATACATGGAAATGAACACACAGCTGTATGTCATAGGGTTCCTGTGGAGATTCCTATGTAGGCTGTCACAGCCTGGGATTCAAAGCTTTAAATCAAGTTAGTGTAAAGAAGGCATTTATTGGGAAAATACCCTCAATTGAAGTGTTTTCTAATCAAGTCATGAAAAAAAACCAGATTTCCTCCTGACTTGTGCTGTCTTAGGAACATGCCACTGATCCATGATGCAGTTGTCCTGTGGCTGTTGAAAATCTGCAGCCTGTTACTCTGTACTCCATGTACCTCTCATCTGTGACACTCAGTGTCACATGGCTACTCACTTTTTGGGTTTTTAGTGTTTTTGAATTTTACTGTTCTGATGTGACTTTAATAGAGAAAGAAAAACTGCAACAGTGTAATTTATTGGGGATACCCTTAGGGCTTGGCTCCTTCTTGTCCACTGGTGATCTGGCTCCATGTGTTTAAATCCTACATCCATCCACACCCTTCTGTTTTACTAACAGAGAGTTTTTCTTTATCATGAGTGAGATCAAGATCCTACTGAAGTCATAGATTCATAAAGCAGAAAAATAGAATCATTAAGGTTGGAAATGACCTCTAAGATCATGAAGTCCAACTGTCAGCCCAACACCACCGTGCCGACTAAACCATGTCCCAAAGTGCCATATCTATGCATTTTTTGAACAATTTCTAGGATGGTGACTTCACCACTTCCATGGGCAGTCAACACAGATCTTGTGTGTAATGGGTATTGAGAAAATACCCTAGTGCTGAAGAAAGTAATAGAAAATCAGGACTATTAACCATCAACATTCTTCACTACATCATCAAAGCATGGATGGAGCAATTATAACGTGGGTTGCAGATGTGCCTAATTGTGTCATTACTCCTGCCCAATACTTATCTAATCTACTTGGTGCTTATCAAACATTCTCAAGATAGTAACTAAAGTCTTACTTGTGTAAGAGAAGAGCTTTTTCTCCATCTCAAACAACAACCCCTCATCACATCCTGCCAATAATCACTTTGGATGCACTGCTTCCAAACAATTTGGCTGCCTAAAGCAGCTCCATCCTTGTATGAGCCCATCCTTGGAGAGACCCACGAGTGAAGACAGCTTGAGCATGTGATTCATCCTTTTCTCTGGATTACCCCTTAGTCTGGGTGGACCTCATAGAGTGATACCCACTGTTCGCTACAGACCCATTGCTCTCTGCCCTGGAGAGTTAGGGCACTTGACATTCACAGATCTAAAATAAGGTAAGATGAAGGATTTCCCTGTTTCATACTCTGTCACCTCTTTAGGTGCTGTCCTGGATGACCTGATGAGAACCTCTCCTGAACTGTGGTGCAAAGACATGAGGTTCCTTTTCAGTATACATTTTCTATCATTTCAATTTATTATTCTGACCTAGTTGTTAGATAACAAGTTAGGACCCAAACCATAGCTCCAAAAGTTCTTACCCTTGACAGTAATAACCGCACTACTTTTAGCTGCTCCAGCCTCACACTCATATCTGCCACTGTCTTTTTCTTCTGCCCTGTGAATGACAAGCTTGGCTTCACATCCAGACCGGCTGATGTTATACTTTGAAGAATTCCTAAGGCTCTTCCCATCTTTGCACCACTTTACAGGGCTGTCTGATTTGGAGGTTTCACAGTGAAGGATCACATCCTCTCCCTCAGTGACTTCAGTATCAACCAGCTCCTTTGTGAAGATGCAGGGCTTCTCTAGAATCACATAAAAGCCATCTGAGACGTTTCAGAAGAGGTGCAGATTTTCAGATCACAAGTAATCTGTGAGATTTACATCCAAGATTACTTGTATCAAAATTATGGGTCAAGGTAGTACAAATAATTTGGTGTTCATGGTTATAAAGCCTCAGGAAGGCATCAGTCACACCATGAAAGGGTCCTTTCTAAATACCTAACACCATCTGGGAGAAACCAAGATGAAAATACACCTGTTGAAGAACATAAGCCTCTCACATCTTGCTAAATTCAATCAAGATGGAGACACAATTTTCCTAAGCCCTTTGCCATATAAGCTGATTAGTTTGAAGCCTCTAACTGAATGTGGAAGTGTCAATTCTGCATGAAGTGAGGTGCAATACAGGTTACTCAAAGCCAGTCACCCAAAGCAAGTCTCATCTCATCGCCTGGGCAAGAAGGGCATCTCTATAACTGCTGGAAGATGACAGACACCTCCAGAGATCAGATATTCACTTCCAAAATGGGTCATTAGGACAGAGAAGATGAACTGCTTTTTGGAAGTGCTTGTCGTTCTTCACAGGTGGTAGAAGTAGCCTAAGTTTGACAGAAATAGCTAAATTGGCTAAGGTAAATCTTATACATCCTAGATTAATTCTTTTTAATCCATACAAAACCAGTCAAACAAGAGACCAAATTTTGTTCTTGATACTACAGCATCACTCATTAGCATTAAAAGGAATCAGCCTTTTGCAAATAAGAACTTTCATTTGCCTTCAGAAAAATCTGTTTGATTTCTGTAGCACGGCAAATTTTCAGATTTTGAAAAAAAATAATTCTTTGTAAGAAACATGGTAATTCTGAAAAGCAGGAGAAGATGAACTGACGCAGTGGAATGTGTTTTACACCTTTGGGCAATGAAAAATATTTATGTTCCTAGTAAGAAAAATGCCTCTCTGACCCTGCAGTCTTGAGCTGCCTGGCATTCATTTTTCCCTCACTATAGAAGCAGACTAACACTGCAGGTTTATCTCAGTTTGACTTTTCTAAAGAAAGCAATTAATTTTCAACAAAGAATAGCAAAGAACACATGTAATGTTGCCTTTCAAACAATGAAAACTAAATTAAAAATGTATTGGTTACACTTTTGTTTCCTTTCAACTAATTAATTTGTCCTCATTTATCATTACCCTCTCAGGTCAGCTCAAAGGAAACTGGACAAGGCATTCAGTGTACAATCACTACAGGATAACATTCCCAACTAAGGTACAATAAACACACTGAGAGTTGTCCAGGACTACAAAGTGTTCATGCTCCAGCACTAGCATCATTGTATAAGTAACGCTGTTCTTGAATATACACAGATATACATATGATGGGGCCAGATTTGAAGCATTTTTCTTTTTTTTCACCTACCCGCATTAACCCATACTTATTTCTGCCCTTTTTTAACTTGTCCTGCAGTTTTTATGATTGATTTACCTTTGACAACCAAACTGGCAGATGCTTTCTTATCACCAGCTTCAAATGTAATGACCCCCGAGTCCTTCAGTGAGAGTTTTTTCAATGTTAGCAAGTGATATCCACCGGGCTGAGACTGGATCTCATTAAGTTCGTTGGTATGGAGGGGGGTTTTATCCAAAAACCACTGCACTTTGCTATAATCTATAGGAGAGATTCTGCATTTGAACATGGCAGATTCTCCTTCTAACACAGTGACATCTTCCAGGTCTTCTGTTATTAGCACTTTCTGGCCTGAAAGGAACATAGATACATCAATTACTTGAATCTTCATTTTCTAGCATGAAAATCCATATGGAAAACTTGAAGATTTCCCCTGTGAGTATTTCAAGAAAGAAATACATTCCTGATACAGAAGAGTGAAGCACAGTTCCCTTGCTTTTGAACACAGAAAGCAGTGACAGAAAGAGAATATGTACAGGACAGACAGCAAAATAGGATGAAGACAACTTCAAAGCACTAGAGCATATATAGCAGAACAAGCAGCCAAAACAATGCAAATTCAGTGTTAGGAAGTTTTTTCTAATGGTATTACATGGACAAGTTGAAAGGGTGTAACTCTGACAGCATTATTGTGCTCTAGTCATCACTAAGCAAGTGATCCATCCCATGATTTACCCCTCTTTTTCTAAAGCAAATACAACTTGCTTTCTATGGGATGGGACCACTCACCTTCTTTGAGCTTAGTCCGACCATAAACACAGTGAGAAGTGAAAAGAGTTTGACTGCAGCTTTAATAAGAGGAAACTAAACAATAGCCCTTAAATCCTGTCTGTATAGATATAGATAAATATAAATTAATAAATCAATAGATAAAATAGGTTTATCATGGTATTCAAAGGTATGTCTGATGTCACTCCAACTTACTAAACCAGTACAGGGGATTTTTCCTTTTATCTTGAGTGTAGTGGCAAAGAGGCATTTTTTTCACTCAGAAAAAATGGTGTTAGAAACGTCACAGTGAATTCAGGTAGCTCAGATTCTGAGGCTGTCACGGGGATTAAGCATGCTTCTTTGCTTTTCAATGCTGCTCTAGCAGATGACCAGAGATGGAGGAGTCTGGCTTTATCCCTTAGTCTTTAATAACTACATATAATTATTAATTAATGGGCCCTGCCACTGCACCTCTGTGTGAATATTCTTGAATCGTATCTTCTGCTATCTTCATCATTTCATCAATTTCACCTCAAAGGTTCGTCCCAGCTGGGACTTCACTGAGGGGACTGTGAGGAGTGGGAATAACCAGACCTCACTCCTTCCCCTTAAACACTGCCCTGCCTCTAGAATTGACCACCACAGATTGTTTACTGCCTGCAGCACTCAACAAAAGCTGCTTGGGTTGTACTTTTCACCTGGAGATTGGATTGTACCATTCACCTCTGAGGTGCAGAGGGACTTTAAGTTCTTAAAGATACCTGGACCACTCATTCATCCACACCCTCATAGAAACCACTACTGAAAAGAGGCATCAAGGACCATGGAAAAAAAGACTGGAGGCAAAATAATTTTCTGCTCTTCTAATAGCAGGCATTCCAAATCATATCCACCATGTGTTCAGACAGGAGCACCAGCCTCTTCTCACATCAGCATTTTGGGTTTTAAATCGTACCCAAAGTACTCCAGATGTGTCTTCTTCAAATCAAGAAATTGTTCTGCATGTCCAGCCTCATGTTGCTTTGCTTTTGTCCACAAGACCTATGCAGTGTACATACATCATGACTCAGACAGAAATCAGTAGATCTGCTACATGTACGCTGAGAAATAGATCTGCCTATGCATGTAAAGCATCCTGGTGGGGAAACAGCATATATAACCATATTCATCTCATGCATACCTTGCACGACTAGCTTGGCTCTGGACTGGGCATCACCAATGTCACAGGTGTAAGTGTCACTGTCACTTTTCTCCAATTTATTTATGGTCAGCTGCAGGACTTGTCCTTTCTGTGTCATCTCGTATTTCCTGCCAGCCCTGAGTTCAGCTATGCCTTTCCTCCAGACCACAAAGGATGCAGGTTTCTCACTCTCGCACGTAAAAAGTGCAGTTCCACTTTCATCAACCTTTAGATCTGAAAGTTCCTTGACAAAATAATTAGGTTTTTCTGGAAGAAAAAAAATAAGAGAGAGACAGATTTGTTACTCAAACAAGTCCTGTGAATACACTGCCCTCTTGAATCCCCTCTGTCCCCATTTGTAGAATCATAGAATATAGAGATGGAAAGGATCTAAGATCACCAGGTCCATCACATGTCACAGGACATACAAGATAAAATATTTCCAGCTATCTTCTGGAAAGTTTAATGCCATTGTACTCGTTCTTATCTGGCAGACAGCACACAGTTTTGATCATCCACGTTCAAAAAAGATTAATTCAAACTGCCGATTTTGACTTGTTCATTACATAGCACATAAGATTCTTTGGTAACTACAAGATGTTTTTTCAAGATTTTTTAAAAAGAGTTTAATCTGTGACACTTTATAAAACTAAAAATTGATTCTGCTTAGGGAGATAGAAGAGAAGAACATCTCCTGCAGGTTTATTTACCTTAGCTTCTGTACCCGTCATCTCCTATGAATGTTTCAACTGACCTTGCACTGTGACCTTGGCTTTTGTTTTAAAGTCCTCTGTCTCACAGGTGTACTCCCCACTGTCTTTGACTGTGGAGTTGTGGATGATCAGAATGGCCCGTGTTCCTTCTTGATGTATGTCATATTTCTGGCTTTTTCGGATTGCTTTGCCATCCTTATACCACCTGATAGTCACATCAGATTTTGACAATTCACAGCTCAGGCTGATATCCTGCCCCGCTTCTGATGTTTTATCCTCCAGTTGTTTGGTAACCTCAGCAGGTTTTTCTAAAGGAGGGGAAAAAAAAAAGAATAAAGGCAACTTTGAAAAAATATAACGATCACTACATGGTTGGGGTTATTGCAATCCAAATATCCAGGATGTTTTCACATTCCCCAATGAATCATTCATATTATGGTAGGCTAGGGGGTGGGAGAAAAGCAGTCTTTTCCTTTAGTACATATTAATTGTAGTTACGGGGTCTCAGTGAATGTTAGTGATTGTTTACAGGAACTGAGGAATTGTCTTGATAGCTTCAGTTTTGGGGGATATCATTGTGTCATCACTGCAGCTACTGTAGGCATGGACATGGTGGATTCTATCTCCCTAAATCCTAAATCTACACTATAGAGATATGTAGCAGAGGTGCACACTCCTGGGCTGCTCTACAGCCAGCAGTGATCTTCTAAGTACAGGCAACGGACTTCAAGGAACGATTTATTTTGTCCTACATAGGCCTAACTGCAGATGATAAATCATGTCTGAAAACTACCTATTTCTTCTCTCCACTGACTACCCAGGGAGACTTGGGTTGTTACCTCAGATGCACACATTCTGGGTAGTGATTGTATGTATAATTACACAACGCAGTGTGTAATTCTGCAATTCTCAAATATCTATACAACGTTTAAGCCTTTCACTTGTTTTTAAGGAAAAATCTCAGCATTTCAAGGCTGACAGAGAAGGCTGCTGTTCACTTTGATCATAACAAGAGTTTGCCTTCATGATTTACTGACATACATTGTGAAAAAGTATCACAGTTTAGCCCCAGCGCAGCTAAACCAAATAAATCAAACGCCAGAAACTTTTCGATCTCATTACCTTTCACAACCAGAGAAGCTTTGGAGGTTAAACCACGGGCAGTGAAAATTACTTCCCCAGCATCATCAGGAGTCACACTTTTGATATTGAGGGTATATTTCCGACCGGTGTTAGAGGCTTTAAATCTCCCACCACTTTTTACTTTATTCCCATTCAGTGTCCAGTTGAAGTCATCAATGCTTTCATGGGACAAAATACACTCAAAAGTGCAATCTTCTCCCTCTTGGATTTCAGTATTCTTAAGTCGTTTGGTGATGCCAATGTTTAGTTCTGGAAGATAAAATGTAGGTTAATTCAAGGAAAAAAAAGGCTTTTATGATTGATGTGAGTAGTAGTATTGGCTTTCCTAGCTCATCAGACTGATTTATCAGAGTATCATAGTATAGTTTGGGTTGGAAGGGACCTTAAAGATAATCTAGTTCCAAACCCCCTGCCATGCCCCATATTTCATTGTCAATATGAGTTTGAATGACATGGACACTCCTCTTTCCTTTAAGCATCCAAAAGGATGACAGGACAGGCTGAACTGCTGAATTCTTCAATACACAATGTTCTCCTACATTCATATTCCCACAACAGACTCTGAATTAATAGATGAAAAATATGAAACACACCTTATTTGGGGTTTGGAGTTTTTTCTTTTGTTTTGTTTTTGGGGGGTGGTTGTAGTGGTGAGAAATCTGCTCTTCTGGGAAGATTTCTGCACCTCAGGGAAGTTCAGGAACAAAATATTGCCAGTACATTCTTGATGTGATTTTTGCTGTAATACCAGCTATATTTATATCAAAGACTAACAGGGATTGTTCAGACATCATTGTGTTATATGAGGCTTATGGAGGAACAAGTATTAGACAAAGTAACCAAGCCCACCCATATCTGCAGCACCCCTCGACTGGCCATCATCAACAATACTTACCCTGAACAATGACCTTTGATTTGGCAACATCAGTGCCAATATCACATGTGTATAAACCTGCGTCTGTCTTTTCGAGGTCATGGATAAGGAGGCACAGGGTCTTCCCAGACTGTATCTGCTCATACTTGTTACCAGAAGTGAGCTTCACGCCGTCCTTTTTCCAAATAGGTTTGACCTTCTCTTTGGAGACTTCACATTCCAGTTTAATCACACCTCGCTCCTCACCAAAAACATCATCCAAGGATTTCATGAACACAGCAGGCTTCTCTGAAAGTTAATGGGCAAAGCAGAGAAGTAATCATGATCAGGAAGTAAAATGCAAAGGAAATCAGAGAGGTGATTCTCTAAGAGGATAAGGAGGACATCAGACTGGCTTTCAGAGAGAACAGCTCAGAACAGTTCCCGCTCATGTATCCAGATAGACGAAGTAGTTAATTTAGGTAACAAATCACTATGAGTTACCTAAGCATGCTTTTACAGGTACATTGCTAAAGAAAATGGGATTTTGAAATTTTGGAAAGAGTTTTACCTGTTGTTTCTAACATGTCTAAAATAATTCATACAACTCACCGTGACTTAGCTTGTGCTCACAAGCACATTAAACCAAGCAACTCAGATGCATGACAAAACTTTAAGGCATATTAAGGACAACAGCAAACGGCCTTCTCTTTGCTGAATCAGTCCAACTACAGAACCGATGTAGTGAAAGGTGTGACATTCCTTTGGCTATACACCAAAGCTCAGTTCCTTGCAGACAGAAATCTTTATAAACAGTTTATGAACTATGTACTATTGAAGAGAACTGCGAGCAAAGGCATTTGCTCTTGAGACTACTGTGATGGCAAGTGACAGGATGCTAAATAGCAATGGAAACTTTTGGCCAAAACAGTCTTCCTTAGAGAAATCATCAGCTACAGTAGAAACTTAGACTGGAAGAAAGCCCTTGCACGCTTATTACTCAGCCCCAGAGAGGTGAAGCTTACAAGCAACATTGCTGCATGGACATGGTAAATAAGAGCTCTTTTGCATCACTTATTTACATTCAGGAGGTGTGTAATCATGACCCACCTATCACTTTCAGATGCACAGTCTCTGACACCTTGTCTGACTTCATTGTCACGGTGCCAGCATCCTCAGGCTTGACCTGCTTCATTGTCAGCATGTAGCAATTGCCAACATTCCTGATGTCATTGACATTGTTGGTGTAAAGGAGGGTGCCATTGAGGAACCATTCCACATCCTCATCATCATGAGACAGCTCACAGGAGAAGACAGCAGAACTCTCTTCTTCAATTTCCACATCCTGCAGGTGTTTCAGTACTTCTACATTGCGAGCTGTGGGAAACCAAGGTGCATCACACCACTGTTACCATAAATCAGTACTGTTGCCACAAATAGATTGGGTAGCGTTTAGAGTTCCTTAGATGCCATATTATCCAGACCCTTCAATTCTCTTTTTACACTTAAAATTGTTTTGCTTTTTCTTCTCTTTTTGATTTAGAAATAAGTAAGTCTTTCTAAAATGGTAACAGCATTGCAGTGTTGCCTAAACATCCCACAGAGCTCCAGTCCCTGTGTGCTCATCACTGTACACACACACAGTTTGTACCTAAATTGTCCCTCTGCCAAGGAAACACAAAGGATGAGATGAAGACAATGGTTTTGGCCCCAAACAGCAAATACAAAGAGATAAGCAACTTGCTCAAGTTTAAGGAGCAACAGGAACTGCATTCTTTTCTTTTCCAGTCCTTGCCCAGAGGTTTCTCTTTGCAGCTTTTCGACTCATAATGCACTGTTTTTCAAGGACTGGGTAGCTGAGAGGAGGACTTGACAGCTTGACAGTAAATTTGGTGTCTGGATGAACCTCTGCAAGGCCAAACTATTACCCTGGACTTCTGGAAAAGATTCTATGGCTCATCTCCAAGTCTTGCTGAAAGTGACACAGTGATCATCTTTTTCTACAGCTTCACCAGAGGTGAAAAACTGGCTAAAAATAGTGTCATACCTGGATGAGGTAGAACATCATTGTGAATAAGAAACATTCAGGAGATAAAAAAGCTGACACAGTGCTCAGGAAATGAAAACTACAACTAAGATCATCAGAATCAGAGGCCTGTTAGAGTTTAAAATAAAGGACAGTTTTAGCTAGAAATATGAGTTCCAGTTCCTCGGATAAAATGGAAAATAATGTGCCTTGAGAAAGACACACAAATTTCTGCCTTACCCAGATGATGTCCTTCCACACGCACTACCTACTTCATGGCAAGTGCTGGATTTCAGTATCGTGGGATATGAGCACAGTGTGTAATACAGTCAGTTCACTGGAGGTACTGCATTTGTATAAAACTAACAGATGATAACTGTGGGAATCTCAAGAAGAGAAACCCAGAGTGAAATACCAAACCATAAAGACATGCAATATGCGAGCCCCTCTGCTGGGAGACACTCGTACCTTCAACTGTCAGAGTGGCTTCGGTCTCTGCAGCTCCAGCTCTGCACTTGTACACGCCAGCATCTTCGGGCTTCACCTTCAAAATCTTGAGCTCTGCTGAATGCTGCTCCCTCTTAATTTTGTACTTCTCAGAGGGCTCAATGGGAGTGTGGTCCTTGAACCACTTCACAACCTTTGGAGAAGGCCTGAAGTCACAGGACAGGATGACTGAATGGCGCTCCAGAACTGTCTTGTCCTCCATCTTCCTGGTGATCTGTATGTGGTAATCTACAAAGAAGGGTTGGAAAAGAAGAAAGGATCAGTCGGAAGATGAGGAAAGTTTCTGATTTGTATTTCATACCGCTTTATTTCATGTAGGTCATTCACACCTGTTTTGTGAGTCCCTCAGATGACGCTGCAGGTTTCTGTTACAGACCTGATTTGCTTTGAAGATAATATAATGTGATGATCTACAGGGAATGTTAGTTTCTATAAGATAATACTGTATATTAACTACCAAATATTCTGGTTCCGTGCTTACTGAACTGCTCTTTTACTGAAGATTTCATTCAAGTAAGAGCAAATTAATGACAAAACAAGGACTTCAGGATGTGATTGGAGATATTTACTGTGGTGACAGTGGAAGATAAAAAGCCTTGAAGCTTTGTCCCAGATCAAGTCAATGACAAAGTGGATTAAGTAAATGAGCTATCAAACTTGTCTAGTTCAGAAATGGGACAAAATAAACTCTCCTGGCAAATTTCATCTGGTTTATTCCCTTGGGTAAAGTCAAGAAGACAAAAAAAAAGTAAAAAATAAAACCAACTGAAAAAAAAACCAAAACCCACAACAATAAACAGTCTTAGCTCGAAATATTTGAATGCCAGGTTTAAATAAGAGGCACAGCAAACTCATTTAACCAGATCTGCTCCTAAGACATTGCTGTCTCATTTTGTGCATCCATCATTGTGTCCAACAACCTGTAACTGGAAACTAAGCACTTCTTCCACGTGCACAGACATTTCTAAGACCCCAGACTGTGGAGCCTGCACACAAGTCAGCGTGTCTGAAAAATCACATTCTGAGAGACTGAGAGGGAGGATGTCTCATGATCTAATTCAAGCCAGGATGTATCACATTACCTCTGACAAGTAGGTTTGCTGTGGATTTTGATTTTCCAATGGAGAACTGAATGATGCCTGTCATATCAGTAGTGGTTTTCAGTATCGTTAGCCGGTGGATGGTGCCTTCTTGCTGCATGATAATGTTTCGGCCAGCCTGTAAGAGTTCTCCTCGTAGAGACCATTTGGGTGGTTTCACAGATGGAATGGATATCTCACATTCAAACTTGGCTTCTTCAGGCTCAGTCACATCTTCATCACACAACTCCTTTATAATATTAATGGATTGCTCTGGATGAGGGATGGAACAGGAAAGCAGAGATTTAGGATTCATGAAAGAACTCTTTCGTTAACATACTGCACATGCATGTCATCTTTATTACAGTTGAATAATGCAATTATTGGCTTAAAACATTCTCTTTTCTGCATAAAAATAAACTTATATTGCTGATCACAGGGCAGACAGGGAGACTGTGACACTGTCTCAAGAGAATCCACATCTCTGGATTTCTAGTTGTATTTCTAAAGCCACATCCCTACTCTGATATCAAACTCTTGCCATTATATGAAATGGAAAATAAAGTTCATTGAAATGCAGATGTTGATAACAGGAGAGGATTAGGCTGGCCATAGCAACTCTTCTCTAAACAACAAACTTTCTCCAGTATATGTGATAAGCTTATCTGCAACAGGAATTTCCTTAGGAGGATGCCCCATATATTAATTTGTAGGATGTCCCTATCCTTATGATCCTAAAAAGAAGCAATCTCAATAGAGTTCAGAAGAAATTAAAACAACACTGAATTAAAATTCAAGTCTCATTGTGTTTCCAAAGTAAATGAGACTGGCTTTTCGAACCCACCAATCCTCCTTCAGTGTATCCTAGAGGTAAAAAAAAAAATTGTTTACTACCTTCAACAAAGAAATTAGCACTGCTTTTGTCATCAAAGGCATCACAAGTGTACGTGTCTTCATCTTCATAATCTGCATCATTGATGATGAGTTTCCGATAGACACCATCGCTCACAATCTCGTATTTGTTACTAGGGTGAATTTCAACATCCTTTTTGTACCACCTAACTTTGGCATTGGCACGAGACACCTGGCACTCAAGGAATCCCCGATGCTTTTCAAGAGCAATCTTATCTCGCAAAGGCTTCACAATTTTCACAGGCAGCTCTAAAAGGAGTTAAAAGAAAAAAAACAAGACAGGATAACCAGTACAGTTTACATGAAAGATGGCAATTAAAACCTCATTAGCGATACTGGTTTTATGGTCAGTTATATGGACAGTGATGGGAACCACCACTACATTAAGTATTCATCTAACACACAGCAAGTGAAGAGCTAATGAAAGGAAAATTCTTTACCCCTATTTTACCAATTGTATGATTGAACTGTAGAGATAATAGTAATTTACTCAGCTCTACACAGCAGTGCTATGGCCAAGCCAGGAACTGTTCTCAGATTTCCTGAGCTCTTCATTGATGTGTTAATTCAAATGCCTTCCTTCTCTTTGTCTTTATTCCCCAGCGTAAGTTTAACGCAAAAATATTCCTATATTTTTTTCTAAGCACACACCAGAAAGAAAAAGTTTAGGAGAAAGTCAAGCTAAAGCTTTTTGCCCCTCAAAGTTTAAATATAAGTTTTAATGTCTTAGAGTACAAAATCAACCTTCTTACAAAATAAACTGTTATTAGCAAAAGTGAATTCCCAGCTGTGAGGCTGAGATTTCATATGGAGTAATGTAGGCAGGAGTTTTTCTTTCCTTGAAAGCTCTAAATGTTTAACTTTCCTCACATTAAACATGAGGGAAGTGGTTCCATTTGTAAGATGAGAGCTTAAGCAGTGTTGGCATGAAAAGTGTAATTACCTTTTACAGTAAGCTGGGCTCGAGATTCTGCCTTTTCTGCTACAAATTTGATCTCTGCTGCATCTTCAACTTGGACACGCGCGTAAGACAGCGAATAGGTCCTTCCTGAGAACAGACACACAACTGAATATAGCTTCCCCCGAGCAAACAGCTTCACTCTCCAAGGCACGCTAACAGGTTGAGCATCACCAACTGCTCTCATGGCAGCAAGGCCAAACACTCCTCTACGTTTATATCCCCGTATTTAAGATAACTTAACCTCATGTCCTCTAAGGACTGTTTAAATGTGGTCTCTGCCACCTGGAAAGTACCTGAAACAGAAGTATCCAGCCCACTGTTAGATGATATACATTCCACCCACTGATGGCAGCACGCGATGGTGGGATGACATCAAATTTACCTTGTTAAAGTTCCCACCATGTCACTGTCTAAGCCTACCTGCAGCTCCAAAACAAAAGGTAAACTCTCTGCTAAACTTTCTTAGCTTGATTTTGAAGGTCAGACCCTTCTGTCCAATCTCCAATACCAGCATCTATTCCATCCCACCCTCATTCAAGAATGAGATCCCCCTTTTTCATCCTACCGTCTTGACGCATTCTGATGTTATCGCTGGCCTTCAGCTTGTTGTCATTTTTGTACCACTGGGTTTGGACCTCATCATGTGAAATCTCACAAACGAAAGATGCACTTTCATACTCATTCACTTCCAAATCTTCCAGTGGTTTCACAATCTTGATATCTCGGGCTGTGAAATAATATACACAAATATTTATTTGGGGTTTCTCCATAACTAAGTGTGGTGGTTTTACCTTCTGCATAATCACATAGAAAAGAAAAATGGGACTTGTTTTATTCTAGACCGGCTTCCCTTCCTGGGTAGTCTCTTGCTTCAACACTGTAAGTACATTTTGTGCTTGAACGTACAGGTATGTTGGATCTCACTGAACAGAGATTTTATGAATGCTGGAACTTTACACAGGATTGTTTTTCTGTCAAGGAAAACTAAAACCAAGCTTACAAATCTTTTGTGCCACTGTAAACCTGCCTCATTCATATGCTTCTCTCCATGCTTTCCTCTTACACCTCTGCTTGTGTGTATGGACTGTATCAGTCACAGGGATCTCAAACACATGTTTTACCCAGGAGACACCTTTTCTTTATTGTCTCCTGAACTCAGTATAATCCACTTTAAATCTGCAGCTTTGCATTAATTTGTGCCAGAACTGACCCCTATTTCTGTGTTATTTCAACCTTTTCCTTTTGAAAGGAAGGGACTTGATACACTTTTGATTACCTGCAGGATTGGAGTTCAAATGCAAACCAGCCAGTATTGAAATAGCAACCCATCCCAATCACTAAGTCAGGGAGAAAGGTTAGAGTTCAATAAAGCCATGGAACAGGACAGGCATTCATGAAGATTTTTCAAAACCCAAGTAGCCACATGAGGACAGCATCTAGTAAGCAATAAGAAAGAGCTGGGCTGTCTTTTCAGATGTCCCTTTGGAAAATCACATCTCCCAGGGCGCAGCAGACCAGTCTGTTCAGTAACTTGACTTTAGCACTAGCTTAGGTCTAGTGCTTCAGGTCATGGTGACAAAACACCAGTGATGCTTTAGCAGTTGCACAGTGCAACACGTGGAGAGAAAAACCCTCTTGACCATAAAGGAGAAGGAAGTCAGAAATCATGACCCTTTCCCTAGTGTTTACAATGTTAAAAGTAGGGCACTTCTTGAGATCGTAGCCGAGGTTTTTCCAGCCCCTACTCAGGCAAAGTTCCCTTGTGACAGTGGCAGAAGCTAAATTGAACAATATCAGCACCAGCCACTGAATCCCTGATTTGTGCCAGCCTGTCCGGTATCTGTTAACTTGCCAATCCAGAAACACCATTCCAGTTCCAGAGAAAAGAAATCACTTATTATAAATGGAAAGCTAAGTTAGCACCTCTTCCAAAAATACTTCTCTAAGGATAGAGCAAGCACAGGACAGCTCTGCCAGCATTTTCTCGCTAGGAAGATAAAGTTATCTAAAATGAGTAATTGTGAACTATACACTGTCCACTAAGCATTTCCTGCTATGTAGTAAAAAATAATGCAGCAGATATAATTTCCTACTTCGGTCAAACATACCATGAACCTTTAGGGTAGCTGATGTCTTATCTCCAGCTGCCTCACATGTATAGGTTCCCTGGTCTTCATATTCACACTTGTGGATAACAATGCTTCTCTTATTTCCCTGGGAAATAATCCCCACTTTTTTGCTTTGCCGGAGCTCTTTCCCATCCTAGAATGGAAAAGACCAGACCAGATCACCATCAATTCTTCTATATCTGCACCAAGAAAAACAAACATTCAGATCTGTGCTTAGTTCTACTGTCTCATTGGGCTCATATTGTACTCATATTGGAACATAAAGCACAATGCAGAGTAGGAGTTGCTGAAGAACACGCATAACTTTTGGTTGACCTAAGACACCTATTTGAAGGCTTAAAGCACTGTGTTGGCAAAAAGCCCCTTCAGACATTACATTGAAGAAATGCTGTTATCCCCATTCAAGGAAATATCAGCTGAGCCTCAAGGAAAGTTCATAAACAGCCTGAGCTGATCTCCAAAATGAGTACCAGGTGAAAGGGAATTGATACTTCATCTTAAATCACAGTTGCCCATGAGGTTATAAATCCTGTGTGAGAGCTGCTAGACATGAAGTAAAGCATGAGACTGTAATGCTGTGAACAGCAGAGCTCACATTCTGTGCAACAGAAGCTTAAGAGTTCACTAAAAACTCAACAGAAATTTAACTTTCAACCTGATAAACACACCTAGTGAATAAATAACACTGAAAGTGATGAACTGGGCAAATAAAAGAACGTAAGTTCAACAGAGCAATACTAAGAGCTGTAGAGTATAGGCTCAGAATCACATCCCCTGGAAGTGAAATTAAAGGTTCTCACTCCATTCCAGAAAAGTCAGAAACTGAAATACCACTACCCGTCAAATGCTGTACCTTGAACCACTTAACGTCCACGTTGGGCCTGGACAGCTCACACTCAAATATGACCTTGTCCTTCTGACTTACAGTGGTATCTACCAAAGGTTTGCTGATTCTCACAGGCAATTCTGTGAAAAAAGGAGAAAGTTAGTGGAGATTTAGGTCTCCAGGATATCGGGCAAAAGGAATAATGAATAGGCAGGATGTGGCTTCCATGTTTAGTAGAACTTGTGAGAACAATATCTTATTGTTTTGAGCATATTATCATTACTTTCTCTGTGGACGTTACAATAATCCTGTTGACATTAGAAAGATACATTATTGATGATGGTCCAGTGCTTAATGCCCTTTGCAGATACAAGGAAAGCTTGTTGCCCTCTTATATAATTGCTCTCTGGATCAGAAGACACCCATGTCCCACACCAACCGGGACCTGAGACTTTCAAGTCTGTGTACCTGTCACAGTTAGCATTCCTGATGAATGAATGCCATCTGCTTTGAAGGAGATGAGTCCTGCATCTTCAAGAGTCACTGAAGAAAGAGTTAGTGAATGTTTCTTTCCCTGGACACGAAAACTGATATTTGGTGCAGGCTTCAGCCGAACGCCATCCTTCTGCCAGATCCCTTCCACATCCTCATGCGACACCTCCACCTCAAAGGTGACGGTCCCTTTCTCAGAGACTTCAAGGGGCTGAAGACCTTTCACCAGCTTGATCTGCCTCGCTGAAAAAAACAACATGGACAAGTTGGAGATCTCATACTGACAGCTGTGAAACAGCCTGAGGAGTTCCAAAATAGATTACTTCCTTATTTCTCTTGCAGATAATTGCCAATTAATTGGTATCTGCCAATTAAAGATGACTAATAGAGATTAATGGAGCATATGGTATGGACATTAAGCAGAAGCAATGAGAATGCAGCTGCATCCTTGGGAAGCACAAAATCCCCTCTTTCCATTAGAGCAGTAAGTCTATAAACCAGAAACAGATGTACATTCATGTTTGCATGACTAACCTTGGCTGGCAGCTATCAGGACTATTCAATTACTTCCTATACAAACACTGTTCCATCATTTTTGTTCTTACTACTTGGCTAGAGAAACAGCCAGAGCCTAAAACCAGGTATAACTGAATCTACAACCAACTGCTGAAACATCTTGGAAGGAGATTGAGTACTACCCCGAGCCTGAAAAATAATGCCTCGGCATGCAATGTGTGAAAGAGGATGGAGCAGCAAACTGCCCCGTACCACACTGCATTCTTCCAACACATTGTGACCACAAAAGCGATATATTTCTTTATCTTCTGTGGATGCAATCCATCCCATTTAACTGAGACAGTAAAACTGAATCTAGCTCTAAATCAGGATTGTAGTGACCCATGGTTCCTTCAGCATTCCAGGCAGTGATCCAGTGCCTCTAAGACTCAAAATAATCTCTGGAGGGCTTTTTTTTCCTCTCTCTCTGGACTACAGAAGGAGCTGAAAGTGATGTGTTAGATTAAGGCCGCGTGAATCCAAGTCTGATCTACCAGCTGCTAGTCACTAGTAATGCCTGGGTTTTTTCTAGACCTATTCACTTTGGAAGAAAGATGAACAACTGCCAAGGAAGTAGTAACTGTCCATATCATGATGTTAAAGAAGTTGAGTTTTGACAGCTGTCAGCCAGGAAGATTTTGAAGATGAAGCTGTCTTAGCAGCACATGAAAGGGATTAGAGAAACTCTGTTCTATATGAGGCAGTCTGTCTTCAAGTTTTTATATCTTTGATACCATCAGAAAACCGCAATATTGTAAGGCTGGAAAGACCTAGGAAAATCAACTAGCCCTTCTTCTCCCACTCTAGGACACTCTCAACTCCTTAAGTTGTCCCAGACAAGATACTTCACTAATCTTTCCTTCCCATGATGCAGCCTCCAAAACCTCCCTAGACAACCCATTAAGTCGCACAACAATTTAAAGGCTTTTTTAATTGTACAACTTGCATCCTTCTCATTGTAATTGAGGTCCATTATTTTGTGTTGTTATTTCCACATGCAGAACAGATTATTCCTTTCCACTTGATAGCAGCCTTCTATATACTTGAAGTCTGCTACCAAGTCCTTCCTTACCTATTATTTATGACCTGCACAGCACCAATTGTGGCAGGGGCTTTACAGACAAAACCAGACAGTCCTTAAGTGCTTAAATCTTGAGAAATGTATGTGGGGAAAAAGGACAGAAAGGCAGGGCCACAGCTGAAACACCATTAGCTTACTTGAAAGCGCAGCACTCTCAGATAGAAAATTTGCTTTTGTAGGTTTTTTTAACCCTGAATGAAGAGACATTCTGAAGGATGTGGTCTGCAGAGAAGAATTAGGGCAATGAATGGCTGAAGAGGGAATGGTTTGCTAAAAGACATACAAAGGAAAAAACAGAGTGTTCCAGAGAGTGAGAAATGTGAGAGGAAGGAGAAGAATCAGATAAATTTAATGGTCAACAGCATGACTAAGAGGTAGTGGGATGAGATGGAGGCAACAAGAATCAGTCAGCTGTTCTCTGTTTACTGCCTTTGCTTCCACCTCCTCTCAGTCAGTAGCCAAGCCCATGCCTGTGTCTCCAAGTAGGAGTAGCAGTGGCCATTATGAAAAGACCAGAATCCACCTCCAAACCTTATCCATGGAATTTATAGAACTGGAGATTATTCAACTTACTTTCCACATTGATTTTAGCTTGGGTCTTGTCATCAGGACTCTCACAGCAGTAGAAGCCCCTGTCTGTAAAGGAGATGTCCTTAACCACCAACGTATGCTTTATTCCCTCAGCTTTGATCTCTATTTTTTCACTAGGCTTCAATACGATGCTGTTCCTCATCCACTTCACCTCTGCAGGCTTGGTCAGCTCTACCTCCAAGGTCACAGTGTCCCTCTCTTCAACTGTTCTGGGCTCCAATTTCTTCTTGAACGAGATTGAGGCCTCTGCCAAAACAGAAAAGATATTAGTAAGAATGTAGAGGATCCAGAAAACAAAGCTTTCAGAGAGAATTAAAATGGTGGCCCATGTACCTCCAGTCCCAAAGTACTCTGGGCACTCGTATTTAGTGATGTACAAGCAGAATTGCCCTGTTGCTAATATAATCAGTCAGAGGGAAGGGCACATAAACCAGCACAGGTGCAGGCATCAATGACAGCCTGTCAAAGGAACATTATCAGCTCCTACCTCGGACTCTGAGATTTGCTGTGCTTTCTACACCTTCCGCATTGGCGGAGATTTCAGCTGCATCTTCCAACGTCAGATCAGTGATGGTGAGACTGTGGTTGGTGTCCTTCTGAGAGATCGCATACTTCTTGCTGGCTTCAATCTTGACACCATTCCTGAGCCAAGTGACCACAGCGTCACTGGGAGAAACGGTACATTTGAACACAGCCTCTTTTCCTTCTTCAGATATCACATTGTTGAGACTCGTAGTGAATTTCACCACTCTAGGAGCTGATGGATAAAACCAAAACATTTAGGAGTAAATCTTTGAGACGCAGCATAAGCACCTTCAAAGGTCAGGTTGGACAGGGCTTTGAGCAACCTGATCCAGTTGAAGATGTCCTTGCTTATTGCAGGGGGGTAGGACTGAATGGCCTTCAGCAGCCCCTTCCAATGCAACCTATTCTATGATTATCACCATGCAGTTCTAGAGACATACGTTTAGGGGTGATGGTAACACTGCTCTTGTCATCTCTGGACTCGCAGGAGTACTCTCCCTCGTCCTCAGCCCGGATCCCCGTTATTGTCAGTGTTCTCTTGGCCCCTTCCTCATGAATCTGGAAGCGCTTGCTGGGCTTGATCTGAACGCCATTCTTGCTCCACACTACTTTCCCTTTGGCATGGCTCACATCACACGTCAAAGAGACGCTGCCTCCAATCTCAGCATTAACAGCTTCAAGTTTTTTGGCAAACTTCACGGGGATTTCTGAAATGAAGAAGGGAAAATGATGAGAAAGAAAAAGATGAAAAATGTGTTCTAAGAACCACTTTCTAGCCAACTTCAAAAGAAAAACAAAACAAAACAACAAAACCCAACAGAATTGGGCATCAATGTAGACAGAAACAAAATGGAAAGATGGAAAATTAGGGAGATTTCTTTGACATGGAATTTTAATATCATTATCATCCTGTAAAGCAAGCAGAGTGCCTTTAAACAGGACTGGGGTTTGCCTTCTTTTCTTTCTAATTTCATATCCAATGAGACCATGAGGTGTTTTTACATCAGAGCTTGATTTGCCTGACTAAATGTAAAAATCCACATGGATGCACAAGCTCCAGCAGCTTTGTCTCTCCTGACACTGGAGACAAGGCCAATGGAGTCAGAGAAATCCAGGATACGATTTCTTTCATCCTGGAGGAGACATTTCAATATGTCAGAAGTATCATGATGTATTAGTAACTACTTCCATACCAAGACTCCAAAGGGAGCCAGGGAGGTGTATCTTAGCTGGAGACATCTCCAGTGTGAGTGTCTGAAGGGAAAAGAGTAGGCTTTTGTTCTGGGACGTCACCCTTCTCATCTCCATCTGTGGACCAGCTGTACTTCATCCTTCCTGTCAATTTATAGCCTTGATTAGGAAACAGCATCGCAGGTGCACCACTCCAGGAACAGAGGAAGATACAATTCAGATCACATTTTACCACGTGACTCACTCAACAAATGTCCTTACACAATATCTTCTATACACTCATCAGTTTTGTTATGCTGGTGAGTAGAGTAGGGAAGAGCTAAGGCTCTGTCATGCCCCAGGTAATGGGGTTAGGAGGAGACAGAAACAGCATCATGACCATAGGGAGAACACACCAGGAGAAGCACATATCACAGGCCTCCTTGTTCTGAGTGGCCAGAAAAGGGCAAAAATTTGGTGTGTGAAAGCAGAAGAACTTTACTAACCCATGGTAGAGCAGCCACAGCGGCTGCAGCAGCAATTCAAGCCTTGAGGTTGGACTGGTTTTAGAGAGAACTGGGACTTCACCTCCATCCTGCTGTGTGGGAAATACAGCTGTTGGGTTGGGACATAACTTGTGTGCTGTTCTATTCTCACCTTTCACTTGTACTTTGAATTCCTGCTTGTCACTCTTTGTCTGGCAAGTGTACACAGCCGTGTCTGTGCTCTCAGCCACGTTCACTGTCAGGGTCCTGGATGCCTCCTCACTCTTGATCTCATATTTCTTGCTTGCCTTGATTTCTGTTCCATCCTTGAACCACTTCACTGCAGCAGTTTCAGGGGTTACTGAAGTAGTCAGTGTGATGCTTTCATGTTCTTGAACAATGAGAGGCTCTTTCTGGACAACTTTCTTTACAAATTTAGCCTCTGGTTCTAGGAAAGACATTAAAATAGAAAAACTAATAACTCTCAAATCCTTAATCCAGAAGTTTTCTACTACCCTCTTTATGACTCACAACACCAGCTCATCCATACTCCATAATACCCCAGGGAATACGGCTGTGTAATTGTGGCTGGTGTAAACTTTTGCTGAGTGAGAAGAAGGAAAATGACTTGTTAGGCCACCCAGAGCTTCGTTTTAGAAGACAAGCAAAGGAAATGCAAATACAAGTTTTATCTGCTGCCCACAAGAAGTCTGCTTCTAAGAAGTCAAATGGCCTGTATAATTATTTCCTCTCCCATTTTTAGGATTTTAGATCTAATTAAGAAGAAATATTAATATGCTAAACCTGCATTTATGGCCTATTTTCTTTTTTTGAAAGCTCTTTTCCCTTTCACTTGGTTTCTTCTCTATGTAGTAAAATTCTTTGCCACAAAACTGGGCAGTTCTGTTGCACAAACAGCAGCAGACCAGCTTTTCTTAGTCCCTTTTCTCGGTAGTTCTATTTCTGCTCTTCAAAATTTCCCACTTCTACTTTCAGCTCCCCACCACTTAAAAAGGTTGTGTGATGGGGTGGGTGAAGGACACATTAAGAAAAAAAAACTATGCAGTATTTCTATAACCAAAATAAAAGTCTTCAGCCAGATTTTCCACCTCCACACTGCTAGATTAAGAAGGTCAGTTTATGTTTAATATGGTTCACTGACATTGCTCCAGGGAAAATAATGGTGGCTGCAGTGGATAGGGAATATCCAGTTTTCTTGTAAGCCATATAGAGAGATGTTTAGGTGAGTCCTTACCTATTGCTTCCAATTTGAAGGTCAGCTTCTGTCCTGCAGCCTCACAAATGTACTCTCCAGCATCTTTCTTCTCCAGCTGCTCAATAACCAGGCGCCGGGTTTTTCTCTCAGTTTCTATTTTGAATTTTCTAGAGGAAATGAGCAGTCTTCCATCCTTGTACCATTTCACTTCGGTTGCGTCCTGTGCTACCTCACAGCTGAGGGTGGCGCTTTCTGTCAGGACAGCGCTCACCTCCTTCTGGACCTTTTCTTGGTTTATAAATACAGGTTTTGGCTCTAAATGCAGATGGGGGAAAATATTGATTGAGGGATTAAAATGCAATCAGTCTTACAGGTTTCTGTGCAGACATTTGGAAAATATCTAGGTGGCCAAAACCAATTGCCTTCACTGGGCAATATCTAACTTTCTGTGTGACTGAATAGCAATGCAACAGCCTAGGAATGGAGAGGAACAAGAGGGTCCTTGGCATCAATCCTATGGTTGCAAGCCACTATGCAAAAAAGATTTAATTCAAATGCTCCCAAAGAACATCTTATCTTGCATGTCACCAAAAGCTCACTTAAGACCTACGGTGAACTGTCAAGGTCACAAACACAGCACTATGGGTTTCTGGAACACCTCTTCAAGGTCTCTTCCACTTCTACAAGCATGATGTTCAAAAGAGACAAAGGAAATATGATCTCCACATGGTGCTTAGGTAGGTTAGGACCATGGCTGGCCAGGTACCCAAGGTTGCAGTGTCAACACTCCCTCCAGCATCACATGCTTAAAGCTGTATTGTCACTGTGTGAGTCTTGTTCCAAAAGACCAATTGTTGGGAATCTTTCCTGACAAAGGGACATTTGGTACCTGGCAGACGTGGTAAAACATCTCAGAAGACTAAGATCTCAAACACATAATGGCATAGATTCAGAAAAAACACTGTTTTCAACCCATCCAGTGAGCCTTGCTGCCAAAATTGCAAATGACTAAGCATTTTCCAGCATCTCAGCTTTCAGAAATGGGATAGTAAGCCTAATAAGAAATTGATTTTTTTAATGGCTCTTTCCTTTCAAGAGGTTCAGTGCACAAGAATCAACCTTTGGGACCACAGAAATGGGAGAGATCTGAATAATATATTATTATTTCTATTATATTTATATCTGTAATTATTACACAGCTATATTAAGAATGAAATAGACTTTTGTGCTGTGCTATAGCTGTATTCCCAGTTCTACAAGTCCAAGCACTCAGGTACAGAAAATTAGGTAAACCCTACAAGGTGCAACAAAGCCCAGATTATTGCAACTGGGTCACTGTGTAATAGCTATTAGAGGTATTACTTTATTATCTTCTGCTGCAATTCAGACAAGATATACCTTACCTGTGACATCAAGTTTGAAGGTCAGTTTCTGTCCGGCGGCCTCGCAGGTGTATTCCCCAGCATCTTTCTTCTCCACCTGACCCACCACCAGGCGACGAGATTTGCCCTCTGTCTCCACCTTGAATTTCTTGCTGGTGGTGATGAGTTTCCCGTCCTTGTACCATTTCACATCTGTCTTCTCCTGGGCCACCTCACAGCTCAGGGTGGCATTTTCTGACAGAGCAGCTTTTACCTCCTTCTGGACCTTGTCCTTGTTTGTAAACACAACTTCTGGTTCTGAAAAGAAAGAGAAATTCAGAGTGTCTCCAAGTTACAACATTGTGCGATCCTCTTATCATGACTTACATGTAACACTGGAAAATGAGCTTCTGACTTGACAATACACATTTAAAACTATTAAATGAGCATGCAGCCTGTTTTGTGGTGAGGTTTTTTTGTAGTTCGGTGGGGTATTTTTTAGATTGTTTTTAAAGAAGCTTTTTGTTGCTTTGTCGCAGATCAAACTAAGATTAGTATATTTATGGCAGCAAGCTAGATTATCTAGATCATTTATAACAGTATTATATGGCAGTCTCCCGTCAAGGCACAATACAGTTTAGTTGATATTGAGTGCAAACTAATGAATTTTTACTGGGAAGAATTGTCTCATAGTGCTTTACAGCCCCATAGCGTTGATTCCTTTTGTTCCCTATGGCTGCGTCTGCTGCTGCTACTGTCCTGTTGGCACTAAGTAACTTTCTTCAGCACAAAAGGTCATAAAATCAAGACTTACATGTTTAGGAATCTATTATTACTCCCCATGCAGCCTTGAGAAAAGCCCAGCCCATCTCACATTCTTATATCCAAGTGGTGAAATCCTCTTGTACTCTAGTAGACACATTAGTCAGCTAACTTCGAAGAGCATTGGGAGGCAGGTAGTGAGTTGGAGAGCTGAACCCATTCTCCTACTCTACAGCTTCAGTAGGGTGACACATCTGAAATGAGTCTGCATGACTGTCCCTTTCCCTAGATGTCATTTACTTGACGCCATAAAGACCACCACGTATATGAAGCCTTACTGTCATATTCAACGCCCAGGATGATGTGAGCTCTTGCAAGAGAAAGAAAAAGAATGCAGACATCAAGCAGACACCCATCTGCTCTCTACCATGGCTCTTCTCTGAAACACACTGAGAATCAGCTGCTTTGAAAATTGTTCTGGTTGTACCAACACATGGAGATGAAGAAGTACAGTCAGTACTTTCCTTTTCATTGTTCTGTTCCTACAGTGATGGGTAGTTCCAGAGTTTTTCAAACATGGGCCTCCCTGTCTTAAGGATTTGATAAAGTTTTACATAGAAGATATAGAGAACTGTATTTGTAACTCTTTGTCCCATTTCTCAATGGGAAGCTGTGATGTTTTCCAAAAATTAGAAGCATAACAGGAAAAGATCTTATGAAATAATTTTTATATATAACCTAGAAACAGGAAGGATGCGAAAAAGAATCTTCTCTCACCCTTGACATCAATATTGAATGTCAGTTTCTGGCCAGCAGCCTCACAGGTGTATTCCCCAGCATCTTTCTTCTCCACCTGACCCACCACCAGGCGACGAGATTTGCCCTCTGATTCCACCTTGAACTTCTTGCTTGAGGTGATCAGTTTCCCATCCTTGTACCATTTCACATCAGTTTTCTCCTGGGCCACCTCACAGCTCAGGGTGGCATTTTCTGATAGAGCAGCTTTTACCTCTTTCTTCACTTTGTCCTTGTTTGTAAATATAACTTCTGGTTCTGAGTAGAGAGAGAAATTCAGAGTGAATTCCAAGATATGATGTTGCTCATCCCCTTACTACAGCTTACTTGTAACACTGGAAACCAAGTTTCTGACTTGACGATGTACATCTAAAACTACTGGTGGAACATTCAAACTGCTCTGTGGTGAGTTTTTTGTATTTTGTTTTGGGTTTGAGTGCAAACATTGAATAAACACTCCACCACTCTTCAACTTGACTATACTCTAAAATTCACTAAGAATCAGCTGCATTGCAGAGTTGTTCTGGTTAAACCAACATGTGTGGATGGAGATGTACAATAACTACTTTCTTTTTCTCAGCCCCTGTTCCTACAGATATGGGTAGCTCCAATTTTTTTTTTCAAGGATGGAGCTCCATGTCTTAAAGATTGCATACTGTTTTACATAGAAGATATATAATTATATTCATTTTTTCTAAATATGCTAGAAGCTGGAAAGCTGGGCCAGAAAATCTTCTCTCACCTGTAACATCAAGCTTGAAGGTCAGTTTCTGTCCGGCGGCCTCACAGGTGTATTCCCCAGCATCTTTCTTCTCCACCTGACCCACCACCAGGCGACGAGATTTGCCCTCTGTCTCCACCTTGAATTTCTTGCTGGTTGTGATGAGTTTCCCGTCCTTGTACCATTTCACTTCAGTCTTCTCCTGGGCCACCTCGCAGCTCAGGGTGGCATTTTCTGATAGTGCAGCTTTTACCTCTTTCTGCACCTTGCCCTTGTTGATGAAAGCATCTTCTGCCTCTGGAATTAAGCGTACAGGGGCAGATTTAGAAAATGTATCCTTCACAACTACACCCCTTCCAAAATGCACACATCAGTCTTTGGATTATGGTGGTGGAGATGGATTTCACATTCACATTCCCTGCCTATAGTATCAACTGAACATTAACATTTAAGTTACATCAAGTGTCAGTGACACACTCCTTCACTGATAGTCCAAGATAGCTTAAATGGCCCTGAAGTTGCTTTCACTTCCACCATTATCATTCTCCAAAACCCGCAGAAAAGAGGTTCACACATCCCAAAGTTCAGCAGCACAGCAGATGACGCAGTCTGGATGAAGTCTGCTTGTTGTAAGAGGACAAGCATTAAATTGTCCAAACAACCCAAGAGCTGCAATTTGCTCTGCCAGCAAAAGCTAAGCTGGTCTTGGGAAACAAACTTTTTGAATCTATCCTGTCTCTATATGTTTATTTCCCAAATATTCCAAAGATACATCATTCCAGGACTATGTGTCTCTAACAAATGAAAATTAGCAGGACCCTGTGTTGTTTACTTAGCACTTCACCATGCCAGAATCAAAAAGGAATCTGATATATTAACTCCTCAATTTGCTCTAAATTTCTCAAGATCCAGCTGAGGGATTTCAAGGTTAAATCCTGTTCTTGCTAATGTCATGGGATGAAGAGACCTGGTTTCCTCAGCTACTGTTTCTGAGATCAGTTCTAGTATTTCCTTTTAGTTGGCAGAAGCCATAATAGAAAGGTTTTCTCCATACTAAAGAGTTTTTTTCTTTAAGGAAGGAGCATTTGCAAGAGAATGCTTGTGTTCAGAAGCATTTCTCTGTCCTTTAATTTCTTCTACAGTAATTGAATTCTCATTTGGTTATCTGAGCATCTGCGCCTGCTTCCCAGGGAAATCTCCCATTGATATAGCCTCAATGGCTCTAAATTGGAGAGAGGCAGATTTAGACTAGACATAAGCAGGAAATTCTTCACAACGAGGGTGGTGAGGCACAGGAACAGGTTGTGGATGCCCCATCCTTGGAGGTGTCGAAGGCCAGGTTGGATGAGGCCTTGAGCAGCCTGATCCAGTGGGATGTGCCCCTGCTCATGGCAGGGGGATTGGCATTAGGTGATCTTTAAGGTCCCTTCCATCTCAAATCATTCTATGATTCTATGATGTTCTGCCTGCCCTGGGCTTGGCCTACAGAAATCCACTGCATACTTCGTTTTCAAAGAAGGGAGACGGATATAATTGTTTGAACACAACAATTGAGTAAAACATCACTGCCTACTGAGATGGAATTTGTGAAACCACATCCTTTTCCTCTCCATTTTTCTCAGGATGTAAAGCAGAGATACAGCAAATTCACTCACCCACAACATCAATCTTGAAGGTCAGTTTCTGGCCAGCAGCCTCACAGGTGTATTCCCCGGCATCTTTCTTCTCCACCTGACCCACCACCAGACGACGAGATTTGCCCTCTGATTCCACCTTGAACTTCTTACTTGAGGTGATAAGCTTTCCATCCTTGTACCATTTCACATCAGTCTTCTCCTGAGCCACCTCACAGCTCAGTGTGGCATTCTCCTTCAGCACTGCTTTCACCTCTTTTTGTACTTTGTCTTTGTGTTCAAACATGTCATCTGCAAGATTGGAAAAAAAGAAAAGTTTAGAAAAAAACCCACGAAAATTAAAATTTTCCCTCCAAGGTCATATGCTAGAGGGTTTTCACTGGGGAACAACCTGGTAGATTACAGTTTAAATAAAACAGATGTAAAATCAGAAGAGTTAATAAGAGTCAGAGTTAAGCAAATTCTTGTGGAAGCACTGGCAGCAACAGCTTGCTTCCAGACAGCACAATTTCTAGCTGCTGCTCATTTGGGCAGCAAAAAGAACTACCACGCCAGATCTTTAGGCTTACGGCTGCTTTCCTACACACACTCTGTACCATCATTCTCTGCAGGCCAGGCAGGATGGACTTTTTTGGGGAAGAAGTGCGTATTCTGTTCACTCGTATGAAAGACTGAGCCGCATATTCACAACAAACAAATCCTTTGTTTCCCTGCTCTGTCCTCATACCTGGATCCAAGTAATTTTCAGGAAAAAAAAAATTATAATGGTTATGAAATAGATGTATAGAAACCTAGAGTGCCTTCACAAAGATTTACATGGAGTTGTGTCCTTATAGAATAGCATCACTTCCTAGATATGTTCCACAGAATATGCGCTACTAATAGCACAACAGCACAGTCATAAAATAGGTTATGAGTGATCTCTGGAGGTCATCCAGTCCTACTTCCCCACTCACAGCAGATAAAACTACATTGAGTTACTCAGAGCCATGTCCTATTGAGTTCTGAATATCTCCAGCAGTGGAGATACCACCACAACAAGGCTCCTGTTCTAGAGTTTGACCACCCTTATGGTGCAAGATTTTCCTGATGTGTTTCTAGAACTTTCCATGTTCCAACTTGTTTACTTTGCCTCTTCTCCTGATGTAAGAAGTAGCTACTATTTCAAAAAGTGGAATATTCTGATTTAAGCCAAAATAGAATTACTTCTATATAGAATTAGTTTTCTAACTTCAGTTAAGTTTCATCTAAATAACTGTCATTTTTATTTTTTTTGAAATTTAGACAGAATGTCCCTCTGATAGCACGTTTTTTCAAAGTGTTTTTCCAGACTCTGTTCTTCTGAAAAATGATAGCATCTGCTGGTAAGTATGATCTGTGCTGAACAGATGTGTCTTCTGTAATCATCTCTGTTTGCAGTCTTTCTCTATCTAAAAATGAAAGGTTAGACAGAGAACTGGCTCGCCAGCATTATTCCAATCAGCAGAGATTTGGCTGTTGTAAAGTTCATAATAACATTAAAATTAGTCCTTGGAAAGTAAGAGAATATGCATAATATTTCTGGGAAATTTTATATATATGCATAAGTGGGAAATATATTCTGTAACGAGCTCTTGTCTCATTATGTATGATTGGTGGAATTATCCCCCTTGTGTTCAGCACTGTAATAAATGATGCTTGCATTCTAAACCTCCAAAACAAGTATTAGAGAGTTTATTTGCTAGTATTTTGGGTATCATTCCTATCACCATGCTTCTTTAAGAAGAACGTGGAGCTTTGGACTCACATCCCCCCATTAGATAGCTGTAGCCTGCAATAGAAGCTCTTTTTTGCCTTCTCTTCTCCAGCCTGAACAAATATGACAAGTGTTCCAGCCCCCTAATCATCTTAGTTGCTTCTGCTGGAGCTATGCCAGTAGCATCTTGGATTTCCAGATGTAATCACTCTCCAGTTCTCCAATGAGGCAGACACAGAACTAAGAACAATAATTTGATTTTATTGTTGGTTTTGGTAAATTCCAGGAACACCATTTTAGAAGCTGGGCATGGGCAACAACCTTCGACTTAGGAATCATAAGATTATCTACTCTGAAACAAATTAATTTAATTCCTGGAATTAATGCCCAGGGAAGTTGTGGCTGCCCCATACCTGGAGGTGTTCAAGGTCAGGTTAAATAGGGCCTTAGGCAGCCTGTTCTAAGGGGAGGTGTCCCTGCCCATTGCAAGGGTGTTGGAATTAGATGATCTTTAAGTTCCCTTCCAACCCAAACTATTCTATGATCTCTGTAGCACATTTATTTGGAATTAGCAAACTTGTATGAATTATTGTAACTGATTAAGAAAGAAAAGATGAACAATTTGTTCAAAACTCAATGTAGAACCTGATATCTTCACACTAAAGTGTTCAGAAACTTCATTAGTGGAAAAGAATCTTACCCAGTGGAGAAGTAGGAAGGAAAAGGCCAGCTAAAAAATATCTAACTGCCCTCTAAAATCCCCTAAAAGGCAGAGGCCTAATAAGGAATGGAAAAAAAAGGACAGGTCTGCTGGAACACTATTTCTCTGGGGTTAGGAACTGTAGTAAGAGAGCAAGAATTGCCAAAAGTCTGTCTGGATCCAACCTTCATATCCCTGTTTACGGAAGGGATGTGAGATGGAGAGAAGAGTGGTGACAGACAATCTGCAAAAGACACTGCTATTTCCCAGAAAAGTGACCCCTCAGTGTCCAAGCCATGGGATATTCTCTCATGAATATTGCTGTTCCTCAGAAGCCCTGAAAGCAGGTCAGTCTTTGGGTTTTCATCCGAAAGTCTCATGCAATCCTGCATTATTGCTGTCAACAGCTTTCTTAATTGCTCAGTTGCAAGCACAAACAATCACTGGGAGCACTTCAGTGCCTTGTTGCAGCCAGCAGAGGACAAAGATTTCCTGATAAGATCCTTCTACAAGAAGCCAAGACAAGCTTTTCCTTCAAACAGTGTGTTAAGACCCTTTGTTAATTTTTGCCTTTCAGGGTTTCATTTATAATCTGCTACAATTTTTCTAACAGCTTCTGCTGTCAAAGGCATTCATTGTTTTAAATAAAATTACAATCTCAGTTTTACTCTGTTCTATTCCTAGCGCTTGCATAGAGCTATAGAAAAAAGTCACATAACTGAGACACGGAACAATAATTACCATAGTTCTTCTGGCACAAAAGAGAGTTGCCAAACACAAAGGAGGTTAAGGTAGATTTGACTCCAATTTCCTTGTAGGGTCACTCCCAGCATTATTTACCATAGAATGCAGACATGGCAGAGCAAGCAAAATGAAACCAAATAAGCTTGAACTTCTGCAAGACTCACAAGTGGCAGTGATGTGAATCTCAGTGTGAAAACATCATGTTTTCACTCAGGCCACACTGGGAGCACGCCAGTCACAAACCACCTCCCATGTGGAAGATGCATAATCACGTCCCTAACTGGTCCAAAATAAAAAGATTTGGATGGTGCACCAGCCTGCGTAGATGCACACACTTCTAAATAGACACGATTAAAATTAAACTTGGGTGAACCCATTGAATGAAACAAAGGGCAAACATTTGCACCATTGCATTCATATTGTTCCATATCACTTCCTGGGATCTGCTTTTAATTGGACACATCTTTAAGGTTTTCTTCTGGTCCAAAATCAGGAAAGAAACATCTATGGCAAATTTAGTTATTCTTCCCTCATAACCCTTTCAAGCAAGACAGAAGCAAGGAAGAAGGAGAAAGGAAGTACTGGATAATATTTTCCATGGAAAGTAACTAGCAGCAAGGACAGAAACGTACAGATTGGTGACTCACCAGCGTATACAAATTACTGGATATTGATCTGAACTCAAATTCAAACTCATATGTGTTGTGTAATTCCTAATGAAATCATATTGGCAAATTCTCTCACCAACCCCATGTCTTGTAGAGATGTGGCAGAAAATCTCTGTCACAGTAGGGATAGAAACTACAGATTCTTAGAGTGGAACTACAGACTCCTAAAGAGTGGAAGGATTGTATTGTTCTTGTCTTATTATATCATATTTTTTCTTAATAATCATTCCTGATCAAAATCAGGGGAAGAACACAGGCTGAAGTGGACTTTTCTCTTTCCCAAAGCATCCAAACACATACCGAGTTTTAAGAATAATCACTTTATGTCTTCTTGCTGACCCATATAGACGGATGCTGGGGGTAAATCTACGTCACTAGGGAACGTTCTTTATAGCAACAGAAAAAAAAAAAAAGAAAAAAATAAATTAGATAATCCCTCACCTGTGATGTCAAGCTTGAAGGTGAGTTTCTGGCCAGCAGCCTCACAGGTGTATTCCCCAGCATCTTTCTTCTCCACCTGACCCACAACCAGGCGACGAGATTTGCCCTCCGACTCCACCTTGAACTTCTTGCTTGAGGTGATGAGTTTCCCGTCCTTGTACCATTTCACATCAGTCTTTTCCTGGGCCACCTCGCAGCTCAAGGTGGCATTTTCTGATAGAGCAGCTTTTACCTCTTTCTTCACTTTGTCCTTGTTGATAAATGTATCCTCTGCTTCTGTGGGGTGGGAGAAGAAATTTAAAAATCACAGTTATGTTCATGCTGTCCAAAATGTTCACAACCAAATGCAAAATCCTGCTTACAAAACTTTCTCACTGCTTTGTCATTTTGGAATGGTCCTACTCATAGCTAAGATCTATCCAGACAGGACCTGGCCACCTCCATAGCCTAAGGACAACACATCAGCCATTTCTGAGCAAAATGAACCAACATCCTAGGAGTTAAGGTTCTTCCCATCACCATGGATCCACAAGAAGTCTTAGTTTTTGTTCCTTAACATAACACACATATAAAAACCCAATCTCATCTGCCACTGGGACTCCAGTGTAACTTTGCCCATTCTAGGTACTTCTTGAATATGATTCCAAACCTACTTTCTTACACATCTAGAAGATGGCGGTACCTTTATCCCTATAAATCACAGCAGCATATGTAAACTTGTTTAATTTCCCTTCACTCTAAACTTAGAAAACAACAAGTACTTCTGAGTGGGATTCATCTCACAGGTGAAGGTGTCTAGCTAGAGGCATCTCTGTGACTATGGACATGCACAACCTGGCTGCCTGAACAACCTCAGTACTCAATGAACATCTAGGCTGCACAGACCATCAAGCCTAGAGAGTGATTCATTTTGCTCTGTAGTAAAGGGAAGCCACAGACCATTCTGTAATGAGAACCAACATATCTCCCACCTGTGACGTCAAGCTTGAAGGTGAGTTTCTGGCCAGCAGCCTCACAGGTGTATTCCCCAGCATCTTTCTTCTCCACCTGACCCACCACTAGGCGACGAGATTTGCCTTCTGATTCCACCTTGAACTTCTTGTCAGTGGTGATAAGTTTCCCGTCCTTGTACCATTTCACATCAGTTTTCTCCTGGGCCACCTCACAGCTCAGGGTGGCATTTTCTGATAGAGCAGCTTTCATCTCTTTCTTTACTTTGTTCTTGTTGATAAATGCATCCTCTGCTTCTGTAGGGTGGGAGAAGAAATTTAAAAATCACACTTACATTCACACTGTCTAAAGTGTCCAAACCCAAATAAAAAGTCCTGCTTATGGAAACTTCCACACGTCTGTCATTTTCGACTGATCCCAGTCAGAACTCGTGACATGGCTCTCTGTACAGCCTAAGAAAACACATCAATCATTTCTGAGCAAAATTATCCAGCACCTCAGGAGTTTACCTTCAATCTCCATGAAGCCACAAGAAATATGACTTTTTGTTCCTTAATGTATTTCACAAATAAGCATCCAATCTCATTCACCACAAGGTTCCATTTATAAGCTTTGCCCATTCTAGGTACATCTTAACCAGACCTAACTTTCCTACTTCTTCCAGACTTGTTTTCTAACACATCTGGGAAATGGCCTTACCTTTATCCCTATAAATAACAACATATGTAAAGTTGTTTAATTTTTCTTTACTCTAAAATTAAAAAAAAACAAGGACTGCTGAGTGGAATTCATCTCACAGATGAAGACAACTAGCCAGAGGGGTCTGTTAGTCAGTGGAAGCACACAAGCTGGTTGTTTGATCAACCTCACTACTGAATGAAAATCTAAGCCACGGAGAACATAGACGCCAGAGAGTGACTGATTTGGTCTGTCATAAAGGGACATCATGGACCACTCTGATGAGAGTCAACATCTCCCACCTGTGATGACAATCTTGAAGGTCAGTTTCTGGCCAGCAGCCTCGCAGGTGTATTCCCCAGCATCTTTCTTCTCCACCTGACCCACAACCAGGCGACGAGATTTTCCCTCTGTCTCCACCTTGAACTTCTTGCTTGAGGTGATCAGTTTCCCCTCCTTGTACCATTTCACTTCAGTCTTCTCCTGGGCCACCTCACAGCTCAGGTTGGCATTTTCTGATAGTGCAACTTTCACCTCTTTCTGCACCTTTTCTTTGTTGACAAATGCATCTTCTACCTCTAAAATAGGGAAACATTAGAGAAAAAATACATAAGACAGAAATATCTTGTGACAGAAGGATGCTATATATACTTTGTATAGGTGCTTTATGGGATCATTACTTTTAAGTAATGTTGTTTTGCAGTTCATTTTATCTCATAGAACAAGCACCCTCAAAACACAGTCCATAAATTATCATGCCTCTCCAAGTAGTCTTCATGCCTCATTTTCAAATTTCTTATAATGAAGGAAAAAGATAAATTTCCCCCTTTGTGTCTTTATGATATTTCTACACCACATTTGGAACTAGCCAAATACAGCAAAATTATGAGTTGCCACCTTCACTGCTACATTATTTACAGGAATTTATCAACGTCTCAGTATTTTAGATTAAGATTTGCTGTTGTTTCAGAAAATACCTTGTAACTCAGTCCCAGCGAAATGACAAAGATACAGTTCTTAACATGGAAGAGTACTAAATGCATGCTTACATTATATATAGAACTGGCCTATAAAATTTGAAGTATAGAGAAATCTCCAATTTGTCAGAAAACCGGCTTTAGGAAAACTTCCATTAACCCAAGCAAAAGAAAAATACCACTTTCTTCCAAGGTATGGCTTAGGACTTCCATCTCAACAAGTGGAGATGGCATCAAAATGGTATTGTGTGCAATTAGTAGTTAGTTAGGGATATGCATTGAAAATATTCAGTTGTCACCTTGCTAAGTAGAACTGACTGATAAATTGCACCTTTTACAGATTACCTTTATGATTGTTTCACCTAGTTCTCCTTTTACAACAACTGGTGTGGTCACCATTAGCTTTTATATTAGAGTACATTTGAGATGTGGGAGCACAAACAGACCCTAAATGGGCTGCCATCTTTTCTTCTGTTGATTTATCCTAAGAAATAAATGCATGAGAAGAATAATATATTTCTGGTATGACTATATGATGGACATCACCTAGCAACATCCATGCAGCATTTACCACAGGCAGCCTATGCCTGTAGGGGTCCCTGGTATGTACTTGAGGGTTGAGTTCATGATTTTGCTGCTACAGAGCACAAGCTCCAAAGATAAATGCTGGACTAGCAAGTGTATGGGCTTGCCATTCCCCTTCGTTTGCAGTGCAAGCATAGAAAGTAATTCATCCACTCATCTTGAGGCATCCAGGTTACCTGGTTAAGGTGACCTGAGAGGCTCTTGGTTCTCCCTGGCAGTCATGGTAAACCCCTTCCATAACCTGTGCTACTGCCTTCCTCCCTGCAGTTACTCTCTGCAACTATCCTTTATTCCTCCTTGATGACTTTCTCCTCTGCATAGCGTCATGTCTGTACTCTGAGTGGCAGAAGCTGCCTGGGGGGGTAAGGAGCAGAGGTAAGTTCAGGTCACTGTCAGTAGTGGTACTACATGGAGTCCTGAGAGTCGCATCACAAGTTTTCCATCAACATTGCATAGTCCATGGAAAGAGTGGTCCTGCAGGGAGCAAGCTGAAGAAGGAACCCAGCTTAAACACTCTCTATTTGAGCTCCTCTCTTTCCATTGGCTGTATAAGGGGTGTAAGGAGATGTCATTTTCATTAAGTGTCACTAACAAGGCAGCATATATAGTGTACGCTGGGTGATGCAAAAGTCCTCAAGGGCACACGTCAGCCTACTGCAGACTAAGCAGCACTTCGACATCTAAAAGAGCTTGAGCACACATCGTGGTTGGTATTCAAAATGTTTATCTTTTTGCCGCCAGTTTTAACTTCTACCTACAACTTGGACCTTGAGTATGCAAAGTGCACTAAACAAAGAAGTTACAAACCAGTCTGTGTCTATGGGTGTGGTATTTAAGATTTCACATCTGCAGCATAGGAATATTCCACGAGTTACTCACTTGTCCTCTGCATTCTTGCCCTTCAATATAAACCACTTTTATTGTGGTAGGATACATAACTAAAATGTTTAATCAGCTTTCAAAGAGATTTACGCTAGCCAGCAACTTGCTTAAGATTCTTCTTCTAAAGTTAAATAAGTATTCAGTCCAAACAGCATTTCCAACTTCAGCTGAAACTGGTTAGTGAAGCTCCACTGAAACAACATTTTCAGGACACGGAGCTTTTGCCAAAGTCAAATAAGGATTTCACTGCATGCCATGAATCTCATAATAATGATATTTCGCTATCAGCTCTTTCGAGTGCATGCTTAGCCCAGTGTGAAGGTGTGCCACACCTGCTTCTTTTTATAGTGAGCCAAAAAGTTATAACTGCATCCCAGTACTCAGCACTGAGCATCTAACCTTCAAGCTATCCTTAAATAGCAGAGGTTTTGTGCTACCAGTGGAGCCCTGGGGTACAGGAGCTCTGAAAACCTTTTTGACTGCAATGGTAACAGGATAAATTAAGATCCAGAAAGCCGCTGCACTTTGGGATAATCTAGTAAGATGAGGATTTCTGCAGCAAAAGAGCCAACCACCCAAAGTACTCATAATCCCTCCTGACTTTCACACTAGATCATTTTCCAGTGAGTGCTGGACTTGCATGTCATGTTACAGCTGTACACATGAGAAATACAGCAACAGTAGCTAGGCAAGCACTCTCCTCTTGCGACAGAGGGGGAAAGGTGTTACATTACACTGTGCAGCCATGAAATCATCCAGTTTGAAAGAGAGCTGAAAACTTTGGTTTCTGAGGCAGAGAGCTAAGAATAGCCCTCGGCTAGAGAAATTCAAGTGCAAAATTACTAAATTGGTGTGTTTTCTGATTACACCTCTGCAGTAATGTATGAAATGGTTTCAGCAGCTGAGCATGAATTTGGTTCATACATATGGCCTTTCTATCAATATCCAGGTTGCATTTTCTCTGACAGATGCTTCGCAAATCTACCTTTATTATAATCCATCCTTCACTGCAGTTGGCAGTTCCCTGAGCCAAAAGTATTAGCTAAACAAGTCATGGAAAAAAGCCAGAGTGCCCCAACTCGCACCCTATGTACCCCATGCAGACACATAACAGGTGATGGATTACAATATACGCTATGGGGAGCAGCAAAGCTTTATGCTATATTAGCCGTTGCACTTTTCACATAGAAGATGGAGGGAGCAGGATGCCTGGAGACAGTGAGAGAGCAGTAAAGACTGCAACCTTTATAAGAGAACTGCACTCAAGCTATGCCCTGCAGGGACCTCAGGTCTCCAGCATGGCTGAGAGCAGGATAGTCAATAGATTCCTACAACAGTTGCTCTTCTACACAGCTAAGAAAATGCCAGACATCTGCCAGCATGATGGTCCCAGTATGTTTGATGCCATAAGAAAGAAGAGAAGAAAATAAATCAGCCCAGAATAGGAGACAAGAATGGTAACAATAACAGAGAGGCTTCAAAGACAGCAGTGTTACAAATAAAACAAAACCAAACCCTTTCTTATCATTCAACTCAGAAATGATTGCTCAGAACATAGCCAACATGTCCACGGCTGCCTGCAGCCTGAATAAAACTTACTAGACCTCTTGCAAAATATACTGAGACCAAAAATGACTCTAGTGTAGCCGAGTGAAAGAGCAACCTCAGTATTAAATCCTCAGAATATGAATGTTGTTAAGGAGAAAAATGCAAATACAAATCAGCATTCCTGGACTCGTGACTGATTGCTACAGAAGGAGAAATCACAATGAACAGTCATCACCTTTGAATTCAGCAGATTGCGGATATCTGCAGTGTAACTGGCACAAAATTTTTAGGACAATAAACTACCATCAACACCCAAACATCCTCCCTACAGCCACAATAAAGTAGAGATCTTGTCAACACTAGTGTTTAAATATAATTTGGGAGACAAGCATTTGCACCACTTAGAATCATAGAATCGTAGAATAGTTTGGGTTGCGAGGCACCTTAAAGATCATCTAGTTCCAACCAGCTGTGAGTCACTTCTCACAATTTGGTATCTGATGGCAGATGAAAGAAGTGGAAGAAGAAAAGCTGGATGAAAGTTTGTTAAATATAAATCATCATTCAAGTTGCACGTGTTACTCTCCATTTCTGTTCTTCATCCACAAAAGTTTCATGGTGCATGGCGTTATGAGTCTGTTCTCACATATGTGTGTGCACGGACGGACTGCAGAATAATTGAAGCAATTCTCTGCTTTGGGAGGGAGGACTTTGTATAGAGAGAAGATGAAACATGGATGAATAGCAATAACAAGAGGAGGAATACCAACACTGATCAAAGTGGAAGAGGTCCTTTGGCACAGTGCATGCTAACAAAGACTTTATATTCACTCTCCAAGCCTAAGGAGTTATACAGGGAGTTGAGGAGGTGATATATAATATGTAACTAATAGATCTGCCCATTCCTACACAGCCTCACTGAAACAGTAGCTTAGACCAATAACAGGAAGTACTTTAACTGCATTTCTAATATTTTGACAGAGAAAATTGGAGAAAATGTCCAGGCACAAAGAAAAAGCAATGAAATATGAGTCCCACCTGTAACATCAAGCTTGAATGTCAGTTTCTGGCCAGCAGCCTCGCAGGTGTACTCCCCAGCATCTTTCTTCTCCACCTGACCCACCACCAGGCGACGAGATTTGCCCTCTGACTCCACCTTGAATTTCTTACTTGATATGATCAGTTTCCCATCCTTGTACCATTTCACATCAGTCTTCTCCTGGGCCACCTCACAGCTCAGCATGGCATTTTGTGTAAGTGCAGTTTTCACCTCCTTTTGTACCTTGTCCTTGTTTGTAAACACGTCTTCTGTCTCTGTAAGAAAGCCAGAATAGTCACACGTGGCTTTTTGCAGTTTCATCCTCCAGTGCTTAATCAAGTTCCCTCTGTTTCAGTCTACTTGCCCCTTATGGGTTGCACCATGATGGGCCATTAAAACCAGGAGGCACCTTCATATCTTTTTTCTTGTGGGAGGTGAATAGGTGTATGGGAATTCTGAGATAAAGTTAAAAAATTCGCAATTTGAGCACAGATTTCAGCCTGGGACTTACAGCACCAACATGCACTGTCAGAACCTGCTTTTCTCTTTTCCTCTTTCTCTGTCTCTCCAAGCTTCCAGCAAATGTGATGGGAGCAGTCTCATGTCTAGGAATGTTCGCTCTTTTTCTGCCTGTTTTGATCACTCACCTTGAGTCATTCTCCAACTAATCAGATCTCTTCAAAAACCTCCTGTTTCCCTTTTCTCCAACCTTACACCTCTGTCACAACCTCACACTATGATTCTGCAGGACAACTAGTCATGGATGCAAAAACGTGTATATAAAATGTTGACATGACAGTTGACTGAAAATCAAGTCCTACAGCTGAAATATTTCCCCCCAGAGAAGTAGTGAGATGATCCTCCAAACAGAAGATACTGCCAAAAATTGAATATTCCTTTATCTTTGGCATTTTTAGTGCTTTCTCACCTCTGACTTTGACCTGGAATGTCATTTTGTCATCCTTTGTTTCACAGGTATAGCTCCCTTGGTCTTGCTGTGTCACCTTCTTGATGATGATCTTGCGGTGCGTTCCCTGGGAGATGACTGCTGTCCTCTGGTCCTGCTTCACCTCAATTTGATCTCTCTTCCACACCACGGCTCCACTCGCAGCTGACACCTCACACACCAGCTCAAGGTTTTCAGAAGGTTTGACTGATATTTCTGGAGTTGTTTTGGGCTTGTTGACAAAATTAACAGCTTCATCTGAAAATAAAAAGAGAAAGCAGTTTATGCCTTGATTTAGGCTGATGAGAACAATGTTAAGATACAGTAATGACTGATCATTTTTTCATTGCTAATCAAAATTGCGGGATGAAGTTTCATCTCTGGAGGTGTAAATGTATGTATGAGTGCACAGTACTATTGCAATGGGAATATGACAGTGTTAACAATTATGGCAATAAACTGTGCTTACAAGTCAGAAAAGGCCGTCCTGAGACACAGCAGTGTTATCTCTGATAGGGAACTCATTGACCGAGTTTTAAATCATCCAGAGAGTTAGTACATAATGGTCTCCCATTTTGCAGTTGAGCATTGATGGATCCTTTACACTATATCAGCCTATCAGGTCTACATTGCGGCATTAATACAAGCCTTATTAAGTTCTAGATAGATGTGGATCTGTGCCTACCTGGATTCATGACCAAAATCCATGTAACTGATATGCATCCATTTTCTGCCTCCCTTTCAGAAGTCAGGCATGAAAGCTCTTACTCAGCGCAGATGCAGTGGTTTCTACTACAAGATGTAGGTGCACAGAACTGTGAGCAGAACCTGGCGCAACATCATGAGAACGTAAAGCCTGATGGGTGCTTTAATTCACAGCTCCTGTCTCACCATGTACATGAATGTTAATGCTTGACTTTATGACAGATGGTGCAAACTCCTTCCCTGATCTTCAGATAATTGCTCTCAGTTACAGTGCAATCACATTCATCTCTCCTACATCCTTCTGGATCTTTTAAATCAAGCTGAGATGCCCTCAAGTTGCTGACACTTTAATCACCACTACTTGGTTTTGATGTCAAGCAAGCTTTAGGGAATATATATTAATGTCTGAATCCACAAGACAGCTTCGAAAATATCTAAGACGTCTCCAAAAATCTTGTTAGGAGTGATGAGAAGCCTTTTTTTTTTTTAACACATTTCTAAGACTATTCCTGCAGCTCCATGTTTACAACTTCACTCCCACTGGACTAATTCTTCCCCAGACCAGAGCAGGGAACATATGGGATAATCTCATTGATAAGATATTCTTCAGCATGAAGAGGACTAAGTTAACATATGAACCAATAGCATCACATCTTTCTGCTGAAACTGATCTTCAAGGCAGAGAACTCATAACTGCTCACGAGTCATAAGGCTTAAGCGGTAGAAGTTCCTGCTCAAACTCTGCTTACTACACAGACTGGTGGCCACACATATAAGTTGTGGATGCACACACACAGAGCGTGTGTCATGCATGCAGCAACAATACAGCTTTTTTTATCAATTCAGGCTTTTTGTATGTGTATTTGTAAAGGTAAAAGTGAAGGTGGCTAAGTAAGTGGAGACAAGCACCTTGCATATAAAATGTGAGCAAACCTGCCCAACTTACCCTATCCCTAAGCTGATGAGCAATATTTGATGAGCATGTTGTGTATTTCATACTGTTCGTTCCATCAAGCCAGGCTTCATCTGAAGAGTAACCTAATGGCTGTCAGTTATATTCAGCCTTAGCTTAACACTGCATTTCTTTTAGCAGCAACTGTTGCTTTCAGTCACTGAGTATCCCAAGGACAATTGTCATGCTACACCCAGGCCAGGACTGACTGCACCATCAGAGAACAATTATTTCATTAAAAATTGTAATCATTAGGACTGATCTATTTTTAAAAAATCAGAGGACCAAGGAAGGACAGTCCCTCTAGAGTCCTGGGGAAATTTATTAGCCAGCAATGGCTCAAGTGGCCAAGAAGGCCAGTAGCATCTTGACTTGTATCAGAAATGGAGTAGCCAGCAGTAGCAGGGAAGGGATGGTGATGCTGTACTCGGCACTAGTGAAGCTGCATCTTGAATCCTCTGTTCAATTTTGGGCCCCTCAGTACAAGAAAGACATTGAGGGGCTGGAGTGTGTCCAGAGAAGGGCTATGAAGATGGAGAAAGGTGTGAAGTACAAGTCTTATCCAGAGCTGCTGAGCGAATTGGGGTTATTTAGTCTGGAGAAAAGGAATCTGATGGGAGACCTTGTCACTGTCTACAACTCCCTGAAAGGAGGTTGTAGGGTGGTGGGTGTTTGCCTCTTCTCCGAAGTAACAAGTGATAGGATGAGAGGAAACGGCCTCTAGTTGCACCAGGGTAGGATTAAGCTAGATATTAAGAAATATTACTTGAGTGAAAGAGCTGCCAAGAACTGGAACAGGCTGCCTGGGGAAGTAGTGGAGTCACCATCCCTGGAGGTATTTAAGAGATATATAGATGAGGCATTCATGGACATAGTTTTTTAGTGAACTTGACAATGTTAAGTTTATGGTTGGACTTGATGACCTTAAAGGTCTTTTCCAACATAAATGATTCTGTGATTACCATAAAAACAGGTTATTTTCTTGCCCTGATGACATCCCCTGACTGCACAGTGCTTCTTAGTACTCTGGAAACTTTTTATGGTGACATGTGAAACAAGGTGGAATTTGCCCTAGCTAAGGTTTTGTTAACAGGCTGTTACTCAATCCTTGTTCATGAAAAAGTTCATGAAGATGCAGTTACTTGGCAGATACCATTTTCTTTGTCTGAGATGTGATGTTTTGTCGTAGGAGTTACAGGTGAGATTCACCTGAGCTACACATGGTCATCAAAAGGTGAGGTATCCAGTCTCAGGTTATCATGCACGTTTCCTCCGCACTTGATGTTCAGACACAGGCAGCTCCAGAAAACTTCTAAAATCGATGTTTGACAGCTCTTATTAGACAGTATAAATCAGATGGTATGAATCGCCTTTTGAGGGTAATTTTCACTTTGCATCAATCAGTTCGGATAGAGCCTAGTTGACTCTTTCAGGCAGATTTTTCAATGGGTCAAGTCAAGGACTATAAATTACACTCAAAGTGAAACTGCACAATGTTGGATTCTAAGCCAAAGAGAACTGGAGGCAGGTTGCAGAGTGAATATCTGAGCAAACGCCAGTTGTAAACTGGAAGCAAGCCCTCTAGCTCAGTAAACTCTGTGGCAATCCCTCGAAACCAATGCTGGTCCAAATAATTCGTAGAATCATAGATTCATAGAATCATAGAATGGTTTGGGTTGGAAGGGACTTTAAAGATCGTCCAGTTCCAACTCCCCTGCCATGGGCAGGGACACTTCCCACTAGATCAGGCTGCCCAAGGCCCCATCCAACCTGGCCCTGAACACTTCCAGGGATAGGGCATCCACAACTTCCCTGGGCAACATGTTCCAGTGCCTCACCACCCTCATGGTGAAGAATTCCCTCCTTATCTCTCTGATTAGTTTTTAATGAACTGACAGACAGCATCATAGTAGCACGGATGTACTGTTACAGGTGACAAGCGCTCAGTTATTACTTCTCTTAAATTGCATTCCTCTGCAGCAAGTAGACACACCATGAGGAGCTTCAAGTAGAGCATCAACTTGTAACTTAGGACTGGGTTTAAAGTTAGGCTCCAGACGTAAGTCAGAAACCCACCTTTAGGAAAAAAGATCCCACTAGGATATGCAAATTGAATCAGCTGCATTTCACAGATATTGAATTTCACAGACAAATTCCTGTGTAATTTTATACTCTGGCTCCATCCTAGATAGGAATGCATCAGCAACAAACGTTTCTGTTCTGGACTTGATCTGACAGCCACGTGTTTTAACACGTGGTCCATGCTGATGATCACGCGTCATGAACTAATGGCTTCAACAACAGTACTGCAGGGAGATGTCTCAGAGATCACAGTGTCCTTTGGGTATAGCAAGAGATACTTAACTCTCAAAATCAGGAGTTAAATTTGTCAAAGGAGGATACAAGGCTTTCACAGTAAGACCCTAGCACTACCTCATTCAGGAGATTCAAAGACCATGTATGCACTGAGGCAATCCCTGAGCTAAAAGAGTGTTGTGAACCATATGTGGCTCTCAGACTATTCAGCCAGTGGTGTGTTTGAGTCATGACTCTGACCTTAGTGAAAGATTGTACTGCCTTGAATACATAACAGCATCATTATATTATTTGTCCATATCGTGAGTTTGCATAGGGATCACGATATGGGTCAAAGTCTCTGAAACAGAGCTGTGCAATCTTGGCCCAAAAATCTGGCTATTCACAAGGCAAGAGAAGTATAGTAAACCACAGACTCTGATCCCATACTTGATCACTAACTTACCTGAGACTTTTAAATCAAAAATAAGTGTGTCATCTCCAATTTTGCACATGTATGTTCCTTCATCTTCTTTTGTCACAGCTGAAGCCACAAGCTTATGCAGTTTTCCTTTATCTTCCATTGTGAATTTCTTGCTGGCTGTGATTTCTTTGCCATCTTTGTACCACTTAACCATGATGTTGGCCTCAGAGGTCTCGGAAACAAATTCAGCCTGTTTTCCAGAGATAGCCCTGATAACTCCTCCAGTTTTCTCTTTGTTTATGAAGTTTGCAAGGGCTGAAACAAAACATAGATGAACAATGCTGATAAAGAATTGTGTGGACAGCGGTAAATACATAAAACACATATACATTGGGTACTAATATAGGATGGGGATGATGTGATCAAGAGCAGCCCTGCGGAGAAGGACTTGGAGGGTGGTGGCTGGTTGATGAGAAGGTCGACATAAGCCAGCAATGTCCGCTCACAGCTCAGAATGCCAACCATATCCTGGGATGCATCAAAAGAAGAGTAGCCAGCAGGGTGGGGGAAGTGATTCTGCCCCTCTATTCCTCTCTTGTGAGACCTCATCTGGAATACTGTGTCCAGTTCTGGAATCCTCAACATAAGAAGGAGATGGAGCTGTTGGAACAGGTCCAGAGGAAGGCTACAAAGATAATCAGAGGGCTGGAGCACCTCCCATATGAGGGCAGGCTGAGAGAGTTGGGGTTGTTCAGACTGGAGAAAAGAAGGCTCCGAGGAAAACTTGTAGGGACCTTCCAGTACCTGAAGGGGCTACAGGAAAGCTGGAGAGGGACTGTTTACAAGGTTTTGTAGTGTTAGGACTAGGGGCAATGGGTATAAACTGGGAATCAGCAGATTTAGACTAGAAATAAGAAACAATTTCTTCACATTGAGAGTGGTGAGACACTGGGACAGGTTGTCAAGGGAAGTTGTAGCTACCCCATCCCTGGAGGTGTTGAAGGCCAGGTTGGACGGGGCCTTGGGCAGCCTGATCTAGTGGGAGATGTCCCTGCCCATGTCAGGGGGGTTGGAACTAGATGAAATTTGAATGTCCCTTCCAACCCAAACTGTTCTATGATTCTGGGGTTCTGTGATTCTAATATATCATAAGAGCAAATATGCATGTTTAACTGTGTATCTAATTACTAGATTCTGGTGCAGAAGGAGACAAAATCCAGCCTTTATAAACCATATAACTGATCATCATACATCCAAAAACTAGAGCACAGACAACATAAGAGGCTGAGACAACAGGAGGGAAAGTCATAGGCAATAGGGCTATAAGAAAAAAAGCTGGGAGGAGTGAGGAAAGATGACACAAGGAAACTGGAGGGGGAAAAATAATAAGGCTATTCAATCATTGCATTGTAACCACCTGGCAGACAAATCAACTCTAAAAGAGATTAAAATGCAGTGTAGATAAATTAAATGATACTAAATTAAAAATCTATGCAGATGTTCCATAGGACTGAAATGATTCTTTTTCCCAGAAATTAACTGAAACAGAAGGTAAATAACAAATCTGGCACCATATTAACACATAGTGGAATAATTGAGTCACCAATTGCCTCAAAGCAAGAATCAAAACCCCCACCAATGTGTTAGCTAAATGTAAGTCTAAAACCACAATCTCATTTTACTCTAGATAATGGAATTAATTTCCAAACCTCTTCTTAACATATTATTTTAAATCAATACACATAATCAAGTCACTTTGTTGGGACTGTGCAGGCAAAGCTACTAAAATCAAAACCTTGATTATAGACGCATTTTTTCCTTGACTTCAAGAACATGCTTGCACAATACAAGTTAACAACTCTCTGCAGAATGCCTGACAGAAGCAGTTATTAGATTTCACTGTTGATACTGCAACAAGCAGTTACAGTCCATGATATGGACCAGCTAATTGTGACTCTCAGCCTTTTGCTCCAAAGGTGTTAAGATTGCTATGTCCTGGTGCAACACTTGGGCATTCTCCTTTAGCTCAAAGACATCAGAGGACCCTCCCCATAAGGAAGGATTTTGCATTTAGTTTTCTTCCTTTTAAGTACATTAGATTTCTCCAAGTCTGTGGTATTGCTTTTAGTTACAAACAAGTGTTTGGTAGGGAACCAATATTCACCAGCTTGCACTGGTAGAGTCTGGAGACCTGAAAATGAATCATAGAATCATAGAATGGTTTGACTTGGAAGAGACCTTAAAGATCACGAAGGGATGCATCCCACAATACCAGGCTGCTCAAGGCCCCATCTAACCTGGCTTTGAATACCTCCAGGGATGAGGCATCCACAAAAAAGGAAAGCCTAGCTCCAAATCTCCCCCAGTCAAAGACTAAGAAATACCCAAGAAGCAAAGAAACACAGAAAGGGAAGGATGAGATGGTGCAGAAACAGGAAAAGGGAAGGATGAGATGATGCAGCCAAGAGCCTCTCCAGTTCTGTTCATCAAGTGACTCTGTTCCATCACCAGCTGCTGCCAGAGACAGGAGCTTGCATTTGACCTCTTTCCAGGTTCCTACTAGCCCTGCTTTCTAATGTGTACTAAGTCTGCTTATTAGAAGCAATATCTATGGGTAAAGAAGTCATACCAGAAGCATTTGAAACAAAGAAAACCTTACTTTTTATTGCTTTTTTTTTCCTTGGGGCCTCTGTTTCCTCTCATTTCACTAATGACTCATAATGGTGGAGCTTTCCCTTCAGAAAGTCCTCCTCTGTGCCACCACTTATGCTCAAGAAGCCTTCAGGGGACAACAGTGCTGTGAATTCTACTTCTCCACCAGCATTACTCAGCACACAGGTTAAAATGTTTGGAAGGAAGAAGGGGGAGATGGGTTCATTCATGCACCTTTCACTTCCTTAGAAATCAAGAGTGAAAAACACAACCACAGAAGTATGAAGGAGACTTCTCAGATATCCCAATTTCAGCGCAGGAGGTCACGTGCCAGGGGATGCCTGGCACGTGAAGTGTCATGGCAGTGGAGGGACTGCAGTGATAAATGGCAAGTGTATTTTTCAAGAGGGCTCTTTTGGGCAGGACGCCCAGCGAATGACACTGCAGCTCTGGCTGCAGCTCAGCATGGTGTCCTCTTGGGAGCCACGTGATGCCCATGTGCCTGATACAGCTGATCCGCACATCAAATGACTCACCAGCTGGGTTTGTCTGATTTACAGGAGGGAGAGACAAAAGGTGGCAATGCTGAAAGCTAAAACACTGGGACAGCATTTGTGAATCTCATCCTACAAGGATGAGACATATCAAAACTGATTCTCTAAGAATCAAGCTATGAACGGCAAATGTTTAAGTTATTACTTGTCAACAGAGATTTTAAAATAACAGCACTGACTACTTGTTTGATGAGGAAACATCCATCAGCTAATTCAATTAATATGTTAGTAGATCTGCCAGTGTGAAAAATTATGTTAAAGTGGCAGAGAGAGAGAAGAAAACAAAAAATTAAGAACAGTTGCCCAGTGGAGACAGCAAATTCCTCCCTCCGTAAATGTAGTCACATTTTTCTAATCATTTTTCTCACCTCTCTTCATGGCTATTTTGAGTTTGTTCTTTGAGAATAACCAAGTAACTCGTCAAAAGCAAAACACATATATTACTCCAGGACTGTGTTGTTTCCACAGACTAAGGAGGGCGAGAAGCCAGCAGGATAAGATGATGAAGCACTTCATATGTACTCAGTTTAGAAACAGTGAGATCATTGCTGGGAAGAAGGTGAGGGGTGAGTTACGGGACAGAACACAGAAATCAAAAGGCTTTACAGAGTGAACTTGCCAGTTGAAAGCAAAAGACCTATGGAGCTCACCCCAGATAACGTCTGACAACAGGCTAAACTCTCTTGGAGTCAGGTTTTATACTCTGAACCTCAGTAGCTCTCTAGATGATACCCATGAGGAATGATCTGAGGATACACTTAGGCTTTTCAACCAAAACCTGGTCCCATTCAGGGCAGAGGAAACTCTCATGAACCACTTCATAATAGCTTCTACAGTTGGGAAGGCTTGGAAGAGGGTTTCAAGGTCAAGGCTCAAGACTTCATGTCTTGCTCTGTGAATGGACGTGCACACCAGCTAAGTAGCAAGAGATCAGAAGGGAAGGACCATGGAAATAAGAAGAGCCAAACAACAGAGAGGCTATAAAATAACACTGCTTCAAATCTAATAAATGGGAAAAATTAAAAGAAAATGGCATTTTCCTTTCTGCTGGCTGTCTGCTTGTTAGGAATATTTGCTTTAGTCCCTAATGCAAGATCATCTATTATCGAAAAGGCACTTAAGATCCTGCCACAAAGCTTTATCACAAAACTCACATGCAGGGAGTGGAACAGGGAAAGATGGTTAGCACAAGATCTCTCAATCTGCTCAGATCTGTACATCTACCAATTCTGAGCACCAAACATCAATTAAACATTAAGCAAACGTTAGTAGTCACATGCATTATTTTTTAAATAGAAAATGGAAGGGACAAACCACACTCCTGTAAAAATTATAATAATGCAAAGGAATTTTGTAAGTTTTTCAAATTATTTAAGGTAGATACATGCTAAAGGCTTTCAAAAGGTGGTTCTTAGGCCATTTTAAAGATGATTGTTCATCTGAATACCCTGTAAACAGAAACAAGTGAAGCCATCCAATGTGATCTGGTAAAGTCTATTCCTATTCACTAGGGTACTGACAGAAAACAAATCTCAAACAAATAACAAAAATATTCCATAATGCGAAGTTGAACATGTCACATAACAAGTACAGGGCAGACATGGGATCACGTGCATGATGTTCTGCTCCTGTGGCTAAATTTCTTCATCACAAGAGCACATTTTCACTGCATCACATTTACTACTACGTGATTCAATCTTATGAAATAACGAGAGGGCAATTTGAGTGGAAGCACAGATCTTACACTGACACAGTGCTAGATCCCAGGTTTACTCTCAAATTCTCCTACTCTGGGAGTACAGACACTGTCAATACTAGATGTTGATGGGGAGTTACCACGACTCTCTGCACTGTCTCTGGAGTACTCTCTTTCCGTCACTTAATCACAGAGTCATAGAATGAATCATAGAATGGTTTGAGCTGGAAGGGACCTTAAAGATCATTTAATTCCAACCTGCCTGCCATGGGGAGGAACACCACCCACTAGATCAGGCTGCTCAAAGCTCCATCCAACCTGGCCTTGAACACTTCCAGGGATGACTCTGTTGCCCTAGGGCAGGAGCAGGCCACTAATACAAAGCAGCCCAGGCAGTCACTTACCTTTCACTGAAAGCTGATAAACCATTTTATCCCCTTCACAAATGCACTCATAAACCCCAGCATCCTCTGCTGCAGTGTTGCGGATTTTCAGGATGTGCTTTTTCCCCACAGATTGAAGTTCGTATTTTTCACTGGCCTTGAGCTCTTTCCCATCCTTCATCCACTTCACTGTAGCCTCTGTGTCTGAAAGCTCAGCCAGAAGTTTGGCTTCCTCCCACAGCCGAGCTGAGACCTTTTCTATATCTCTGCTTTTGTTAGTAAATCTCACTGCAGCACCTGTAAGGAACATAAGCCTTGTTATTCCAAGCTATATTGGCTTAACATGTCATAGAATCATAGAATAGTTTGGGTTGGAAGGGACTTTAAAGATCATCTAGTTCCAACCCCCCCTGACATGGGCAGGGACACCTCCTACTAGATCAGGCTGCCCAAGGCGCCATCCAACCTAAGCTTCAACACCTCCAGGGATGAGGCAGCCACAATTTCCCTCAACAACCTGTTCCAGTGCCTCACCATCGTGAAGAAATTCTTTCTTATTTCTAGTCAAAATCTGCCCCTCTCCAGTTTATACCCACTGCCCCTCGTCCTATCACTACAAGCCTTTGTAAACAGTCCCTCTGCAGCTTTCTTGTAGCTCCCTTCAGGTACTGGAATGTCGCTAGAATGTTTCCTTGGAGTCTTTTCTTCTCCGGGCTGAACAACCTCAACTCTCTCAGCCTGTCCTCATAGCAGAGGTTCTCCAGCCCTCTGATCATCCTTGTAGCCCTCCTCTGGACCTGTTCCAACAGCTCCATCTCCTTCTTATGTTGAGGATTCCAGAACTGGACACAGTACTCCAGATGAGGTCTCACAAGAGAGGAACAGAGGGTTAGAATCACCTCCCTCGACCTGCTGGCTTCGCTTCTTTTGATGCAGCCCAGGATACTGTTGGGTTGCAAGCACACGTTGCTGTCTCATGTCGAGCTCACATCCCTGATATGTGTCTGCAGTAGACGTTGAGACCTTTGAGAAAGTATTAGGTCTTGTTGCTGCCCTCACACTCATGTCAATACCAAGATTTTTTTTCCATTTCAGGAGACCCAGTCCACTTTTATTGCCACAGTCACTAAGAAGAGTAAAAAAGCACAGGTATCTACTGCTTAATAAATACTCTAAATATACTCCTGCAGAAATTTGCATCCAAACACATCCTTCCAGAATCAATGTCTGTTCATTGCATTTTGCCAAGCAATGTGGGTAAATAGAGAATTTATCTTATATTCATAGAGGAAAGCTGGAGCATTCAATTCTCAAAGGTGAATTCAGTTACATGATGCTAATTTGTTCATCAGATACATCTGTGGTAGACTAAAAACCCTTCAAGAAAAAGCCTATGTTGATAATTAATGCTCTTCTCGTTTTGAAAGACTCTACTGCAGTCAGAAAGACTAGGTGAACCTGGAACAGAAATTACTGGTCTATGGAGACTCAGTGGTAGACCTGGTGACAGAATCCACTGGCAGTGAACTATAGAAATTAGTAAGCTGATGTTTAGCAGCCTAGTTCAGATATCAACCAGCTGGATAGATCAACTCACTCTGAACTCAGTGCTGCCACAGTGAGGTCATTACCAGGACCCACGTTAGTTCATATGATGCAATTTCAGATATATTCTACAGACCAGATGCCAATGGAAGCCTTCAGCCCTGGTTCTAATCACCAGGTCACAGCAACTGCCCCGTGACCAGACAAAGAAAGCAGAACGATCAAAGTAAATACCTTTCACTCTGATCTTGGTGCTGGTGTCAACGTTATTGGCGACAAATTTCACTTCTGCTCCATCATCGGTTTTGGTGACGTTCTTTATGATTAGGGTGTGAGTAGTTTGAGTTCTCTTAATGATATAGGTCTCACTTTCCTGTAAGACTTTACCATTAAGGTACCAAGTGCCAGAACATGTTCTTGTAAGGTCAACAGTAAACAGGGCATCCCCTCCAGCTACAGCTTCAGCAGTTGTCAGGGGGGTTTTCACAGCCAGGACTGGTTCTGAAGAAGAAAAAATAATATGTATCTCTAAGATTAAAAGACACAGGACTGCCATGCTGGAGAATAGTTCTTCCCGAGAACAAAGTTATGGAGGCAAACAACACCTGAGAATAAAATTCTGCAGCCTTGTACAATTTGAATGCACTGAAAGTAGTGCACGGTTGCCCTTCAGGATTTGATTTCTGCAGCTGCAGACCTCTGGCATTAGGGCAAGTCCTCTTTCTATAAGGAGAGAGTAGCAGGCATATTTCACTCATTTTCCCTAAAATGTTTAAAGGCATGGCAAGTCTGAAACACCTCTGTTCCCTGGCAAGTACACTATTTTTTTTTGATAACCGGTATTATACATAGATTTCAGAAGGATCCTGAGGAGCCCGTCCAGTCTCATAGTCATTTCTAGATATTCTAGCAAACCACAGGCATGTTCAGACAGCTAGGGAAGAGGACGACACGATAACAGTATGACCAAAGTCTGTGCAGGTATTTTCCAGCAAAGCAAATCAAAGACAGACAGAATCTTACTGCTCACAATGATTCAATGGGCACATTGGCACCCTAGAAATAAAACAAAATCTCTATATTTCTCCTAGGAACTTTAAGATTAAAGAGGGACTAACTGGTACGTGGCTCTCATGACAGTATGATCACAACATAAATATTCTCTAGATGCAAGTTTGATATCTCGTTTATATGCTGAAAATTATATCATAAGTCCACCTGATTGTCTTCCTTTCAAACCAGGTCTAGAAGAAGCAGGTAAAGGCTTAAGACCCATTGCAGAGAGCTCTGCCTCTCAGAGAGCCATATAAGCATACTCACAGCTTTATCAGAGCAACCCAAACATCACTATTTTTCTGATGGTCTGCAGTTGAAATGAAAGAGGAGTAGGAACAGTGAAGGGGAAAAGGTTTTGTCATGCAATTGCTCTATCCTCCTCAAAGCCATGGGAAACATCTTTAGAAGAGCACCCACGTTGCAGATCAACACTGACTGACCCATGTTATGCTGGTTTTGTGCTCACCAAGGTGCACGCTCCCTGGGAACTCCAGGTAGGGGCTCTGTCCGTAGGCGTTGACTGCAGACACTCTGAACTGATAGTCAGCCTCTTCTGACAGGTTGCTCACTGTGAACTCTGGGACAGGGACGTGGGACTCATGGCACCTCGTCCATGTAAAGCCAGTTAGTTTCTTGCGTTCCACAATGTAGCCATCAACTGGAATGGGGCGGTCCATCTTCGGAGGGGACCATGCTAGCGTCACTGAGGTTTCTGTTTTATTTTTCACCACAGGGTCAGCTGGGGGTTGGGTGGGAGGTTTTTTGGGAGCTGAATAAGGGAAAAAAGAAAAACAAGCAGAGTAAGACATTTATGTTAGACGAACTAAAACAGCAAAGAAGCTATGCCCCACTGAGAAAGCCTAAAGTGGACTAAAACCTATGTTTATGTAATAAACCTCCATAAATATTGATGTGAAATGGAAAAGCAAGAGAAAGTATAGAAGGTATTTTTGGGCTGTATACACAAAGATGTAAAATAGTCCTACCTCCACAGCTAAACATAAGTGATTTCAACACAACATTACAATTGTCTGTGCAGACAAAGACTCTTGAATGATTCATAGGCTTAAATTTTTAGTGCTAGATACACAGCTATATCACTTCCTAACCTGCTCCTAGGCAAAGCAGACTAATACTCAGCTTGTTATTTTCACTCAGAAGATGGGTAAAACCATCATTAGAGGTTGTTCAAAGCCCTGCGTACAGAATTCCTGTTCTGCTTCCCTGGTGTGAATCCAGGCTACACAAAATAAAAATACTTTGATGAGATTACTCTAGCAAGGTGGCATAGAATCATAGAATAGTTAGGGTTGGAAGGGACCTTAATGGTCATCTAGTTCCAACCCCCTGCCATGGGCAGGGACACCTCTCACTGGATCAGGCTGCCCAAGGCCCCATCCAACCTGACCTTGAACACCTGCAGGGATAGGGCATCCACAACTTCCCTGGGCAACCTGTTCCAGTGCCTCACCACCCTCATCGTGAAGAAATTCTTCCTTATACCAAGCCTAAATCTGCACCTCTCCAGTTTATACCCAGTCCTCCTCATCCTATCACCACAAGCCTTTGTGAACAGTCCCTCTCCAGCCTTCTTGTAGCCCCTTTCAGTTACTGGAAAGTCGCTATAATATCTCCTTGGAGCCTTCTCTTTTCCAGTCTGAACAACCCCAACTCTCTCAGCCTGTCCTCATATGGGAGGTGCTCCAGCCCTCTCATCATCTTTGTAGCCCTCCTCTGGACCTGTTCCAAAAGTTCCATCTCCTTCTTATGTTCAGGATTCCAGAACTGAACACAGTACTCTAGATGAGGTCTCACAAGAGAGGAATAGAGGGGCAGAATCACCTCCCTCAACCTGCTGGCCATGCTTCTTTTGATGTATCCCAGGATATGGTTGGCCTTCTGAGCTGCAAGGGCACATAATTTTTCCCTGCTTACTTGGCATTGTTGCACAAGGATAGTTGCACCAAATCTGCTGGTGTGTCCCCATCTTGAGTACTGGGTGCAGTTTTGGGCACCACAGTGTAAAGGATATAAAGCTACTGGGAAGTGTCCAGAGGAGGCTCATACTGTTGGTGAAGGGTTTGGGGGGAAGCCATGTAAGGAGCAGCTAAAGTCACTTGGTTTGTTCAGCCTGGAGAAGAGGAGGCTGAAGGAAGATGTCATCACATTCTACAGCTTCAACTCAAGTGTTCATGACTATAGAGGGAGCTTGTACAATAAGCCTAGACCAAACACTGAACTCTTGGACAACTGATCTCTCTCTGCCTCAGTTTACCCGTCTTTAAAGCAGGCATAGTAACAAGGTGAGCAATAATACATAAACATTGTTTACTAGATAAATGCTATTAGAACAGCCCAAACCAAACTTGACCAGCTAGTTGAAAAAATGTGATTAGTATACAGGATTCTTCAGGCAGCTGACCAGATATGCATGAAGTGTTAAAATAGGAAATCTCAATGGAATGCACTTTTCCTTCATTACATAAATAGACACCTAAGTGTTTTGGGGTGCACAGTTACCACCTGTCAGCTACTGCTGGTCAGAGCTGGATGCCAGAAGTCTTGCTAGTGTAGCCTCAAGCTGAACACTAAACCCTGGAACCAGATCTCCTGACCTTACCATCAGAAACTGTAATGTAATATTTTGTTGAGAGATTTTGTTTTGTTTGTGGGAAGGCAACTTCTTACCTTTTTCTATTGCATGAATCAATGCTTACTTCATAACTTAACAGCGAAGTCTGAAATCAGACTGAACTGTGGTGTTCCTATAGATGCTTGATTGAATGTTAAAGATTTCCAAATACCTCAGAAACTATCACAATGTTAATAGGACACATACCTCATTTTTCCCTCATTTTAGCTCAATAGGATCAGAATTCCTCGAACAAGTTTAGATAACAGAGCAGTTATAAACCTTTATAGAATCATAGAATGTCCTGAGTTAGAAGGGACTCACAAGGATCATGGAGTTCAACTTCTCACACCGTGAGTCTGAAAGCATTGTCCAAATGCTTCTCGAATATTGTTAGGCTTGGCACTGTGACTGCTTCCCTGGTGAGCTGTTCCAGTGCTCCACCATCCTCTGGGTGAAGAACCTTTTCCTAATACCCAACCTAACCCTTCTCTGGCATATCTTCTTACCATTACCTGAGGTCCTATCATTGATCCCCAGAGAAAAGATTTCTTTTTACCACTCAATAACTGCAATTTAGAGGTGGTGGTGGGAGAAAAGAAGTGTTGTTCTGCCCAAATGGTGATTGAAGTTGGTGACTTGTTCACATGCAAATTGAAATGGCAGCAGAGCCAGAATCCACATGCACACCTCCTCCACCTTAATTTAAGTGGCTTTGCCTAGGAAGTGCAATGTCATCAAAATAAAATTTCACAAAATTATGCAACTTCACCAAAATTTCATTTCAGGTATGATCTCAACTACACTGCATATGCTGCTACTGCTCCATCAATGGAAATCCTTGCTTAGATCAGACATGTCAAATGAAGGAATTCTCTAGCTTATATATTATCTCAATCTCCAAAAAAAAAAAAGCTCATCAAGACAATTGTTCTGTCTCTCAGCATAATCACCAACATTCACAGGGTCTTCCCAGTTTTGTCATGTCAAAGAGAGGATGAGGGAGGGCATGGCTTTGCTGGTCTCCACAAAAGGAAGGAAATATTTTCAGGAGAAGGCATTTACCCTTTTTTTGCAGATTTTTTGCTTGTAAATATATGTATATTTTTATATATATTGTTTATAAATATATATGTATTTATTTCAATGCAAACGGCTGCTTCATATGCATGTGCATAGATGTTCCTTCACAGATGTTTTTGCTTGCTAGAATGGAAATGCTCTACCAAAAATGTTCAGGGCACCTACTTACTTCTCTGTCATAGCCAGCATACGCACACGCAACCCTCATGTCTCTGTAGACTCAAGACCCAGGGAAGGAACTGAATGTTCATTGATTCTCCCCTCCAAATCCTCAGTGAAGCATGAGAGGGAGAGATGAACAGTCTCTATGTGCTAGAAGAAGTATTATCTTCATAGCAAGAATTGATAAATGCCACTCAAAGAAACTAAGGGGTTTGGACAATGAGGGTCAGTTTGTATGTGGTTGATGCACACACGGCACTCTGTGTACAATGAAATAAACCAACTGCAATGTACGTAACTTACATGAAGTTTTCAAAGCACCTCCTGATGGTGAGAACACATGGTGAGAAGGGACACTCCTTATCTCACACTTTACTCAGCTATCAGTTTACATTCACTCCAGCGTGAAATGAAAATGGTGCAGAGAAGACACACATTTGTACCATGATCTTTCCCCAGGACAGTTCTCTCTCTGTTCTGATCTCTCCATAATATCACATAAGGCTAGAGTTCAGGCTGTTGGCCTTTTGTGGCAGACATCAAACCTTCTGCTGTCATTGGACAAAAAACTTACCATGGCAGTACCTAGAACAACAGTGCTAACACAGGAGTACCTGGGGAAGACACAATACGGAGGCCGAATAAAAGTGAAGCTTACTGGTCACAGTGAACTGGGTAGTAGTCCTGCTTTCATCAGCCAGGAAGGCAATCTCACCAGCATCTTCCATCTTACATTCTCGGATGATCATGGTATGTTGCTTGCCGGAGCATGTGATGGAGATTCGATCACTGGGTTTCACTTCTTCCTTATTTTTCAGCCATCGGATGTTCTGGCATTCATTGTCCAGCTCCACGCAGAAGATGGCTGTATCATTTACGAAGACCGCAGTCTTCCTTGGAAGCTTTTTAATGATGTTCCCTTTAAATAAGAAAAGGACTCTGATCAGCAAACAGAAGACATTAATGTCTCTGGCAGCACTGGGTCACCCAGACTACAACTAGAGTAGCCAACAGTTCTCACCTAATCAAAACATTGTAGACACTATGCAGACATCCCTAAATGAATTCTTAGACACAGAACAAATAATCCCAATGACACATTTTGGCCTTCAAAGATAGAAACCAATCTTGTCTGACTACAATCATCCATGTTTCTAGACTAACATGTGGAATCTGCTGTTGGGTATACATAAGGTATGTGGCCTGGCCAAAACCAGATTTGTCAGCAATACAGCTGTCCTTCCCCGTGTATGCTGGGAATTCAAATTAAAACTTTGCTAAAGTAGGTCAGTCTTCAGCCAGACAGTTCCTTATCTTTGCCATTTTCCCTTCTTCAGGTGGTCAGGATGTTACATAAATCAGAAGGCAAACACACCAGTCACCTGAATTAATAGACAACACATTGAAAACCTCAGACTTTTTTTAGAGTCAACACTTAAATTTCCATGCAATAAACATGACTTACTTGTGGCCTTTCCATGTAATTGTGATGATTATGAATTCTTAGAATAGCCTCAGAGTTACAAGATGTCACTATTCACAGGAAAGCTTAGACAAAGCATCAGGAGATCACCCTTGTTGACAGATGGCTCCAGTCCTGGAACAGTCCCTGAGAGGCAGAAGTGCCCTCATCCCGGCAAAGCACCTAGAGCTATTTAATGTGAAGCAATGCTAACCTTCTCCAAGAAACAATAGAACATATTTTGTCACTAGGGATTCAACATCCCAGTTCTGATTATGCTTCCTAAAGCTTGGCCACATGCCTGCTCCTTGCTGATGTACCTGTCCCTCAGCCTCTTACATCCTGCTAAGCTCTCGCATTCTCTCAACCTCACCCTGCTCTCTTCAATCTTCTTCCCCTGGGGCAAGCACGTGGTTCTCCAGGAAGGTTTCGCCTGCTTTCAATTCTGAGAGCTCTACCTGGCTCAGTCACTCTCTTCTTTAATGGAATATGTTGTAGTACCATAGCACGAACAAATAAACCAAATACCAGCTGTCCTAGTAGGGCCAAACACACTTAGAGTGTTTGGCTGTTCTAGCCCTAAGAGAAGGGGCAACAAAAAGACGTCTATCTGAACTCTCCCACATCTCTGGACTAAATTTCTCCTTCTGCCTCCACCCATGTGCACCCTGAACTCTTTGTTAATGATACAAAAGGGAATTTGCACAAGGATGCATGACACCCAGCTGTTTTGCACCAATTTATGTAACAAAGAACTTCTGATTTCACTGAGAATAAAGTCAGGCTTCAAATGAGACAGGACAAATGCAATCCTGTAGCTATGAAGGATCTCCAATTCATGCAACAGATGACGCTTCAGTGATACTAACATAAACATTATCAAAACTGTAGTGTCTTGGAGTTTTATGGGTAGTTTCTTGTCCATACAGCAAGTCAGGGATCTCAGAGTCAACAGTGCCTTCAGCAGTCATCTCTGTGTCTCTGATGTATCTGTCTACTGGCTGTGAGACACCTACACCATACCAGGCTCTATGTCTATGTGCACTTCAGTCCTAAACAACTACACTCAGGAGACTTGGACATGGACCTCTATTCACATTTTGCCCCTTTCTCATCAGCTTTCCAAACTCCAGAGAACAGCTCCACATGTCAGAGATCTCATGTGTGGATCTCACTCCCAATCTGAAACCGTATTGGTGCTGACCGAAGCCTGCACTGCACGTCAGACCAAAAACCACAGCTGCTAATCCAGCTCCCCAATGTGGTCAGCACTGTTCTTGGACCAGATTTACCATTGTGTTTTCTGGACACCAGACAAGACTGTGTGAGACAGTGCCGGGGGACACATCCATTGTTTGGGATCATGTTAAGGATAGTCTGCAATGCTAGGATACAGCTCAAGTACTTTGTCTTCTAGGAAGTCTTTTTAACCATAGGGCCCCACAGGTGATGTATCTTGTGCAGCAACACAATCTGTCCGCATTCTGTGACCCCATGTCCTAGAAACATCCTGGCAGGAGACCCAGGGACCCACTAACCGACCACACATGACTCTCCTCGCACACCTTAAGGGGGTCTGCTGTTCTTCACTGCAAACATCCATGGGGTTAATGGGGTTCTCATGGTCAAGTCTAGCATCTCATATAAGAATCTTGCAGTCAATGGGCACAACTTGGCCAGTCTGAAACTGCAAAACTCTTTCTTACCTTGGACAGATAACTCTGCGATGGTCCTGCTCCCTTCTTTCATCTCACAGATATATACAGCATCGTCATCTGCAGTGACATTCTGGACAGTGAGCCGGCGATATGTGCCCTCCTCTTCAATGTTGTATTTCTTGCTCTGACAGAGTTTGGTTTCCTCCTTGAACCAAGCTGTCTCAGTACTAGGAACAGGCACTTCACATTGGAAGGTGGCAGATTCCTTCTCCCTCACTTCAAGATCCTTCAGTTTTTCCTTGAAAGGTATTGAGGGTTCTGAAAATGATAGAAACAGAAAGGACAAACAGGAGTTTTTGATAGTCTCGGGTAAGAGGTGTGCAAATAATAAGTCAATAGGAAAAAATTAAACATTAGTGTTCCTTATTAAAGATACTGAGTTGTCCAGAGCTGCCATCCAAACCTATAATCAAGTCCTACCCCTGTAGGAGTTCTGCTGTCATGTAAAAGAAAAATTTAGATCCCAGCAGAAGTATTTTCCAGGAATTAGAACCGCAGAATCACTTAGGTTGGAATAGACCCTTACGATCATTGAGTCCAACCACAGACTCTGTTTCTGGACTTACCCAAAACTAAAGCAGTGTCGACATGAACACCAGTACCTGCCCCACAACACCACACAGAGGGGTTTGCTCTAATCCAAGGCAATGTGAACAAGTCGGTGAAGCATCAATTTAATAAATTCAGCTCTTGTGGTCTGCTTGTCCTCTAGCGTGAGCATCGCTGTTGCTTAGCAATGCCAACAAGATGAAGGGCAAAAACCATCCAAGCCTGACTTCATACAAAGGGGAACAACTTCACATCAGATTAAAACCTCTTAAAAATAAAGATGCTACAGGTAGGTAGACAGGAAACAAGCTGGTCTTAGGGAGACAGCACATGGACGCAATTCTAGGTGGGCATGCACAGCTGAGGTGGTCGATTGGTGCAGGAACCAATGGTTTATGGATCTTGCAGGAGAACTGAGCTCAGTGGAGGGATTCTCCATCCCTGGAGGTGTTCAAAGCCAGATAGGATGAGCCTTTGAGCAACCTGATCAGGGGGAGGTGTCCTTGCCCATGGCAGAGGGTGTGGAACTGGATGATTTTTAAGGTGCCTTCCAATCCAAACCATTCTATGATTCTATGATCTGAAAAGGCACAGAAAGATGAGAGCTGGCTGTGCAAACAAGGACAAGTTGGGGGCAGGGGGGAACAACTTAGCAGAAGTAACTGATGGAGAAGTTTTCTGTTCTACCTACAGCACCAAAACATCTCTATTGGCTTTTGTCAATGACAATAAAGGAACTAGAGAGAGAACCCAAGTTTCCCAACAGCCACTGCTTTCCTACAGCAACAGGGCTGCAGTGCTCCAGCTAAGGGAGAAACCAAAGTGTAGATCAAACAACAAAACAGCTGCATGACAGTGAGGGAATGCATTTTATGAACAGAACAATGCTTAATTCCAGAGACAGCTGCACTGTGAAATCATACTGGTAGCCCAGCACCAAATTGGAGGAGGGGGAGTTGGACTGAAGAGGACAGCCGGGAACAGGTGGCACAATCACATCACAGACTTGGATTAGCCAGTGCTAACGCATCACCACTCATAAGGGATCACATCTTGACATGTACCTTCTTCTAATTACTACTGTGCCATCTCCCAGCCTTTTCTCATGACTCCATTCTCCCTTTCCCTGACCCCACACACTCCCAGGCTGGTAATTGCTTGTGGACGTTAACAGTCATCTATGCCAGGTGTTATTCTAATTGTCAAACAGGAGTGGATTTCTTCTCATAGATTTACAAACCTATGGTGGCACATCCCAAGCAGAGTCACCATCCTGCAGAAACACATATCAAGGCCCTCAAATGCAAGTTTTGATGTCCAGGAGTCTCCATTTTGTAAAACTGAGATCTGGTAGCTCAGCATCTAAGTCTGTTACCTGTTCCCTCCTGCCCCCAGGTAGGGCAGGAACTGCTACAGGAGCAGTGCTGTCATTAATCTGGTTTAGTTTTTATTGAAATCAGGCACTGAAAACTCATGTGTTCAGAACTGCAGGTCTGATATTCCACCTCTCTATCACAAACATTTCTGATCTAGCTGAGTATAGCCTGGATAGAGATACCAGATCCTAGGGGCCAATAGCAATGATATCTACTGCCTTCGTTGCTAGTCTGAGATTAAGACCTGACTAAGAACCCTTACAATACCTTTAGAAGAAGGACCTTGACTCTATCTCACCATCTCAACTTGGTTATTTTCCTAAAAAAAAATGTTTTGCCTTAACGCACCTCAATTCAAAGCAAGTCAAAGCCTTGCCTTGAAAAGCCTTCAGCTACAGTTTCACAGACCTGCTCTGCCCACACTCCACATGCTAATTATCCTTTTTTTCTTTCACCAGCAGGCTACTGAGTCTCCAGGGCTGCAATCCCATATATCACCTACGGAAGCAACCCATGTAGTAAGGGGAGGATGAAGTAAGGGACATATTCTGGGCTGCATCAAAAGAAGTGTGGCCAGCAGGTCAAGGAAGATGATTCTGCCCCTCTATTCCTCTCTTGTGAGACCTCATCTGGAGTACTGTGTCCAGTTCTGGAATCCTGAACATAAGGAGATGGAACTGTTGGAACGAGTCCAGAGAAGTGCTACAAAGATGATCAGAGGGCTGGAGCACCTCTGCTAGGAGGACAGGCTGAGAGAGTTGGCGTTGTTCATCCTGGAAAAGAGAACATTCCGAGGAGACCTTATAGAGACCTTCCAGTACCTGAAGGGAGCCCACATGAAAGCTGTGGAGGAACTGTTTACAAAGGCATGTGTAGACAAGACTAGAGGCAATGGGTATAAACTGGAAAGGCGCAGATTTAGACTAGACATGAGGAGGAAATTCTTCATGATGAGAGTGGTGAGACACTGGCAGAGGTTGCCCAGGGAAGTTGTGGCTGCCCCATCCCTGGAGGTGTTCAAGGCCAGGTTGGATGGGACCTTGGGCAGCCTCATCTAGCAGGACGTGTCCCTGTCTATTGCAGGGGGGGGTGGAACTAGATGTATTTAAGGTCCCTTCCAACCCAAACTATTCCATGGTTCTATGAAGCGGCTGTAATTTTCTCGCCATGAACAAGCAAGAGGATGAGGTCAAGAAAGCATTAGTCAGAAGGATGCCAGTCCAAGAACCTGGTTGCAGCATTGCTGCGTGAGATACGAGGGCGTCTGCATCTGACACTGAGAGCACAGGGAAATGACCAAGGGGTCAGAAGGAAATATGAGATGTGCCTGAGGAGCACACAAGTATATTCCCATACTTGGAGCAACTGGCCGTATCATTAACCCCTCTCCCTTTGCAGTGACTTAGCCGTATCTAAGGTTAAAACAAACAAAAAGCTGCTCTACTAAAAAGTTTACAAATGTACAAACACAGACATGTTGATTTTTTTGTATGCCTTGCAGTAAAATCATAGCCTTTCCAGCCCACAAAGTAGGTGCAAGGCTATCTTGGGTAGCTTGGGGTCAAAGATACACTCTGAAAACAACTTTGCTTTCATCCTCTGACATGTGCACACATGTCTTATCTCACTCTTAACAGGGCTTCAGAGAGACAAAGTGGATAAACTGAATTGAAGCCTGGGATTCACTCAGCCCTCTGGGGTTTGTTTTTGCCTTCGCAATGTGATAGAGGCTCCAAACCCCACTGACCTCCTCTTCCTAAATATATCTTCATGCTTTTTACCTTATCCTGCATTTATCTGGTCAGACAGAGAAGGTTAGTTTTTATTGAAATCAGGCACTGAAAACTCATGTGTTCAGAACTGCAGGTCTGATATTCCACCTCTCTATCACAAACATTTCTGATCTAGCTGAGTATAGCCTGGATAGAGATACCAGATCCTAGGGGCCAATAGCAATGATATCTACTGCCTTCGTTGCTAGTCTGAGATTGAGACCTGACTAAGAACCCTTACAATACCTTACAATAGGAGACTACAGAAGGACCACAGGTTTCTTTAGAGCAGACATTCTAAACAATTCATTTGGTCTACAACCAATCTCCTGCCCAGGTTAGGGAGATACTCAGAGAGGTAGCCAGGAGGTAATAGTGTCTCCAGCTGACCAACAGGCAACTCAGATCTCAAGGAATGATCTGTGACAGGCTGGTGGCTCACCTTCCTCCCTAACAGACTAATCATCACAGTCTGAATATATAACCACATCATATTTACACAAAGGATCTTATTCTGATGAAGGAAGCATTAAACTTTACACCTATAAACTTTACAGCCTTTTGGTGCCCTTTTCACTTAAGCAGTTAAGTTAAGAACTTATTCTCCCACTAGCTAGCAAGGTGAATGGAGCAGAGACCTCTTTAGTCCAGCATTGCCCTGCAGTCTGCCAGATTCTGACATTTACATTGCAAATTCTCCAACACAGGCAACCTCTCTTCCCTATTTGTAGAGCATCCAGCACAATTCAGAAATGTTCTGTGTTGTAACTACTATAGGCACATGGGGAAGAGCTGCTGCAGATGCTTACCTATGTTATGTCATATTTGATCTGCTCTTTTTCAAATACCTGTTTATCATGTATTAACCTTTCACAGGGTAGTTCTCTATGTAAGCTTGTATTAAGTATGACTAATACAGAAGATAAATCCATTAAACCATCAACCGCTTTCCTTATTATCCAAAATTTTCCTAATATCTGAAAATATCCTTGTAAGATAAGCAGAAATGTGTTCAGACGAGGTTACATGTGACACAATCCTCACTGGGACTGTTTGTTTCAGACAAGAAGTCCCACCAACTCCCATTTCTATCAATATTAGAGCTGGTTAGAAATTATTTGACACTAAGCAAGAAAGATGATTTCTGATCTTTCAGCTTCACAGCAAAATGCTGATTTTGCTAAACACATTCCACTTGGAATTGTTGGAATGGGTCCAGAGGAGGGCTACAGAGATGAGCAAAGGGCTGTAGCACCTCCCATATGAGGACGGGCTGAGAGAGTTGGGGTTGTTCAGACTGGAGAAGAATATTTTCCTATTAATCTGTGGGGGTTTGACTGTACATTTTTTCCTATTGATCTGTTTTTAGCCAAAGTAGAAATACGCTTTAAGAAACATAATAAAGGCAATAACATCTCCAAAGAAGTAGAAATAAGAGCTAAAGTAAAACATCCACAAAAATCTTTCTATTGGGAAAAATGTGAGACAGAAACAGCAAAGGAAAACCCCAAGGGAGCCTGAAGCAAAAGCAGCTCATAGAGTTAATAGGAAACTACAAGAGGTTAGATCAGATATGAATATGACTACTTGTCTTCAGAACATATTTCTCCAGAGTGTCATAGGCTTTTTTGTATGATCCCTACCAACCAAACTAGCAATGAGATGATGTTATGTTTTAAAAGCAGGTCCTGCCAACACATATTTTACTAAGAATAGGTGTATCCTGCAAGGAAGCCAATGTTTCTTTAACCTTCTCAAGGCATATCTGTATGCCTGACCTGGTCTTCTCACTTGCCTACATTTCCTCTTGCCTGTTCCTGTCCTTCTCACAGGCTGTCCATTTATTCTTCCAGAGGTAAGCATTCCCCTCTGCCTAATAACAATGATCGAGTGAGAGTGAGAACACGGAGAATCCTTCCAAAGGGAGCTATCTAAAGGTGCATGGACCTCTTCTTCCTAGTCAGTGTGCTTTAGAATCATAGAATAGTTTGGGTTGGAAGAAACCTTAAAGATCATCTAGTTCCAACCCCCCTGCCATGGGCAGGGACATCCTACGGGATCAGGCTGCCCAATGCCCCATCCAGCCTGGACTTGAACACCTCCAGGGACGGGGCAGACACAACCTCCCTGGGCAGCCTGTGCCAGAGCCTCACCACCCTCATTGTGAAGAAATTCTCCCTAATGTCTAATGTAAATCTTCCCTCCCTCTAATTTAAAGCTGTTCCCCCCAATCCTACTGCTACGTGCCCTTGGAAAACATCCCTCTTCATCTTTCCTGCAGCCCCGTTCAGGTACTGGAAGCTGCTCTCCAGAGAGCCTTCTCTTCTCTAGGCTGAACAACCCAATACAACCTGTCCTCATAGCAGAGGTGCTCCATCCCACTGACCATCTTCGTAGCCCTTCTCTGGACCCATTCCAACCGTTCCATATCCTTCTTATGTTGAGGGTTCCAGAACTGGACACAATGCTCCAGGGGGAAACTTACAAGAGCACAGTAGAGGGGCAGAATTATCTCACTTTAGCTGCTGGCCACACTTCTTTTGATGCCACCCAGAATATAGTTGGCCTTCTGGGCTGCAAGCACACATTTTTGGCTCGTGTCAAGCTTCCTGAACATTTCTCAAGTTCTGTTCCAGATCTCAAACGTGATTCCCATGATTGTGGGAAAATGGTCATCCCATGGTCATCGAAAATCACTGCAGGTCAGAGAGGAATAAAGCGGCATCAGCACCAGTCTGTTTATCCAGTCTCTATCCTATTTGGCTTGCAACCTTTAACCTTTCCATACAGTATCTGATTACTGTATTCACAGGGACTCACATGAACATTGCTTGGCCCGGGCCCATCAAGGGAGACCTGTAAGCTGTTCTCTTGGGACATCTCCAAAGCCTTCAGAAAATTTGAGTCAGTTTTTCGTGTTCCTCTCATCCTCTCTGCTCTTTGATTTGGCAAAAATCATAGACTGACAGAATCATTTAAGTTGAAAAAGGAGCTCTAAGATCATGGAGTCCAGCCATAAACGTAATATGGTGAAGTCCACCATCAAATCACGTCCCTAAGCACCACATCTACACTTCTTCTAAATATCTCCAGGGACGGTAACTCACCATCTCCCTGGGCAGCCTCTGCCAATGCCTGAGAACCTTTTCAGTGAAAATTTTTTCCCTAATATCTTATCTAAGCCTCCCCTGGCACAAAGGTTTACTCTCGGGCAGTATTCCCTAATTTCTTTTGCATCTCATATTTCAGCATATGGTTTGTTATTTTATACCCTACTCTAGACAGTAGAATCCAGTACATTTCTGATTCAGAGTAACCAGCTCCTGGTTTTCCTTCATTATGAGTGATGTCCTCCTTTCAGATCTGCATTTGATTCAATACATCACATTAAGGAACAGCTCAAAAATCTCTTTTTCGGCTCAATGCTCTCTATGGCAGTGGTTCAACAAATGCTTACAAATATGCTGAGGTTCTAGGATCTAGATCTAGGATCTAGATTGACAGAATACAGGAGGCAAGCTAGAGGTCTGACCTTTGCCCAGTCCTATGCCCTGAGATCCTGCTAAGCCAATTTACAGACAGGATGCTGGGCTAGGTAGTCTTTTTATTATTATTATGACCTTTAAAAGATGCATAAATATTCTCATACTGATTCTGGTGTTGAAATTCTGTGAACCAAAATACCAGAGCATATTTAAACCCATGGACTTGTCTCTCCTGGTACCTGTGTCTATAGACACACACGGTGGATCAGCATCGTAGGCTCTATAAACATGCTGTTACCTTCAGAAAGAACAATCCAGCAGCATGGTGCTTACCAAAGGTGGCTGCTTGGAGAATTTAGCCTCCTCTGCATAACTGAGCAAAGGGAAGATTACGCAACAAGATGATCTACCCCACTTATACAAGATGGTAAAATGAGCTAATGACATCACCAATGGCATAAACAACAGAATGAAAAGCTCTCTTCTACATCATTCTGATCTGTCTCTGGAGGACTGAGAAGAATTTCTGGTGATTCAGAGAAGAGTCATTATTCAAGGCCTAATTATAACCAACACACATAGATTTTTCCATGGCAGCCTTGGCCTGGTCAGAAATCCCAACATGGTATAGCATAATGCAGAAACAGACCATAAACATTTCCACTTAAGCCCTCTGACTCACAGGCATCCCTTGACAACGGACCTTGATAAATAACCTGTTCCCATGGTGCTTGTCCCCAGACCTGCTGCTTGGCATGCTTTCCCCATCTTCTTTGGAGCAGGTTGCATCCATTGGGAATAATCAAACATGGATAAGGAGAGAGGAGGGTGTTTTTCTTTGTAAGACAGGTATTGAGCAAGTAACGGAGCTTGGGCCATGCTCAAAGCAAGATCCACCCAAGGGTCAGGCTCAGTCTTCATCTCTGAGTCTCAACTTCTGAGATAATCACAGCTTTATGGAAGAGGACAAATGCCCTTCCCAACACCACTCGGCACCTCCAATGGATGGCAATGAGTGGGACAACTGCCAGCAAGTTCCACGGATCAGGTGTCACTGATGGACATGGGGACTGAGTCACTGGTGGGAAAGGCGGTGAGCATGAAAGAAGAGGTCCAGAAAAGGCAAAGCAGAAAGCCAAATAAAAGCTGAGGGTCTTAAAGGTAAGTATGAAACACAGACCATTTTGACTCATTTGGATTTCTGATTCATCTCGCTGCTAGTCAAAAACAGCTATTTCACCACTCAACTGGCAAAGCCTTTTACATCTGAAATTTAATTCCCATGTGCTGCCTAGGTTACAAACTACCCGTTCTAACCTTGCCAAATGGGAGAGTAGCTTGAATATTTAGAGCTTCCTTTGTGAAAACATATATGTGACTTTTTTTTTCAGCATTCTCTAGAACTTGATCTGATCACAGGCACTGAGGCACCTTCTGAAAGCAAATCCATCACTCCCAACCACAGCAAACAGAGGCCTCGTAGAATACCTGAAACATGCAAGGACTATGGGCTATCCAGCAACACAAGCTGAGAAAAGACTGAAGAAACCTGGCAAGCATAAGGCTGCTGGTGGGTCACTCTGTAGAGGAAAACTGAGATAGATTGTACTTAGAGTTGGAGTGAGTCCCTCAAGGGACCCAAGGCAGCCTGATACACTCAGCTTGCAGGGAGAAGTTTCCCCTACTTCTGCTTAAATGGCATATGTGTGAGTTTGACTAAACCCTGTGATGAATATGAAGGAGGGTAAGATGGGGCTTCCGCAGTCCCTGATCCAGAGGATGGTAACGGATCTCTTACATTACTATAAAACTAGGATGGATGGGAGCTCTAGATATCTGGTTCATCCCAGCTGCCTCACAACCAGCCAGTTCTGCATCATCCGTACCTGAGTGATTCCCTCCTAAATCCTCACAGTGATAAGACTCCCTCCAGGTTATCTATTCCACTGCTTAATTCCTTTCACATCTGCAAGGCTTTTATTCATGTCTAACCCACACCCCGGTGCAGCATTTTGGTGGTAGAAGTTTCATTTATGCTCCAACCCTTATTTGGAAGTGCATTGCTTGTCTCCTTGCAGGCATGCCTACCCCAGTGAGAAACAAACACCCACCTTTGACGGTGACAAGCACAGAGCTGTACGTCTGACCTGCCAGGTTGGAGGCTGTGCAGGTGTACAGCCCATTGTCTATCTGTCTGCAGAAGAGGATCTTCAGAACAAAGTTCTCCTGATCATCCTCGTAGATGACATGCCGCCGCCCTTCCAAAATGACCTCGTTGTCCTTCTTCCACACAATCTCTGGCTTAGGCTCACCCGTCACATAGCAGCTCAGCTTGGCGTGCTTCCCCTCTGTCACGCTGCATGTGCGTGTCAATGCCCCAAATGTTGCATTGCGGGTCCCTTTGGTGGCAAGTCCAGCCGCTCTCTCATAATCCCGGGAGAGGCTATAGCCAATGCCAGACAATCCTTCTACTTTGGAGTAAGACTGAGCAGAAGTTGAATCAAGTGCCCCTTGGGAGATATCTATCTTCCTGATCTCCTCCCGCCTCTTTTGCAAGTGAGATAATAAGGATGCAGTCTTGCCACAGCTGGTATCAAAGTGTCTGCTGCCTGGGTTGGAAGAGCCTTGCATTTCCACCACCAGTGCAGCCGAAGCACTGGCAGAGCCGATGGGATTCTCTGCCCGGCAGGTATAGGTGCCACTGTCCCCAAGCCGGGCACACTGGATGGTTAGAGCATTTGACTCCCCAGCAGACTCAATCTGGAAGCGACCAGCATCAGCCTGGTTCCGCAGGTGTCTCCCATCCTTCTCCCAGTTCACCGAGAGGGGAGGGCTGCCCTGGACTTTGCATTTGAACATGGCATCTTCTCCCAAAGTTACTTTGATGGAGGAAGGTTTCTGGATGAAGTATGGGGCTGACTCTGTTACTGTGGTCTCCTCTCCAACTTTGATGCTGACAGCTGCAAAAGCTTCCCCAATGGTATTCTTGGCCCGGCAGATGTATTGGCCGCTGTCCTCCAGACTCAGATCATAGATTGTTAGCCTATAGAGATCGCCATCTTCTGTGGTTTTAAACCTTCCTCCAGACTGTACTGGAAGTTTATCCTTTTCCCAGCTCACAACTGGGATGGGGTTTCCAACGATCTGACAGCTCAAGGTGGCATCTTTCCCCACAGACACCATAAATGCCTTAGGCCGAGTCAAGAACCGGGGGACTCCACTGAACGAGCTGTAATCCATCTTGGTTTCCTAAAGGGTGAGAAAAAAAAATGTCAAAAGAAAGCAGATTAGATAGTGAAGGCAAAGAACAGTTGCTCTTCAATATTTGTCATCTGGAACAGTCTACTTGGGGTATGTTTTCATTGTCCTTCTCATGATGGAAAAGGTAGCTTACTTGGGTGTCTACCAAGAGGATGGAGACTTCCTTTTTGTGAGGAATCACATGGAAAAAACAAGGGGTAATGGCTATAAGTCACTCCTGGGGAGATTCTGAGTGGATTCCAGAAGAAAATTTTTCACCATGAGAACTGTTAAACATTGGACTAATCTCCCCAGGAAAGTGGTAGATTCTTCTACGCTGGCTCAGTTTGACCGAGTTCTGGGCCATCTTGTTTAAACTATATATTACCGAAAAGGTTGGACCAAATGGTACCTGAGGTCCCTTCCAACCTGGCATCCTGTGATTCTCACTTCCCCACGGGAGTCACTGGGTAAAATATGAGTCTTCAGGCAGTTTATACAGAAAGAATATAGTGGTCCCTTTCAGCTTTGGCACGAGGAAAGTGACCTGCACTAGTGCTGTGTAACATACAGGCTAGTTCTCTAGCTGTAGAGAAGCAAAATGGACATGAAATACTGAGAGATATGCCTATCCACCAAGATACCTCACCCATCATGCTCATCTCTTCGTCTTTTTCACCTCTTTTTCTGTCTTATAGTAGAATCATGGAATAGTTTCAGTTGGACGGACCTTTAAAAATCATCCAGTTCCAATCTCCCTGCCACGGGCAGGACACCTCCCACCAGACCAGGCAGCTCAAGGCCCAACCTTGTTGCAAAATATTTTTCTCCTTGCATTTTTTTAAAAAACAAAACCTCTTTCTACAACATGCTCCATCGCTTCTCTTGCCTTCTCTCATCATTATCCACCCCTAGGCTTTATTGCCTGAATCATAGCCACATTAACCTTAAGGTAAACCCCATTCCAACAGGGGCCAGGCTTTAGGAGGACATACAGATATGCCTGTCACATTATTTATGATGTTTCTCTTTATTCTCAACTTCTCTTCAACACAACCACTAAGATACAGCTACTTTGATGGCAATTATAGCCTTTGAGTGCCTATGGCTCATACGCAGCGTTATTCAGATGGTGAAGGGCCAGACACACCTGCAGTGGGGATGGGCATCTGTGCACAACTATGGTTTGGTGCACACACACCACACACAGGAGCACAAAGCCACATGAAGAAACCACCATGGGGAATGTACACAGTAATCCAGATGGTGCGAGGCTGCTCAAAAAAAAACAAAACCACGTGGCTTAGGGCTTACAGGGAAGATGTCTCATGTCCTGCTTATGCTCAGCTGCTCTCAGAGGGAGCTGCGCACCAGCCTGCAGCTGTCTGATGACACAGACCAGCCAAGGGGAAGAGGCTTAGGCAATGTTCGAAACTAAAGCTTGTGGTACTTCTGGTGCCTTTCTGTCCTGAAGAAGTCAAAAGAAATCAGTAGCACTAATCTTTACAGCCACGCTCACACACAGAGTAGACCCATCCCTGTGCAGCTGGAGAGCAATGTCACAAGGAGACCCTGAAAGTGGAGATCACTGAAGTTTACATAACAAACAAACATTTCTTGCTTCTTCACTGTTCCTTACATGGACTCCTAGGTATCCTTTCCATTCTGCTAAAGTGGGTCTACTTCTAATCCTCCAAGCCCTTTTCTATGCATTGGTTAGCATTTACTTCGATAAGTACAGCAGAGCTAAAAGCCTGATCTTCATCCCATTAACACCAGTAACCATGGAACAGCTGACTCTCCCTTGGAGTGAGATTCGACCTAACAACAGTGCTCTGTAAGGAAAGCAAGCATTCCATTTCCAAGCCTCTCTGGAAGTCCTACTCAGAAGATTTGAGTGCATTTCTTTCCAAGCTACTCTATCTTTTTTGCCTCATGAGGCCGGACAATCCTTTCTTATAAGGCTCATGCAGAAAGCGTACAAGAAAGCCGGGGAGAAACTTTTAACAAAGGCTGGGGATTGTAAGATGTGAACTACCACTAAAACTAAATACTAAATGGTATTCATTATAATCATTATTACCATTGAAGATGGGATAGCCGAGCTACTCTTCAAACTTCATTTGGGCTACAGATCCAAGGCAAACCCAAACTCAGTCTTCTTACAATGAAGTGAATCACAGAATGGTTTGAGTTGGAAGGGACTTTAAAGATCATCCAGTTCAAACCCTCCTGCAATCCCCAGCAGCATAAATGGAATGATAAATCGTAATCTGTTATTAATTTTCATGCACAATTCATCATATACCCCAGCAAGTACCTTGTCATGTATATATATATTTTGCATGTAATTATTTGTGAGACCATCCCTGCCTTGGTATGAAGAAGAAATGTGAGGGGAGCCAAGACACAGGCAGAATAAGTGATTTCTCCAAGATCAATCCAACCCCTTCTCCCTGGTGCCATCAGTGATTTGCACACTAGTGTTAATGCACTGCAACAAGAGCTGGAGGAGGAAAAAAACCAAGGAAACCTGTGCTCAGATAGCAACTCAAGAACTGAAAGCAGGTTTTTTGGCCTGCTCCTACTGATTTCTTCTGGAAGTGGGGGGAAGATTGTGAGAGCATCTGCCATTGGATGATAGAGTGGGTGGATTTGTGGCCAGCAGGGAAGCCAGACTGCTGTAGGATTAAAAAAGATATTCCTGTCGCAGTGACCGATTATTATTTACTTAAAACACACAGGCACCCTGGTCATTTCGCTATGCATGGCACTTTGAAGGTGAAAAAGTACAGATGTTAAAACAGCGCTGCAATCATCCCTGAGTAGAGACAGTTCATCAAGCTCAGACAGGAGCTGCGCAGAATGATAGAATGCTTTGAGTTGAAAGTGACCTTAAAGATCACCTAATTCCACTCCCCTGCCATCCAACCTGGCCTTGAACACCTCCAGGGATGAGGCATCCACAACTTCCCTGGGTCACTTGTTCCAGTTCCTCACCACCCTCATTGTGAAGAATTTTCTCCTTATGTCTAGCCTAAATCTTCCCCCTTCCAATTCATAGCCATTCCCCATAGTCCAGTTACTCCATGCCTTCGTAAAAAGTCCCTCCCCAGATTTCTTGTACACCCCCTTCAGGTACTGGAAGGTCACTATAAGATCTCCTTGGAGCCTTCTCTTCTCCAGGCTGAACAACCCCAACTCTCTCAGCCTGTCCTCATAGCAGAGGTGCTCCAGCCCTCTGATCATCTTTGTAGTCCTTCTCTGGACCCGTTCCAACAGCTCCATATCCTTCTTATACTGAGGATTCCAGAACTGCACACAATACTCCAGGTGGGGTTATTTAACAAGAAAATATTTAACAGGAAAAAGACACTACATCCCACCTCATGCCATCCTATCGCATCTCTCTGCCTCCAAAGAACATACTAAACTCTTAAGATGCAGTCAAAGAGTTTCCTCTTTAGGTTAAATCTGTCATAGAATCATAGAATCACCAGGTTGGAAAGGGCCCACTGGATCATCGAGTCCAACCATACACCATTGTTTTCTGGTATGAAGCAAATTTAATTATTTCAGCAAAACTCTTTAGAAATTAAAGAAAATGCTTCCAAAGATGAAAAAAAAAAAAAAATGGGGAGTCATTCTCAGAAAGCACTAAGACTGTAAAGAATGATTGACTTGGCTATTAGGAGGAAAAGTCTTCTTATGAGGGTGGGGAGGCCCTGTCCCAGGGAAGCTGTGGCTGCCCCATCCCTGGAGGTGTTCAAGGCCAGGTTGGATGGGGCTTTGAGCAACCTGATCTGTTGGAAGGTGTCCCTGCCCATAGCAGGGGAGTTGGAACTGGATGGGCTTTTAGATCCCCTCCAATCCAAACCATTCTTAAAAAAAAAACAAACCTGCAGTCATTGGTGCTAAACACCAACTGACTTTCTGTAGACTGGTCATCTCCCACACGAGTTGTAATGAGGATATAGGACTATCTTTCCTTTGGTTTCAAATTGGTGTAGAAATCTGTGAATATGTTTGCACTTCTTTAGTTCCTCACGCTACCTTCATCCTCTGTCCTTGCTTGAACTTTAAAATGTATTTTCCATAAACATTTGCAAAGCTGCAAGGAGAAAAGCTGCATGAATGGATAGAAGACAGATACAAGCCTTGGGCTTGAGCCAAAGTACACTAAAGTCAGTGGAAATTTCCACTGAAGTCAACGGATTGACAGTCAGAGTCTTCTGCTAATGTGAGGAAGGACCATTTCAGTGTTCAGAGAGGGATACTGGAATTCAAGTTCATCTCTGGAGAATTCAGCAGTAACATTCACTACATTAACTAAGAATAAACAATCAAAACACAAACTCAGAGCTCACATCCCAATCTTTCCCAGTTATTTAGCTTGAATTTCAGGCTGCACTGTGTCATTAAGGTGCTTGGACCCATCTACAGAAGATATTGCCATATCTCATAGAATCATTAAGGTTGAAAAAGACCTCTAAGATTATCAAGTCAAACAATTCAATACAACACCATCGTGCTACTAAACAATGTCGCAAAGTGCCGCATCTGCACATTTTCTGAACACTTTTAGAGATGGTGAGTCCACCGCAATCCTGGGCAGCCTGTTGCAATGCTTCACCAATCTTTCAGCAAAGAAACTTTTCCCTAACACCCAATGTAAGCCTTCCCTGACACGACTTGAGGCCATTTGCTCTCGCCCTATCAATTGTTACTTGGGAGAAGAGGTCAACACCCATCTCGCTACAACCTCCTTTCAGGTAGTTGTAGAGAGTGACGAGGTCTCCCCTCAGCCTCCTTTCTTCTAGGCTAAATAGTCCCAGTTTCCTCAGCTGCCTCTCATAAGACTTGTCCTCCAGATCCTTTACCAGCTCCGTTGCCCTTCTCTGGGCATTTTCCACCCATCTGACCTGATCTAGATCTCTAGTTGCTTCTGATAGGTCATGGAGTCCTAGAATCCAAGAATATCAGGTTGAAAGGGATCTCGAAGATCATCTGCTTTAAAGTTACTTCACAAAACCCCAACCTCTCTTGGCAAAACACGTGTGCCACTGACTCATTTCCAGCTTCAAATCTGTAGCATCAAAAAGAGCAAAAAATAAACATACTTCACTTCTCCCTTAAAGTGGGTTCTGCATAACATGGAGAAGTGGCTGGAGCACAGAGATTCCTACAGACAAAAGAGGTGCCTGCCTGGGAGCCAGCCAGTCACCTTTCAGCAAACAGTGGCTTCCCTCACACCACTTGCATGTTGTTTTCCTTGTCTGGTTCCCAGGAGACACATCCGTACCTGGAGGAGGGCTCTGCTTTGTGGGAGTGTGGCGAGTGCTCTCAAAGCCTGGCTCCCACAAGGGTGAGCGCAGGAATGCTGCTCACTTCCTAAAGCTCTTGTGTATTTTCCTCCCCTGCCCTCCTGTGCTTAACACCGCCCAAACAAGCCCCAGTTGTTTGCTGGTATCTCTGAAACTCAAGAGCTGTTAAAACACATGGAAGCTGCTGAATCAGGTCGCTATTGCTTTTGCTCCTGAAGTAGCCTGGTGCAGCAAATCCATCCAATTCTTTCCAGGGGCCATAGCCTAAAGGTCCAGCCTCCTTCACCCACTGCTCCCAAACACCTGCCTGAAGTTTGCAACTTGCTTCTCTCCATCGGGTAGAAGCCACTGTGTCCACAGACCTCCCACTGCAAGGTGAGGACTCCACATCCCACGCTGTAATCTGCACTGCAACTCACCTTCTACCAGTTTTCACCACGTGCTCTCATGTTCAACTGTTCTTATGCCTTTATGAATGGCCACAGTGCCGGAAGATAATCCAAAGTTCAGTGAAAATACTGTGTTATTTTAGATTAATATCTAACATGGTACTAAAGCAAAACGGGGTTTATTCCTTGCTTCACCACTTTTATAACCATGAGAAAGTCACTCAGACTCTTGTGTATCTTCAGTCTCTATCTGAAGAGGGGCATAAGACTTTTGTCTTATGGGTGCTGAGACATGAAATGTACTCACAGGCATGAAATCCTGGCTTGCAGCAAGGACGAAGCTGCAATAAGCATCTAACAGTCAGACAGATTAAATAGTTTAGATAGGCTGCATTAAATAAACTGATTTTTATAAGTCTAAGTCTTTTATAAGAAAGACATTGAGGTCCTGAGTGTGTACAGAGAAGAACAGTGAAACTAATGATTCTATGATTCTAAGTATAAATGGGATAAAATGCATATCAGATTAGGCTGATAATTAGGTGAGGAATAAGAGGCATAGGATAGCTTTGTGGACATAAAGAAATGGCAAGCTGTAATATTTCCGCAGTGTAACTTGTTAATCAGTTTAGTAAACAATTATGCTAATTCAGATTCATTATATGTACATTCAAACTTAAAAAAAAAAAAATAACTCTGCAAATGCCAGGGCAGCTCCCTTGGAAGTGACAGGACTGACAACAAACTATGAATAAACGTAGTCAATGCAGATCTCCTTTCCAATTAATCTCAGACATTTACCAGTGTCATATTTCTCCTTATAAGCCCTCTGTGATTAATCATTTGCAGTGGAGATCACATTCCCATCTGGGTATTTCTGAGCATGCCAAAGGCAAAGCAGCAGCACTTGTAATTTTAGTTATATCTTTACTCATTCAAATTTTCACTGTTTTATGCTTGAAGGAAAGAGGCTAAGGGACACAGACCTGTCAGATAACACAAATAAATCTGTTCACTGCACAAGAACCAACACATGGCCATGCAGCCAGTCAAGGCCTCCTACCAAAGCTCTTCACCACTTTCTGTCTCTGCCCTACACCTTCTTCCCCATGGACAACGAGAGCAAATCCCTTGCGCTAAAAACAGCCACAAACTACTCTAGTTCTTGCTGGAGCAGTCTGAGGTGGTGCTCAACAGGAGATGGATAGTGCTGATAGAAAGTCCTTATGGTGCTGCCATCACTCTCCTGGCCTCCTGTGATTCACAGTGCTGTGCTGGCTGATAGTTTGGTTTGATGTTGCTTCATCAATATTGAGGTGCATTTGGAAAGTCTTTAATAGCCTTTCAGAAGATACAGGTCCCATACTAGGGTATATTACCCCCCAAGCAGTCATCAGTCTGTGATGATGCTCTTTGGCATAAGAAAGGACAGGGTGGCAGGTTATGTTCTGTCCAAGCTTGTCAACTGAGCAGCTAGAAAGGGAATCCTGTCCATTATGACTTTGGGCAAAGAGCAGAAAACACCATGCAATCCACCTCATAAAGTACTCCCAAAATGAAAGTGGCCTCAAACCTGCATAACAAGAAACTCTGAGGATGCAAAAGCCAAGTAAGGACAGGCACTTAAACCTAAGAGACCACTGAAGTCCAAATACAGATCAGGAGGAGAGAGATTCTCTCCACATCATGTTAAGACCTGTCACATACCTGCTTACTCACTTTCTCAATCCTCTTTTACCCTTTCTTTGCCCAAGTAGCAAACTGTTGATCTGAAGTCTATTTTCTGCCTTTAAAGTTCATGTTTCCTGGACTTTCTCTGAAATGCCAACTGCTAAGTGTTGCACTCCTTCCTCTCCTGATGGGAAAGGGGAGATTCACAGTGAACTCCCCATCTCCAGGTCCTGAGCTTTCAAAGAAAGCCACTAAAACAGAAGGTCCAGATAAACATCAAGGCAGCACTCCTATTACTTAGTTTACACTACATATCTTCATGTATTGTTCTCTATCAAAACATCAGGAAATGGAATCTATGGGTGGGATAGGAATTTGGTGGGTCATCAAATGGGAAGTGTAGATTTCCTTTGATGTTTAAACTTCTACTGAGGGAAAACAACAGTAACCCAGCTGCCCTATTACTTCTCACAACCTTCCAGGGAATGGACAACTTTGAAATAGCACAAGTATTTAGAGTCAGCTGCAAGCTTAGTGACATCGGCTGGGCACTGATGGATGCCTGCAAGCCATTACACCAGACAGCATGCTTTAAGGGTGAAATACACACCAGCACACTCAGTGCTCCACGCCCATTACATCTCTAAATCAGGTGTAAGTAGAGATTTGCGCCAATGCACTAATCCGAGATGGCAGAATTTATCTGACGCCTGCTTCATCAGAGCAGGAACAGTATCTTCACTGAGGAGCTGGACGCAGAGCTTAGCTGGGACTACTCTAAATTCCACTTCAGTGAGGGAAAACAGATTTTGGCATGTTCAAAGGTCATTGGATGAGCAAATGGAAGAGTTTTCTGTGGTGGTTTGGAGAATCAGTCTCCCTGCGCTGTAGGAGGTGTTGGACACAGAGGACTCTGTGTACCTGCAATAAACTAAACCCATTTCCATAAACTTCTTACTCAATTCTGACTAAGGCTCATTTGCATTCCCTGCCACCTGTTGCCTCCACAGGAAGCTGAAGTCCACAGGAGATATTAAGGGAAATTTCAGAGCAGGTTAGTGTTAAACTTGGTGAGCAGCCCTCAGCAAAAATTTGGCTAAGCTCAAGGCAAGCCTACATTCCTGACCTTCAGGGTTGGTCTAAGTATGCACCAACTGTCCAGGAAGGGACCTGCATCACCTCGTGTACCACTACTAATCCTTCATCAATTACCTGAATATTTCCAATGACTGGTAGCAACCAAGCGAGGCTAAAAAAAAAATATTAGAAAACTCCAACAGGAAACAAGAACGAATTGCAAGGCTTGCTCACACTATCAGGCAAGGCAGTCTGATCACCTTTCAGTCACATAAGTAAGCAAGTACTTGATGTTAACCATGGAAAACTGAAGCCATTTACATTATTCAAATGGTTAAAGAACATAAAATCATTTTTAGAACCATAGAAACATTAAAGTTGGAGAAGACCTCTAAGATCATCAAGTCCAACCATCAGTCTAACACCATTGTGCCTACTAAATCCTGTCCCAAAGTGCCACGTCTACACTTCTTGTGTACCTCTCCAGGGATGGTGACCCCACTACTGCCCTGGGAAGCCTGTGCCAGTGCTTCACCACTCTTTCAGTAAAGAATTTTATCCCAATATCCAGTCTAAACCTCCCTTAGCACTACATCTTTATCTTTCCTCTTTGATATAGAGACAGACCTGTTGCTTATAAAGTTCATCTCTCTTTTAATGAACCTTATGGCCAACAATTACTTTCCATTAACACACCAATAACTTCAAGAGGACCCATACAAAGAAGTGACTTCTTCCTATTTGGTCTTTGCTACAGCACAGGGGTTTTACTTTGGATTCTGCCCTTGATGGAGCTAGAAAACAACCCCAGAAGTTTCCAAAGGACTAAAAGTGCTCAGATCAGTCCCAGCACCTTTTCCTTCTATTTCTCTGAGCCTAGAGGCATTCAGGCTTCTCTGATAATACATAAGAAAAGGCAACAACACAGGGAGGGCTCAGGCATAAAGAAATGCTCATTCCTGCTCCGTGGTGGGGGAGAAGGCAGGACGTGCAGTCCTAGCTGTAGGTGCACCCCAGTGTCTACTTGGATGACAGAGATAGACAGCTTGAGCCAGGTAAGCTTTAAAAGTCAGGAGAAACAGTGCATTCACACTGATTTATTTGACTTTAATGGTCTTATAATTTAAAGGCTAGACTTCTACACGTCTGAAGTTGGCAGCACTATGTTACAGCTGCTTTAATGTCTGTTTCCCCTCTGCATGCACACATGTATAAGTGCATGTACCTTTCCCTTGCACAAATAAAACCAGCACTGAACCAATCAATCCCAACCCTTTAATCCTTTGCATTAACAGAAAAATAAATTCACTTCTATTAAGCCAGAAACACTGCTTCCAGTTTGAGCATGTGTGATTTCCTACGCGAGGGAGTTGTGGGATCACACCTCCCATAGGGACAAAGAATTCCCTCAGAGACAATTAACAGTGAGGCTCTGACCTAAGCCCTTGTATTTTAACAAGTGGACGTCATTGTCATTACAGTCACTCTACCTCACTGAGCTGTAGGGCCAAAAATAACCTCAGCTGTTGAGCTCCATCTCTCGTCAGAGCCATTTGTAGAAATGCGAGGAGGGTTGGGGGTTGCAGCATGAGCCGGCATTGACGCTGGAGAGAAGATTAGGGGGAAAAAAAGCCCTTGCTGAAAAAAAAAACCAGCACTGAGATTGTGCCGTAGAAATAACTCTTTGAAACACTCCTTGCTGCCACCTCTCCACAAGAATCATGTTTTTCCCAAGACCTCCATACACAGTCCATCTCCAACATTTGGGGACAAAATGTATCAAGAAGAATTAATGGCTTTAAGCCTGATTTTCCTCTCGTTTCTCCTCTCGTCTAAAGGTTGATCTTTGCTCTTCTGATAATATTGCCAGAAGTAATTAAGCAAAGCAATGCACATTCAGTTCAGACCAAAGGATGGATTCACTACCTGTGCCTTCATCACCATCTTCAAATATGTTTCATAAAGCAAGACGTACCTCAGCATAGAAACACTGACATAGACAAACTCACCCTTCCCTCCACTGCTAAAAACTTTCTCCACTTCCCGCTGGATACCAACATTCCCAAGTCCACTTCTTTTTAGCTGAAGGTTTGGGACTTACCTGGAGTCTTGTCAGGTTCTGAGGAGAAATAAAGCACTAAGGAAGGTGAGAAAAAGCCGATTCCTACTGAGGGGACAGAAGGGGGAAGGTGGAAAAGGGGAACAGAGGACATGGGGAGACCATGTTGGTTTTGGTTCTCCCCCCTTTCCCCTCCAGGAAAATAAAACAGAAACCTCAGCGATGGCAGGGATGTGCAGCAGAAGGTCCCCGCAAGTCCCCCCGGCAGTGGCTTTGCTGCTCACGGTTGGGCTGTGCTGCCCCACCTCCCCACCCCTCCTCTGGGTTCTCCTCCTCCAGTCAAATTGCTGACATGCTTTGCTTTCCCTCTGCAGTCCAGCTCCAAAATAGCTCTGGGTGTCATTTACCGGGGAGATTAAATTTCCCGCAGGAGAGAGGCAAAAGGGCATCATTTTAGGGACTCACTGGGATGGTTGAGCAATGGTGGAGGGTAGGGAATCATCAGAAGTGTGTTCGTTTGGTGGTGTGTGGGACAGGCTGCAGTGACAGAGTGGGTCAGAACTGTTCCTCAAGAGTCCACCCCAAAGCCAAGTGATAAATGTGACATGGGGACTCAGGAACAGGGAGCTGACAACTTATCGGCGCTGCTCACTAGAAAGGAATTCTTTTCCAAAGACATCAGATCAATAGTAGGTTTATTTATAACCTCCCAGGCAAGAGCTGATACAATGCTGAGTAAATGGCAAGTTAACAAACCTAAGCATACCCCTTTCTTGACCTAAGCCTAATTCTCCCTACCTTTGCGCCGCATGAATCCGAAGTGTCTGCAAAAATGGCACAAGCTGCACATACATCCCATATTAGAGGCTTAAGATAATCTTTCAAAATTTACCAGTAATATCCATATTTTTTTAATTATTTCCTCGCCAGTAGTTCACACCAACTCTTTATTAGCAACCAAAGTATTTTGAACTTAAGGTTTATTCCTCTATCATTAGCAGAAATGAGTCCACCGGACTCTCCACAACCACTTTACCTCTGTGTGGCTATCAGCAGTCAACTAGGAGATACGCTTATTTTTGGTAGTAAACAAAGCAGATAGCACGCTGCATAGTCCAAGGGCATGGGTCAACTGGTGATGAAACAGTATGTTTAGTTTGCACATATTCCGGGGCGTAAAAACACCAGCAGGGCAGCAAAAGGGAGTTTTATTTAGGGTTTTGAAAGCAGGGGCTGAAAGAGTCAGAGGAATCAAAGAGTGGGAACTGCAGAAGCTGCAGTGTCCTGTATTGTCAGGGAACAGGAGCAGCAGTTTCTGCCTTGTACACAGTAGGAATCTCAACTCTTGAAGCCTCTAAGTTTTGCATTGGGTTCACAGGGCACATGGCTACTGAAAACTAAAAGGTGGACAACATCCAGCATGGTCCAAATGCTAGTGGGATAGAGAAAAGCTCAAGAAGAAGGTGTCAAGGATGAAAAGCAATAAGATCATAGAATCAGTAATGTTGGAAGAGACTTCCAAGATCATTTATCCATCCAAGTCAAATCATCAGCCCAAGACCACTGTGACTCCTAAACCATGTTGCCAAGTGCCATGTCTACGTGGTTTTTAAACACCCTTAAGGATGGTGACTACCACTGCCCTGGACAGCCTGTACCAATAACTGACAACCCTTTCAGGGAAGACATTTTTCCTAATATCCTGTCAAAATCTCCCCTGATGCATCTTGAGGCCACTTCCTCTTGTCCTAAATGAGGAGGACCTCCTTAACTTAGTGCAAAGGGATGATCAAGGATAAGAAAGCTGGTGAGCAGGAGACACTGAAGCTGTCCTAGGACTCGTTTCTCTACAGGGAAGAAATCGGGCAGTAGGTAGTTCTAGAAGCAGATCATGTTTCATCCCATGCAATGAACTGCTGAGAGCAGGGCTGTCATCTACTGGAGGACTGATCCAGGGATGGAAGAGGAAAAAGCCACAGCAAGCATAAAACACACCATCATCTTCCAAAGTGGGAACAGAAAGGGTAGCATTGACTTGTGACTCTGATGAGGGGCCCACCTCTAAAATCTAACTATGCCACCCACCAGTAACCAAACCTGAGACACTGCAGAAGTTTTGCAAACTAATGCCTCCTGCTCCCCACTCCTCTAAAGACAGAAAAGTCAGAATTTACCCACTGGGGCAAAAACAACTATAAAGTTGTAGGATGGAGGGGAAAAAAATATGACTTCTGAACTGTCTGTGCATGGACTAAGTAATTTCATCAAATGTTTAGGAACAGATTTGTGAAAATCATCTTCTCATTTTTAAAGATGCTGACCATTCTTCTCGGTTCTTACCCCTGTTTTGAAGATGGTTTAAAGTTTTAGCTGGTGGGGCAGGAACAGACACCTACCAACAAACACACACCTACCCCCCAAAGACAGACAAAAGCAACAAAACACAGCACACCTGAATTATAGAATGGTTGGGTGCAGGACCTTAAAGATCATCCAGTTCCAATCCCTGTGCTGTGGTCAGGAACACCTTCCACTGGATCAGATTGTTCAAAGCCTCATCCAACCCAGCCTTGAACACCTCCAGGGATGGGACAGCCATGACTTCTCTAGGAAACCTGTGCCAGTGCCTCACCACTCTAGCAGGAATGCATTTCTTCTTAAGATCTAATCTAAATCTCCGTTCTTTCATCTTAAAACCGTTTCCCCTCATCCCTTCCCTGCACTCCCTGATAAAGAGCCCCTCCTCAGTTTCCTGTAGACCCTGTAGGAAGGATCAATACAACTTCATTTCTGAAGAGGATAATTAAGTTCAGCACAAGCTGAACATAAAAAGAAATTATTTCCTGTCAAGTCCTGCTTTGCACTTCAAGGTTTACCCCCAACCTGGAACTCAGATAAAGCTGTACCCCATTTGGAGCAAATGAAAACCAATAAATGTTCCCAATCCCCCTGAAGCAACGTTGTTGACGCTTCCCTGCCCTGTGAGATCCAGCTAACCATGGAGCCCAACAATTGCCAGAGGCACAAGGTGGATTCTTATGGGATTAAATGAGCTAAGAGTATCTTTGACTCCACACATTGCTGTCCTCAAGGAGTTGCTCAGAAACAATCCAAAAAGTTCTTCCCCATTTTCTGTAATCATAGAATAGTTTGGGTTGGAAGAGACCTTAAAGATCATCTAGTTCCAACCCCCTGTCATGGGTAGGAACATCCCACTAGATCAGGCTGCCCAAGGCTCCATCCAACCAGGTCTTGAAACCTCCAGGGATGGGGCAGCCACAGCTTCCCTGGGCAAATGTATATAAGGAGTCAGCTGGACATGCAAGAATCAAAAAGTCAGATCCATTTTTACCACTGTCACAATTAGCAGCTCAAAGACTATCGGTAAATGCTGGACCCACACGACTGATGCTTCTCTTCACAACAAATACCAGCACAATTCCCCACCATACATTTAGAGGTAAATAACCAACTCGGCACAGGCTCTGCTGCCAGAGCCCTGCAGAAGGATTAGGTAATTAACATACAATAATCACTATCTGGAGATGTGAATTGTAAGACAAATGCAGATGCCTCATCTACATTTGGCAACCCTGTAATCAAAGAATCATAGAATCAGTAGGTTGGAAAGGACCCACTGGATCATCCAGTCCAACCATTCCTAACAATCCCTAAACCATGCACCTCAGCACCTTATCCACCTGTCCTTTAAACACCTCCAGGGAAACTGACTCGACCACCTCCCTGGGCAGCCTGTTCCAGTGCCCAATGACCCTTTCTGTGAAAAATTTTTTCCTGATGCCCAGCGTGAACCTCCCCCGCGGAGCTTCAGGCCATTCCCCCTTGTCCTCTCCTCAGTCACCTGGGAGAAGAGCCCAGCTCCCTCCTCCCCACAACCTCCTTTCAGGTAGTTGTAGAGAGCAATAAGGTTTCCCCTCAGCCTCCTCTTCTCCAGGCTAAACAACCCCAGCTCTCTCAGCCGCTCCTCATAAGACTTGTTCTCCAGCCCCTCACCAGCTTCATTGCTCTTCTCTGGACACTCTCCAGAGCCTCAACATCATTCTTGTGGTGAGGGGCCCAGAACTGAACACAGTACTCAAGGTGCAGTCTCACCAGTGACGAGTACAGAGGGAAAATAACCTCCCTGGACCTGCTGGTCACTCCATTTCTGATACAAGCCAAGATGCCATTGGCCTTCTTGGCCACCTGGGCACACTGCTGGCTCATGGTCAGTCGGCTGTCAACCAACACCCCCAGGTCTTTCTCCTCCAAGCATCTTTCCAGCCAGACTTCTCCTAGTCTGTAGCACTGCATAGGGTGGTTGTGCCCCAAATGCAGGACCCGGCATTTGGCCTTGTTGAACCTCATGCCATTGGTCTCAGCCCAGCGGTCCAGCCTGTTCAGATCCCTTTGCAGAGCCTCCCTAATGATAATACAAAAGCCTCTGCCTGGCTTCCAAACCACAACCTCTGATCCTGTTCACTTCTGAAATGAAGGCATGTTTTTTTGGAAGGGCTTCCAGCAGCACAGCTTGTTTCCATGGTTTACCTGGTGTCCCTCAGAGAGAGGGACAAGAAACATTTTCTTATTTTGTCTTCTGCCAGGGAGTGAGACATGTGGAAGCCGGTGTTTATTTTTAGGAAAGCTTTTAAATATACCTTGGCCAGAAAACCCGTGCAATTCTATTACCCTGGGAGGACAATCCCTCCTGTGGGCCAAGGAGAAAGTGTCCAAAGAGTTTACTATCCTAGCATACTGTAACGTGTTTACCTAATACAAAAGAGGATCCTTGTCTTTATAGCCCCCTGGCATATTGTCATGGAGCTTTGAATCACAGAATCACTAGGCTGGAAAAGACCTTTGATATCATCAAATCCATCCGTATCTGTCCACTACTAAATCATGTCCCCACACATTTCACATACCAGTCTTTTAAACACCTCGAGGGATGGGGACTCCCGCACCTCCCTGCGCGGCCTCTGCCAGGGCCTGAGAATCCTTTTGGGGAAGAAATTTTTCCCAATGTCAAATTTGAATCTCCCCTGGTGCAATTTGAGGCCATTTCCTCTCATCCTATCACCTGTCACTTGGGAGGAGAGATCAGCACCCACCTCACCGCAACCTCCTTTCAGGCAGCCATAGAGAGTGATAAGGTCCCCCCTCAGCCTCCTTTTCTCCAGGCTAAACAACCCCAGTTCCTTCAGCAGCTCCACATAAGACTTGTTCTCCAGCCCCTTCACCAGCTTTGTTGCCCTTTCCTGATACAGTCCACCCATCCTATCCAGTCCTAGATCTCTAGTTATTTCCGACAGATCACAGAACCCCAGAACCAAAGGATATCTTATTGGAAGGGACCTCAAGGATCGTTTGGTCCAAAACGGCAAAAAATCCAAACTTTCCTTGCCAAAAAAAAAAAAAAAAAAAAAGGCTTATCACCGATTCATTGCCAGCTTCAAATCCATAGCATCAAAAAGGGAACAAAATAAGGTTGCTTCACTTCTCCTTCAAAAATGGGCTTTGCAAAACATGAATAAGCATTTGGAGCACAGAGATGGCTACAGACAAAAGATGTACCTTCTTGGCAGCCAGCCAGTGACTTTGGAATGAACTTGTTACTCAGGAGAAGAGACCAACACCCACCTTGCTACAACCTCCTTTCAGGGAGTTGTAAAAAGAGATGAGTTCTCCCCTCAGTCTCCTTTTCCCACGGTGGGTGTCATAATATTTGCAGACTCCTGCGGTCATTGCCAAAGTACCTGGGGGGTGACTTTGTGTCCTTTGATGTCCATGCTCACGTAAGCTTGGCTCATGTACCTTAAGTGTTCCCTTAAACTTTAAGGCAAAATTTTTGCAAGTTATCCAACAATAAATATCTATCTAATGATAGATATTTACACAATTATTTATACAACTCTTGGTTACAGTTGGTGTGGTTGTGTCCCAACAGGACGCACATCTGCACTTCGAAACAAAAAGACTGCCCGCACAAGGGATTTAGAATCCAAGTAGGGCAATTTCATTCTGCATTACAGCAGAATTCAGTCCTTAAATTCGCCTCAGCTGGAACCCAGGTCAATCATTTACAAGGTGATTAAGTATCCTGGAAAGCTTTCACTTATACATCCATAAATCCAGCTTTTCTTCACAATTGCTGCCAGGAACTGTCTTCAAAATTAAATTTTGAAGTGATTCTGATTAAAATGAAATATAGAACCATGAAAGAGTTTGGGTTGGAAAGAACCTTATAGATCATCTAGTTCCAACCCCCCTGCCATGGACAGGGACACCTCCCAAGCCTGGCCTTGAACACTTCCAGGGACGGGGCATCCACAACTTCCCTGGGCAACCTGTTTCAGTGCCTCACCACTCTCATCATGAAGAAATTCCTCCATGTATCTAGTCTAAATCTTCTCTCCACTTTCTCCTCTTTATACCCATTGCCTCTGGGCATATTCTGGGCTGCATCAAAACAAGCACGACCAGCAGGGCGAGGGAGGGGATTCTGTCCCTCTGCTCTGGTGAGACCTCACCTGGAGTCATGCGTCCAGTTCTGGAGTCCTCAGCACAGAAAGGACATGGATCTGTTAGACCAAGTCCAGAGGAGGCCAGGAACAAGATCAGAGGGGTGGAGCACCTCCCATATGAAGGCAGGCTGAGAGTTGGGCTTGTCCAGCCTGAAGAAAACAAAGCCTTGGGAGACCTCAGCAGCCTTCCAGTACTTAAAGGAGGCTATAGGAAAGCTGGGAAGGGATCTTTATTAGGGAGTGCAGGGATATGTTGATGGGTAATGGTTTTAAGCTGAAAGAGGGGAGATTTAAGTTAGATATTAGGAAGAAATTTTTTCCTATAAGGATGGTGAGGCACAGGCAGTGGTTACCCAGAGAAGTTGTGGATGCCCCATCCTTGGGATGTTCAAGGCCATGTTCCACGAGGCTTTGAGCAACCTGATCCAGTGGGAGATGACCCTTTCCATGGCCGGGAGGTAGAACTGGATGAGCTTTAAGGTTCCTTCTAATTCAAACCATCATATGATTCTACGATTTTTCTCAGCCCTGATTTTACAATTAGAAACCATCTGTCCTGTCACTCATATCGATCTCCCTGCTACTGCAGTGAAATTCAGTAGAAACTATAGTGGCTCCTGACTTGTGTTCAAATCTGTGAAAAGAAAAATAAGAACAACTTTAAAAAAAAAAAAAAAAGCACTACAATATTTAAGTTTTCTTAAATCACCCAGAGCAAAACAGTAAAACCACAGCTGAGAGTTAAAAATTTGTCAAAAGCAAAAATCTACCAATTTCATATTCAAGTTTGCAGTTCATGAGATAGCTCCAGAGTTCTTACTGCGCAATATTAATGGTTTGCTGTAACAGCTATTTTTCAGCTCACATCACAGCCTGGGAAGGTCACAAACACAGGATAGCAGGGGGGAAGCTGCCTTTGAGTTACATATTACCCAAGCCACAAGGATCTGGGATATATCTACCACAAACAACAGCAGAAACAACTTGGCAGGTAGTCATACAATCTGAAATTATTCTATGAAATAGTGTTTTGTAGTAAAATTTTGAAGGCAGGGTCAGCTCTGAGGAATGAAACAGCAGCTCCCCTTTTATCACCAGTGTGAGAGAGATCCATTTCCAGGACAAAACATTAGTGAAGAAACTAAAACAGCATAGATGAACACTTGTCACTTTCTTAGCTGATCATTTCAACAGCTGGAATGAGATCTTTACATTCAACCTCTTATTTTTCCACTCAGATACCCGTTTTCTGTATTTCGCCCGCTGATCCTAAAGGAATAAACCGCACATTTCAGTTTTAACCTTTCTTCAGAATCCACGTGCAGAATCATTGATTCTTCAGGCAAGTGCAATGCAGCAAACCTTTTTCTTTAAAAAGCACAAGAATTGACACTTCTTTCAAGATTACATGTTCTTCAAGAGAATTTAATGGAATTAACCACCTAGGCTGTGAATCTTTTGCAACCTAATACTCTTGAACTGTATAGAAAATGCTTATGGCTGGAAGCAACCCTTAAGATCATAGAACGGCTTGGGTTGGAAGGGACCTTAAAGATCATCCAGTTCCAACCTGTTCTAGCATCTCATCACCCTCATCGTGAGAAATTTCTTCCTAATGTCAATTCTAAATCTTCCCCCTTCCAATTTAAAGCTATTTCTCCTCGTCCCCTCACTACAGGTCCTTGGAAAAAGTCCCTCCCCAGCTTTCTTGTAGGCTCCCTTCAGATACTGGAAGGCTGCAATAAGGTCTCCTCGGAGCCTTCTTTTCTCCAGGCTGAACAACATCAACTCTCTCAGCCTGTCTCGATAGCAGAGGTGATCCATTCCTCTGATCATCTTTGTGGCCTCCTCTGGACCTGTTGCAGCAGTTCCACATCAATCTTATGTTAAGGATTCCAGAACTGGACAAAGGACTCCAGATGGGATCTCACAACAGCAGCGTAGAGAGACAGAATCGCCTCCCTCAATCTGTTGGCTATGTTTCTTTTGATGCAGCCCAGGACACAGTTGGCCTTCTGGGCTGCGAGCGCTCACTGGCGACTCAAGATAAGCTTCTTATCAATCAGCACCCCCCAAGTCCCTCTCTGGTGCTAATCACATGATCCCCTATCCTGTATTGAAACCAAGATCATGAACTCCAACCATCAGCCCAACAACATGCCTACACGTGATTCATCAGCAAGAAACCAAAGGTCTCCTCAATAAGTTGAGTTAGTGCTGTGGAAACAACGTTTGCATGTTTGTGTGGGACTGCTTTTCAAATCAGAACAGTTCAACCAAGTTCAACATCTTCATAAAGGTCAGCCAAGCAAACAGATATGGAGAACCATGGAATCAAGAAATCCTATTTTCTTTTTTGGAGAGGATTTCCAAAGTGCTGTTTGTTTAGCAGATCATTAGAGAAACATCCCTGTCCTGACAGGTATCACTGCTTTGACTCAATGCAGCTCAGTTGCTTTGATACTTGTTCCAAAACACCTGCAATGGAATAGTTGCAACTATTTTAGTACCACTACGCTGGCAACTTGCCTGAGAAGATACTTTGGAAACCAGTCACAGAAATGTTTTCCCCTTAGCCTGTTACCTCCAAATTAGTCTGACAACATTTAGTCTCCTAGGTTGATTTTTAAACAATGTTAATTGAAAGCATTCAAAATTCACACATTTGAAGACAAAAAAAAAAAAAAAAAAAGGAAAAATAATGCATCTGAAGGCACAGGCACAGGTTGCCCAGAGAAGTCATGGATGCCTCTTCCCAGGAGGAGTTCAAGATCAGGTTGGATGAAGTTTTGAGCAACTTGATCATAGAATTATATAATGGTTTGGGTTGGATGGGACCTTAAAGATCATCCAGTTCCAGCCCCCCTGCCATGGACAGAGACACCTTCCACCTGACCAGGCTGCTCAAGGCCCCATTCAACCTGGTCTTCAACACCTCCAGGGATGGGGCAGCCACAACTTCCCTGGACAATCTGTTTCAGTGTCTCACCACCATCATTGTTAAGACTTTCCTCTTAATGTCTACCCTAAATAGTCCCCCTTCCAATTTAAAGCCATTCCCCTTCATTCTTTCACTCCATGCCTTTGTAAAACCTTCCACCCCAGTTTTCCTGTAGCCCCTTCAAGTACTGGCCCCCTCCCAGCCTTCTTTTCTTGAGGCTGAACAAGCCCAGTTCTCTCAGTCTGTCCTCATAGCAGAGGTGCTCCAGCCCTCAGATCATCTTTGTGTCCCTCTTGACCCATTCCAACAGTACCGTATCATTCTTATGTTGGGAATTCAAGAACTGAACACAGGAGTCCAGGTGGCATCTCATGACAGCAGGGTAGAGGGGAAGAATCACCTCCCTCAATTGACTGATCTAGTGGAAGGTGTCCCTGTCCCTGGCAAGGTGGAACCAGATGGACTTTAAAGTCCTTTCCGACCCAAACCATTTTATGATTCTATGAAATACATAGAACAGAAGAGATCCTCCAGAGCCTCCAAAGAGCAGCAGACGGTGCAAATAAACACAAGTGTTCACAACAAATCAGCAATACATTTCATTTTTTGACGGCCTACACTTACCTGCTGTGCACACACAGACACAGCACCTGTGTGCAATTCCAGAGTACAGAGATTCCATAGACCTCAATTTACTGAGGCAGAAGAGAACAAGCAAGATCACTGACTGCAAAGCACGTTATCTGTCAATGTCTGTTTGGACATTCAGCATAAAGGAGTTCTGCTCCTCCTTGTAGCTTCCAAGTCAGATTCCAATAAAACCAGATCTGTGACACCTGGAAAAGCGATTTAATTTGAAAAACACTTCCAAAATTCATCAAGACTCTCCCTCCCTCCACCACGGTCAGTAGTACTGCCTGAAGTGATGGATATGACTTAGTGAAATTCCTTACTAAGGATTGTCCTTCATTTTCGATTATTTGATGCAATTCTACTTTTTCAGAACTCGTCTCTGTGCGACCTTATATCCAGATCAAAAGCTATTTCTCAGAACCCAAGATGACAAATGCCAACCAAAACTTGTTCTTCTTCCACAGAATTTGCTGAAGTAATAAACCAGTCTCATAAAACATGAAGTATTTTAATTATTGTAACTGTATTAGAGTAAAATGCATAACGTGTTTTTTTGAGGCATAATTACCAAACCTAAATTCATCTCACACTGAGAACAGCAGCCAATAAACACTGTGAGTCAAAATAAACAAAACAAGAAGCTGTAACTATTTATTAGGGACACACGTACAACACAGTTGATTATTTAAATAAAAGGAACCAATCACATACATAAAAATACTGGAAAAATTACACTGGCCACGATTTGTTACAGGATTCTCAGATTTCTGAGACTTTCATATATGTAACACAAACCTTTCAATCTCTTTTTGCCTGTTGTACCTTTTGCTTCATAGAAACCACGTATTAGTGCACAGTTTGCCTGAAGTGACTTCACACAAGTGAACAAGCCCACACCCCAGGCATTCCAGGAAAAACGACGGACAGGACAACAAAAGGAAAAGCAGCTGCAATTCCAAGTTCAGGTGTGCTGACACCCTGCAATATCAAAGTACATCCCAACGAGATCCGTGCAGTTTAATTGTAATATTGTTACACAAGAGGTAGAAGTAAGATTTTTGCAGCGTTCAAACATCCACAGTTGGTTTACAGCAATATTTAAATAAGCCTAAAGTGATTAATGATTAAAATCTTGTATAATCGAGGTGTGGGTTTTTTTAAGCTAACTTCTATGTTTCACATATTTCTCTTGGGCCTTACTGAATGGATCAACTCATTCCCTTCAGGAATATTTCACTAGCAGTGTAAAATTTGCTATTTTAAGTAAATGAGTTTGACCAACATATAAAAAGATATAGCTCACATCAAACAGTATATTAAAATAGAGACACTATTAATCTTTGTATATCTGTCATAAAAAATAAAAGGAAACTTATTTTTCCCCATCTATATTGGAAATAGCCTAATTTTGTGAAAAAAACTATGTCCATTAAGATATTACTGTGCATAAACGGTTTTAAATTGGTTGTATTTCATACAGTAAAAAACACAAAGCAATCTTTGCCTGGCAATGATTTTAAGTTGACTGATTTATTCTCTATCTAACAAGCTTTTTTATACACTATATGCAAAGATTTTCCTTTTCAAAGATCATTTGGAAAACAAGCAGAGGTTTTATAGCTCCAGTTCCTTAATTTATTTTTTTTTTCAAAATCGCTCCTAACCTGATACATTTCCAACCTCTAACAGCACAGACTAAGTACATTAAATGCATCTTTTTTTTGCACCTTTGATTATAGTATTGCTAATGAAGAAAAATAAGGACTCTCCATTCTAAATAACTGATAAAAGCGATTGGCAAATGTATTATTTTGTTAAAAAAAAAAATTAGAAAGCAGAATGTACCAAAAAAATAAGAGATGCCTCATTATTATAGAATGATCTACAAAACAAAAAGTGCTGGTGACAGAGATGGATAAACTGCACAGGAAACAAACGAAGGTCCCACAGTTAAGGCTACACTTCCACTGAAGCAGATCAGGATAAAACAAGGTGCAAAATTCCCAGAAACTCAGCAATAGCATTCAGCCAAAGTTTCTGCCGTTGGTGCATTCCTCAGCTTTAAAAGCAACCAAAATTATCTGGCTAATTCCATGTTGTCAAGTGTAGTGAGAAACCTTATGAAAACGTTGGGAACGCTTCCTTCTGGAGTTTCTGGATAACAAATGGTCAAGGAAAACTAAGGTTCTATGTACAAACAGCCTGCCTAACTCGAGATACCACGTCCACAAAGCAACAAAGCCGAATAAAGATGAAGATCTGGTACAGCTGCTGGCTCCACTGGAAGCAAGATCGCACCCCTCTCCTCAGTAGCCTAATCGCAAAAGCACCTATCTAAAAATAATAGTAATGAAAACATATATTTGAAAGTCAATTGCTTTTATATATATTCACCGATGCGATTTCTGTGTGATCCCATATGCACTATTCCCTGTCCTCCCTCAACAGAATGTACAAACTTGAAGAATTACATTGTTGGGAACTCAAGTTTTTCCACTTCAATGACTCTAATGGGAAAAAAACCCAAACCTATGGGAGACTGTGGCCATAGAGTAGAGCTGCAAAACTGGATTTTTTAATTAAGATCGTGTACGCTGTCAAAGCAATGAAGATAGAGAAAACAAAGAAACCAAACCCTACTGCTTTGGATTGCTCCAACATGCAGCATTTTGACATCACAGCTCCCAGGTAGAGAAGTGTGAGGGAAGGGAAAAATCAGTTCTCAGAACAGGGAATAACATAATTTAATAAAAAAAAAAATACATATAGGCTTTAAGGTCTGTTTGTTGCATAATCTTTACAGCATTTAAACAAAATATCCAACTTCCTACATAATTAGAGCTATAACCTGATGCAAATTGTGTATCTGAGAACACCTTACTGAGCAAAGGTGAACACTGTCACTTGAGGAAGAGCAGATTTAAAAAACAAACAGTTCAGTGGAAGTTCTATGCCGTGCACTCTTAAGTCTAGAAAAGCTGAGCTTAAATCCTACTTCATTCTCTCTTACAGACGACAGCTGAGAGGTGGGGATGTTGATCCAAGATGAAGGACCATGTCCTGTTCGCTTGAACCAGCTGTTCAAGCCCTGTTCTAGCCCCTCAGTCTGGTATGCAGCTTGACTCTGTATGATTAAAACATACAAAGGTGGAAGGATGGCTACCAGACCAGGACAAGAACAAGCCAACTCTGCCACAGCCTCAGCAGCTGAAACCTGACAACACTTACGAGCAGCAGGTGGGGAAAAGGGAAATGATTTAAGAAAAGAGAGTCCTGGCCCCTTAAGCTCACATCCCTCTGACCACAGGCACCGGAGAGAAGAGTAATCCTGTCCAGCAAAGCAGGCTTTCCTGTGGCTCAGTGTTTCCGTGGTTTTTGTATTTCCCCTCTCCTTCTTTATTTCCCCAAGGAGAATGGGAGAAGGCCTGGACAGTAGATGAAACAGGAAGCTGTGCTCATGGTCACACAGAGTGCATAGGACTGAAGCTAGAAAGCTTTCCACAACATTTTGAGTATCTCCACACTGCTCCCAAAAGGCGGTAAAGGCTGAACAGCCAGCCTTTATTAATAAAGGCTCCCACTCACATAATCTTCACCATCTTCTATTCATTTACTTTGCCAAAGAGAAAAGTTAAGGAATAGTAAGAGGAGACTCACTACAAACACTAGAGCATAGGTTTCCAAACTGTAAGGCAAATAATTTCTGAATTACGTGTTTCCAGGTACAGACAAAAAGATCAGTAGCAGTGGTAAATACCAAGCACAAAGACAAAAATTCAGTCTGGGAATTAAAAAAAAACAATAGCAGTAGTCATACACACACTTGTGAGAAGGCCACAACAAGGCAAGCACCACAAACATAGAAAAATCTCCCTGTATGCTGTTCTAATAAAATTAAGGACAAACTAATACCAATGTCTTAGCTTTAGTTATATAATAATCATCAGACTAACTTAATTGCCAGAGGGACCCTGTGGGTAGACAAGCAAAAATACCAAAACTGTAAGTAGAAAAATAAAGTTCTTACTCTGATGCTGGCCTCTCTTCTGGGAATCAACAAGGCTGAACCACCAGAAGCCTCTAGTTATTTTTACAGAACACAGAAATAATTGTAACTCTTAAATCTGTGTTGTATTAGACAACCCCAACTTGGGATTTCAAAACACTAAAGACTCACTACCAACTATCAACACATGCACTCTGATAATAATCTTGACTTGAGAAGGGACTCCCAAGAATCCTGTTCTCTTGAACTGCAGCAGTATCACATCACCGTTACCATCATTAGCTACAACTCTGCCATCTTCCTTCAGCTCCTTTAAAATTTTAAGTGCATAAATCAAAACAAACCCAAAGAGAATAAGTAAATCTCAACAAAGCTGTGAGGAAGAAGAGAAGGAGGGAGAGAAGGAAGGAATAAACTCATTTTTACCCAACTGTTCCACAAATCAGGGTGTGGGGAGGTGGAATTTCAAAAAATCAAATCCAGCTCCAAAACAAAAACACTTCTCTGCCTTAAATGTGACTTAACACCTTAACTCTGCTTCCACTGATGTAACCTGTGAATACGATGAGTTCCTAAACCCAGAAGCATTGCACTTACTCATACCAAAAATTCAGTACAATACTTAGAGAATTTGCATTAATGTGTTGTTGCCAAATTAAGCACTAGGCAGTTAAAAAAAAAATCAAACTATGATTGTAACCAAGCTTCTGCAAGTCCAGGTGGTTAGTTTACAAAATAGTGTTTTATTCCCCCTAAAATAGTAAAGGGGTGTGTAACAAAGTAACAGAAACTGAAACATCCTGAAAGGACTTGTCTTTAAAGGTTTAACACTGTCCATAATCAAATCAGTTAAAGAAATAGGCAAAAAATCATTTGGCTATGAAGGCCCCGAGTTTTTATGAAGAAAACAGAGCAAGGCAAAGTGCAATACGAGCGCGCACCGGTCACGTCTGTTGGGCATGGCAAGTAAAATGAACACATTCGACCTGTGGTGACTCTCCACAGCCATGGTGCTTTATGCTTGCTAAGGAGCCTGTAATTGGACCATCTAAGAGAACGAAGGAACATGAACAGCACACGTTAATTGTCAGCTACTGCCAAACGCAGCCACACTGAAACTTTGAAACACGTTCTTAAATTTCAATTGAAAACAGAAGTGAACGAACAGCTACTGACCATTTTTGAAAAATGAGACTGTTAAAGGCACATTAACTATGTTATGAACTAATTAAGACCACATTCCTTCACAATAGTAATTAACATACAAGTAATAGACTAAGGACCGACTATGCCCTATACATTCACCACTACGAAACAATCCTGCAGGACTACAACTGCTCTGTAAACAGAAAAGCTGATCAAGACTCAAATTCTGATTTCCTGACAACACAGTAACCATAATTAAAAAACCAAAACTATTCATTAACTGAAATACTGCAGAATCCACTTTTTAAACCACGGAGAGCAGTTAATCAGTTTCACAAACACAAATTTAACCACCTTAAATCAGTTTGTGCAAATAAACCGCATGTGCACACAGAGAAAACACACCGAATAACCTTCTCCATTACCTGCTTTTGAGGATAAGGCTGAAAATATTCTTTTAAGTTGAACTCACTTTTTTTTAGGGGGAAAAAAACCCCCATCTTGCTAAACCAAGATTGTGATTTCTGTTAACTGGCTTTTAAGCTTCATTCAGTGGATTGCAATGAGGCCAGTGTTTGTGCTGACAACCTTCTGTAGCTACGGCCTCATTACAGCTAACGATGGCACTATTGAGACCACATCTGCTCTAGAAACATTCACAGATCCAAAACTACAGAACTGCATCTGGAATATTTTGCAAATACAGACATGGAAACAATTATATATTTACCCACAAATGTCAAGTTCAACAGAGAACACCACAGAACACCAAACATGTCATTTTTGCCTTTCAAACGTTGCTTATATCCCCAATATAATTCACTTTTAAAGTAAAAGATGCTCTCCAAAGCCATTAACATACTGATAACAACCTTAAGTTGTTTTCTCATGTGTGTTAAAGAGATCGTGTAACAGTAAGACAGTTGTTAAAGCATTAAAATATTTCTAAGTGCCCTAAGAACAAAACTTGAATTAGTCATTCTTTTCTAATTCTCACCCTGAACATTCACACCAACACACAACACTTCTGATTGTCTAAGCCACTGAATGGAGACTAGTTAACAGCAATTAAATATATTAAACCTTCCATGCAAAAAATTAATCAGTTAAACAGCTTTGGTAACCTAGTATATAGTTAGCTTTGTGTAAATATTTTGCAAACATCCCTTCCCCCAAAAAATCTCTATATACCATGTGTATCTTTTATATAATAATATACATATTTCCTGAGTAAATCATTAAATTTGATTATGCGGAAGATCTGGCAAAATATCTGACTTTATATTATTAAAATAGATTTTTAAATAAACATTCAATAAACACATTAAAATAAATATGGAATGTTTCTGAAAATTATAGTACCATGAGGTTATGCTAATAACAAACAATAATTCTCTAAGTGCATACTATGTTATATAGGTACTGGGTTTTAGCCCATTGAGGAATCAATAAATCTGATTTCTAATCCTGAGCGACAAGTTTTTAATCACCTGCTAACATGTCCTTCAATGCAGTACGTACTGCAAAGCTACATAATTCTTATTTATGTTTTTAAAAGTAAACTTTTAAATGGATTATGCTATAGAAAAGCTCAGTTTAGACTGGTTTAGCTAGAAACCGATTTGACAGCACAACTGCTGAAGCACCTCACGCAACCAACAACAAACATTGACTATTCTTGTCAAACTTCACGATAACCTGAATGATCCGGCTCCCCATCACAAGAATGCTATAGGAGTGTGGACTGCTCTGTACAGAGCGACTGGATGCCAACTACTCAGTGATCACTTTGGCACTTAAAAGAACTATATAATGGTGCAAAAAAAGCCCTGAACAAGTATGAAACACCTTTCAAACAGATTATTTTTAAGTGTGCTAAGTTGTATCATCAACTAAAAAGAGCATCAAGGTCTGCCACCCTGTTTTCTCAGGTCATGGCTTGACTCACAGCTGGCACACGGCTTCGGATAAGCACACAGGGAAATGCTCAGCTATTGTTTAGTTCCTCTCACTAACAAAATTCTTATGCAGCAGACACTGCAATACAGCAATATTAAAATTGCATTAACACTACTACAAGATGTATGTCCCAACATCAGAATCACAGTAATAGAATTGCAGCACTGATCAGTTATGTTAATCCTTTTGCTTCTTGATAATCTATCAAGAACCCCTTCTATAGCACAGTGCAGGCCTCTCATCCCTCCCGTCCCACCCTCCTGCCAGCCTTTTGATATTATTTGCTGTTATTCCAGAATCCCCGCAGGTTCATCAGGTTTTTCTTTTTTGCTTCCTTTGTTTTCATGCTCCACACTACTTTTCTCTTGTGTGCTTGTGTGTGGAGGACAGAGCTCTTGCAATGCCCTTTCAACAGCTTCTTGTTTCACAGGACTGCCTGGAGAGGTTTTTGGCAAAGTCATCTGTAACGCACACCACAAAGCGGTGCGAGCCTTGCGGGTGGAAGCCGCCAGCTCTCTAACAGCAGCTGCCAGGGCCAGGACACCTACAACAGAAAAAGATGTTACAGGTTACACGCTTACACAAGCCTGGCAATATTAATACACTAAAAATTTATATGTATTTGTTCAACCCATCACCAGTAGACAAAGTGTGCTCCAGAAGTGGAGTGGGAGAATCACCTCCCTTGACTGTCTGGCCACACTTCTTTTGATGCCGTCCAAGATATGGTTGGCCTTCTGGACCATGAACACTTATTACAGTTCTTTTCTAGTAAAATGGAAGATGTCTCAAAGTGTTTAAATTAGTAACAGAAAAAAGCAGATGAGATCTCTTGAAGTACTTTAAAGTCTTAAGAAGTGATAGGTTTAGATTTACAAAATTTTTTTTGCTGAAGTTACAATTCTTGCTGCATATTTCAAATATGCATATTTCAAACGGCATCTTTTCACGATTAAATCTTTAAGAAAGCTTTTAAAACTACAGATACACAAAGAAGTTACCTTTCTCATTATTATAACGTGGCGCTCCTTGTCTCCGTGGATCAGCAGCATTAACAATCTCGTCCTTGCGCCTCGCCTGTGCTATGTTAATGGCTTCCATATGGCGATCCAATGTAGTGGATACGCTCCCATGTACAGGGGTACCACGAAGCCTTTCCATTTTTCTTATTAACGTGAGCACCTTTCAGATACATTGAAAACACCAAAACTGATAAGTATTTATTAGACTCCATTAAATAAACAACCATAAACCCAAAAAGAAATGCTGGAATTACAGCTCAAGAAAGCTTACCCTGGCTTGTTCTCTTAACTGGTCGACAATCAAACGATCAACACGTGATGGGTTAGCAGGGAGCCGGGACACAGGAGTGTTATTTGAGCTAGATACACGCTTTCCTGGGAAGTTCCTTGCAAGTTCAGCCTCTGTCTGCAGGGGAAATAAACAGCCATTATAAATGTTGAATTTAGTACAATAATAAAATCCATATTTTGGGAGCTATTTAGAATTGTCAAATACATTAGAAGTAGGTTTCCTATCTTTACTTCTGACCACATTTACAGAAAAATGTTCCCAAGTACCTGTCCAGATCTGCAACGAGATGCCGTAAAACTCAGAGTAAGCCCCTAATTCAGCTCTACTTTAGGGTCCAAAGTTCATGGCCACATTCAGAACCAAAGCTGTACAACTTCTATAGAATCATAGAGATTGGAAAAAACCTCGAAGATCAAGTCCAGCCGCCAGCCCAACACCACTGTGCCTACAAATCCATGTCCCAAAGTGCCACACCTACAAGTTTTTTGAATGCCCCCAGGGAAGGAGACTCCACCACTTACCCAGGCAGCCTGTGTCAATGCCTCACCACTCTTCACTTACAAAAATTTTTTCCTAAGATCCAGCCTAAACCTAAAGGAGATTGTAGAGAGGAGGGAGCTGGGGTCTTCTCCCAAGTGACAGGGGACAGGACAAGAGGGAATGGCCTCAAGCTCCGCCAGGGGAGATTCAGGCTGGACATCAGGAAAAATTTTTTCACAGAAAGGGTCATTGAGCACTGGCAGAGGCTGCCCAGGGAGGTGGTTGACTCACTTTCCCTGGAGGTGTTTAAAGGACGGGTGGATGAGGTGCTGAGGGGCATGGTTTAAGGATTATTAGGAATGGTTGGACTTGATGATCCAGTAGGTCCTTTCCACCCTAGTGATTCTACGATTAGGTACCACATTGCAGTTCAAGGCAAAGTGAAGTCCAGATTCATCATATGCTCCTTCAGATTGAAAATATGGACTAAAGTCTTTTTTTTGCTTTAATGACACATTTGTATTATTTAGCCTTTGTCCTCATCTAAAATGTGCTACAAGACCTGAATGACTCCATTTGCATTCCCCTCACAAGCCTGAAAGACATCTAGAAAAAAATGGATCGAGAAAGGGTCATAAGTTTGTATAATGACACCATGTATTTAAGAATTACAACTAATAAGTAATTGCAGTACTAATCATAGAATGGTTTGGGTTGCAAGAGACCTTAAAGACAATCAAGTTCCCACCCCTCTGCTGTGGGCAGGGACACCTCCCACTGGATCTGGTCGCACGGGGCAGTTGAAACTGAAGTTTTCAGGGGAAAAGCCAGAGTTCCCTGTAGTGAAATTGTTTCCCTCTCCCAATCACCTCAAAGACTAAGTCACAATAGGATGATGGGCTAAGTCTATGGAAATAAACCCAAAAGATTCCAGTTCAAGAACTACCAGGGTGACATAATGCATGCTACAATGTGTAGATGCTGTCTATCTCACAGCTATGTCCAATTGCGCAATGCTCTGTCACTGATACCTGAAGTAACTGCACTGCAAATTGCAACGGGATAAGAACACACTTTACTGTCAGCTTTCAACATCGACCTTTCTTTCTTTGGATCACTTATTCAACTTGTTATCTGCCAAATCCTGGTTACAGTGCAGGCAATTGCATACAGACAATTTGTAGAATGTTTTAAACTGAGAGAGCCCTGGAAAAGTGAGATTTATAAAAGGAAGCACTTTAAAGTGAGATTTATAAAAGTTAAGGTCACTGTCACTGCAAAATCCAAAGCAGCTGCAATGAACAGGATTCCAAGCACCGAAAGGGCTGACTGATCAGACAAGACAGAATTAAGGGCAAGACCTGTTAGGAAGACTTTCTGTCTCCACTCTTAAGGAATTCATGTAGAGTGAAAATATCAAAACATTGAGAATGTTAAAAGAGAGTCCCTTCCTATGTATGCACGTACAAGTGAGCCACGTGCACTGTTAAGCTAAACACCACCAAAGCAGAGGGCTTTGCACTGCCCTGGGACAGTTCAGGCTGTCAGGACTGTAAAAACAGCTTGTGAGAGGTTTAAGTCTGGCCAACTGGCATAGCCTCAAATTGTACCTACAAACAGGGATTAACACAGTCCAAGCACATCCCTGTCAGGAAGTTGGGATGCAGACATTCTTTTTTGAAGAGTAAGTAGTTTAGTTCTAGGAACATAAGCCACGCTATGGCAACTGGCTTGTAGATCTGAGAACAGTGTATACTTGTAAATAAAGCTATCTGCAGGCGTAGTATGTAGCTACAAAATCAAGGATTGAGAAAGCATGAGTGGATCACTAGAATAAAATTGGATCACTTAGAATGGACCAGATCAAGTTCAATGATTAAAACCCTTTGATTATTAACAACATCATGAAATGACAATAAACAACTCTTCAATATATATTATGTGATTAATTCTATGATTCAGTCTTCCCAAATGACTGAACTGCCTCAAATCTGAGCATATTTGGAACAATCACCTTTGTGACAGCAGAAAGCACAAGAGTTTCTGAAAACGCTATTGTCTCAGACACACAGGAGCAAGAATTCCTTTCTCAGTAGCAGGGAATTCCTAGAAGGATGGATGGGCAGAAAGGAGACTTGTTTAAAAGCACTAGTGTGCAAGCAACACAAAGCAGTTCTGTTTACACCTCCAAAAGTCTGTCAGTGAGGTCCTATCAGCAAGATGCTGGAAGGAAATGTTGTTCTCTAGAGATCCAGTGTGGGCAGACTCCTATCTTTTTCTCCAACAACGGGGAGTCTTCTCCAACATGCACGCAGAAGGCAGGCACTCTGACAGTGTGCAATTAGGATCACAGATTATCAACAACCTAGTTTCCAAACCTGGCACGGAATTTGGAGATTTGACTCCTCTTGGGAAAGCATCTCCTACTCCTTTTGAGTGCAGAGCCCTCATTCCCAAGTGTAACACTTCTAACAGGACTATGATCCCCTCCCAGACAACAATTCTTAGCGAGAGAGTTCGAGGCAGGAAAGGGAGGAACAAGAAGAGTATGAATTGAGCCATCCTTTGAGAGAAGTCATATCTACTCAAAACACGTATGTTTCCTCTGCAGCCTTGTACAGGGTGCCCAGGATTCTTCTCTTGCTTTTCTTTTTATTAACCCAAACTTTTAGTAAAATAGGAAACTAAAATACTAAAGGAAAGACATTACTATAACAGTGACAGTAAATAAAAACCAAAACACTCTCAAACAAAAAATGAACCAAAAAACACCACAAAAGTTCCCCTCCTTAAATGACTGTGCAGGCAACAGGAGAGTCTGAGTTTCTAAAACCGGAGTTAAAGATTTAGCTGGAGAGGAAGAATATGGAAGAAGAAAAGGAAGGGAGCAAGGGGGCAAGGGGAATAACCAAATTAACATTTAAAGCATTAAGGTGCTTAGCATCAGTATGCAAAGAAGCAGCTGTGGTATAGTGTGCTATATCATCATATATGGCTGTGGTTCTAGAACCATATCAAAGGCCTACTGAATTAATAACAAGCAGCTAATGATCTTCTATTGATCATATAAATGAAAAACATCCAAGTTAACAATAATTCAATGTTTTAGCCAGTGACATTGTTACAGAATCACAAGGTTGGAAAGGACCCATTGGATCATCGAGTCCAACCATTCCTAACACTCCCTAAACCATGTCCCTAAGTACTTCATCCACCCGTTCCTTAAACACCTCCAGGGAAGGCGACTCGACCACCTCCCTGGGCAGCCTGTTCCAGTACCCAATGACTCTTACTGTGAAGAATTTTTTTCTGATATCCAACCTGAACCTCCCCTGACGGAGCTTCAGGCCATTCCCTCTAGTCCTGTCCCCTGTCACTTGGGAGAAGAGGCCAGCTCCCTCCTCTCCACAACCTCCTTTCAGGTAGTTGTAGAGAGTAATAAGGTCTCCCCTCAGCCTCCTCTTCTCAAGGCTAAACAACCCCAGCTCTCTCAGCCGCTCCTCATAAGACTTGTTCTCCAGCCCCCTCACCAGCTTTGTTGCTCTTCTCTGGACATGCTCCAGAGCCTCAACATCCTTCTTGTGGTGAGGGGCCCAGAACTGAACACAGTATTCGAGGTGCGGTCTCACCAGTGCCGAGTACAGAGGGAGAATAACCTCCCTGGACCTGCTGGTGACCCCATTTCTGATACAAGCCAAGATGCCATTGGCCTTCTTGGCCACCTGGGCACACTGCTGGCTCATGTTCAGTCGGCTGTCAACCAGCACCCCCAGGTCCTTCTCTTCTGTGCAGCTCTCCAGCCATTCTTCCCCCAGTCTGTAGCGCTGCATAGGGTTGTTGTGCCCCAAGTGCAGGAGTTATAACATTTTTGTAGCAAATATAAAATATAATTGTTATAACATTTTTGTAGCAAATACTGTAGGTGAATCAATAGAATTGTTTGGTTGGAAAAGATGTACCTGTCCACCACTAAACCATACCCCTGAGCACCTCACCTACCCATATTTTAAATTTCTCCAGGGATGGTGACTCCACCACCTCCCTGGGCAGACTGAGAACCCTTTCAGTGAAGACATTTTCCCTAATATCCATTCTAAACCTCCCCTAGCGCAACTTGAGGCCATTTCCTCTCATCCTATCACTTGTTACTTGAGAGAAGAGACCAACACCCACCTTGCTACAACCTCTTTTCGGGGAGCTGTAGACAGTGATAAGATCTCCCCTCAGCCTCCCCTTCTCCATGCTAAACAACCCCAGGTACCTCAGCTGCCTTGCATAACCCTTGTTCTCCAGCTACTTCACCAGCTTTGTTGCCATCCTCCAGACACACTCCAGCACCTCAATGTCTTTCTTGTAGTGAGGGGCCCAAAACTGAAAACAGGATTCAAGGTGCAGTCTCACCAATGCTGAGTACAGGGACACAATCGCTTCTCTGGTCCTGTTGGCCACACCATTTATTATACAGGCCAAGATGCCACTGGCTTTCTTTGCCACCTGTGCCACTGCTGTCTCAGATTCAGCCGCTGTCAACCAGCACCCCCAGGTGCTTCTATGCCAGGCAGCTTTCCCACCACACTTCCTCAAGCCTGGAGTGCTGCATGAGTTGTTGTGTTCCAAGTGCAGGACCTGGCACTTGGCTTTGCTGAACTTCATACCGTTGGTCACAGCCCATCGATCCAGCCTGTCCAGATTGCTCTGTTGAGCCTCCCTACCCACAAGGAGATCACATTTCCAGCTTAATGTCATCTGCAAACTGAGGGAGCACTCAATCCCCTCATCCAGATCATGAGTAAAGACATTGAACAGGACAGGACCCAGTACTGAAACTTGAGGAACACCACTTATGACCATACTCCAATTGGATTTAACTCCATTTACCACCACTCTTTGGGCCCAGCCATCCAGCCAGTTTTTTTACTTAGCAAGGGTGCACCTGCCCAGGCCATTGGCAGCTGAGGAATAATGAGAAATGTGTTAGCAGCCCTGTCTAAGGGGAAGGAAATTGAAGCTCAGAGCCACACACGATCCAAAAGCTGTCATGCCAAACAACACAAGCACTGTATTCAACGCAGGTGTTGGAGTTGGTGTTCTCAGAATTTAAAACGAACAACGCGACAATAGAATTCTCACCTTCCCAAAAGGAGAAACAGCCCAGAGAACCTACTCTCCATTAAACTGTTGCATGCAATCATCAGCTTTGACAGGAAGTTATTGCCAGTTGTGTTTTACCTTCTTTCTTTCTTTCTCCAAAGCTCTCCACTGCTCATAACATTCCTCTAGCCGGATATGAAGCTCATTAGCAGGTCCACTGCGGTTTCTTGGAGGTCTGTACTTGTTAAATGGTGTTGGAAAAGCAAAATATGGTGCAGCTATTTCTCCACAAAACAGATCATTGAGGAAGGGGTTCAAGTGGTTAAAATCATCATAATGAAACAGATCAAAGAGTTCTGAGAAAGGAAATGGAGACGGAGGAAAAAAATTATTGGCTGATGAAAACAGGTGGCGATTAAATGGAGGAAAGTTGGCATTTTGTTTAAAATCAGACATTATTGGGAAAGATGGAAGAAAAGCAGGATTGATGAAATCTGACACGCTACCACCATTCCGTTCATGGTTTTTTTGCAACATATTGAACTGCTGACGGTTTGGGACTGTGCACCCAAAATGAGGAATCCAATTCCTTCTGCCCCTTCTATCATCTTTGTTACTATTTTCTTGGGTCTGCTTTCTTGGAAATCTGTGGTATTTTTCAGGGTCCTCACTTCCAGCATTCTGCTGTGTTAACCAGTCGGATGGAAAATTAATGGCAAATTTACGGTACTGCCCCTCCTTATCAGTCAATGAATCATGCTGTGATCGTCCAATGGGTTTCATCTGCTTCTGATTTTCTGCGACAAAATTATAAACTCCCAAGTTATTAGAAACACCATTGGGTATTTGTAACCTTCCATCTTTCCTTGAAGGGAGGACAGGCGAGATCTGTGAGTAGTAAGATGATTGTGTTATAGACTGATGAGTGGGAGAACCACCAGACATGGTGGAAACCCCTGAAGACGACTGTGGACTTGTTAATACTTGCTTTCCATACATGATATCTGATGCAGCCGTCGGACTTGCAGTTCTCCCATCCAGCCATGTGCGTCCATGGTATGATGGAAAATTCCCATTTTGCATAACATTTTTTACAGATAAATCATACTCAGAAACTTTGTGAGAGTGTTCTTTAGGCCTAATATGGATCTTACAGTCATTATTATTAACAGCATCCCCCAATGTAAAGCTGTGACCGTTTTGCGCATAGGTTTCCTGTAGTTTTCTACTTGTCCCTCCAGAAAAATTGTTTTCTTTAGTGGGCTGCCTGAAAAAATGCAGCGGTGGATGAACAGATGACTGCAACTTATGAACAGCTGTGAAGCTTTCATGTCTCTTAGAAAACAAGCGGTTGTCCTGGGACGCTTCATCCCAAGAACCATTAATAGGCTGATTGGAAACATCAGGGGAATACTTAGTTTGTTCTTGAACATCATTTCTTATAACTTTGCTTCTTGCTCTTTCCATTTTCCAGTACTCTTTCTGAACACTTGTGCCTTCTTTCATTCCATTTGGAGAAGAAAAAGTGGTAAAATTGGAACAGATTTTTTCATAGTCTCCATTCAACCTCATGTAGTCAATACTGCAAAAATGCTGGTTATAGTCTACATTTTGAAATGAAACTCCTTCTTGCTGAATTGTATTATTATTTTGCAAAGAAGAATTGTCACGGTAGCTGTTCTTCAGGATATTATCAGTCTGAGTGCAATGGCCAGAGGGAGAAAGCCAAGACTCTATTAAATGAAGATCTTCCAAACCTCTGTGGAGCGTCTCCACATCATGAGACTTCTGCAAGCATTCCTGATAGCAGTTCTGTGTGCCCATCAGGTTTGAAAAACCCTTACTTTCACCAGAATGCTTAGAGGAGAGCCCTGAGAATTCACCATTGCTTCCAAGATCAGGTGCCCACAGAGGTGGAAACAATCTTGAAAGAGAATTCCTGTAATAAAGGTAAACAAACTGCCTGTAATTATTTGACACATTTCTTACACTAAAAGGGTTCACAACTCAGCATTATTCCTCCTGCCATGTTTCCCCATTATATCCTTGGCTAGCTGCTCACAGCCCTCCTCCAAAATACGAGAGGGGGGGAAATATTCCTGCTGCAGCCAAGTAAATGCTACGCAAAATCTAGCAATGCTGTTCTCCAATGTTCATTTTATGTATGTTCAGAACTGCAGCGTTTATTAGGATTTATTAGATATGTTAGATTTGACTGGATTTAAGCAACTCCCTACTGCTTATGATGAGATTATTTTTCCTCAAATGCTGAGGTAAGACTTTAGAAAATTTACATTTCTAACTACTGCTTTTCTTTTTAACTGACAATTGAAGTAAAGAAAAATACTTCTATGGTTCAGGAGGATTTATAAGATCTTTGTTACTTCACTAGAGGAAATAATCCAAAACGTATACCATATCTGTGTGACAAAAGGACATAGAAACCAACATGCAATAAACAATAACTTCATAACAAGCTTACCAATCTGTAACTGGTTCTGGCTTGCTTGGCTCCTCTAAAATGCTCGACACTAGCCCAAGCATATCAGGGCCACTGACAGAATAAGAAAGATTTATTGGTGCCCTAAAAAACAAGCAAACACCTAATTTAAAGTCTTTTCCTAAAAAAAAGGCAAACAGTAAAGAATTAAACCTTCACTTTATTATAGCAGCATCTGCTAAATGTTCTGAATTTAAGGTATTCTCACCATCCATATACAGAAATCTCTTCCTGCATTTGTGAATTCTATAGGCTAAATGAACTAGAACAACTTTCCTAGCTTCTTATGTCACTACAGACTTCTCGAGCTGTTATGTGAAGAGACAGGAGCAGGAAAAGGTTTTCCTCTCTTTTCAATCAACCCAACTATTTTATAGACATTTCTTCAAATCCTGACCATCTCCTTCAGTGTGGAAATATGATCAATCTTCTCAAAAACTCAAGGATTCCAATTTATCTGTTTCCATAATTCAAGAAATATAATTTTAGTCTCAAAAAACACCACTTAAGTTGAACCACTTTTTAGAACCCTTTAAAAAGAAGCTGGACAAAGCTTTCTTAAACAATCCTGATAAATTCCAAAGTTCTTCAAATAACACTACTCTTACACAAGGCCAACTTTTATCTTCTGCTTCAGATGCAAAATGAGATCTTTACTGAGCCGTAATGACACCTCACTTTTACTCAGAAGTTAATTAAAACATAACACTGTTAACCTGCATTAACATGTTAACCTGTTCCCTCTAATCTGCATTGTTTGCTGCAATACATTTCACTTGTCATCCCATTCTCATTCAGCTGATTCATTTCAGTGTCCCTGGAGAACTCCCCATCTTCCCTAGTGTCAGCTTATCTGAACAACTACATCATCTGCTCATGCTGCCATGTCACAGCTCATGCTGACTGTTCAGATAAAGACTGTAAGATCTGGGCCAAATTGCTAAGACTGTCACCTCATTAGTCGCTTGGACCGTGAAAATTAGCCATTTCTGCTTTACTAGCTTTTAAGACCTCACCATATTTTGACTCTTATCTATCCCTACTATTTACTTCCTGATCATTCAGGTTCCTGTCGAAGGAATCTGGCCTACAGCGGTTTGTTTAGGATATACATAAAGATTCTTGAAGGTGTTCTATGAATGTAGAACTGTAGCTGATGTCTGATAATCAGATCTTTGGTGTGTCTTTCTCAGGTGACAAACTTCTTTTTCCTTTAAAGGAAGCCTATTTAGTTTCAGTTTTTGCAACCAAACGGAGATCACAGATGAAAACTTGCATTTAGAAAATGATTTATCCTAGAAAAAAGAAGGCTCCGGGAAGACTTTAGAGCAGCCTTCCAGCACTTAAAGGGGGCCAACAGGAAAGCTGGGGATCGTCTCTTTATCATGGAATGCAGTGACAGAACAAAGGGGAATGGTTTTAAGGTGAAAGAGGGGAGATTTAGATTAGATAATAGGAAGAAATTTTTTCACTGTGAGGGTGGTGAGGCACTGGCACAGGCTGCCCAGGGAAGTTGTGGATGCCCCATCCCTGAAGGTGTTTGAAGCCAGGCTAGACGGGGCTTTGAGCAGCCTGATCCAGTGGAAGGTGTCCCTGCCCACGGCAAGGGAGCTGGAACTGGATGATCTTTAAGGTCCCTTCCAACCCAAACCATTATGTGATTCTATGAAATCACTGTTTATGCATTTCTAAGACTGGAATAGAAACATTACAATTTCAATTGCTGTACACAAGTAATAAAATTACCGATATGAAGGAGAGAAACAATTGCTTCAGTGGGTATCCCATAGTTTCTAGACTGCAATATAACCATTCCCTGTCTCTCACAATCCTTGTATCATTTATAATTTTATAGAAATCATTCCTCCGCAGAGCTGACTTCAAAATCAAAGAGCAGTTTTATTTACTCTCCGCTGACACAGATGACTTAAAATTCATGTCCAGCCTCGCTACCTACCTCTGTACCTTTAATAATTTCACTGCATTATTAAGACTTATGATTATTAAGACTCCATTATTAAGATTATTAAGACCAGAAGTGCCTGCAACAGCCACGACCTGGGCAGAGGGGATTTCTCCAGGGGAATAAAAACGTTTCATAATTCATTGCATTCATTTAGTGTCCAAAACTGCAAAATTATCTTTTTTATGTAAAATCAAACTTGAGCGCATTATACCAAGGGTCCAATAAGAAAGTAATCAGGCATATTTTCAAGAGCAGTTGTATGCATATTTATGCTTTCAGTGGCAGAGGTGTACACCACTTACGCTTGACCTGCGTCCAACACACTCTGCATTGTTCATGTTCCAAGAAACCCTACATTACCAAGCAGGATCACAATGAGCTATGGTAATGGACGACAAAAGGCACAGAAAGTGTTTCTTTTCCTTAAGAGTTTTCATTACACATGGCAGTTTCCCCTTTCATTCCCTAAACGCAGCATTCTTCCCAACTTCTAAAACATTGTTACATATAAACACACACACCCCCCACACGCAGACCTCCAACCTTTTCCACCACCTCTACAGAAAACATTGTGTAGCAAAAAAAACATACTAAGTTTCTAGTTACCCCAGAAACTCCTCTTAGGAGATCCAGAACCCTATTTCTTCTGTTCTGTAACAATTCCAGTGCTCCAGAACACCACCATAGGATTATACCAAGGATGCTCATACCGTTTCTTTGTGCAGTCTTGAAAAGCAGTTTTTGAGCCAATATCCTCTCCACATGCTGACCAGTCGCTGTACAGACGGGAAGATTCCAATGGAGGTGGTGTACTCATAATTGGTCCTAACAATGGGGAACACAATTGAGTTTCCATTTCTTGTTTCTTGCTATTTACCTACGTTGAGAAGAGAAGAAAGCATCTTTTCTATTAGATGTTTACATAAATGAGCAATAAAGGCAGCAAAGCAAACCTTTACCTTCATTTTCTTTTCAGGAAGATGAAACATAGCTATGACAAAAGAATACAAGCTAAAACTTGTTCCTCCCCTGCCTTAAAGGAGTCCAAATCTGACAAACCTATGCGTCTTCTACAAATAAACAATAATAAAACTTACTATACAATAACAACTCTCTACAGATTTCACATTGTAGGTGTATGTGCATCACACCCACAAGCACGGAATCTTCTACCCTATATGACTAGAAATGCATGGGTCACAGGCATATACCTCCCTTCTGAGAAAACAAAGGGAAGAGCAATTATCCTTGCTTTATCCGTGAAATGACAAAACATTCCAACAAAGAGCTCATAGCAAGCAGGAAGGGACATTTGTAAATTTCACAGAGCAAAACGTGGGTAAGAACGTCATCTAAGTACTGGTCCAGAAAGGACTACTATAGGTAAATTATTTATTCAAAGAATAAATAACAGGAGATTCAAATAACAAAGGGAACTGTACCTCATGAGGTATCTCAATTGGGAATTCCCACAGCAGAACCTGTGATTAACCAAAGTTTAAGCAGAGCATCAGAAACCTACTTGGAGCTGGGAGGGACTAGTCACCTAAGACTAGTTCCCTGCTCAGGACAGACCCAGTTAGATCAGGCTACTTCAGAAGCTTGACCAGTTCAGTTTTGAGAACCCACTACCTCCTCTCTAGGAAAATCTTTTTAATCTCTAACTGCTGTCCTGGTGTAAAAAAGTAGAGAAAGTAATCTGTATCGTCTTCTGTTTAACTTCCCATAAAGCAGCTGCACACACCCATGAGATCTTCCCATTCTCTTCTTCAGACTTTCAGCCTCTCCTCAGGCATTCCCTTCTCCAGCTCACAACCATTTTGGAAGCCTCTGTAGAACTCACTCCAGTACCTTGTTTGGATTGGTGAGCCCCAAACTGGTCACAGTATCCAGCTGTGGTCTTAGACGGGCAGAAGAGAGGCAATTATAGCAGTGCTCACCCCTCTTGCTGAGACAGCTTAGCACAGCAGTGGCCACCTCTGCTGCAAGCCCACACTGCGAATTAACAGCCAACTTGACCACCCAGGATCTTGATCCTTGTTGATTATCTTCTGCAAGTTTTGACTCTAGCACTAAACCCTTAAGCTTTCTTGAAAAAACTCTTTTATGACTGAGAACTGAACGAGCTACTCTTTAATTCCCATAAGTAAAGATATTCAGTCAAGACTGAGTACTTGCAATTCTGAAAATATTTGGGAGGCTCAAAAAAAACCCTTAAGACCCTAAAGCCAATAAAAAAACAAACCCCACCCAAAACAACAGAAAAATCCATCCCCTCCAAAGCCCTAGATGTATCCATAGCTTCAAGAGGCCATGGGTTCAGCTGCCTGTAGCATCCAGGCCTGTGCTTTATACCTTCCTGAGAAGGCCAGCAACTAACAAAATTGTCCTAAGAAGAACATTTAGCAGCATCTGCTCCACTGAATTCCAGAAGCAGTTCTTAAGTCAACTGAGGTTTTATAAACACAAACACCACTACATCAGTTTAAAAAAAAAATAAATCTATTGAGGGGATTTCCTATTCCAAGCCACATTTCATTGAAGATGCTGCCTTTTAGTTCGAGTACTTCAAGCTGTCTTCTTGAAACAATTTGAATTTTGTCCTTGGCAAAAAAACCGTCAGTGGTTCAACTAAAAAATAAACTTCTTTGAAGGGGATTGGACTCATTTCCTTCAGAATACTAATACATTTTACCTTCAGCCCTCAAAAAGAACATTAAGTTGCCACCACACTGCCTGTTAATACTATGACAGCAAAGCCCGGCAGAACATAAAGAAACTGCAGAGTAAATGACTCACAGGTCAAATATATTTACAGATAACTAAGATCATTTCCGAGGCCTTGAGACTACCTGGAAGGTTTTAACAATCCCCAGCTTCACTTGGATGTGTTGGTCATAATGGTTTTCAACAAAAGCAACAGGTAAAAGGTGATGCTGCACATGTCATGCTTCTAACAACCCCCTCCTGTTAAACAGGTTTGTCTGTCTTTCCAAGCTTCTCATTACAGAGAGAGACAGAAGAGTGCAGCGCTAATAAATTAAGGAACAGGAATTCGCAGAGCTGCTGCTGGCAGATGTTCTGTGTACATAACCGGGCAGCAGGAAAAGTTCTAAACACACTGCAGAAACAAGCATAGTTAGCTTACTCTAAGAGCCTGATGTGCTGCACTCTGGATACCAAGCTGCAAGGATGAAGAGTAAGAATCAAATTTTACGGACTACGAGGAAAAAATTAACTCTGTCACACCGTTCATTGTAAATACAGCTGGAATAGGTGCAAAAAGCCAGCTTAAAAAAAAATAAACAGCTCTTTCTAGAGGTTAAACCAGACTTGGATCCAACAAATGGAACCATTTGCTAAATCCTTATGAAATAACTGCAAGATCTCAACCACGTACTTATTAAATTCCTGAAAAGGCTAAAAAACATCACACCAAAGGCACAAAAGTTGCTACAGTAGCGACTCGCTCCTCATAATTGATACAAGAAGTAATTACTACTGCAAAAAGTAGACTATTCTGATTTAAGCTAAAGTGGAATCAGTTTTCTAACTTCAGTTACGTCTCATTTAGGTAATTTTATTTTTTAATAAGTTAGACAGAACGCCCCTCTAATACGTTTGTTTTTTCAAACACTTTTTCCAGACACTGTTCCCTTGAAAAATGATAATGGCTTGTGTTAATGATATGTGCTGAACAGATGTGTATTCCTCTGTAAACATCTTTGACTGTAGTCTTTATCTAAAAATGCAAGGTCAGGCAGAGAACTAGTACTGTCCCAATTATCAAAGATGTGGCCATTGTGAAGTTCATAACAACACTAAAATTAGTCCTTGGAAAGTAATAGAATACGCATAACATTTCTGGAAAATGTTACACACATGCACATAGGTGGGAAATATATTCTGTAACCAGCTCTTGCCTTGTAATGCATGATTAATGGAATCATTCCTCCCTGCATCCAGCACTGTAATAAAGGATTTCTAAAACTCCAAAATGAGCCTCAGAGTTTATTTGCAAGCATTTTCCATATCACACCCGAAAACATTTAAACTGATCCACTAAACTCCTATTTTATCACTTCTGAGGTAAAAACTGCATTGTCACTAGGATCCATATTGTCAATTCTGAGACTGGTGCTTCCTATTGCCGAAGTACCTCTCAGACCCTGAATACGCCAACAGGAAACAGCAAGTTGAGGGGAAACTTACACTAAGGACAGTTTAGGGAGTACACTGAGTCCAACCCTATACATTCGGTCTGCCCAGAGCCACTTCAAAAGTTTTTTATAGCTAAAGCTTTCTAGAAGTTATTTATATCTAAATAAACTAAAAGACCAAAACTTCACTACTGATCATTTCACTGTCTCATGCCCCATCCTTTTAGGTGAGAAAATGTTAATTTTTATCCCTCATCTTTTCTCACAAGCAGAACAGTACAATCTTGCTTACTACAAATCCTCAGTCAGAATTTGGCTTAGTGAAAGATGTCACAGACTCGGAAGATCTCCTTTCGTAGGCCTTGTCTGAAAAGGTACTAAAAAAAATATCACCTTTCAAGTGCACTACAACCAAAAGCAGGACAGAATAACCCTATAGTGATTTTTTTGAATAAAAAGGAAGATTTTAGGGTTTATCAGTTGCTATAAACTTTTCTTAAGCATCCAAACAAATCATAGAACGGATTGGGTTGGAAGAGACCTTAAACACCATCCAGTTCAAACATGTGCCATGGGCAGGGACATCTCACACCTAACCAGGCTGCTCAAGGCCCCATTCAAGCTGGCCTCAAACGCTTCCAGGGATGGGGCATCCACAACCTCCCTAGGCAACCTGAGCCACTGTCTCACCATGCTCATCGTGAATTTCTTCCTAATGTCAACTCTAAATCTTCCCCCTTCCAATTTAAAGCCATTTCCCCTAGTCCTATCACTACATGCCCTTGGAAAAAGTCCCTCCCCAGCTTTCTTGTAGGCCCCCTCCAGTTGCTGGGATGGCACTATAAGGCCCTGAGGCCTTTTCTTCTCCAGGATGAAGAACCCCAGCACAGCCTGTCCTCACAGAGTGAGGTGCTCAAGCCCTCAGATCACCTTCGCGGCCTCCTCTGGACCCATTCCAACAGTTCTATATCCTCCTTATGCTGGGGATTCCAGAACTGGACACAAGACTCCAGGTAAATAATAGAATTAGAGATACTATAATGCTGCAGAGGCTAAACACACAATCTGTAACATTCCACATAAACACTGTCAAAGAGACAATTTCCTGGCCCTGAGCGTAAATGGCATGCAAGTGCTGTGTGATACAGGTAAACTCTTACCCTGCAGAAGAGGAGGAGGATGGTATTCAAATTAATCTGCTACAAATGGCTTTGGAACCACACACAGTATAATTTAGGAAAGCAGTAGCTGACCAAGGCCAAAAGTTTAGGAACAATTTAGCAGTATCAACAAGCCCATGCAAACATCTGGGCCCTGGTCTTCTTCAGTCTACGAGGTAGCAACACACATAAAGCATGCTCCTTGGCTACAGTATAAAATACCTTTGCATAGATTAAAAATAGTGCCTGTAACTAATGGGTTTATCTTTTATTTTCAGAGCCATTAATCACTGCTAATGTGAGTTGTGCAGGACAATGTGACTAAAGATCATCAGCAGAGGTACTTCATGTACCCTAGATACAGCCTCCTCACTCAGCCCTGCCAAAACTCTGGAGTCTGTCATTCTACTTCATTAAATAGAACAGCCAAGAAATTCTCATGTGCTTCACATATGAACTATGAACAATTACAGTAAAAAAGGAAAGGGATAAAACAGCCTGTTGTCTCCTACAGAACCTCCATAAAGGCCTTTGCAAAGAAAGGACTGCCAGCAGAGGTGAGTTCCACTCAGAATTCCAACCTCAAAAAAATTGACAAATGAAATGCTGCTTAAAAAAAAATTATATCACAACTTTTTCAATCCTCTGCAAGAAGTTCATCACAGCTGAGGAGTAAGCAAACAGGAGCATTTATCAAAACCTTCCAATATTTCCAAAAGCCTCCTTCAGTTCTTGGTATTTAGAAGCTCTTCCATTTGCTTTTGAGGAGAAATAAACAAGTAGAACTCCATCAGTCTAAGGTTAACATTTCAACTATAAAAACATATGAAACTAAACAGTATCAAAGCTGCTGGGCACTGATATTATTATGGTATCTGTGACACAAGTCCTGTGCTCCACTACATACCAACTCACTTTTTGCTTCCTGGCTCCTTTGTGCTCCTGCTTGGCTCAGGCTGTGCGCCAAGGATTTGCTGTTATTACATAGATGTTTCACTGCTCCAGCAGCAAGGGCAAAGACCTTGAGGGAGGCTGTTACTCCCTCCTCTTCCTGCTGTCCTCCCACTCCCCAGTCAAGTGCCAAGCCAGTCCAGCTGCCAGGCATGCAGAGGCAGATGAAAACTACAGATCTTAGTAAAGGACTCAAATAGTAAATTGTGTTGGGAACAGAGAATCCTGCAAGGCAGAGACCTCAGAGTCTTTGGAGTCGAGGCTGCGACTCAGAGCAGGCTGCTCAGGCCCTTATGCAGTCACACCCTGAGCACTGCCAAGGACAAACAGAAGGGCCAGCGTGCCCCAACTGTACCTTCAGACACATACTTCCCTCAGAGAGAGGCTTCTGCCTCACCACTGCTGCTCAAGACAGGTAGCCAGGAGGCAGAGATCTATGATCTTCTGAGAGTCTTCTGTTCCAAGATTTTGTAGCACTGTGAATACAGCTGAAGACTCAAACACTACTTCTTATTACTGGAAATGTTTTGCTTCTTGTGCTGCCAGCCATGTACTGGAAAGAGTTCAAGGTAGTAAGAGCCTATTCTGAGATGGCAACAGCTGCTGACGAAGCAACGAAGGCCCCTCAAGCAGACTGGAAGGAGTTTTAGGGGCTTTTAGAGACCACTACATTATGCCAACTGCAGAAAACATTTGCAGTGACTTTACATATAACTGAGGTACCTTGCTGAACTACAGCATTAGAGAATCATAAAATGGTTTGGGTTGGAAGGGACCACAAAGATCATCCAGTTCCACCCTCCTGCCATGGGCAGGGACACCTCCCACTGGATCAGGTTGCTCAAAGCCTCATCCAACCTGGCCTTAACCACCACCAGCGATGGGGCATCCATGACTTCTCTGGGAAACCCGTGCCAGGGTCTCACCACCCCCACGGGAAAAAATATCTTCCTAGTATCTCAACTAAAGCTCCCTCCCTGATAAAGAATCCCTCCCCAGCTTTCCTGTAGCCCCCCTTTCAGTACTGGGAAGCTGTTACAAGATCTCCCCGGAGCCTTGTTTACTCCAGGCTGAACAACCCCAGCTCTCTCAGCCTTTCCTCTCATGTGGGAAGTCCTCCAGCCTTCCAATCAATTTTGTGGCGCACCCCTGGACTCGCTCTAACAGATCCGTGTCCCCCCTGTGCTGATATAGACTGGCTTTACTCTCATCCTCTCAGGGGCGAGAACAGTCTAGGGGCCTATGGCTTATATCAGACTAACAATTCTCTGAGAGGATACATTACAATGTTAAAATGATGTAATCAGAGCTAAATATTTGCCTCATTATATAATTATAAGAAATTTCTTTTATTGACAAAGTCCCACGTGACAGAAAGTTCTTGGTTTTCTGAAAAGCATTTGAGCTAAATTAAGAAAAAGCCTTTTTACAGTCAGTTTTCCAAAATCTGCAGGAACCAACAGAGCACTGCTCACAGATGTTTTTTTATAATCATCTGCCATAACAACAGTAAATGACAGCTCTGAACAGTATTAGCACTTCTATATTGAGTGCATTGTCCTTCAGTTTCAGGATAAATATTTCCTTTTCATTTTATTTTAAAAAAGTATTGTTTAGGTTTTTGACTTAAGACCTCTAATAACTCCTACCTACAGCACACTGTAGGTAGCTCAATTCATAGCACACTGAAACCAGTTAACACATGCAGGATGCATGGCTACTAATTTTCCAAAACTTGTGGGTAAAAAGAAATAAACTAGAATTCTATAAATTGCCTTCTTCGGTTACCTGGGCAACTACACCAATAGAAGCAAACAGGTGACAGGAATATGTCAAAAACTAAAACCAAGGGAGAAATATAGGTCAGTTATTCAGATATCTCATAATATCAGGGACAAAAGCATAAAAATGGCAGATTACTGGAGAGTTCCTTCTACATCCCAATTTCCTATAATCTAAAAGGCTTGCTGCAGCAGCAAAGGGAAATGTTCCTCTTCAGCCAAGAAATTTTTCTGAGAAAAAGGAATCAAGTCTGTCAGACCTCTCTTAGACAGCTGGATCAAAATAATATTAAAAAGCACCACTTCAGGCAGAGCAGGGGGGAGAAGCAGATTTATGAGGCACTTCTTTAATAAATGGGTTCTATAGCTCAGTAACCATTAATGTGGACTACTGGGCCATTTCTTTTGCTTGTTTTAAACATTAGCATCGAAATACATTCATTTCATTTAATCAAATATTTTTTTGCCATGGTAACCTCTAGCGATTTTTCAGAAGACTTTGTCCCTTGACAAGAGGGACTCCAAGCCAGACTGCATGAGGAACTGCTGACTTCTACAAACAGAGGATTACTCTCCTGTACCAACACAAACAGTGAAAGCTGCTGCATCTGTAACATAAGGTTCTCTTCAGGTGTTGACTTTTTTGTTACACAGCTTTTTAACAGATTTAGTTAGAAAATAAACAACACACCATACAGGTATTTATTTCTGTTTACCTAAGCAAACTCCCTTTTTGAACTCACCTGTGACTGGTAATGACCAGGGGCAGCACTTTGCTTGACCATGTCCTTGTTATCACTGTAGAAGTTCTCTTCTCTGAAGGATGCAGCATTGCCATGCAAGCAGAAATTTAGATTCCTAAGGACAGACTTAGCCTATTTAAAAACAATTAAAAAGGGGAAAAAGAAAAAGGCAATAATTACGAAGTCTGTCAAAGTTGTACTTATTATGCATGAAACTCATTTCTCGCTCCCCCTCATTGCTCCTCCCACCGCCTCTCCACGTCACTCCACCCACAGCTGCCCCAGTACCACCTACGTCTTACACATTCACAGAACAATGACGACATTGCTTTACTGCTGTGAGATTCCACATGGCAAAACAGCTCAGCAGATACAAGAGCTACTGACCACAGGTCACACGGAGTCCCAGAGCGAGTAAGCCAGCTGTGCCATGCTGCACTTAGGATTACACAGGCAGGAAACTCTGCCTGGCAAGATTCCTTTCTCTCCGTCTTTATCCTGTCACATAGACAGATGCATCACATGGAAACACACGTACCATGCCAGTAGCTAAGCTCACTCTGTGATCCTGCTCACAGGCACACATCTGCCACAGAACTGAACTTCCATCACCATCACATGATAGGAAAAAACAGTCCTCAGGTACCTGGGACTGCACCCACTTAAGGGTTCCACTCCTCTTCAAACTCAGAGCTTCTGTCAGTGACTGAGGCAAGCCTGACTCCTGCTACACACTGCTATCCAAAACCAGGAGTGATAAAAGCACATTCCCATACAACCCCTACTGAAAAGCCCATTGTCAGGTCCCTGCTGCCTGCTTGTCATGCCTGCACTCTGCACAAGTGCCCCTTTCTCCAGCTTCACCCATCTGCATTATGCGACATAGCAAAACAATATCCCAGATTAGCAAGACTCTGCAAATACAAGGGTTCATCTTCACTGACAAAAAGATTTAATTAGTGGAAACGATGAATGGGGAAGTGCTGCTTTTATAATTAAGATGAATCAAGATAAAGTGTGCAACAGTCATAATGATAAACTGCACAAAACACCTGCTCCTCTAGTAAAGTAACAAAATGATGTCAGATGATACCCATATCCAGCTGTGACTGATCCACTCCGACCTTTTGAAGAGTAGAAATAAGGATTTGCCTAATCTGAGTTCTGCTACAATTATTTGTTCAACCCAGAAGCAAGTCCTTATTCTTCTCTTTTCCAAGGACCGGCTGGAAACAGGCTAAGAGCTGGATGCATTAAGTAACATGTTCTTGATAGCTACTTTCATCAGGTTTCCTACAACATTTCCATCACCATGCTGCATAGAAACATGCTCAGACCAAAAGGAAAGTCTGCCTCCAGAAATGGGTTAAAGAACAGTATGGTCAATCATCCACACAGATATTATGATGCTTCTGGGAAGCACCGAGCTCGCTGCTCTAGCGCCAGATCACCTTGAATGCCTGTACAATACACCAGCTGTATTGCAAAGGAAGAGCTGCAGTAATACAAACCCTGATGCTACAGAGAGCTCTGTGGCCCACACAGATGGGAAGATCAGGCTTCTTGTATTTAATCTAAGATCATGAGCTCTGTACCGAAATGACTCAGGTGGGCACAACTGCTCCCAGGTGCTAATTTTATTACACACGGTTTCCTCTCAGAACAGATGACTACTGATCTCTTTATACCACCCACGATGATTTGTTCAGTCAGTGTGTGTCTAAGCCACTAACCTCAACTGATCTTTAAACTATTTGCGTTTTATTAGCTGCTCTTCTGTCAAAGCAGACAGTGATACACAATGATGTGGCTAATAGCAATCCCTGCGACACGTTATAACTATTCACAACTTTAAAAGTGGGTTTCAGAAAGCATTAGGGGATATTTGAAACCCTGAATGACAACCCATTTCAATCTCAAAACAGGAACTACTTCCAATCACAGGAAACTTTCAAAGCATTGGAGGTGCTGCACTAGGCTCCAAAACCTAAGAGTCCAACCAAGGCTTAACATTTACATAGCTGTTTAAAAAGGAGAGAGTACTACCTCTGTGCTCCAGGCATTGCTCCTTTAGCCAGAAAAATGGATCTTCAATGGCAGAATTCTGTGGCTGCCACTTCACTTTTACAAGTTGATATAAACACATGTTTATTGTGCAACAGGTAAATAATTAATTCCTAGAAAAGCCTTTTGCGATATCTTCAGGATATGAGGGTGCTACATTCCAGCTTTGGTAGAAGCCAATGCTTTCGTTAAAGCAGTGTTGTCTGCTTGCATTGGGTTACATTGACAAAAACAAAGAGATTCACATCAGGTACTTCCACATCAGGTCCTGGATTTGCAAATAGTTTTACTTCCTTCTGATATTGTTCAAAAAGAAGTCCAAGCAAAAAGACAAATAGCACAACACCTGCAGGAAAGTTCCACCAGCAGGGAAAACTAATGACTGTTTTCCTCCACATTCATGCCTCATCCCCAGCTCATCCTAATAGCAGCAGCTTCCTCCTGCACCCTCTCAGTCTCCACAAGTCTCCCCTGTCCTCTCCCTACTCATCCCTATGGCAAGCAGCTAAAACCCAATGCAACACAACTGGAGAAGGACATTGAGGTGCTAGAGCATCTCCAGAGAAGGGCAACAGAGCTGGTGAAGGGACTGGAGAACAAGCCTATGAGAAGCAGCTGAAGGAACTGGGGTAGTTTAGCCTGGAGAAAAGGAGGCTGAGGGGAGACCTTATCACTGCCCAAAAGGAGGTTGTAACAAGGTGGGTGCTGGTCCCTTCTCCCAAGTGATAGGCAATAGGATGAGAGGAAATAGCCTCAAGTTGCACCAGGGGAGGTTCAGATGAGACATCAGGAAAAATTTCTTACCCAGAAGGGCTATCAGGCACTGGCACAGTCTGCCAGGGAGGTGGTTGACTCCCCACCCCTGGAGGGATTTAAAAGACTGGTAGATGAGGTGCTCAGGCATACGGTTTAGTAGTGGGTACATACAATTGGACTTAACGAACTCAAAGGTCTTTTCCAACTAAGCAATTCTATGGGAAACACACCAAACAAAGTCATGCAGAAGCTTTTCCCTCTGCAAGGACACTGATCTGGATTGTTCCTCTGTGAAGCTGTCAACTTCTGTGGTGCGTAGAGAAATCTATTATCACCAAGACATCCATCCACCTTTCCCCCAGCTTCATAGAATTTGATGGATTGTACCAAGCTTACTGGACAAATGATAGATTCCTCAAGAATATAACATTCAGTATCCCAAAAAAGCAATCCTCCAGACTTTCACTGGAGTGTAACATCCACTCATCTTCCCATCAACGCTTAAAACTAACACTAAAAACTTAAATAAACCCTGTAAATAATGAGCCATCTTCTCAGCACACATATAGTCACCTATATTTGGGTGCCTTCACATATCTTGTCCCTTGAAGACAGGGATAATGTTTTCCCCTTACGTATATGTATGGACACATACACACTTCTCACAACCTTCTCGCACAGATCAAACAAAACAGATGCCATCGTAAACACAAAACTTCGAAATTATTCCTCACTGTTCAATAGGAATGAGCCTAATCTGAATGCCTGCTTTTGAAAGGAATACAAATAGTAGCCTTCAGATAGATTTGTATTGCATTTCCAGAGGGGTGCAGTGTGCAGGTGTACACAAACCCATACCATCGTGGAAGAGCATATCTGTCACAGGTTTTGCAGTTCCACATGCTTCGGTACTTCTAAACCTCCAGAAAAAAAAAACCAAACAAACAAAAAAAAAAAAGACAATTTGAAACATTACCTTGCTATTGTAGGGAAAGCATGAGGAAAGCCTGAACATTCATCTTTACTACCTCAGGTTTACAAGTTCCAGAATCAGGTTACATGGGAAAACTGCTGTTAAGTCTAAAGACCCACACTTCTCTTTAAAACATGTTTTCATCTTCTTCTGTGCTTAGGCCTATGTGCTTTACAAAGCTATATGGCAGAAAGTTTGTTGTGGAAGAGATTCCAATCTGCTCCTCAGCCCCACCTTTATGAAGCTCTCCCCTTGAAACACTATGCCAGGATCTCTTTGAGGTACTTCCTCCTGAGCCAAAAAACCCAAATACACAGAACATCTTTGCAACATTTACATTAAAACTTAGAATGCCCATGAAAAGAAATTAAGCAGAGTAAGCATTTTGGTAACTGTGTGACACTGTGGTTATGTATGTGCAATTATCGTAACTTTAGCCTTCCTAAAGTCAGTAATTTCAGGAATTCAAATCTGTAACTTCTCCACATACTGCAATTGTTGCTCTATTAATCTGAAAAAATATGGAATAATCTGCCAGCAAGTAGCTTGCAAGTAGCTTAGAAACAAAATTCTGATCTAGAATTCATTTAAACTATGAAAAAAAAGACTACCGATATTCTTTTTAATGATAGAGTTTTATAGATCTACACACTTTGTGGTCTAAAGCCACAAGTCATTTGAATGCTAGTCTTACTATTCCCAAGTACTTTGGCATGCAAAATGACTGAAGCCTCCTGCCCTCGCTCTGAGGGTGCTTTTTCTTTACAGGAGCCATGAGATTCTAATCTCCAACTCAAAAGGTAAACATACCCTTCATGAGGCATTGACACGAAGCTGCCAGTTGTGAAAGCAGCAAATACATCTCAGTTGCAGTGTTGTTACCCAAAATTTCAAATTCAGGACTGCTAAGGAAAACTCTTACAAAGGTGATGAAAGACAGCTGCTTCAGTGAACCTATCATGAAATAGCCTCTTCAAAATACCTAGTCAGCTTTTAAGTATGAGTAACACATCCACGTTCGATGCAGGCTCCACAGAAATAAAAGGGAACTTAATACCATCTACCTCTATATATTTCCCTTCCCTTGTAACTTCTACCATGTGTCTCCCTCTGTTATTTCCAGGCAGAGCAGGGGAACACCAGGGACTATTAAACAAACAGGTACGAAGTTTTTAACTGAGCTTCCACTCACTTCAGAGTCAACTAATCCAAAGGCAGTTTAAGCGCACGAGTTGTAGAAAATGACCTTTCAAATATATGGTGCTGTAAAACAAGATTTTTGGTATCAATATACCCTCAGCATAAGCCTTTTTATTTAGGAATATAGAATTCCAACTGAAATTACAAAGCATTTTTCCAGATTCATTTGGGCAGATGGACTATCTCATACAATTTGAACTCCACTAAAACATAATGTCTTTCCAAGTATATTTTTAAACAAACAAAAATGCTGACATTATTCATTACTGAATGTGTAAAAACAACCTTTTGAAGTTATAAACCAGCATATGTGGCCAAATAGAAAGGAATTTTTTAATCAGCTGCACAAGGATCTGCATACACTGTACATCATTATATAGAAACTTATATCTTAGCTTCATTAGACTACCAACATTAGCTATAAAGCTGCTTTCCTCACTTTGCGAAATTCAAGTACCAAGTAGATGTCTTCAAGATTGCAGACTTGAGCAAACACCATCACTATGCTTTTTAACAGGTGCAGAACAGGCTTTCTTTCAAGAGAAATGAAAGGGGATCTATTACCTGCATGAGAAGTTATTCCATTTCTCAGCGAAAGGACAACAGCAAGCATTCTCAAGTTTTCCATCTACTTCCTAGGTCTCTCCTCACTGTTCCTATTAGAAGACTGGCGATCAACACGAAGAGACATTTGTGTTTGGAGAACTATTTGCCAGGCACTCACTTGAAAGGCTAGGCACTATCAGGTGAATAAATCATTAGACTTAAAGTACAGCACTTCAGAACCTAAGCAAATATTACGCTGCAGAAATCACTTTGCTGGATTGTTTTCCAGCTTTCTAAAACATCAGTATTAGTTCAGATACCCAATATCTCTCCCGAAGAACAAAACCCCCATAAACTTCATCATGCTGTGAGAATCAACTTCCACTGAGACAAACCTGCACAGATGTTACCACCAGCCATTCCCTGCACACAATCCTCCCACCGACACAGGCCACTGGGGAAGCAAAAGCAACACAGGCACTCAAATATGCCAGCTGTACACACTAGAGCACTGCAGCAGCAGCTGAGCCCCGTGCTTTCAAGTCCAGTGGCGTAGCCCACACTGTGCCGAACCAGCACTGCTGCCGCACCTCATTTACCTTCCCTAACACTGCTGCCACGGGACACACGCTACACATCTCAGTTATAATACACACACAGAAACTGTTGCCAGGCTGTGGGTAGCGTCTCTCCTCCACCCCTTGAAGCTGCAGGACAAAAACAGCAAGCAGATTTTGGGCTGTGTGCAAGGAAACGGCCCCTCAAGAGAAACTAGCAGCACTGGCATTAAGCAATTACTCCACACAGCTGTTCCTAAACAGAGAAGTCTAAGCTGCACCAACACTACGAGAAACAGCACAGATTGCTTGCCCTTAAATATCACCTCGTGTTTTCTTCAGACACGCACCCTTATAAATTCCTCTGCAGCCAATGAAATCCTCCCCTAATAAGCAAAGACTTCATACTCCAAAGGCCCCACTCCAGAAGCCAAAGAAACACCAAGCTTACATTTTTGGTCTTCTTGCTTTACAACCAGTCTCAGCCATGTAATGTCTGATGTCACTGGAGTACCAGTATGTGGAAGTACTATGGGAATTGTAGTCTTCCCTCTATTGTGCAATAGCTACACCGTACGGGATCCAGAACTGCAACTGAGAGCCATAGGAACTCTCTCCTTCACCCAGAGGCTTACAGGGACTGCCTGAGAAATACAGCTGAACTGCTTTTTTTAGACAGGAAATGCTTCTCAGACAGGAAAGAAGAAAAGCGTGGAGGTTCTGAAATGCACCTTCTCCTCCTTCCCACACTAGAAGCAATTTCTAAGCAATTATTCTCAGGTGGTCACATCCTTCCAAAACCATTTAATCTGTAATCACAGGAAACACAATCCAGTAGGAAATTTTAACTGCAATGGGGTATAACAACCTTCTATTTAACAATATAAGAGGTTTTATAACAAGTTTGTCATCTCTCTACCTCTGGGAGTTTGGTATCTTGACATGAAGCAATAATTGCCTGGAATGAAGAGGTTTTGGCAGCAGTCACAATGCATCTACCACTTCTGTTCCTATCTCCCATTCGGTTCGGCACAGCTAAGTAACTACAGAAGACTCATGGTGTGGGCAAGTCAAGCCCTCTGCTTCCTGTAAGGAGAATTTAAAATAAAGGGTTATTTCAGTTAAAAGCTTTCTTTCATGCTCAAATGCTGTACTGACTTACCTTATCCCCACTGTCAAATACCTTATATTTTATCACCTTTTACACGTTATTCCTTAATAAAGTCATTGTTTTCCCACAACTCTTCCTTAACTCAGACTATAAACTCCAATCTTTCCTCGCATTACCATATTTTCAATGCTTCAAGAACAATGAAGAAATACGACTTTAGCAAATTAAGAAATGAAGAGACAATGGAATAGAGCCATTTTCATCTTTTTTTTTAAGAAAAGAGAAAGGTATAATGTAATACAATTCAGTTACTGGGAGATGCAGTCCATCATCAGCCTACTTGTCTTACAAAATCTTCAGATCAGGATAAAAGAGAAAGCAGAGAGGGCTAACAAGTTCCAGCTAAATTTTTCAAATTAAACCTCAAGCTGCCTGTCAAGACACACTTAAGTCAGAGTTACACACTTAAGTCAGAGTTAAACCTAAAAATACCTTGTTCACCTTGAACAATAAGATTGCCCAAAACCCATGTTACAGGATATGAGAAACATCTTAAGACAACTAGAAGTGTTACAGTAGAAACCTAACCGGTCTTAAGTTCTTCAGTTACTTAATGCAAGCAGAATACAGACAAAAAAGATCCTGAAAGGGAGGAGGGAAAAACACCCCAACAACTTGCTCCGAACTTTTCTTCTGATCCCTAGGCTTTTACACTAAGTTACAGTAACAGCACCTTGTTGTGCAAAAGTCCTTTCCTCACCACTATCACTGTAGCACTGTTAAAATACACTGCAGAGCTCCATGCAGCACAGAACCTTCCCCAAATATTAAGCGTGTTCCAGCTTTTCTGACACAGCAGTAAAAAAATGAGGTCACCCTTCCCTAAAAACCTCAGCCTTCGCTTACATTATTTCTATTCTTTCTGGGGTTTCTCTCCACAAAGCTTTGACGGCATTGAGACACAACAACTGTTCTCCTCTACCTCCTACAACAGTTTGCACAATCTGAGAATGACAACATATATAAACACAACATAGGAAGCTTTTATACCAAGTTCCACACTCAAGTTTTTGGAATAGCGTATTTTCACCAGTGCTGCATCCACAAAACATATTTAGGCATAAATTATGTCTGCTAGCTTGAGAACAGTGTGTTACAGCAAAGTTTCTTCTGAAGCACTCAGAGTCTGCATAAAAGTAAAATACCGCACAGGCAAAGGAGTGAGAGAATTGTTTGAAGTCAAAACACAGCGCATCTCATTGCTACCATCTAGTAAAAAATGATCCCAACAGTTTTCTAATAAAAGCACTAGAAGCAGTAGTAGCTACACCTCTCTCTCAAAGTAACACCCCAAACGAGCTCAGAAGCATGTAGAGAATGGTTTCAGCTGTGAACAAGGGGATGAAAGCTGCCAAGTTATCCTACACTGAAAATACTGGAGAAAACAAACGTGCTGGAAAAGCAGGTTGTGAAAAACTACACTGTATCTGTGAGACTCATCTGTGCAGCATTCAAATACCACCTGAAGATCTGAAAGGTTTCAGCAATATGTTAACAGCTGGCAAACATACTCAAAATGTTAATAAAGCTAGAAATATCTGTAAGGCCTTTTTGAATTGCTAACTTCAGGTAGCTCAGTGGGAAGAAGACACTCATACGCAACCTCTAGGCGTCAACATGGCCAAAACAGTATTCAATTCATTTAATGATGCATTTTAAATAGCAGGTTGCAGCAATTTTAATAACCCAGTAGAACATCTGTTTATATAGTAAAGAATTAGCAGTCATTCTTCAACACCCACCACCACACCAAGACAACTTTTACATCAGAAAGTGACTCCCGTCTTACCCTCTGGGGGCTTCAGGCTAAGACACTTGCTTACTTCACAGCTCTTCTTGTGTCATCTCTCCACACAGAAACATCATTTTTGCTGTGTCAAAACTGCACATGACTCTGTAACTTCAAGCATGCACAGATCTCTGACAGGGTGCACATGACAGGCAAGTGGAAGAGGAAGATGGCCCCTGTACTTTCACAGACACGTCCTATATTTCATAAGACAGTTAGTGCTAGAAAGGATCATGAACGTCATCTAGTCCATCCAACCCTCCTGTAGTAAGCAGGGACATCTTCAACTCAATCAGGTTGCTCAGAGCCCCATTCAAGCTAACATTTAAGGTTTCCAGGGATGAGGCATCCACCACCCCTCTGGGCAACCTGGGCCAGTGCTTCACCATCCCCAGCAAAAAAAAAAAAAAAAAAAAAAAAAAATTCCAAATACCTAGTCTAAATTTCTCATTCAGTTTAAAATCATTACCTCTTTTTCCTATTGCTACAGGCCCTGCTAACAAGTTTTTCCTCATCCTTCTTATTAGCCCCCTTTAAGGATTGGAAGACTGCAATAAGGTCTCTTTGGAGTCTTCTTTTCTCCAGGCTGAACAACCCCAAATCTCTGAGGTTCTCTTCACAGGGCAGGTGTTCCAGGCCTTTGATCATTTTAGTGGCCTCCTCTGGACCCACTCCAACAGATCCATGCTTCTCCTGTGCTGAAAGCTCCAGAACTGGACACAGTATTCCACACATGGTCTCACCAGAGTAGAGAAGTAGAATTACCCCCCTTCACCTGCTAGCAAGGCTTCTTTTGATGTGGCCCGGGAAACAGTTGGCTTTCTGGGACGTCACCATGCATTGCTGGCTCGTGTCCAGCTTCTCATTCACTACGACCTCTAAGTCCTTCTCTTCAGGACTGTTCTCAATCTCTTTATCTTATTTATGTGCTTGTGCTCTACCAGTAGCCACAGAGGCTCCCACCCCTACAGGCGAGCCCAGCAGGTCCTTGTGCAGCTCAGCTGCCGCTCCTCACAGGGCAGGGGCCAATTCCCCATTTCATGGGGACCCCCTCACCACAAAGGGCAGGGGCTGCTACCTCCCCTCAGAGAGTACCCCTTCCCCTCACAGGGCAGGGGACAGTTTCTCGCATCATGGGGCACCCCGCCTGCTCACAGGCAGGGGCTTCTTTTCCATCCTCACAGAGTACCTCTTCCCTTCACAGAGCACCCCACCTTCTCATAGGGCAGAGACCAGTTTCCTCCCTCACAGGGCACCCCTTCCCTTCACCAGAAGCCTCTTCTCATCAAAGGGCACCCCTTCCCCGTGACTAGAACCCTCTTCTCCTCACACACCGCCCCTTCCCTTCACCAGAAACCTCTTCCCCTCACAGGGCACCCCTTACCTTCACCAGAAACCTCTTGTGTTCACAGGGCACCCCTTCCCTTTACCTGAAGCCTCTTCTCCCCACAGGGCACCCCTTCCCCTCACAGGGCAAGGGGCTTGTTCCTCTCCTCACAGGGCCCCCTACCCTTCTCAGAGAGCCCCTCCTCTCACAGGGCAAGGGACTGGTTCCCTTCTTCACTGTGCATCCCCTCACCCTCACAGGGCTGAGTTCACACACCGCACCGTTCCCCCAGCCCGGTCCTGGCAGCGGGGCGGTAGCGCTGACGCCTCACCTCTATGCGGCAAGCCCCGTGAAGCCCAAGGACACTCCCTGCCATCATCTTATCCTCTCTCCCGCTTTCCCGCCCCCCCACCACACCCCCGCCCGCCATTGCAGCCGCGCGAAGTGCGCGCGCCAATGCCCGCGCGCGCCAGGCGGGAGGCCACGCTCGGCTCAACGGCCGCGGGCGGGAGAAACCACTGAGGGGATGGGGAGGGGGGTGGAGCGAACCATAGCAGAGAGGGAGCACCCAGAAATCAGGGATCGGGAAGGGCTTGGCCCCTTGGGAAGAGGGAACCCCATTGCCCAGGTGTTTAGGCGGAGATGGGCACCTGTGCGGGTTACCTGACAGCTCCCCTCAGCCCATGCTGGGGAAAACAAAGCACGAACACCTGAGAGAATTGTGAGGAGAGCACAAAAAAAAAACAACAAAACCCAAAGCTGATGGAATTGTGAGGAAAGCAGAAAAAACTGATGGAGTTTTGAGGAAAACACAAAGAAACCTGAGAGAATTGTGAGGAAAGCATGAAAACCTGGTGGAATTGTAAAGAAAGCACAAAAACATGAGAGAATTGTGACAAATGCACAAAAACCTGAGAGAATTGTGATGAAAGCCCCAAATCCTGACAGGATTACGACAAAAGCAAAAAAAAAAATGGAAGGAATTCTGAGGAAAGAAAAAAAAAAAAGGAATTGTGAGAAAAAGCACAAAAAAAAAAATTGATGGAATTGTGATGAAAGCGCAAAAACCTGATGGAATTATGAGGAAAGCATGAAAACCTGATAGAACTTTGCACCATGAAAGGGTCTCATTTCCCAGCTGGGGCAGCAGAGGGGCTGCGTGAGGCTGGTGAAGGTGTTTTACTTCCCAGCAGGTCCTCCTTCCTGCAGGAATTTGCCCTTAGCTAATGTGGGGAGTGGATGCGGGCTCCTTGCCTGTTGTGTCCGGCTCTGTGGTGGCCTTGGGCAGCACTGGAGTTCTTGGCTGTGCTTTCCTCACTCTCACCTTGGCTGAAGATTGTGAATCATAAGCAAAGTGAACACCCTTGCAAAATCCACTCTGTGCCAACACAGCCAATACCCGTGCATTTCAACCCAAGCTCTTGTGGCTGAAGCCATTAGCAGTGGAGTAGGCTGTGAGGGAGAGGGAAAATACAAGGACTGGGACTGCCTTCTCCAATCTCTGCCTTCTAGTACCTCTGAAAAAATCAAACTGTGCCTAAATTTTGTGTCTAAGTAGCCACATTTGTGAGCTGCAGCTGCTGGCGACAGAAAAGCCTTTCAGCTATGTTAAGACAAACACAATGTGTGTGTGCCAGAAAAAGATGCAGGACTTTCCCAAACAGAAGAAATGTGTTTATTCAGGCTGAGCATGGACCAGTACAATGCAACCATTCTGAAGAGGCTTTGCGCAATGCGGGACAGAGAGGAAAAGCTGCTTCTAGCAAAGCAATGTTGACACGGGTAGCACAGTCACAGCTTTCTTGCATTTGGAGGATGCAGAAAGGGTGAAGTGCTGCAGTTTAATTTATTTTTCCACCAGAAAGACTTTTTTAACAATCTCTAACCCAACAAATGGGTGACAAGCAATATAAGGCATGTTTCTTGGCCACAATGAACCCGAAACAGTATTCCACTGTGTATCCTCACACAAGGTAAATAAAAGCATCTCTTCTCTTTCAGACAAGTCACATTTAAATTACTGACACAATAAACCCTTAACAAGAAATTCCACAACTCATTTTACAGCAAGCGTAGGGTTTTAACCAATCTGAGCATTTATTCACAAATTCCCTTCACAGTAACAGTGACACTGAAGCAATGGCAGAATGTGCTTTGGATGAGTTTATCACAAATATGCATGCACGAGCTTTTTTTCTGGTCTGCGTGGGATCTCACCTGCTGATATCTCTCATCATGCCCTTCTGTACATTCCCAGAGTGGACATGCAATGGAACGATTGCAATACAAAAATACATAGGGGTCCTGTAGATTACTGCAGATTGCCAGGGGTAGAAGGCACAGAGCTGGCTGGCTTTGGGGAAGCACAGGAAAATGTATGAAGATGGAAGAGCAGCAGGAGCCAGAAAAATTCAGCAGAATAACCCAGGCTGCTCTGAAAACCCATAGGGAATGGTGGATGGAGAAAAAATTGGCTGGAGACGGCAGCAGGGACAGGGTTTTGTATGAGGGGTACAGCGAGCTCTCAAACCAAGAATGGTGGTGAAGCAGCTAGAGTGTGGTGGAAATCCTCTCTTGGTAACACCAGGCTAAGAAAAGAGCGTGTGTGGTGACTGCAGACAAATGCTGACAGAAGGAGCAAAGGCTGAGATGAGGACACGCCATCCCTTCACCAGCTTTGTGGAGGGACTGAAGTAACCCCTGCCAAAGGCTTTGGGAGAGTGTGGAGCTCTCTACAAGCAAAGATGTTGATGCCAAAAAAATCCACCCCTCCACTGTTGTTGGCAACTGGAGGGCACATGCTTCTGCCAACAGATTATTCTGCCAAGCACCAGTACACCAATACAATGGTTACCACGGGGCATGCAGCAGCATGCCTCATTTCTGTCCAATACCACTTTCCCCTTCAAACCATGGTTTGAGTGGAGGAAGCATCGGGAGTGGCAAAGGATCTGGCTGCCTCTGGCTGTGCTGCTCCTGCCGATGCTGAAGCAAGGAACCAGAATATCGGAGAGTGCTCCCACTGGGGGTGAATTATTAATACTGAGGTCTGAAATGTAGAGCAGAAATATCCTCTTACTGAACACAATTAGCAATGAGAGTAGTGGGGAAAAATCACCCACCTGATCAGCAAGTTTAATAAGCAGCTCAATGCAAAGAGTAATTTGCAGTAAACACTTTAGCCTGAGTACGGATCTTACACAAGGTAGTAACAGCATGCTCTCCACGGAAAACAAACATCATAATTCCAAAGTGGTTATTCTGAACAGAAACATTCAGTGCATACAACAGGGAAGTGCCTGCTCCCATTGCTCACCTCAGTCTGAACACACAGAACACAGTCTGAGCGTGTGGGGGACTTAAAATGCAGCAGTAGTCCAAGCCAACAACACATGGCACCCCCTAAACACATATAGAGTACCCTGAGGAAGAGTGGCACTTCCCTGTGTACATCATACCGCTCTCGCCACAATGCTTAACAGATGATCCTTCTGTTCCCAGCAACTCGGCGCTGGTCTGGGTTCCTGCTGTTTCTCCCCAGTTTGAAGAATCCTGTGATGCCCTCCCCATCAAACACCACACACGACAGCTGGAGGCAGAGTCACCTTCCCAAACTTATCACACAAAATATAATTCACAGTAAGGCGAATGTCCAAGCGGTGGTTCCTCGTTTATTTACTAGCAGTTTTTGGCCACCACTCGGGGATATGTGCAGTGAGCTTCACTTTACCACCCGCTACATTCAGGCAGAGGGGTTCATTTACATTAGCTAACCTCAGCAAAGCTATACCGAGTTCACCTCCTCCAGCCCGGAACTTGCCAGCTGACTTTCCCGATTCAGTTAAGATCTCAGCACCCTCAGGAATACTGTCCTTGGGAAGAGGAGCTGAAAGGTGGACTGGCAGCAGCCGTTTGCGGATGACACCCATGTGGTGGGTCCTGGCTGTCAACTCCTGCCCAATGTAGCAGCCTTTGGTAAAGCTGATGCCATTCATGTAGGCCAGGTTGGATTCCAGCGGGAGGGCTACTCCAGGAGGGAGATCTTTCACACCTTCGGGAACTCCTGGGAAAAAAGTAACACCAACAGGTAAGTGCAGTAAGATCTTCAGTATTTAAGATTTCTGGAATGTCTCCTCTGTAAGTCATGAAACCAAGAGAATCCATAAGAAGCAGTGTGAAATAAGGAACTTCACGGTCCCCCTGTTTGGGCCCGAGTCAGTCATTAGCCGTCAATGATCAGGGCTAGCAAAGATTACTCTAAATGGTAAACATAGAACTGTACTAGAACTTAATTTCATGAATCTTACAGCACCTCACAAGCACATTGGTGGTAATTTAATGCACTTGGAACGGCACAGACTATGACACAAAGGCATCAATGCACGTGTAATGGCAAAACCCTGCTCACCCACCCAAGTAGACTTCAGGGCCACTAAAGAGTTATTTTCCTCAGTGCTAAAGAACATAAGTTGGCCAACTGTCTTTGTTAAAGCACAAATGCCAAATGTCCATGTAACAATCCTTCTTTTTGTGAGCCAATAATACAAAAATAGTATTTTTTTGAAGCCAAGCGCTGCACCCAGCAGTCTGCACCAGAACAGTGAAACAAGTGGTGTTGGAGGGAGGCAGCACACTCCCACAGTCCAGACCACTCTGCCCCATTAGCACTTTGCTTTTCCAAACCAGATGGACTCCGGTCACTGTGAGCAGAGGATCATACTCAACAGGTTGAGAGCTGGACTTGTTTAACCTAGAGAATAGAAGGCTCAGGGGAGACCTTACAGCAGCTTTCCTGTACTTACAAGGGGCCTACAGGAAAGGTGGGGAGGGGCTTTTTATCAGGAAGTGCACGGATAGGACAAGGGGGAACGGTTTTAAGCTGAAAGAGGGGGCTGAAAGAGGGGCGATCTAGTTGATATATTAGGAAGAAATTTTTCATTGTGAGGGTGGTGAGGCACTGGCACAGGTTGCCCAGGGAAGTCATGGATGCCCCATACCTGGAGGTGTTCAAGGTCAGGTTGGAAGGGGTTTTGAGCAGCCTGATCCAGTGGAAGGTGTCCCTGCCCATGGCAGAGGTTGGAACTCTATTGGCTTTGAGGTCCCTTCTAACCTAGACCATTCTGTGATTCTAGGATGATTCAATGATATTTCAGGCTGGCAATTAATTTAATCCACTATTTCCATGGACACCGTAAAGTCAGTGGGAGCTCTGTGCAGGCCCTGGGATTGAGTTCCCTCTCAGACTAATCCTCCGCCCCTTGACCTCTGAGTTAACTCTGCGAATCCAGTCATACATTTTTTGGAAAGTAAGTTAGGGTGTTTCCTGTTCCTTCCTTAGCAACAAGGAAAACACACAGATTGTGAACAATCCCAAAATAATCAAAATTACTCAAACCACAGAATCTCCTCTCTAAAAAACCGAATAATCCTGGTTTTAATAATCCTGCTGCCAGTGTTCCTGACCCAGCACCCCATGATCTAAGTAAGAGGAAACTGTACCCACTCATTCTGCCACCAGAACGAATTGTAACCTCTGCATGGCTTTTAGCCTCAAAGTAGCAAATGATACTTTCATTTATGAGCAAGTGAAGCCCACTGAGACACAGCAGGGTGGCTTTTGTAATTTATTGCTGTCTTATATCAGCATATGGGCTCTGATAAAAATACATTTCCCCATATCCAGAGACACAGAGGAGCAAAACAGGACTCGGCTTTACCTTGTTTATACCTGTGCTTGTGGTAATCCTGAGTATTTCCAATATGACTCCCCGAGATAATCTCTGAGAGATCGACCCCTTTCTTTGTAATCAGTCTCCAGCCCATGACTTCTGTTCTGGGGTCAGGAGTGAAAATCAGAGCCTGGTCTGCATGCTGAGTAAGGGAACTGGTGATGTCACCAGCTGACTCCCCAGGGATGACAGCCCACAAAGAAAGGTCAAGGCAAGGGGTGATGTTTACTTTCCTCCGGATCTTGTACAGTTTCAGATGTTTCTGCATGGCATCCAGCACGCTGCCGTCGCACTCCAGCAGGATGCGTGGCTCTTCTTCTGGACTCTCGTGAAGCCTAAATATAGGAACACCTTCAAGGTCAGAAAAACAAAACCCCATAGCCATGGAAGCCAACGTGCTTTGTCTCGATTCTGGTGTGAATCCAGAGATCTGGAGAGTTTCACCAAAGGCTCCTTGTGCTCAGCTCCCTGCAGTGAAACACCTGAACTTTGTCAGTTGAACGTTCCACTTTTTCTTAGCAAATACTGCCCTCCCTTCTCCCGGGGATGAAAATGGGTCTGGCCCTATAGACTTCCCTACCCCTCATGCTTACTCAAAGTGAGGTGACGTTTAGCAGGAGAGGAAGCTGCATTCGGCTGTGCCTTCCACACATTCCTGCACCGCAAACCTGATCCAGGAGTCAGCACGAACCCCATTTCCCACCAACTGACACCACAACTATGCCAGGTGACGACACAGTGAGTATTGTACCTCACACAGTGCCAGTGGCCAAGCACCCTGGAGACAACAGTGCACACCACTGGTTTCGGATATGGCCCAAGGATCCCCACGGGCACTGCGCCCTGTGGGCCACTTTGAAAATAACAAAAGCCATTGACCTTTTCTGCTGAGTAAATCACTGACGCCACAGCCAGACATGAAAAATACACTATGCTCTTTCGTGCAGGAATTAATAAAGACAAGAAAGAAACACCTCAGAGACTAGTGTGCAACACAGGACCATAAAATCATTCAGGTTGGAAAAGACCTCTGAGATCCTCCAGTTCAACAATCAGCCCAACACCACTGTGCCTACTAAAACATGTCCTGAAATGCCAAATCTACACACTTTTTGAACACCTCCAGGCATGGTAACTCCACGACTTCCCTGGGCAGCCTCTCCACTACTTCACCATTCTTTCAGTAAAGAAATTTTTCCTGATATCCAATCTAAATCTCCCCTCGCACAACTTTAGTCCATTTCCTCTCTCATCTTGTCCCTTGTTACTTGGGAGAAGAGGCCAGCACCCACCTTGCCACAGTCTCCTTTCAGGCAGTTGTAGAGAGCGATGAGGTCTCCCCTCAGGATACTTTTCCACAGACTAAACAGCCCAAGTTCCCTCAGCTGCCTCTTGTGCTCCAGACCCTTCTCCAGCCCCATTCCCCTTCTCTGGACACGCTCCAGACTCTCAATGTCTTTCTTGTAGTGAGAGGCCCAAAACTGAACACACGATTTGAGGTATACCCTCACCAGCACTGACTACAGGAGGACGATCCCTTCCCTGCTAGTGCTGGCCATGCTCTTTTTGATCCAAGCCAGGACGCTGTTGGCCTTTTGGCCACCTGGGCCACTGCTGGCTCGTGTTCAGCTGCTGTCGACCATCACTCACAGGCCCTTTTCTACCAGGCAGCTTTCAAGCCACTCCTCCCCAAGCCCAGAGCATTGCATGGGGTTGTTATGACCCAAGTGCAAAACCCAGCACTTGGCCTTGTTCAGTCTGTGCTATAAAATGCGATTGTTTATTCTGAAATGCAGATGCTGAGCTTTTCCAGGCGTGCTGGAAGAGGATGAGGGCAGCTGATAGGTGCTACAGAAACAGAAGTAACAGAGCATTAAAATAGAGTGGAAAACAGGAACCTTTGAAGCAGCAATTTTCCAGTGTGTGAGCCAAACCACTACTGGAGGAGAACAGGTATGGACCCTGCCTGGCTGTGGATTCCAGGGGATTAAAGGCTCAGTGGGGGATCTAGAGCTGTTGAGCCTGGAGAAAGGTAGGCTGAAGGGAGACCTTATCACTGTCCACAACTGCCTGAAAGGAGGTTGTAGCAAGGTGGGTGCTGGTCTCTTCTCCCTAGTAACAAGTGATAGGACAAGAGGAAATGGCCTCAAGTTACACCAGGGGAGGTTTAGACTGGATATTAGGAAAAATTTCTTTACTGAAAGGGTTCTCAGGCATTGGCAGCAGCTGCCCTGGGAGGCGGTGGAGTCACCATACCTGGAGGGATTTAAAAGACCAGTAGACAAGGTGCTCAAGGATATGGTTTGGTAGTGGACAGACACAGTTGGACTCAACGATCTCAAAGGTCTTTTCCAACCAAAAAATTTCCAACCAAAAGATTTTATGATTCTATAGATCAATAAGACTTCAGGGAATGGCAGGAAGATGCACTGGGGAAGGGTTAGGTTGGATGTTAGGAAAAGGTTCTTCACCCAGAGGGTGGTGGAGCACTGGAACAGCTCCCCTGGGAAGCATTCACGGCCCCAAGCCTGACAATATTCTAGAAGCATTTGGAAAATGCTTTCAGACTCACGGTGTGAATGTTGGGGTTCTCTTATGCAGGGACAGGAGTTGGACTCGATGATCCTTGTGGGTCCCTTCCAACTCAGGTCATTCCATGATTCTATTCTATTAATAACTTGGGGGGAGGGAGGGAGAGAAACAGGAGGGCTGAGAGCAGACACAAAAGCAAGGGAGGAGACGGTCCGTGCGCAGAGCCTGCCAATCGGCCTCGCTAAACCCCATACAACTGCTCTCATCTCACCGATCCACCCTGTCCAGACCCCCCCCAGAACCTTCCTCCCCTCCAGCACATCGACACATAACGCAGAAGCCCCCCCCTCCCCAAAATGGTATCTCCCAGCTCCCCCCAGCCCTTTACACAGGACGGGGAAGCCCCGCTAAGCTACAGGACACTCTGCCCCACTTCCCCCCCCCCCCCCCCCCCCGGCCCGCAATGGTCTCGCCCAGCTCTCTTCCCCCCACCCCCAGCTTGGTCTCACCTGTACAGGATGAGGTCGTAGAGGCAGCGGCCTTGGACGTTCAGCGCATGCGCGTAGAGCGCGCGCGGCAGGGGCGCCCCGGCGACGGCGGGGGCGTCCCCCGGCACCAGGCGCGTGACGTCATTAGTGAGGATTCCCTGCAGCAGCGGGGCGGCCTCGGCGCCCCGCACCTCCAGCAGCGCCCGGCCCGGCGCGAAGCAGGCGGCGGCCGCGCCGCCCCCGCCCCGCCACAACCGCCGCAGGCCGAGCAGGGGGGCCGGTGCCACCCCCGCCGCCGCCATCCTGTGCGTGGTCGCGGCGAGGGCGCCGTCTGCCGGCCGGGAGGGCGCCCTGCGAGCCCCGCCTCATCCCGCCCCTTCCCTGGGTTCCGGGGTGGGTCGAGCGGGCGCTGCGGGGTGGAGTTGGGTTTGCTCGGCTGTCCTGGCTGGTCAGCCTAGCGGGAAGATCCGGATTACACAAGCCAACAGGATGCAAAGACTCACAGAATCGTAGAAACATAGAGTCATAGAATAGTTAGGGTTGGAAGGGACCTCAAACATCATCTAGTTCCAACCCCCCTGCCATGGGCAGGGACATACCACTAGATCAGGCTGCCCAAGGCCCCATCCAACTTGGCCTTGAACACCTCCAGGGATGGGGCAGCCACAGCTTCCCTGGGCAACATGTTCCAGTGCCTCACCACTGTCATCGTGAAGAAATTCTTCCTTATGTCTGGTCTAAATCTGTCTCTTTTCAGTTTATCTCCGTTCTACCTCATCCTATCACTACAAGCCTTTGTAAACAGTCCTTCCACAGCTTTCTAGCAGGCCCCTTTCAGGTACTGGAACGTCCCTGTAAGATCTCTTTGGAGCCTTCTCTTCTCCAGCCTGAACAACTCCAACTCTCTCAGACTGTCCTTGTATAACACAGTCATAGAATCACAAAGTCATAGAATCCTAGAATCGCATAATCCCAGAATGACAGAATCCTAGAACCATGAAATCATAGAACACTACCCTCATTGTGAAGGCTTTCTTATAGAATCATAGAATGCCTTCCAGCCCAAACCATTCTATGATTCCTGCCCCTTCCATCATTCATAGAATCACAGAATCATTTGTTTGGAAAAGACCTTTGAGATCATTGAGTCCAACCATACCTGTCCACTACTAAACCATATCCCTGAGCCTTTTAAATCCCTCCAGGAATGGTGACTCAACCACCTCCTTGAGCAGCCTCTGCCAGTACCTGAGAACCCTTTCAGTAAAGAAATTTTTCTTAATATCCAGTCTAAACCTCCCCTGGTGCAACTTGAGGCCATTTCCTCTTGTCCTAACACTTGTTACTTGGGAGAAGAGACCAGCACCCACCTTGCTACAACCTCCTTTCAGGCAGTTGTGGACAGTGATAAGGTCTCCCTTCAGCCTACCTTTCTCCAGGCTCAACAGCTCTAGATCCCCCACTGAGCCTTTAATCCCCTGGAATCCACAACCAGGCAGGGTCCATACCTGTTCTCCTCCAGTAGTGGTTTGGCTCACACACTGGAAAATTGCTGCTTCAAAGGTTCCTGTTTTCCACTCTATTTTAATGCTCTGTTACTTCTGTTTCTGTAGCACCTATCAGCTGCCCTCATCCTCTTCCAGCACTCCTGGAAAAGCTCAGCATCTGCATTTCAGAATAAACAATCGCATTTTGTAGCACAGACTGAACAAGGCCAAGTGCTGGGTTTTGCACTTGGGTCATAACAACCCCATGCAATGCTCTGGGCTTGGGGAGGAGTGGCTTGAAAGCTGCCTGGTGGAAAAGGGCCTGTGAGTGATGGTTGACAGCAGCTGAACATGAGCCAGCAGTGGCCCAGGTGGCCAAAAGGCCAACAGCGTCCTGGCTTGGATCAAAAAGAGCGTGGCCAGCACTAGCAGGGAAGGGATCATCCTCCTGTAGTCAGTGCTGGTGAGGGTGCACCTCAAATCGTGTGTTCAGTTTTGGGCCTCTCACTACAAGAAAGACATTGAAGGTCTGCTGCGTGTAAAGAGCAGCACAGTGAGGATGGTGAAAAGTCTTAAGCACAAATCTTAGGAGGAGCAGCTGAGGGACCTGGACCTGTTTTATCTGGATTGATGGAGGCTGAGGGGAGAACTGATTGCTCTCTACATCTTCCTGAAAGGAGGTTGTATCAAAGTGGGTGCCAGTCTCTTCTCCCAAGGAATAAGTGATAGGATGAGAGAAAATGGCCTCAAATTGCACCAGTGGATGCTTAGGTTAGGTATTAGTAAAAATTTCTTTCCTGAAAGAGTGGTGAAGCACTGGAACAGGCTGCCCAGGGAGTCACCATGACTGGAGGTGTTCAAAAAACATGTAGATAGGGCACTTCAGGACATGGTTTAGTAGGCACAGTGGTGTTGGGCTGACAGTTGGGCTTGATCTTGGAGATCTTTTCGAACCTTAGTGATTCTATGATTCTGTGATATGACAGTGGCAATTTGTACTAAGCAACATTGCACAGAACTAAAATCCCCGTGTTAAAAGTGTGGAGATAAAGGTGTCATTTCCTTGCCTCTTCAGTGTTCATTAGAACTGTGGGAAGTGGACTCTGAAGGGCCTGCGTAGCCCCAGGTTTAGCCAGTTTAAGGCCATTTTGCCCCTTGCTGTCTGCCAACACTGGCACATGTTCAGGGAGGGAGCTCGGCTGCCCCAAAGTGAACCCATTGCGGTTCATTGGGACAGGCAGCGCTGGTGCTGAGCCCCAGCACAAATCCAGCCGAACCCAAAACCCTCAGTGAAGGTGCTTGTTTTTCAGGAGCTGCAAATGTGATGGGAGCAGATGTCACATTCAGCCAGCCAGCCCCTAGGCAGGGCCAGGCTTTCCCCATGTGCCCCAGCAGCGATAACCTTATCACATATCCCCGTGTGCTGGGGGGGATGACACAGAGCCGCTGCTGGCGGTAGCAGGGGATGCAGCATGTTTTACCCTGAATTCAGTGCTGGCCCTGCTTGGGGCTCAGGCAGCTGCAGAGGCAGAGCAGGTGGAGAAATAAAAACAGGCAGCGGATGTGAATCGAGGTGACCTTGACATGAAAACACGTTTTGCCTGGCTGCTGGCTTGTGCTGCGTGTAGGGAATGGGGTTAAGGAAACCTGCCTTCCACTAAATCAGGGCTGAAGATGCTGAAAACTGATGCCCTTTGTGTCTTTTTTTTCCCCTCACCCTAGAAGTGGGAATGTGCCAAGAGGAGAAGCTGCATTTCGCTTATTAGAGATCCAGGAGAAGGTCTCATATCTGGAAGCACAGCATGGGTGAGACTCCAGGGTCCAACAGGGACTGCAGACCCACAACTGGATGCATCTTTGGCCCTTCTTTGCTCAGTGCTGCATCCCCGCTGCACCTACAAAGACATGTGGACAAGTGGTGGCTGTCCCGCAAGCAGCCCTTTGCCATCTCAGTGCATCCTGTGCTTCCTCCTAACCATCATACATGTTGTATGGAGCCCCACAGTGCAAATTTGGAAGAGTGGCAATGGAAAGAAAAGTGAAAAGGAGATAGAACCAGAAAGCTACTTTGAGCTTTTGTTTGTTTTTTTTTTTTTTTCACTTCCTATACCTTTTATTCACTTTTTCCTATATTTTCTTTTCTTTTAGGCAGAATTATACTGCCAGTAAAGTGGCATTTAAATATTTCAGTGGTCAGAAAACACAGCTCTGCCAGTTTAGTGCATTATATGAGCTCAGGGGATGGTTTGAGGAAACCCATAGTGTGGTCAAGACCCACAATCCTGTGAGTCTGGGGGAGGTTTGTGCCAATCCTCACTGTGTGTGTGTCTATCTTAATTAAAAGTAGAGGACCTGAAACTTGGTCGAACAGACAAGATGATTCCCAGAGCTTTCCCTGAGATTAATTTGGCAGATATTGGGTCTTCTTCATTGGTCAGATTCTCCCTTGTCCTCCACACCCATCACTCAACACTGTTTAGATGAAGTTACAGTGACTTTAAAGCCCCCTCGCACAGCAGGACCCGTCTCCAGCAGGATCAAATCCTCCTGCCTTTGCTTGTGAGAGCAATATTGCACTTGGCTGACTCTCATGTAGGATTAGTGCTGTGGGACTGAGTAATGTCATCTCCCTTGCCGGTATCCACTTTTGGAGCAGAGGTTGCATCTGACCTGCTATGCTTCAAGCAGCAAGCGTGGTATTACATAGCCTTGTCTGCTGTGTTTAAAGCTCCCAGATACAGTCACAGATGTCTCCTTCCTGCCCTCTGAAGCCACAGTGTCAGCTCAGTAACTGAACAAAAAAGAAAGTATGATAAAACCGAGTCTGTGTCCTCAATTCTCTTCTTTGTTTCTATGCTTTGAAGGCAGTTAAGGAGCAACAAAAGGAGCAACAAAGTGCCCTGGGGCTGAGTGAGATTGACCAAGGCAAGGGGAATTTTGAAAAGCAAATTATCTGTGATGCTCAGTCAGCTTCTCCAGAGACTCTGGTGTAAAACGTCTGAAGTTATACTGGGAAAACAGCCCTCTCCTGTATAGAATTCCTGTACCCAAATGTGGACATCCACACCCAAGTGGTCTGGGCTCCTCTGTACATGACGGAGATGAAAAATAGCCTTTCAGGATGCTTTGTTTCTCCCTGAAGCCTCTGTGTAAACTGCATTTAAGATATACGTGATATATCCATGAGCTCCAGCTGGTCCTGGAGGGACTCTCAGCTCCATGCAGAGAGATATCAGTCTCTCCTCTGTACTAAAGGCTTTCCATGTCATGCTGGGACCACGAAGTAGCTACAGCTCCCTCTTATTCATTATTCTGCACATATGACAGCCTGATGAATCGTCCCTCACCAGCTTTGTCATTTCTAGCTGTGTTTCTGGAAGGAGAGCTGGTGGCAACAGAGTGGCAGGGCGACAAGCCACATCCATGGCTAAGCTCTGTCCCAAAGGGGACATCTGCTGAAATCTCTCCCCTGGTGGAACATCTCTCATCCAGACAGGTGTGTTGGGACAACTCAGAAACCCTTCTCACAGAAAAGCAAATGGTGAAAAAGGACAAGAAATTTCCCTGTTCCTCACCAGTCCCTGGGCAGTTGCACAAACTGCCGGCAGCCTCTTGCTCCATCAGTTTTCTGCTCTCTGCTCTCCTACCGCTCAAAACCCTGTTGTGTCTGGGTCTTGCTGGCTGCCATAGCAGCAGGACAGCCTGTAGCTCCCACCCGCGAGGGCTCATGCTTGGCATTTATTCATCCATAACTCAGCTGCACTAGCATACAGTGGGGATAACTGCTGTCTCTCTGCAGCCAGTCCTGCGGGTTAATGCTGGTATAATAAACTCTTTTTCTCCAGCTTTTTCTCCCGGTGCTAAGCACGAACTCTCATCCTCAAACCCACGTGAGTTGTAATTATTCATCCCTAACCCTGCACATTAAGTACTCCCCAAGCTGTGCTCCAGGAGGTCAGTCGCCAGCAGCTGGGACATGAGGCTGTGGTAAACCGTAGCAGCACTTCTGGCACGGAGACAACATCCCACAGTCTTGGAGAGGAAAACACAGATTGTGGCTGGTCTGAGCAATGCAAAGACCAGTGAAGGTTGGGGGGAAATTGCAAGGAGAACAGGCTGGACGCAGAAATAAAGCAAAGTGGCAGCTGAGTTTGCAAGGAGTGAATCTGTGCTGTGCTAGCAGGACTGAAATGATGGTAAAGCTGTGATTAGCATTTCCCTAAGGGGAGTGATTAGGAGCTGGTGAGATGCTGTTGACAGGAATATTGTCTGCAGCATGGGGCAGCTAGTGAAAAAGGTGGGTCTTATGATCCCAGAGAGAATGGGGTGCTGGAAAGTCACTGCTATTTTCAGCTGGCTTTCTAAAGAAAGGAGTTTTTGTTGAAGTTTCTCTGTGTGCTCCCAAAATAACAGTGGATGAAGTCCACTTTTGCCATTCCTCCTTCTACTGAGCATTAGACTAGGGCTGCATCACCCTCTGGCTCTATCCTCCCTCTGTGAACACCATGCTCTCCAGCAGAAGGGATTTGGAGGTGATCTGGGGACAAGGGATGAAGCTGCTTCTCACCCACTTATTCCCTGCTCATGCTGGTTGCCCAAGCCATTAGGGCAGGACATGAATGCCCATGGGCTGGGGCACAGACACCTCAAGTGAGCCCAGCAGTGAGGGATAATAGTACCGTAGAATCATAGTATAGTTAGAGTTGGAAGGGACCTTAAAGATCATCTAGTTCCAACCCCCCTGCCGTGGGCAGGGACACCTCCCAGTAGATCAGGCTGCCCTAGGCCCCATCCAACCTGGCCTTGAACACCTCCAGGGATGGGGCATCCATAACCTCCCTGGGCAACATGTTCCAGTATCTCACCACGCTCATGGTGAAGAAATTCTTCCTAATATCCAGTCTAAATCTGCCCCTCTCCAGTTTATACCCATTTCCCCTGATCCTATCCCCACAAACTTTTATGAATGAAGGCTGCTAGCAAGGAAGGGTCACTACAGGGTTTGTTTCTGTATGGCTGTGGCTAGCACCCACATCAAACTAAGGTCAGCCACCCATGGGTGTTGGTGTATCCAAGTAATTCTGGTACCAACCCGGCAGCCAAAAGCAAGGATGAGTTTACCCTATTCCTCTGCCCTTGCTGGTGTGAAAGACACCTGATTATTTAGCAAAAGTTTTATTTCTTTTGAGTGTTTTTTATGAAAAAAGGCTGAGAGAGTTGGTCTCGTTTAGCCTAGAGAGGAGAAGGTTCTATGGAGACCTTATAGCAGCCTTACAGAACTTAAAGAGGGTCTACTGGAAACCTGGGGAATTGCTCTTTATCGGGGAGTGCAGGGATGGGATGAGAGGGCATGGTTTTAAGCTGAAAGAGGGGAGCTTTAGATTATATATGAGGAATAAATTTTTTACTATGAGGATAGTGAAGTCCTGGCACTGGCTGCCCAGAGAAGTCATGGCTGCCCCATCCCTGGAGGTGTTCAAGACCAGGTTGGATGAGGCTTTGAGCAACTGGATCCAGTGGAAGATGTCCCTGTCTATGGCAGTGGGGGTTGGAACTGGGTGATCTTTAAGGTCCCTCCAACGCACTCCATTCTGTGATGCTGTGTGACTTAAAACACCTCTGAATACCTCATCTGGAATATTGTGTCCAGTTTTAGAATCCTCAACATAAGAAGGATCTGGAACTGTTGGAACAGGTCCAGAGGAGGGCTTCAATGATAATCAGAGGGCTGAAGCACCTTCCATACAAGGACAGGCTGAGAGAGTTGGAGTTGTTCTGCCTGGAGAAGAGAAGGCTCCAAGTAGATCTTATAGCAACCTTCCAGTACCTGAAGGGGACCTGCAAGAAAGCTGGGGAGGGACTGTTTACAAAAGCTTGTAGTGATAGGATGAGGGGGCATGGAGATAAACTGGAGAGGGGCAGATTTAGACTAGACATAAGGAAGAATTTCTTCATGACGAGAGTGATGAGGCACTGAAACAGGTTGCCCAGGGAAGTTGTGGCTGCCCTATCCCTGGAGGTGTTCAAGGCCAGGTTGGATGCAGCCTCGGGCAGCCTGATCTAGTGGGATGTCCCTGCCCATGACAGAGGTGTTAGAAATAGATGATCTTTAAGGTCCCTTCCAACCCGAACTATTCCATGATTCTATGACTATGGACCTTCCTTGTGGACTTGTTAGACGCTCCTGTCCTTTTCTGCCTTTTGGTGGGAACTGATCCTGCTCACACCAAAGTTATTGCAAAGATACCACAAGTGCTAGAGAAACAGAAAAAAATGCATGTTTCTGTCCAGGATTTGTTTCCTCAAGACTCCTTGGAATGGTTGTGAGCAAATATGCCTGTCATTTCATGGGAGGAGCAAAGGCTGAGGACACTTGGAAAAGCAAACTCTCACAAGTGCTTTCCCATCATTTGCTCACTTGAATCACCAGTTTCTGCCAGACTCTGCAAAGTTTTCTTGCTTTTGAAAGTACAGGATTTCCTAAGCAGTTTCAGCTCTGTGCCTGAAGGAATTGTAGGCAGTGATTCATCAGAGAGACAACACATCCTAAACAACTAGAAGGTCAACTGCTTCTTAAGGCAAAAATATTTTGCAGTGTTTTGTAGCCATATCTGGGAAAACAGAGCTCTTCCATGGCTATACCAGGCAAATAATAGATTGAGAAGAATTTCTTGTCATCAGCGCCCATTGCCTTTCTCACAGAAATATCACACGCTTTACATACTGTAACAAAATGTAAGTTTTATTCTGTTTTATTAGTAATGGATGTGGAATAGCCAGTTGAAGGGTTGGACTGACGTATCTTTCTCTTTTGACCAGTGTTTAATATTGTAACTACAGTCCAGATGTGACATTTACACTGAAAAATACTTACAGATTTGACTTCATACTCAAAAAATTTCTAGTACAAATACAGTTAGTACATAAAAAATGAGCAACAAAAAAAAATAACAATCCCAGAAACTCTGTAACAGCACAGACTGGTTATGGCCTTGAGTTAAGTTCAAGTATTTCCCAGTGGAATGCAATGCAAGCAAGAAGGTAATCTGGCTTTTATGTGGGACATTCCTGGCCCTGAATGGTAAGAATAGAAATATAAGTGTGGGCACTTTATCTGACCAAGTTTAGCAAGAGAGTCAACTTTTACGATTAGTTCAGCTACAAAGCTAAACCCGTCTTGTGTGTGAACAATACTACTAACCTGTATAAGAAAAAGCAAAGCATTACTTACACTACTGGCATTTCTTCTGTGGCCAGCACTGCCTGTCGTCTCGTGGAAATCCCTTGAGCCACTGGTTTAGTTTGCAGTGGTTGTGATGGGTATTTTACTTATGGTTATGCTTATTTTGCCTCCCTATCATTTTCTTTTCCAAACTGACATGATAAAGAGGGTATTTTTGCTACTGCCCTGAAAGGAGTCATTCCTTCAGAGACGTTAATGTGTGTTGGTCGCCTTTGTGGCAGTGACTCAATGGAAAGATACAATATCCTAAAGGCTTTAGAGACCATGGAGTGGAGGAGGAATGGGGGAAGTGAGTGACTCCACATATGTAATAATAATAACAATCTTCTATATTTCTAGGGCCATCTGACTCATGATGACTCCTGTGTGCAGCTCAGATGGCATCTGGGAGAACTGGGGTCTGTACTTCCCAGGGCTGGAGGAGTCAGCAGTGTCCTCCAGGCTGGCTGGGACTTTGCAGGCTGCTCTGTGTCTCTCCCAGGCAGCTCTCAACACCAGAACAGTCCTGCTGGCAATGTGCCCTTGTGCTTCTGTCCCTGTTAAAACACTTATAAAACATGAGAAAGCAAGATCAGTTCCCATTCACAATGAGTTTATGCAAGGAGCATTTTCAAGCCTGACAAGTGATTGGGGTTGGCTGGAAGAACGGCTGAAAGAGTGATTACCCCATCTCTCTGCCTGACGAGGAGGTTGTATTGATTGCCCAAGAGTCTGCCCTGGCTGTAGTACTCATCAATATTGCAATTATTGGCGCTCACTGTGGAAAACAGTGTGTGCGTATTAAATGTGATGGTGACACCAGCCGAGAGAAGGCTACGTATCTGCTGCAGGACCAACAGATCATTCAAAACCCCCTTGATGCAGCAGGTCTGTGGTGTGAAAATAAAAAGGCAGTTTGAAGGAGTGCAGGAAGATCCCGACTGTACAAGCACCCATCTGAAGAGGGGAGCAATCCCTATGCCTGCAGAAGATGGAGTTTTGTGAAAGACCAGAATGGCGGATGGAGGAGCAGAGTGGGAAGGTGGCCCAAGGACCAGAACTTCCACACCCCTGGGAAGACATGGACTGGCTGGTGGTAGCTCAAAGACATCAAGAAAAACTGTGCTAGGAAAACAGCCCTTGGAGAAAGGTTGATGAGACAAGAGTTGTTTAACTTAGAGCAGACTTGAGGGAGATGAGAACAGTCTTCAAACACCCAAAAACTTCTGCAGACCCTAAAGGCATGAGATGGTTTCCATGTCTGCTGAGGAGAGGAGATGCCAGGGGTTGCAGTGAGGGAGGTTTCTGTTAGCCAGTGAGGAGACATTTGATGGTGACAAGGTGGCAAGAAGATCCATAGTCCTCGCCAGCCCTGTTGCTCTAAGCATCTCTGAACCTGCAGCCATGGAGCCCAGGGATCTCCTCCCATCAGGCACTGACCAGCTATATTTTTGGGGAAGAGGGTATAGCCCTGCTGTATAAAATAGGTTTAATGAGTCAGTCAGGTCACTGTGATCAGCTCCTGGGGGTTTTGCTTTAAAATCTGTCCCCTGCTTTTCGCACAGTGATGTGTTTGCCAGGATGGTTTCCTGAAGCAAGAGCAACGGAAGCGGATGCCTATTCTTGCATTTGGTGACTTACAAATGACTCTGCTGGTCAGCAGGAGCTGAGGGGCTGATCTGAGTCATCAGGAAATGCTCAAGCCATCACTAGGGCTGAGGGAAGCATCACTGGTATCGGCAGGAGATATCCAAAATCCATGCTCCTGCCCAGCACAGTGCCTTTTGGCATTGCATGGGAAGAGCAAGTTTATCTGGGACTGTAATATTGCTGCTCATCTCAAAAGAGTCAGAAAAGCCCAAGAATCATCCAACTATCACTCTTCTCAGAGTTTCCATCCTTCCCTTGGAATCATGACTTTAAATACATGCTGTTTCCCATGGGACACAAAAAATGAGAAGTCACGTTGATGTGGAGGACAAGCTTGTACCCTGGACAGCTGTAATTGCTAGAGAACAAATTTCCACCCAGCAGCTTCTCTGCTCTCTTCCTCAGCAGCCCTGGGCTGTGGACTGCGTGTGTTCATCTTCATGGTAGCAGGACCATTAGCAAAGAGCCTCTACTGCATTTTCCGGTGCAGGAGGAGAGCACATTCTCACCCTCAGGACAAGGACCAACAGCACAATTGGATATGTTTGTCTCCCCACCACCATGGTGTGAACTTTATGGACCTTTCATGCAAAAGTCACGGCAGAAAGGCCATCCCTCCATGCGACAAATGCGTGTTGCTACTGACCGTTGCTGCTGGGGGGATGCAGCGAACTCCTCCTGGACACAATTGTTCATTTTCAAGGGGAGGATCTCTAGCAGTGAGGGCAGGCAACACTCCAGGCACTTTACCAATGCCTTCAGCTGGACCAGGAACAAACTTGAAAGTGTTCCCTAGACTGTTACACAAAGCCATACTGAATATTTGCAGCTGGATACCTCATAGGATGTTTCTTTTTAAACCTATGTTTTTTGTTATCAGCACTGTTTTCTAATGGCATGGCATAGCTTGATCAAGGTTCCCAGAAGCTGAATGCCATACCCAAGTTCTCTGCCAGTTCCCAAGACTGGCCAAAGAGCTCTGCCACCTGGGAAACAGGCATCCTCAAGGCCTTCAGGGACTGATCTCAAGGGCATAGAATTCACATAGATCCAAGGCACAGGGACCTGCATGTGAGTTTGGGTGACTGGCATGGCTGTCAGGGAACAGCTTGGCACAGGGATGATGCTGTGTTTGGTAAGGATTTACTTCGAGTTAGGTTTGATCTTGAAGGCTTTGCCTATTTGAGTCCTCCACAGTGGTGAATCAACTGTTGGACTCCTGGGACATTGTAAAAGCATCTGCCAAGCCACAGGCATCTTGGCATCATCTCAGGAATAAGACCTGCCATGAGATATGGCAGAGTGTGACAGTGGCTGGTTTCAGTCTCTACCATTCAGCAGGAAATGCTCCCTCTGCTCCTGGTGATGAGGGTTTTTTTTCTATTTGGTGTTACTGGAGGGAACAAAGCCACAGCTCTGCAGCTGTTCAAGAGACACAGGATGAAACCACCCTGTCAAAGTATGTCCTCAGCACTAGCAGGAGCCTTGGAGCTCAGAAGCTTGGTTTTCACATGCCCCCAAACTCCTGTAGCTGCAGGAAAACCACCCCACAACCAAGCCAAACTCAAAAAGTTCCCTATAGACTAATGAAAAGCTTCCTGCTATTGTCCTGGTCCTGCCCCACTGAAGCCAGATCTTCTGCTATGCTCCATAAGCAAGTGTGTGAAACCTGCCAGTTCCCCAGAGGAGGCTGGAGGCTAGAAGCCCGATGACTGTTCCACGATGAGATCAGTCATAGCCCTGGACCAGACGGGTTTTCCCAGGGAAGGTGGAAGGCTGTAAAATTACCAGAGGGTTGATATTACGTTTATATATCTCTTTCTATGTCTATATTCACACTCACATGTTCATATGTGTCTGTATATATATGTACATGTACACGTACACACACACATCGTATACGCACTATGCATAGATCTGCCACCTGCCACTATTTATAAGGGTTTGATCAAACAGAAAAACAAATTTGCCAACACTGATCTTCCAGTCTCTACTAATAATCAGCAATTAAGAAGTCTAAATCCTTTATGATTTGTTTTCCTGGTTGCATAAAGGCACTTTCTGATGATGTGAAGCAGCAGTTTGTTAAAAACGCTGGAACTGCATAGATTCCCATCACATCTGTAGCAAGCGCTACACAGGCACCGGTATGATGCAATGTCACTGCTTGCTCCAGCTGAGTAGTGTTAGATCGTATTTGCTTTTAGCTTCGACGCAGAGGAATAAAAGACAAAAACCTTCATCACTGTGCTGTGCTTTGAGGTCTCCCTGTGTAAGACAGTCACCATGTTTCTGCCTCATAACCTGATGTGGGTGCCAGCTCGTGGCTCGCAGCATTGAACGATGCCTTCGTTCCCAGCAGTGCCTGCTAGAGCATCTAACAATTCAGGCAGGACATCAGCTGTTAGCGTATCGTGAAGGTTTATGCAATATGTCAGTTGTTTTCTCATCAGAGGATCAGAAATTAATTTTGATTAAGTATATTTAGTAATTAAACACTGCCTGACCTACAGCACTGTAGCCTCACCATGCAGGAGGGGAGCTGCTTGCTTTCTGCCTTACTTCTCTGCTGAGCCACCAGCAGCTCCGCTTCTCATCACAGTGTGTTGTCCAGTCTCTGTTGGGGACTCCAGTGGTAACCAAAGGGGTGGGAGATGTGGGGGTTTGCTGTTGCTAGCTGGAGGTTCCCAACTGGAGAACATGTTGGAAACAGAGAAGAAATGTCTTTTGTTAATGTACTGGAAGACTAAATTGGTTTGAAACTTCTTTTTTCTCTTGACTTCCATTTAAAAATTATACCTGTGCCCCGTGGAACAAACACAAGACAATAACAAGAACCAGAAACAAACCAAAATAAAAACCCCACTTATGCTGCCCTCTCTCCTTTTAGACAAAGCTATATCCATACAGATGTCTTTCCATCCTTACTGCCTGAGCTCCCTTTCTCCAAGCAGGCCTTGGGTTTAGCACCTTGTTTCTCCTGGGCAGTGTTGGCCCTGTTCTGCTCTACCACTGTGCCACCTGAGGCAGGACTGCTGGTTCGAGAAGGTTGTGTGTTGCCCTGGGTGCTGCTGTAGCTCTGAAATGCTATGTCTAACTGCTCCTGGGCCACTCGCAAATGTTTGTGAAGGGTGGACAAGTCTGCCGGGAGGTTCTCATCTGGGCTGGTGCACTGCTGCTCCTGAGCGACGTTAGCCAAGTTCTGCTCGTGAGCCATCAGGCTGTTGGGGATCTTGGTGGACTTCTCTGATTTCACTACCAGGTTGTACTCGGGAGGGCAGGAGATGTTCTTTGGGTAGGCATAGTTGTAGGGAGGCTGCCTAAAGCTGTTGATTTTCCGGTTGCGAATAGCATCTCGGATGGTCCCAAACCCCAAGTGAAACATCTCACACATGTTCAGCAATAAGCACAGACAGCTCACAACGTACATCACCAGGAGAAAGATGGTCTTCTCTGTTGGCCGGGACACAAAGCAGTCCACAGTGTGAGGGCAAGGGAGTCTGTTGCAGACATAATAGGCTTCTACCTCAAAACCATAGAGTAAATACTGACCTATCAAGAAACAAATTTCAAAGGAAGCTCTGGTAAGTAGCTGGAAGACATAGATTTTCATCAGTCCTTCTTGCTGGATGCGCCTCCTCCCATCATGCTTTTGTGGCTCTTTGCTCTTGGGCTTTGCTTTGGCTTTCTCATGTTCTGCTGTGTCATCAGAAATCATGGGCTCCTCTTCATCAGCCTCCATTGGGTCCTCTATGTTGCGCACTGCCTGCCAGTTCAAAGCAAACTGCTTCTTTTTCTTGAATCCCTTAAACTTCTTCTCCTCCTCCGCCGACCGGGCGATCCTGTGGATGGCATAGCCCAGGTACATGACCGAAGGGGTGGATATCATGATGATCTGGAAGACCCAGAATCTGACGTGTGACAGCGGCGCAAAGGCATCGTAGCAAACGTTGTCGCAGCCAGGCTGCTTGGTGTTACAGGTGAACTTGCTCTGCTCATCAGAGTAGATGGACTCCCCTCCTACCGCTGTCAAGACAATGCGGAAGACAATGAGCACGGTGAGCCAGACCTTCCCCACGAAGGTGGAGTGATTGTGAATCTCTTCTAGCAGGCGGGTTAGAAAGCTCCAGCTCATGTTGGTCATAAGGGCTACTCAGTTATGACCTGCAGAAAGAAGAGGAAGAAAAAATCATAGCTATAAGTTAACATCTGTGGCTGCAGTCAGTAATATTTCAAGGCCAGGTTGGATGAGCCTTTGAGCAACCTGATCGAGCAGAGGGTTTGGAACTGGGTGGGCTTTGAGGTTCCTTCCAACCCAAACCATTCTATGATTTCTATGTTATGGCTCTGACATTGGCACATCTGTGACAGATAAGGTCATCTTATCTCAAAAAAGCACTTTTCATTGCTGCAGCCTCTCTCCCCAGGACCTATGAGGGATCATGACAGGGATCTGACTCCGACAGCATCAGGGAATGAGCTATGGCCAATGTGGGGATGTGCTGTGCCACCATAATCAGAGGCAAGGACACCTGGTGGTACTAAATACACACAGATCCATAACACAGCAAGCCATGGCACCTACTAGATTCACCGTTACCTCCTTTTTTGCCTTTTTCAAGATGCTGCTCAGCTGTAAGAGGGGTTTGGATAATTGTAAGTTGAACACAAGACATCATAGAAGTCACCTGGGTACTAAAAGGTGTTTAACTTGTGATAATCTCTTATCGCCATGAGCTCAAGTGCCTGCACTGAAAGCGGGATCAGGGGATGCTGCCTACATCACAGAGACTCACACTGCTGGATTATCTTCAACTATCAAACCCAGAAAAATGCAAAGAATCAGCAAAAGAATGGGAATATTTATGTTTACAGGCTGATGGTCCTTTTAAGTTCCTTTTGAAAAAACAAAACAAAACAAAACAAATGTTTAATCAAATGCAGACTGCTTTAAAAATAAACCTTGAAAAGCTTTCAGAGAAAAACATGAATTTATTAGAAGACCTGGACAGCTGGGGAGGAAGAGCTTGTAATAACCTTCTTCTGTTTAGCTTAACTTGCAGTGGAGCTTCAGCCTCAGCTCCTTGGGTGACCCCAGGCGTCATTAAAAGCAGGCAGCAATTTTACTGCTTGACTGACAGCAGCCCTGACAGATACCTGGGTGTGAGAGGGAAAGGGAAAGTACTCACTCAAAGAATGCTGTGGCAGGGGACAGTGTGGCTCTCACGCCCAGGCTGCAGAGAATGGGCTCATCCTGGCACCCCTGCATCCCTGCTTTGAATCATCCTCTGGCTTGTCATGGAATTTACACACCTTGTTTGCGCACAGACACCTGATGGCAGGCAGTAAACTGGGCATCAGAGAACCCAATCCCATCCATGACCGGATGCCTCCCGCTCCACCCAGAAGCAAAAGGTGGATGTGTTGGTGGAAGATGTAGGAGCCAAGCACATCAGCATGGACGTGGATGATGCAGAGTAGCACATGGCAGCAGTGTTTATTATAGCTCAGCAATAGCTGCCCTTGGCACAAGCTACTCCCCTGTGTTCCTTCATGATCACGCAGAGGAAGAGAAAGATGTTATCCATAAGCTGAAGAGTATAGACACCAAACCTATCCCTCCATGCCTCTGTGGCTGTGTGGAGGTGAATAGACTAGACATAAGGAAGAATTTATTCGCTATGAGAGTGGTGAGGCACTGGAACAGGTTGCCCAGGGAAGCTGTGGCTGCCCCATCCCTGGAGGTGTTCAAGGTCAGGTTGGATGTGGCCTCAGGCAGCCTGATCTGGTGGGAGGTATCCCTGCCCATGGCAGGGAGTTGGAACTAGATGATGTTTAAGGTCCCTTCCAACCCAAACTATTCTATGATTCTGTGATCCCAAAGGGAAAACAATGCCATGAGACATGAGCCTGATCCTAGCCTGGCTTTGCACCACTTTTACATGGAGACACAAAATGATGCCCTAGGGTTTCCATGGCACATGCCAGGCTTTAAACTCATCGCTCAGGCTAGACACAGGGTGGGAGCAGCCACCAGCACCAGCCATGGGCACAGCCCCATGTGGGAGCAAGAAATGGACCATGCCTTGCTCTGTTCTCCATGCCAAGTCCTTCTGGAATGTGATTTCGCTCATGCTGTTTCTTAGGATCCAAGCCAAGCAGAGCTGATTTGCTCAGTGCTCGCCGTCACACTGCCCCGGGAGGTAGCAACACCGTCTGATGCTTGAGATGCAGCAAAATTCTTCCACTGTTGAGGGCTCTTGAGAGCAGGCAGATGGAATTTTCTAACCCTGCTATTTCTAGATCAAACAAATCCTCTGCGAACCCAAACCTCCAAGTCTTCACACGCCAGACCAAGACTGCAGGAGCACTGCAGATGGTGTTATTCTTGTCCTGTAGCTGGAGAAACTGAGGCAGGGAGCAGAGAAACAGCTCACTCCAGGCTGGGCAAAAAGCCAGAAGAAGAGATGGGGAAGTTCTCCTCTCTGCTCTCAGCTTACATGGCAAAGAACAACAGCCCTCAAAGCTGTTGGGACCAAAATCCTCATCTCCTGCCCCAAAAGTGATGCTTTGCCCCCAACAGTCAATACAGAAACACTACTGCAGACAGGACCATTTAGCCACTGCAGAACAGCATGGAAAGAAAGAGCCACAAATCTATTATTTTTTTATCTAGGAAGTTGGATTTATTTGGGGGTGAGATGGGAAAGCATCCCCTCTGAGTGCCTTTTTGCTTCTTTATACTCAATGGGTTCACTTCAAAGTGTCTTTAATCCTTCCTCTGATATGCATCCACATTCAGATATAGGCAAAAATGGGGTGTTAAATGATTTGCAGGATTAATTCAGGCACTCGGCCAAACTCCTGCTGACAGGGGGCTGGGAAGGGAAGACCCTGCTGAGTGCAGTGATGGCCCGCTGTGGGACACGGTGCATCCGTCTGTGGAGCATCTGGGTCTGGCCAAGGCAGAGCTGGGGCACATAGGCCTCAGCTTGGCTGGCCCCATGCAGGCATTCGGCCACCTCCTAGTTCGCATCTGCATCCCCAGTTAGCTGCAAGTCTCAAACTGTTCTAAAACACAGGCTTCAAATATCCTGTAGAGCAGTTGATTTGTAATTTCAGTGCTCACCTAAAGGGTTTATGAGGTTTCCACTAGGCGTAATTTACATTTTGCAAGTCTTCCTCAAGGACACAATTCCCAAAGCTCAGAGTCACTTCCCAACAGCAGTTTCTCTGAAGCAGGAAGGGTTTAGCCAAGGTCCTACTGGCTTTTGGAGTAAATGTTCAAGTTTTAATCTGATATTTGTCAAGGTCATTAGCAAAGCACCCACTGTCTTCTCTGGGAGACACATTTTGGAAAGAAGCACCCAACAGTGTTGCTTCAAAGTGCTCAGAAACCTCCAGAGTCAGGGAAAAAGAAAGAAATTGCAAAATAACCAAAAGTGACAGCTTGTTGCTTTGAGAAGACCCCCTGCAGCTATCAGCCACCAGCCCAAGGTGTTGGTCTTGCTGGTGACACTGCAGCTCTGTACACATCTGGATCTGCAGGAACATCTGCAGCAAACAGCCTTGAGCTGTTTCTGCACCCCTGGGGACCTCGCAGTTGCCTCTGTGTATGATCACATCTTGATGTTATCAATGCTCCTATGTGCCCACCCACTCTTCTGGCACCATATTTGAAAGCAGGAGTTAAAAATGAGTTTAAAAACCCTCCTAAAATCAGCTAAATTAAACTTCCAGTGGTTTACGGGGCTTACTGTCCGGAAAGAGCATACTATGAGATTTCAGTGCCTTTAATTGCTTGAGGGGCTTCATACACAATTATGTTTTGGAATCAATTTTAAGGCAAACAAGCTTTGAAGGGAGGATTTGTTCACATCGCTTTTGTTATTGAATAGGATAGTGCAAGGAAAAGACTGCCATCTCCTCATGATGCCAACTAGCAAAGCATAAAAACTGGATTTTTACACCTTCCATGTGCTTCACACCTAATTCCTCAATGCAATGGAAAATTTACACAGTCCAGCTCCATGGGGAAAAAATGCCTGTATGGATCGGCAGCAGGTAGATGGATTTGATTAGGCACATGAGAGGACCCACCATCCCTCTGGCTTTGAAATCCATTCATTCGGTCATCTCTCTTCACATCTCCTCTCCAAGCTAGATGATCCGCACTGTATGAAACACACACAGGGTACAAGTTTCATTTTGAAACAGCTACAGAGGAGTGGCTGGACCTCTCAGCCTGCTAGCAGCATTTCCAGTGCCTTTGGCTCAGCCTTAAAATGTCACCAGGTACAGGAATGAGCTGTTGACTCTCTGTTATCATCACAGTTACTTCCCAAAATTTGCAGGTCCCTCTGCGCAATTGTAAGCACAACTGTTGGAACTGGGAAAACTTTAAAACCCTAGTTTAAAATAAGTGGAAAGGAAAAAATAAATAGAAAACAATATCTGTGCTAGCTGGATGTCCTTCCTTTCTGCATATTTCCCATACTGTTGTTTAAACTGCAGGGAAAACAATGGGGAAAAATATCTACTTACAGAGCCATGGTGCTTCTCGTGGCGGCTTTCCCTCCTCTGCTGACATTCCTGTGCCGGCAGCCCTCTGCCTTGTCCTAGATAAACTCCCACCGCCTCACTCCAGCCATACCCCAGCAGATGGAAAACGGAGCTCAAGGGAAGTATTTAACGTGCTGTCAAACCCCGCCTCTGCAGGGCACCCACTGCTGGGAGGTCCTGCCCGTGCTGCCAGCACCCCTACAGCTGGTCCCAACCACTTCTCTTGGCTCCTCGTCCCTTTGCCAACCCTTGGGAGGAGGAGGGAAGGTGTTAACTACATATATAGGAGAAGGAAGGGCCATTGGTTTTAAATCTAAACAAGCCGCCGGGTCTGGTTTTAGGAGCGCTGCCTGGAATTTTGCTGCCAAGATCTTGAACCAGTTGGAAGTAAATTAATAGCATCAGTTAGTGGCACTGGTAACAGATTTGTAAGACAGAGAGCACGGGTAATAGGGAACATGTGGAAAACACATTTTGGCAAAAGTTTTATGGTTGTTAGGGGAAAAAATAAATAATAATTAAAAAAAAAAAAAAAGGCAAGGCTCAGTGGTGAGAAAAAATGCTCTGAGGCTCCGGCTTGGCTGAAACTGAGGCTTTCTCTGAAAGAGGTGGTGCACCTCACTCCAAGCTAGTGGATGGGAGTAGAGAGCAGATGAAAGATGGGGAAGGGTTTTTGAGCACACATGGAGCTTTTGCAGCTTCTTTGCAGGAGTAATAGGAAATAAGAAGTGGTATGGGAATGTACATGAAGTCTAAGGCAAGTGGAGAAGAAACTCTCCATCCTGATGGAGAGTTTGCCTCTCACTCCTGCTTTGTCCATGGGGAGCTTTGTCATTGCTGCCCCAGTGGGATCAGGGCTCCAGAGACCTGCTGAGATGGAAATGGAAAGTCAAGGCAGAAAGTCTGCCCAGAAGCCGTTGAGAAGGAGAAGGAAAGAAGCAACAGCAGATGATGCTCTTGTGAGCAGGAGCATCCCCTGCACTACTCCATGCTGGATAATGCTTGAAGGTTGCTTTGTGAGAGCCCAGGAGTGTGTGAGCCTCTGCTGACACCAGAACTTGGCTGCATGACACGACCTCATTAGGGTTAACGAGGTCTACTGGGTATATAGCATTTCTGGACACACTGCAGTAACTTTCCTGAGGGTTTTAAATCATAAACTACTCATACATAGCAATAAATACATTCGCTGTTCACAAGTGGCTCTCTATGCTAGGCAGGTAAAAAAAGCCCTATAAATAGCTAAGCTAGGTGTAAGGATGAACATACCTTCGAGGGATTATGCCACACCAGGGAAACTAGGGTTTGGGAGGCATTTCGAGGCAAATAAGCCTCTAAGAAGGATAAATTATCACAACTCTGGCTGCATGCTTCAACTTAAGCACATAGCACACTGACAAAACTTGCATTCTCAAAGGACATGGGAAGATAGGGAGCTGGTTTCAGAGGAGAGAGACAGGATTGGAGATCTCCTCCAGCAACGCCCCGATCTCCCTTGAGGTCTTCCATCAGGACCTCTGTGAGGAGAAGAAAATATTCAATGAGCCAAAGCCATGTTACCCCTGCATGTTCCCAGGGCTGAGTTTGGCCTCCAGCATGCCGGGGCAGTGACCCCCTCACCCGCATGGTCCTTCGAGTCTGGAGACAGTGCAGTGGGTCATCTCATAGTTGCCACTATAAGGGCCACACCTGGTCCTCAGGTGCATCCCCACCACGTGGGGAATGCACAGCTTCCAGCAAATGTCATAGCATCTACTTCGAAAAGGCAAATCCTGTGATAACCCTCAGACCTGAGGGTTTCCCACCAAGATCTCGTTCCCATCAAAGAACTGTGGTGAAACTTCCACCCACAGGACGGAGCTGCAGGGAGGTATTATTAGTTATTTAAAAATAACTAGCTGAGAACAACTTCCAGGCTCTGCAGGACTGTGGGCGACAACTTAGAGATAAAAGACAGCTCAGCACGGTCCCTGTCCCAAGGGTCATACAGCCTTTCCAGGCCCTTTGCTTTCTAAGCGCAGGGGTTATTTATACACACTGCAGTCTTGTCTCGTGGAAGTTTTTTGGGGGGCATCTGTGCTTCAGGCAAGCCAAGCAACATCTGCTCCTGCTCCAACCTCCTGCCCAGCGGGTCTGGCCATCACACTGACAGGGACTGAGTGGTTCCCATCACCAAACCATCACTCATTGGCTGAACCATTGCCCAGGGAAGGAGGCGGAGGGCTGGAGGCAGAGTTGAACCTATGTGTTTTCTGCTGCATGCTTTAGCTGCGTTTTCACCATCTGAACAAGTTGTGCGATGTGCTAAAACCTTGTATGATTCTGAGTGCTGCTGGGAGTTGCATTTCCAAGGCACCTCTTCACCAGAGATCTGGTATAACATCCCCCTGCTATGTCAGTATGAGTAACAACCGTAATTATCCATTCTGGCCATGAATCTATGAAGCTCTGTACTGTATTGTGCTGAGAGTTCATGACATTCTCTAATCTTCACCTCCTGGATTTTCATTTGATCTGCTTTAAAACTAAGTGAAATGAAGCAACACATCTTTGTTCAAATGATAGACCTGCTTTTTAAAATCAGACCCGGGAAGCAACATCACTATGTGGAGACAAATGTCACGTAATAGAAATAAATTCTAGTGGGAGGTGTCCCTGCCCATGGCAGGGGTGTTGGAACTGGATAATCTTTAAGATCCTCTCCACCCAAACCACTCTATGATTCTACGATTCTGTGAAATTAAGAATGTCAAGGTTTTATCTTATGGGAAATTGTTGGATTTGGGCTTAGGAGACTACAGAATTTCACGTGTGAGAAGGAAGAAGGTTTGAATACTGTAAATGAGGGCCAAGACTGAAGCAGCAGTTTTAATTCGTATCTTCTTCTTCAACTAACTTCACTAACCTTTTTTCTTTGGATGTGTGATGCAGGACACAGGTGGCTGTGGGTGCCAACTGCTTTGAAAGAGGTTTGCGATGGAAAGGGTGGCAAAGGCACTGCCTGACATGAAATTCAAGAAGGTTAACTGCAAGTCCTGCACCTGGGTTGGGGCAATCCCAAGCACAGATACAGGCTGGGTGGAGAATGAATTGAAAGCAGCTTTGAAGAGAAGGATTTGGAGGTGCTGGTGGATGAGAAGCTCAACATGAGCTGGCAATGTGTGCTCGCAGCCCAGAAAGCCAACCCTATCCTGGCCTGCATCTGAAGAAGTGTGGCCAGCAGGTTGAGGGAAGTGATACTGCTCCTCTACTCTGCTCTCATGATACCTCACCTGGAGTCCTGTTTTCAGTTCTGGAGTCCACAGCACAAAAAGGACATGGATCTGTTGGAAGGAGTCCAGAGGAGGCTCTGAAGATGATCAGAGGGCTGGAGCACCTCTGCTATGGGGACAGGTTGAGAGAGTTGGGGTTGTTCAGCCTGGAGAAGAGAAGGCTGCGGGGAGATCTGATAACAGCCTTCCAGTACTTAAGGAGGGCCTGTAAGAAAGTTGGGAAAGGACTCTTTTATCAGGGAATGCAGGGAAATGATGAAGGGGAATGGTTTTAACCTGTAAAAGGGGAGATTTCAATGAGATATTAGGAGGAAATATATTCCTGTGATGTTGATGAGGCAGTGGAACAGGTTGCCCAGAGAAGTCATGGATGCCCAATCCCTGGAGGTGTTCAAGGCCAGGTTGGATGGGGCTTTGAGCAGCCTGATCCAGTGGGAGGTGTCAGTCAAGGATCTCTGAGCTCCCTTTCAGTACCATCACTTAATCCAGAAAAAAAACCTTGGTTGTGCAAACTCCCCTCCTTCACCCAGACCTCTGGACATGTTCCAAGACTTGGGACTAATCAGGACTTGCATTGCTGCCAAAACCTCAACTCTCTTAAAAAACAAATGTACAGGCGTCAGAAGAAGCTGTGCCAGTGTTTATTGCTAAAATCTCCTTCTTCACAAGTCTCTGTGTGGACTTTTCAGCGCAGTGGTGATGACAAGCCCAGCACAAATGTTCATTTGAATGACATAGAGTCAGAGCCTCTATTCATCATCAGGTTCATTTTTCTTCTGCATCCAGCCCTGATTGTTGGATGAACCTAAGGAGGTTTTGATTTGGATCAGGACGTTGTAGTTGGATGCTGGCTCTTGCAAGGACCAAACCAAGAAAATTGGATCTCACGTTTTGCCGAAACCCATCGGGATTTTGGCTGCATAGTGTAAGGATGTTTGAAAACGAGGTGACACCTCCTTTCTTTCATGCCCTCTGAAAATACAACCTCTGTCTCTGAATTGTCTCGAAGTTTGCACCCTGGTTATGCCTCAGTTAGCCCAGAAGACAGGTCAGAAAACACAATTTCTGTTACGTTTGCACTGTCTTGTGATTGGAGCAAAAAGCCAATGCTGTTAGCAGAATAAATACTATTTCTGCTGAAAAATAGTGAAATGTTTCCTTTGGAAATCACTTACTGGTGACTGCGGAAAGGTAAAAGCACTTCACTTTGAGAATCACAAAAGAAATAGTCTGATATAGTTAAAGATTTAAGTTCCAAAATACCAAAGCCCAGAGGTTTAAATTTAGGATGGAAGCAGAAGCAATTTATCCCAGCCCTTCCTATCTGAAAATGTTGCTGTGATGAACATATTATTGAGATAAATTTCAGCATTGATAAAACCACATATTTTTTTCTGACGGGAACCTTGCTACCAAAGATTTCAAGGCCAGGAAGATAACATGAGTCAATGTACTGAAAGGTGGTAAGAAGGGACTTCTTGCTGGAGTCCACAGGGATGTGGCTCAGCAAAGCCCTTTAGAGCATTTTTCCCCCACGTCTGTTCCCGCTCCAAAGAAAGCATCTGCCTCAATAGTCACAGGTCAGATCAAGCAATTATTCCCTTCTCTATTTGCTTCCCTTTCCTGAAGTAGCTGGAGAAGCAATGGGAATAAAAAAGGCCATCTCCAACCACACCCGCTGGGGCCATACCCGGTGTTAGTGCAACCCACATGTCTCCTGCAAACCCATCGTAGCTCCCTGAGCTCTCATAACAGGAAGCAATAAACTTTCCAGCCGGCGTTCCCAGACCTGGATGGCCTGCAACACAACTCTGTGAAGCCAAGCCAGGCTTGCCTTGCTGTAGACCTTCCTGAACTTGTACAAAAGAGTGAAAAAAAAGAATAATAATTCAATAAAAATCAGAGGAAATCCATCCTCTGGCAAAAAACCAGCCGTGTAAAAGTTCACAACACATTGCCTCCTCCTGCCGTCACCTCTATAGCCACTTCTCCATCTGCAGTTCAAGCAACAGTGTGCTAATGCAGGCAGGGACAGAGGAAAAAGGTCAGGGTGCATGGAAAAGATTAGGGATTGCTGGAAAAAAAGTCAAGTGGACACATTTTTGGCTGCTCTAGAAAGGCGGAAGGTTTTTATTCCACCCCCCCCCCAACACCTGTTGATGGGCAGAGATGGTGTGTTAGGAGGGAGGTTGGAAGAGCCCCAGGAAAAGGGGAGCAGAGTGAGGGGAGCAGGAATAGAGGTTGGAAGAGCCCCAGGAAAAGGGGACTGGATTGAGGGGAGCAGGAACAGAGGTTGGAAGCTCAGCCGTGGCTTCTGGGCTTGATTCAAGAACTTCTGGGTGAGGTCCATGGCTTACATCGAGCAGCCAAGAGGAATGGTTTCCCTGCTTTTCAGCTGTGTGAAAGCTACATGCACAGTGTCAGTGGTGAGAGAGGGAAGAGAATGGGAGCAGCCAGCGGCTCCGCGTAGGGATGAACATTTTGACACAGTTTGAGGGTAGAAGCAAAAGTGGAGCAGTTGTGTCCTCTGTGGATGCACACAAGCAAAGGAGGACGTGCTGAAGACTTCCTCCATCTTTCCTCACTGAACCCCTCTTGCAAATACTTGAAAACACAGATGGGTTTTGGTTTTCTTGTGGAAAATGCTTTGAATCCATGTAGGGAAGCTGCTGACTCTGAGAGTTTATCATAGAACCATAGAACCGTTTGGGTTGAAAGGGACCTTAAAGATCATCCAGTTCCAACCCTCCTGCCATGGGCAGGGACACCTCCTACTGGATCAGGCTGCTCAAGCCCCATCCAGCCTGGCTTTGAACACCTCCAGGGAGGGACATCCTTAATTCCCCTGGGCATCCTAATTATCTTTTCTGCAGCATTGCCAATGAGAAAAATGTTAGTGTCATCTCTGTCATCACACATCTCATCTGACACACGCAGGGGAGGTACAACAGCAAGCACAAGAGGAGGGAGAACATGTACACAGACAATGCTGATCTGGTTCAACCAGCCCCATTTTGCGTAGCAGCTCCCAGGACAGCCTCTCCCACCAGGGTTAAAACCAAGTTCATATGGGTTGAAGCAACCCAAGGAGAGCCTGCCATTGCCCTGTGGCTTTGCCAAAGTGAAGATTCAGCTCTGGTAGGTTCAAGTTTGATACTGGGCTGACAGCTGTCTGCCCAGAGCACAAGTACAATATGGAAGAAGAATCTGGATTGGGGATTTGGTAAAGGATTCTTTCACCCCTGGGTACTGGGGAAGCCCAACGTGAGAACTTTACTACCCCCGAAATACCTGTAATTTGCCAGCCAAATTGCAGATTAGAGGAACCATGTATCAAGCCTAAAAAGGACAGGAGCTTGCAGTGAGCAAGTGCCCCACAAATCAGTGCAGGAATGGGACCCACAGGATCCAGCCCAGCTACTTTAACCAGATCCAAGCTCTACACACCTATAGAGGATGCTCCCTCATCCAGCCTTGACCAAACTGAGTGACTGTCCTGTCCTGCATTGTCCTCCAGGCAGAACTCATGCCTTGCTGACTTAAACAACAGTGTGGTTAGACCAAGTGTAGGTGATTTGGAGACCTGCTATGCTCATGAGCTGACTTAAGGTCCTTCTGCTTCATTGTGGCATCTGCTTAGGGCATTGAGTCCCTCTCTGCTTTACTGAGAACTTAAGGGTGGTCTCCTAAACCCATAATCTGACACCTCAGCAGGTGGCCTCGTTACAGGAGCTGAGGTGAAGCTCAAGAAGCAGGGCTTGTAAGATGAGCCAAAATCTTATCTCAATGAAGATACATGCATCTAAGACACCAAATCTCTCTGAACATCCCAGCAGTCATCACTGGAACTTCTATTGCCCATCCTCCTGGCTTTGGAGGACCCTCAGATTGCCAGGTCATAGAGAGCTATAAAAAAGAGGCCACTCATGACCCAAATATTGCGCAAAGAGAGAAAAGGACTGAGGACGGCTGCCAAACCCTTCCCTCTGCCATAATAACCCATCCCTGCTCTCTCCCTGAATAAACTCCAAGCTGCAGACCTGCCACCCCAAATCACCAAAATGTCCTCCTGAGCTCAGCCAGAGCTACCTGGCCACCATAACTCTCCTTGGAGTAAAAAAAACCAGCATCAACTAAATAGGGATATTGAAGGTGAGAAAGCAAACGCCAAAACGAAAATACCAGACACTTGGATATGACTTTATGGCCCGGTTTTCCATTACTAATAAGATCTAAATGTAGTTAAAAGAGAAGAGAGAGGCTCAATGTGATAAATGAGGAAACAAATGAGTTGGATGTTCTCTTGCCAACTGTTCTTAGATAACAGACAAAACAGAAAATAGAGAAAAAAAAGGAACTATTATTACTACAAGTGCTTACCTATCCTTCTGGCCAGGTTCCCAGCATGACTGGGACAGGTTTCTACTCTGCTCACTCAGATTTACTGTTACACCAGTATCACCAGTAAATATTTAAATAACCACTTAGCTAATTATGTACAGAGATAATTATACGATCCTATTTACATGCAGAGAAGGGGAAGAGAAGAGAGAGATGCCTGGAGGAGTGCCCGGCACCAGGCAAGAGTACAGTACCTTCCCCAGGAGCCCTAAGGGTGGGAGCATCAGCGAAGGCTGGCCAGTCTGATCCGAAGGCGAGTGTGGGGTGGAAAAGGGATGGGAGCTTTCCTGGACGTGTTTACATAGGTGGGCCCCCACCCGCTGACGCTGGAGAGGTCAGCAGCTCATGGTTCACATCTGACTGCCACTGGGTCCCCCGTGCCAAGAAGGGAGACCACGTGTCTTTTTGTCCCCAATGCTTACAGGGCATTGAATCAGTGTCCCTCCTTCCCCTCCAGAGGTAGAGAGTGGAGTGGAGAAGGTGCCAAGTGGGAATGGAACCAGTCTCATCTGGCCCTGCACCATGCTGATGCTTAAAGCAAAGACTGACTGAGATCTGCAGTGCTAGGGGTCCAATGGGCTGCTGGCAGCACCTTCTCCATCCTCTTCACCACACTGGCCGTGAGCACACACTTGCCTGTCTGCTGCGCTGGGCATCCAGCTGTCCAAAAACTACACCAGCACCACCAACCCTACACCACCCCCAAACACTACACCACCACTACACTATATGCCACCAAACCTTACACCACCAGTACCAAACCCTACAACCACCACCATCAAACCAAACTCCACATCTACCAGACCCTGCAGCAACCCCTCCAACCCACGATGCCTTAAGACAGGGACCGTGGGCCTGCAGGTTTGCTATGGTCTCATCATGCCCCATGTACAGGGTTAAGGCAGACACCACCACCCCTCATCCTTGCTGCCTGGCCCATCCTACCAAGTGATGAACCGAGCTGGTCCACGCTGTCCATCTGCCTTCACCCCACACAGTACCAGGTGGGAAGGAGCCAGGAGAGCTGGGCTGCAGCCAGGCGCAGAGGAATCATGGAATTGTACCTTTCTTGCTGCAGCATTGCCCTCCTGGACACAGGACCTGCTGCATCACCTTGCTGAAGGAGAGAATAATCTCCTCCAATCTCAATCCTTAATGAAAACAGTGGGCTGTGCAGGTCATTGGTCCCGAGGTGGACAGCCATGCTCACTACCCCTTGGGAAGCCAGCAGTAGGTTGTGCTTTAATGCAAGTGCCCGCGCTGCTTTGCAACAGGTTGCTCTGGATATTGAGCAGCAGTAAAAAGCTAGAGAGAAGAAAGGGTAATATCAAATCCAGCTGTGAAAACAAAGATTAAAACCCTCTGAATCTACAACCTCCCTTGGCCAATGCGCGGGAAAAAATGCGCCAACATTAATTCCACTCCCCACGTCCATCCAAAAGATATTTTTTCATGAATGAGCATGTTGAGACGGAAGGGGAAGGGAGGAAACGCGGGAGTAGGAGGAGGACAGCCCTTCCATGTCTTTTACACAGGGCAACCTCTGCAGTTTATGGAGAGGCAGGGCCGTGGGGCTGAGCCAACGATGCGCTAGTGCTTGGGGCTGATCCACAAACTGAGGCAGCTAGAGGACAGTGTTCTTTTTGCTTACAGAACAGGCGGGTCTTGAAGGCAGACTTCTTCCCAAGGGAGCACCAGGCACTGGGTGCATGGGTGCAAGTTTTGCTAGAGAAGTGAGCAGCTCAAGTGCATGCTACCCTGCTCACACCAAACCCTCCATCACCCACTGGCATGCAGTGGGCTCCTGCCACCAGAGCAGGTACCTGGGGCTTGCACAGAGGGGTCAAACACCCCTGTACCAGATACTTGGCTGGTTCCCAAGCGGGAATGCATGAAGCTGCACTGTGAGGCTGAGGATGGGACGCAGGCGATGCTACAGTCAGAGTTTAATCCACAATAATACAAAAATCCCCCAATAACATGCGACAAGCCACTTCCTAGTGCCCCAGTCTTGTGCTCACATTTCTTTTCTTCCATGCTTTCTGCCAGCTCTGCTAATCTGAACATTCCTAAGTTTAAAGAGGGTGGAAGACAACGCAGAAAAAGAGTGCAAAAGAAAAAAAAAAAACCCTGATCCTCCTTCACTTTGTGATTAATACCCAAGTCAGGGGCTTTGACCTACAGGCAGCTACTGGAACACATCTAGGTTTGCTTCTGGTCATCTCAGGTCCATCCTTTTTGCTGCAGCTCTGGTGGTGGCCACTGGCTGGGCACCCAGCCCACTATATTTCAGTATTCCAAAAAGCCCCCGGGGAATTTTTTGGAGCAAAAGGCTGCAATCAGTGACCTGGACATTACCACAAGTTGGGGAAAGAATATTAAATTGGGGGAGGCTTTTCTTGAAAATTCACTCTTTCCATCTCTGGTTCTTTCCCCCTCCTTCCTTTCTCCCTCTAGCCTCCAGACAGAAACAAATAGGAAACCACAACACCATCTGTGTTTCTGAGAAAGATTAAGAAGAAAGAATTTCAAGGACGTGAACCAAACCCCCAAATTATGTTCTGCAGCACTGCTATAAGATGGGTCGGTTTGCGCACAGATGGACAAGGTAGAGCCCTGTAGGCCATGTGTGCAGCCGTGAGGAGCTGGAGCCATCGGAGCAGAGTCCCACAGCCAACTGGTGGTACCTGACTCATTGAGCTGTGATGAATACAGAGGCTGTGAGTTTCCTTGCATCATTTGAAAACAGATCTTCATCCATCCTTCAGACTTCTTTTTGGGTCCCTACCACCCCCAAAGCGTGGGAGCCTTCACCTCAATCCTAGACAAAATGTCAGTGCTGCTCAGTCAATTATCTGTTGTCCCCAGGGTGGCTCCAGGCAGAAATGAGCAGGGCATCCCTATTTCCACCTCTCCCAATGGTGACAGCTCACAGGAGAGATGATTTTGCCTTCTCTCAAGCATTGAGAGTCCTGTAGACCATAAGCTCTGACCGCTAGCTCCTGACACAGCCCTGTGAATGGAGAGTGGCAGAGACACGATGAGGGAAGGGACTTCCTTGGTGAGAAATAATATCCAAAACAAGCCCATGAGGTCTCACAGAGGATCTCTCCCATGGCACTGTCATCCTGTTACACGACGGACTTGACCATCAATGAGCTACGTCATGATCTCCCACTTGCATGTGTCTCTCCTGCTTACACCCTTGACAAAATGTTATTGTGTCACCCTGTCATGGTCTCAGGCTCCCCTTCATGTCCCTCCCCACTGTTTTTATGTATGCTAATTGCTCCAAAAATGAGCAGGCCTTCTCCTGACACACCCAATGTCATATCTCACCACCTTCAGGACTGCAGATAGAGACCCCAGCACAGCCCTTGCTCTGCTGCTGTCCATTCAAAGGTCCTCACTCCATCCCACTTTCAAAAATTCAGCTGACCAGGTGGGTTTTGTCCTTTAGCTGCAGCCCTTCTTTTCTGCTCTTGGTTTAATTGTCCATTTGGAATGGTCAAGAATTTCCCAAACCTGGTGGAAAAATTAAAGAATTAGGGCAGGAGGAAAACCACCCCTGCCTTGGAGAACAGTGCTTTTGTTTCCTGCCAGCCATCCTCTGTCAGGCAGTGAGAGCTAAAAACTTTGAGCCTTTCCAACCACTAAATCACCCTGTTAGACTCGTAATGGGGGCAGTTGAACTACACCTAGTTCCAGCTATTGAAATGACGGCAATGGCCTCCATCCCACAGGAACTGACCCCTTTGCTGTTGCCGATGCTGGTGGAAGTACTGATGACATATGAACATTAGCAACCGTTATTAATTTCCAGTGGTGTTTGCTGAAATTGGAGCCAATGGAGAGCCACGGGTGGAGGGACATAAACTCAAGAGACTGGAGATGAGATATGGAGATGCTCAACCCAACGGAGAAGCCAAGGGCTGCGTGTAGGGGGAATTACGGCTTTGCTTTGAGAATTAGCCCTACCAAACCAAGCAAGGTGTAGGCTGGTTAGCCAGGATGCCCTGCATGTCAGTATGTCTATCCCAGTCATCGCACTGAAGTTCTGCATTCAAAAACACATGATGTGGTGGGTGGGCTTTATAGAACTGAGAAATGGCGTAATCATAGTGAAGTGCATGTGGCCTCCTCTTGCAGCTCTCAGCAAAGTCGGCCCAGCAGAGAAGTCCATGCACATACTCAGCCCACCACCTGCCCCATCCTCGTCAGCCCCAAGGAGAAGACATTGTTACCCACCAGCTCCAGTCCCTGCTCAGACTTCTTTCCAGCTTCCGTTTATGGAATTTTGGGTGCTTTTAACTGCAATTTAGGGAATGACCAATTTCATGCTTTTTATGCCTCTCCATAGAATCATAGAATCACCAGAATGGAAAGGACCTCTTGGATCATTGAGTCCAACCATTCCTATCTGCCACTAAACCACATCCCTGAGCACCTCGTCTACCTGCCTTTTAAATCCCTCTGGCGATGGTGACTCCACCAGCTCCCTGGGCAGCCTCTGCCAGTGCCCAATGACCCTTTCTGTGAAATTTTTTTTCCTGATGTCCAGCCTGAACCTGCCCTGGTGCAGCTTGAGGCCATTCCCCCTTGTCCTGTCCCCTGTCACTTGGGAGAAGAGGCCAGCTCCCTCCTCTCTACAACCTCCTTTCAGGTAGCTGTAGAGAGCAATAAGGTGTTCCCTCAGCCTCCTCATCTCAAGGCCAAGCAACCCCAATTCCCTCATGCAACAGCCCCATTAATACCATGGAAGATGAGGGGAATGGGGGGACTTTCAAACTCTCTCCTGTGCAGTGGAAGGTGATGGCTCCGTGCAACAATCTCATTAATACTGTGGAAGAGGAGGGGAGTGGGGGAACATTCAAACTCTTTGCTGTGCAACGGAAGGTGATGGGTGCAACATTCTTCCCTGGGCAGGTCTGTTTTTGAAAAGCAATTACTGGCAGGGAAGACTGCAAATCCTGCATTCCTCAGTGAAGGAATTCAGATGATGTCACCTCCTGCCCAGTGGCAGGAGCATTCCTGCCTGCCACAGCTCCCTCCAGGCAGCCCCTGACTTTGCTACAAATATTTGTTTTGGCTTAGTTTTTGGAAGCTTCCCATTACAAGGAATAACAGCAGGATGGACTCTTCTACTGTAAGGCTAGTACTAGAACATCAGCACAGGCCACAGGTTAATAGAGGTTCACACATGGTGGCCAAAATGTTACTGCCAGTAGCAGAAGTGTGGGGTTTTATTGTTCTAATCTCTGCGGTGCAGTGCAGATTGAGGGATATCAGAAATCTCTTAAAATAGAAAGCTGCCTGCTCCACTAAACCAGCTTCAACCAAATCTGCTCAATTTTGTAGTCTGTGTCTCTATTACAGAACCATAGAATGTCCTGAGTTGGAAAGGACCCACAAGGAACACTGAGGCCAACTCCTGCCCCTGAGGACTACCCCAACATTCACATTATGTGTCTAAGGGTGTTGTCCAAATGCTTCTTGAATATTGTTAGGCTTGGCGCCTTGACTGCTTCCCTGGGGAGCCTGTCCCAGTGCTCCACCACCCTCTGGGTGAAGAACCTTCTCCTGATATCCAACTTAACCGTCCCCTGGCACATCTTCCTGCCATTACTTCAGGTCTCATCATTGGTCACCAGACAGAAGAGATCTAGATTAGAGGCATGTAGCTGTGCCTCTAATCCTGTGGCTGTCTCCTTCCCTTTCTAGTAGGATACATGTAGTAGGTTACATCTAAGACAGATGTCTAAAGCAAGTCAGGATCTTTCCTAACCAACTGGCGTCAAATAAAGTGCCTTTTTGCCCAGGAGAGGAGTCCCAGTAGATGTTTCCAGGAAAAGGGTTGCAGAGGTATGGAGCAATTGTGGGGTCATGTGGAGGCAGGACCATGTGCAGCGTGATGGGTTACCCTCAGAGAGAAAAGATCTCTCATTGTCTTCTCCAAGACTGTTTTTAAGCCACTTGAGTGGGATTTAAGTGACTAAACTTGGGTGGTTCGATCCTCCTCGGAGCTGAGCTCAATGTGTACCTGGCCTCTGAAGGCTCATCTGGGACATGGCTGGGTTTCTATCTCTTCTCACTGCTCCTCTAAACCTCACTACATGCTCTCAGGAACCAGGAGACCAGAAGCACATTCTGACCAAGATGCAGTATCCTCCTGCAAATCTTTCCTGCCTGTTTACATTTTTAACTACCCTTAAAACCTCTCATTGCATGCAGAGGTGCTGCTTGCACCCCACTGTTCACCCACTTCTCCTTAGCACCTGTGATGCTGGGAGTGGAAAGGTGGACACAACCGGAAAGATCAGGAACTGGTGTAAAGTAGGTGTCTTAAGGCAGATGCTTCCTTATGCTCCAAAATGACCTGTTGCTGGCAACTGAAGAAGTTTCATACTGTCGGACCTCAACTGCCGGTCTGATGGGAGAAGGGCAGTCCTGCCTTTCAGCAAAAAGTGTTAGAAAGCAGGATGGTGGTTTTTGTGCTACGCTTGTGGGTTAGAGTACTCCAAATCCCACAGATGTCGATGGGATCTCTCAAGTCACTAATTTCAGTAAAACATGAGTTGTGCCACTGAGAGCCTAACAAAGGCACCACGAGAGAAGGAAGCAAGCTATGTTTTAAACACCAGCATAAGGTGTTATCATATATCTGAGTCATAGAATCATAGAATGGTCTGGGTTCAAAGGGACTTTAAAGCCCACCCAGTACTAATCCCCCTGCCATGGGCAGGAACATCTCCCATCAGACCAGGCTGCTCAAGGCCCCATCCTATCTGGCCTTGAACACTTCCATGGAGGAAGCATCCACAACTTCCCTGTCCCAATGTTTCACCACCCTCATCATGAAGAATTTCTTCCTAATGTCTGGTCTAAATCTTTCCCCTCAAGTATAAAACCATTCCCCCTCGACCTGTCACTACAGGTCCTTGTAAAAAGTCCCTCCCCAGCTTTCTTGTAGCCCCCTTCAGGTACTGAAAGGTCGCTATCAGATCTCCCCAGAGCCTTCTCTTCTCCAGTCTGAACAACCCCAACTCTCTCAGCCTGTCCTTGTATGGGAGGTGCTCCAGCCCTCCGATCATCTTTGTAGTCCTTCTCTGGACCCGTTCCAACAGCTCCATATCCTTCTAATACTGAGGATTCCAGAACTGGACACAATACTCCAGGTGAGGTCTCACAAGAGTGCAGTAGTGGGGCAGAATCTCCTTCCTGGCCGTGCTGGCCACACTTCTTTTGATGCAGCCCAGGACACTGTTGGCCCTCTGGGCTGCGAGCGCTCATTGCTGGCTCATGTCGAGTGTCTCATCAATTAGCACCCCAAGTCCTTCTCCTCAGGGCTGCTTTCAATCACATCGTTCCCCACCCTGTATTGAAAACAAGGATTGCTTTTGGAGGTTTTCCAAGCTGACTCCTCTTAGAGCTGCTCATCATCCTGTTCTGCCAGGCCAGGAAGGCTGAGAGCATGGAGAGGAGCCCCAGGTATTATGATCCATCTCTCAGTGCCACATACAGCCTTCACTCTCCCTAGTGATAGGGATGCTGAAGAAGAAGATAGCTTTTTCTCCCAAGTGATAGGTGATAGGATGAGAGAGAATGGCCTCAAGCTGCACCAGGGGAGGTTTAAATTAGACGTTAGGAAAAATTTCTTCACTGAAATGGTTTTCAAACACTGGCAGAGGCCGCCCAGGGAGATGGTAGAGTCACCATCCCTGGAGGTGTTTAAAAGATGGGTAGATGAAGTGCTTAGGGATATGATTTAGCAGTGGAGAGGTACAATGATCTCAAAGGTCTTTTCTGATGTAATGATTCTATGATTCAATGATTGGCGTAATGGCTAAATCTGGATAGATCCCAAACACACTGATGGGTGAAATTGTCTCTCCTTCCCCATGGGGACTGTGGGCTGCAGCAACTTCTCGGAGCCAGAAAGGAGCCAGGCATTTTGCAGAGCTGCTGTGCAGCCGAAGCCCTAAATCAACCCTTCTTCAATTAGCGCAGGACTTTCATCAGCGCTTTGTTGTTTTTAAGCTCCATCGATAAGAGGTTGCAGTGAATATTCCAAACCATACATAAACAACAGCTTGCCAACATAAACACCGTAAAAACACTTCCTATAAATCATCCATTAGAGTTCACCGTTACCAGAACTATTAAAGTTTTCTGGAATGGCTAAAAAAGTGCCATGTGCTGCCAGGAGGCACTGCGGCCATGAGATCTGCAAGAGAGACACAGTGCAAAAGCTTGCAAGAAAGCAGCTGCTCAGAGCAGAGCTTCTTCCTCATCCTCCTGCCTCGGGATCTCTGGGCAATCTTTGCTCGTGGAGGAATAAATAAATCAGCCCCACACCCACATGCGTCCTAGCCAGCGAGCGAAACCTCACATGTGTTTGCCGTTAGACACAGTATTTCTTGCAGAAAGCTGTCTGCTTTTCCCTGCTTCTCTTCTGGCCTGGTTGCCTTCATCTCCTCCTGTTTTCCAGGGCATCCCTCTCTGCTCTGACAGCAAGGGATAAGGTTATCTTGCAAACCAAGTTCAGAAGTGGTGGAGGACCAAAGCAGGAGACCAAAATTTTTCCAAGGATGTCCTTGGATCACAGCTACAAAGCAGGTAGCCCTGTCCTGCATTTGCCACTGAAGCTTTCTCTGATCTCTGGGCAGAAACAGCCATGGTCAAACCCTACAGCAGCCCAGAGAGCAAAGAAAGGGAAGGTCTGGATCAGCCCCCATGGAGGGGTCAGCCCCACCTCTGTTTTCTGCCATGAGTCTCACCCACCAGAAGACCAGCAGTGCTTAAGTGTAGCTGGCATCAGCCCTGGGCCATGTCCCAGGCTGGGACCAAAGGAGAAGACACAGCCATTCTGCCCTTCTCCCAAAATTACAGAGGCACAGAGTCCATCTCACCACCCTGGGGACATCTAGGGAAGCCTTGCTTTTCTGCTGGAGTTCCTCACCTCTCTACTTGCACAGGGATGCTGGGCAGGTCTCCATGCTCCAGCTGGGGTGACAGGATCTTGTGCTCCACCAAACCAGCATTCCCCACACTGTGTCTGGGTTCATTCAACCGGGAGCTGAAGCTTCAGCTGACCCTTTCAGCAAAGACCTTCTTGCCTGTCTCCCCTTGGCCCCACAGCATTAAAAGTGGTTTGACTGGGGAGTTTGCAGCCTGAAAGGGACCCATCTCCTGCAAAGTCAAGCCAAGCATGCAACAAAGCCGCATTGAAAGGCAGATTTCCTCTGGGTGCCCTTGGAGAAGTGGTTACATGAACACCAAGCATCTCCTCCCAACTATCCTATCTCTGCTGCAGCAGCTGGAGCATTGCACGAGCTAGCAGGCAGCTAAAACTAATGGGTTGTGGCATCTCAGATGACCCTAAACACCTGCATGTGGGCAACCATAACTAGCCTGGGGTGTCCCACGTGCAGCCCCATGGTGTCCAGGTCCTGGCCTCTGTGGTGTCCCTTTCCTGGGGGACCCAACCACAACCCCAGAAGAAGCCACACTATCTAATGAGATTCTTCTACAGCAGGGATTGCTTTGCAGTGCCTGTGGCATCATTTTTTTTCTCTCTCTCTCCTCTCCGCTTCTCCTCCAGCATTGCTTCCTTTTTATTAGCTTGATCTGTTTTGACTTGAAACTCTCCAGAGCCAGGGCTGGCTCACGTCTTCCCCAGAGCCATGAGGTGCTCCCATCTCACAGATCACAAGAGGAGAGCAAAGGGCTGCTTTCGTGCTGCAGAAAGCCCCAGGGGACCTGGCAGCGTTTGCACAGGCCACCGGGTCATCGAAACACTGCCAGGGTGAGGGAGACAACCTCTGCTCTTGCATCATGTCACTAGATAGCAGCTCCTCCCCAGGGCGCAGAGTAGAGAGACGGGCAGGGGGGAGGCAGCAGAGGGGGAGCTGCCTGCCCTGGAAAGGAAAAGAGGACATTCAATCTGTAGTGAACCCGGTTAACTATTTCTGTCTGGGAGCGCAGAGGAAAGGGCTGGGCAGAGCAGCAAGCAATACTATTGTCTCCAGCAGGAAAAAAAAAGGATAATAAAAACGTGCCTGGAGGAATTTGGCTCAGGCTTATATTTAAACCGGCATCAGATTTCCAAAGCAGACGCTTCTGAATGCACAGCAGGGCATTCTCCAGAGCTGAAACCAATGGGGAACAACATTTGGGGTTGAGGGTTAGATTAATGCTGTATTGACCCAAAGAGTCAGATGGAGAAGGGATTTAAGCACCCAAAGATGCCCAGAGCTGTGCAGGAGCCCACAGCGATGCTTTAAAGCAGCGGCTCAGCCATAGCAGGGCATGAACTGCATTTCCAAGCTGTTTTCCCGGGGGTTTTGTCCATGTACATCCCTCCAGCAATCTGCTTGCAAGCTTGCACTTGCAGCTCACTGCCTTGCTGGCCTCCACCTCATGTTAGAAAGGCACTTTGCACAAAGGAGACACTTGCAAAGCTCTTGACCAGTGTGTGTTTAAGAGGGTACTAAAAATTGTGGTCAGAAATAACAAAGCAAGGTGAAAACGCAGCCCTGGGAGATGCTGAGATCCCTCAGTCCTTGCTATGTCAAAATGGGCCTTTTCTCCATTGGAATAGGGATGCTGGATGTAAATTAACCCAGGAAATAGAGCCTCATGACTCAAAAACATCCTGTCCCCCTAAGAGCAGCTGGTGCTTCCCTGTCACCCCCTGGTGCTGCTGGGTCCCCTCCTGGCCAACTGGTGGTGGCATCTCCCACGAATGATGGTTGGGGTTAAAGCTGTTGCATGTCATTAACAATCAGGGTGATGGGACCAAGTCTGGGGACAGCCCCAGCTGAGGGCAGTGGTAGATAGGCAGGGAGGTACAGTGCTGCTGCATTGGGGGATCTCAATAAGTTGCAACAACGGACTGGTGGGATCCACATGAAGTCCAGTAGAGGCAAAGGCCAGATGGTGGCCCTGGTGGAGAACGGGTCATAGGACAGCAGGGACTGACCGGCTCAGGAGCCAGGGATCAGGAGTCCTGATGGTCAAGCTGGCCGTTAATTGGCAGTGTGGGCTTGCAGCAGAGGTGGCCACACCTGTGCTGAGCTGTCTCAGCCAGAGGGGTGAGCACTGCTATAATCCTCTTTCTTCTGCCCCTGTAAGGCCACAGCTGGATACTGTGTCCAGTTTGGGGCTTCCCAGTCCATGAACAGTACTGGAATGAGCCTTTCAAAATGGTTGTGGGCTGAGAGCACTGGGTCTTGATCAGCCTGGAGAAGAAAAAGCGACGATCTTATGGGTGTGTGCAGATGCCTTATTGGAGATGACAGAGAAGGTGGTCCAGACACTTCTCAAAAGCACCCAATGAAAAGCCAAGTTGCAGCCAGAAAAATTTCAACTGGATATGAAATAAAAAAGTCTCCCTGACAAACACTGGCACAGGGAGCTGGTGGGATCTCCACCCTTGGAGATAACTCGACTAGACAGGGCTCTGGGCAGCTTCATCCAGTATCAAATTTGGCCCTGCTCCATGACCTCCTGAGATACCTTCAGCCTCTTTTGTCATGCAATTGCACAACTTACCCTCAAGAATCCCATCAGTTCCCCCTTGCTCAACATCTCCTACACCCACCAGTGGCCAGGAGATGTCATCCTCCCATCCTCCACAGGAGAGGACTTTGCCCCTAGGGTGAGGGAGCAGAAGAGGGTGTGAAGGTCTTGGAGGAGCTCTTCTGAGAACCTGGAGGATGTAAATGGACCCTGTATAGAGCAACCTCATGCCCTAGGGACAGCCCAGGGCAGCTGGCAGGCAACCCCAGAGTCCCCACCTTCTGGGAAGGCAACCAGTGAGCTGATGGGACACCCCACAGAGCCCCAAAACAATGCCATCAGGCCCCTTTGCAGAGACAAGGAAATGAAAAATTGTCCTAGCAAAGTTAGAAGTGAAGAAGCTGTAAGTTGGGAATGAAATAACAATTTACCTCTCTATACCTTAATTAATTTATAGGACAGAGCTCCTCATTTTCACAGAGTCATGGCATGGTTTGGGTCAGAAGGGAACTTAAAGATCACCCAGTTCCAACCCCAATTTTCTATGGCTTTCTCCTGTCCTCTGCTGCCACAGCCCTGTATGGCACTGATGGCTCACAGCAACCCCACACCATCTCCTCTATTTTCTCTTTTTCTGGCAGCAAGGAGCAGAAACCAGGGCGGTTTATGTGGCCGGTCACCAAGATCTCCAAGTAACAGACCAGGTCAAAGGGAGGTGTTCAACCTTATAATGAACTTTGTGCTGGTTGGATGAACCTTGGGTGGAAGAGCTCCAAACAAACATAAATCGCAAGAGAGGAGAGTCCTCCACAGTGCTGGGACCTGCAGAAATACAGTGCATGCTATATGCTACATTCCACCTCCACAGTGCATTACAGGGGAAGGAGGGGTTTCCTTATTACACATACCAAAAAAAATCTTCTGGTATTTCTGTCTTGGACAACACCCAAGGATTGTCTCAGAAATAGCTCTCTCAGCTTGCAGGAGTACAAGGCGCAGATTCCCCATCAGCAACATGCCTCTTTCCCCCATTCCCACCCGCCTGTGACTCACTTGATCCAGTTGACATTGGATTTCCTTCCTCGAACTTTCTAAGGAGGCTTTGGACAGAGGACAGATTGCCCTCCTGTGGCATTTCAAGGTAATCTGGGTGAAAGGAGAAGGTGCCTGTGGCCTCTGAAGACTCACAGGACTGGCTGGGGTATAGGGGTGTTTGCTCACCCCCTGCCAGGAGAGATTACATCTCTCTCCCATTAAGCACAGCTTAAATAAACCTAAGCTTTTGTGTTTGGTATAGATGGGAAGGGCATTTTGGGGTGGGAGAAGATGCCCCTGAGGTGTGCGAGAGAAATGCCTACCACCCATGAGGCATGGCATGGATCAGGAAGGCTCAGCAGGTCCTTCTAGTCCCACTCTCAGGGTATCCCTTTGGACAGATGCTGTTTGCAATCAAGTTTTATGACTGTACCAGTGACCTAGAGGTAGGAGGGATGTAGCTAAGGGCCACTCATCAACTACAAGGAAGATCCTAGGGTATTAATGAGGGTGGAACTGATAAAGGCTATGGAAATACAATAGTGTCTTTATGTGAGATCATCTAAGGCTGTAGAGGTGTTGATGGTGGATGCAAGTTGGAGAAGGAGGTCCCACCCCAGAAGAGCATCCTGTTTGGTAGCCAAGAGGAGAGTTTTCTCTCAAAGAAGGCCCATTGGCCAAGAAGATGAGGCCACCGAGGAGCTGTTTCAGTTCCCACTGGTGATGATGCTGACGAGCCACTGCCCTCCCTGTGCCTCAGTTTCCCCAGAAAAAGCAGGACAGAAGGCAGTCCTTGTGAGGTGCTTTGAGATGCAAGGATGAAAAACATGTTGACAACCTTGGATATTATCTAAGAAACAATATAAAAGCACCTTACAAAGAGCATAATCATATCAATGGACCTTTTGTCCATGGTTTAGAGACAACCACTGCGAAACTGCATCTTCTGCTGGAGTGAGCTCCTACAGGCACCATTCCCTTTAAAGACCAGCTTTTGATGCATGAGCATGTCCCACCTAAGCTGAAGCAGGCTACAGACCCTAAAATTTGATGTAGGAGCAGAAGTCTCAGAAACATTCCTCATGGAACCAAGAGCAGGACTAGCAGGAAAACCAGACCCTGAAGCATCTTTCTCTCCCCACCTCTGGTGGCCTAAGGTGGGGAGGAGGCTGAGGATGGGGACTGGCCAGAAGGTCCAAGATCCCATAGGGTTTTCTATTAAGGAGAAGCAAAACCACCAATGGTTTAATCCCAAACTCCTTGGAGATGCATTTGCAGTGCCCCGTGTGACAGGGGATGATTTAAGCTGACAAATTGTGCACAAACTGTCACCAAATAGGGATGTTGTGTCTCTTACCACTGTCAGGAAAAGCAATACACAAACATTAGGTCAAGGCAAAAGCGTTCACCACCCAAATGATGAGGAAAGGACAGAAAGCGAAGAGCAGGGGAGAGTGGGGTGGGAGCAGAGGTGGATCCAAGCAGAGGGAGGGGGTCTGCGAAGTGCCAGGAATCAGCCAAGCTAAAACCATCCTGGAAAATAACAAAATAAAGTGGAGAGAAGGAAAAACAACCAGAACAAAAAGTAACATACGGAGAAGCGCTGGGCTCAGTCCTTTCCAAAAACTTCCCATCCTTCTGCGCCGTGGTGTGCAGAGCTGCGGGCAGCACCCGTCCTTGCCCGCCACCGCAAGCAGAGCTCCCAGCCAGACGCTGCTTTTCCTCCCCTCCCACCCCTTCGAACCAAGCTCTCTTCCCGCTGCACCAGCCTGGAGACGATGACGTGGAGACCTCCACCGGGGAAGCTTTCCGAGACAGGAGAGCTCCTCCAAGTCCGACGCAGCAAACTCATCGTTCACTGGGACGCCAAGGATTTCTTTCCCTTCCTTTTACTTTATAATTTCCTTATAAGCACCCAAAAAAAAAAGCCCAGATAAAAATGAGAACAAGGCGATGCTTTCAGGAGCCAAGACCAATGCTTCTGGAAAAAATCAAATAATTCAAATAGCTGAAGGCTTTAGGGCTAAAAATAGCTAAAAGAGAGCTCCTTGGTGGAGGAGAGAGGAGGTGGAAAGTGGAGGGGCTGCTATGGGATAAGAAACATTTCCTTCTTGTTTAAGTTTTATTTTTCTTTCTGTTCAAATGGGTGAAGCAGAAAGGAAAGACCGCTGCAAACTCAATCTGTCCTTACAGCTCCAGTGAAACATCGTAGCATTAAAAAAAAATCTCTTTTTTTTCCCCCTTGATTTTTGTGTCCAAACGAACAAACCAAAGCAGCGCCTGTGGCTTAGATTCTGTATTTTCGGTATTTTCTCTTGGCTGGGGGGTCCCTGACAGCCCCATTCCTGATTCTTTTCTTCTCTTTGCTCCATTTCCCAGTCCTGTTTTTCAGAGCAGGGGGGGCAGCTGGAAGCAGCACCCTACACTGTGGATAACAGCTGGGAGGGAAAACAGCTGGAAGGGGACACAGAGGACATTTTCTTCCTCCTCCAGCCCCTCCTGCTCTCAACCTTAGGGTTTTGCCCCCCATGCAGGTTGAAGAAGGGGGTGGTGTTACTCCACACTTGAACACAACAGGGATTAAATAATTGCCTCCGTCCGGAGGCTGCGACCTTTGGCGCGTTGTTATCTGTTCCTTCGCCTTGCCAGCTCGCATGATTTTATGGCTGATCTCACAATAATTGATGTTTTCCTTAAAGGCCCCATGCTACGAGGTGAGATTCTGGGCTCCAACCGTATCCTGGGCTGCATCAAAAGAAGCGAAGCCAGCAGGTCGAGGGAAGTGATTCTGCCCCTCTGTTCCTCTCCTGTGAGACCTCATCTAGAGTACCGTGTCCAGTTATGGAATCCTCAACGTAAGAAGGATATGGAGCTGTTGGAATAGGTCCAAAGGCTTGGGGGACAGGACCAGGGGGAATGGGTATAAACTGGAGAGGGGCAGATTTAGGCTAGACATTAGGAAGAATTTCTTCACTGTGAGGGTGGTGAGGCACTGGCACAAGTTGCCCAGGAAAGCTGTTGCTGCCCCATCCCTGGAGGTGTTCAAGGCCAGGCTGGATGGGGTCTTGGGCAGCCTGATCCAGTGGGATGTCCCTGCCCATGGCAGGGGGTTGGAACTAGATGATCTTTAAGGTCCCTTCCAACCCAAACTATACTAAGATACTATTATACTATGATACTACAATTTGGCTTTCAGGGGTCCAAATCAGCAAAGTTTTGCTCATTGCAATTAAAGAAAATCCCCACCCACCTCCAAAACTTAGCAACTCTAGTACAAAGGTGACTCTAAACCAGTGAAATCCTTCTTCAGTCTCCTCGTTCTATGGGAACCCAATGCTTTATTTCTAAAGCCCAGGTCCCAGCTGGGGAGCTTGCACACAGCTTTTCTTTGTGACCTGCAAACAAGACAGTGACCTCAAAACCAAATAACAAAGAGCACATCCCTCAGCATTTTTTAAGTAGCACCCGCCATGTGAAACTACTCAAAATAACTTATTTTCCTGGTTTTAAGGAGAAAGTGTGTCCTTGCTCCACAACACAGCTGGGATGGGGCAGCCAAGTTTTCATCCTCTTATTTAATTTTTCAAGTGTATTTCTTCTCTCCAGCTGCTTTCAGGCAGGAATGAACTGGGAAACAGCCTGGCTGATTGTGCAGGGGGGATGCATTCCCAGAAGGGGTTTTCAAGAGGAAATTAGCTCGTAGGATGCTCCAGGGATGGAGGAGGAGGGAGGAGGGAGGCATCACTGCAGGGCTTGCCCCTGCAGCTGGTGCTGCCCTTGACATGGTCACAAGCCAAAAGTTCAATCCAAATTGGAGGTTTTCAAGCAGATTCTGGGTAAGAAAAACACCCCGACCAGAAACTCTTCAGCGAAATCCTTTTGTATGTAACCAGCTTGAAAATGACCTTAAATATGCTTCTAAAAAAATCTCAGCCTAGCTCTGTTTTGGACCCAGAACAAAATCTCATTCAGCCTTGTTTAAAACAGCTTTAAAAACCCTGGATCCAAACTTCAAGGGGTTGCCCAGCCCCTTAGCGGAGTTGGATTTCTGTAGCTTAAGCACATATTTAATTCAAAGCATTTTATAGCCATAAAAAGAAATAAAATAATTTGCATGGCTTTTTATGTTGACTTCATATCATAGAGTCATAGAATGGTTTGGGTTGGAAGGGACTTCAAAGCCTACCCAGTTCCAACCCCCGTGCTGTGGGCAGGGACACCTTCCACTGGATCAGGCTGCTCAGAGCCCAACCTGGCCTTGAACACCTCCAGCGATGGGGCTTCACAGACTCCTCTTGGCAACCTGTGCCAGTGTCTCACCACACTCACAGGAAAACATTTCTTCCTATTATCTCATCGAAATCTCCCCTCTTTCAGCTTAAAACCATTCCCCCCTCATCCTAGTCCTGCACTCCGTGATGAAGAGCCCCTCCTCACCTTTCTTGTAGGCACCCTTTAAGTACTGGAAGTAATATGTGATATAGAAAGAAAAATACTATATATTATGTATACAATATAATATATACAAAATATTTTACAAGGATCAATGAAAGAGTGACATTAACCCCCCAGGACGAGGAACAGAGCATCCTTTTGTCCCCAAATTCACATTTTCTCCCTATCTATGATACTCCCATTAAGGAGGCGATCAGGTGAGCCATACCTTTCACAGCCAGGAAAAAAAGGTGCCTCTGAGCTGTGGGTCTTCACCACATAACCGGAGACCTTCACAGGGCGAAAAGTCCTGCAACACAACCGGTCACAGCCCTGCAACAAAGCCAAGGAGGAGGCGATTATTCCCGGGCATCTCTCTGCCAGGCACAATACGGCAGCATTTCAGTGCCCACGCTCAATGGCATCATTGTCCCCTCTGGAGCCACAGCCCCTGCGTGCAGTGGCACAGGGTGAAGTTTCTGCTCCTCTGCAAGCTCCCAAAGGCTTCGTGTCACCACTGGAGAGGACCAGGAGACTTTGTTTTCCTCTTAGGGCATGAAAACAGATCCAGGGACAGGACAGATGTCAGTTTTGCCTTGAGAGAGATGTCAGTTATGCTATCACCTGGTGTGACTTCCCTATGAGAGAGGAAAGAAATGGGATCTTAGATTAAATACCCCAAGGATACAAAGGTGATGGGACAATTGGGTTGAGATTGGGTGTTAACAGCTCACTGATAAAACAGAGGGATGCACTGAGGGGTATTTTGTAGGGATCTTTCCAGGGACTTTGTATCTGGATGCTGCATCAGTGGGAGAGCGCACTGAGAAGATGGAGAAGATCCAGTGGTGGCCACCAAAGCACTCAGGGCTAGAGGATGGGACACGTAAGAAGCTGAGCTGTGTCTGATCAAGTTAGAGAAGAGTAGAGGAGATCTTATTGATAAATGCAACTATTAAATGGGAAGGTGGAAAGAAAACAGAGCCAAACTCTTCTCTGAGGTACCCACAGACCGAAGAGGCAGCCAGTTTGCTGCAGCCAAGATGATAAGGTATGAAGGAAGATCCTGTCGATCTTTCAGAACACGATTAGCTGCCGCAAAAGGATCAGTGAAATTTGTTCTCTATGTCCCTATAGGAAATTATGTCCCAATAGGACAAGGGGGATCAGGTTGGATTTCAGCAGTAAAACCAGCAAAGAGCCCAGTGGTGCTAGAACAGCACTGTTGTCTGTGGGTTAGGAGCAGGTCTTAAAGCTGAGATGGAAATGAAGCTGCAGTGTGATGGCCCCAAAGAGCAGCAGCACCCATGCTCCGGAGTGCAGATGGGGCAAAAAAACATAACTCATTTTAAAAAATATATATTTATAAGGTAAAACAAGTGTGGAAAAGTTGCTGTGATAAAGCCAGGCTGCCCGTGGGTGGTGCTGGCAGGGACAGGGTGTGTGAGCAGCACCTGGGAACCTGGACCCAGGACGAGGGAGCAGAAGGGATGTTCAGCCCAGGTTTGAAGCCACAAGGATGTCCGTGTGTTAACTGTAGATAACTGTAGGCGTTATGGCTTGCTGGCCTCCGTAGGTCAAGCTACCGTAATAATTAGCAATCAGATACGGAATCAATGAAACATGTGAGATCATCCTCTTCGCTCAGGGGAACAGCCTGACGAGCTCACTCACCCCACGGACACCAGCTGTGGCTCCCTGGGGAGGGCGATCGCCCCACCAGTGTGGGAAGCCACACCAGTCTCGCATCTCCACCTGGATCCAGAGGTCATAGACTGATAGAATCACAGGATGCCAGGTTGGAAGGGACCTCAAGCATCACCTGGTCCAACCTTTTACATGATCTGTAGTTTCAATGAGATGGCTCAGCACCCTGTCAAGCCGAGCCTTCAAAGTGTCCAGTGTAGAATCTACTGCTTCCCTGAGGAGATTATTCCAGTGTTTAACTGTTCCCATGGTGAAAATTTTTCTTCTGGAATCCAATCAGAATTTCCCCAGGAACAACTTATGCCCATTCCCCCTTGTCTTTTCCATGTGACTCCTCGTAAAAAAGGAGTTCTCCATCCTCTTGTCAGACACCTTTTATGTACTGGTACATGGTAATAAGGTCCCCCCTAAGCCTTCTACTCTAAAAGCTGAACAAAAACAGTTCTCTCAGCCTTACTTCGTATGGTAGGTTTCCCAGTCCTCTGATCATCTTCGTGGCCCTTCTCTGGACCCTGTCCAGCCTGTCCACATCTTTTTTGTGCAGCAGGGACTAAAACTGAACACAGTACTCCAGGTATAGCCTAACAAGTGCTGAGTAGAGTGGGATAATGACTTCTTAATGTCGTTTTCTCTCTCTAGTCCTTGCCACCATGTTCAGGAGGCGTCCATAGGGCCACCACCACATTCAAAAGCAAGTGGTGCAGTTCAAGTATCCAGCACTTCCATCCAGGAAAAACTATAAGCTTCCCTTTTTTCCTGATCCTATGCATAGTTTATCTGGGTCAGCATATTGCTGGTTGTAACAGGGGGGACTGGAGCATCACATGCGGCTTTTTGGTGAGTTTTCCTAGCAGAGCTCAGTCCTCATCACCTCTGTGCTGGCTTAGGGAGCCAGGGGCATCCCTGAACCTGGATGCCTACCATGAATGTGCTTTGCTTTCCATCAGCAAGACTTGCTGATAGCAAACAGGAGCGGAAACCCTGGTGCTTCAAGGGAATATCAGCATCAAGAATGGTTTGGGGTGGAAGGGACCTTAAAGCCCATCCGGTTCAAACCCTCCTGCCACGGGCAGGAACACCTCCCACTGGATCAGGTTGCTCGAAATGCCATCCAACCTGGTCTTGAACACCTCCAGGGAAGGGACATCCACAACTTCTCTGGGCAACCAGTGCCAGTGCTTAAATTAATACACAACTTGATATCTACAGCTTAACACTGGACTGAGGACTTGGCCACTGCAGGGCTGACAGCAGGGTGGTGGCTGCCCTGTCCTTCTCTGCACCCTTTCAACTCAGATTATGGGGGTCTCCTCCCCATGTAAGCTTTGCCTTTTCTGCCTCCCTTTTTTTTTATTGCCTTGTTGCAGCTGGGATAGGGAAAGAAACAACTCGGAAAACATCCTGTTCCTCCTTTTGTGTCTGAGGAGAGAGAAATCAGGCGTCAGGATGGGGATCCATCCCCGATTTCACAAGCGTCCGGTTGTACCAGTTGCCGCTGCACACAATCTGAATTGCAGATGGCTTCTGGCTATTTACGGGCCTGGAGCCACGTCCTGGACAAGCGGAGTCACAGCTGCTATTTTCAGAAAAAGATGAGCCTGTACTGGATTCCCTATTTTTTTTTTTTTTTTTTTTTTTTTTTTGCTATTTTTTGGAGCCTGGGAGCAGGGCTGAGCTAAAGAAACAGGGAGCGTGGTGGTGATGCTGATGTTTCACTCTGGCTGATGCTTCTCATGGTGCGTGCCACCCTGTCCAGAGCCAGTCAGGTTTATGGATTGGCATCCCGCGCTCTCCAGGGATGACACAGTTGCACATCCAGTCGATGAGGCTGACCCAAATACAGCACCCAGCAAGGCGGGCACATCCCAGCTCCTGATCCAGCTGCCAGGGCAGCTCTTATCCTCATGCTGCTGATGGAACTGGAGACAGCACGGGTCCTACAAGCACCCTGGAGCATCACTCACTGATGAGATGCTTCCCAGTACCCCGTGCTGGAGAGAAAACTCAATCCTTTCCCACACCTTGCTTTCCAGCAGCAGTACAATCAGGGAAAACAAGCCTTGCCGGAGCGATGCCTTGACCAAGGGGTGCCAGCATGGGTTGGGTCAGGTCCCACCGGGGTCAATTAGCCCAAGTGATGGTTATTAGCTCCTGTGGTTTTATGGGATCTACCTGTTGTCAGTTTTGGTGGTGCTGGTAGGTGTCTCAGCCCGAGGCAAAAGCAGTCAGGATGTGGTGGTCACCTCAGCGTCCTGTGGGAGAGCACAAAAAGGGCATCAGCATCCCTGGGCAGGGACCACAACACCTGGCATAAAACCAGTTTCAGCTGCAGCCTCTTAAAAAGAAGCCCACAATCCAGCATGGCTGAGTTCCTCATCCAGGGAAAGCCACCCCTGGTCCTCCTCCCTGTGGTTTCCACAGGTGTGCTCCTCATCTGCTCCAGCTCAAAGTCATCCAGCTGCATGTGGTGCCAGAAGATTTTACACCATAGCAGGCTGGGGAGCACTGATGGCTGAGCTGTGGACAGGTGACCCCAGGAAGAGGGACCACAACAACCCAAACCCCCTGAAATAAGGCTCTTGGCTCCTGTTTGAGACTGTGCAAGCTGCTGAAGGACTTACTAGAAGAAGTTTGCTGCATACCAATGGAAATGCAAGCACTGGGATAGCAGAAAAAAAGGGGCTTTTTGCCAAAAAACCTTCCTTGAATCTCTCAGCCACAGCATGCAGGGCAGTGCTAACTCCACTGATGTGCTGAATGACCTCTTTGGAAGGTCCTATTTGCATGTGAGGAGCCCAGGCTTGCAATGAGGTTTTTTCTCCCCCCACAACTACTTCTGACAGCACTCGAGCCACTATAGCCACAGCCCTACTTGTCACACACCAACCCCACGCACTGACGTGACCACCTCCCATCACGCTGTTACACCTGGAATGCTAAATCCCAGAGCTCACTATTGGAAGTGCACACGCAGACAGAGTTGGACACCAATGAACAAGCAAGAAAAACAGTTATTCCTACTTCTTTTTTTGCCTCATTACTTATTTTATACGCTGGCCGCCCAATTATTTCCCAGGCCAGCTCTGCCCGGTGGTGCCTTTTTGCAATCACATGGAAGGAAGCTTGAAAATCAGGGCTGCCTCCAAAAGCACTGAGATGCCAAGAAAAGCCAAGGCAAGGACAAGTCTCTGGACCATGGGATCATTGGTGGGGAGTGATGCTGGAAGGAGCCACAGGCAGATTGGCTTTGGGCTAATTTTGGCTGCTTGAAGCTATCCTGGAGTGTGGCTCCAGCCTCTCTTGGCTTTCCCAGGATGATTTGGGCTTCCGCCACGGCATCGGCTTCAGAGACTGCCTGCCCTCGTGCATCCCTGCATGATGTCCTTCCCAGGCAGCATCTTGGTGCCGTTGGGTCAGAGCGGAAGTCACCTCTACGTTTAAAGCCACTGCCCCCACGTTTGCCCCTTGAAGCTGTATTTCTATTGCCAAAGACCTTGAATGAACAGAAGGGTGGGAAAAACAATCATTTCCTGCCCCAAAAGCAGTGTGACAGCCCAGATTCAACAAAAAAACAGAAGAGTAAGAGTGCAAAGCTATTGTGTTGAAGTGCTATTTTTCTCTTTTTGTATCAGCTCCGAAATAGCCTCACCCCAGCCAGGGAGAGCCCCCGGGGCAGGTTTTAACCCAGCTCTTCCTCAGCGTGGCTCCTTGTATCATCCCCGCACACCCCTCTCATGGGAATTAGCCATCATCCTTCTGCAGGGTTGTAGGATGAGGTGCTGCCATGCTTCCCAAAGCATTTTACAGAGCTGAAAACAGCTGAAATCTGTTCCATTTTATCCCAGTCTTATGGAAGAGTGAATATATAAATATATATATATCCCTTTTTCTGATATTTCTGCAAGCAGCACAGGAGCAAGCTTGTTCTTTCACTTGGAGGCACCCCAAGACGGAGTGGCAGGAGTCAGATACACCTGAGGGGTAGAAATTCATCTCCATGGTCTCACAGGACCAGGAGATGAGGTTTTCAGAATAACTGAATAAAACTACATTTGATTACCTGCCTCTTGTCTTTCATCTTGCCCACCTTCACCCCTAGATGACCTGAAGTTGTTGGCTGTTATGTTCAGTGCCTTCCTGCCTGGAAGACCTCCTAGGTGGGAAATGGGGTCCCCCAGGACCAGCATCTTTAATCTCAGAAAACCCTGGGCAGAGAGCCTCTTGTACCAGCACTTTGCAACAGTCTGATCCCTCGATCCCATCAATCCCATCCCCACAAAGAGTGCCAAGAGCCACTGTTTGTGGTTGTGTAGGACCCTGGATTCAGCAGCCCCTGCAACTGCGATGCTCAGCATGATCCTTGCCTGCCCCTAGAATGGCTGCATCCTCAACGAGCCCGTACCAAAACTACAGATCCAGAAAGCTGTTTATGTTTGTAAATGCAATTAATAAACCAGCCGTCCCATTTCTGAGGGTGCAGATATTAAACTCATTTCAACAGGTGCCTTCACCCACCCAGTTATGAGATTTGATGTATAGTACGGCCCCTCTGAAACAACAAACACGGAGAGGGCATTGCTAACAGCACCCAAAAGTGACATGTGAGAGATGCTCAACAGCCATTATCACGCCCTCGGAGACCAGCCCAGCTCCGGCAACCCCTTCCCAGTCCCTCCACCACCCATCCGTGTCCCAACGGCCACCCCATCACCTCGCATTAGCGCTGAGCATCCAAGCGTTGGCTGCTTCGGTCCGTCAGCCACAGCAGCAGCCGCTAAAAGCAGGTCACCCAATAAAGGGTGGGTTATTTAAGACTTCCCTCTCCGTTACCACCAGGGAAGGGGGATGCAAGTGATCTAAATGACTTTTTGTTCCCTTTTCCGAGCACTGGTGGTGCTGCCGTACGGCTGAAGCATCATTCCTTCCTATCCCTGGGTACCACTCACCTCTCCTGGAGGGACACCTGAAGGCTGGGCTCAGGGCTGGTAGCCACGCAGCTCTCGGGGCGTTGGCAGGAGGGCTGAGCGGGCAGCAGGCAGGCATTTCCATCTGGTGACAACACCGCAAAACCCAGGCGGTGGCTGGAGACCACCGAACCAAGGCCAGCACGGTGTCTTGCACCTCAATGTTTTGCCGCTCCACAGCACCAGCCGCCTGAGCTTTCTTACTGTCGTTTCTGCCATCTAGAGGGAACGCTTTCCTATTGCAAACGCGTCACTCAAATCATAAACTCCCCCTCCGTGATTCAGAAAATTATCAGTGTCCATCGCTCGCCACTTGCAGGAAGAGCCTGACCGCAGCGACTCAGACCATCAGGATGGGGAAACCCAGATATTGTGAAGCAGCGACAGCCCCAGAAAATCTTTGGGGAGCATTTTTTCCTGGTCATTAACCAAAGCTAGAACCTTATAATATGAAACTTATGACAATGGAATGAGAGCAGCCCTGAAGAGATGGACTTGGAGGTGCTGGTGGGTGAGAAGCTCAACTTGAGCTGGCAACGTGTGCTTGCAGCACAGAAAGCCAAGTGTAAGCTGGGCTGTATCAGGAGAAATGTGGCCAGCAGGTTGAGGGAGGGGATTCTGCCTCTCTACTCTGCTCTGCTCACCTGGAGTACTCCATTCAGTCCTGAAGTCCTTGGTACACGAAGGACATGGATCTGTTAGAGCGAGTCCAGAGGAGGCCGCAAAGATGATCAGCGGGCTGGAGCACCTCCCATAGGAGGACAGGCTGAGAGACTTGGGCTTGTTTAGCCTAAAGAAAGCTCCAGGGAGACCGTAGAGCAGCTTCCAGTACTGAAAGGGGCTGCAGGAAAGCTGGGGATGGGCTCTTTATCGGGGAGTGCAGGGGTAGGATGAGGAGGAACAGTTTTAAGCTGAAAGAAAGGAGATTTAGCTGAGATATTAGGAAGAAATTTTTGGCTATGAGTGTAGCGAGGCACTGTAACAGGTTTCCCAGAGAAGTCGTGGATGCCTCATCTCTGGAGATGCTCAAGGCCAGGTTGGATGAGGCTTCGAGTAACGTGATCCAGTGGAAGGTGTCCCTGCTCATGGCACTGGGTGGTCTTCAAGGTCCTTTCCAACCCAACCCATTCTATGATACTATGAACAGAAAGGACAATTTCACAGTATAATCTATAGAAGATATATTTAAAGCAGCCAAACAGAGGTGAAGGATCAAATCATCTTTCTAAATATATTTGAGATACTGAAAGGGGTGCCCAACATCTGGTTCTGCTTACTGGAGTCCACAGCATGGAGGATGGACTTGTATTGAGTGGGACTGCAGGTACGCTGGGGAAGAGCAGCTGGGCAAACTGGAGAGATGGGCTATGAAGAGGATGAAACACAAGAGCTCTTTGTGGCACAGCTATGTCTTGCGAGGACATGGGTTTGGTGAGAAAGTGTCAAGCTGGCACTACATGGTCCAGCAGTGCATGGTCTGCATGAGGCTAGCTTGATCTGGGTTTGGTTTGTGGGGAGACAGCTGGAGCCACCACCTGTAGGATAGGAGTTCTGTGGGATTTGTCCTTCCTCAAAGATCAAAGCCAAACCACCTGTGTCCTCCGGGACAACAGGCTCTGGGACCAGCATGCCTGCTAGCAGCAACTGCTCCTCCCCTACAGCCCAAACCCAAGTTGACCACCCAGAGGTATCAGATGCAACGTTGCTTGTCTCTCTCCCACACTTACCTCTGACAAAGGTTGGTGTGTTTTTAATATAGGGAGTCGGTGAGGAACCAGCCCCTCCAAGGAGCGTACAACCTGCTGGAGGGACCAAAGGGCTTGGAGCTTACATGGAAGCATCAAGGTTAAGGCTGGGGAACGCTGGAAGCGCAAAGCATCCTCCCAGCTCCCGTCAGCCAAAGCTTTCCAGGTCTCAAGTCAGAGACCAGTACAAGAGTCAGGGGTAGGTCAAATACATCCCTCCAAGGAAAAGGGATTTATTGCTGCCCTCAAAAAGGCTGCACAGCTTGGGAAAGAAATAATTTCTCCCCAAATTTATAAGAGCATCTAAAAATCTACCTGCACCTAAACTCAAGTGAAACAAGTAAACGTGCATTACAGGATCACTGCCAGGCCGGCAGAGGAGAAGCAGCACATACTTTTCCCCCAGAAATAAGGGCAGTGGATAGATCATATCCCACAACCATTCCCTTCTCCTCTCAGCTTATTAAACCAACCCATCTATTCACAAGGCTGTGGTTGGAGCAGCTGAGCCGTGCTGCTCTGCCGCACCGACACAACTGCAGAGGCTGCGGGAGGCACAGAGGGTGGGAAACGCCTGGAAATGCTGTAGCAAGACCTGCAAAAGTAAGCAGGAACCAGAGGGACCAAGAGGATGCCAACATTTGTGATATCAGCTGTCAGTAAAGATGGTCTGCAGGCGCAAGCGGGGGTTACATCAATCTGAGTAACTCCCCTCCTGCGAGTGGCGTTAGGTTGGGCACATCTACCTTCTCAAACACTGCAGTGGGATCCTAAGCCACATGCCAGGGCCACAAATGCCCAGACAGCTCCTCCACAGTCTCACAGAATGGCTCTGCCCTCCCACAAAAGATGCCACACAATTGCTTCCAAAGTATCCATCTGAGGTACAAACCTGGGAAAGCTCACACCAAGCGTGTGACGAATAGAAACACAAGCATGACTGGATTTTGTTTTCTTTCCTTTTAATAGAAACATCCTAGGGCAACTTGGGAAGAGGATCAGCCTAAAGGGAATGTCTCGGAATAAAATGGTGTGACATGCTTCAGGAATGATGTGCAAAGTTAAAAGGTCCAAGCAGGCCCAGCTCAGGACTTCCTGGATTCTTGGGTCTTCTTGATTTCCTGCAAGGAGATCAGGAAAACAACTGAGTGTCTGCTACTCTGAGAACAGCTCCTAGTTTTACAGCTCCGGAGACCATGAGAGATGATCCTTCCAGTACTGAAAGGGGGACTACAGGAAAAATAAGGAGGAGCTCTTTATCAGGGAGTGTAGGGATAGGACAAGTGGGAACGGTTTTAAGCTGAATGAAGGGAGATTCAGTTGAGATATTAGGAAGAAATATTTTCCTGTGAGGGTGGTGAGGTTGCCCAGAGAAGTCACGGATTCCCCATCCCTAAAGGTGTTCAAGACCAGGTTGAATGAGGCTTCGAGCAACCTGAAACAGTGGAATGTGTCACTTCCCGTGGCAGGGCAGTTGGAACTGGATGGGCTTTAAGATCCCTCTAACCCAAACCATACTATGATTGTATCATAGAACCAGCTCAACTTCACAGCACTGTAGGAGGAGAGTATGCATGAGCCTTTAGGGACAAAGCAAGCTTTGATTTTGAGGCTCTTCAATGATAGCACACCACTTCCACACGTATATATTTTGCCCCTAAGGCAGTATTGCACTGGATCCATTTCCCACTCTTAGGCCACCGATCCACCATTACTCACACACGATCTGTGCTCAACTGTGTCACTCAAAAGTTCAAAATTGAACAATTGCGGGCACGAGGTCAAGTTCCTGTGGTTGCCAGTAGACAGACCCTCACCTGCTCAGCCTAGAGGCCATGCCTGCTCAGGCAGCGAGGCAGAAAAGCGCTGAATAACTCACCTCCAAGAGTATCTCCTTCAATTCGGAATAGGCTTTTTCTAAATCATCGTTAATAATCACCAAGTCGAACAGGCCAGGTTCTTTACCTGGGGAAGGAGATGAGGACAGAAGAGTTAGAAGGGAACACGTTTCTTACCTGCATCGTCTCTCGTAAGCGACCTGAGTTCCTGGGGCATTTCAATATTATTATTTCAGCCACTGCTAATAAGCTTCTCTGCCAGCTGCGCACAAGGAACCACAGGGGGGAAACAATGCAGTGTGGTGCTCAGCTCAAACTCAGCTACCGTCACAGCCTGGCCACTACTTCTTGGAGAAAACAAGTCAGACGTTCATGGAAAAAACAGCTCCTAAATGGCTAGTCAACAGCTGGCTAAACATGAGCCAGCAGTGGCTCAGGTGGCCAAGAAGGCCAACAGCATCCTGGCTTGGATCAGAAATGGTGTGGCCATCAGGACCAGAGAAGTGATTGTACCCCTGTACTTGGCATTGGAGAGGCTGCACCTCAAATCCTGGCTTCAGTTTTGGGCCCCCCCACTAGAAGGAAGACATCAAGTGGCTGGAGTGTGTGCAGAGGATGGCAACAGAGCTGGTGAGGGTCTGGAGGACAAGCATTATAATGAGCGGCTGAGAGAACTGAGATTGTTTAGTCTGGAGAAGAGGAGGTTGAGGGAGGAACTCATCACTCTCTACAACTCGCTGAAAGGCGGTTGTAGTGAGGGGTTGCTGGTCTATTCTCCCAGGTAACAACCAATAAGATGAAAGGAAATGGCCTCATGTTGTGCCAGGGGAGGTTTAGATTGGATATTAGGAAAAATTTCTTTACTGAAAGAGTCGTGAAGCATTGGAAGAGGCTGCCCAGGGAAGTAGTGGAGTCACCACCCCTGGAGGTGTTCAAAAACTGTGTAGATGTGGCATTTTGGGACACAGTTTAGTAGGCAAGGTGGTAGTGGGCTGACGGTTGGACTTCATGGTCTTTTCCAACCTCAATGATTTTATGATTCCAAATTACCAATGCATCCGCTCTCCCTGCACACATCACTCAAAGGTCCCTGGACTTACTAAGTTCCAAATCTACGCGGGCTGCAGTCAAACGTTTCATTAAACTTTCTTCCGTCTCAGTCTTCCGGTCACGTAGTCTCTTTTCCTAAACCCAAGGATAAATTATATTAAAGAAACATGTGTCCCTAACACTGTGTGAAGAAACCACCACTCACACCACAAGCCAGTGCTGTCTGCCCCCTCACAGGAGATGTTTGCTACCACTGGTGACCACGGGCAGGTGAAATAACACTCTGCAAAGGGTAAGGGGCCTTGTTTGCTGCCTAAAACAAACCAGTGGCCAAACTCAGTTTGGGCTCAAGAGGTCCTACGCACAGCTTAGGTTCCCAGTCTTTTTCCCCCGCCCCAGGCACTCTTGGGAGGTGAAATCTCTCTGCTGCGCTCTGTTGACTTCCTCCTCCACCAACTCAATGAGAAACACAGACTGTCTGACTACTGAGAGGAAAAGGGGAGAGCCAGAAGTCGTGGTCTTCACTGCACGGCTCTAGCAAGTTGCAGACATGTCTGCATCCCTCTCTGAACCATAACCATGATTTGGTTTCTCCCAGAGCCACACTGTGATCACAGTTTACACAGGGCCGCATAAGACCAGAGGGGTACAGAATTTCAGGTGCTGCAGAGAACCAGCCTCCCTCGATTTAACTTTAAGAGCTGGAGGTAGATCTCAGCGCAAAAATCTCCTCCTCTCCCCAGCATTAAGCACAATTAATGCATTTAAAGGCTGGTCAAGCTGCAATGCAGTCTATAACCCAATGCAAGCAAACACACTGAGTTATGGAAACCGTATGGTGGACTGAAAAAACAGGGAACAGGAAGATTTATCCTTGGAGCAAGAGGTTGGGGAGTTAGAGTGGGCACAAGTAGCAGCGTGCTCAGAAACATCCTCCCCATCTATTCCACAGCCCTAAGAAACATACATCAATGCTGGGGGAACCCCCATTGCTTCCAAGCGAGACGCTGATTACCTCTAACTGCCTAACGGCAAAGGAAGGCGGTCGCTCACCAAGATGTCTATGGACGGAGGCTGCACAGAGATGTAGATGGGGTTCAGGTCTGTCTTCTTGATGTTCTTCACACCCTGGATGTCGATGTCAAGGACACAGATCTGGTTCTGGGCCTGAACAGCCTGCACGGCACCTTTACTGCAGACAGAGAAAAGAGGGAAGGGGTCAGAGTCCAGCTAAGGACTGAGGGTTTGGTTTGTTTCCCCACTCCAGCAGCAGGTCTTCACCTCACAGGGCTCCCCTGTGCCCAAATTGTGGCAGGAGAAAAGAAAGAGACTGCTCTGCTCTTGGTAAACAATTTCTCTTTCCCCAGACATCCTCTGGGTCCCTGGGGTGGAGCAGAGCCCTGCTTCTCTTGCTAGAGAGGCTGGGAAACCCACAGTGGAAGGAGTGGAAATGGATAATGTGTCACTATCCCTTGAGCAGTGTGACTCGAGTACACTCCATGAAGCTCCTGCCCTTGCCCCCCACAGGAGCAACCTTCACCAAAAAGCAAAAAGATTGAGAACTTCCCTTCTCCAGAGATCCACTGATCACCATGCTCTCTCCTGAAGGACGCTCAACAGAGATTCTCTACAATCATAGAATCATTTGGGTTGGAAGGGATCTTAAGGATCATCCAGTTCCAATCCCCCGGCTATGGGCAGGGACACCTCTCACTGGATCAGGTTGCTCAAAGCCTCATCCAGCCTGGCCTTGAACACTTCCAGGGATGGGGCAGCCACAACTTCCCTGGGCAACCTGTGCCAGTGCCTCACCACCCTCACACAAAAAAACTTCTTCCTGATATCTAAATCTCCCCTCTTTCAGCTTAAAACTGTGGCCCCTTGTCCTATCCCCTGCACTCCCTGATAAAGAGTCCTTCTCCAGCCTTCCTTGTAGGCCCCTTTAATTACTGGAAGGCTGCTGCTAGTTCTCCCTGGAGCCTTCTTTTCTCCAGGCTGAACAACCCCAACTCTCTCAGCTTGTCCTTGTATGGGAGGTCCTCCAGCCTTCTGATCGTCTTCATGGCCTCCTCTGGTCTCGCTCTAATAGATCCACGTTCTTCCGGTCCTGCAGACTCCAGAACTGAACACAGTACTCCAGGTGAGGTCTCACCAGAGTAGAGGGGTAGAACATCCTCCCTCGCCCTGCTGGTCACATTTCTTTTGGTTATCCCAGGATAGGGTTGGCTTTCTGGGCTGCAAGCACACATTGCCAGGTCATGCTGAGCTTCTCATCCCCCAGCACTCCAAGTCCTCTTCAGGGCTGCTCTCAATCCATTCTCCACCCGGCCTGTATTTGTGCTTGGGGCTGCCCTGATCCAGGTGCACTTGGCCTTGCTGAACTTCGTGAGTTTAGCACAGCTTCACCTCTCAAGCCTGTCAAAGTCCCTCTGGATGGCATCCCTTCCCTCCAGCACGCCAACTGTGCAACAAGTCGTTGACAAACTGGCTGAGAGTGCCCTCAATCCCACTATCATTGGATGCTCCTGCCTTGGTCACAATTAAGAAAATACATTTTAAGTGGCGGTTCTCATATGTCATTGATGATGATGTCTATTCCCTAACACGGCGGAACCACCTTGAGCTTGCTCCTGAACACCTACCACTCTCCCTTGAAAAGCAACAAGGCCAACCCTCTCCTGGTGTGCCGAGCTACTTGGTAGCAGCCTTCTTGGGGGACTTCTCAGTTGGTGCTTGCACTACATGGAGCACAGGATCTCCTTCAACCAGGGCTTCATGGCACGATGTGGAAAGAAGCCCTTCGAGGAGCTCAGAGTGGCAAGTTTTGAGGGAGGGATGTCAGGAGGTCGTGCAGTAGGAGAAGACATTAAGAGCAAATCTTAAGCTGGCTGGTGACTTCCCTCCTGACCTGGGAGTCCCATCACACACCCCATCAGAAGGAGAAAGCTGAAACAAAGCTGTGAGACCAGCACTGCAGCCTATACAAACAGATGTTTCCTGCCTTGCTCAGGTGGGCAGCAGTGAGAGCATCATCCACCATAAATCCACAACAACTGCCCAAACGGCTTGGTTTGCCTTGTGAAAAGCATAAGCTTCATATGGTATCACCAGGTATCAACTAACTACCACTACAACTGGCCTACAAAGAGCTAGCAGCTCTCAGAACCCACGCCTGCGCTCTGATTTCAGCCTCTAATTGAAGGTAGCTTCAAAGAAATTCTGGTTTCTGTGGACAGGACTCAGTACTGCTCCACAGAAAGAACCCTCTCTGGGCTCTTATATTAAGCAATTAATTTTTAGTTAGTCATTACTCTTAGCAGGTGAGATTTAGGGAGCAGAAAGGATTGGTTAAAACTTCAACTCTTCTGGTAAGTGTGAAGGACTCTTTATTTTATCACACATCTGCTCAGAAACACCCTTAGGCACTCGCAGAGGAAACACAGATTTAGAAAGTTTCTGTATTTATTCTGTTTGCAAACTGGTCTTCTATTGCTGAGACACTTTATATTCATTTCAGCCTCCTGTCCTGCATGCCCATCACCACAGGGACCAAAATGAGGGCCAGAGAGGAAAGCACCTCAGAAACAAACCTAAGCACATTGTTTAATTTGGTTAAAGTATCAAATTCCGGAATAATCTCAAGGAAATTGGCTGAGGAGAGATGTCTTAGAATCATAAAATCATTAAGATTGGAAAAGACTTCTAAGATCATCAAGTCCAACCATCAGTTCAACACCACTGTGCCTACTAAACCATGTCACAAAGTGCCATGTCTACACATTTTTGGAACACCTTCAGGGATGGTGACTCCACTGCTGCCCTGGGCAGCCTCTCCCAATGCTTCACCATTCTTTCAGTAAAAAATTTTTTCCTAATATCCAATCTAAACCTCCTCTGGCACAACTTGAGGCCATTTCCCCTCATCCCTTCACTTCTTACTTGGAAGAAGATACCAGCACCCACGTCACTACAACCTCATTTCAGGTAATTGTAGAGAGCAATAAGGTCTGCCCTCAGCCTTCTCTTCTCCAAAGGAGTGTTTTCTCAGCACCCACCCTAAGGAAAAGGCACCAAAAGCCCCCTCCAACTGCGAATCGAGCATCAGCGAGCAGCTGTCTCCACCAGGCTTGATTAAACAGGACACATACGGAGCAAAAAAGCCTGTCCTATGCAGGATGAAGCCAGGGATTAGGGAGCCAGAACTCAACTTCTCCTTGGTGCTGGGTATTTGGAAGACAAGCCGCCAGCTTTCACTTCTCCTGCCAAACCAGTGACACTGGAATAATCAAGGCCAGGGCAGGGGATTGTGCTCTTCCCTCAGCCTCAGAAAGACCTCGGCCAGACCCCTTCAAGGCTGCCATTCGCTGTGGTGACAGCGGTGACACACATGCGTGTCACACTGACACAGCTACGCTACCAAAATGCAGAATCGGGGCATACCTGCAGCTCGTTCAGCCTGGGTGCCTTACGTTGGCATCTCCTACAGGAAACCATCCTCAGAAGGAAGCTTTGCCAAAAAAGCACATTCAGCTCTTCAAGAAAAGTCCTCCTGAAAAGTATTTCCGGCCAATTTCCTTAATGCAAGTAATGAAATATCTCCAGAAACATCTACCTTTCCTCCTTAATGGGTCCTTTACTATAGTGCCACAATTTTTGCAGAGTAATTACATAAGATATCTGACTTCTAATTAACATTGTGGCTTAATGTTTTATTGATCAGCAGCCCCAGTGCTGAAGGCAATGCTATTTTAAAATCTAGCTAACTCTTTAACCCCAGTCAAGGGTGCCATGCAATTTATCTGTTCATAAGCAGCCACTTTGCCGAAGCACCAGGCCTATTTGTTTCACAACGAATACGGACATGATCTCTTCTGCTCCTGAACTCACCCAATTCAGACCATTAGATAGTGCAGGGATAATGAGATTAAGTCTCCATTCTGACCACTACTCTCTACAAACACTTGGAAAACATTAAGGAGCGTAAACAGCCTGCGAAAATCACCCCTGTGCAAGAAAAGCATTAAGTACATGAACTACTTCAACAGCCCTCAAACACTGGAGGCTTCTACCAGCCTTCCAGTACTTCAAGGGGTCTAAAGGAAACCTGGAGAGGGGCTCTTTATCAGGGACCGCAGGGACAGGATGAGAGGGAACAGTTTTCAGCTGAAAAAGGGGAGATTTAGATCAGATATTAGGAAGAAACTTTTGACTCTGAGGGCGATGAGACAGTGGAACAGGTTGCCCAGGGAAATCGTGGCTGCCCCATCCCTGGAGGTGTTCAAGGCCAGGTTGGATGGGACCTCAAGCACCTTGATCCAGTGGAGGTGTCCCTGCCCATGGCAGATTGGAACTGGATGATCTTTAAGGTCCCTTCCAACCCAAACCATTCTAGGATTCTGTAGAGAACCTCATAATGCAACGATGATTTAATTGCGATAAGCTAACTCTCTGCAAGAGTTAATTTTGCAGTCTCAATAAAACAAACAAGGACACCACTATCAGAACAAAATGCCTTGCTTATGGCCAGGATCTGAGTGTTTGGGGGGAAACAGTGTCGCTAAGTTAAAATATCTTTTCCTCCACCATCACCTCAGCTCCCGGCACCACCCAGGCTCAGCAGCGACGGCGTCTGAACTGCGTACCTCGTCCCATACATATTTCCAGAGAACTCTGCGTGCTCGATGAATTCCCCAGCATCAATTTCTTTCTGCATTTCCTCTCTGGTCACAAAGTGGTAATCTGGATAGGGAAAGCAGGAAATAATAGCCAGAAATCAACAGCTTTGAAGGTAAAGATCATGGTCAAATTTACGCCCATGGGTGCTTAGAGAAGTATCCTAAAATCCACTTTGGACAATGCTAGGAGACTACAAGTATCTACTTTCTTATTACTGCATACAGCATTCCCTGCAATTCCAATTGCCCAGAAACGTGCTCCAAGTATTTTGAAGTGTTCTGTGTGGCCAGAAAACATAGAATCATCTAATCACTGAGATTGGAAGAGACCTCTAAGATCATCAAGTCCAACCACCAGCCCAATCCCACTGTGCCTACTAAACCATGTCTCAAAGTGACACATCTACACCATCTACACGTTTTTGAACACCTCCAGGTAAGGAGATTCCACCACTTTCCTGGGCAGCCTCTTCCAATGCTTCACCACTCTTTCATAAAATAATTTTTTCCTAATATCCAATCTAAACCTCCTGTGGCACAACCTGAGGCCGTAAATGCTGTCATACCTCCTTTTTAACACCCTTTCCCCTTTCTGGTGCAGTGGGAAACTTCCTCCCCACAGGTGTGGAACACAACAGGGCTGCTGGGGCCGTTAATTTGAATGCATTTATGATTGAAGACCACAATGGGATGAGAGAGAGAGGGAGATAAAAGGGAACATCAAAACCAAATGAATTACAAAAAGAATGCTTCTCTACCTTTTGTTGAAATGCCTCTCTTTCACTCCAGAGTGCAAACTGCCATCAGCAATTAAGTGCAAACCCCTCTGAAATATGCTAACCAGAAAAGAGAAAAGCAGCCAGCCAGCTGCACACAAGCCATTAATACAGATAAAGGCATCTCATTAAGCAGCTGCACTTCCCAAAGCTGTGCACACTTGAGGTACCTCCCCAGAGTGACTTGGCACTTGGGAAAACCAAGCATGGACAAGGGCACTTAAACCAAGAGCCATGCTTTAAAAACCTTGGCCAGCAAGTCACAGAGATGGTGTCTAGAAAACAAAACTGGCAGCACACACTCAGCCTCCATTAACATTTCACTGCATTAAGTTTTGGGTTTGTTCTGCCAGGTCCATCCCTCTTCCTTACCTTCTCTCCTACACACAGCATGTGCTGCGGTAAATAGCTATGGTCTCATTGCCATTGGGATCAAGAACAAAACTCTGTGTGGGTATACATGCACCGAGCTCCCAAGTGTATCATTACTGATCTGCTCCTTCTCCATAGGGAAATTCATCCTATAAACAAAAGTGGAGGACTAATTTCCATGCTAGTGGATATGCCTACAGGAAAGCTGGGGAGATCTCTTTATCAGAGAGTTGAGGGATGGGATGACGGGGAAGAGTTTTAAGATGAAAGAAGGGAGATTTAGATCAGGTATCAGGAAATGTTTTATTGTGAGGGTGGAACAGGTTGCCCAGAGAAGTCATGGCTGTCCCATCCCTGGAGGTGTTCAAGGCCAGGTTGGATGGGGCTTTAAGCAACCAGATCCAGTGGAAGATATTCCCGCTCATGGCAGGGGGCGTGGAACTGGGTGCTCTTTGAGATCCTTTAGAACCCAAACCATTCCATGCACTTCACATAAAAAAGTTAGCATTTTCCAGGTGACTTGTTTACTGAGTATGAATCATAGAATCACTAGGTTGGAAAGGACTCACTGGATCATCGAGTCCAACCATTCCTAACACTCCCTAAACCATGCCCCTCAGCACCTCATCCACCCGTCCCTTAAACACCTCCAGGGAAAGTGACTCAACCACCTCCCTGGGCAGCCTCTGCCAGTGCCCAATGACCCTTTCCATGAAAAATTTTTTCCCGATGTCCAGCCTGAACCTCCCCCTAAGGAGCTTGAGGCCATTCTCTCTTGTCCTGTCCCCTGTCACTTGGGAGAAGAGCCCAGCTCCCTCCTCTCCACAACCTCCTTTCAGGTAGCTGTAGAGAGTAATAAGGTCTCCCATGAAAGATACTGCAACACACTCACCTTTGCCATTCACCTCTCCGGGTCTTGGCTGCCTCGTGGTATCTGCAAGCAAGAAACATCCTTGTAAATTTTGTAAATCACCCAAGGAAGTAATAATCTCAACAAAATAAAAGCACACAGGCAGAAGATTAACCCCATGAGGTCACAAGCTGATCCTCTATTTAAAATGATCAAAGCTTCTGGAATCAGCTAGTGTAGCACGCAACGACATGCAGGATCAGCCTTAAATCGAAGAATCCTGGATAATCTGAAAACAATCAATTAAGATTTTAAAGGCTGAGCGGTCAGTGTGGGACTTATCAGGCTGGACTGTTTCCAGTAGCTGGAAAGCTGCCTGGTGGAAAACGACCTACGGGTGATGGCTGTCAGTGGCCAAACATGAGCCAGCAGTGTGCTCAGGTGGCCAAGAAGGCCAACAGCATCCTGGCTTCGATCAGCCATGGTGTGGCCAGCAGGAGTAGGGAAGGGATCGTCCCTCTGTACTCAGTGCTGCTAAGGCTGCACCTTCAATCCTGTGTTCAGATTTGGGCCCCTCGGTACAAGAAAGACATTGAGGGGCTGAAGCATGTCCAGAGAAATGGAATGGAGATGGAGAAAGGTCTGGAGCACAGGGGTTCTGGGATTGGATGAGGGACCTGAGGCTGTTCAGTCTGCAGGAAAGGACACTGAAGGAAGGCAGTATCATCCTTTACAGGTCCCTGAAAGGAGGTTGTAGCAAGGTGGGTGCTGGCCTCTTCTCTCAAGTAACAGGTGATAGGACGAGAGTAAATGGTCTCAAGTTGCTCCAGGGGAGGTTTAGATTGGATATTAGGAAAAATTTCTTTACTGAAAGAGTAGTGAAGCACTGGAAGAGGCTGCCCTGAGAAGTGGTGGAGTCCCCAACCCTGAAGGTGTTCAAAAAGTGTGTAACTGTGGTGCTTCAGGGCGTGGCATAGTAGGCACATTGGTCTCGGGCTGACAGTTGGACTGGATGGTCTTGGAGGTCTTTTCCAACTTTAATGATTCTATGATTCAGCTCCGCCATAGCCTTCCTGTGTAATCCTAGACACGCTCCTTGGACCTCTGTCTTAGTTCAGGGAAATTAGCGGTGCCCTACTTCGCAGAGTGATTTTCACTTTAAAAGATCACGCAGCACCTACAGAGGTGCTTAAAATAGCCAGATTTAATGAATAAGGGCAACCTCATGCTGAATAAACCCGACAGCCTTTGAATCCTGCTGGAAGTCGTTCAAACCAGTCTTATTTTAAGCACATGCTCTGCAAACCGAAAAGGAGGGGACGGTCACCTCGAAGGGCAACGCTGATTATTTTATTTAGGACTGGCAGAAGTTAACCTAATGCAGGAAGGCTCTGATCACCTGTAAGTTTTTATAAAGCATCAGTTGTCAAGGTCTAAATGGCCTATGGAGATTGAGGAGAAATATATCTACCAAAAGGCAACCCTGGGGAAAACAGTTAAGATTTCATTTGGATTGAGATGAAAGATTGAGCTGAATCAAGAGCATGGGATGCAACACACAAAAGGAAAGATAAAATTTAGAGCTTTTTTCATCTCCATTAACATTACATTTTTGTTTAACATTAAATTAAATCTCCGTAACATTAAATTTTTAAGCATCCAGTATTTGCCGTTTCATGGCAGAAAGAAACCAAATCTCAAGGATCTCAAAGCAATTATTTCAATTGCAGAATCCAAAACACTAGGATGGTAAAAAAGAAATTGGTAACGTACTTAAAACACCTTGTTCCAAGGAAAACCAGGTGAATGAGTCGTGGACACGGCCTGAGCTCTGAGGGGAACCTTTAAGGTGTCACTCAAGAAAAAGGAAACAAGACCCATATTGTAAGAGCCAAGCTGCCTGAAGGAAATTCCCTGCACTTACTTCGTTGTGGATGGACTTCAGCACTGCCAGGCATGAGTGGACTGAGCCAACGGGCCAGGGGTCATTTTCACATTACAGGGAAATCCCAGGTAGTAAAAGAAAGGACCCTTGGCCAGCACTTAGTGACTGAAGCAGAAAAAGTCAACAAACCACCGGAGTAATGGCAGGAGGAATCTACACAGGTGATGGGGAGAATCCAGGCAAATCCTAGACCTGCTTCCCAATACAAGTAGTAAAAGGTATCCTGACTTATTTGAGCATCTCAATGAGCCCACAGACAGCCTAGGACACAAGCCAGCCACCAAAGCCCATTATTTGGGGTATGAATACAGCTACAGAAGCATGCTCTGGGCTACCGGCCCTGAACTTCTCCACTGCTTTTCCCCAAAGACATACAGATACTCACGGGAGACGCTGAAGCCAAAGATGTTCTCGTAATCTTTAAGCAATTTCTTTAACAAAGTGCTCTTCCCTGCACCCGATGGGCCACTCAGAACCACTGGTCTTGGTCCCTGCATGGCTGTAGGGACAGAAAAATACATGTCTGGTTAGAAACATCCATGGAAAAACATGGCTATGGGTTTCCAGAGGTGCTCAGCCCCATGAAGCAGTGTCTATCCTTGATCCTCAGATACAAAATCCTGCAAGTAAATCTGAAGTGATGAGAAATCCCAAGACTAGAGCTGATAGGAAGTAATTGGGAGAGCAGGAAATACTGGGAAATTCAAAGAACTATTAAATAAGCAAACATTGCAGACAGCGGGAGCTGCTACCTCTGTACTGTGCCAAAAAAAGCCAGGCTGGGAGCCCTGAGGACTCGGATATCATTCTGGGAAGCAGATAACGGAGGTCACCAGCAATGCAGCACCTGGCTCTGCTGCTGGCCCCAGTTCTTACCTGGGGAACAAATACCTCGGGCAAAGAAGGGACATGGATCACTGCAGCAAGGACACTTGTTCTCCAGGGACTGAACTCATAGGATGTGACCTAAAGGAGGGGGAAATGAGGGTCCAGCTGCCACTAAACAAAGATAATTCAAGCCAGCTCTGTCCTAGCTCTATTTTCTGTCACCAGGGTTAGGTGACAGAGCTCTGAGCTCCAGAGCTTCCTAGCTCTGGGAACTAAAACCTAGGTGAAACATGAGGAAAATGCCTGGTGGCATTCGGAAACATCATAGGACATGCACAGATATTGGGCCCGGATACTCCACTTGTCCTTGCTGATAGAAGTATGTGGTCTGAACCAGCTCTGGAGTCCTCAGCACAGGAAAAACATGGACCTGTTGGAGCAGCTCCAGAGGAGGCTACAAAAATGATCAAAGGCCTGGAACAACTGCCCTATGAGGAAAGGGTGAAAGAGTTGGGGATGTTCAGCTTGAAGAAGAGAAGACCCCAAGAAGACCTTACTGCAGCCTTCCAATACTTAGAGGGCTTAGAAGAAAAATAGGGAAAAATGTTTTATCAATGCCTGCAGCAATAGGACAAGGGGTGATGCTTTTAAACTAAAAGAGAAGAAGTTTAGACTTGCAATTTTTTTGCACTGAGGGTGGTGAAACACTAGCACAGCTTGCCCGAGGAATTGGTGGATACCCTTATCCCTGGAAACATTCAAGGCCAGGTTGGATGGGGCTCTGAGCAATCTGATTGAGTTGAAGATGTCCCTATGTCACTATGGGGTGGTTGGACTACACGACCTTCATGGTCCCTACCAATCCAAACAATTCTATAATTCTATGAACATGGGTGGGATCTAGGACAGCAACACGCCTTGGGGTTTGTTTCCCGATTCCCTGGAACACCAGCTCCAGCTTAAGGTGTCTGGTGGCAAGGGAGAAAGGTTTAGGTCCTAGTACAGGAAAACAAAGGCAGCCTGGGGCCATGCAGACCCTTTCTGCAGTTGTTTCTTCAGCCAGAAAGGAAAACCAGGGCGTTTTCATGTACCTGCCTCTCTAAGGAGACATAAAGGTGAATTATTAGCATGGGAATGAACAAGAAAATCCTGTACCACAGTGTAAGGGGTTCCGCTGGGGACCCTCATCCATCAACAGCAACTCAGTAGCTTCTAAGCCAGAGGCAGTGATCAGAGTAGGACAATCCAATCAGCTTATTTGTCCTATTTTAGAACAATTAGACTTTCTGCAAGCAGTAAAGCCCCTGGAAACGCACTTTTTTGACCTCATCGGCTGAGTGTGGCCTTGGGAACAATCAGAATAATGTCTTTCCACTAAATCAGATGATAGCAATGTCACCCTGACCTGACAAACCTTTTTACAGAGCCTTAAGCCAAACCCCATCTCCTAGAGAATCAGCAGCAGATCGTGCAGCAGGCTAATCTGGCCAGGCCGCCTCCCTGACACCAGCCCACGTGAGCAGGATACCTCCTCATCTCTAAATCCCCTCTGCACAGCTAACAGGCATCACGACAGCTAGGAAATTACACGGGTTTTCCCTCTATTCCCTGAGGATGCTTGTCCAGTCTCACCCTATGGGCATGGTCATGTTGCTGGATCAGGCTCCACCATCTGAAAAAAAAACCAGCAAGGCTGAACAGTTTTGGAAATCCTTCTGGGGACCTGTCCTACCTTTCCTGCAGACCTTGATAATTTCCATATAGCAGAGGTTTAGTCTAAATACTCAATAGAAAACACAATAAGAGGTTTAAATTGGAGAGCAGGAGATTTAGACTAGACATTAGGATATCTTCCTAATGATGAGGGTGGTGATACCCTGCAACAGGTTGCCCAGGGTACTTGTGGATGCCCCATCCCTGGAGGTGTTCAAGAGCAGGCTGGATGGGGCTTTGAGCAGCCTGGTCTGGTAGGAGGTGTCCCTGCCCATAGCAGGGGGCTGGAACTGGATGATCTTTAAGGTCCCTTCCAAACCAGTCTATGATTCTATGATTCTGCTCCATGCTGGCAGCAAGGAAGCAGAAGGACCCTTGCTGAGCCATCCAAAGCATCTCCCCCTCTTCAGCGCCAGCCAGCTCCTCTCATCCACACAAATACAATAAGCAAGCCCTGACCATTGCTTGCAAAACACCCCAGAAGACAAAGAGAAGCTATACAAAGTCCATCATCCTCCATTATCCCAGTGCGCTTCCTAACAGGGCTGCTCCCAAGAGATGCTCCTGGCTTGGCAGCCACGTAAAACCCCAACACGCAACATTCGGATGCCAGCACGGATTCTGTCTGGGCCTTTCACAGCTTTCCCTCCACTGTGGCCTGGCTGTGCCAACACAAACTGCTCCAGACACATATGTCCTGCAGAGCCCAGACAGGATGCTCGCAGAACGGTCTGGGTTGGAAGGGACCTTAAAGATCATCCAGTTCCACCTCCCTGCCACAGGCAGGGACACCTCTCACTGGATCAGGTTGCTCAAAGCCTCATCCAACCTGGCTCTGAACACCTCCAGGGATGGGCATGACTTCTCCAGGTAACCTGTGCCAGTGCCTCAACACCTCACAGTAAAAAATTTCTTCCTCATATCTAATCTAAATTTCCTGTCTTTCAGTTTAAAACCATTACCCTTCATCCTGTCCTGCACTCCCTGATAAAGAGCCCCTCCCCAGCTTTCCTGTATCCCACTTTAAGTACTGGAAGGCTGCTATAAGGTCTCCTTGAAGGACATCCCAGCTAGAGGGAAAAGAGCTTTCCTCTCTCCCCCTTCCTAATTTCATCCACCTTTTAGCAGGCAACAATGGGAAATGAAGAATTTAAAGCTGCCCAAATCACTCACAACTATTTCATTCAATCCCAGCAATCCCAGATACACTGGGATGAGATAAGAGGAACGAGCAGAGCGGTGGCTGGGATCTCCAATACATCCTTACCTTTTGGTTTTGTTCCCTTTCAGTCAAGGTATCAAGACCTGCTCCTGGCAGCAGCGAGAGGCAAGTGAACAGGCAGAAAGCTGGGCTATTTCTGAGCTGCCTAATGCCTTAATTACCAAGCTGCAATTTTAAGACAGCCAATGAAAACCCTTCGCTGGTCTTTAATCTCCTCTCTTGGTTTCTCCTCCACTCCCTGCTCTCCTGTCTGGCAAAGCTGCAGTCAAACGCTGTCAGCACGTGCTGGCCTGGAACTTCAGCAAATGGCACAACTGTCCGTTGCTCTGCATGTCACCTCACAGACCCACCAGGGTCAACAAACCGCAGTTGGTGGGTCAAGGCAGTGGCTTGTTCGGGTTGGAGTGGCCTCCAGAGGTCTTCAGCCCACCCTCCTCCTGAAACCCATCACCTCTGCAGCTGATAGTACCCACAGACACCAAGAACGGAAGGGCTCTTGTATGATATGGATGCACATCAGGCATAAAACTCCAGTGCTACACTCACGTTACACATCCAGCGCTTGTGTGGTTGAGGCAACTCTTCCAGAAAATTAATCAATCTTGGGGTTAGATGGGATTTCATTTTCAGCAGACAATGGTCCTCTTCTTTTGGATGGTCTGCACAACTGTTGCCTCCTGCCTCTGCTTTGCCTCATGGAATCACAGAATCATTCAGGTTGGAAAAGACGTTTAAGATAGTTGAGTCCAACGGTAAACCCAACACTGCCAACACCAGCACAAAACTGTGTCCCTTAACACCACAACTCCACATCTTTTAAATCCCTCCAGGGCTAGTGGCTCCACCACTTCCCTGGCAGCCAGTTCAAGTGTTTGACAACCTTTTTGGGGAAGAAATTTTTCCAAATATCCAATCTAAACCTCCCCTGATGCAACTTGAGGCCATTTCCACTCATCCTATCACTTGTTACTTGAGAGAAGAGACCAACACCCACCTCCCTACAACCTCCTTTCAGTGAGCTGTAGAGAGTGATAAGGTCTCCCCTCAGCCTCCTTTTCTCCAGACTAAAGAGCCCCACTTCCCTCAGCTTCTCCTTGTGCTCCAGACCCTTTCCCAGCTCCGCTGCATTTCTCTGGCTCATCCACCATGAAAGTGAGAGGGAAATAACTCCTTTTCCCATGCACATCCAAACGCAAGCCTGCAAACATCCCAGCCCAGCACATCCATGGTGAGTGCCTGCTGCGTCTGTGCCACCCTGTCCATCTGCTGGTGCTGGTTTCCTGCCTGGAAAAGCACTGACGGGGCATTCAGGGATGATGGAGATGTTCTCCCTTACCTCACTTTCTTTTTTTTCTCCCCCAAAATGCTCAGAACTACAGTGAGAAAAGGCACATGGATTGTGATCCCAGCTCTCAATACTTTGGGAAATGGGCTAAAAAATAAACCAGGAGACTTGCGGGTGCTTCCTTTTGCCTTCCTCCAAATTTATCCCTTCCCCTTCTGGGCAGAAGAAAATGAGATTTGACTTAGGAAGAAAAAAGGACTTGGAGATGATGTCCACCTCAAGACATTAGCAGTGCAGATGTGGGAGCTCAGATTTGGTTAAACCCATGCCCTGATCCCAAGGAACCGCTTCCAACAATGACCAACCAGCCGGCACACTGATATGATCACCCATACCAGGCTTTCTCTGCTCTCCCAGCCCTGCAACCACATCTCCACTCCCAGCAGCAACGTGAAACCCTCAAAAACCACAAGAAAAGGAGGATAAAAAGCCTGAGAAACCAGATCCGGTGGATATGGGGCTTCTTACATCTCCCATGTGGTTCCCAGTCCAGCAAGGAATTCGCGCATCGCGTTTCCATGGAATCATTTAGGTTGGAGAAGACCTTTAAGATCATTGAGTCCGATCCTTAATCCAGCATTACCAACTCCTCTGCCAAACCACATCCCTAAGTAGGTTTTCTATGCCTCTGCAGCAGTAACATAGAGCATGGAGACATTAAGGCTGGAAAAGACCTGTCTAAACCTTGTCCCAAAGTGCCACATCTACACATTTTTTTAATCCCAGGGATGGTGACTCCAGCACTTCCCTGGGCAGCCCCTCCCAATGCTTCACCACCCTTTCCATGAAGGAATATTTCCTAATCTCCGATCTAAACCTCCCTGGCACAACTTGAAACCGTTTCCTCTCCTCCTATCACTTATTACCTGGGAAAAGAGACCAGCATCCGCTTTGCTACAACCTCTTTTCAGGCAGGTATAGGGAGCAATGAGGTCTCCCCTCAGCCTCTTTTTCTCCAGACCAAACAGCCCCACGTCCCTCAGACACTCAACGTATCATAGAATCACAGAATAAAATCATCGAATGGTTTGAGTTGGAAGGCACCTTGAAGATCATCCAGTTCCAACCCCCCTGCCATGGGCAGGGATGCCCTTCCACCAGATTAGGTTGCTCAAAGCCTCATCCAAGCTGGCCTTGAAGACCTCCAGGGATGGGGCAGCCACCACTTCCTTGGGCAACCTGTTCCAGAGCTTCAACACCTTAGGCAGGTACGTCTTCATTTTCAGTAGAAGCTCTGCTTTTTTTCCCTTTTTGCCCAAATTTTGGCATTTTCAAAGCAATCCACCAGCAAATACCTAGCACAGAGGCTCTTTAGTCTCCAATGGGTTCCTCCTAAGATGGTTTTGAATTCCAACCAAGAAAGCGTGGCAGGATGGAGCTGACCAGGGGCGGTTGGTGAATGCTCCCACATTTCGGGGTGCCACAGGCGGGGCTGAGGGCCAGTGGCCACTCAAGGGAGGTGGACACCAAGGGAGATGCTCACAAAGGGCGGTGGTCACCAGGGAGGTGGACATCAAGGGAGGCGGACAGCAAGGGAGGTGGATGCCAAGGCAGGCGGACGCCAAGGGAGGCTGACAGGAAAGGAGGTGGACACCAAGGGAGGTGGACACCAAGGGAGATGGACACCAAGGGAGGTGGACATCAAGGGAGGTGGACATCAAGGGAGGCAGAAAGCATGGGAGGTGGACGCCAAGGGAAGACGTCATTGGGGTGCAGGATATTTCCCTCTTCCCATGATTTCAACTGGGATGTGACAACACAACCCGTATGGCAGAGAGCAGGCATCACCAGAGTTAATCAAAATTAAGCCTAATTAACAGGGAGGCTTTACAGAGGAGGTAAAACCAGGTGCAAAGCAGCAAAGGAGATTACGGGCCGTTTCCAAGGAGCCCAGGAAAGGTCTCCTGGATTAGAGCCCTGATCCCATCCCCTGTTTTTAGCAGCCCTCGCTCTCCCAGGGTTTTGGGGGCGCTGCAGCCTCGCAGGGCTCCGCACCCCCAGATCCCCCGTGGCCCCGGCATCCCCCGCCCCCAGCATCATCCTCATCCCCCTGGAGGGGTCCAACCTCACCCGCCCGGACGATGGGGCAGTGCAGCCGCCGCCAGGTCATGGCAGGGAGGGGGGGGGTACACGGGGGACACCCGGCAGCCCCCGCGCCGTGACGTCACGCGGGGGGCGGTGACGCAAGCGGAGCGGGGAGCGGGAGGTAGGACCCAGCGGAGCTGCGGGGCGAACCATAGAGTGCGGGGGGGGAGGGGGAGAGGCAAAGCGGGCTGAACCATGCGGGGGAGGGGGGGAGTGCTGGGGGTGAAGTATGGGGGGCTGAAGAGGGGGAAAGGGGGGCGGGGGGGGGCTGGAGAGATGGGGGAGCCATAGTGAGACTGAACCATACTGGGCATGGAGGGGGGGTGTCATGGTAGGGCTGAACCATGATTTGGAGGGGGGGGGCTGTAGTGGGGCTGAACCATGCTGGAAGCTGAGGTGGAGCCATAGTGGGGCTGAACCATGGTGGGGATGGGGGGCGGGGTCATGGCGGAGCTGAATCGTGATTAAGGTGGGGGGAGCCATCACGGGGCTGAACCATGATGGGGGGGGGAGTCATAGTGGGGCTGAACCATAGTGGGGAGGGGGGGAGAGTCATAGTGGGGCTGAACCATAGTGGGGGGGGGGGAGAGTCATAGTGGGGCTGAACCATAGTGGGGATGGGGGGGACATTGGGGGGGGCTGAACCATGATTAAGGTGGGGGGAGCCCTCATGGAGCTGAACCATGGCAGGGATGGGGAAGCTCTAGTGGGGTTGAACCATGCTGGGAGCTGGGGGGAGCCATAGTGAGATCGAACCATAGCAGGTAGGGGGTGATGGTGGGGCTAAAGCATAGCGGGCATGGGGGGGGCGGCGCTAGTGGTGGGGCTCAACTATGATTAATATGGGGGCAGCCATTGTGGGGCTGAACCATGGCGGGGATGGGGGGGTGGCATGCTGGGGCTGAACCATTATTAAGGTGGGGGAAGAGCTGTCATGGGGCTGAACCATGGTGAGAGTGGGGGTATGGTGGAGCTGAACCATTATTGGGGGGGGAGAGCCATGATGGGGCTGAATTGTTGAGGTGGGGGGGAAGCTGTTATGGGGCTCAACCATGGTGGGGGCTGGAAGAGTGTCATGGTGGGGCTGAACCATGTTTGGAGGAGGCTGTAGTGGGTTTGAACCATGACGGGGGTGGTGGGGGGGGGTGGTGGTGAACCACTGTTGAGGTGTGGGGGGCACGATGGGGCTGAACCATTATTGAGGTGCAGGGGGTCATGATGGGGCTGAGCCATTATTGAGGTGCAGGGGGTCATGATGGTGCTGAACCATTATTGGGGTGGGGCCATGATGGGGCTGAACCATTATTGGGGGGTGTCACGATGGGGCTGAACCATTATTGGGGGGGGGACATGATGGGGCTGAACCATTACTGAGGTGTGTAGGGGAGCCATGATGGGGCTTAACCATAACTGGGGGTGACTGATGGGGGGGAGCGTGGTGGGGAGAGGTCCTGGAGGGCCACCATGCACTGGAGACACAGGGTTGTCCACTTCAGGATTGCTTCTTCTCCGCCAGGCTGTCCTCACAGGATGTCTGGGCACTGGGCCGGGATGGCGGCGCTGAGGTGAGGATGGTGGCAGCGAGCCACAGCGCTGCCTGGTCACAGAGTCACGTTTAGGTTGGAAAGGACCTTTAAGATCATCGAGTCCAACCGTAAACCCAACACTGCCACGTCCAGCGCTAACCCTTGTCCCTGAGCACCGCATCTCCATGTCTTTTAAACCCCTCCAGGGACGGTGGCTCCACCACCTCCCTGAGCAGCCTCTGCCGGGGCTTGGCATCACTTCTGGGGAAGGAATGTTTCCTGGTATCCAAGGTGAACCTGCCTTGGAGCAACTTGAGACCATTCCCTCTCATCCCATTCCTTGTTACTTGGGAGAAGAGACCAACACCTACCTTGTTACAACCTTCTTTTAGGCAATTGTAGAGACCGAAAAGGTCTCCCCTCAGCCTCCTCTTCATCCCCAGTTCCCTCAGCCACTCTTGTTCTCCAGCCCCTTCACCAGTTTCACTGTTTTTCTCTGTACATACTGAGGACCTCAATGTCTTTCTTGTAAAAGACTTAAACTTATAAAAATCAGTTTATTTAATGCAGCCTATCTAAACTATTTGATGTGTCTGGCTGTTAGATGCTTATTCCAGCTTCATCCTTGCCACAAGCCAGGATTTCATGCCTGTGAGGGCATTTCACGGTCTCAGCACCCATAAGGCAAAGGTTTTATCCCCCTTTTCAGACCGAAACTGAAGATACACAAGAGTTTGAGTGGCTTTTTCATGGTTATAAAAGTGGCAGAGCAAGGAATAAACCCCGTTTTGCTTTAATACCATGTTAGAAATTCATCTCTAGACCTTAACCCATCCCCGTTCCCTTCTCCAGACACACTCCAGCCCCTCAATGTCCTTCTTGTAGTGAGGGGCCCAAAACTGGACCAAGATTCGAGGTGCAATGGTGACCCCTCAGCCCCTTCTCCATCCCTACAGTGCACTGCGCCACATCCCCATCATTCCCAAGTCTCCACTGGCCATCACCACCTCCATCCGTCACAACTCCAACCGCGTCGCCATCTCCCACCTCCACCGTCAGCAGTACGGCCGCCTCTACCCCGTCCTCCTGGTCCACACTGATGGCTCCACCATCCGCCTGCGGTACAAGGAGCCCAAGAGGATCCTGATGGTAAGGAGGAGGCAGGGGGTGGTTGGGGGTTGGGATTGACACCTTCATCCATTGGTCTTTCAGTCCTTAAAGGGGGTTTATAAGAAAGAGGGGGAACAACTTTTTAGCAGGGCTTGCAGCAATAGGACAAGGGGTGATGGTTTTAAACTGGAAGAGGAGAGGTTTAGACTAGATATTAGGAAGACATTTTTAACTCTGAGGATGATGCAGAGGTGGAACAGGTTGCCCGGAGGGGTGGTGGGTGCCCCATCCCTGGAAACATTCAAGGTCAGGTTGGATGGGGCTCTGAGCAACCTGGCTGAGTTGAAGATGTCCCTGCTCGCTGTGGGGGTGTTGAACTGGATAACCTGTCTGTCTCATGCTTTAAAGGTTGAGTATAAGGCTCAGGGGAGATCTTATAGTGACCTTCCTGGACCTGAAAGGGGCCTACAGGAAAGCTGGAGAGGGGCTATTCATAAGGGCTTATGGTGATAGGACTGGGGGGAGTGGGTATAAACTGGAGAAGGGCAGATTTAGACTGAACGTCAGGAAGAATTTCTTCACTATGAGAGTGGTGAGACACTGGAACAGGTTGCCCAGGGAAGCTGTGTCTGCTCCATCCCTGGAGGTGTTGAAGCCCAGGCTGGATGGGGCATTGGGCAGCCTGATCCAGTGGGATGTCCCTGCCCATGGCAGGAGGGTTGGAACTCGATGATCTTTAAGATCTCTTCCAACCCAAACTATTCTATGATTCTATAAAGACCTGTTGGCAGTAGTGATGAAAGAAGAATCAAGTGAGAAAATTTTGTTCTTGTATAATTAAGCACAAATCTTGTTATATATATCAATATAGGGTTCTGACTTCTCTTATTTGATAGAAATACATTGTTTTAATAACTGCAATATTTACTGCATTCAGTCCTTGGTTGGCCTCAAGTGGCACCAGGGGAGGTTCAGATTGGACAACAGGAATAATTTCTTCGTGGAAAGTGTTCTCGGGCACTGGCAGAGACTGCCCAGGGAGGTGGTTGAGTCGCTGTCCCTGGAGGGATTTAAAAGACAGGTAGATGAGGTGCTTAGGGATGTGGTTTTGTAGTGGACAGGTACATTTGGGCTTGATGATCTCAAAGGTCCCTTCCAACCTAGCAATTCTATAAGTTTTCCAGTTTTAGAGGGTGTCACTTGGGTTTTAGGAATGAATATATGAGGGCACCTGCTTTGCCAGAGCGCTCTGTAGTCCCCTGGGATGACACTGTCTGGAAGGACAGGATTCTCCTGGCTCTGCAAAGCACACTGCTACCAGTATAAAGCATAAAGCTAGAAACTAAAATGCAGAGAGTGGGCAAACATGGAACTAGCAGTGGTTGCACGGAGGGAGGTGGATTGGAAGGATCCCTTGGGACTGAGTTAGGGGCTGAAAGCCAGAATCCTATGATTCTATGATTCTACAGTACAATGACCTTCATGGTCCCTTCCAACCCAAACCATTCCATGAATCTATGACCTTCATGGTCACTTCTAACCCAAACCACTCTATCATTCTATGATTCTATGGCCTTCATGGTCCCTTCCAACCCAACCCATCCTATGATTCTATGATTCTACAGTACAATGACCTTCACGGTCCCTTCTAACCCAAGCCATTCCATGAATCTATGACCTTCATGGTCCCTTCCAACCCAACCCATTCCATGATTCTATGACCTTCGTGGTCACTTCTAACCCAAACCACTCTATCATTCTATGATTCTATGATCTTCATGGTGCCTTCCAACCCAACCCATCCTGTGATTCTACAGTACAATGACCTTCATGATCCCTTCCAACCCAAACCATTCTACAATTCCATGATTCTGTGACTTTCCAACCTAACCCATTCCATGATCCTATGATTCTACCACCCCTCTAGCTGCCCCTGGACAGCAGCACGCTGCCAGAGGCTGAACGCAAGGCTCGGTTGCGGAAGCAATTCCCAGGAAAACCGAAAGCCAGGATGGAAGAGAACATCCAGGGCATCGACCTGGACACCTACAAGCGCTTCTGGAAGAAATGACGCGCTGGGACCGCACTGTTTTCAAATAAAGCCGAGGAGCATCCATTGTCGGCGGTTCTGTGTGCTTTTATCCCCTCCCTCCATGCATGCATCCCTTCCGCCCCCCCTGCCGCGCTTGGTGCGGTGGTATCGCCCGTGTCGCACAGCGCACTCCGCCTCCCCCCCCTCCCCCCCGCGCGGAGTGGTAGCGGCCGGGGCGCACGGGCCGGAGCGAGGTGCGTGCTGGGGGGGGGGGGGCGTGTTTGACCCCGAGGTTTGCAAACATCTTCAGCTCCCTGATTGTCTGGTGTACGGTTCTGGGGAGCGCAAGGACCCCCCTCGTGTAGTGAGCCTTTTGGGCCATACTTTTCCCCCCACGGGTGTTGCAATGCCCGCTCCCCCCGCCCCAAGACCGTGCATTCCTCCCTTTCCGGCCATGCAATTCCCACGGCTTTGGGATGTAAACACCTCAGCTCCGGGTAGTGCATTCCCCCTTTTCCAGCTGTGCAACCCCCACCCGGGTTGTGCATTTCCCCTTCTTTCCAGCCGTGCATCCCACCGGCAGGAGCAATTCCCTCTTTTCCAGCCGTGCAATCCACTTCCCTGGGCCGTGTATCCCTTTCCAGACGTGCATCCCCCCCCGGGCCATGCATCTTCCCCCCCCAAGCTGTGCATTCTTCCCTTTCCAGCCATACAACACCCCGCCGTCCTCCCCCCACCGCGAGCTGTACATCTGCCCCTGGGACTTCGCATTCCCGCTTTTCCAGCCGTGCACCCCCGCCCTGGGCCGTGAAACCCTCCCCGGGGTGTGCATTCCCTTCTCTGCAGCCCTGCGACCCCCCAACCCTGCACTGTGTATCCCTGCACTCCCCCCTTCCAGCCATGCAGACTGCAACCTCCCCCAGGACTCTGCAATTCCCCCTCTTCCAGCCATGCATTTCCCCTCCCTGAGCTGTGCATCCATCCTGAGCTGTGCATTCCCTACTTTCCAGCCATGCATCCCCCCTGGGCCATGCATCTTCCCCTCCAAGCCGAGAATCCCCCCCTTTCCAGCCATGCATCGCCTCCTGGGCTGTGCATCCTCCTCCCTGGCTTCACATTATCCCCCTGGTTTGTGCATCCCTGCGTTACCCGCCCCCCCCCAACTTCCAGACATCCAGATTGCAAATCCCACCAGGGCTCTGCAATTCCCCCTTTTCCAGCCACGCATTTCCGCTCTCTGGTCTGTGCATCCACCCTGGACTGTGCATTCCCTCTCTTCCAGCCCTGTAATACCCCTCCTTGGGCTGTGTATCCACCCCAGGCTGTGTATTCCCTCCTTTAAAGCTGTGCAAGCCCCCTGGGCCATGCATCTTCCCCCCAAGCCGTGCATTCCCCCCTTTCCAGCTGAGCAATTCTCCCCCTTCCAGACATGCAACCTCTCCCTCCGCCCCAAGCTGTGCAACCCCTTCCAGGCTGTGCATCTTCCACTCAAGCTGTGTGTTCCCCCCCTTTTCAGCTGTGCACCCCCCCCCCCAGGACATGCATTCTCCCCCATTCCAGCTGTGCAACCCTTCCAGCTGTGCATCTTCCCCCCAAGCCGTGCATTCCCCCCTTCCAGCCATGCAAGCCCCTCCTTGGACCATGCAACAACCCCCCCAAACCAGGCACCCCCCAGGCTTTGCATTTCCTTGTGATCCATCACAGCTCCTCCCCAGGCTTTGGTGTCCTCCCTGGACCACATTTGCCCCCCGTCCTCCCAGGTGACCCCGCTGGGGTTGCACAGAGTGGATGTGGAGGCCAAACCCTGGGCTGATCCCTTGCAGGTGTCACCACGCCACCCCCGTGGGGTCCAGCACCATGTTTGGTTCCTCCCGAGGAGGGGTCCGGGGGGGTCAGGACCAGTTCAGCTGGGAGGATGTCAAGATGGACAAACAACGTGAAAACTACCTGGGTAAGGACTGACCTGGACCAAACCCCACCCATATCTCCATCACCATCCTCAGTTTTGGGGTATGGATGGAGTTTTTGGGTGCAATGATGTTTTGGGGGATGGGGGTGTCTCTTCCTACAGGGAACTCCTTGATGGCACCGGTGGGCCGGTGGCAGAAGGGAAAGGACCTGACCTGGTATGCAAAGGGCAAGAAGGAGACAACTCCCGCGCTATCCCGTGAGGAAGAGCTGGCCGCCGTCCGCCTGGCCGAGCAGGAGGCTATGATGGCAGCCCTGTACGTCTGCATCTCCTCGTCCCCAAAAAACAGGGGGTGCGAGGCATCGCCCCCACCCCATGACCTGCTTTTGGTTTCATAGGGGCTACAAGAACGTGAAGAGGCAGCCCACCGCCCTCAGCAAGGAGGTGAGAGGGGCACCACATGTCCTCCAGCATTGTCCCATGCAGAGGTGCTGTTGTGTCCCCTCTATTTTGGGGGGATACACACACAGAGGATGCTTTCCCCCCAACCCTAGGACTTGGCGGAGGTGTGCAAGCGGGATGGTGCTGAGCGGGATGAGAAGAACGTGGACCGAGTGGTGGGCTTGGGCAGCTCCAGGTACTCCAACACCCCTCATTTCAGAGCCATTTCAACTATTTTACAAAGGGGATGCTGAAAACCTCAAAAGATTCAACAAGGCCAAGTGCAACGTCCTGCACTTGGGTTGGGGCAACCCTCAGTAGAATCATAGAAGAGTTGGGGTTGGAAGGGACCTTAAAGATCATCTAGTTCCAACCCCCTGCCGTGGGCAGGGACATCCTACGGGATCAGGCTGCCCAAGGCCCATCCAACCTGGCCTTGAACACCTCCAGGGATGAGGCATCCACAACTTCCCTGGTCAGCCTGTGCCAGTGCCTCACCACTCTCATTGTGAAGAAATTCTTCCTGATGTCCAGTCTAAATCAGCCCCTCTCCAGTTTATACCCATTCCCCCCTGTCCTATCACCACAAGCCCTTATGAATAATCACTCTCCAGCTTTCTTGTAGCCCCTTGTGACAGGAAGGTCGCTGTAAGATCTCCTCTGAGCCTTCTCTTCTCCAGGCTGAACAAGCCCAACTCTCTCAGCCTGTCCTTGTATGGAAGGTGCTCCAACCCTCCGATCATGTTTGTATCCCTCCTCTGGACCTATTCCAACAGCTCCATATCCTGTATCGATGAAGAGATTGAGAGCAGCCTTTCAGAGAAGGACCTGGAGGTGCTGGTAGGTGAGAAGTTCAACATGACTGACAGCCTAGAAGGCCAAGCATATCCTGGGCTGCATCAAAAGAAACGTTGCTAGCAGGTTAAGGGAGGTGATTCTGTTCCTCTGCTCTGCTCTGGTGACACCATGTGTGCAATACTGTGTTCAATTCTGGAGCTCTCCGCACAGGAAGGACATGGATCTGGTGGAGCAGATCCAGAGGAGGCTACAAAAATGATCAGAGGTCTGGAACACCTTCACTATGAAGGGAGGCTGAGAGAGTTGACATTGTTGAGCCTGGAGTAAAGAAGAATCCAAAGAGACCTTATTGCAGCCTTCCAGTGCTTAAAGGGGGCTTAGAAGAAAGATGGGGAAGAACTTTTTAGCAGAGCCTGTAGCGATAGGACAAAGAGTAATGGTTTTAAACTAACAGACGAGAAGTTTAGATATTTGGAAGAAATGTTTTTCACTGAGGGTGGTGAAACACTGGAAGAAGTTGCCCAGAGAGGTGGTGGGTGCCCCATCCCTGGAAACGTTCAGGGTCAGGTTGGGTGGTGCTCTGAGCAACCTGATTGAATTGAAGGTGTCCCTGCCTGCTGCAGGGGGGTGGACTGGATGGTCTTCATGGTCCCTTCCAACCCAAACCATTCTATGATTCTTTGATTTTACAATTTTCATGCAGTGTACTATTATTATGCTTTTTTGTTTGTGTTTTCATTTTGTTTTGTGATTTATTGTGACGATGTCTCTCCCCAGTGGCAGTGCTGGCCGGGTGATGCTCTCCAAGGAGGACAAGGAGGCAGCCAAGTTGGGGCTCTCCATCTTTACGGTACGCGGGCCACATCCTTCTCGGGAAGTTTAGAAAAAGACATAAAAAGGCAAAAAGCTCTGCCTTGCACTTGGGATGTTTTATTTATAAGCAAAGCTGGAGCACAGAGACGTGCAAGAGGTCCCTGTGTCCTGCTTAGACTGTGTTAATTTGCATGGGTTTTAATTTGCAAGCAGCTCTTGAGGGTATGGCATTTTTTTTTCCATATTTAATTTCATTTATCTTTTTTTCCCAAATTGAATTTTACTTTTTCCAAAATAAATTTAATTTAATTTTATTTTTATTTTATTTTATTTTAATTTTTATTTAATATTAAGGGTTTTTTTTCAAATTAAATATAATTTTCATTTAATTTTATTTTTTCCAAATGAAATTTAATTCTCTTTTTCTTATGATTCAAAGCTTTGGGCTCATGGACTCACTCTGTATTTCTGTTCCTCCCTAGCACCAGAAGGTTGCCAGCAGCCCTGAGACATCTGGCTCCAAGAAGAAGCAGGAGAAGGAGGAGAAGGTGGAGGAGAAACGGTGAGGAAGGGAACCACCCCTTTGGTGGGAAGTGACCAGAAATGGTGTTTTGGTGGTCAGTATTTTACAAAATGCTTTTCTGGCTCTGTTTGGCAATTGAACGTCTTCTGCATCCACCTAGAACACCCTCAAACCTCTGCTTTGCCCCAAAAATAGGTGGGGGGGGGCCTTTTCCATGGCCAACGAGGAACGTAGTGGGATGCAGGTGGAGGGCGGAATGGGGATGAGTTTTCAGAGGAGCTGGAGGGATGTGCGGGACAGGGCTCCTCACTGCTTAGATCACTTCCCCACAGACCAGAGAGCAGCAAGAAATCCAGAAAGGAGAAGAAGAAAAAGAAAAAGAAGAAACACAAGAAGGAGAAGAAGAAGGACAAGCATCACAAGAAGGATGCTGCCTCGTCATCCTCTGATTCTTCTCCGGAGCGGGATGAGAGGTAGGTGGGATTGGGATTGGGATTGGGGCTGAGCCCTGGTCATGGGAAGGGAGACCGAGGCTGGGGATCATAGAGAATCGCGGCTGGAAAACGGGATGAAGGATACAGGAGAGCTACATGGTCATAGGACGCCCTGTAGGCATCTCCTGGCTTTCCAAAATCATAGAATCATTACGTTGGAAAAGCCCTTTGAGATCATCAACTCCAATTGTAGCTGTCCACTACTAAACCATATCCCCATGCTCCTCATCTACCTGCCTTTTAAACACCTCCAGGGATGGGGACTCAACCGCCGCCCTGGGCAACCTGTTCCAGTGCTTGAGAACCCTTTCAGTGAAGAAGTTTTTCCTAATGTCCAATATAAACTTTCTCTGATGCAGCTTGAGGCCATTCCCTCTTGTCCTATCACCTATCACTTGGAAGAACAGACCAACACCCACCTCTCTACAACCTTCTTTTAGGTAGTTGTAGAGAGCGATAACGTCTCCTCTCAGCCTCCTCTTCCCTAGGCTAAACAGCCCCAGGTCCCTCAGCTGCTCCTTGTAAGACTTGTTCTCCAATCCCTTTTTTATCCCAAAATTGGCTTGTGGGCATCCCCAAATATCCCTAATCTCACATTTCCCTCCATCCCTGTAGGCACCACCGAAGGAAAGCCCAGCAGCGCCCTGAGACATCACGGCATAGCGCCCGGCGTCGGCACGACACGGATTCCTCTGCTGGCAGCCGGGATTCGGGCAGGAGCCCCATGCGCCATCCTGCCCGTCGGCGGAGTCACAGCAGGGACAGCCACGGTCGGCACTCGTCCCCACGGCGCAAGGGGAGGAAGAGGAGCAGGAGCAGATCTCCTCCATCCCGTGGGGTCAGGCAGCGCCACGACACTGATTCGGGTGACTGAGAGGGGAATTTTTCCAGGGAGATCTGACATAGTCTATATATTTTTTAAGGAAATTAAATTAAAAATGCTGTAGCTCTGTGGTTTCTGGGGCCGAGTCTAGGAAGGGGCTGAGTGTTTTGCGATGCCAGCTGCCCCTTCCCTGCCCGCAGCTCCTGCCTTCAATCCAGGGCAACTCTTTCCACTGTGGATCCCAGCTGCCCTTCTCCTCACTGCCTGGATCCATCCATCCAAGCGTGATTTAGCACGGAGGAGGCTGTGAGGTGGGTGCTGGTGCTGGGACGGTTCCAGCTGCTGTGCTGGGAATGCTGTGGACATCTCGTGTAGAGAGACTTTGGGTGCAGCTGTGATTATTATAGTTTTTAATGTCTTCTTCCAATGCCCTCGAGTAACGGCCAGCGGAGCGGCTAGATCTCTGCCAGGAGGGTTGTGCATCTTGCACCCAATGGCTTTATGATGATCAGGCTGTGGGGTTCTCCACAGGGCCAACTCTGTTATTCATGGGGCGATGGGTGCTCTCCATGGGGTGACCGGTGCTTTCCATGTAGTGGTGAGTGCTTTTCACGGGGTCATGAGTGCTCTTCATAGATGATAAGTGCTCCCCAAGGGGTGGTGAATGCTCTTCATGGGGTGACGGGTGCTCCCCATGTCACAAGGATGTTCCCCATGGGATGATGATGCTCTCTGTGGGACAGCGGATGCGCTTCGTGGGGCAGTGGGTGCTCTTCATGCAGTGCTGGTTGCTTTCCGTAGGGTGATTGGTACTCCTCGTGGGGCAGTGGGTGCTCTCCGTGGGGCAAGGGTGCTCCTCATACCCTCAGGGGTGCTTTTTATGGGATGAAAGGTGCTTCATATGGGTTGGTTGGTGCTCTCTGTGAGGTGGTGGATGCTCCCCATGAGGTGATGGGTACTATGGGCATAACATAGCTCACTACAGGGATGTCCGTGCCATAGGATCCCTAGGCAGTATCCATTCATGTATCCTACATGGTTTGGAGCAGCCCATTCCCTGGGGATGAATGCTTTCCCAACCCAAGTTTGGGGAAAATCTGGGGCTTTGTGACTGAGGCAGCTATGGGCAGGGATGATGGATGTTCCTTTTGGTTGAGAAACGATCTCTTTGGATTTTAAAAAGGAAACTGCCCTACTTAGGGGCTGCAAGGAGAACCTCTGAAATAATTCCTTGGATGATGGAGGGAAGATGGATGGGGCTGAGGCATCACCCGCACAATTTGCCCTGGTTGTGTCCACGCCACAGTGGGGCAGCTCTGTTTCCATACAGGATTTCAAACCTGAAACCAGAAATCATAGAATCATTAAGGTTGGAAAAGACCTCTAAAATCAAGTCCAACCACCAGCCCAACACCACTGTGCCTACAAAATCATGTCAAGAGTGCCACATCTACAAAACTTTTGAACACCTCCAGCAATGGTGACTCCACCACTGCCTTGGGCAGCCTCTTCCAGTGCTTCACCACTCTCAGGGAAGAAGTTGTTCCTAATACCCAATCTAAACCTCCCCTCTCACTACTTAAGGCCATTTTGTCTCATCCTAGCACTTATTCCTTGGGAGAAGAGACCAGCACCAACCTCGCTACAACCTTCCTTCAGGAAGGTCTCCCCTCAGCCACCTCTTCCACAGGCTAAACGACGTCAGTTCCCTCAGCCGCTCCCATAACCTCGTTCTCCAGCCCCTTCCTCAGCCCCATTCCCCTGCTTCGGATGTGCTCCAGCCCCTCAGTGTCCTTGGAGTGAGAGGCCCAAAACTGAACCCAGTATTCCAAGTGCAGCCTCACCTTCCCTGCTTCTGTTGGCCAGACCATTGTTGATCCAAACCAGGATGCTGTTGGCTTTCTTGGCCACCGCTGGCTCATGTTGACCAGCACCCCCAGGTCCTTTTCTGCCAAGCAGCTTTCTGGCTATTTGTCCTCAAGCCTGTATTAAAAATGAGTATTTATGCACCTGGCGCACCAAAAAGGGGATGGATTTTACATCAATAAATAGAAATATTGATCTAAATGGTGAGGGAACTTTCCCGAGTGACTCGGGAGCGTCGCCAGCTGCCGGAGTGGCCTTGCAAGCACAACAGCCTCATTTGTGTAATTAATGATGCAATTTCTCCTGTCGGAGATGGGGTGGTTTTGTGTGTCTTGACGAACGAAGTCTTGGGCTGGCGATTAGCCTTGGTTTGCACTTTGGCAGCGTTGGGGGAGGTTTCTGTCATCTCAGTGTCCGTGGCATTGCCCTGCCCACAGCCAGACAAGAGGGATGGGGCGGGCTGGGACCAGGCGTGCCGGGTGTCGAACAAGGGCAGCATTCATTGCTGGGGGGGTTGGACATGCAGGATTAGAGCAATGAGCTGAAATAAAGCCTTTCTGTCCCGCTCTCCTCCCTGGCTGCAGGCACGTGGGAGATGCTGTGGAGTAGCTGCAAGCTTTGGGGATCCCCCCATCCACCCCAAGATGCTTTTTTTGGAAGGATTGGCCACCTTTTGGCAGGGCCACAAGGCTGTTGCTGTTGATCTGAGCAGCTGCAGCCCCAGATCCGCCAGTCATAAGTGGTGCCCCCAGGGCTCAGTGCTGGGTCCAGTTCTGTTCAATGTCTTCATCCATGATCTGGATGGAAGGTTTGAATGTACCCTCAGTAAGTTCATGGATGACACTGAGCTGGGAGAATGTGTTGATCTCCTTGAGGGTAGGGAGGCTCTACAGAGGGATCTGAACAAGCTGGATTGATGGGCTGAGGCCAATGGGATGCCCCCTGCCCGTGGCAGGGGGGATGGAATTAGATGATCTTTAAGGTCCCTTCCAACCCAAACTATTCTATAATTCTATGGTACTAAACAAGGCCAAGTGCCAGGTCCTGCACTTGGGTTACAACAACCCCATGCATCGCTCCAGGCTTGTGGAAGAGTGGCTGGAAAGCTGCCTGGCAGAGAAAGACCTCGGGGTGCTGGTTGACAGCAGCTGAACGTGAGCCAGCGGTGGCCCAGGTGGCCAAGAAAGCCAACAGCATCTTGGCCTGTATCATGAACAGTGTGGCCAGCAGGACCAGGGAAGTGATTGTGCCCCTGTACTCGGCACTGGTGAGGCTGCACCTTGAATCCTGTGTTCAGTTTTGGGCTGCTCAGTACAAGAAGAACATTGAGGTTCTGTAGTGTGTACAGCGAAGGGCAACAAAGCTGGTGAAGAGACTGGAAAACAAGGGTTATGAGGAGCGGCTGAGGTACCTGAGGTTGTTTAGCGTGGAGAGGAGGAGGCTGAGGGGAGACCTTATCACTGTCTACAACTGCCTGTAACGAGGTTGTAGTGAGGTGGGTGCTGGTCCCTTCTCCCTAGTGACAAGTGATAGGGTGAGAGGAAATGGCCTCAAGTTGTGCCAGAGGAAGTTTAGATTGGATATCAGGAAAAACTTCACCAAAAGGGTTCTCAGGCTCTAGCAGAGGCTGCCCAGGGAGGTGGTTGAGTCCCCATCCCTGGAGTTGGGCAGATGAAGTACTTACAGATATGATTTAGTAGTGGACAAGTACGGTTGGGCTTGATGATCTCAAAGGTCTTTTCCAACCTAATGATTGGAAGAAAGCTGGAGAGGGACTATTCATAAAAGCTTGCAGTGACAGGACGAGGGGGAACAGGTGTAAACTGGAGAGGGGCAGATTTAGGCTTGATATAAGAAAGAATTTCTTCACCATGAGAGTAGGGAGGTGCTGGCACAGGTTGCCAAGGGAGGTTGTGCCTGCCCTGGAGGTCAAGGCCAGGTTGGATGGGGCCTTGGGCAGTCTGATTTAGTGGGATGTCCCTGCCCCACGGTTGGGGTGTTGGAACAAGATGATCTTTAAGGTCCTTTCCAACCCAAACTATTCTATGATTCTATGATTCTCTCTATCCCAGGGACCCACAGTGTGGCTGCCCACATGGAATGAGTGGGTTAGCCCTGAGCCCATGGGCACCATGGCTGGAGGTTCTGACCCTGCCTGTGCTCACCAGACTGGTCAAGGTGACCCTGCTGGGGATTTTTGGGGTCCAGGCTGGAACTGGTGCCTGCTGGGAAGGTCCCAGTGCAAAGCAGCCATGGAGATGATGGGGCAGGGTTGTGCGGAGTGGGAACTCAGTGCTGGTAGCTCCAGGCTGAAGAGGTAACTATGGAAGAGCCGCACTGCGCACGTATGTGCAGTGAGCAGAGAGAAAACCCAGATCCCACGCAAATCCCAGCATCCTGCTCCCTCCGTGGGCTCCTGCTTCCCACTGCCTTCACTTCCCGGGTGGGTGGGTGGGATGGCTGCTGCTGGCAGAGGAGTGATTCACACCTGCAGTTCCAAGCCCAGTCGTGTCCCAGTTGGTGCCAGAGGGTGTTGATCTACCGAGCCAGTTGCCAGAGGGGCTGTGGCACAGCTATCCCAACAGCTATTTCAGGTCCAGGATGGATGGAGCAGCACAGGGAGGGCTCTGTCTCTGTCCACTGCAGCTGGTGAATGAACCAGGGAGCACAGGGAGCGTCATGGATAAGCCCCCAAGGTGGCTTATGGCACCCAGGGCTGTGACCCCTCCTGCAGACCCTGCATCTGTGAACAGTCCCCACACAGAGGAATGAGGGAGCAGGTCTTGCCTCTTGTGCTGTGTGAAGGAGGTACCTGAACTGAAGTTTGAGAAAGGTGGAGAAGATCAAGATGAGTGTGAAAGAGCCTGGCCCCATCCCCAACCCAGGGCTGCAGATCCCATCTGCCTCCCTGCCAAGCTGTTGCACTGGTTCCTGGGTGGACAGGGCAGGAATCACCAGATGCAGTGTCTGGCCCTGCTGAAGGAGCTGGTGTTTCATGCTCGCCCTTTCCCCTGGGCATGATGGGTGGCTAAAATCCCTGGGGCATGGCCAAGTCCAGGACAGAGCATAACCCGTGCTCCCCTGAGTTGACAGTCTGGTTCCCACAGCTCAGAGAATGTCATCATATTCATAGAATCAAAGAATCACCAGGTTGGAAAGGACCCACTGGATCATCGAGTCCAACCATTCCTAACACTCCCTTAAACCATGTCCCTAAGCGCTTCATCAACCCGTTTCTTAAACACCTCCAGGGAAGGTGACTCAACCACCGCCCTGAACAGCCTGTTCCAGTGCCAGATGACTCTTTCTGTGAAGAATTTTTTTCTGATATCCAGCCTGAACCTCCCCTGGCAGAGCTTCAGGCCATTCCCCCTTGTCCTGTCCTCAGTCACTTGGGAGAAGAGCCCAGCTCCCTCTTCTCCACAACCTCCTTTCAGGTAGTTGTAGAGAGCAATAAAGTCTCCCCTCAGCCTCCTCTTCTCAAGGATAAACAACCCCAGCTCTCTCAGCCGCCCCTCGTAAGACTTGTTCTCCAGCCCCTCACCAGCTTCGTTGCTCGTCTCTGGACACGCTCCAGAGCCTCAACATCCTTCTTGTGGTGAGGGGCCCAGAACTGAACACAGTACTCAAGATGCAGTCTCACCAGTGCCGAGTACAGAGGGAGGATAATTTCCCTGGACCTGCTGGTCACACCGTTTCTGATCCAAGCCAAGATGCCATTGGCCTTCTTGGCCACCTGGGCACACTGCTGGCTCATGTTCAGTCGGCTGTCAACCAGCACCCCCAGGTCCTTCTCCTCTGTGCAGCTCTCCAGCCACTTTTCCCTCAGTCTGTAGCACTGCATAGGGTTGTTGTGCCCCAAGTGCAGGACCCGGCATTTGGCCTTGTTGAACCTCATGCTATTTGGCCTCGGCCCAGCGGTCCAGCCTGTTCAGATCCCTTTGCAGATCCTCCCTACCCTCCAGCAGATCCACACTTCCTCCCAGCTTCGTGTCATCCGCAAACTTGCTGAGGGTGCACTCGATGCCTTCATCCAGGTCATTGATAAAGACATTGAACAGAGCTGGACCCAGTACCGAGCCCTGAGGAACCCCACTTGTAACTGGCCTCCAGCTGGAGTTAACTCCATTGACCACCACTCTCTGGGCCCAGCCATCCAACCAGTTTTCAACCCAGGAAATTCCCTGCTTTCTCCTTTCAGCCTTGGCCTCTGTGCATGGAGAAGCAGAATCTACAGCGTGGCCAGGGCAGCCGATGCACCTTGGGTGAAAGCCATGGCTGAGGAGCCACCTCTGTAGTGCTGATGGGGTCAGGGTGCTGTGTCACATCACGGCGTCTGCCTTTTTAGGGAAGAAAGATGGGAGAGGAGTGGGGGGCTGTGCTTATTTCAACAGCACAAAGTAACATCAGTGGAAGAGCTGGCCCTTCAAGTTCAATTCCCTCTCAGGCCAGGAATATACATAGATGTCCTGCCCTGTTAGGCATGCAGAGATCCTGAGTCAGAGCTTGAAACTCAAGGCAAAAGAAGTTTCAAAAGATCATCCTGACTTAGAGGAGTTTTGTAATCCTTTGTCATCATTTGCCCAACAATATTTACCCTGTACTACCAGGAGAAATGCAAGGAATAGACAGCTGGCTGGGAAACCTGACTCAGGCTGAGCTCCCAGCTGAAGACTGGGCAGAGCGGAGACCCATTCCATCCCATGAGCCTCTGTGCAGGAGAGGATGCTCCAAGGATCATAGAATGGCTTGGGTTGGAAGAGACCTCAAAGCCCACCCGGTTCCAACCCCTCCCTGCCATGGGCAGGGACACCTCCCACTGGTTCAGGTTGCTCAAAGCCACATCCAGCCTGGCCTCGAACAGCTCCAGGGATGGGGCAGCCAGGACTCCTCAGGGCAACTTGTGCCACTGTCTCACCACCTTCACAGGAAAGAAGTTCTTTGTAATATCTAATCTAAATCTTCCCTCTTTCAGCTGAAAACCATTCCCCCTTACCCTATCGCTGCGCTCCCTGATGAAGAGCCCCTCCCCAGCTTTCCTTTAAGCTTCCTTTAAGTAGTGGAAGGCTGCCTTAAGGTCTTAAGAGCCTTCTCTTCTCCAGGCTGAGCCCCAACTTTCTCAGTCTGTCTTCATATGGGAGGTGCTCCAGCCCTCTGATCATCTTCAGATCAGATGATCTCCTCTAGACCCGCCCTGAAAGGATAAACTTGTGCTGAGGACAAGGGCTGCTCTGGCACATGTGTTAGGCAGCTGCTGTGCTGCTGGAAGGATTCAGAGAGGAAACAAAACCTGGGGAGCAAGGGGAAGTGCAATCTGTTAAGATGAGAGGAACATCCAAAGGTCATCTCTCTGGCCAAGCAAGCTGATGCCAGGTCAAGAGCATAACTCCTCCTTCCAAAGCATCTGTGATCCCCTCCTGTTCCTACCCAAAGGCCCAGGTTTTCCCTACCAGTGAGGCAGCTCCATTTTAGAAGTTTCCAGCCTGCCTAAGGACAATCTGTCGCAATCCAGGCCACAAAACAGCCAGCAGTTGTCCAGGAACCCCAGCACAACCATCAGTGATGAGAAACTGCAGCTGATGGAGGGAAACGCAGGATCACAGAAATGGTTTGCATTACAATGGACCTTTAAAAGATCATACAGTTCCGAGCCCCCTGCCATGGGCAGGGACATCTCCTACTAGATATCCACTGGGAGTAGCTCTGTCCCAGGTCCAGAGGGGGCTGCAGAGTGGAAAAATGCAAATCAAAGTGTTTAAGAAGGCAGATTTTGTATTACCTCCCTCTAAAACTTGCTAATTCACGGAGTGGGATCAGCAGAAAGAATCTATTGTGGGAAGCAATGGGATTACTCAAGAAGCTCAGGAGATTCTCACAGAACCCAACCATCACCAGCCCATCTCCTCACCTCCAGAAGCCCAGCTGGGAATGACATTTGGAAAATAGAGGAGATGCCCTGCTGGTTGGGTTCGCATTAATCCAGCAACTGGTACCATATAGACGTGATTGATAAAAACCAACACGATGCCAGTGCAAGTTTCATGAAACTTTTTATTCAACAAGTATTTCATTATGATTCTGCCAAGATGATCAAATGAACAGCAAGGCATAAAAAACATGAAATAGTTAAGAGATTTTATTCTAATAGCTTTAATTACAGTGCTTGTTTGTCGAAATGAAAACTGAAAACAAGTATACAAAACAGTTGATTACTAATTTGTGTATTGAAAGCAATAAAGGTTTCCACAACACTAAATAAACCAGTTCTGATAGTTCCTCGAGTTAAAGTTTAACAGCTCCAGCTTCTTCAGTGTTTATCAAAATACAAAAGAAAAGTAGAGAGGTCTTTTTTTCTGATGGCAAATCTGAACCTTGCAGTATGAGGGATGCCAAGGGTTTTCACACATATACAGATATGGGATTGTTCCAAAATGGGATTGAATACTTCTGGAGTGGAACAGCTCTCCAAACTCTCATGCTTTTTTTGTTTAATCCTAGACACTATACATAGATGTTTGGTGTTTTTCATGGCAATTCTTATGTTAAGTACAGGACTTTCTGCTTATAGAGCTTAGGACTAGGACAGGCTGTGCTTTCTGTGGAAAGGTTTGCCTTCCGGAGTGGTTTACGCACAAGAAAAGTACAAAACACTTGTGACAAATACAACAGGCTAAAAATGTTGGCTGCTGGAAGTCATTCAGGTTCAATGGAAGCAGTAAGTCTCACCTGAACCCAGAGTAAAATGTTTAGCATGAGTCTGCAAGCTCATCTAAACAAGGTCCGGCAAATCTTTTAAGGAGTATGAACAAAGATGAGCACATACTACGAGCTACAGAGCCAGAGATCTCTCAGTTATGATCCGTTCTTTAATGAGATGAAGCTAATTAGGTTTTGATTGTTGCTTCATCATTTCAAAAAGAATCAAAAGTCACCACATCAGAGCTAGAACAGCAGAAGCAATGTCAAGCTTTTGTATGCTGAAGTGTTTTTACTTTTCCTTGACTGTTTAAAAAAATACAGAATTCAGGTTAAAAACCAGCCACCAAAACTGATCTCACAGATCTCACAACCCAGCCGAGATGGTATTCAGCTCTACTGCACAAGGACCATGGCAACCCTTATGTTAACCCACTTAAATCCCTTCCCAGTACTAAACAGTGAGTTGATTCTTTACAATAAAAAAAAGCTGAGTAATATTGCATAGGAGTACCAGAAACTGCCTCATTGGAAACAAAAACTATTTACATTAAATAAGAAACCTAACTGTTTTCAGGCTTGTATTTGCCACATTTACAGCATGATGCAATATATACTGTGACAAAAGAAATGAAAACAGCTTCCGGCACTCAATACCACAAAGTAGCACAGTTTGCCACATTAGAGTAAAGCGAAGGGTGAATAGGAGGAAATAAGAGGGAAGGGTGGAAAAAGAGGGAAGAGGAAGGTTTATGGTTTCATTTCTGGTTTCGGAGCTGATTGGACAACCAGTCCAGTCCTTCATAGAGACCATCTCCACTAGTGGCACAGGTTGCCTGGATATACCAGTTCCTGTGACGAAGAGAATGCAGTCCAAGTTTGTCTGTGATTTCTGCTGCATTCATCGCGTTCGGCAGGTCCTGAGGGAAGGAAAGAGAGTCATTGTCTCCCCGGCTTGCTGAGAAGAAACACGCACCTCCCTAAACCATTTTTGATCAGCAGCTTTAAAGTCATTAGAATAAAGTTAAGAGCGCTTGGAGCTTCTCTTTCAGCAAGCTCAGTGGATTACTTCACTACTCAAGCCATTTCCCCTACGCTGACAAAAGTCTCAATGGCTTAACACCCTGATCAAAAGCACGTATCGTGGAATATTTTTCTTCAGAAAAGAGAAACAAGGCAGCTGACATTCAGATCAAGCCACCAAGCCCCTCAGCGTTGACCCTAAACTGCTTACAATTCAAGGTCTGTTTCGTTCACCTTCCACTCACGAAATGCTTTCTGTGACTGCAGTTATGATTTACTATCAGCTCGTATCATTAAGTAGTACAGGACTTGGTACTGCTTCTGTTTATGGTCTGCCTCTCCTGCTGCTAAACAAGACTTACGGCTTCTTTACCCTTCACAACCGAGCCTATACAATCGATGAAGCAGGATGCTGGTTCCTTCTGCACCAGCAGTGCCCTCAAATACCCCGAGGAATTCAGGGAGATTCTGGCCTTTCTCTCTCTTTGCAGGAAGTTTGAGCAGGTCCTTTACTTGAAGCAAATGAACCTTAAAAATTAAACTGGCAGAATTCTTCCCTACAACTGAAAATACAAGAACTTCTATTAGCCAATATGGTTTGGAAGGATTCTTCTCTCAGATGAGAACAAGGTGATTTAATCTACAGCTTTGCTGTCTTCAAAAACTGAACAGACATTTACCGAGAGCCCTTCTGTTATCGCTATGAAAACATGAATGTCAAGTTCAAGATCTAGCCCTCAAATATGCTGTATGTTTTTAAGAGTTCTAACAGAAAGACACCTTTCTTGGGCATACCTGTTTGTTAGCAAACACTAATAAAACAGCGTCTCTAAGCTCATCTTCTGCCAACATTCTCATAAGCTCTTCTCTGGCCTCGTTCACTCGTTCTCTGTCATTACTGTCAACCACAAAAATCAGACCTAGAAATAAGCACACAATCAGAATAAGCATACAGCAGAAGTTATTAACAAATGATACCTACTCCTGGAGGTCAGAACAAAGATTGGAAAAGAAAATAATGCAAAACAATGCAGTATATCTCAGAAAAACACAGTTTTCTTATTATTGTAATCTCTCTCACTTTCTACAGCTCCCAGAAAGGAGGCTGTAGTGAGATAGGTGCTGGTTTCTTCTCCCAGGTAACAAAGGATAGGATGAGAGGAAACAGTCTCAAGTTTCAAAGGGGAGTTTTAGGCTAGATATTAGGAAAAATCTATTTACTGAAAAAGTGGTGAAGCACTGGCACAGGCTGCTCATGGCAGTGGTGGAATCACCATCCCTGGTGCTGTTTGAAAAACACATAGCTGTAGCACTTTGGGACATAGTTTAGTAGGCACAGTGGTGTTGGGCTGATGGTTGGATTTGATCTTAGAGGTCTTTTCCAACCTTAATGATTCTATGTGTCTACATCTGATGGTAAGTCTGTCCTTGCTGAAAACGAGTGTTAATTCGCAGTTGTGTTCTTGGAACTTGTATGCTTCCATCTATATAACTCCTCAGTATTTGTCAGTGAGTAGCAACTTCTGAAGTCCCATGACAGGACTTGAATGTGTGCACAGTATAAAGACACAGCAGTGGGAGAAGCTCTCGGTTCACAGGGCTACTGGAGTCTGGGCTTTTACTGGAGTAAAAGCTTCTCTTTGATGCGAGGGCAGAGCGCTGTGATGCTCAAAGAAGAAAAGCAAACTCTGAACTCACGCTGAGTCAGATAGACAAGGAAGACTGGTTTCTACATTTCTTCCCATCACTCTTTGAACTTGTACTAGTTTAACAGCAGAGCCAGAGCAACACACAAACACACCCTTTTATAACAATAAATATTTCCCCCTTTCCCAAGAAACTTGCAAGATTATCATAGTAAGATCATTAAAAACTTGTGAGGTTCTGGAAGCCTGTGGTTCAAGCATTCAGACTCACCTTGTGTGTTCTGGAAATAATGGCGCCAGAGTGGTCTGATCTTATCCTGACCGCCTACATCCCACACTGTGAAGCTAATGTTCTTGTATTCTACCGTTTCCACATTGAAACCTGAAACAGAAATAGAGGCCAAAAAAATCTCAGTTAAACATAGCCAGCCCTGGGCTTCTTTGTATTTCGCAGTCACACTTGGAATGTCATCACTAAAAGTGATCTTTAAACTTAAATCTGCCTTAAATAAGCAGAACCCTACATTGAAGCCCTCACAGCAGACAAACAGGGGTTCTCTGGAATTCCTTCTCCCACCACCACCCCCACTGAGATCAAACTAACAGCTGTAGTTGCTGCCTGAGCAGCTACAAAATGCAGAGCAAACTCTGTTGCATCAAAAACCCCTAAGCTTTAAGGACTAGAAATAAGGCATGTCTCTGATCGCACAGTTCTTACAGTCACCCTCCAATAAAAAAGGGCATCATCCTCTTCCTCCCACTCCCATCTGCTTGATGCCATACACTTAGGAGGGCAGACTGCACTTCTGTAGCCCATAAACAGTTGTTCCACAAGTGAATGAAGAGAGGGAATGAAGTGAAAAAAGTCATGTAATCCCCTCCCATGCTGGAACATTTGGCTGTGCCACCTTCTTGCTACGGTTTTAACAAGTGTTTGTTCTGACAGTCAAGTCAGGGCACAGCACTAAGTCACTTAAATCAACAGAGCGGCAGCTGAGATAAGATATTACTGTAAACAATAAGGCCGAAATCTCAAAGCAAGCAGTTACGCAAGTGTAAAAGTCTTACCTATAGTAGGAATAGTAGTTACTATTTCACCGAGTTTAAGCTTGTACAAAATAGTAGTCTTTCCCGCAGCATCCAGACCAACCATTAGAATACGCATTTCTTTTTTGCCAAAAAGGCCTTTGAAGAGGTTAGCAAAAATATTTCCCATGCTTGAGAGATGTTCTCACTGGCCAGTCAAGTCTAGAGGAAAGAGATCACAGTATCACTTGTGAGTTACAGTGGCTGTGTTCCAAACAGAACATAATCTAACACCAAAATAAAGGTACTGGGTTAGATGAATTCTTTAAATGACCCCCACAACCACTGTATGTGATTTTTCCTCACACTGAGGCAAAGATGAACAAATATGCAAAACCTCACTCCTTAAAGAGACACGGCTCTGAGTGCTTTAAATCTTTCAAATATTCTTTTGAAGATTTTAGCATTAAATGCTGTTCTGCAACTTAACTTTTAGGACAAGAGGAGATGACCTCAAGTTGCACCAGGAAAGGTTCAGATTGGATATCAGGAGAAATTTCTTCACCAAAAGGGTTCTCAGGCACTGGAAGAGGCTGCCCAGGGGGGTGGTTGAGTCACCATCCATGGAGGTATTTAAAAGGTGGGTAGATAAGGTACTTGGTGATCTGGTTTAGTAGTGGACAGGTACAGTTGGACTATCTCAAAGGTCTTTTCCAGTCAAAGATGTTTTGCAACCAAACTATTCTATGAGCATTCATAGTTTGCTTTCAGCACAACTGCCCACTGCAAGTGCTCTGTCCCTCATTTTTATAGGGTAATCTGTCTGCAGCTCGAAGCGTCACCATAAAACACACTGTTCCTAATTGCCCTACAGTTAAGTTTTAAAAGAGTGCTCATCTCTTTGCTGCTCAGTGCACCAACAGCTGGTCCTTCCTTCGTGAAGGAAACTCAGAACACAGCTCAGATACCCTCCTAATCAAAACAGCTTCCTTCCTCTCAAACCCCAAGGAAACAGCCTGCAGGCACAACACAACGCAGTATTACTTTAATTGGAAGGAGACCTTCCTTAGGAAGCCAATCCACATTTACTGAAATTCAGCTATGGAAAATCAGTAGCTACATTAGAAGAGATAGGTTTAGAAATAAATAGTTCTCCTTCACTGTGAACACTTCTGCTTAGATGCTCAGAAGTGATTAACAACATTGGAAGCTTCCTGTTTAGGAATTGGAGAAACTGCCTCTTCGTTCCAACCCTCACAGATGTTCCCTATGCCCTTGGGATGTGATCCACCCTACCATGGTTTTCCACTTCTTCCCTTCTTCCACAAATTTCCTCCCCTTCTCAAACTTTCTACTACTCAGTTTACACTAAGTTTGAAATCGCCATGAGAACTATTATTTTGGCCACAAGACACAAAAGAGTAGCCCAAAAGTGTTACAGTGGATTGTGGGTGAGGACGTTACATTGTGATCGTGATGATTCACATGGCTCCTGCTTTTCTGTCTACCAGCTCTCAGATGTCAGTTTGCCTAGATGAAGCCCCAACTGAAAGCACAAGCTTAGGACAAGTAAGGGCGCCTACAGCCAAGAATGTGACATTCAGAGGATGGGCAATCCTCTGGGTAAATCAAGCCATACAATTTGTGGCACAATATGAATAACCTCTTTAAAATACCCTGCATTTCATGAGATATTCACCAAAATTCAAAGCGGAAACAGACTTCACATAATATCTACTTAAGACAATTAAAACCAGCTTTGAACTGAGAAGCGCACCACCAAACAAAAATCTTGTCCCACTCTGTTTAGCCCCACAGGAGGGATGTAGGAAGTCAGACTTCTCCACTCAGCACTGCCAGAAGTTTGAGCAGTTCTGCCCTTCTCAGGAAGTTTCGCTGTGTACAATTTTTAACCCAAAAGTTAAGCGCTGTAACATTAACTAAGTCACATGTTGTAACACAAGCAGCTCTGCAGTGAAGTTCAGAGTCCATTCCGGAGTTCCGGAATGACATCAAATCACCGCTGCAACTTGCTGAAGCAACCAGAGTCAAAGATTCATTTATTCACTATAATTGAAGCTCAATGCAATTGAAACTTTAAAAATGAGCTCCTCAGTAAGCCAGACAGGGCAGCCTGTGGATTAAAACCAAACAGAAGGTTTAGAAGTTCTGTTATTCCGCCATTTCCTTCATACTTCTGAAGCACGGCCATGAATATTGAACTCCAACTTGAACACAGGAAAGCTGTATAAACAGGAAAGTTAATTAGGAAGTAGAGAAAACAGTTTTGCTAGAGTCCCTATTTATCCAAATCACTCAGACAGCAGGAAATCTCCCTCACTCTCCACCCCACAAGAGCAGCTCTTACGGGGCTGGAGAGAGGGAGGTTGTAAAGCTTCCCTTTGTCTGCCTGCTCAGCTATCTCCATCTCCCACTTCATCTGAAAAGCAACAGTCAGGGTTGAACTGTAACCCTTTACCAGAGCTCTTGCAAGCCTCCAAAAGGAGCGCAAGGACTTTTGTAGCAAGAGAACCTTACAAGCCCCGCTAAAGAATGCATTTGTTTTCTTTCTGTGTGTTTAAAAGCATATTAAATGCTTGGATCAATACCCGTGAGCAGGTAGCACAGTTAAATCTTAGCATTTACATCCACGACGTCTTTCCACACCCTGGAGAAGTCTCAGTCTGCTGAACAAGTTGCCTGCACTTGGTACTAGTGATAGTGAATCCTATTAGGTCCTTGTTCTCCAGGCAGCTGATGATTCCCTGGTGGAGGGTCAAGCCTGCCCTCCACCACTGAAGTACGTTACTCAGCTGCTTTCACACCACCCATCCTTCTTTCCACTTTCTGTGAAGGAGAAGTTAAAAAACTTAGTTTAGTTTCAATTTCCTCCTTGTTCTCGCCACACTCCTACCAGCCAAACTAATTTTGTCACTTATTTGATACTTTAGGGTAGGCGACATCGCAGAAACCCTAATTTATTTTCATAGGCAGTGGAGTTTACAGCCAACCCCCACATATTCAGATGTTGACTACAAAGCAGCAGTATCATTGGTTTCCAAGAGAAAAATACTGCGACAAACCTACCTGCAAAACTCCCACAAACTGTTGAGTCCCACCAGTTACTTGCTGGATGTTGCTGGGGTAGGAGAGAGGGCTTCTGCCCTCACCACCAGCAGAACCAGCCTCTGACCAGCCACTAGAATCACATTAACCTACTGCCAAGAAAAGCAAATTGTACCTTTTTTTTTTACATTAAACACCTCTGCCTACACTCTCCCCCCACCAGTGTTTCATTATTTTCTATTACCTAAGCAAAACCACCTTGAGTCCCTTCCCTAGCATTGATAAAATCCTCAAGCAAATAATCACCACCATTGTGACCAGTTGTCAGGTCTCTGTAGATCATTCCTGTTGTCAGACATAGCAGACGCTACCACAGCAGAAACCGCCGCCACAGTTTGGAGCTGCCTCCCTGGACTTCCCTGCCACCCGTTAATACAACTCAGCTGAGGGATCACGCGATAACTTCCAGGGTACTTCAGAGCTCAATCTGCTTACTTTAATTCTCATTTCAGTCCATTAGTTGGACCATGTAACAAACACGCTCTGAAAATACAAGGAAATTTAAGACCCTTTTAGGTTAACCAAGCAATCCCAGTGCTATTCAAGCATCTCAAACAACTGCAATGCAGATCAAGACTTGCCAATATTCTGTTCTGGAGCTGAACTTTCTCTTTTCCTCAATCCAAATGTCAGTAATTGCTACACTGATCATTTTAGAAGCACAAGTTCCATAAAATACCTCAAAACATAAAAGACTTTGGCTTGTGAGCTGCTTGTAGTACTCCAGCACATCTTCAAAAGAGGAATCTATCACGCTAAGCAGGAAGATTTGTGTATGAAAGGGAACAATTTGTTTGAACAGCACAGACTATTTTTGCAGAGCATAGTGTGTGTATTTTTGAAGCTGGTGCATGCTACGCTTTGCAGCTTCCAGCCCACCACCTCTTATCAAACCCAGACCACCCCAAAACCAAACTGTCCGAGCAACTCTTCCTTCTCCTGGCCCATCAGAGCCCTGAAGCACACCTTAATGCAATCTGTTCCACCTTGAGATTCTCACAGCACTAAAAACCTGCCAGGCAGGTTCAGGTCAGATATAAAGCACCACATGTAAACAGCAAGAAAGACATTCACTGGGTAAGACTGCAGTTCTGTTTCAGGAAACAAGGCATTTTCAGCAGCCTGTTTTCTAGTAAGCGATACATTTAGATAAGCAATTAGGAGAATAGGCAGCCTTTTTCAGAAAGGCTCAGTGTAACGAGTTAAAAATAAATGAGTGTCTGCAATAGTGGAAGCGATATGGTCCATGAGTACGAACTAGCATTTGCTTTATTAATTGTAGGTGGTTAGCATAAAAGCTCTGGGGAGTATCTCAAGGCCAAAGATCATTCAACACTTAATCTTCTGCAGCATTTCACATTCAACCATCTGTTAATGCACTGTAATGTCATTTCATTCAGGCTGCTTATCTGGAGAAGCCAAATATGCTTCTTGACCTCCAAACTTCTTGGAGGAGCTGTTAACAAGCCATCCCACCCAAATATGACCAGAAAGGTATGCAGTACACCAAAGAAAGTACAGGTACACCTCAAACTCTGCATCATCTTTAGTTTGAACCTCTAGAAAAGTTCTTTTTGACCACAGATTAAACTTCTCCAAGTTCTGGCACATGCCATGGTTTCTTTCATATTTACACCATTTCTTTACACGTATAGGAGACGAAATCCGAGGCCCAGACAGAGGATGTCATAGGCATTATTTAAACTAATTACGCCTGCAGTACAGAAATACATTTATTTTGTTTCTACATACCAACACTTACCACATAAGGCTCCCAAAGTGAAAAAATAATGACCAAAACTTTAAGTAGTGTAACAGAAGTTGCCAAGCACAATCATTTTTTGCAATCCATTCCCTACAGCTGAAAAATACCAGCAGCAATGCGTATCAGTCAAGAAAAGCTCAACTCTGTCCCTTCACTGCGTAGCATGCTGAGGAACAGAGGACATTTGTTGTCTCTGGGAACTATTATGCCTCCCTAGGCCATTCATATCTTTTTTTAAATGCCTATTTCAAGGACAGACAAACATGGTGCCACCACCAGTGTCATACTGTGTTACACAGTTAGTGTTTTCACTGATTATAACGCTAAAGCACAAGGTAAAACCCCTAATGGCTGCAGTTTCCTAATAGCTTTATGCACCTTGCTCTATTTGCTTAAGACATCTAAGGGAAGTAAAATTAGTGTGCTTACAAGGACAACTGATTATGACTACTTGACATTGGTCTAAGCATTAACTCCGCTTCCAATACAATTAGAAAAACCCCAAACCCACAACTCTTAACCTGCTATTAACACACTAGTTATATCAGTCACAGGAGACAAAAACTAGTCAGTTTGCTATCTAAGAGAAACATTGATTTGAAATCCAGTCAGCTGTCATTAGTCGTCTTGCATCATATTTCTATTTTATAGCATTCTAGAAGGTTTTAAATTAAAATACCAAGAGAAGCAAAATATTCACACAAAACACCCAACCCATGTGTAAACAAGAGGTGGAAAAGCTTATTTTAAAAAAAGAATCCAAGTTCAACAGCTGTTGCTGGTGTTACATGCAAGAACAACTGGCAAATAATTTAAAGTGCAAATCTAACTTGGCAGCTTGTTCTTTACAACAAAGTGTGGTTTAGAAGAGAACGTGAGAAGTGATCCAAAAAGAAGAGAACGCTGCTAGAGTTTAGGGCTAATCGAGGGCCACAGCATTTTACACCGCTGCCCAGAAGGCACCGTCAGTTAAACACAGCTGTGCTCTTTTGAACTCAAAGTGATATCTTTACAGATTTAAAGTGTTCTGTTACAGCAAATTTTGAAAAAAAGTTCCTGATCAAAGCACTTCTTCATGCATAAGCAGAGCGGCCCAATACATGACTATTCAAGTACATTTACATTCAACTATGTTTAGAAGTTGTTTACTGGCCTTCCATATCCGACAACCTGAGCAAAAGATGACTACACATCAACTCAAGCCTTCTAACTTCAGGGCCTTAATGGTGGAATTTAGCTTAAATGATTCCGAGTTACCAAGACTTTAGACCACACTAACATCACTTGGCATGGTCTACGCACAAAATTTAAGAACAGCTAACAAATATCATTGTAATAAAGGCCACCTCAAGTACACCTCCTCAGAACTTTTAAAGGGAGGCCAAACTACTTTAACTGCACCTATTAAAACCAGTGGAGTGTAAACCGTAGCGATTAAAACGTACCACCACAACCATTTTACCCCGCTTCACATCAGAGGCAACTCTGCTAAGCATGAGATCAAAAAGGTGCCCTAAATGATCGTGACCTTGTTATTTGTCTTTTAGGGACGTTTACAGGAAAACAACTGGCACTGAAGCACCACAAGAAACAGAAGTTAAAGATGTAATTGTATTTGCACCTGAAAAGGCATGGTTGGATTTGGCCACCAATATCCATGGTTGGATTTTGCCATGACTAAATAGCACCCATACGCATACAGCACATTCAAGACAGATGCAGGACAAGCAAGTGAGAAGCCAGGTGAAGGAAAATCCAGCACTAGGTTGCTCCTTACACAGCACCTTCATCCAGCCTAAGGAGGCTGAATATCTTGCTGTCTATACATGTCACTCAGGTAGTGCTTTTTCCATATGCGATTAACGTTCTCTTGAGTGCAACAAGGCTCACGGTGGAAGGAAAACAGGAAATATTTCCACTTACAAGATCAAATCAAGGGCAAATTTCCTATGGAGTCATACCTATTTCTCAAACACAAGAACTCATTCCTAAAACACTGACTAGAATAAAACCATGTGAAGAGGGCAGGTTGCTTAACTTAATACTCAAAATCCAAATCAGAGTTATTGCCTTATTCTTGTCTTGAAGTTGGGGAAGCAAGCTACTTCTATTCCACAGCAAAATCCCCAACTATTTTAGTCAGTTATACACTACCATGAATAACTCGACAGTATGCAAATCAACACACAGGAAAAAACACATCTGGCCCGAAAACCATTTTATTTAAAGGACAGGCAAATTGGTGTAAAACCAATGAAGGAGCTACTGTTTCTACTTTTACATGAAGCACATCCATCACCTCCCTGCAGACTGCCTGTGGCTGCTCAGGAAATACAGCAGTGCTGACGACGTAGTTGTGACACTCAAGTTTGGACTGCGACTTTATGTTCACCTGTTTAAAAGGGTGGGTACACTGCTGTGAGAACCAGTTATTAGAAAGCATTTCTTCTCAAGACAAGCCTTGTACAGTTTTTTTGAGGCTGAACTATTTATGTGCTCAAAATCTTAAATTTTAAGTCAAAGATCCTATTATTCATCTCCAGTAGCTGAGGAGTAAGCCAACATTTAAACACATTTTAGAAATCATGGGAGAGCTTTGATAATGAAACTGGCTTCTGGTTTGGGGGAAAAGGTCAGTCTTTCCTGCTAGTTGAGAGGTATGAAATCCATGTATGACTAAGAGCTGTATTAGATATCAGAGCTTTATTAGAATTGAAACATCAGCAGAAGTAGTACCACAGTCCTTCAATGTCTGCATGTGTTAGAAACAAGAAATAAAATTGGATGCTTGCAAGCAGAAAGACAAAAATGCTGAACAACACAGAAAAGCAGCTGCTGTGGTGGGAAGCTGATTATGAACTTATTTACTCATCAGTTAAAGAAAGGGAATAATGGCTGAGGACAGTGCTAGCTCTCGTACAAGCATTCCAGTGGCAAAACTTTCAAGAGATTTCTAAGAACGAACGCAAAATATTCCTTTCCAGAAAAAGTTAAAGTTCATCACATTTATTCACTGTACGTAATCTTGATGCTTATGAAAGCTGTTGGAATCTAAAAAATCTTGCTTCCAAGTCCATCTTTACACATCTCAGCAGCTTTTATTTCTAAAGTGATCTTTTACTTTCAAAGAAAAGTGGCTCTTTAAACCTCACTACTGCAAATTCAGCTGGAATCCTGGGTTGTGAGCTTTTCCTCATTCCACCAATTAATGTAATCAATAGCTTATCTGATAATTATGTCTCAGCAAGACGTATAAACTCCACTGCTTAAAGCAGGTTTTCAAACAGGTGTAACTGGAGCATAACACAATTTGGTGAATTATAAGGACTGGAATCCAGCCCCCTACTCCCACACACATTTTCTTTGCCTGGAAAAGCTGTGACTAGTCCTGCCCCCTACTAGGTCAGCGTGACTAACACACATAGAGAACTGAGCATACTGAGTGAAAACGCACCCCTCCTGCCCAGTCCCTGTTCAGATTCCAGCTGTATTTCACAACTAGGCCATCTTAAAAATTCAGCAAATGCCTCAGACCACCAGGTTTATGTCCAGGTATTTGCCTTTTCACCCAATCCAGACACCACGATGTACATCACAGACTATCGCAGCAGCAAAGGTGGTTTTGAGTAAGAGACCTGGTAGAGCCATTTTCGCTCCCGATGCTCCACCATAGTACAAGCATCAATAAACTTGGCAAAGCCACTGAGTCTAAGAGGTTCAAGTGAGGCGAGTTTCCTCACCCTTTCACCCAGTGTAATTACGACAGCAGGGAAAGCAGTTCAACAGGGCTCTCCAGCACTACAGACGCATGTTTCACAGAGGAACTTGGTGGCATCACACCAGCCCAGTAAACTTTCCTTTCAGAGACTCCCTTCCTACATCCGTAAAACTGCGAGTACTTATACTGACCATGTGATTATAAAACCCACGAGCTAAAGCCAAGCAGCAATCCTGTTCAGCTACAACTCCTTTTTCCAGCAGAAGTGCTCCAAATCAGCAGCAAAAATAGCCATAATGATACCGCCAAATGACCTTGGACAATTTACTTCGACTCCACTTCTTTGCCTGAAAAGTAAGGTTAATAGAATACCCCACACATCGGTGTTGTAAGTCTCGCTGCCTGCAAAACAAAGTTCAAAGTATTATACCAATAGTTCGCATTTTAGTTGGTGACAGAGCTACATTTCAAACTAAGACCTCTGGATACAAGTCTAATCAACCCGTGGAATTTGGTTTGGCAAGAAGCTCACAGCAAAGCAACAAGGTCAATGTCAACCATAACATTTAGGCACTTTTATGACCCAGCAGAGTTTTAGTTGTGCTCTGCTGGGGTAAACCGACTCCTCCGTGAAAATGCTGGCTGGCCCAGCACTTCTATCAGACAGAGGTTATCAGCCAAAAGTATCACATTAACTACTCAGAGAGACAAGATATAGTATTTTCAGACAGATTATAATACTCTCCCACTGTGAGCTGCTAGAAGGGAAACTGATCTTCTATACCATCAAATCCAAGGCACGGGCGGCAGAGTTTGCTCCAGGCTAAAGCGCAACTTCTTACCATTAACTCCTCAGCCCGACTCATCAGCCAAAGGCTTACAGGAAAATAACCTCTCCTATGAGTTCCACCCGAGCCTCATTTCCCCTACCAGGCTATTAAATCCCCCACCAATGAGGGCTTTCAGGGGCAGAGGAAAACGAAGAAATTCCTCTCTGCTGAGAGCTGCTCAAGGGTGGGGCAGAGGCTGCTTTTGGGGAAGGGAGGAGAAGCCCGTTCCTCTGCATCCCCTCTCATTCCCTCATCAGGGGGAGGAATTAAGGGGGTGGCACCGTGCCTTATGCAGCTGCTGGGGGGGTGCTGGGGCTGTTCCCCACTCCTTGGCCGTCCCCAAACCTCCCCGGCAAGCAAGAGAAAGGGCTTGCACCCCTTATTCCCAACACAAACACCCAGCCCCAACAGGAGAAGAAGGACTGAGGGGTGGCGCCGGGCCCTGTGGAGCCGCCTTGGGGAACTGGGGCTGTTCTCCCCACCCCCACAGGCAACAAAAAGGGCTGGCATCCCCCAACCCAACCCCAAAGTCAGAGGGGGAATGTGGGGTGGCGCCGAGCTCTGTGCAGCTGCTGGTGCTGTTCCCCCCACCCCCCACGACTACATAGCAGGGCTCAAACCCCCCAACTCAGCCCCAAAGGCGAAGCAGGAAATGGCAGGGTGGAGCCGGGCCCTACGGAGCTGCTGGGGGGGGAGGGGGCTAGAGGTGTTTTCCCCCACATCTCTTCAGCTGGCTCACGCCCCCCAACTCAGCCTCAAAGGCGGATGAAGAATGGGTGGGGTGGTGCCGTGCCGGGCCCTGTGCAGTCTCGGGGGGGCGGGCGCACTGGGGCAGCTCCCTCATCCCCCCCATGCCTCCCCACAGGCAAGAGAAAGGGCTCAAACCCCACAACCCGAATCCAAAAGATAGCGGAATGGGGGGTAGCGCTGGGCCCTGTGCAGCTGCGGCTGTTTCCCTCCTCTCCATCGGGCAAGAAAAAGGGCTGGAACCCCACAACCCACCCAGTCCCAAAGATGGGGAGGGGAATAGAGAGGAGTGGGTAGTGCCGGGCTCCACGCAGCTGCTGGTGGGGCTGATCCCACCCTTCCCCGTGCCTCCCCACAAGCAAGAGTAACGGCTGGCACCCTCAACTGCAATCAAAAAGGCAAAGGAAGTAGGGAATAGAGGGGTAGCGCCGGGCCCTCTGAAGCCGCTGGGAAGGCTGGGGCTGTTTCACTCCTCCCTCTCAGAGAAGAAAAAGGGCTGGAACCGTCAACTCAGCCCCAACTCCCCAGTCCCAAAGGTGGTGGTGGCGCAATGGTGAGGTAGTGCGGGGCCCTGTGCTTAGTTGCTGGGAAAACTGGGACTGTTTTCCCCACAGGCAACGCTACTCAGCAGGCGAGAGAAAGCGCTGGCACCCCAAACCCAGCCCCAAAGACGCGAGGAGAGGTGGATGGGGCAGCGCCCCAGCCGGGCCCGCCGCTCCCCAAGGCCCGCGCTGAGGCCTGGCCACGGCTGCTTCCCCCTCCCAGCAGCTGCCCAACGAGGGAAGAAAGAAAAACAAGGAGAAGGAAGGACAGACAAGAAGAAGGAAGCCGGGGCCCGCACGCTCGGGCCCCACCGCGCCCTCCCTTCAGCGCCGAGGCCGCCGCGCCTCACGCCGGGCCGCGGGACCGCGCCTGCGGGGCGTGGGCAGCGGGAGAGGGCATAAAGGGAAAGGGAAGAGCCTGATGAACCCACCAACGTCGAACTGCTGCCCCGGGCTGTGGTTGTCCTCGCGCTGTCCCGCTCAGAGCTGGCTCCCCCTTTGCGCCGCTCGGCCGCTCCTCCGCCCAGGCACACAAGATGGCGGCGCTCCGCGGCCACGTCAGTGCCAGCCCCGCGCAAGGCACCACGGGTAAGCGAGGAGGAGGGGCGGGACCGGGAGGCGGGGAATAAGGGGCGGGGCTAGAGGGGAAACGCAAAGCTGATAGGGCGAAGGGCGTATCCATCCTAGTGACTCCGCCTATTACTTTGACCACTCCTCCTCTGCGAGTGCGTCCTGCTGATTGGTCATGTCCATTCATGACCGCGCCCCCTTCAGGGAAGACGCCCCGCTGATTAGCCACTTTCACAACAGGCCACGCCCCCAACAGTGAACGCTAATTGGCCACGCCCATAACTGGCCACGCCCCCCTCGTGGGTAACAGTTACTGTGGGCATTCACAGTGACTGTGGGCCTGAGTGACCTTCGCGTGGGGGTTATGGGGCTCTGCTCCGCTCTTGTGAGACCTCACCCTGGAGTTTTTTGTCCATTTCTGGAATCCTTGATTTAAGAAGGATATGAAACTGTTGGAACGGGTCTAGGGGAGGGACACAAAGATGATCTGAGGGCTGGAGAATCTCTGAGTACAGGCTGAAAGAGTTGGGGTCGTTCAGGTTGGAGAAGAGAAGGCTCTAGGGAGACCTTAGAGCAGCTGAAGGGGCTACAGGGAAGCTGTGGAGGGACTTTTTCCAAGAGGATGGAGTGATAGGACAAGGGGCAATGGCCATAAGTTGGGGGGAAGATTTAGATTAGACATAAAGAGATATGGGGGGAATAGGTGAACAATGGATAAAACCCTACTACCATGATTTAGAAGCTCAAGGCATCATTGTAGAAGCAACTTATAGCATATGCACGGTAAATTTAAGATGATTTACTTTCTGGTTTGGTGTAGCTTTAAGATAAACTGAGGTCATGTGCTGTCCTGGGCTGAATGCAAGATACCAAAAACTTCCTTTATTAAAGACAGGAAGAAGAGTTTTAAAAGACAGCAGGAAAACAGAAAACTGTTTATTTCTGCATTTTCCCCAAATCTTTTCCTCATTTCTCCTGTCTCTCCAATGAATACTGTTGAACTCCCTATTCCGCTGTCAAATGGGGCTGAAATCACCCAGCAGCTGAGGACATTGCACAGAATGCAGGAGGACAGATGGACCTGAGCCCAAAAGCTGCTTTTCCTAAAAAATTGGGTCACACATGAGAGAGAAATGGCAGCAACAGGGCTGAGAAGCACCAGGAGGGAGCGTGGGATGGGGGCAAGATCTGCCCTGTGGTTCTTCCAGGAAGGTACTACCGCTCTGCATGAGCAGGTATGAGTTTATACCACTTGAGGAAGCACCCAAATTGCGTGAAGATCTCCCCACACAGTTAGAAAGCAGCTGGAGTGGTGATAGTCTAAGAAAGCGATGGCAAAGATGCTGAGAAACCAATTATTTTTTCCTGCACTGTGGAATCCAACCTGTCTGAAACAGAGGATTTCAGGGTGATTTCAGGAAGGAAATAACCATGGTGGTGAACAGATTGCTTCCCTCCTCGATGTCTAAGCATGGATGACTACCACTGGGGTAGCAGGTGTCCCTGTCCCTTTGATATTGGTTTGTGCAGACCTGGTTTGGAGCATGGCATCCTTCAAAACCTGGTGTTGTAGAACTAGAGTGGTTTGTGTTGGAAGGGACCTCAAAGATCATCCAGTTCCACCCCCCCATCCTCTCCCTGGATACTTTCCACAGGATAAGGTTGCTCAAAGCCTCTCCAACCTAGCCTTGAACACCTCCAGGCATGGGGCACCCACTTCTCTGGACAGCCTGTGACAGCTTCAGTGTTCAAGAGGTAACAAGTTGAACCTAAAATGCAAAGCAGGGTTTAATCAGCAATCCTTTGAGAGATGGAAGGAGAAATTTCATTTGCCTGGCGCTTCTGGGGAATATTGGCCCCTGTCCTTGCTGATTCGGAACATTTTGGCAAGCGCTGGGGTGAGAGCTGTGCTGGGAGGCCACACTCTGCATGTCTCTGTATAGGTTGATATGGAGAAGCTGTTCTCAAGGCGACAGCAAAACCTGTTAATGCATTTATCCCTCATCCCAAATTCCCACCTGGCCATAGCCAAGCTGAGCAACTGCTTGTTTTACAGCCCTGTCTCCATGCCCGGGCTCTGAACCAGATCAGGGAGCTGCTCTGGGTTAAAAATAACCCTTCTCTCTCTCTCTTTTTTTATATTTTTTTCCCCGTTTTGCTTTATTTTTAACCCAGAGAAAGGCCTCTCTTTAGCTTACAGGGCTGGGGGGAGGAGAGAGGATGGTCACCAACCCTCCCTTGCGAGAACCTAGCTGATGAAGACACCACCTGGGATGCAAAGTGAGTTAGAGAAGGTTTATTTTATTATTACCATCTACGATCCATTATCCTCTCTTATAAGCTGTATCCTGGGCTGCATCAGAAGTGTGACCAGCAGGTCAAGGGAGGGCGTTCTGCCCCTCTAGTCTGCCCTTGTGAAACCTCACCTGGAGTGCTGTGTTCGGTTCTGGAGTCCTCAGCACAGGAAGGACATAGATCTGTTGGAACAGGTCCAGAGGAAGCCACGAAGATGATCTGAGGGCTGGAGCACCTCCCACACAAGGACAGACTGAGAGAGTTGGGCTTATTTAGCCTGGAGAAGAGAAGGCTTCAGGGGAGACCTTACAGCAGCCTTCAAGTACCTGAAGGGGCTACAGGAAAGCTGGGGATGGGCTTTTATCAGGGAGTGCAGGGGTAGGATGAGGGGAATGGTTTTAAGCTGAAAGAGGGGAGATTTAGATTAGATATTATGAAGAAATATTTTCCTGTGAGGGTAGTGAGGCACTGGCACAAGTTGCCTAAAGAAGTTGTGGATGCCTTGGAACTGGATGAGCTTTAAAGTCCCTTCCAACCCAAACCATCCTATTAATCTATGATTCTATGATATATGATTTCATTATTATCAACTCAGTGAAGACCCAAGTTGACGCTGTGTACGTGGTAGAAATTTGGCCCCATCTGAGTCATTAATGAGGGCTGCTATGATGCAAGACAAACACTTTGCCCGGTGACTCATGACATTTATGGGAAGTGACCTTGTCGTTTTTGCAGCTGGAAGTGCAGATGTGTCTCTTGCTTTCCCTGTTCTGTGAAAAGCCAGTGTGGGAGAAGGATGAAACCGGAAAGGATCCCTCGTGGTGGCTCTGCTTATCTGCTGGGTGTTCCTGGGGCTGCAGAAAGCCCTTTGGCTTTTTCTGGACGGCCCCTTTGGAGCTGGAGAATTTTCATCCCTGCTGGCAGCCTTGGATGACAAATCTGTTGGCTTAACTACTCCCTTTTCTCACTGCTTTTTTTTTTTAAAAAAAAGGAAGTGTTTGTGCAAGGCGATTTTCTGAGGTTATAAAAATATCATCTGGAGTCACCAAGTGCTTGCTCAGGTGATGCTTTTCCTTCTACATCTGCCCTGAGAAAAAAATGCCACAGGCTGGATTTGTTCTCACTCTAGGATCCCCAAAAATAATCTTTCCCCTGAAGTGTGGGCAAATCGTCTTTATCAACAAGATAGGGGTTGATGATAATCTGCTGGTGTCTGGTATCATGGGGTGGTGGAGACTTCTTAGCAGGTAGCAGCAGTGTCCAGCCACTGAATGCCTCCTGGTGGCAATGATGAAGTAATTTGGGGGTATTTGGGGGTGATGCTAGGGTGGGCACCCATGTGGAAGGGGCTAAAGGACATCAGGGCTGATCATTGCTCTCCTTTCTGCTGCCTTAAAGCTCTCTGAGGCCATGATATCAGATTGGGTATTGCTCACCTTTGAGTCTCTCACGTTGGGGTGAGAATTGCAGTTAGTCACAGGAGCTGAGAAATTACCCCCTGACAGCAATTTTCTACATTATCTACTGAAAAAATAGCATTTATTTCTTTAATTTGGGGTCCTGGCGTCACCTATAGATGGATCCGGGCTCTTAAAAAGGCAACAGATCTTGTCTCGCTGCTCATGTTTTGCAATCCTGGAATCATAAGGAAGGTAGAAATGGGGGGAAAAGCAAGCTGAACACTAAATGACTCCCCTGATAGACAGCAACATAAGAATATTTGCAGCAAGAGCTTTTCTTTTGCTGTGGTTTCTCTGCTCAGAGCTGGCTTAGGTGGCAGAAGGAACCACATAGCCAGCGCATTTTTGAGAGCATCTCAGATGTGGGACTGAAGGCTGGAGAGTAGCTGAAGCAGATCAGTTCTCACCAAGTCCCCAGGGATGTTGAGCAAATTGCTGCCACTCTCTCAGCCTCGCTTTTCTCTTCTTAATTTGGAAATAGCGACACTTCATGACTCAGTGACGTGCAGTGTAACCTGCTGGTGAGAAGAGCTTTGTATAACATTATAGTTGCTAATTGCTGACACATCTGGATAAAGCTCTCAGCTGCTTTTGCAGTGGGTTGATGCCCTGTTTGAGCAGCCTTGGCGATGTCTCTTTGTACCCAGGGAAGATGGTTAGAAAGGACAAGTTGGTTCCTCTACTGTCATCTATCCTTCCCTCCTCCTTTCAACTGCTAGAGGGCAGATGACCCTGCTGACCAAGCCCCTCAGCTTTTCCTCAAGTGAGTGATTCACTCATGCTGCTCCAGACATTACCTCCAGTAGATCTCCATTGCTTGGAGATTGGTTGATGGAGGACCCCATAGCAGTTGATATTCAGCCAGCTGGATCCCTCCCAGGGCAGCAGGTGAGGGTTTTCCATGCCACCCTCATTGTTTTGACCTCGAGTGCTTAATTTACTCCGTGTTTGGGTTGGAAAATGCATCCTGGAAGGTTGCTTTGCCTGAAAACACACTGCAACCTGCTCAGCCTGCCCCTGAAACTCAAATATCTGTGGTCAACGAGCGTTGACTGGCTGCATCTTCTCTGCAGAGGACTTCAAATATAGAGGTGTTACCGCCAGCACTGATTACATCTGATGGTATTTTGGGCTTCTGCAGTGGCAGCAGAGACACATTTCTGAGCATGCACTTCAGGTATCTTTGCAAAGTGCTGCTGTACTCTTCTCCCCTCGTTTTTAAGCAGCCAGATGTCCCTGTGAAGGGAATGATGAGCCAAATTCACCTGCACATGCAGGGAGATGTTGCAGCCATCAAATTGAAGCAGCTTCTGAATGCTCAGAGCTGCGAGCTTGGAGGCTGCTTGTGTTTTAGGATGAGCGATAGTGTTGGTATTTGACTCGTGAGGGCCTCTGGTCTGGGGAGTTGAGCAGCTCATGACTCAGGATTTGGTAGTGGTGTTGGTTGGTACTATGAATGATTGGTCTCTCTCTCCACCTTCTCCGATTTTGGGTTTATTCCATGGCAGCATTTTAATGTTAACGTGGCAATGCTGCAATCAGACCCATGCTGATGGATCTTCAGTTGGAAATGCAGCATCATCGTGTGTCTGGATCCATGGGGCTCAGGTCCATGTGGGGTGGAGATATGGACAATCACTGTTGTCTCCTGTCTTTGGGCATCCCCTAAGGACACCAATCATTCTTCACTGGTGCTTCCAGGTCTTCATGGCAAGGCCATGTGATCACCCACAGCTCAAAGTATTTGATAAGATCATATCCTTAAGGATATCTGGTCTTACTGGGATACTTGAGACTCGTTTACAAAGAGACTCACTCCTGTGACCTGGATAACTTCGAACTGCTGTGGGGGTTACAAATATCATCAACTGAGGAGTCATCTAAAGGTCCCACAACCTCTCCTGTTTAGTGGCTGTGTGCTGGAGGCAGCTGGCAGCTCAATTTGGGATCTGCTGATCCTCTGTGCCTACCACTTGGACGCTAGTTCCCACAGCTGGGGACATCCTTCTAGGCACCACAGATCCTAAAGGAGCAACTTTTTAGGGATGTATTTTAAGGGAATGTTAGGAATGGTTGGACTCGATGATCCAGTGGGTCCTTTCCAACCTGGTGATTCTATGAATCTATGATTAACCTCACAGCACTTGTTTGGGACAACAGCTTCCTAAGTCTTTGAAGAAAGGTCTCTGGGGCAGGCAGAACAGCAATGCCAGAGCATATTCCCTTTCCTGCTCCTACCAGCAGATCGGACACTGCCAGAGCTATCCCAAGTTGTCTCCTGAAGGGGAGATGTTCTCCAAGTACAAAGGCAAGAAGCAGGAGCGTTAAAATACCCCATTTGGAAAGCTTTGTTCCGGTTTATGGAGCTCCATCAGGGAAAGCTATCTGTCTATCACCACACTGCCATGTACAATTTGATTAGCACATATCCTTCTTCTTTTAATGGCCATGCTCAGAAAACTTGGGTTTTAAATGCTTAGCTGAAATCTTTCACCTCTAGCATCACAGTGCTCTGAAATCTTTGATTGGCAAGCAAAGCTGCTGCGTCTGAAACGCTTGATATTGTGTCCTATCACCCGTGGCATTTTCCAGCCAGCATTCCCAGTTAATGAGCTGTAAAAAGGGAGAATGCTGATTTTCCATATGAAGTCACTTGGCTACGGAGATCTTGAAGAAAATGTGACACCAGAGATATCGAGGTTATTATTACAATGTTTTCATGGATGGGAATGAAATTTCGGCTGTTCTCCATCATCAAAACCTCATTAAGTTGCGCAGCCACTAATTGATATGCCCAAACCTGACAACTTGAGTCAAAGGAGAAGGCGGCTGTTGCCCTGGGACCTGCCAATCAATGTCACAGCCGTTCCAGGCCCACAGTGAACTTTGACCATTTGCAAGAATGACGATGATTGTTTCAGTTGCAAGGAGAAAGATGGAAACCAGCCTAATTATAACATCAATGTCAGGTCACATACCCCCACTGGACACCTGTGTGATGGAGAAAAAAATGCCTAGACAGCAGCTATCAGGGTCCAGCTTCTGTGAAACTGCCCAAGATGTGGCTGCTCTGGGTTGTCCAGGCTGGAAAAACATCACCTTGAAGAGCTTTGTTCATCCAGCATATTTTTTTTGGATGTTCATTGCAGGAAAAGTGCAACTGGTGTAACAACAGGAGCGAGAAGTACCAATGTGCAAGGAAAATTCTGGACTGTTTGCAGGAAGGTTTGTAATGCAGAAGGGATTGGAATCAGGAGGCTGCTGGAGGAAGGACTACAGAGGAGGCTTTGGGGGTAGGAGAATGATATGGTACAGAAAGGAAGAAAAAGGTGACGAATGCCTTAGTCACTGCAGGATGGGACATCTCATTTTGTATCTCTATGAGAAAGCAATCCCCCACCAAGTTCATTCTCTACTTCCTTTTATCATAGAATCATGGAATAGTTTGAGTTGGAAGGGACCTTTAAAGGTCATCTAGTCCAACCCCCCTGCATTGAGCAAGGATGTCTTCAAACTGGATCAGGTTGCTCGGAGCCTCATCCAACCTGACCTGGAATGTTTCCAGGGATGAAGCACCTACAGCCTCCTTTTACAGTCACTGCAGGGAAACAGGGACCTGAAGGCGTGAATTGACCACACTTCTCTAGATATCTGAGATGGGCTGGACCTTCATCTCTATCAGCAGGACTGGCTTGATCTCGCCAGGGGTCTGGCCGCAGTAGAGATGTCTTTATTCTAGGAGATGAGGACCTGAGCAGCCTGAGCCAGTGTTTAATTCAGCCCTACTGCGAGCAGTGTTAGACCAGAGACCTTCAGAGGAGCCTTCTGTGTCAGCTAGGTGTTGCTGTCTTCGTTCAACCAGATCTATGTGGCAGGAGTAAAAAGAGCAGGGATGATAGAGGTCCTAGGCTGACAATTTTCCACTTGCCATTATACAGAACTCATATAAGATCTGAGGGGTCGCAGAGCAATCCTTAGGATCCCTCTCTTTGTTTTAAAATTTCTGTGCTGTTCATCAAACCTGGACCTGAGAACTTTCTCCATTCTCACCCTGAGCTTTGAGCAGAGGATCTGCAAGGATGGCATGAGTATGATGGGCTCACACTGCATCCTCCAACACTTCCTTGGAGCTCAGCAGACTTCACTTGTGGCTTCCCATAAGATGGATCATGAGATTTTTCACCAGCCCCGGGCAAATCTGACGCAGTCCATGGAAGATTGACCTTAACAGGAGGCTGGGCATGCAATGCGGAGAAGAAAGTGAACAAACAACTGCTCCCAAGGTCCCATCTGCTGAAATTCAAGTGTAAATTAACTTAGGCCTCTGACTTATGTGGTGCAGTAGTGCCCGAGCATCCTCTCATTTAACTGCAGATGAGGGCGGCCTTCTGCAGGATGCTGTCGGTGCTAAAAGTTCATAGAGGTCCAACAGAGTTCATGGGAGGCAAACCCCCTCAAGGACTCCTAATCTGACTGTGGCTCTGAGCATCCCCTTTAAATATTGAAAGGTTGAAATAAGGTCTCCTTGGAGTCTTCTCCAGGCTGAACAACCCCAACTCTCTCAGCCTCTCTTCACAGGGGAGGTGTTCCAAGTCTTTGATCACTTTTGTGGCCTCCTCTGGACTCGGTCCCACAGGTCCATGTCTTTTCTGTGCTGAGGACTACAGAATTGAATGCAGGACTCTAGGTGAGGTCTCATCAGAGCAGAAAAGTGGGGCAGAATCTCCTCCCTCATCCTGTTGGCCACGCTTCTTTTGATGCAGCATAAGATATGATTGGCTTTCTGGGCTGTGAACACACATTGCCGGCTCATGTCCAGTGTCTCATCCACCAGGACCCCTTGGTTCTTCTTGGAAGGGCTGCTCTCAATCTCTTCATCCCTTTATTGATACTGAGGGTTGCCCTGACCCAGGCAGGTGCAGGATCTTGCACTTGGCCTTGTTGAACCTCATGAGGTTTTCACAAGCCCATGTCTCCAACTGAGAGAAGATCTGCTCAGTCTGTCATGGGGTGGCTATAACATTAACCAATAGTTCCATGTGGTGCTTAGAATTATTGAGTCATAGAATCATAGAATCACTAGGTTGGAAAAGACCTTTGAGATCATCAACTCCAACCGTACCTGTCCACTGATAAACTATATCGCTAAGCACTTCATCTACACTTCTTTTAAATCCTTCCGGGGATGATGACTCAACTACCTCCCTGGGCAGCCTCTGCCAGTTCTTGGTAACCGTTTTGGTGAAGAAACTTTCTTGATGTCCAGTCTAAACGTACCCTGGCACATCTTAAAGCCATTCCCTCTGGTCCTATCAACTGCCACTTGGGAGAAGAGACCAGCACCCACCTCTCTACAACCTCCTTTCAGGTGGTTGTAGACAGTGGCAAGATCTCCCCTCAGCCTCCTCTTCTCCAGGCGAAACAACCCCAGGTCCCTCAGCTGCTCCTTGTATGGCTTGTTCTCTTGTTCCTTCAAACATCACAAATGATGATCTTCTCAAAAGAGGTTTTCTTAGCTGGGGTATCATCTACAAGGACATCTTTCCCAAGACTACACAGCAGCAAAGGAAGAACTTGATCTACCAGCTCCCAAGCGAGGACTGGCCAAGGGACAACCTCATGGTTGAGATCCCAAGGTGTCCTCTTTATCTATCCCCCAGGATGTAGAGGAAAACGGTGCCCACTCCGTGTTACAATCTGTCCTCTGGGTTTCCGCTGCCTTTAGGGCAACCAGTCATTAACTTAACGTTCCTCGTGTACAGCTGCAGTGCGTGTGCCACGCTTATCTCTAGGGAAACAGCTGGGATTTATCCTTGAGGACTAGATTGCAATTAACATTTAAGCCCATACCCATGATGCAGTTACAAAGACAATCTCATGAATCAGCCTTTTAATAATAAGCTCTGTAACCTTTCCGAACTCACCTGGGTGGAAACTGGGCACCCAGCAGATAATGTTATCACTGATGCTGGCGCTGTCAAAATCACTCCACCCTTCCCTGATCTGCTGACTGGGATCTGAGGGGCACATGCTGGTCACTAATTAGAGCTGATGCTGTGAAAATAAACTTAACACCTCTGCAGCCAAACCAGAGGTTGTTTCTCTATTTTAGTTGGCAGGGACATGTGCGAGCTGGCCATGGGGGCTTGTTCTGAGCTTAGGTCCTGGTGATGTGAGTTGGAGAGGCTGGACCTACCTCTACCTCTTCCCGCCACCGTGTAAGAGGCAGGCATGGGAGAATGGGGAAAAAAATGGAGATTTGGAGCCCTAGATGGTGAAGGAGCTAGGTGTGAGGCAGCTTTCTTCACTCTCTTACAGGTGGCATCCAGCCACACATTTCTGGATGTGTTAAATATCCGCTGTGGTCAGTTTGGGGCCCCTCCTTACAAGGAAGACATTGAGCTTCTGAAGCATGTCCAGAGAAGAGCAATGAAGCTGGTGAAGGAGCTGGAGAACAAGTCTTGTGAGGAGCGGCTGAGGGAACTGGGGTTGTTTACCCTAGAGAAGGGGTGGCTGAGGAGAGACCTTATCACTGTTTGCAGCTCCCTGAAAGGAGGTTGTAGCAAGGGGAATGCTGGTCTCTTCTCCCAGTTGATAGGCGACAGAACAAGAGGAAATGGCCTCAAATTGTGCCAGGCGAGGCTCAAATTGGACATTAGGAAAAAATCTTCATCAAAAGTGTTATAAGGCACTGGCAGAGTTCTATGACTCTATGACTATGTGAACATGAGCCAGCTAATGAACATATGCTTGCCAGCTGGATTATGTACAGCTGAGTGAGCGTGGTGGGGACATAGCTTTGGGATGGGTGACTTGGTTGGTGCATGGTGATAAAGGTCAGGTGGGGATGGGTCTTTTTCTCCTGATCTGGGCAGCAAGGTTTTAGGTGGCTTTAGGAGAGGGAAAGATATGAGTTTGGAACACATCACCTGGAATTTCTTTAGTTATCAGATACTACCCATCTGAAAGGTGTTTCTCCTTGGATGTAGACCATGTAGGGGGGAAAAGTCCCACCTGGCCATCACAGGAACAGCCGTCCATCCACGAAGCCCTAAGTCTGAGTCACCCTGGAAGAACCTCCACCCCTCTGTCTCCTGCGGAGCCAGACTGACCATGTCTGACTTCAGTCGCTCCGTTCAGTACCTCCCAGGAGGACTCTGGGCCCAAATTCCTTTTTTCCAAGGAACAAACTACAGCAGCAAGTTTCCTTGGCTTGAAATCTATCCATCAGCTGCTCCAAAATGCTCTGAAATAAATAGCTTTCCAGAACTCTTGTCCTCACGACATCTCCTAAACCAGAAACTATCCTCCTGATTTCTCCCATGGTGCCCAAGGAAGCCCTGAATTCAACTTTGAGCTCCTGTAGGGTCTAATCCTGTTTGCAGGGGACTGGAAAACCTGCTTATGGGGTACTGGCTGCTCCCCTGGTTTTAACGAGGTCCTCGATGGTTTTGAAGTCCTTGATCCAGCCAAGGCTCCTCTTTGCATTAGAGCAGGGCAAGGGCAGGACTTGCTCTTCTGTGAGAGTTTTTCTAAGCTCCATTTCTTTTCTATTTTTCACTTGTTTTCACACTCTTTCCAAACTAAAACAAAAGCAAAATCAAAGCTGCTGAGGAAATTGATATTTGAAACCGAATAGAAACAACTGGCAGCTCTTTGCAATGCTAGACCAGGCGGCACATTCTGGCCACAGCTGGCTTGATGTCAAGTAGAAGGCCATGGAAAACTATGGGAAAAGAAGGGGAAAAAAGAAAAAAAAAGCCGGCAGTTCAAAAAATACCAAAGCTGAACGTTTTGACCACTCTCCTCCAGGGAGGAACAGCATCAAATGTGGCCTTTTTCTGCTCGTTTTGCTTTCCACGAGTTAACATGCTTGAAGGGAAAGATTTGTCCTGTTGGAAAGTCTCTGTATTTCATAGGATCATAGAATGGTTTGGGTTGGAAGGGACCTTAAGGCCCGTTCAGTTCCAGCCACCTGCCATGGGCAGGGACACCTCCCACCAGACCAGGCTGCTCAAGGCACCATCCAACCTGGCATTGAACACCTCTAGGGATGGGGCAGCTACAACTGTGACAGTGCCTCACCACCCTCATTGTGAAGAATTTCTTCCTAATGTCTAATCTAAATCTTCCAATTTAAACCCATGCCCCCTAGTCCTATCACTCCATGCCCTTTTAAAAAGCCCCTCCCCAGCTTTCCTGTAGCCCCTCCAAGTACTGGAAGGCCTCTATAAGGTCTCCCTGGAGCCTTCTCCAGGCTGAACAACCCCAACTCTTTCAGCTTGTCCCCATAGCAGAGGTGCTCCAGCCTTTGGATTGTCTTTGTGGCCTCCTCTGGATCCATTCCAACAGTACCATATCCTTCTTAAGTTGGGGTTTCCAGAACTGGACACAGGGCTCCAGGTGCGGTCTCACAAGAGTGGAGTAAAGGTGGAGAATTCCCCTCCTTGCCCTTCTGGCCATGCTTCTTCTGATGCAGCCCAGGATGGGTTGGCCTTTTGGGCTGTGAGTGCACATTGCTTCCCATACGGGGAGCAGATGAGCTGTCCTCAGGGTTTTAGTGCTTTGAAAAAAACAAACCTTCAGTAACAGAAATGTGCCAGCCACTTCCAACTGCAGCTGATGCTGAAATCAAGAGCTGTGTGAGTTCTTGCTCTATTCAGGACAGACCCCACTGTAGGTAAACTGAGGCACGGATGCCTGTCCAAGCCACAATAGTGGTAAGGTCACCTCCAAAAAGGGCTTTTTCAGCCCTGTTGGCTCCCAGGGAGGTTTCTCACAGCAGATGGCAGCAGTGGGTTTGCAAAGGCACCAAGAACTCACTGGGTGCTCAGCAGTACTCACACTCAGCCCAAGCACCCAGGACATCAGTGCACAAAATACCCCATTGATGGATCAACTGCCATTGCATTCAGCACCAAAACATCAAAACCCAGTTGCTTGGATGTGGTTTCTCCAGTGTCTAATAGAAGAGTTGAGCAACTTTGCCTTCCCCTGCATCTCACCTTTCCCAGATATTACATGTTAGAGGGTCTGGAGGGCTCAAAGAACCCTGGCAACTTCCACATGTTTGATGCTGAAGCTAAATCGCCTCCTGCAGTGTTTTGGAACTGGAGCGGACAGGCAGACAGACACAGCTTGACTGCTTTATCCATATTTCTCTGCAGTGGTGATTCCCTGGAATCTCAGACTTTGCTTCAAAATGAACGTAGTTTTCCCCCTTTTTTTCTGTGTTTTTTTTTCTTTTCTTTTTTTTTTCCTAACTTACTTCCTGAAATCGTGGTGGACTCTCACGCGGTTTATTTTTGTGTCCTTCACAGGATTATCAGTCTACAGGCTCATTTCAGCCCAGTTCAATGGTGGTGGAGAAATGTCCTTCCTAAACACTGGATGAAATCCTCGTGGGAGCATATGTCCAGTCCCTGCTTGCACTGTCAGGCCAGAGCTGTTCCTCATGCAAATACAGGACCACAGGGCAAAACAGACTAGTCATGTGCCTGAGATCAGACAGGTGAGATGCTGGTGGCATAGGTGCCCTCAGGACCCCAGCATGAGGGAGATGCAACTTTTCTCACTGTTGAGGCAGGGATGCTGGTGCTTTCATGTCAAGCATCCCTTAGGGACCATAGAATTATAAAATCATTAAGGCTGGAAAAGACCTTTAAGTTCATTGAATCCAACCATCAGTCAAACACCACTGTGCCACCGTGGTCCAAACCATGACCAAAGTGTCACATCTGCACGTTTTTTGAACACGTCCAGGGATGGTGACTCCACCATTTCTCTGGGCAGCCTGTTCTGATGTTTGACCACTCTTTCAGTAAAGAAATTTTTCCTAATATACAAAGTATACCTCCCTGGTTAAACTTAAAGCTTTTCCTCTCATACTCTCTCTTGTTATTTGGGAGAAAAAAACGACACCCACCCTGCTACAACCTCCAGGCTAAACAAACCAGTTCCCTCAACCGCTCCTCATAAGACTTGTGCTCCAGACATTTCACCAGCCTTCTTGCCCTCCTCTGGACACGCTCCAGCTGCTCAATGTCTTTCTTGTAGTGAGGGCCCCAAAACTGAACACAAGATTCAAAGTGCAGCCTCACCAGTGCCAAATATAGGAGCACAATCACTGCCCTGCTCCTGCTACCCACACGATGGCTGATTCAAGCCAGGGTGCTGTTGGCCTTCTTGGCCACCTGGGCCACAGTTGGCTCGTGTTCAGCTGCTGTCGACCAGCACCCTCAGGTCCTTCTCTGCCAGGCAGCTTTCCAGCCACTCTTCCCCAAACCCAGAGCGTTGCATGGGGTTGTGACCCAAGTGCAAAACCTGGCACTTGGTGACCAGACACAGCACACCCAGCCAGCTGGGGCAGGGAGTGCAGGTCAGAGGACCTTAAAGATCATCCAAGATCTCCTCCATGATGTTTTTATTTCTACCAAATGTAATTTTAATTTCTGGACAGTTGCTGTTGGGGAGGAGTTATGGAGCTGATATCATCTGAGCATGACCTGTTCAGGGAGGCAAGGGGGTAGAAGAAAGGGAGGCTCTCTGGTCCCATTCTGCATGAGTAGAAACCAGATGATGGCATTAAAAAAAAAAGGGCTGAGGTTTTTTTTCTTAACATACATTTCTGTGTCTTTATACGCATAGATTTGCATGCATTAGCTGGCAAACGCCTCTGCAGCTGCTGCACAAGCACAGCAGTCAGGGAAGAGGTGGCAGCGAGGGGGTGGCTGTCTATGTGTGACCCCTAAAAAATGAATCACTCCACTCAGCCTTCTCACATATGCTGGCAACAGAGCCAGAAGAGCCCCCAGCAAGATTGGCTTCCTCTCCTGCACGTGCCTCCTCCTCGTGTGATGCACAGTGCATGCTCATCACCGAGATGGGGCTCTGAGCTGCATCCCTCTCCCAGTATGGGAGAGATCACTTTAGGACTATCCATCCCACCAACCTGGGTCAGCTCTGCCTCTTACAACTATCTGAAAAGAGGTTGTAGAGAGGTGGGTGTTGGTCTCCTCTCTCAAGTGACTGGTGATGGGATGAGAGGGAATGGCCTCAAGCTGCACCAGAGGAGGTTTAGATTGGACATTAGGAAAATTTTCTTCACTGAAAGGGTTACCAAACACTGGCACAGTCTGCCCGGGGAGGTGGTTGAGTCCCCATCCCTGGAGGTGTTCAAAAGGTGGGTAGATTAAGTGCTTAGGGATACGATTTAGTAGTGGACAGGTATGATTTGGCTTGATGATCTAAAAGGTCTTTTCCACCCTAGTGATTCTATGATTTGATGATTCTCACAGCACGCTTGAGGGTGGCTTTGTCCTCCCAGCACCTGGGTGGTCCCCCCCAACATCGACAAGTGAAAAGGTTTCTCTGAATTGCTGCATTGCTTCATAGCAATAACTGCAGGGAGTTATTCTCCCCAGAATTAAGTCCATGACCAGTGGAAGGGTGTTAAGATAGCGCTTTGCAGCTCCAATTATCTTGGCCCCTTGGAACAAAAAAGCAGATTGTATGGATGGACAAAAGGCGTTTTCTATGTAACTTCTTGTCTCAAAGCATTCATAGTGTGTAATGCCGATATAAATACAGGAGGGCAAGGCTATCTTATGTTGTGGGCGAACCTCCCATTCAAAATAAGCATTTTCTGTGGAAATGCATTTGGGAGGGGGAAGCCAAAAGCACATTCAGCTTTACAGGACTGGCTGGATGCACCACTTTTAAGATCTTAACTGGATAAACTCATTGGTGGCACCAGGGCAGATGTGAGCAGAGGTGTGTGATGCTTGGCCGGGTAGCTGGGAAGTGCAGAGGTGCTTGTATGATGATTGGGAACCCTGAAAACCCATATTTGTGCAGCTTTTTCTCCCTTTCTCCCCATTTCTGGAACAAGATTTTGAGGTCTTGGAGTGTATTCAGAGAAGAGCAACGAAGCTGGTGAAGGGGCTGGAGAACAAGGGTTATGAGAGATGGCTGAGGGACCTGGGGTTGTTTAGCCTGGAGAAGAGAAGGCTGAGGGGAGACCTTATCACTGTCTACAACTGCTTGAAAGGGGGTTGTAGCAAGGTGGTTGTTGGTCACTTGGCCCAAGTGGTATGTCATAGGATGAGAAGAAATGGCCTCAGGTTGTGCCTGGGGAGGTTCAGATTGAAGGTTAGGAAGTATTTCTTCACAAAAGTATTCTTGGGCACTGGCAGAGGCTGCCCAGGGAGGTGTTTGAGTCCCCATCCCTGGAAGTATTTAAAAGACAGGTGGATTACGTTCTTAGGGATATGATTTAGTAGTGGACAGGTACAGCTGGACTCAGTGATCTCAAAGGTCTTCTCCAACCTAGTGTTTCTGTGATTCCATGATTCTATGGCTTTGAATTCCTCAGAGGGCTTCACTGACTTCTTTTCCAGGGTGCTGTGTTGCTCCTGCCTGGTGATGATACTGCTGGTCGGGAGAGAGTGCCTGCTGAAGGAATATTTCTGACACTAGATGGAGCAGTGGCCCTAGACATGAAGGAGCAAAAATATCTTGCTCTTATTCAATTCACTCCTTTCTTGCCCTGCATCTCGGCCTTGAAAGGAATTTGGGGCAGAACAACTCTTTTTTAGCATTCAGGCAGGTTGCCATCTCTTGGTGGATGCTCAAGTGTCCTGAGTTGGGGACCGCTTACTGATGTGCTGCCTGGCTGTGGTGGCCGAGGGATTAGGGTCTCGCCTCTGAGGGATCACCCATCCCAGGAGGTGAAGCAGGGATCAGGGGGATCAGACTCCGGGTCATTTCCTTGTTGCCTTAACACGTGCGTTTTTTCCTTGGCCACACAAAGGCAGAAGGTCAAAGGCTGGGGATTAAAAGGTGATGGACGGACATCTGCAGCCAAAACACAGAGTGTTCGTGCCTGGGTGTCCGGCGGCAGCAGCCGTCCTGCTTCATGGATGATCTGACTGCAAAGAGAAGGAAGGCTTTCTCCAGGGCTAAGGGGAATCCTTGGATCTCGCATTGAAGGCCACTGGAGTGGCACAGGACATGGCCATGCTGGCTTGTCCCTACTTGCTGAAGGTACTCTAAACACACAGAGCGAAGAGGAAAATGCTTCTGGATGTTCTTCCTCCTCCAATGTATTTCCTATCTCTTATCCATTTGGAGCATCTGTGTTTTGACCTAATGGGACCTATTAAGCCAGCAAAATGCTCTTTCCCCAGTGATTTGAGGGGCAGATGTTGTAATTCCTCAGCCCTGGTATTGTCTGTGGGAAATACCTTCTTCAGCAAGTGATCAGGAGCCTCCATGCAAGTGATCAGGGTGGATCTCCGTGCAAGCTGGTGCCTCAATTTATCTCTCAGTATAAAAGCTGTAAGCAGATAGCCCAGCCCTCCAGAGTTGCTGTGAAATTCAGGACATGCTCACAGTATTTGGAGCTCCATAGGGTATTATTACAAGGCTACTTCTATATTAAGAATGGTTGATGTCTTACTTGTGTGTCTTTTCTTCTCGTCTCATGGTTAATATCTCCACAGCATGATGTGCTGATGTGAATTAGGGGAGAGCCTTTACATGAGCCTTCTGGGGGGCTGGTGTATCAGGGATTTACATAGACATGGTTTGTACCTAGACACTCTCTTCTCCTGCAGCAGGACAAATGACCCTGATGGTAATGATTGTTTTTCTCATCCTCATGAGGACACGAACAAATTTTAATGGCCCTGGGAAATTTTACCTTGTCCACCCACTCCTCCTCTGCATCTTCACCATCTTTAAAAGAGTAGGACCGAGAGCTGAGTGCTCCCTAATGGCCCAATCATTTCACCAGCTTGGAAAGCCCAGGGCCAGGACCTGAGTTTGCCTCAAATCTTGTGCAGAGTGAACAGCAACAGCTGTCTTCATCCAGTGAGCTCAGTTATGGATCCACTCTTCTGGATCTTTTGGCCCTCGGCAGCTATGCTTGTATTCAGCCTGATTTGTCCTTGCCAGTCAGTGGAGGACTGCAGCTCAGATGGATTGTTTGGTCTCTGGAGGTGCCTGGGTTCAAGAAAACGTCCAGCTCCCAACTGAAGCAGCTCAGCCAAACTCCTGCTCTTTGATGAAGTGGATCTGGGCATCAATATGGCTTTGAGTGGTCTTCACAGAGGGCCATTGCAGAAGCATGTCAAGGAGCAATCAGTCAAGTGCAGAACCTTGTGCCCATGTCTCACACTGTCCCTATGCTGTGGGTCTGTCTTTGCAGACAGACCTAAACTGCACCCCAGTACCACATGCCTTCAACCTCCAGTCAAGAAGGCATCCACCAGAACCTACAGGAGTTGGAGCTCCTTGTTCCTCCTCATGTGGGATGTCTCCATGAAGGCAGTTGTGAATCTTGGTTTCTCTGTCCTGGCCCCATCACCCATAAACTTCCTCTGGGGAAGAGGCCACCAGACCTTGCAAGCTTCTCCAGCATGCTGGGGTGCAAAGCCCGGGTCAGGGAAAGCTGTGCCATAGCCCTGGGTGGTGGGAACTTGGGTGCTTGTCTTAACTGAGGGCTTCAAAAATCACTCTCAGTGTTGGGAAGGTGGTTTTGCTTGGTAATGACCAAAAACTCAAATACCTGAGGCTTGAGTCACAGCTCAAGGAGGAAACATGCATAAACAAGCAGCAAGCCAGGAAACTCCACCACTATGATGGACAAAGGTAAAAGTCAGTGGCTTGGTATGTCTGTGCGATAGCAGCAAAACCCAAGGCAGTGGGTTTTAGCTGATAATCGCAGCACCCGGGGCTGTGCTCGTGCTCATGAAGCCAGGGCAGATTTAGTGCCGGCAAGGAACACCCAGGCTGCTTGAGCCGCGGCACCGGTCGAGGTGGTGGGTGAAATCATTACAGTGTTCCTCTTGGATTTCTGATGGCAGGGAGGGCGGGGAGAATAAAAGCAAAGTTCACCCCCTGGGAGGTCAGTGAGGTGGGGAAACTGAGGCAGGGAGTATGGTAGCTCCTGTTTCTGGGCCCTTGCCATGACCCCAGTTTCTTTGCTCTCTGCCAGACCAGTGTGGGAAATAAACCAGCCCCAAATCTTAGCTGTCAGGGCTGGATCTCAGCATGGCTTTTCCCATCCCACTTCTCTGAATTCCCCTTCCAGCCTGAGGTGTGAAAGCAAAGAAATTTCTCAAGGGGAAAGTCAGGCATCCATAGGAGCATCCACGGGTCAGGCACCACCATGGGAACTTCCAGCCCATGTTCAGGCTTGGCTGCAAGCTCCAAGGATAGAGGTCCTCCTGTCTCTATTGTGCCTCAGTTTCCCCTTATGCAGAGCAAGATCTATCAAACTGTCCCCCTCTAGGGATGCTCTGAACATAGTTAGGACATTCCAGATTTTTCTCTGCTGAGCATCTAGCAAAGAGAGGGAAAACCAAGTGTGTTGGTAGGTGGATGGAGGAGACCTGGTGCACCTGGGAAAGATGGAGAACTGGTGAAAATTGATCGTTACTATTGCCTGGTGGCTCTGAAGAAAAGTGAGGACAACCCCATGGCATAGAGTAAAGTTGAAGCACGAGCTGCTTTTCATCCCGTGTTGATGTCAGGGCCTTATCTCAAGGTAGCAAGCCCTGAACAGGCAGAATTGCTTCGTTCAGGGCGCCCGGCTGGCCGGTAAACAGCCGAGGAGTGATGGGTGCATGCTAAGTTTGCCTTCCTGGCTGGAATGCTGCTTATCGCTCTCGTGGCATTTCCCATTTTTTCTCATGCCGCACTTCAGGCACAAGGGAGACATTGTCACAGTTCCTCGAGCTCCCAGGCAGGGTGCACGGACAGGGGAAAATACCCTTCTTGGCCTCTCTCTACCTCTGTCTCTATAAATCAAGTGGATTTGTGCGGCTCCCTGGTCAAGTATGGGCATTAGCGCTGTGATGCAAAGTCATTTCAGTAATGTGCACCCAGGAATGTGCCTTATCTGATTTCTTTCATGGATTTTCTTTTCCCCAGTCCTGAAAATCAAAGCTGTGGCTTCCCCTTGAGGCTCATAGACTGAGATTTCCCTGGAGAGCATCAGTAGGGTGCTGGTGGGCTTCACCGGAGCCTTCCCAGTGAGCATGGACCCAGGACAAGTCTCCAACAGAGAGTGCAGCCGCTGTGTTTTGGACACTAAACAATTTCCGAGCCCAGAGAGAGGCTGTCTCGCATTGCTTGGGGAAGGGAATGGGACGATGACAGCCTCCTTGAGCAGCTGCTATTTGCGGGTTGAAAATTCAACCTCTCTGCTTTGCACTGCAAGGTGAGACAAGGACCAAAAAATTGCCCTAGGAGCTCAAATATAACCTAGGCATGTGTATAAATCACTCCACAAATAGATTCCCCTCCCGATTATTGCAGATCGGGAGCTTTCTGTGCTGGATTTCTTTTGAAAAAAGAGCTTTTCCTTTGCCTGAGCGGGAGGGGGTCGGTGGCTGGGGGAAGCACGCCTGGAATGTGACAAGCCTGTTCTCCTGCTTGTTTGTGTAAACGAGTTGGGTCTATTCCCTTCCTCTCAAAGTGCACGTTTTTAAGCCTCCTTGAAAAACAAATTTACTCTGAGAGTGCATGGATGCCAGCACAGGGAGGGTGGGGGGAGTGGTGGTTGGTAGTGGTGATAATTAGTAATATTAATCACTGAGAATAATAAAAGATCTTTTTTTCCTCCAGAAGTGATGGGTGGTGTAAAAGGGCTCCATCCAACACCGCCCACCACGTTTGTATCGATATCTCTTCTAACCTGTCTCCTATGCAACCATCTGACCATATCCCGCTGGGAATTTCTTGCTGAGGTGGTTTTCCATCAGGAAAAGCTCAGGTGCCCACAGCCCACCCTTTTTGCATGTCCAGGTTGCAATGAAGAGTTTCTCATCTCCTGAGTCCAAGCCACAGTGAGAAACTCCACAGTAGACCACAGAGCATCTGATAATTCACCATAAAACCTTGAGGAGATGTGAACCCTGAAGACCGGTGGATTGACAACATCCTTGATGGTTTGAGGGACTTGCTCAACTCCAGGAGGACACTCAGCCTGACCCTGGAAGAGCACGTTTTATTCCCACTGGTGATGCAAAGCTTTGAGAGATCTTTGTGGGGCAGTTCAGAGGACAAACCCCACTGGTTTTGTCCTGAGGAAGTCACTATCACCCACTCCACTGCCACCTTTGATTATATCTTAGAGCAGTTATTGGCAGCAATATCTTAATAATTACTATTATTATTAACAGTAATAATAACAGTAATAGCAATTATGGTAATGATGAGTTGAGGTCAGGTACAACATCCTTGGAAATTTTACTCTCCCAGGAGATGTCTTCAAGCCCCTGAAGAATAAGCCTCTCTCTATATGATGTGCAAAGATCCCAAAATGTCTGTCCTTTCTCTCTCATCGCCCCAGGCACCAGGAGGGAGGGAAGTTTTTTGGGGTTTTATCTGCAAAACCAGTCCCAGGAGCAAGGGATTGGGTTTTCCAGAGCAATGCTGGGCATGGGAAGCAGCTGTGGACCACCTGTGCTCCTCATCCTCCTCCCATACATCACTGGGCATTTCAGATAAAATCCATGGACGTCCTCAATGTCTTGCCTTGCTCCCTGGACAGGCAGCCAGCTGTACTTCTCATCTTTCCCTGTCATGCCTGGCTGTCAAACTGGCTTGTTGCTGCTGGGCAGGCTGGAAAAAAGCCTTGGCATCCCCTTATCATGTCCTCTCAAACAGAGTTTTAGCTGAAGTAGCGTAGGTGAAGACAGACCTGTGGAAAGGCACCTTCTGTCTCCAAATAGTGCAAGGTTGAGGATTTACCCTCATCTACAGGTAGGGAAACTGAGACAGGGAAAGGCAGCTTGCTTGTGGTAATTTGGAGTAGCAGCTCCGTCTCTTGTGTCCAGACCCTATGGACGACCTGCATGCTTTCCAGTACCTGAGAGGGGCCTACAAGAAAGCCGGAGGGGGACTATTCATAAAGGCTTCGTGGTAATAGGATGAGGGGGAACGGATATAAAGTGGAGAGGGGCAGATTTAGACTAGACATTAGGAAGAATTTCTTCACCATGAGAGTGGTGAGGTACTGGCCCAGGTTGCCCAGAGAAGTTGTGGCTGCCCTATCCCTGAAGGTGTTCAAAGCCAGGTTTGGTGGGGCCTTGGGCAGTCTGATTTAGTGGGATGTCCCTACCCATGGCAGGGGGTTGGAACTAGATGATCTTTAAGGTCCCTTTCGACCCAAACTATCCTATGATTCTATGATTTTCCATGGTCAGGTTCACCCTGGGTGTGGACTGAGCAGGTAGGTCACCTTATCCTCCTCTCCCTTTGGTCCCTGCAGGTTGCCCTGGGTCCCGGACACTTCCTGAAGGATCATCGGCTTTGCTGCACATGCAATGTCTGGCCCCTCCCCATTCTTCAAATTTGTCTTTTGATGCCATTTGCAAAATTCCTCTCCGTCACCACCTTGCTAATGAGATGTCTCAGCGCTATGATCCCTCTGTGTATTTACACACTGTGTCCTGGGGTGGACCCAGTGTGTATCCTTGGGCACATCTGTGGTGCTCCAAGCTGAGGGGTCTAGTGGTCATCAGGGCTGGGAGGACCTCCTCAGCAAAGCCAGGAGTGACCATCCCCACCCTTCCTCCCTCAAAAGGGTGGTCTGTGATACTTAAGAATTCCTGAGGAAAGTGGGCACGAAGAGCCTGAGGATTGGATATTTGGGAGTATTCCTGATTTTGTGAGGAAAGATTGAATTTTGACATGTTCCTCTTCAATGGCCAAAATCCCAAAGGTATTAGTGGACTGAAGAAGCCAGAGAGGCACTTCATGGCAGCTGCATTTGGTGTGCAAGACAATCTCCCAGGCTGCCCAAATAATCTGTTTATTTTAGCAAATGGGGAAAAATCCTCCTTTTCTCCCCTGCCGTCGCTTGCCAGGAGATGTCTTCCAGGCCATCAAGTCCCTCTTACAGCAGTGGGGATTTTGCTGCTTGAAAAAAACAGGGCTTTTCACCCCTCACTGTCAGCTCTGCAAAGCCTGGGAATCGGAATCATAGAATGGTTTGGGTTGGAAGGGACCTTAAAGATCATCTAGTTTCAACCCCTCTGCCATGGGTAGGGACACTTTCCACTGGATCAGGAGCTTCATCCAACACGGCTGTCACCGTGGTTAATCCTTAACAAAGGTATTTCATCGTGGTGGGTGCTTCAGCTCCTGTGTCAGCGCAGCCAAGGGTAAGAAACTTGGTCCAGGGGTCTGAGGAGTCTGTGGGTGCTGCCAGGGAGACCAGGACACCCATTTTGGATCAGTCCTGTTGCCTATGAGTGGGGCAGACTGCAGGACTTGCCACGCTGGCACCTCCATCCAAAAGAATTGCTGTTATACAGCTGTAAACCAGGGCGAGGAGCTACAAAGTGGTAATACGTGTCTACTGCAGTCATGGTGTCCTTCTTAAGAATGTGGTTGGGGTATTTAAAGGCATAAAGCCTACTGGGATAAATTTGGTGGACTGAGCATAGAGGAGCGATTGAAAGTGCTCACCAATTCATATTGGGTGTGTATGCTGGTGTGATCTGTCCTCAAAAACCATGCCTGGGTTCTGCCCTGGAGAAACACATAGGGTGGTCCAAAATGGAGTCAGCATTAATTGGCTTCAAGACCAGAATTTCATTGATCTGTTGAGCCTGGGGTGCCCTCTTGCCTTGGCCTGATCCAACATGTCTTCAGGGGAGGATATGTCCTTCCTGGGATGACTTTGCAGGAGTAACGCACGAGTGCTTTTAATATGTGTATGGACATGCTGGGGAGCTGTGGTCTTTGCAGATGGGCTGGGGAGCTCTGCTGGTGCCAAAGCACGTTACCCACCCAGCTGAGAGAAAGGCAAGAGGTGACGGATGTAAAAGGAGGGAGGGTTCACTTTACCTCTTGCACATTAATTGCGCAATGAGTGAATTTCCCATCTCTTGATTTGGAAAAGCCCTTCAAACCCAGTTCTCACAAACTGGTGGTTAAATTCGATTTTGACTTGGCTTATGCCTCATCATGGTCACCGTGGGAGTGCTGGACGTGCTTAGTTTGACCCCGGTCAACAAGACTGTAGCATAAACTGCCTTTAGTGCAATTCCCTAATTCCCTGGCTTGAATCCTGTAGGACTTGAGAACAGATGATCCTGTTGGATCCTCTGGTTTTGCATCGCTAGCTCTCTGTGTCTCCTTCATGCCAGTGGAGGTGGATATGGTTTCTTCTGAAGGAGCAAAGCTTTGTTCAGCTGTACCTGGAGTACAGCCTTCTCACAAGCTGAAATCTCCCAGGGTGTTGAATCTACTCCTGCTACACAGTGAGATATAATTGAGGGGGCCTCCTAAATAAGAGGACGCATCCCTTCCTGGTGTCTGTCCCAAGAGGAGCACTGCTGCATGTCCCACCCTATCCTTCTCCTCCACCCACCAAGCTGCTCCATGTTATTCCCTGATATTGACCTAGTCTACCTTATTTCCAATCCCAATCATTATTTCCAAACCCCAAATGCTTCCATGCATGAAAGATCACTTTCTTCAGTTTTGTCTTTTTACCACTCATCAGTTTTAAACTGAAAATAGCTGAAAGCAAACACTAGAGGAAACCTGAACCATCATAAGATCCATCTTACAGCCTGCCTGTCTCTTCTCTACTCCAGGGTGCACCCACTGAGTGCACCCATTCATGCCCAGAGGTGGAAACAAAACCTTTCCCTGACCATGTTTAATGGAGAGAGGGACCTTCCCAAGCAACTTGTCCCACCAAATCTCCATCTTCTCTCCTGGGGATGTTCCCATTTGGACAACTGCTATGTTCAGCAGAGAGCAGCACCTTCCCAAGGCAACTCATCCCATCAAATCTCTGGTTTCCCTCTTGGAGGTGTTCCCACCTTGGACAATGGTACTCCCAACCAACATTGTCCTTTAAGCCCATGTACTACACAATATTGGCTAATTCTGGCTTGAGCCGTTGGGTCTCTTTTCTCATGCAACCTTTGGTTTCTCCACTGGAATTCCCCAGAGAGATGCTGCCATCAGTTTGAAAGGATGCCTGTCCACTCCAGGCCTTTCCAACCCCCAAACATGATGTTAAGCACAGCTAAACGTGTCAGGCTTTGAGTTCTGTGTCAGGACACGTCTGAGGCATTAAGCTCTGAATGCCATGTGAAGATCGGGAACATTTTTGTGGCAAGCTGCCATCTTCCCCCAGATCATTTACCTCTTGAGTGACAAACCCTGCTCTGAAATGCTTCTAATGCTTTGCAGTGCTGTGGCTTCTCTCATGAGATTGTCTCTGAGCGCAGTACAGACATTATCTAATTACGGCCCTCCCTGAAGCAAAATGGGGCAATTCCTGGCATTTTCAGCGTGTTTGTGTTTGTATCATATGGAGCCAATGCAGGCAGACAGATAATCCCAAACTCTGGCAATGCCTGAGTCTACCTTTTTGCAGTCTGCTGCCTCCTTGGATGATAGTTAGAAAGGAAATTTGAAAGCAGAGCAAAGGTTTTCAACAGATCTTTGCTCAGGAGCTCAGGTCATTATGGAAAAAATCCTTCAGATTGAATTCTCTGAGGTTTAGGTGCCTGGATGAAGCCCAGTATCCTCACTGGTTTCAATGAGAGCTCAGACACCAAGTGCTTAAGAAGACATCTACTATTGCCACCTCAAGCTGGATGTCTTAATTAGAATCACAGAATCATAGAATGGTTAGGGTTGAAAGGGACCTTAAAGATTATCCAGTTCCTACCCCACCTGCCATGGGCAGGAACACCTCCCACCAGACGTGGCTGCTCAAGGCCCCATCCAAGCTGGCCTTGAACACTTCCAGCACTGGAGCATCCACAACTTCCTTGGGCAACCTGTGCCAGTGTCTCATCACCCTCATCCTGAAGAATTTCTCCCTAGATTCCAGTCTAAATCTTCCCCCTTCCAATTTAAAGCCATCCTCCCTCATCCTATCTATCCATGCCCTCCTAGAAAGTCTCTCTCCAGCTTTCCTGTAGCTCCCTTCAGGTACTGGAGGCAGCTCTAAGGTCTCTCCAGAGCCTTCTCTTCTCCGGGCTGAATTGTCAGCTGCCTTTCATCCCTAATATTAAGTGTGATGAATCCTACCTCCATTGCAACAGCATGTTTAGTGGGACTGCACTCCAGGTCCTCACTAGAGCATCTGTGCTCGTTTTCTTCTTGCACAGATACAGCCGGGCCACATGGGCTCTGCATGGGGTAGAAAATATTACACCAGCCACGTGGTCTGGGGTTGTTTTCATTAGTCTCCGACTCAATGGGTGAATTGCAAGTCCAGTCCTGGAGCTGTCAAGCAAAACTTGAAACCGCGAGTTGATTTTCCCCCCCTTTTTTTTTTTTCTTCCCCACCCCTTTTGGCCAATACACTTGGATGATTTACTAATGCAGATCTGCCGGATTAAGTAATTGATTTGACGCCGCTTGAGTGCCAAGAAAGATATACTCCACATTAAAAAAATAAAAGTTGTGCCAGCAAAACTAGACTTAAGTATTATTTAAAGGCTTATGAAAAGGCTCTCTTGACACTGGCAGGACCACCCAGGCTTTTGTACCCATGTCCCCTGCCCCAGTGACTTGTGAGGGTCCTTTACAAGGATGAGAATGAGGTTTTTTATTTCCATCCCTTTCAGGGGCCAATGGGTTCTGTAGAGTGCGTGGGCACCTTCCAGCTTGAACAGTGTGGGAAATAATTGTAATATTAGAACTTGGAATTCACCTGAAGCACTGAGTTCAGCTCTGGAGTGCTCAGCACAGGGAGGACATGGATCTGCTGGAGTGAGGCCACAAAGATGATCAGAGGGCTGGAGCATCTGCCCTGTGAAGAGAGGCTAAGAGAGTTGGGCTTGTTCCTCTGCAGAAGAGAAGGCTCCAGGGAGACTTCAGAGCAGCCTCCCAGTACTTTAAATGGGCTACAGGAAAGCTGAGGAGGGGCTCTTTATCAGGGGTGCAGGGATAGGACGAGGGGGAACAGTTTGAAGCTGATAGAGGGAAGATTTAGATTAGATATTAGGAAGAAATTTATCCTGTGAGGGTGCTGAGGCCCTGGCCCAGGTTGCCCAGAGAAGTAGTGGATGTCCCATCCCTGGAGGTGTTCATAGCCAGGTTGGATGAGGCCTTGAGCAACCTGAGAGGTGTTTCTGCCCATGGCAGGGGGTTGGAACTGGATCGTCTTTAAGGTCCATTCCAATCCAAATCATTCTATGATTCTATAAACCTTTCCTATTCCTCATCAAGGTGAGCTCCAGGCTGTCAAGAAGAGAGCAAAGTTGTTCTATGGAAGGATGGCTGATGGACAGATCATCCCTTCCTAAGGTCAGAGATCCACATTCAAGTCTCTTTTCTAACCTATGCCTTGCTGTTATCATAATGTCTTAAAGGGAATGAAGCTTATTGGTTATTCTGAACTGTGAAATAAATATCACTGGTTTAGGGAAAACCTCAACCCATGAATTTTGTCAATGTTTTTTTCCACATTTTTTTTTTTATACCTGGGGAATATGGCTTCGACATCACTGTGTGATTCTTGGGGTTTGTAGTATTTCTCCTCTTGTCATGCCAGCAGTGGCCCAGGTGGCCAAGAAGGCCAACAGCATCCTGGCTTGGATCAGAAATAGTGTGGCCAGCAGGAGTAGGGAAGGGATCGTGCCCCTATATTCGGCGCTGGTGAGGCCACACCTCAAATCCGGGGTTCAGTTTTGGGCCCTTCAGTGTGAGAAAGACATTGAGGGGCTGGAGCACATCCAGAGAAGGGCAAAAGTCTGAAGAATAAGCTTTACGAGGAACTGTGGTTGTTTAGCCTGGAGAAGAGAAGGCTGAGGGGAGCTGTAATTGCTCTCTACAACTGCCTGAAAGGAGATTGTAGTGAGGTGGGTGTTGGTCTTTTCTCCCAAGTAACAAGTGATGGAACTAGAGGAAATGGCCTCAACTTGCGACAGGGGTGGTTTAGATTGGGTATAAGGATGAATTTCTTTACTGGAAGAGTGGCCAAACATTGGAAAATGCTGCTGAAGGGAATGGTGGAGTCACCATCCCTGGAGGGATTAAAAAAACATTTAGATGTGGCACTTTGGGACATGACTTAGTAGGCACAATTTCGTTGGGCTGGTGGTTGGACTGGATAATCTTCAGGGTCTTTTCCAGTACTAATGATTCCATGATTCTATGCCAACTTCTGGGCTCAAAACTTGAGAAATCACACTTTTCCTTTTGAGGAATCAGCAGCTTTTAGCTCATAAAGAAGCATGGCAGACCTTGAAAAAGCTGGATGCTACAAATTCAATGTTGAGTGAAAGAAGAAAGCCTTCTCCGAAAGTCTAGCTGGTTAAAACGATTATGTGTATTCAAATCCTTGGTTGTCCCAATCCACTCAACCCTCTTGGGGCTCCCTCACTTGACACCGCTGAATATTTGAGTTGCCAGCCCTGTGCTGCTATGAGAAGGTTAAGACGTGGTGACTGCAGATGATAATTAATAGAAAACCGTCACACCACCAGGAAAAGAAAACAAACAAACAAAAAAAAGGGGGGGGGAAGAATGGTGTGACTGAAGCTCCCAGCTTGTGCTTGGCGTCTTTTTCCTTTGGCAGTGTATCTTTGGTTTTTTGGGGAGTCCTTCAGACTGCTGGTGAGCGCCCTTCATGTTCAGGATCCTAATTAGCCACTCATCTCTCCCTGCAGGCATCTGGATGGGCTTCCCCAGCACGTTGTGCATCCTTCGGTAAGGCGCGGAGGGGAGGCTGGCAGCCTCCAGGCTTCACAGGGTGCAGAATTTGCATCGGATTAATCGGAGGTAGCAGAGTTGGCCTGTCTCTATTCTTCTTTTTTCCCCCTATGTTTTCCTTCATGATGAGCTGCTGAATGGATGAAGTGATGTGAATTGGTTTGATTTAATTAATCCGTTTAAAAAATATAGATCTGGTGTCCGTACATTTCCTCTCCATCTCTCTCGACAGATTGTTGGCTCTCCACTCCGGCAGGCTTGCAAACCAGCAAACTCCCTCTGCTGGCGCGGCTACCTTCTGTTTTCTTCTAGCCAGAAATTTATGATATAATCAGACTTTCCTCAGCAGTACAGTCATCTTCATGGGAACAGCATGGTGCATAGATTTCCCTGCTTTATTAACCAGTTGTTGTTATTGTAGTGCATATTTGCATCCTGGGGATGCTGCAAGCCCTAACCTGGCAACAGATGATGGACAACACAATGTGGACATCCCCAAGGGAGCAAGGCGCTGCCAAGTGAATCACAGAATCATATAATCATTTGGTTGGAAAAGACCTTTGAGATTTTTGAGTCCGACATTACCTGTCTACTACTAAACCACATCCCTGAGCACCTCATCCACCTGTCTTTTAAATCCCTCCAGGGATGGGGACTCAACAACGTTCCCATCAGCCTCTGCCAGTGCCTGAGAACCCTTTCAGTGAAGAAATTTTTCCTGATGTCTGATCCGAACCTCCCCTGGCACAACTTGAGGCCATTTCCTCTCATCCTATTGCCTATTACTTGGGAGTAGAGACCAACACCCACCTTGCTACAATCTCATTTCAGGCAATTGTAGACAGTGAAAAGGTCTCCCCTCAGCCTCCTTTTTCCCAGGCTAAACAACTCCAGTTTCCTGCTGGGGTGCTCCTCAGAACACTTGTTCTCCAGCTCCTTCACCGGTTTCATTGCTCTTCTCTGGATACACTCCAGTGCTGCATTGTCCTTCTTGTAATGAGGGGCCCAAAGCTGAACACAGGATTCGAGATACAGCCTCACGAGTGCCAAGAACAGGGAAAAGATGACTTCCCTATTCCTGCTGGCCACAATGTTTCTGATCCAATTCATTGGCCTTCATGGCCACCTGGGCCCTTGCTGGCCCATGTTCAGCTGCTGTCAACAAACACCCCTAGGTCGTCTTCTACTAGGCAGCTTTCCAGCCACTCTTCCCTAAGCCTGTAGCACTGCATGGGGCTACTCTCAGTGCCAGCGTGGTTCCCTGATCACTTATCTTAATTTTCCAGCTAGGACACAGGTCAAGCATGAGGGATTTGGGAGCACTTACGCACGAAGCAAATTATTACCCAGGTTGAGTGACTGGCATCTGCCCAAAAGGGAATGAGAGAAACGTTTTGGAGAGATCCTGACCATCTAGTTTTGGGATCTTATCAGGATTGGACTATGTCAAGTAAGGATGTTTATCCATTCAGACACTTTTTGTTGAAGAGATTACTCCTCCACCGACCAAAAACCCCATACTCATGTGGAGAGCTTCCTCCTCTGCTGTGGCAAATGTACTTGACATCATGTACCTGAGCCTGGCTCTGAAAGCAGCCACTGTGCTAAAGTGTTTACTTGGCTTCAGAAATGTTGAGAGGGAATTTCTCTTTAGGAAGCTCAAAGATGTTGGTCTTGAGTTCACCCTGTGCCTGATCCAAAGCTTCTTGAAGGCAACACAAAGTTCTTGTGGACTTTGAATCAGGCTCTGAGCCCATAAACTCAGATCTGAGCAGGGGTAAAAAAAAGACATTCCAAATTAAGAGAGCTCTTGTTTCCAAAATCCACCCTGAAATGCCAGTCATTGGAAGGCTGACGCTTCTGCTCCCTGCTGGGCACCAGAAAGGTTACACTTCTGCATCTCCATCTATATCAATATCAAACCTGCTGAAAAATCTAGTTCTAACACCTATCTAATGCAAAGGTTTATTTTTTTTTAATGATTCCTATGTTGGCTTTTCCACTGATACACAGATGTTTTATCTGCCCCTGTAAACCTTCAGTAGGTTGCGTTCAAAGTCATGAATGTGCCTTTGTTCTCCAGCGTTGCAGGCAGGTGAAGTTGGTGCAGTGAAGGTTGCCTGGCCAGGATGCTGGAGAAGCCCTCTGCTGAAGGGCTTTGAAGTCCTGTAAAGGGGGAGTATCCTCTCTCTCTTGTGACTCAGTCAACATGCGTTCACGAAAGGCAGATCTTGCCAAACTAACCGGATCACCTTCTATGACAAAGTGACTCGACTGCTGGATGAGGGAAAGGCTGTGGATGTAGTCTTCTTGGACTTCAGTAAAGCCTTTGACACAGTTTCTCACAGCATTCTGCTTCAGAAACTGTCAGCCTCTGGCCTGGATGGGCACACACTCTCCTGGGTTGAAAACTGGTTGGATGGCCCAGAGAGTGGTGGTGAATGGAGTTAACTCCAGCTGGAGGCCAGTTACAAGTGGGGTTCCCCAGGGCTTGGTACTGGGACCAGCCCTGTTCCATATCTTTATCAATGACCTGGATGGAGGCATTGAGTGCACCTCAGCAAGTTTGCAGATGACACTAAGCTGGGTGGAAGAGTGGATCTGCTGGAGGGTAGGGAGGCTCTGCAAAGGGATCTGAACAGGCTGGACCGCTGGGCTGAGACCAATGGGATGAGGTTCAACAAGGCCAAATGCCGGGTCCTGCACTTGGGGCACAACAACCCTATGCAGTGCTACAGACTAGGAGAAGTCTGGCTAGAAAGCTGCCTGGAGGAGGAGGACCTGGGGGTGCTGGTTGACAGCCGACTGAACATGAGCCAGCAGTGTGCCCAGGTGGCCAAGAAGGCCAATGGCATCTTGGCTTGTATCAGAAATGGTGTGACCAGCAGGTCCAGGAGGTTTTTCTCCCTCTGTACTCGTCACTGGTGAGACCGCACCTTGAGTACTGTGTTCAGTTCAGGGCCCCTCACCACAAGAATGATGTTGAGGCTCTGGAGCGTGTCCAGAGAAGAGCAACGAAGCTGGTGAGGGGGATGGAGAACAAGTTGTATGAGGAGGGGCCAAGAGAGCTGGGGTTGTTTAGCCTTGAGAAGAGGAGGCTGAGGGGAGACTTTATTGCTCTCTACAACTACCTGAAAGGAGGTTGTGGAGAGGAGGGAGCTGGCCTCTTCTCCCAAGTGACAGGGGACAGGACAAGGGGGGATGGCCTGAAGCTCTGCCAGGGGAGGTTCAGGCTGGACATCAGGAAAACAATTTTCATGGAAAGGGTCATTGGGCACTGGAACAGGCTGCTCAGGGAGGTGGTCGAGTCACCTTCCCTGGAGGTGTTTAAGGGGCGGGTGGATGAGGTGCTGAGGGGCATGGTTTAGGGAGTGTTAGGAATGGTTGGACTGGATGATCCAGTGGGTCCTTTCCAACCTAGTGATTCTATAATTCTATGATTCTAAGATTCTATGACATCTCTAGGACCATAGAATAATAATTTGGGTAGGAAGGGACCTGTAGAGTTCATCTGCTCCAACCCCTGGTCTGTTCTAAGCCATTATTTTGATCTATGCCAAGCAGCAGGATTTTGGGATGGGATCTAATGGTGATTCTCCCAGTGGGCAGTGTGCTTGGGTCTGCTCTGCAGTTCATGTGATCTCAGTTCTCCATGATCTGAAATTGTTGGAGATTGTCATTGATGTGATTTGAACCTGGGCCAGTCAGGGCTCTCTCAAGCAATTTCCATGGCACAAGGAGAGGACCACAGACCATGACCTGCCCCAGGAGGCAGTTTGGATGCAGACACCCTTGCTGGAGGGTCAGAGAGCTGGAAGGCATGGAGGCAAGCCCATTCATTCACCCCTAGTTCCCAGATGGATGGGTTTTAGCTGCTCTGTCACCAGGGACTGGGTGCTATATTCTTGGTGTTGTGATGTTGCTCAAGGACATGGTTTAGTGGCAGATAGGAATGGTTAGACTCAATGATCCAAGAGGTCTTTTCCAATCTGATGATTCTATGATTCTATGATTCTGTGTGGGTCTTTTAGGGACAGTGGTAGAGACAATCTGGTGCAGTCAGTGCCTGTGCAGCCTTTGCAAAGAGCCAGTCTTTTCTTGGAGGAAGGTATTGTCTTGCTCCAGCTGACATATAACCAGAGTGAACCTCAGGACCTGAGAATGAGAGAAAAAGAGACAGGAGCAGACAGAATCACCTAGAAGAGCATAGGAAACTGAGGTAGTGGCGATTGAAATGATCCTGGGAGGAGCCAAGCTTAGGAACCAGCCGAGAGTAATGTTGTATAAACACACTGCTCTGCAAGAGGGCTTTTGGTGGCATTCATGTCACATAGGCAATGTCTGAGAAGGACTTTTGGGAGGCCTGGGAGCAGAAGGGGAACACTGGTGGACGTAAGGAAAGAGATGGAAGAAGACAAGGGGTTCTGGAAAGAGCAGACAGGGCTGCCCGGAGGAGGGTGATGTCTTGCAAATAGCTGCAATAACAAGGCAGTGTGTTGGCAACACAAAATATGTCAACAGGCAGCAATTAGGGCTGCAGCATGGAGCCTTGTCGACCACCAAAGGAGACAACCTGGCTGGGGGACTGGGGCAAGCACAAGTCTCACTCATCGCCTGCCTGGGGGCTGGCACAGCTGGATCTGGGCAGGTCTCTCCCCCCACCGCAGCAGCACACTTCCTTGAGCGCCCCAGGACACAGGCATGGCCTCAAGGTCCCACCAAGTACCTCTGACCTTTCTAAGCATGGGGAGCATCTTCCTGCCAATGTGAGTCCTAGGATGGAGATCAAAGGCCAGTTTCTGTTTTGTGAGGGGCTCCTGGCCACAGAGGGTGGTAGAGAGAGCAGCAGGCAGCAGCTTTCACTGCATCCTAGTTTTTCTCTGTCTGTAGCAGAGGTTCATCTGACACTTCCCACTAGAAGATGCTATTTCCAGTTTCTTCAAACTTTACCATTCTTTAAGTACTCTTGATGACATTTTCCAATCCTCCATCTGTCTTTTTGCCACAGTTAAAAGTTGAGACTGCAGTGATCCTCTCTCATGAGGAACAACTACTGGTTTTGTTGGTGTGAGCTCCCACATTTTGAGGGCAAGAACTTCTACCCCAGTTAGCAATGGCTTTAGCATGAGATTTTTGTCCTGCTGTGAATGCTAAACAGAAGTGGATTCCTCCAGGGAGGCAAACCTCTGTTCGCACATGACCAGGAGAAACCAGTGTCCTGGCTTTGGCTGGGACAGTTAGTTTTCTTCTCAGTAGCTGCATGTGTTTTGGATTTAGTATGAGAATAACGTTGATAACACTTATTGTTCTAGTTGCTGCCAGGCAGTATTTATGCTTGGCTGGGATAGAGTCAATTTTCTTCTTTCTAAGATACACAGTCACTGTGTTTTAGAGTTAGTATGAGAAAGATGTTGATAGTACACTGATCTTTTTAGTTGTTGCTAAGAAATCAAGGACTTTGTCAGTTTCCTATGCTCTGCTAGTGAGCAAATGCATAAGAAGATAGGAGAAGCGTAGCCAAGCAGTGGACCCAAGGGGGTCAGAAGGATGTTTGATACCACTTAATGTCATGCTCAGTGTATAAACGGGAAGTTGGCCAGGGACCAGAATTCACTGCTTGAGGATTGCTGGGTATTGGTCATCAGTTGGTGAGTGATTTATTGCTCATCACTTGTTTTGTATATTCTATTATTATTATCATTATTATTATTATCCTTATTCTCTCTTCCTTTTTGGTCCCACTAAATTGTTTTTATCTCAACCCACAAATTCTACTTCTTTTCTTGCCTTGATTCTCTCCCCATCACACTCTGAGGGGGTGAGTGAGCGAGTGGCTCCATGGCGTTCGACTGCCTGCTGGGTTAAGCCACAACAAGAAGTTAAACTGCAGAAGCTAAAGCCTGCATCTTCACTGATAACCAAACTTGCAGCCGTTGCCCTAGTCCTGAGATGCTGCTGGTCTGACTTTGAAGCTTTTCATTTCATTGCTGCTGGCTCAAGGGATTCCTTGAGATTAGTAAGGCTTGACAAGCCTCACAGAGTTATAAATCTTCATCTAGATGGCACCCAGGCCTTGCAGATTATGGAGATGGGATCTCTCAAACTTGGAATAACAACTAATGTAGCTAATGTCCTTCAGTGGTTCCATTTCTGGACCAAAAGTGTTTTCTTAGTGTGCTGAACAGAGCCAGATGTAAACACCTGCTTTGTACAGGTACCATGTGGACTTACTCCTCTTCCATTCAGATCTGGGAACCAGTCCAGGACCACATCACTGCTTGCTCTTCTGAGCCCTCATGCTCTTTCTTTCCTTCCATCTTTAAGGGTAGCTGGGATGGAGCATGCTGCTGCAGGGGCTGCTCATCTTCTGTAAGATCACTCACTCACCAGTATCAAAGCCCACACTCCTGCAGGCAGCCTGACACCTTGGGCTCTCACAGGCCAGCAGTGGAAAAGCAAATTTTCCTTCTAGGTATGTTTGAAAGAAGACATCAGAGGAGAATTTCCAGTGGAAAAATACCAAACTCTTGCACTTGACTGAGAATCAAAATAGATTGCAACAGTGCTATCCTCTGGGAGGAATTTTCCTACCTGGGGGCAGTAGGGAAGGGGCGGAAAGGGCTTGAATGGACAAGTATGAGATTAAAAAAAATTGTCAGGTCCTTACTTTGCACAAGCAAAAGGGGAGTTGGTGGCATCTGTCCTCGATGTTCTGGGCACCAGGGACTGGTGCTGCACCTTGCTTTGGGCATCTCATTGTGTTTTCCTTGTGAGTCAGCAGAGCTGGGTGGATGGTGTCCCATTAGCCAAGGAGGGACTGCAATACGTTGTGTTCCACCATGGTATGTGTTATACATTAATCTAATTTGCTGCATATGGTTGTTGAATATGTATAATTTCATAGAACCGTGGAAGAGTTGAGGTTGGCAGAGATCTTTGGAGATTATCTAGTCCAAACCTCTGCTCAAGCAGTGCCACCTAGAGCAGATTGCCAAGGACAGTGTCCCATTGGGTTTTGCTCTCTAGCAACCTGGTCCAATGTTTGACCACCCTCATGGTGAAAACCCTTTTTCTTACAAACCATTTTCTTAAACACAACCTCTTGTATTTCAATTTGTGTCCTATTAATTATTTTATCTTGAAGATCTATCAGGATCTGTGAAATGAACTCCCTTTCCACTGTTTCTTCATGTTCATCAGTCTGCTGGAAAAAGGTCCAAATTCAAGCCCAAAGTCAGACTCCAAGGCTCTGGGGATGATGTGCAAACCTGGCCCTGCTCTATGGGTGGTCCTGCCTGACCTTCCTTGTTTTCTCTTGAACAGTGAATAAGTTGGGCCACCTCTCAAGCACCTTCTAGCCAAACCTCCCAGCACCTAAATATCTCACCAATCATCACAGGTGTCGGGACATGGCCCAAAAATTCTTCACAAAGAAGGGGATAGGGGCTCATCCAATGACTTCCTACCATTCCCTGGGCAGCAAGATCCAGCTCCACAGCTCACAACGGACTGCTTGTTGGGCTGAGGTGCTCAGCAGGACCCTGAGGTAAAGGGGATACTCCCTTTTACTGCTTCTTTCTTAATAACAGGCTTCAGGATATTAATTACCTTAATTAGAGCTGGCCAAACCTGTTTGGCTTGGAGCTGGAAGTTAGTGGGGACTAGTTCTCTCAGCTTTTTTCTACTCTTAGGTCTCATGATGTTCCACAAAGAGTGAGACCTGTCTTATTTCAAACATAATTAAAAGGCTTTTGAGAGGCTCCTTAGATCCTGCAGCTCTCCAAGCAAGAAGCCCTCTCTTCAGCAAGGGGCTGAGTTTCATAAACAGCAAGAAAAGCCAGTTGGATAAATGGCTTTATCTTGCTTCCCTCCCCAAAATGAAAAGAGATGGTTTTAGTGATGCAAGGAAGTCATGGACATAAGGCACTGCATACACACTTGGAAGACTTGGGACTGCAAAAACCTCAGTCTTGAGAGTGTAAATCCCCTTTGGAAATGTGGCGGGTGGGTTTCCAGGTGAAGAACCTGGACCAGACAAGAAGCTGGAGGCAACTCAGCCCCCTGCTTGGCTACCAGTGCAGGCAAAGCCTCCTGCCTCAGTTTCTGAGCTGCAAAAATGTGCCATGTCTTATTCAGCCACCACTTCTACTGGCACACCTGGGTACAGCTCACACCGTATCTGAGCACAAGCCCAAGAAGCTGGGAAGGTGAGTGGGGAGCTGAGCAAGGAGGGACCCAAGCAGCACAAAGGAGGTGCCAGTGTGAGCCCCACTCAGGGAGCTGGGGCCTGGGGTGTCACTAGTAATAAAGTTTGTTGACTCAGTTACTCAGAGTTTACACAGAGAAGTGACTTCATGGTGAATGCCACATCAATACAAGGTGATTGGATTCATGCAACCAAGTGGCTTCTCTCTGGGTTTCCCTGGCTGTTGTCACTCTCCCAGAATGGTTGGTGTTTGCTAATGACCTGTTGGCATGATTCACTCTTCTCTTTCCTTTGGTTGAAGGTGCTAAGCTCATCTCAGGATGATCTTGAAACAGTGACTTATGCATTTGTGGGTCACATTGACTGAGAGAGGACTTTGGTGAGGTTCCATCTACAACTCATTTTGCAAGAAAGCAGGTCTATCCATAGAAACACAGTCTTTGCAATATGTGCAGCCTCCCACAGGCCAATGGCATGTCACATGGTGGTTGCCAGTCCCTGATCTACTCTATAGCTCCAAGGGATAACAGATCTCACTCCAGATTCCTTCAGTGCTCATTGTGTTCAAATAACGACCTTGGTTCTCTTTCTCTGTATCCTGTATTATACTATCCTGTCTCCACTTATCAACTCCAAAGCCTCCATACACTCCTGAGAAAACAGGAGACCATGCTGTGAGCTAACCCTCTCTAGCAGGTGTCGCAGAGTGGACACTAGCAAGATGAAGGTATTTCAGAGAAGTGATTGAACTGCTAACTTATCTGTCTGGGATCCCTAGGTCTCCAGGAGGAGAACTTCCTCCAGAAGGAAACCTGAAGCTCCTAAGCTAGGTTTTTGTCCCAAGTCACCTTCCAGTGGCACTTGATCATTTTTCAATTCTTTTGAAGCCTCTTAGAGATATTTTTTTGACCAGATATATGGCAGTTGGGATCCATTGTGCCTCACTGTGGTGCCGTATGTGTGTGATCAATACAGCCAAAGTGAGACTTGCCTTAGCCTAAAGTTGAGGAGGTAAAACGTACCATTTCCCTCCAGTGACTATACAGGAAGCCTAAAGCTCTTCATGAAACGTCTCATGAAGGTTTGGACCCACATATAGTTGGGGTTGATTTTATATGATTGCTGCCAAGACTGATGCTATAGACGTAGCTGGGTCAGGTGAAGGGCCCAGGGTATGTTCTCTGAGAAGGCAGATGTGCCCATGAGCACTGAGCAAACCTGGCCTTTTCCCCTTCCAAACTACCAGGTGGAGAGGATCCAACAGAACAGGAGTAGCCAGACTGCTATCCGAGGCCCCTGCACTATGTACAAAACTTAACTGGTAGAATCTCTGATATCCTGTTTACTCCTTTCCTTTGCAGAGCAAGGAGAATGTTATCTCCTTTGGTGGAACATCATGTTGTCTGTAAAACATAGGTGGAATATATAGAATATGGTCATAGTTTTGGCCTACATGAAGCGGTGTTTTCAACAAATAAAATATTTGCATTTAGAAATACTTTGTCTGGTGCAGATGTTATTTAGCCATTTATCCAACTGGCTTTTCCAAGCCAAAGGGGCAAAGTGCCCATCCCAATCCTCTTCCTCCTCTTTCACATTTCCTCTTGAAGAGTGGACATCCAGAGATACCTTGTCCACCGAGTATTGCTACAACACACTGGAAAAAAACAAATATTGCATTTATTATCCTAATCCTGACTCAGTGTTCAAGTATTTTGAAGTTTAGGAGAGTTGTGGACTCTGATGGTCCTGAGATGTATTTAATTCTTGCATTTGCTCAGTTGAAAAAGATATTCAAACTAGAGATCATATGGAAGTCATCCATCTTATTTACGTATGTGCATCTTCATGGAGCCAACGAATGGAAAACTTCCCCTCCAGCATAAAAACAGTTTTGTACTGAAAGCTCCCTAAGCTGATTTGGTTTATGGCCATGCTTAAAATGAAGTAATGGACTACACTGATTGAGGGACTCCATCAAGGTCCCTTCTGGATCTGTCTTCAGTGTTTCCATGAATCCCGTACCTGAAATTCCTTTTTTTTCCCAGTTGCTCTTAGTGATGTTCTTGAAACATCAAGTTCATCTGCGTGAGAGACGTTAGTGAATGTGTCGCTGCAGATATTGAAAACTTGTGTACACCGCTGTAAAGATAAAATAAACCGTTGAGGTTATGAACTGAAAAGCTGGATTTTCACACCAAATGATATGAGGTCAGGTCTTGAGTGACTTATTCTGTAATGTTAAGAATAAGTACTAACATGTATTTGTCACTGACATCTCGTGTGACCTTAGGCCACCCCAGCTGGAGGTGATCGGACACATTAGCTTTGTTTTCTCTGTCCTCCTCAATGACATGAATCCAGACTGTTGGCCAACTGTTCTCTTCCTCCAGACCAGCTGTCCTTCACCTTTGCTTTTTGTCAAAGCTGGGCTGCAGACTAGTTCCGGGCTGCAGACTAGTTCCAGGCTGTCTGGCATCTCCAAGGACAGAGGCTGCCCAATAGGATATGGGAGGGTCTCACTCCTGCTAGACCTCTTCAAGGCTGGCCCCAGCTCCTCTGTCACACTTCGTCTTTACTGATGAATTAAAAACCTTTCTCCTACATCCCCTAAATTATAAATTTTGCTCAAGCCACTTCTTCACCTCTCTATAACAAAATTCCTGAGCTTCTGAGTTTGGAGTCAGTGTCCCAGATCCCAAATAACTCAGGCAGCTACTTCCCCTGGTCCTGGTGCTTTAGCAACATCTCCGAACTCTTCCAGGAAATGTATCCTGTGTTTTGGCTTACGCTAGAAGCAAAAAATTGTTGCTTAAGCAGGTTTCAGGCATCATAGCCCGTGACCTTTCTGTAACTATTTGAATGAGTGTATTGACTTGTTCTGTGAATTATAAACTCCTTTAACTCTTTAGTGACTCCCTAATGCTTGATGGAGAGGGCTGAGATCCACAATATAACTAACGTTCCAAAGTCTCTTCAAGCTCATGAGAATAAGGAGTTTAATCTCCCTTGACGATCTAGTTCAAAATACCCTTTTTACTGTCAAATGCTGACAGCTGCTAGTTAGAAATTCAGAATTAGTGACTTCATCACCCAGCACTGTGACTTCTATTTTTAAGTCTATGAGAAATAAATGTACTGTGCCTTTAATCTTGCCCTGCTGAGTTTTCTTCTTTAAAAAAAAACCCTGCACAACCAAAACTGACTGCACTCCAGCAAACACCTGTATTGCCACTGAAAGGCCTTTTGCTAATATATTTTTCTTGATCACACCTGTCTAGCTTTGGGCAAAATAAAATATTCACATAGCTGCCAGAAGTAAAGTTTTTTCCTGGCTTGAGCTACTGTGTGTAAAGATCTCCAAAGAAATGTCAGATCACTTTATTGAATCCTACTGAAAACTTGTTTGACAGTAACATGCAGAAAGGATCAGGACCTCTCTCTACTTGCCGGTGGCTTGAAAAGAACGTTTGTTTTGAAGGCTTAATGATGGTTTTCGTTCTTTATTTTGCTTTTAATTTTATTTTGATGTTGATATTTGGATGCATTAAAAACTGCAAAGAGCTCTCCATGCATGCTGCTCATGTATTTGTGTAGATGCATGAACATGAACACACGAGGAAGACTGGATCTGCAGCTGGATGGCAGTTGCCTCTGGGGCAGAAGGCAGAGCCAGCCAGCAGCTTGCAGCAGCTCAGCAGCACCAGCCACAGCGCTGATTAATATACGCAATTTTTCAGGTGCTCTCAGCTTCATATGGGAGTAAAAAGCACCTTTATGCAGAGGACTTTTGCCCTCATGAGGTCTGCATGTGAGCAGGTCAGAGCTACTTCAGAGAGGCAAATTCCACTCTCTGCAGATCGTGTCTTACAGCCCCAGCTTCCTGTGAGTTGGAAACAAATAGCTATTGTAGTGGGAAAATAATTAGGAGCAGGTGAAAGCATATTTTTAATGATCCTCTGACCAACCTGATCTTTAATTTAGAATAGGGATATTTGCCTCTCAAAATCCTTGCCTGTCACTCCCAGATGTTAGTTACGGTTTGTCACTCCTGTGTCTGCTCTGTGAAATACATGTTCCTCTAAGTGAGTCTCAGTGCCAACCTTTGCCTCGGCATCCTGAAAAGCACTTTAATTATTCTTTCATTTTGAAAGGAGTGACCTGAGATTACTAGAACGATCAAACTCCGTCCTTTGAGGTGGAGGAGGAAACTGGAGCAACTCTGGAACTCCCATTTCTATCAGAACTTCTCATATAACTTTAATCTAAATGAGCCTCTTTCAAGCAGTCTACCAGACCTTAACATCTGGTTTGTGGGAACACTTGAAACCCACCTGTGTGTCTCTCATTTTCCCAAGGGCTGTTGCTCCTATTTGTCCAAGAAAAAGTCACCATCTTCAGAGATCACAGAATCATAGATTGGTTTGGGTTGGAAGGGACTCTAAAGATCATGTAGTTCTACCCCCCCTGTCATGATGGAGACTCATTTTGAGCACTGAGTTTGCTCTCAGGCTTCACCAAATCCTCAGGTGATACCATGTATGGGGATTTGGGGGATTCAGACCCTGTTCTCAGGCTTCCTGATGTCTCCATTATTCTGTGGTCATTTCCCAACTAATGGCACCGTAGATATCACAGGTCCTGTGTAAAACCTGAAGCTGCCAGAGGCAGTGGCTCAGAAAATATGGAGAGAGATTTCAACTGTCTGGGACTGAACTGGAGTCCAACAAATTCAGTAAGGGCGGTATTCATCTCAGCTGCTTTTAGGGGCCCGCAAGTATATTTTGACAGTCTGAGGCAGTCACTGATGTCTATCTTCGTTGCCCATAAGGAGAAATGGGAAAAACCTGAGGAAAGGTCCGCTCTGTGTCAGGCAGGAACTGAAGAAACATCAGAGAAGTTATCACCTTGTCTGGACGTTCAAAGTTAAGAGGACTGGGTTGTTCCTGAGGTCTTTATCTCCTAATAGAGCTGTTCATCTATCCTAATTTTGACAGTGGAAACAGCAAGATGGTTATACTTGTGGTTTTGGTGGAGCCAAGATGACTGAGTGGCTGAATCTGGTTTATATTGCACAGATGGACATATATTTATCACGCTGATTTTGACACTGTTAGATAGACCTTTGGGGCCCAAAACACCTTTCTGTGTTGCAAAATGAAATAGCCCAAGGCAAAGGGGCTTGCCCAAGGGCATGGAAGGACCCACAGGACAAGACTGAAGTAGAATTGCTGGTTGATGCAATAGTTTCAGCTTGGAGATGTCAACAGCGGAATGTGTGGTTGCTGAGGGAGGTGGTGTTCTCTGTCCAGCTCCTCTAGACATCATGTTTCACAGCTGAAGGGATGACCAAATGCTTACTAGGCTTTGCCAACAGGAGCCCTACAATTAGCAATAACTTAAGCCTCATAAAACCGGCATGGGGTCATCCAGGGCTTCATCCTAGGAGTGACTCCACATAGTGTTAGTGCCCAGACACCAGTCAAATGAGCTGATTTAGAACCTGTCATATGTTCACAAGGGTTCATGACGCGTTAAGTTGCAGGGATTGATTTGAAACACTAACATGCCCTCCACCTCCCACCCTGTGCTGGTGACAAAAGGCTGGTTTGGCATTGGCATCCCTCATCTCGGGCTTTTTTTTTTTTCTTTTTCCTGGCTGAAGCTAAGGAAGAAGAGATAGAAGATAACTGGGCAAGCTTCTCCTGGTGGTCAAGAACGTGGAGTTTGCAAGATTCCATTAACAGGGATCTTTTTATATGGGCTTGGGAGCACTGGATGAGAGAAAGCCACACAAATTAGAAGAAGTTCCCCCAGAATAAAGCTCATGCCAGTTTAACTACATTAGTAGGACTCTAAACCCCTTTTTGTACCAGTCTTGTGAAAGTGAGAGGCCAAAAAATCCTTATTCAAGGACAGTCAATGTGATTGGAGAAGCTGGGAGTATCTGACATCAGCCAAGGCACTGATTTGCTTATTTGGTTGATACCTCCACCTCGCAGCAGAGGCTGCTGGGACTGCTTGACTGACAGAGCTTTCTAAAGAGACCTCCTCCCGTACAGTGTTCGTGTCTGCCGGATCTCATCCATAGAGGCACCTGCACTAACACAGGTTACTCCCCATGCTGCCCAGGACTGTGGACTCAAGGGCATGCCGATGCATGCAGGATCCCATTGTGGCATGTTCTGGCTTCTGCAGGCATCTGTACTGATGCTGGTGGGGTGTCCTTCTGCGTGGAGTTCTGCCACCACCTCTCTGCTCCATAAAGTCTCATGCAAAGCCTCTGCTGTTAAGTCAGACTGTTGGAAGCCCTCTCTTTGGCCCTTGTTTCCCCCTCACCTCACACATGCATCCATGTTCATGTCCATACATGCATATGGACTCTCTATGTCCTGTGTTACGGATTCACAGCCCAGTACACCTGCAGGTCCAGGCTCAGGAAGGAGAAATTAAGAAACTGAGTTGTATTTATTTTTATTGTACATGAGAGTAGAACTTATGCCTAGATCTCTTCCACCTTGCTGAAACCCAGAATCGCCATCCCTTTGGAGAAGGACCTCTCCAATAACAAGTCTGATCTGAGATGTCTGGAATTGCTATTGGAATGAGGTGTCTCTTTCTCTCTGGATTTGTAGATGAAGCCAGCTGCAGAAAGGATCTGATCATGGGTATCCACAGAGTAACTGTTTTTCTTAGTGGGAAACAAAGTCAAGGGATATTCAAGATGTTGCTCTGTGAAGGTGGGAATGATTAACAAACAGGACTCTAGTCTGCTTTGACAATGGGGACCCAACAAATGTGGAAATTCAAACCAGCACCTCCAGCAGATCTCTAGACAGAGAGATGTGACCTGCACTAGGTGCTTGAGTCTCCCAAATGCTTCCCATGCCACCCTTCTTAGAATCACGAGGTTGGAAAAGACCTTTGAGATCATCAAGATCAACCATACCTGTCCACTACTAATTTACTTTTAGTAAAATTAGTACTATTAGTACTATTTACTATTGGTAAATACTTCATCTGCCCATCTTTTAAATCCCTCCAGGGATGGAGAATCAACCACCTCCCTGTGCAGCCTTTGCCAGTGCCTGATAACTCTTTTGGTGAAGAAATATTTCCTAATGTCCAGTCTGAACCTCCCCCAGTGCAGCTTGAGCTCATTCCCAGTCATCCTATCACCTATCACTTGGGAGAAGAGACCAACAACCACTTCTGTATTACCTCCTTTCAGGCAGTTGCAGACAATGATAAGGTCTTCCCTCAGCCTCCTCTTTTCTAGGCTAAACATCCCCAGTTCCCTCGGCTGCTCCTTATAAGACTTGTTCTCCAGCCTCTTCACCAGCTTCGTTGCCCTTCTCTGGAGACTCTCCAGGACCTCAATGTCCTTCTTGTTGTGAGGGGCCCAAAACTGAACACAGGATTCGAAGTGTGGCCTCACCAGTGCTAAATACAGGGGCAGAATCCCTCCCTGGTCCTGCTGGCCAGGCTTCTGGTCTCTGCCTATGTTAGTTCCCCATCAGCATATCTTCCCTATCTCACTTGAGATTGAAAACTGTTTTGGCAGTGGGGTGATGACCTATTCTGCACACCATCAGCACCCAGCACTGCAGGGGCTTCATCGCATGACAGAAAAATCCAAGGCTTTACAGCTTCACCACTCACTAATCACTGCTAAATAAGAAAAGGGGCAGGAAGGCCGCTGAACTCATAACAGGCGTGTTTAAATCAAGGAAAGAAAAATAAGAGGCCAAAAAATTAAGGCGCTTTGATCCTTGATTTTATGTCAACGGAGACGAAAGAAGAACACTAAGTCTTTTTACTTTTTGCCAGCTGCTGCTTGAAACAAAATAATTGGATAATTAAAAGGCCTTGCCTTATGTCAATTTTATTTAGGTGCCTTGATCCACTGATGGAATGTGTCATTGATAGAAGGTTTAAGAGCTCATTAGAAAAATCCCAGAGATAAAGCCAGGGCTCAGCCCCTTCAAAGGGCTGTCAGCTGGGAGGGGAGCAGGGATGCTGTCCTAGAGTGGGCAACACTGGGCAAAAGCTGTAGAAAAACAGGTTACACCTTTAGCACAGCCAGGCTGCAGGTGGTATGAAACACACTGTGCCCCCCAGTGCTGCTCCGGAAGCTGGTTTGGGTCTGAAGGAGCAAATTTGCTTTCTATGATGGTGTGGCATTCTGACTTGGCAAGGTGGTGGAGATTTATTGGGGTGTGACCGTGATGTCCTAGCTTGAAGCCGCCATTCCCATGCAGGGACAGGAGTTGGACTCAATGATCTTTGTGGGTCCCTTCCAACTGAAGACATCCTATGATTCTCTGACTCTATGATTCTCTGACTCTATGATTCTCTCACTCCTGCATCTCACCAGCCACCTCTTGCCTTTTCTGATGTTGTCTGCTGGGTCTTGGGCAGTGATGAAGACCCTATAATGGTTGGACTCGATGATCCAGTGGGTCCTTTCCAGCCTGGTGATTCTGTGATTCTATGGTTCTATAGGGGTCTCACAATGAGGGTGGTGAAGCACTGGAACACTTTGCCCAGGGAAGTTGTGGATGCCTCATACTTGGAAGCGTTCAAGGCCAGGTTGGATGGGGCCTTTAGCAGCCTGAACTAGTGGGATGTGTCCCTGCCCATGGCAGGGAAGTTGGAATTAGATGACCTTTAAGGTCTCTTTCAACTCAAACCATTATATGATTCTAATAACACAGGGAGTGTTATTGTGCCCTTCTCCACCTTTCTTGGCTCCCCAAGCCCCAGTGCTTTTTCTCAAGACTTGGTTGCCAGCTATAAACGACTCAACAAACTTCTGCCTCCTTTGAAAACACCACCACGTTTACTACATGCATTTAATGCCTGGTGAGGGTTATGGCCTCTTGCATAAGAACACTTCCTTGGGTAAATGCATCCCTTAGAGCCAAGGCTGAGGATGATGTACAGATTTTGTCTGGGAAAATTATGCCTTTACAATGATTAAAACATTTGAGACAACCAACAATGTCTTTCAAAATATTTCTTCCTCTGATGAATTTGAGGGGGAAGTTTCCTAAGGCTCCTGTGCAGGAACTCACAGTCCATCAGAGGCACATCTCAGACTCTGACTGCAATGTGAGCCTCATCATCTTTGGAAACAAAGTTCAGGGTAAGTGTATGCTTTTGAAAAATGAACACTTATCTTAAAAATTTGCATCAATTTGTTAACATTGGTTATATAATTACTGTCCTTGCTGACTACATTTCCCTATTTATTCCTTTTGTGACCACAGTGATCTGCAGTTCACAAGCAGAGACATGATGATGTGCTACCCACACTGGGTAAGACTGATTTCACACTGTCAAAAGGGAGGCAGGTAGCTAAAGCTTCTCCTTTGGCCCTTTCTAGAATCAATGGATAGAATCATAGAATCATAGAATCATTTGGGTTAGAAGGGACCGTAAAGATCATCCAGTTTCAACCCTCCTGCCGTGGACAGGGACACCTCCCACTAGACCAGGCTGCTCAAAAAGATAGAGATGAGCATCTTGAGAGAGTGGCATATCCCGATTAAAATAAGTCCCGCAGATAGGTAGGAGTAACTTGCCTTCTGAAAGTAACCCATTGATAGGAGAGGGCCCAAATGCCTAGGTGTGCCCCACATTTAGAGGTTAAAATGAGCAGAAATGAATTGGATCCTTTTGCAATATTAAAAATTCAGGAGTCTCAGAGAAAACCTCCTAACGTGCAGCCATGCCTGCAAAATTGGATGGTCTGAGACCTGCCCGTTGGTTCTGCCACTGCGCATCATGCATACTCCTTCCTCTACAAATAAGTGAAGAAATAAAAAGAACACATATGCACATACAGCACATAAAGCTACATCTGAAGTGCATGTGGCTACAGTACACAGAGCATCAAAACTCTATATATATGTGGTACGTGTGTGTCTGTCAAAGGTATGTGGATGTAGCTGTCTTTAAATAGCATGAAAAGCAAAGAAAAAAAAATATATAGCTCAGGGCCATGTGCAATCTGTATGGAAAGGGTTTATATAGCTTTACCACCTAATTACATGACCTAGAGTCAGTGTGGAGGGAAGCATGGAGGGGAAAAAGGCTGTAGTTGGTCTGAGTCCTGACTCCAGAGGAGCAATGGCAGTGCAGGCAGCTGCCTGTATCACTTAAAATGCCATTAGCAAAACTAACAAGTGGAACTTCATCCTTGGCGCTGCTCATGCTGGCAGTTGGAGCAGCTCTCCGGCGTGCTGAGCTCTGTGTGAATCCAAGGAGGCTGTGATCCTCACAGCGGTGGGTGGTAGAAACCACAGTGTGTAAGCGAATGCTTTCTGCTTTATTTGATTTGTGACTGATTTATAGGCACTTCTGCGGTGTAATTGGCTTCACTAAGCCCACTGTGGCTTCATGCTGCCATGGCTGAGAGCTGGGCTTGGCTCTAATCTCCTGTTCCCCAACCTCTCCCTGGAATGATCTGTACGCTGCTCTAACTTGTGGAAAGATTATGGTGTTGGTTAAGGAGCTGATTATTCTGCATGATATCTGCATGATAAATATCTTTATAAATAGCTTTCCTGAGCAGATTTCATTAGACATCATTTGATAAACATCAGGGCCCGCTGAAGGACCAGCCACCACCTTGCAGAATTTTGTCCTGGCACAGATACCTTGGGCGCTCCACATCACCCTAGTGATTGGTTGTACCTGGTGCATGAGGTCCTGAGTGAGAGATAACCATGGTGTGATGCTGCTCGCTAATGCCATGCCAGCTAGTACCTGGGCCAAAAGGTATAATCCTATTGATGTTTCCAGTGTCCAGCAGAAAGCACCATGGACTCTTCTTGTTTTAGATGCCCACCATCGCTGTCAGGTCACCTGGAAGGGAGTGGCTTTTGGGGATGACATCCTCCCACATTACTGAGTCCATGAAAGAGTCCAGGTCCAGACCAGGAAAAGGATGGGTTTATCCCTCTGATAGGTTTTGTCCTACAGCTTAATTCCTATGGAGCTTCTGGGTATTTATGTGTTAGGTATAAAATTAAAAATGTTCCTAGATAATGTGGTCGTAGGACTAAATCCAGTTACCTTTGAAAGTTTTGATTTGAAACTATATGAGCCTAAAAATCAGGCTGAGCCATGGTGTCAGATGAAATGGGAAGGCAAGTGGATGGGGGCCTCATTCTCAACAGAGAACCAAATCTGCCCATCAGTAATGCTGTTTAAAGGAGATCATAGCATCATAGAGTGGTTTTGGTTGGAAGGGACCTTAAAGATCATCCAGTTTCAACCCCTCTGCCATGGGCAGGGACATCTTCCACTGGATCAGGTTGCTCAAAGCTTCATACAGCCTGGCCCTAAACACTTCCAGGGATGGGGCTTTCACGACTTCTCTGGGCAACCTGTGCCTGTACTTCATCACCCTCACAGGAAAAAGTTTCTTCGCAATATCTAATCTAAATTGTGCAATGGGGCGTGTGTGTGTGCATGCATGTAGAGAAAGGAGGAGAAAAGAAAATGTGAAGAATACAAAGAAAACCCTCCCTTGACAGAAAGGAGAAGAGGACTTTTAGGAATCGTCTTCACAGGTGTAATTCTGTCTCCAGGCAGCTCACAACAGATTTCTCTGTGAAGGTGGCTATGTGGATGTCTAGCTGGTCTTGCAGTGACTCATGTAATTATGTTTCCTCAAAGAACAGTTGTCTTCCCCATTCTCTACCTCAGTTTAGAATCATAGAATGTCTTGAGTTTGAAGAGAAGTTTACAGGTCATGTAGTCCAACTCTCCTGCAGAAGCAGGGATGTCTTTAACTCAATAAGGTTGCTCAAAACCCCATCCAACCTGACCTTGAGTGTTTCCAGGGATGGGGCCTCCACTACCTTCTAGCATTTCACCACTCTCATTGTAAACACTTTCTTACTTATATCCAGCCTAAATCTACCCCCCCTTAGTTTAAAACCATTATTCCTTATTCTGTCACAACAGCTCTTGCTAAAAAGTCTGTCCCCACCTTTCCTATAGGCTCCCTTTAAGTACTGGAAGGCCACTGAAAGGTCTCCCCAGAGCCTTCTCTCCTCCAGGCTGAACAACCCCAATTCTCTCAGCCTGTCCTTGTAAGGGCCGGAGTTTAAAGGATAATTAAAAGGCCTTGCCTTATGTCAATTTTATTTAGGTGCCTTGATCCACTGATGAATCCAAGAGAATGGCTGAGATTATTCTCTTAGACCTCCTGTGTAAGAAAAGCCTGAGGAGAAAACTGCACAAAAAAAAAATTATTTAGATAAAACACTTGGCTTTCCTTTTAAAACCTGTATAATGTGCATTGTTGTAGTCTCTGCTGAATTTTTTCATCAGACAGTCAACTGGTGTTAATACACGTACCATGTTTGGTGTTTGGTCATGGCTAACTTAGATTTATGGCATTTAAATCTTCTTGCATCTTTGCGTGAGAAACTGAACGGTGCTCTATTACTGACCATCCATTCAACAAAATACTCACGGGCCAATAACTATCATCCTTCTGTCTATTGAGTTGGTGGACTGAGCTTCTCTAAGGGTTTCTAACTTTGCCTCTATCCCCAGGACTCTTCTCCAACTCCTCTTTGATTTACCAACATCCTTTGGGAATTGTGCCTGCTAGTATTTCAGAAGCAGTGCCAAGTCTGCAGTCTGGGAGGAAGAGCTTCATGCTCACCCTCTTTCAACATGGCTCGGGCAGCAGGAGGACTTAGCAGGTTCACATCCCTTTGCTTGTTTGGAGGAGCGAATGGGGCTATTTGGCATCTCACCAGCTCTGATAGTGTGCTTTGGATCCTACCCTGCAAGAGCATCTCCCTCCCTCCACACCTCCCTCCAGAAGCTGCTGAGGGGAATCAGCTGGCTCACACAGCGAGCTGCCTGGAGTGTGGGGTAGTGAGAACATCCCAGAAATTCAACATTTCCTGCCTTCTGGCATCCAAGACCACTACATATTTTAGAAATAACCCCCAATTGCCAGCAGATCAGGTTGTCTTCTGTGATGCCTGAGCATTGCTGCTTCCCAGGAAGGGGAATATGGCCACATTCTTCACTTCTGCACATCTGCCTTTAGAATTGGCTCTCATCTGCTTACTATCTGCCTGCACCCATCTTAACAAGGGAGTCCTTTTGCTCCATACCATTGACCTCAGCCTCTTCCTTATATGCTAATCTGGTAGATCTTGTGTTGTCACCAGCAATTACTTTTTTTTCCCAGGACATAGAGAAAATGTTAAAATGTGTATTGAGGAACCGTTCCCTGTGGGACCTGACTAGGAACACACCCATCTGGCAAAGATCCCTTGTTTCGAGGTACACTTTGAGACCTACGTTAGCCAGTTTTTAATCCCTTTAATATATGCCATGTTTGGTACTCTAGTTTCTTAATCAAAATATCATACAGTACCCAGGCAGTTGCCTTGAGGAGAATCTAAGTAATATTACATCAGCACTCTTCCCCTTATTAACCACGCTTGTGCTGTTATCAGAAAATACATCAAATTAATTTGACAAGATCTATTTTTCATAAACCCATGTTGTTTGGCAGCAATTATATTGCCTTCCTTTGATTCCGTAATAAACAAATCTCACATGAGCTATTCCTTTATTTTTTTCTGGGATTAATGGCTGGCTGCAATCTAGAACCCGTGTTGTCCTGCCCCCTCTTTTAAAACGCCAGAAGGATATTCATTTTCTGCTGGACCTCTAGAACTTCCCTGGGGTTCAAAGACTTTTGAATAGGCTCCAATCCCTTCTTGGCCAACTTTTTAACAACTGCTGGATGTAAATGATCTGAATCTGCAGATTTACTAATGGCTAGCTGTGGGAGATGCTGATTACCATCTCCCTTGCTTATGGTTAGAGCTGTGTGATCATCAGCAGTGTGTGGTAGAAGTAGCTTGTGCAGCTTTTTCTCAGCGTGCAGAACTTTAGTATTTATTGAACACGCAGGGCTTTTCTTGGTTATTATCCATGGTTCCACCATTCCCCTAAAGTGAAAAAAATTAATGCTTTCATCAGGGTTTCTTTTGTTCCTTGGACAAGAAAAGTGCCTTCTCTTCAACCTTGACTCTGCTGACTATAAATATTTCTTCAAGACCTTTATTTCCCTTATTGACTTTCTCCACTCCTGACTTCTAGTTACGACAAAAATGTCTTTCTTTCTCCATGCATTACGTTGGTTTTATTTTAGTACAACAACTTGTTTGTTTTATTCCTTATCTTAAATACCTACTTTTACTTTCCTTCTTAGTCTGGCTTAAAGGAAAGCCAGTATGGTCTCTCTCCTTGTTGATAAGGGTTGTAGATTTTAAATCAGTAAGTAGAAACACTCTTGAATAGTTCACATATTGACTCATGTAAAGTCTCTCCTGTTGAAGCTACTCCTATTTGACCATTTGGATCTGTTCCTCCATTGTTTTAAGATGAGGCTTGTAAGGAATTCCTCTTGCTTGGATGCCACACGTGATGTATAAATTTACCATCCTTAATTTTCAGAAATGTTAAAGGTCTTCCTCTGGTGTGTGGCCCAGCCCATGCCACTCAGGACAGAGCTTCCACGAGCATGTATCCAGTCTCGCTTACAGAGGAGAAAGGTGCTTGAGGACATGGTTGTCTTGTTCTCTGTTGAAACCTGGTGGTCATTAGTTCACACCAGCTTCAAGTCTGGTCTTCCTTCTTGTGTGGTTATGGAGGTTTCCTGATTCCTTCCTCTTCATGTCTCACCCTTGGACAGTTGTCATTGTGGTTATAGACAGTTAACTGTCTATGCTGTTGCATACACATTCAGAAATCTTCCTCACCTCTGGATGAAATACTCACCAGAGATCTTGGCTATTAAACCAGGCTTCTTAGCGCTGGACCTTGTTTTGTGATTTTGTAATTAAAGCAGTCTGGTCTAACCTCGGAGCTGGCCTTGCTTAGAGCAGGAGGTTGGAGTAAAGACTCAAAGTCCCTTTGAACCTGAATTATGCTGTGAAGCTATGATTTATTTGTTAATCTCACTGAAAAATAGAAAATTGTATCTGAAAAACAAAATTTTCAGTTTTGGCTTTATAGCAATATTCCCTCTTTTAATTAAAATACATTTCCTCATAAGCTTCAGAACAAGACTTAGATACCTTCATTTAGATGTATATACCATGTAATCTGCTGTCTGAGATTTCCCAATATCCATAGAGATACAATTGCTGGAGCCTACAGAGCAATCCAGCCAACCAACCATGTGGGTGAGCTGCACTGGGATCTCTGGGATCTGCTGTTGCTCACACGGTGGACGGATGGTGCCATGTGGATTTGCAGACCCCTGAGCAGAGCTGACTGACATGACAGAAGAGCTTGAAGGTATCCAGTGCCTTTTGCAGCCATAGCCTGAGGGCATCTCACTTGGTGTGAGGCACCACATGGTGGACTGCAGCAAGAGCCTCAACACCCAGTGCCCTTGGAGACAGCCTGCACATGGGTGTCTGAGTCTGGAGATGACGCTCTTGAATTTTAATTCATAAACATCGAAAAAGCACTGATTAACTCCTGGAATCTATTGCTAGAGAAGATTCTTGGGGCATAGTATCACCAGATTCAGAAAAGGACTAAGTGAATTCACAGAGAAGAGGTCCACCCATAGGTAGGAAGATGAGCAGGCAGAGAGGTACCTTCCAACCTTCCTGCGCAATGGCTGCAGATTATGGGGCAATTTGAGGGCAATGACTGCAGGAAGTGGCTTCCTTGGAGGGCATCTCCTATTGCTAACTAACTAACTGCTGCTCTGACTCAGTAAAGTCTGTCATTCTCATTCTCTTAGGACATTCCTTAATGTGAAAATGTATTTTTTTTCTTTGAGCTTTGTTTGATACCTGTTTTTTCTCCTCTAACTTTTTGATTCCCCACAAGAGTTCCAAAAATCCTTTTACATAAGTCTTTGAACAGCTTCGCAAGCGTTTGAAGAATCCCAACCCCGTTATGGACATCTCTCCAGCACTTCCACACTTTTTAGCTTGAAGCTTTGCTGAGTTACAGACTCCTAACCAGGCATTCAATTCACTGGGGAGTCCAAAGCTGTGACTGGCTTGGGTGGTCCCTTATTCTCCATGGGAGGTTAACTGCTCCTCAGAGAGATGCCTTACGAGGACTCTGATCTTGCTCCTGAGCCAACACATTTTATAACTCAGTTTTCTTACTGTGAACTGACATTGGCAGCATTTTATGTCAATATGTTGGGCCAATCCCCCAAGACTCCAGATAAGAGGCAAACACTCCACTCTTCTACTGCCCACAGCACTGAGAGGCCAGACTTGATCTAATCTTTCTGTTTGCATTATAAGCATGCCTAGAGGCCTTGCTTTGCTAGGTCCTACATGTCGACTTAACAGGAGAGAGTTCCTGCCTTGAGTACCTGGCAGCCAAAGCAGGCGAGGGAGATGGAAAATGTGAATGGAGCAAAAAGCACAGAGACTGTCTCACCCAAGGTCACTTGGCAGTGGCCAGCAGAATACTTCTGTCCCCTGATGACCTGTTAGGGATGTAGGACTCTGTTATATGGCGTATGTGTGTTGAAAGGAGAAAGCTGAGGAAGAGGAGGTATTCAGGTGGGCTTGGGCTTGGGCTTGGTCAATAGCATGCCCTTACAGTACTTAAGAGAAAGCTCCTTGGCACCCTAGTCCAGACACTCCCCAGCTAGGGAGCCCCAAGGCTTTCTAAGCAAGCTCTTGTGGCTTGGCCTGATGAATTATGAATGGTCAGCAGCATATTTGACCTTGACACTGTCCTTGAGGGCACTGGAAACACCTCAGGAGAATGTGCAGCTTACTTAATTAGCTAAATAAGGCCCTAGGACTGGGTGTTGAAACCTCTGTTATTTAATTGCACTAATTTTTCTCACATCATATCTCCTCACCATGCATGCCCCACCTGCTTTAATCATTGTGAGTTAACTGTCGAAGGTGGACATTTCCCAGTCACCAAGGCAAGCTGGCGGGAATGGGACAGGAAAGGGCAATGAACTCTTCAGAGCTGTGCCCGCGTTTCAAGTCTAACCAAGCCGTGGTGACACAGGGTGTAACTTAATAAGGTTGGTTTGGTTTTTTTTTTCCGAATAATTGCTTTTACTGAGAAACCTAATGGGAGGCAACTGCTGTAAAGGTCAGTCAGCTGGAAGTCATGCTGGAAGGATGCCGTGGTGCACCCAGCCTTGCAGAGCTTGCAGGCTGGATGCCGAAGGTGTGGTCCTGGCTGGTACTGGAGTCCGGCAGAAGGCACTTGCTAAATGCGGTCTGCTTCAGCGCCTGTCCTTCAGCCATCATTTGATTACAAATGTTGGCATACAGTAATCTTGTCTGGAGTCTGTGGTTACCCAGTGTATCAGTTTCATAAACCCACCTGCCCTCTGTGACTCAGTTAATAATAATTAAATGATTCTTTAACAATGGCAGGTAGATTTCCAGCTATTTTTCAATTTGCATTCATAATACTTAATGCTGGTGAACTTCCAAAATTCCTGGGATCTGGGCTGCTGAAATGTACCCACACTGATGGGTCTGATCCTCTGTTCCCTTGGGCAGTCATTTACTGGTATTTAAAATGCAAAATAGTTGTAAGTGAGTGGAGAATGCTGATATTGGTAGTATTTTCTCTTAATGGTGCTCAGGTTTGTGAACCTGGTCCAATACCCCTTGGTGCTGTAGAAGCACCAGGCTTCAGTAGGCTTTGGAGGGGACTAGGCATGGCTGTGCAAGGTAAGGAGCCAGCAAGGCAGGATATGTTATCCAAAACTCTTCCAAAGGCCTCAGCTTGCTGACTGTGCAATTAGGCAAGTGTGTCCTCAGAAAAGGCTCCTGTAGTGTAGAGAAAACATTCAGACACAACATTCCCTGCAGTAGCTGGGCCGATGTCTCTCCTCTCGAGTCCAGAACCTAAGAGCATATATATGCAGAACAAACCTTAAGGGGGTCTTGTGTTTGGCTCATCTTTAAAAATCCAACAACACATGGCTGGACTGCATCAAAAGAAGTGTGACCAGCAGGTCAAAGGAGGCGATTCTGCCTCTCTACTCTGCTCTCATGAGACTTCATCTGGAGTACTGTGTCGAGTTTGGAGTCCTCAGCACAGGAAGGGTATAGGTCTGTTAGAGCAAGTCCAGAGAAGGGTCATTAAAGACAATCAGAGGGCTGAATCACCTCCCCTATGAGGACACACTGGGAGAGTTTGGACTGTTCAGCCTAGAGAAGAGAAGGCTCTGGAGAGATCTTATAGCAGCCTTGCAGAACTTAAAGGGGGCCTTCCGAAAAGCTGGGGTGGGGTTCTTCATCAGGGAGTGCAGGGGTAGGATAAAGGGTAATGGGTTACAGCTGAAAGAGGGGAGATTTGGGGAGATTTAGATGAGATCTTAGGAAGAAATATTTTCATGGGAGCATGGTGAGGTTGCCCAGAGAAGTCATGGATTCCTCATCCTTAGAGGTCTTCAAGACCAGGTTGGATGAATCTTTGAAAATCTGATCTAGTGGAAGGTGTCCCTGCCCATGGCAGGGGATTGGAACTGGATGGATTTTAAGGCTCTTAACAACCCAAAACATTCTATGATTCTGTGATTCTATGGTTGCACGGTTTGGGCAATCACAGACTCTGAGGTGTAAGATTCTAGAATAAAACAATAAACTCCTAGACTGCTAAAAATGGGAGACAACAACACAAATGATCATCTGATCTGATCCCTAGTATCATACAAGCTAGAGAACTCCACACAGTGATTCTAGGAGCAAGAAGAGAAGGCTCCAAGGAGACCTTATAGTGGCCTTCCAGTACCTTAAGGGCATCTACAAAAAAGCTGGGGAGGAAGGACTTTTTCCAAGGGCATGGAGTGACAGGTTGAGAAGGAGTGACTTTAAATTGGAAGGGGGAAGATTTAGAGTAGGCCTTAGGAAGAAATTCTTCATGATGAGGGTGGTGAAATACTGGCACAGGTTGCCCCAGGGAAGTCGTGGATGCCCCCTCCCTGGAAGTATTCAAGGCCAGGCTGGATGGGGTCTTGAGCAGCCTGGTCTTGTGGGACATGTCTCTGCCCGTGGCAGGGGGGTTGGAACTGGATGATCTTTAAGGTCCCTTCCAACCCAAACTATTCTATAATTTTATATCAAGTCAAACAATATCTTTTTTTTAGGAAAACAGTATGACCTTGATTTAATGACTTTATCTCAGTTGCTAGTATATTAACTGTAGTTTAGGATGAAAGTGTATGTTTTATTTCTAGCCATGGCTGATCTACTGAATCATCTGTCTTGTTTTAGATATGTGCTTTACGTTGGAGTGAATACATCCCATATCTCCAAAGACTTTGCTGGCATGATCCTGGCTGATCATAAAGGAACCTGAATGAGGTTATCTTGGACATACATCTACTGCATTTCATCATGTGAGAGCAATCTAGCACAGGCACTTTATCTTTGAACTCTTGGGTTATGTTAAGTTCAGTTCTGCTAGATTAATCACACATCTGCTGTTAAAGACCCTTGTCCTGTACTGCCATACAGCATTTTGGAAGAAATCTACCGATCTCTGGGAAAATTTGATGCCTGCACAGAAAAGCTGGCTAGATACCTGGTTTATTTATCCATCGATGCCCATGTATGGGCACCAAGGCTCAGCTCCTCAGAGGAATAGGTGCATCCAACTTTTTCACTCACATGGCAACCAGCAGGGGTGAGAGGTGTACCCTGCTGGTTTAGTAGCTAAGTCATCCTTGAAGCCCTTGTTGACTCGCTTGCTGTACTGATGAGCAACCATACAAAGTCTTAAAGGACTCGGAAATTATTTTCCTTCCAGAGAAATTTGAAATCCTCAGAGAGAAATGTTCCTGTAATCTGCTTTTTCAGTAAAGGAGGACTACCAGCCAGTGCCAGAGTTATGAATAAGTCTTGTGTTTTAGGCCAACATTATATAGTGAGACCCCACTTGGATTACTATGTCCAGTTCTGTAATCCTCAACATAAGAAGGACATGGAACTGTTGGAAGAGTCCAGAAGAGGGCCATGAAGATGATCTGAGGGCTGAAGCACCTCTGCTATGTGGAAAGGCTGAGATAGATTGGGTTGTTCAGTCTGGAGAAGAGAAGGCTCCAGGGAGACTTTATAACAGCCTTCCAGTACCTGAAGGGGCCTACAGGAAAGCTGGGAAGGGACTTTTTATAAGGGCATGTAGTAATAGGGAAAGGAGGAATGGCTTTAAATTGGAAGGGGGAAGATTTAGACTAGACATTAGGAAGAAATTCTACACGATGAGCCTAGTGAGACACTGGGAGCTGCTGCCCAGGGAGACTGTGGATACCCTCTCCCTGGAAGTGTTCAAGACCAGGCTGGATGAGGCTTTAAGTGGCCTGGTCTAGTGGAAGGTGTCCCTGCCCATGGCAGGGGTTTGAAACTGGATGATCTTTAAGATCTCTTCCACTCCGAACCATTTTATGGTTCTGTAATTATTAAAATGCTCTATAATTCCTGTTTGTTGGGCTCCCTGCAGGACAATTGACCCTGCAAAGATTTTCACATCCTCAGAGTCGGTGGGCACTGAGGATGAGGTTCAGCTTATCTGCTTTAGGGTCAGATAAACTGTACTCCACTGATGGTAGTAACCAAACCTCCATGACCTATAAAAGTGGTCTGTGAGGACTACCTCAGGACCAGATGGCTTTATGTGTTTCCACTTGGCCAGATGATGTTTATATCCAGTGTTCTCCAGCTTCTATATAAAAAGTCTTTTCTAACTTTGTGGATCCTTTGTTAAGGCTGAAATTCTCCTCAAGTGGAGGAGTATTCCCCTCCACCCATCTTTCTCTAGGAATGGAAGTTACCCGAGAGCCCATGTGTAGAACAAAATGAAAAAAATGTGTCAGGCTACCTTTGGAAAATGATGGTTGTGTGCTGAAAGGTCTCATCAGACTCTGCATGGGGAGTCTCGATTTCATTCTGATACTGTTATTTTCCTGATGTCATGAACTTCTCATGTGGAGAAGCTCTGACTTCTCCACAGTGCATCATGGTATAGTGATGTCTTGCCCTCAGTTCAAATTCCCTGCTGTCCCATATGGTCCACCTGCTAACTGCTGACTTCAAACCTACAGCGACACATCTGGTTTCATGTGAAAGTGGGAATTTGGATCCAGCTTGAGTCCTGTTGTAGTGACAGTGTGGATGTCATAGCTCAAGCCACGCAGTACGTTCAAGGTCTCTTGCTGGTGTAGTTAAAAGAGACAGTACAGCCACTGCCAGTGGGACTCAGAATAAGCATCCCTGATGAGCCTCTTATTTCTCCAGGATACTCCTCACTTGCTTTCACATTTAGAAAGACATTGAACAACATCTGACTGCTGTCTTCCATCTTTCATTTTCTGAGCCATTTGGCACTATGATGCCTCAGACTGGGCTTACGATTTTCTGTGTCCCAACCCCTTCGGTGCCTCTGTTCTTCAGTGCCAAGAAAGTGCCTGATGCCCATGTGAAGCAAAATCAGAGGATCACTCCTCCTACTTGCCATCTCTTGAAATAGTTTTTAAAAGTGTTTGGTCTACGTGTTATGGGAAACAGATCGTCTTTCCATAGAAACGAGAAGGCTTTGAATCAGGTCTAGAAGAGTGACTTCATCTTGCTGGGAACCCTAGAAATTGAGAATTGTGGGTGTGTGCTTAAATGAACCTATTTTTAAAGAGAACGTGTGATTCTGCTTCCGGTATAGAATCATAGAATAGTTTGGGTTGGAAGTGACCTTAAAAATCACCTAGTTTCAACACCCCTGCCATGGGCAGGAAACAGGTTGATACTGAGGCTGGGGGCCAAGCTGCTTGGGTAGATCCATTTGGAGTCTGCCCCAAGATGAAGATGTGGATGTACGTTTTCTCTTCCTTGTGTATTTATATCCTTTGTTTGCTGTTCTTTGAAGCTACATCTTAGCCGTCTGTGATGCAGCCTAATATTAGGAAGTGATGAATCAGCATCCCAACTAAACTCCAAAAGGCCAGATGCTCAGCTGGCGTGAAGTGGCAGCTTCCTACCGAAGTCAGTGGAAATGGGCTGAGTTATATTAGCTGGGAGATTTCCTCTAGGAGTTTTAGGTGAATTATCCTCTATTTTCTCAAGGCATTAACAGGCTAAAGCAGGTAAATGATCCTTGGTGCAGAGTGCCTGGCTGCAGAGAACACCTTTCACCTTGATGTTAGGTTATTAATACAACCAAGCCTTGGCTTTGCAGGCTAACACACTAAAGGGTTTCTAAAGGAATCATCCTTCATTATCAGAGTCATCGTATTATTGAAATAGCTCCTATGGTTCTTCCCAATTACAATGCCTAATTTTCCCTCTGAGCAAAAATGATATTAACACTAATGACGTACTCAGCCCTTTTTCCACCTGCAAATGTTTTGGGTAATCATTGCAGGTGCTTCTTTATAAAGTGAAGCAACTGCTTTTAAATATTTCAATTATTTTTATTAGATTCCACTGCTTTGCAAACCTCATTGGCTGCTGGCCAGCCCTCAACCTATTCCCCTGTCTTTTAGTGGCTTTATACTGAAAAGGATTTGCCTTGCTCTTAGAGTGGATGTGTTTGTACAAGTGAACTGTCTGTTGATAAAAACAGACCTGCAAACCCCAGATTTCTTGCATGTTTGGTCCATATAAGTCCTGAAAATAGATGTATCTTCACCAGCTGATAACCTAGACTAAGGTCTACTCAATAGATGTGATGCTGTTTGGTGCAGTGAGCATTTGGTCACTTCTGCAGCAGGTTTAGAGGGATGATTACAGTTTGATTTTATGGATGTTCTTGGGTTGTCCTATTTGCTTAAGACTGACTTCATTGAAAGGTGAGATCTGGTGGAGACAACTGGATCAGTCTCAGAAGGATGTGTTTCTTAGGATTTGTCACCAAGTCTATATCAAAACTGCCACCATCTCCAGTAAGAACTGTGTGTGGATTATTTTTGGAGAATTAGACACCAAAAAGCATGTTATAAAGTTTCATGACTCTTCATTTTTCCATCTTTTTTCTCTCTTCTTTGCAGAGAAGCTTCACTACCTGGGGAAGTTACCTTTAGCAGAGGTTTAACAGAGCAACACTGGCCTGTGTAGAAGGTACCCTTCTCACCTGTGTATGTAATTTCCACCCTTACTTATGAAGCAGGGCTGTTTTCCTCCACAGCCACATCTTTTGGAGACAATGGAGTAGTCATGAAAGCCCTAAAACTACAGGTCTTACTGCCTATGTGCATGTCTTTTCCTGGATAGTAGCTGGAAATTAGTTGAGATGGGTTTAGGGCTTGTTGTGTGGCCATTGTTATGTCAAACACAAGCTCACAAGACTGCAAAAGATTATCATGACTCCATTTTCTAAGGCAGACGAGATATCATAGAATCAGAGAATGATAGAATAGTTAGGATTGGAAGGGACCTTAAAGATCATGTTGCTCCAACCTCCTTGCCATAGGCAGGGACATCCCACTAAATCAGGCTGCCCAAGGTTGGACTTAGCAAGCAGGTCCTACTCCCTCTCTTTCACCAACCCTCTTCAAGTGTCCCCAGCAGGATGAAATATGGTGTAAGGAAACCCCTCTGCCTGATTTTAGGGCTTCAGTGGCTTGGGGCTGGCTTGCCAGACTGTCTCCAATCCTGATGTTAGGTCTCAGTCCTGGCCCATCTGGCACATCTCAAGTGAGGTGAGACAGCCATCGTATCCCCTTGTTCTGCCAACACTTCCCACTTCACCCAGCTGCTAATTGCAGTTCACAAGGAGATGCTTGCTAACACCTTTCGCCACCTTTACCTTCTTAATGGGGGATTGAAGGACTTTATTGGCCCCGGAACAGACATTCAGACTTCAAAAGAAATCCTGTTTGTCTGTAGAAGAGGGAGACCCCATTTGAGGCTCGGAAAGTGCAGCATGTTGCTTGCAAATCTGCACAGGTCCACCAGGACATGGAGGCATTTACATCACTAGGACTGCTAACCTGTTGGTGGATTTAGCTGAAAGTGGCAAATGAGCTTAAAAAAATAATGGGAGGGAGGAAGGGGTGGCTTAAATGGTTTAAAATCACAGATAGTGGCCTGCTAACAGTAAACACATTTTGATGCATCTGTCCAGGTAGAGAAGCCAGAGGAGCAGGATGGGTTTGCTCCGACACCAGGCTTCTCAGCTGCTGGTGTCAGTGATGGGCAGGTGGAGGGTGGAGCACGCAGCTTCAGTTTTTGGTTCACTGACTTCTCAAATTGTTCAGAGAACCAAAAAATGTCAAAACCATTTTGCTTTGAGATGAATGGAATGCTTTATTTGACTCCAAAATGATCCATTTTGTGTTGTTTCTAAGTTCTCCCTGGATGATTTTAATGACTTAATATTTATGGGGTTTTTTAAAGGCAAGAAGCATCAAGTGAGAAAAAAATCAAGATTTTTGACTTTTTTAGATGTTCCCCCACTTCCCTAAACCCCTCCTGTTTAAATCAGTGTAAATTCTCCCTCAGAGCCAAGCTTGATTAATCCAAACTGTATTTCCTCAGTGAACACTTTTCTTCACAGATGATGAAGCAGAGCCACCAGAGAAATGGAGGGTTGATTGCTCACCACACTGAAGTATCAATCCACTCCTCATCACCTCAGTGTCTGCACCCTCATAGCTGCTTTGTGAAGAGGGATGGATTATCTCCACTGCTCAAAGAGGAGGATGGGTAACACACAGGAGTCACGCAGGTTACCTGTCCTTCAGCTGGGAGAGGAGACCTCCTATGAGGTTCAGGATGAGTGGCAAGGTTCTTAGACCAGCTTTGCCCATCCCTCTCTCAGCCCACATGACTTTGGCCTGGGCTTTGTTTCCCTGAACTGGATGTTTTCCCCACAACATCCTAGGTGTTATCTATAAAGGGGAAGAATTTTCTTAGGATGTGAGGTGGCTGGTGGCAACAAGGATTACTTTGGAATGAGCTCTGCACAGCCTCATTGAAATGGAGGTTGCTCTGGCAGCTGAGAGGTGGGGAGTAGAGATGGAGCCCAGTGAAGGTGTGGTGTTGCTAAGCGTGTGATTTGGGGTGTGCTGAGCTGTGGGCTCAATCTCAGAGCTCTTCCTGTGGGACCTCAGCAAAGCACCCATCTTTAAGGAGTCAGGGACAGCCTCTCTCTGATTAAATGACTGCTTGCCATGCTGCAGGGTTTTCTAGGTACAGTGAGGGGCTCTGATTTTCTACAGGAGCTATGTCAAAGGCATTTGGGAATCTGAAGTCCTTAGGCTCACCAAAAAAACCCAATTAAAAACAAACAAACAAATTGAAAGAAATCCAGCTTTGGCTCTGTCTGAGTAGCACCTCATGGTGAAGGAAGTACAAAATAGTATTAGTTAGCTGTCCTCCTGCGTAACTCAGATGAAGTCCAGGGCCTGAATACAGATAAGGGAAGTTTCAGCCCCACTTGCCACTCTTTCTTGAGTACCTTGGAATGATTGTGGAACAGCTCTTGGGCAGGTGGATAAAAGCATTATTGTTCATGTCTCCTCCCTGGAAGTGTTCAGGGCCAGGTCAGTTGGGGTCTTGGGCAGCCTGGTCTGGTGGGAGGTGTCCCTGCCCATGGCAGGGGGGTTGGAGCCAGATGATCTTTAAGGTCTCTTCCAACTCAAGCCATTCTATGAATCTGTGATTCTACGATTCTATGATTAATCTGGGAGCCACCCCATCCACACAATCCGGAGCAGAGAGTCCCACTACTGACAGCTCCCCTGCCTTCACTCTACCCACCTTGTAGATCTTCAACAAGATCTCTTGGAGTGATCTGCAAATAAGACCAGTAAATAAGCCTCATTATACAAATGGAGAAACCAAAGGCATAGAGCAGCAACATGATCTTACTCTTGTTTTCCTGGGCATAGGAACACCTCTATAACCAGCCATCACAAATCCTATGTGGCTGGTCTAACTGCCAGACCAGGTGTTGGGATGCCCACAACATTTGCTTGATGGTATGCCCAGGGAAATTGATAACCTTTGTATTCAAAACATGATTAATGCAACTGGTTGACCAAAGCACCAAACCACTTCTCAAGCGGCAATTACAGCTTTTCATCCTTGTTGAAGAGCAGATGGTGTTAGTGCCTGGTCCAACATGTGAACTGCAGCTTGTTACTTCTGGCTGGACCGACCTAACAAGGTCAGCAGCACCTGGAAATATGGCTTTCTTTCCCTCTTTATAGGCATAACTGATGCAATTCATAGTCCAGCCTTAATTTAAACCACAATCTTTTTTTTTTTTTTCTTCCTTCATAAGGTAAAAATGCCCATCTAGAAATGCCATTTCAATCTAATTGGTTGCTACAAGGGCCCACCATCTTTGCTTGGAAATGCACAGGACGTGTCCGTACAGCTCTGCAGCACTATATTCCTCCCTACACCCTCTCCACCCCCGCTTCCCACCTCCCTCCCTCCCCAAACTATGACTCATCTGAAGGCAGAAGGTTAATTTAGGTTAATTATCTTCCTGGTTAGCAGTGCATACGTGTCCTGAGCAGCAATAAAGGTTTGACACCCCTCCTGCTGCTGCAAATCAATTTTCTTCCTCATTTACTGTAAATGGAAATGAGCCAGGTTCTCTGGCATCAAAGTAAACATTTCTCTGCATGAAACTCAACTTGTGAACCTGGTAATTTCAGATTTGCTTATAACATGTGCATTTGCCAAGAAAAAAAAAAAAAGAAAAGCAGCTGTTTGATGTCTCCAAAAACTAGAATTAGCCCTGTAGATCAAACATTAGTTCGCCTGCTGCGTTAATAATGGAAGGATCCAGTTGCATTAAGCACGAGGATATCATTACACTATGTACGGTGCTTACACATAAGCTAACCCCTAATTCGCCTACTTAACAGCTAATGCATATTATTATTATTATTATTATTAATATTATTATTTACTCTTTGAGTCGGAGGCTCAACTGTGATCCGAGTCCTGAGATGTGAGGCACTCTACAGCCATCCACAAAAAGAGAGTCTCTGCTTGAAGAGCTCGCAGTCTAAATAGACACAGAAGACAACAAACGAAGTGGTACTGCCCCCAGGGAAGAAGAGCATGAAGGGGCATGCAAATACCCCAAAGCAAGTTTACAGCAGAAGCAAGAGTAAGATGCTTGTGGTTAGAGTCCTAATCTAGTCAGCTGCCACTCCTGAAGGTGGATATCTTTAAAAGGTGGAAGTGAGTTCCCCTGACTTTAGTCCCTTGAAAATTGGGCTCTTCACCCAAGTTGATCGTTCAGACTGTTTCTGTAGTCAAGAAAGGCAGGTCAGCACCTTTGGAGGTGCTGCGTCCTTTATAGATGGAACTCTTTTCCCACTGACCACAGACACTAGGGCCAGAATAATTTGTCCAAAATAAGACTTTAGAGCACTTTGAGATGCCTTGAAATATCTATGGCAGCCAGAAATGTTGGCAGCCGTGGCATGTATATAGGAGACTCCACAGTGGTGAACCTGATGGATGCCAGAAGGGATCCAAAGGCATCTCAAAGGAGCTGAGCCCTGGATGACCAGATAACACTGAACATTTCAGTAGTGGAGGTGAATCTCAAACCCAGTTCCCAATTCTAAAAGGAAGACTGTAGGGTGTAGGGTCTTTTTCCCTCAAGGGCAAGTGTATCTTTCCATGAGGTGTAGGTGGAAGTTGATATAAGAGGGTATGAGAAGACTGGTGAACTTGCTAATCAAGAACAGATTTGCTCACTAGAGTTATGAGTTCCGTTCAAGGATATTCTGTGCCATCTTGGCATTGTTTTTTCTTCTTCTTTATAGTGGGAGTGATGCTCCTTGTTTTTACCTCAAAAGCTGATTATAGAAACATAGAATCATTAAGGTTGGAAAAGACCTCCAAGGTCTTAAAACAGAGCTGTCAGTCTAACATCATTGTGCTTACTAAACTGTATCCTGAGGTGGCACATACACGTGCTTTTTGAACACTGCCAGGGATAGAGATTCCACCACTTCCTTGGCTGGCCTGTTCCAGTGCTTGACCACTCTTTCTGGAAGAAGTTTTTTCTAATGATGAAAGCCTCTGCTTAGGGTTGACATGGTGCTATGAGAACCTTGAGGAGAAGAGGCTACAGAAATGCAAAATCTTCCTGCCAAGTACAACATCAGCCAACATTGCTGCTGTGTAATCATAGATTCAAGACACTGACTGCTTCAACCTTCATCTGAGGGGACAAATGTCCTTATCTTGATCTTATCTCTCACCCATGCTATAGCCATGGCAAGATTTCAGATGTATTTCTCATCTGAGTGAATGTCTCCAACTCTTAGATTAGCAGGATATGTCAAATGGCCAACTCTGTCTTTTCTAAAGTTAGTTGTTCTATGAGTCTATGGCTAGAGACAGAAGTTTTTAGAGGACAACCTTATCAAAACTAATCCTAATATCATGGCACCAGTACTTAAATTTCATAGTAAACAGGGAAGATTATTTCCTGTGATACATATTCATACTTAGAAAAGAGGGAGTGAAACAATGAAAAGGAAAATTTGCTTGAAAGGCTTCCTGGTGGTTTGATTTGTTTGCAAATAGTGAATGATAATGGGCAAATATCACTAAGAAGGGCCACAGAAAATGTGGTGAAGGCAAACCCTGGGTATTTTTGGATACACAAGATTTTAGGTCTATTTTCTCTTTTATGAACAATCTTTAAGGCAAGGTTGATTTTTTTCTCTCTGACTTGCTAACTCCCAAACCTGGCTTTATTAATTTGTCCTTTATTCCTCCAAGCAAGCTGATCTTTCCTAGTGCAAGAGCAATAAGTTTGTATTGCTTTTGTACCTGGACCTTATATTATGTCAGTCTGGTCTGAGTAAATTTGGCAGCTTTCTGCAGGGATTGATGCTCCTCCCATCTTGTGTCCCAGCAAGGATGAGATCTTTCTCTCCCACACCTCAAGAGTTGTATAAGAAATACCTTCAGCCTGGCTGAGCAGTGCCCTATGTAAATGATGCCTCCAAGTCGGTTTCTTATGGAGTTCTGCCTAAGCTCTGAGCAGAGAAAGCAGCCTGTAAGAGATCTTAGAATTAACTTTATCCCCAAATGTAAAAAAATGAAGACAAGCATTACTAGTATTTCTATAGGTTTGTTTTTATGGGTTGTGAACTGTCAGACTTCAAAATTCAAACTACTCCAGAAAAGCTGAACAGTTGCAGTCACAAGCACAATTACAGGCTGGGCAGAGGATGGCTTGAGAGCAGCCCTGAAGAGAAGGACTTGGGGTGCTGGAGGGTGAGAAGCTCAACACGAGCTGGCAACGTGCACTTGCAGCCCTGAAAGCCAACCATACCCTCGGCTGCATCAAAAGAAGTGTGACCAGCAGGTCAAAGGAGGAGATTCTTCCCCTCTACTCTGCTCTCTTGAGACCTCACCTGGAGTCCTGTGTTCAGCTCTGGAGTTCTCAACATGTGAGAGACACAGATCTGTTGAAGTGAGTCCAGAGGAGGGCCATGAAGATGATCAGAGGACCAGAGCACCTCCCACACAAGGACAGGCTGAGGGAGTTGGGGTTGTTGAGCCTGGAGAAAAGAAGGCTCCAGGGAGACCTTATAGCAACATTCCAGTACTTAAAGGGGACTACAGGAAATCTGTGAAAGGTCACTTTTAAGCTGAAAGAGTGCAGATTTCAATGAGATATTATGAAGAAATATTTTCCGGTGAGGGTGGTGAGGCCCTGTCCCAGGTTGCCCAGGGAAGCTGTGGCTGCCCCATCCCTGAAGGTGTTCAAGGCCAGGTTGGATGAGGCTTTGAGCAACTGGGTTTGGTGAAAGGTGTTCCTGCCCACGGAACTTGAACACATTTACAGGTGTTAGAAGTGGATGATCTTTAAGGTCCCTTCTAACTCAAACCATTCAATGATTCTGTGATTCCATTCATAGAATTTCATCCCATTTGGACAGAAAAATCTCATATCTTTCTACACTTTCCGTCATCACATTTATAAGATCAGCAGAAGGTTCATAGAGATGGAGACTGCAGCATACCTGCTCCAAGGAAGTGTGTGATTAGTAGACAAAGTAATGTCACAGAAAATAAGATTTTTTGAGAAGGGCAATTAATTACACAAATCTATAATTTGTCACAATGAATCATATTTCCTTTCTGACGGTGAGAAGCACAAAAACCTCTTTTCATGCTGTATTGCAGCAGCTCAGTGACTATGATAAGAACAATCCAATTAGGAACCTCCTTGAAGGACGTTATGTTTAAGGTGGAGTCAATTTGCTCAAGGCAGATAGATGGTGTAGATTTCTTATAGTTCCTTCAAGCAGGACTATGTGTGCCTCTATAAATGTTTAGAGCTCCAAAAAGAGCACAAAACCAAATTCCTGTACTATCTTGGGATTATTTAGGTCAGGAATTATAATAAAATATATTTGGTAGGTTTTCATAATTTTGTATCTAACTGTTTTTTCTTGCTAAGGACAGAGCTGTCCGGCCAATGCTGCGCATACTACAGCCCACACGCACAGCTATTTTGTTGGAGCTGCAAGGGGAAAAAACGTAAAGGGGTTCATTTGACTTGTCAGCTTAATGAAGTGATCAATTAGTAACAGCTGGAATGGTGTCAAAGCTGTAATTAGAATAGAGCAGCATTTTTACCTTGTTCTGAGTCACACATAAACTCGGCCAGACTCCAGAAGAGGGCCATGAAGATGATCAGTGGCCTGGACCACCTCCCATATGGGGACAGGCCCACTCAATACAGGTGAAAAATCATGAAAATTAGAAAAGAGCTGCATATTTTGAGTGGATTGCACTTCCCTTGGTGCTTCAGAGCTTCTGGGATGACATTGCAACCAATTTGTTCTTCATCATAGAAACAGAATAGTTTGTGTTGGAAGGAACCTTAAAGGTCATCTAGTTTCAACCCCTGTGCCATGGGCAGGAACACCTCCAACCAGACCAGCCTGCTAAATGTCCCATCCAAGCTGGCGGTGAACACTTCCAGAGAGGGGGCATCTACAACTTCCCTGTGACAGTGTTTCACCATCCTCATTGTGAAGAATTTCTTCTTATTTTCTAGTCTATATCTTACCACTCTCTCCGATTTAAAGCCATTTAAAGCCATCAGTCACAAAAAGTGGCAGTTTGACTGGTTTTAATGAAGCTGTCATAGTCACAGGGCTAGGGGCGCTGAAGTAATGGAGCTTAAATTTATCTTCAACTTGAACAGCTCTGCTGTAGTGCGATTGGCCTTGAATTTCTCACTCTGTCCTCTAAGCATTGCAATCACTGCTTCCATATTTCTAGATTTAGACTGGATATAAGGAAGAATTTCTTCACAATGAGGGTGGTGAGGCACTGGCATAGGTTGCCCAGGGAAACTGGGGCTCCTCCATCCCTGGAGGTGTTCAAGGCCAGGTTGGATGTGGCCTTGGGCAGCCTGATCTAGTGGGAGATGTCCCTGCCCATGGCAGGGGAGTTGGAACTAGATGATCTCTAAGGTTCCTTCTAAACCAAACCATTCTGTGATTCTATGATTCTATGATTCTATGATTTCTACTCCTCTTTCTATAATGCCTTGGTAAGGATTTGTCTGCCCAAGCATAACAGTCTAAAATAAATCAGATAAACTTCTCTCTAGTAGTGCTTATTTTCTCCCTGTTGACCCTGGGAAGATTCTTGTGTGAGTAGTTCACACCTGAAGGGAGCTGAGCTGAATCCCATCCCTGCTGCCTGCACTCTGCTGGCTTGTGCCAGCTTGAATATCAGACTTGTTCAGTTCTGTATGGTTATATTATTCTGGAACCCTCAGATCATTCTAATCCTAGAAAATTATATATATTAGAGCAATGAAGCTGGTGAGGGGGCTGGAGAACAAGTCTTATGAGGGGCGGCTGAGAGAGCTGGGGCTGTTCAGCCTGGAGAAGAGGAGGCTGAGGGGAGACCTCATTGCCCTCTACAACTACCTGAAAGGAGGTTGTGGAGAAGAGGGAGCTGGGCTCTTCTCCCAAGTGACTGAGGACAGGACAAGGGGGAATGGCCTGAAGCTCCGCCAGGGGAGGTTCAGGCTGGATATCAGAAAAAAATTCTTCACGGAAAGAGTCATCAGGCACTGGAACAGGCTGCCCAGGGAGGTGGTCAAGTCACCCTCCCTGGAGGTGTTTAAGGAACGGGTGGATGAAGTGCTTAGGGACATGGTTTAAGGGAGTGTTAGGAATGGTTGGACTCGATGATCCAGTGGGTCCTTTCCAACCTGGAAATTCTGTTATTCCTTAATTTGAGAAATCAGAGTCTAGTTGGTAGGAGCAGAGTGCTTTCCTTTACATTATTCCAGATGAGATTTGGTGGCATCAATGTCCCTTGTCCCCGTGCAGCAAATCAGCAGATGCAGCTGAGCAATTACTTTTTGCATTCTTTTGCTGAGAAGGCAAGTTTTGCTTCAAGATTGCTTATGCAAACACCTTGTTCTCTCTCTACATGGCAATAAATGCTAATTTGGAGACCCACACCAAGCCAAATAGTTGTTTATGAGATGTTTATGAGGCGGAGGCCAAATAGGTGTTTATGAGGCAGCGGTAGTGCCAAAGTCAAATAGCACCTCTAAGCGATGACTGGCACAGTACCATCTCTTCAGGCTGAGCTACAGAGGAGAGCTTATTGAATTCCCTGGTGCTTCTGATGAAGGACTCTTTGCAATTAAGCCAGCAGCGGGATGGAAGGGGAAGAAATGAGCCCTCCTCAGGTTCTGGCAGCTGAAAGCAAGAGACTCTTTGCAATGAAGTCAGAAAAACTGGAGTAAGAAGAGCATGATACTGAACCCTATAGAGACTCTGTGTCCATGGTGTCCCTTCCTCATTACTCTGCACAGCCTGAAAGCACAGCTTCTTGACTGTCCTTATAGTTCGGACTCACATAGGAGCTGCAGTGTTGTGTCAGACCTTCCCCTTACTGAGACCTGAGCTCTTATCCTTTTGCAATTTGAGGTCTTCAGTGCTCCCAACATTTATTTTCCAGTATGACATGATTTGGGCCTGTTTACCTGCACAGGCTTGTGGTCTTCATTGTTCTGTGGAGATCCTACAAAGCTCTTGGATGTAAAAAACCCACATGACTGAGATCCATTAGAGGCCTTATAGGAGAAATACTTCTATTAATAGCTGCTTTTCATAAAAAATCTAGGTGTTACGGACAGACAGTTGTCTAACATTTGTTCTTAAGCCCTCTGCTTCTGTGCTTCTAGTTTCAGCCTCCTTCTTCCCAGACTGGAAAATTCCTTTCTTCTAAGCTTCCTTAAAGCTATTTTATTTTCTAGGTAGCTCAGCATTTTCCTCCCTCTACTCTGAATGTTTCTGAGCTTGTCTACATCTCTTTTTAAAACTAGATGTCCAAAATGAGATCATTAGACCTTTTATATTTCTTCTCCTAGATAAGAAGAGAGAAGACAAGAGGAAATGGCCTCAAGTTGCCCCACAGGAGGTTTAAACTGGATATTAGGAAAAAAATTCTTTATTGAAAGAGTGGTGAAGCCTTGTAACAGGCTGCACAGGGTAGTGGTGGAGTCACCATGCCTGGAGGTGTTAAAAAACCCATGTAGACATGGCACTTTGGAACATGGTCTAGTAGGCACGGTGATGTTGAGCTGATATTTAGACTTGATGATCTTAGAGGTCCAACCTTAACGTTTCTATTATTTGCTTTCTCAAGAAATAACTTTCAGATAAGGAATTCCTCTCTCTTCTAGTTATTCTTACCTGCAGCCTTTGTAACTCCCTGGTGTCTTTGTCTTCCCTATGAGTATCTCATAGTCTCTTACAAATTATGTTAAAGAAAAATCATTTCAGGTAGAGTCTCAAGGGACGGAGTCTCTGCCCCTTTCTTTACAAATCCAAACATCTGACTTGCTTGGTTTCATGGATCGGAGGTCTGAGGTCTGCACTGTGGTCTTCGGGGCTGGTGAAAAGCAATGTGGAAGGTCCGTGGTACAAACTGCTCTGGCTAGGATGCAGGTGGAGAAGCCAGTGGCTAAAGGGGGAAACTCAGTTTCCTGTCTAAATTTTTGTGCCAGCGTTGAGGTTTTGATTGGAGCAAGGAGCTTCTGAGAAGGGTCCGATAGGGGAGTGACTATGTCCAATCCTCACTAAATTAGGAATGGTAGGTGAATCCTGGCTAGAAGCTGGAGACGGTGGGTGAAAGGGGACTGATGTGGAGGATTAAGAAATATTATTTCACAACTCAAGGGGATGCTCTGACATCAGGAGAAGACTGCAAGAGGCAGAATCCTGCCTGAATCGTGGACAGGGATCCTGCCGCAAACAGGGCTGTCACCTGCTCCAGAGGCAGAGCCCACTTCTTCCTTCTTTAGCTCCAGTTCTGTGCATCATGCTTACTAAAAAATAGTAGAATCCCAACCCTACTGAAACAAAATGCCTCACAAAATACACAGGTCTGCAGATCAAAGCATAGGTCCTAAGTAAGCTGTGCCATATAATTTTGGGCAGGGGTCAGAAATTATGGAAAGAATATATGATAAAAATAAACATTTTCATAAGCATCATCAAAAAATGAGCATAGGAAAGAAGAGATACCAACTACTGCTCTGTAATAACACTGCAGCTCATGCAATTGCTATAAGAAACTTCTTTTATATTAACTGAATATGCAGATGTCAGCAATATCTGTAGCTATTTAGATGTTGGATGTTTATTTATACTGGAAAAAAAACATGTGGGAAGGTGTTTTGTCTGTAGTTGGTGAAACTGTATGGCCTTATCTGGAAGAAAGGTGTTACCAAAATAAACACACCTGGTGTTGTGGCACGAGAACATGGGACTGGGGGAAAAAACAAAAAAGCAAAGATGACGAGCCAGCATCTTCTCAACCCTTGGTTAGAGGCCATCATCATAATTCACCACAAAGAGACAAGAACAAAATCCTGATCGTTCTCTCCCACGGCTTTTAGATCTGAAAGCCTAGGCATTGTGGTGGACGTGGCAAGAAATCCTCTGTGAGGTGGTGAGATGGAGCTTTTCTTGGGCAGCAGGAATGTGGAAGTGAGTAGAGGGTGTGTATGAGGATGGGCACACGGTGCAGTGTCTTTCATCACTGCCCTCCAAGCTGCAGCTCATCTGCAATTACAGAACCTGTGTGCCCTTAATAAAACAGAGGTTGGCTCATTATTCACATAATCACCTGGAAAATTTATTTTTCAGGCTTGTTCTTTGCTGTATCAAAGCCTTGTTTCTGTATCTCTACCCTTTTGTCCCTCCCCTCCCCTTTTTGCCCCTGTGAAGCGACCAGCTTTGCACTCTAGCCCTTGCCTGTGATTAACTTACTGACCTAGCAATTATTCACATCTGGATGGGTCTTTGTTCTACTTTGAAGTCTCTCAATGACTTCTCTTTCCCCTCTACCTGTCTTAATTTTCCCCTCTGAGTCCCCCCATCCCACCTCCTCCCTCTCCACCTTGCCTATTACTCCTCAGAAGTGCCAGTGGGCTCAAAATGAAATGCAGGAGGGACCAGAAATTCCTACTTAATAGGCCCAGGTGAGCTTGGAGTGGGAAGGGGAAGGCCCAGACATTGAAGATGACCTTTCCAAAGTGATTGTCAATAACAGTGTGCAACCCTCCCCAGCCCCTTGTTTATAATTGACAAGGTGGAGATGGACTGAAGGCTCTTTCTTCTCTTCAAGTGTGAGAGATCTTTTAATCTCAACCAAAAAAAAAAAAAAAAAGAAGAAGAAGGCGAGGGAAAAAGACAGCAAAGCACTGGGTGATGGATGAGATAGGGTAATTGGTTCACTGTACAGTGAGGCTGGGGAGCTGCAACTCCTTCTGAGGTCCTTCTGTGGTGGGGAGAAGTGCTGGTTGAGTAGCGTCTCGTCTCACAACTCTTCTTTTGTACGGCAGGAGAGGAGGAGGGGATGCTTCTTCTTGTACATTCTTACATCTAGCTACTGAGGCACATTGACCAGCAACTGGTTAAGGAGAAAGATTAAGGGTTGCAAGGCTTGGGGGAGTGGGAAGTCCCTTTGCTTTGAGGAGATTAACTTTTGAGATGAAGTAAAACACAAGGCGATAGTCTTTCAAAATTGCCTTCCAGCCGTGACAGGCAATGGTTAGATTAATTAGATTACGAATGCTCTTTTATATTCAGCAGATCAGTTGGGACAAGGTGGGGTGGGGGGTTGGGAGAGAAATGCTTTGTTTCTTTTTTCCAGTACTGCTGTTTTCTAAGTGCTCCTGGCGTGCTGCAAAGCCCGGTGGTCAGCAGAATTCTTCCCAAGGGTCTGAGTGGGCTTTGGAAAACAAGGCTGGAGCAAGCACTGCTGTAGGAAGTCATGAAGACAAACTATCTTTGGTGTGAAAGGAAGGAGAATTAATACAACATGAGAGATAACATAGACTCATAGAATGGTTTAGGTTGGAAGGGACCTTAAAAATCATCTAATTCCAAGCCTCTGCCATGGGCAGGGACATCTCCCACTAGATCAGGCTGCCCAAGGCTGATCCAGCCTGGCTTTCACAGCTTCCCTGTTCCAGTGTCTCACCACCCTCATTGTTAAGAATTTCCTCCTTATGTCTAGTGTAAATCAGCCCCTCTCTGATTTAAAGCCATTCCCCCTTGTCCTATCACTAAAAGCCTTTGTAACAGTCCCTCCCCAGCTTTCTTGTACGCTCCCTTCAAGTACTGGAATGTCACTATAAGGTCTCCTTGAACTAATCTTAGTTTATTCTCCTTTATGTAGAAGGTGTAGGTGAAATCATCACGGGAAAATACAAAGCTTTGGTATGCAAGGAATTATATCCAAAGGACACGGTGTCCATTTCTAGCACAAAGTGTGAAAAGGCTTACACTGAGAAGTCAGACTTACATCTACATATTGGTTGATGCTCACCTATCCTTAAGAATTCCTTTTTTCCAAGGCTTTCTGGAAGTTAGGAGGGGAAGAAATTTTTTCCTGTGAGGATGGTGAGGCACTGGCACAGGTTGCCCAGAGAAGTTGTGGGTGTCCCATCCCTGGAAGTGTTCAAGGCCAAGTTGATGAGGTTTTGAGCAACCTGATCTGGTGGAAGGTGTTCCTGCCCACAGCAGGGGGGTTGGAACTGGGTGATCTTTAAGTTCCCTTTGAACTCAAATCATTCTATGACTCTGTGATTCTATGATTTTAGAAAAAAAAATATGCAGAAAAAAGACAGGGTTTTAATTCATTTCCAACTTCTGACGTAGTTGAATACATTCCCCTCTGAAACACAATGTCCGTTAGGCATGAGCTCTGACCTATGTAAGCTCTGTGAGGACACATAATACAGCAGGTTAGGGAATATTCTGCATTTTAAAGAAACTGCAGCTAGGAGAACCTGGAATGTTGCTATTGGAGGGCCTTATCCTACAACTGGGTCTGTGAGACGAGCAAACCCATTAGGATGAGCAAACCAGAAGGCCTGTGATAACAGGATAGTGCCTTCTGGTTTAAACTCTATGGAGTTGGAGGAACCTCATGAAAAAAAGACACTGATGGAGACAATTGTGACTTGTGTGGGAGCCTCTCTGCGGTGCAGCATACATGTGTATGGACCATCTCCACCATCTCTGTTTTCTCAGGCCTTATTGTTCTCTGACAGGGTGAAGGGATCTCTTTGAAATATCACTCAGGACTAATTGTAACAGGAGTATCCAGCATTCCAGAAATAGACTGTGTGCCTGCAAGCCACAAGCTGTTTTCTCAGACCTCCAGCAGGGAAGGGAGAACCTTAAGAGTAATTCACAACCTAGAAGCACTGTTGCTTCATGGTGGGCAAGCTGCCATGGGCAGCAGCAAGGACTCATGATGTAGTAATTCTTGCCTCAACAGCCCCTCCTGGCACCATCTCTGATATCCTTGGATGGAACCACACTTAGAAGTGCATGTGGCCTCCTCTCGCAGCTCTCAGCAAAGTCTGCCCAGCAGAGAAGTCCATGCACATACTCAGCCCACCACCTGCCCCATCCTCGTCACCCCCAAGGAGAAGACATTGTTACCCACCAGCTCCAGTCCCAGCTCAGACTTCTTTCCAGCTCCTGTTTATGGAATTTTGGGTGCTCGTAACTGCAATTTAGGGAATGACTGATTTCATACTTTTTTATGCCTCTCCATAGAATCATAGAATCATAGAATCACCAGGTTGGAAAAGACCTCTCAGATCATTGAGTCCATCCATTCCTATCTGCCTCTAAACCATGTTGTGGAACACCTCGTCTACCCACCATTTAAATACCTCCAGGGATGGTGACCAGACCACCATAGAATCATAGGAAAACTGAACTGCTCTGAGACACTACACTGTTTTTTGAAGGCTCTGTCTTGTTTGCCAATCCCAGTGCAGAAGGAGACATTGAGACATGCTACTTAGGAGGTATGTCCTGGTCCCTGTTGCTGGCCAGTCCACCACTGCTGTCTCTCCTGGCTCCTCACCAGTTCCAGCCAGACATTCCATGCTCTGGAATTGACATAAACACCCTGTGAGAAGAGTGAACAAGACCTTCATCTTCCTTCTAGCTCCATTTGACTGTGATTTTGCCTGAGCTCATTACATTACATTATCACCAGGGATGGGCCTAGAAATCTTTTGCTAGTGGTATGGAGAATATTTGTCCATTGTAATGTCCCATCCACCTATTTGCAGCTTTTGAGTGCTATTCTTATCTGTTCCTGTGTCCCTCTCACAACCACATCCTTCATATACTGATAGTTGCATTAGTCCTCTGAGCTGAGTGACATGGAGAGCCATGTAAAAATGGGCAGATAAACAATAACATGGTAGAAATATGAATACCAAAGGATTTTGGCTGAGGAGCTGAACCTCATGGATAGATAGATGGTCCTCCTGTTGTAGGCTGTGCTCAGTGTACATGGGTTTGTTTAAGACTTGACTAGCACCTCCCCATCCCAAAGTGCCATTCAGTGCCAGACCAGCCAGACTCCTCAAACTAGCCTTGAGCACATCTGGAGGAGGGTATCAGTAGATACAACTTGATCATGACTGAATAGATTGATCTGCTTTGTTTGTTTTTTTTCCCTGGGTTCATTGGTTTTAATTTTAAACCACTATGCTTGTGTCCCATGATGATACAGCCTTCTCTGTTGGCTTTATTTCTTAATTATGCAGGGATTATTGCAGAATTAAAAATGTATTGAAGGCTTGTAGGAGGATCTCGTGCTCTGCTACTGGCCCTGGAGATTAATCAATCTAGTGACTTTTACCTCCCTTCCAACCAATGCAAAATGTCTCTTTTCTCTTGAGCTTCTAAACATGCCTGTAAATAATCTACCTTGAAATAACCTCCCTGACCCTCCTTCCTCCTCCCTGCCCCACTCTTTCCACCCGGTTTTCTTCCTGTAATAGGTCTGAAAAGGTTGAAAGGTGCTGAACTCTTGTACGGGGAATTCAGCTTTAAAGACCCTGAACTTTTAGATTCCCTGAGGGGCGCAGAGGAGGGGAGGAGGAGGAAAGGGAGGGTGTCTTGCGCTTTAGCACGGTGACCTAAATGATACATCTCATGTACGTGTCATGTCAAATGTCATCTCTAGGGCTGTAAGTGCTCTGAATAACCTGTCTGGTCAGTAAAGGTGACTGAAAATACTTAGCTGCAAGCTATTGTTTTGAGAAAGCTTTGCCTTTTATACTTCCTTCCTTATTTATTTATGGACTGGGGATTTTTTTCCCTCTCCTTATGCAACATCCACCAACTGGATTTTGCTGTGGCAGGTTGCAGAACTGTTTGATGAGCAGCAAACAGCAGCTGCAAAACAGGAAGGAAATGGTGAACTTCAGTACTAGGTGTTTTAGAGGTCAGAAATGAGAAACTGTGCCTAGACGTGATAACTGATGGCAGCAATATGAGCTGTTTCATTTGACTGGGCTCAAAAAGGTGAAAGACACTCATCCACTACCCCTCAATGTAAGACACCCCTGTGTCTTACAAAGCTGAGCAGCAGTAGCAGCGTTATTGCTGTTGACCATAACAGTTGTAGGCTTCACACACCAACCTGCCTCCTCTCTCTCTGCTTCCATCTGCATTAGAGTCTTTTACAATCTTCCATGGAGGAGGTGCTGTTGATTTTCCAAAGGAGGGTGTTGAAAGGTGCCTTCGGTGCAGCCTCCCAGGTGACTGAGTCTGAGGCTCTTCAGTCTGCCAGAGAAGTGCCCAAAACCAAGGAGTGGGAGATGAAACCCTAGATTAATTCAATGTAGAAATAAAGCAGAGTTGCACCAGGAGGGTGTTTCAGCCTCCAGCATCTTGAGAAAGCCTTATTGGCTAGGATAAACATCCAACTTTTAAACAGCTGAGATTTGGGATCCCATTAAGCAGGAGTGAAAAAGTTCCTGACTCAAAGCCTAAGGAGATGACCTGACGGAAGGGGAATCTTTGGCCTGTGCTGGAGAGCAGACTAAATGCTTGTTGCAGACCTTCAGCCTCCAAACTGCAGTTTCCTTTCTCTTACCCACCATCAATGCCGGCTAAGCTGTCCTCTGTACCCGTCACTGGCAAAATAAATCAATGTAAAGCAAGAATCAGTATGGTCTGATCTTGGATAGGGGGATTACTGGAATACGAATAAATACAGAGATAATTTCAGTCTTAACAGTGACTTCTGCACCTTTCTGATGGGAGATGCATCTCCATTTCAACAAAATTTTGATCCGTTCTGGTGGTTGAGTGATGTTACACTTCTAGCAGGCTGGATGAAATGTTCTTTTCTGGGTGCTGGGAACCCAAAATTTGGAAGTCAAGTATGTGATCTTCAGCTTAAGAGCTTAAATACACGAGGGCGAGGAGAAATGGCTTTGGTAAAGTCTTGTGGGTGTATCAGAGGTGGTTTTATCCTGCACCAGTTTTCCAGAAGATAAGCAAACTTTTATGAAAACAACCACCTGATCGCTGCTTCTGCACAGCAAGGGTCTCCAAGGGAGGACTTTGCCTAACTCAGTGCTGTCTTTTGTCCTTTTGCCAGCAGAATACTATTCCTATTTGAGGTTTCAAGGAGGAATAAGAGGTTAGATTAAGCCTTCCCAGCAACTCCTATCAAAAAAAGAGTGTTTTTTTTAAAGCATGCATCTATATTACGATGGAATTCCCTTAGTTTTTATAAACACTTTGAACTCCCAGCTGTACTTGGGAAGAAAAGAAACATCAAAGATATGTCTGCAAAGGCCATTTGTATACCTGAGCAGACCAGAGCTCAGATCTTCTCCTGGGGTGCATGTACAAGAGTGTAGGGGAATGAGGGAGAGTGACTCTGAATTCAGTAATGAGAGAATAAAATGCATCACAGAGAGTCCCACCAAAAGAGAAACAGCAAATGCACCTGAGCACCTTCATATAATGCAATATAAATTTGCATATCAAGAAAGCAGTGCTATTTGTGCCACAAAGCTACCTAGGGGCTCTTCATGCCCTTGGAACTGGGATATCAGTTTCATCCTAGACCTTAAAGTTTTTTTTTCAAAGTGAAAATTTGGTGTGGTAGGGAAAACCGTGATCTCTCATCAACTTTTCCTGTGGCACATGGTGTGTTTTTTGCTTATGTTTGCTTGAAATGGCAATATATCACTCTGGAAAGCCTTGTGGTCTTTTTTGTCTTCAATTCCTATATATTTATAAAATGCTAAAGACAATTAACGTCCTTGCTTGTAAGTGCATTGAGTTAGACAGATAGGCTTATAGAGGAATTTAAACTGGAGAGGGTACTGGAAGGTCCCTGACCTGCCTCCTGCTCAAAGCAGGGCCAGACTCCAAGTTTGATCCAACTTTGACATTAGATCCACTTGCTTAGGAGAAATTTTGAATATCTCCAAGTAGAAGGGTGCCGCACCCTGAAACACTTCCCTGGTGCAGAGTGCACTCAACAGAGTGTAGTTTCTTGTCCTTTGAGTCTGTAAATACAAACAGGCAGCAGTAGAGCAGCAATGTGGTGTAGACACAGACCTCTTGGTGTTCAAGAGTCATTGGCCTTGGATGAGCACACAGGAAAGATGGGAACCATCAGGAGGAGACTTACTGACAGCAGCTGGAGAAAGCAGAGGCACCGCACACTCCTGCGGATGGTGCAGTATGCAAGGCTTGTCATGCAGAGAAGTCTGTGTGTCCTCCTGGGCCAGCTCACCTCCACTTTGGCAAGTTCACATCCAGGGAGGTCCCTTGGGTGAGAATGGCATTGGTTGTCACTGCCCAGCTCAAGCTTTCCATAGCCATGAGATTGACTCCCTCTGGAAAACCAGAAAGCTGGTTTTAAATCCATAAGATTAAAGTAAATTGTCTTTTTATGAATATTGGTTTGGGCTCCTAAGTTGTGTCTTCCTTGTGGTCATCAAGATTGGCCATTGGGGGAAAGAGAGAGAGGAAGAAAGAGAGATATAAAGACAGAAGAAGAAAATAAGATGACACCTGGCATACTGATCCCACGACACAAGAAGCATGGTTTTGCAAACAGGTAAAAGTATTAGGAAATGCTCACCAAACCCTATGAGATTGCAGCATGGGAGAAATGCAGCTGCGGTGTGAAACAGGGATAGTGCAGCTTCTCCTCTGAACTCAAGAGTTTCCTGTTTCCTGTTATAGACTGACCTTTTCATTCACCTTCATGTAAGACACTTTTTGATGTGTCATTGTTCTTCCAGGGACCACAACATCTCTGTACTAGTGGCTTTCCAGCCCCATGCAGAGAGACATTACAGTGTACAAGATGCTTTGTTGGGTCCTTCCATAGGTGCTTGAAATGTCTTATAACAATCAATATTTCAAAATACCAAATATCAACCCTTTGCTTGCTGAGAAAGACAAGCAAAAGATGGCTCTGGTCTTGGGATACTACCTGTGAGTGAGAAAGAGAGAGGGGGATAGAGCCACTTGTGCCACAGATCTCTTGGATGACCTTGGGTGAGTTACTTAACCTCAATAGTGGTTTTGTTTTTGAAATTTGGAGCTTGTATTGCTTCCTCAGCTCAGAAAGGTTGAATGAAGATGACCGAGTGAGGCCATAAGACTCAGAGAGGGAGGATGGAAGGGCTGTGTAGGGGCTTGGAGCAAACAAGGAGCCACCTAACATGGTGGGTCACTGCGCGATGACAGTGTTCCCCCTACAGGGAGCTCACTACAGCTCCAGAGCCTAGAGTGTCCGTGCTTTTTAGGGAAAGGCAATATTATTTAAGCAGTCAGGAAAGCAGAAGTGTGTGATTTATCATGGGGAAAATCCACAAGTACTGCTGCTGTTGCTTAAATAATTGCTAAGGCTGTTGTGGTGTAAAGTAGGAACGACTTAGAAAGCAGTATCTATTCCTTTTGAAATCAGAGCTTCAGTAAATGCTTCCTGCATGTTGCAACTGGAGAGTTGAGCTGCCCTTTTTCATTTTTGGTTGCTTTTGTTTGCTCCTTTTATTTCCTTCTGTGCTTCCTGAGAAGAAAGTGTTGCTTGCATACAATCAAAAGAAACAAAACCAGGGGGTTTGAAAGTCAAGGGATCTGATTGTGCAGATGAACTGCCTTCCATTTCCAGAGCTGAAGTGACTGAAGAAGGAAAAAGGAGGGGAAATTACGTCTTATTAGGGAGTGCAGGGATAGGATGATGGGAAACAGTTTTAAGCTGAAAGAAGGGAGATTTAGTTGAGATATTAGGAAGAAACTTTTGACTATAATGGTGGTGAGGCACTGGCACAGCTTGCCCAGAGAAGTCGCGAATGTCCCAGGAAGAGTTCAAGGCCAGATTGCATAAGGCTTTGAGCAACCTGATCTAGTGGAAGGTGTGCCTGCGCGTGGCAGGGGTTGCAACTGAATGGTCTTTGAGGTCCCTTCCAGCCCAAACCATTCTAGGATTCTATGATGCTATATGTGTGACTAATTGGGAGAAGGAAGGTGTTCAGGAATCCAGAGTAGGTCTGCAGAGAGGTGCTAAGACTGGGTTGAGACCTTCCACCTGAATTGACATTTAAGAACCAGTTTAGTGTCCTCTGCCTCTCTTTCTTGTCCTTTTGTGTCCAAATTCAGAGAGGTGAGCGTTCAGTGGAGCTGTATGAATGCACAGCCTTGAACAGGAGTGTTGAGGAAAGTTTGAGATGTGTTATTTTGCCCCTTTTCATAGGAAATGGGAGAGGGAATGGTTGAAAATGAGGGACAAGAATGTCAACTGTTGTGAGAATACTTGAAAAGACTCAAAGCCAAAAAAAAGAAAAAAAACCAGAACAGGTTAAATAGTCTGTCTTGAGAAAGGGTTGGGGATGGAAACCTAGAAAAGGATCAGAGAGAGGTTGGTCCTCTAGCCGTTTGGCAGGCCTTCCCAATGCCTTTGTGATCTCTAGGACATGGAAGGATCTGCAGATCATAGAATCATGGAATGGTTTGGATTGGAAGATACCACAAAGATCATCTAGTCCAACCGCACTGCAGTAAGGAGGGACCTCTTCAATGAGATCAAGTTGCTCAGAGCCCCATCCAACCTGATCATTGAAAGCAACACCAGCCTCTCCTGGAAAACTAGGGATGCATTTTTGTACTAAGAACCTACAGGCATATCTTGTGCTAAAGAGCATATAATTTTTAATTGAAGTTCAGGGTTTATCCCTGAACAGGGGATGGTGAAACTGATGGAAAAGGGTGTCTAAGTTACTTGGGATGCCTTGGTCTTTCCACCAAGCATAAGGAGGGGCCTATGTGGATCTAGGAATTTAGATCTTAGATGGTGAATGCTGGATCAAACCTCCTGGACTCTGTGCAAGTGGGAGCGATCCAGCTGCAAATATGATGATGCCTTATGTTGAAACAGTGATTCTTCATTCAGCAGAAGTTCACCCGAAAATAAGCAAAATTACACTAAAAAGGACTGTGATGCTGCAAAAAAACCAAAGTATCAATCTTAATAAATTAAATTAGTTGAAAGAAAATGGCTCGAACTTATGGAGACAAAGCTAGTTCAATTTGTCAGACATTTTAAACCCTTGCTTTTCGAAAAAAATATTTGTTTATAAAAAAATAGCTTTTATAACAAAAATGGCACTGACATATGTTGAACATCAGAAACTATACCTCTTCCTTTGGAAATAATGAAATAAAACATTTTCATTTGCTTTTGCCTGTCCACAGACAGATTTTTTCCCTACAAAACAAAATGAAAGAAAACCAAAGCCACCAGTTAAAGTGATGCAAACTTGTAATTCACTTCAGGATCTGGGATGTGGGCTGAAAAAAGGTGATGGCTGAGGGAAAAGTAACTTTGCTGGACTCTTGTTTTCACTGCAAGAATTACAAGTGCCCAACCTGAGCTTGTCTTCATGAAAGCAATAGGAATTTCACTACAAAACTTGTATGTTTGAGTTTGCTTTATCTGGGGACATATATCTGGGATGCTGCTGCTGGTTGCTGCCCAAGCAGACCCTGCTTGGACATCTCAGCTGCAGCATGATGTTGTGATGCTCGCCAACATCAAAGGTGGAATTATTCGACCTGGAGTGTGACATATGGGAGGGACATCCCCAGCTTGGGAAAACAGTTCAAATTGCCCCTGCCACAGCAGTAGGGATGTATAGATATGCAGGAACGCTGTCCCTCTGGGCTGTTCGTCTTGGCAGGGGGAGAGCAGCATTATGGCCATGGGGTTTTGTCTGTGGGATGAGTTGGAGGGAGCTGATTGCCCTGCAAGCTACCCCCAACCCTTTTATATGGTCATTAGGAAACCTGAATTGAGGGGGGGCTTCTCACGCCTCCAGCCCAATCCAGCCAGCAGCCCCTCTCTCAAGTACCTGCTAACAGGTTGACTGGCCTTTGGTCTCAGTCTGGTCTCAGCGGAGATCGGACACCATTTCCTAGGCTAATAGGTGTGAGGGGAGCCAAGAATGTCACTCTTTTTGTCAGGTCTTTTCAAGGCAGGCTGTAAACCTCTTGTTTTTCTCCTCTGGGTTTCATTCTCTGCTTCCTCCCCCCAACCCTGGTGGTGTTAAAAGTCAACAAGCCTCTTTATCTCAAGGCTGGTCTTTTTCCCTGGGATGCTGGAGCAAATCCACATTGCTGAGGAGGTGGTGGTCTCACATCCTCTGGGTCTTTCCAGTTCCTCCCAGGGACTTTCCCCACCTTTAGGTGCAGAAGATGATATCCAGGATTGAGGCAGGCTCCCCGTTACACAGATTGCATCCCGACAGTGCTGACAATGCCCATTTTCCTTTGTTTTGCAGCGGTAAAGCTCAAGAAATGCTGCATGATGAGCTGCAGAGATGCTGAGCTGAGAAGAGCCTGGCTGTGAACAAAGTCAGGGGCCAGGAGCTCATTTTCCACCTTACTGTTGAACTGTTGTTGATGCATTACTGGATGTTGGACTGGAGGGATCCCAGTTTGTCATGTGTCACCTCCAGGGATGGGGCAGCCACGACTTCCCTGGACAACCTGTTCCAGTGCCTCACCACCCTCATCGTGAAAAAATTGTTTCTAATGTCCAGTCTAAATTTTTCCCCCTCCAATTTAAAGCCATTCCCCCTTGTCCTATCACTACATGCCCTTGTAAAAAGTCCCTCACCAGCTTTCTTGTAGCGCCCTTCAGGTAGTGGAAGGCTGCTATAAAGTATCCTCAGAGCCTCCTCTTCTCTGGGTTGAACAAACCCAACTCTCTCAGCCTGTCCTCGTAGCACAGTTGATCCATTCCTCTAATCATCTTTTGTGGCCTCCTCTGGACCCGTTCCAACAGTTCCATATCCTTCTTATGCCAAGGATTCCAGAACTGGACACAATACTCCAGGTGGAGTAAGAGCCTGGTTGACAACCTGGCATGGAGCTGATTCTGCTCTTCATTTGTTTATTCTCACTGGTGCAAAGTGGTTGTGAACTGTTTTCCCGGTGCAAGGAGGGATCAGTCCCAATTTTGAGACTGATTCAGTGGTTTTGTCTCAGATAACGGGTGTGACATTGAAGGGTCTCTTCCAACCACTGTCTCCATGACCCTTCCTACTTCTCACCTCTTCCTCTCCTGATGGCACCATACAGCCTCCCTGATCTGGTGCTGTGGCAGGCTAAGACACCAAAGGCCCTTGCAGTGATTCGTAGGGGAAAAAAAACCTCTGTGGTGCTAAGAAAACTCCCAAAACATCAAAATGTCCTCCTTAGGAATGCCTCGACACATTTCCTACAGACGCCTTACACCTCGTAGGAAAGAGCTGGCCCAACAGTGGTGAAGAACTGTAAAAAATCCTATTATCAGTGACCCTGAAGGGGTGGTTTTCTGACTTGGATAAGGCAGATCTCAAACTAGCACAGGGCAGTTTGGGCTTGGACAAAATCTTGGCAGTGTCACTCCTCTAACTACATTGGCTTCCTCAGAAAAGAAATAAGTGCTTTACTCTTGCCCTTGATTTACTTCTACCATTTAGACTGGAAGACCCTCCAGTTGGGTTAGATGCTTCCTGTTGAGTGCAATGCAAGATAGTTACCATGGTGAACATGAAGCAGGGTCACTAACACTTAAAAACCCTGGAAAAAAAGAGAATGGACTCTTAAAAGGGTTTCTAAATATTTGTGTCCAGCAGAGATGAATGACTCTCTGCCTGGAGAGTGGCAGATCCCTCTCTTATGCATTTTTTGGTCCATGGGCTGGGTTTTGGTCACCATCATGGAGGTGGTGGTGACAGATGGGGACTGCGGGGCTCTTTGGGAAGTGCAGCCTGGGATGTGGCATGCAGGGTGTTAATTGTATTAGACCGAATACCTGAGGAATTAATAATGATTTGCTGCTCATCAGACAGCCTTCCTTGAGAAATGTAACGCAAGAAAAAACACGTTAAAAAATGCCATAAAATGCAGCAAAAAAAAAAAGGGAATTGTATGGGTGTGGGGGTGATGATGTGAAGAAGCAGCCTGGGATCTCATCTGAGCTTGGTCCAGGAGCCACACAAGAGGTCTCAGTGGCTGGACAGGGCCACTCAGCTCCTCAGGGCCTGATTCTGTCCTTCACTTATCTCCATCAGCCTCCTGAAGATTAAGGGGTCATGAGGACTTCTGTGTAAGGCAAGATCCAGCTTGCTGTGGTACTGCAGCTCTTTAAAAGGGGCTTGAGTAAAGCATGCACCCATACTGGGAAGGAGAGGTGCCAACAGTGGTATGACAAACATTCGTGCTGAGGATGAACCAGATGAATCACCTGGGTTAAAAACAAGGGATACAAGCTCAACACAAGTGATGCACAGCTGTCATCTAACGTCCCCATCTGGGGAACTCCTTGCTGTGCGACATTGCTGTGCTATCATAAAGAAGGAAGAAAAACAGAAGAAGAAGGAAAGAAAAAGTAAATAAAGTAATTTAGAGGAGTAATAAAACCATCTGAATGTCTGTTCAAACAAAACTGTAAAGCTCAAAAATGCTCATGTTTCAAGCTATGGGGAGGTGAGGTAGGCGTGTTTAACAATGAACCCTAATTTTACACATCAAGGATAAATCTAGACAGCTACCTTGGCATGGGAACATCTCTGAAGCTTGGATGTTCCTACTCCCACAGGTTGTCCTTGAGGGGGTGGCCATGCTATGAACGCCATTGCATGGAGATGGGAGCTGGGGTGAAGAGGGGTGGTTGAAGACCTTGGCACTATTTACAGACATAGTCAGCATCCACCCCAGGCTTGAACCACACCTCCACCATAGCCCCCATATTTCCTCTCTGGGCACTTACCCAACTTGCTGTGACAATGCCTTGCCAGTGAAGGTGGGTTTCAGAGACTGGTGGGGATTGGGCAATGTGAGATGTTCCTTCTCAGTATCCTGTCCCCTGCAGGGGGTCTCTGTAGTCCCTTGTTGCTTTTCTTCAGAGACTGAAACCCTTTGGTTTACATGAGTCCCACATTGTTCTTATGCTTGTTGGTTCCCACTGACAGCTTTCTCTAAGGTGGGGTTGGTACTAGCTTGGGATCTGCTTGCTAATGGATATTTTAGTAGCAAAAGACAAGAGACTTGTCATGCCCAATGGACACCATGTAAAGGTAGGGATGTCCAGAAATCGCAAGGTTTTTTTTTCCTCCTTTTACTGGAGTCTTTTGGGGTACCTACCCTAATTATTAGGCAAGCCAGCAATGTCAACGCAATCTACTGCCTGTCTCTTCCCCACTGAAGTACAAGATTTGTCTTTGGCAGGTTGGAAATGGCCCAGCTGGATGTCAGTTCTGCTATCAGAGAACTGACGCAGCTGTTTTCCATGTCAGAGTGTATTTTTTGATAGCCAAGGTGCTGCTCTCAACTTCCTTGTCTGTCACCTGAGGAAGCTGCCTTGTGCCTTTGATTTGGAGCCAGCCTGTTGATGGAGCAATTCTGCTTTCTTTTTGAGCTGGAAGCTCACACGTGCCAAACAGATGATGAATTACTTCTCAGGCATTTCTTTTTCTAGGCATGATTTTTGCCTTGATACCAGAGAGACATTGGAGTGTGTAGAATGTCTGATTATATGAAGAAATTTGCAATTGTGCTGTGTCCAAAACCCATGTGATGGAAAGACCACGTGTGGTTACTTCACAGGCATCTATTTGGTAAAATCATAGAGTCATAGAATCATTAAGGTTGGAAAAGACCTCTAAGATCATCCAGTCCAACCATTAGCCCAACATCACTGTGCCTACTAAACCATGCCACAAAGTGATTTCATCAATCTTGGTGAATATCAGAATTTAATTAACATCCAAGAACCTACACAGGCCTTAAAATGCAGAGGTTCAACCCCAGCCCTTGGATTTGCAGGGCTGATATAATCCTTGATATATGACTTTTCCCTAAATTACCATCCCTGTGAGGAAAGCAGGGGAAAAAAACAAATCAGGACAATTTGTGTCCATTTACAGATCTGTAGAACACCCCGGCTCATTCTCTCCTTTCTAATTGCTGCTTTCTTCTCTTCTCGAACTCCTTTGTTTCTCTCTACAAGCAGTCTCAGCTTTCAGATGTTTTAGGGTCATTCCTCCATGTGCTGCAATGCTAATTATTGCTTCTGCCCTAATTCAGTTTTACATATCACTCCCAGCCATACAGGCCACGTAGCGCACACAAACACACTCTCTGCATTCACATGATAAAACCTCCTCACAGACACACGCACGGCAACACAAAGCCATAGGATCCCAACACCGGCAAGCGAACCACGGTTTCTGTTGTGCTGCCATCGCTTCGTAATCGTGCCATCTTAATTAGGGGGTTTGTGAAGCTAGAAATCTGATGCAGCTGTGTACCAAATCTGCCTCACCAGTGCTTTGAAATGATGAAGATAGCATTGATAATAAATGCCAAGACTGCCTTTCTTGATGTTTATTATGACCTATCTGTAACATGTTAAGTGAAAATTACTCAAACCACTTTCTGGTTAATGAATGATTTGTCAAAAGCTCTCCCTTCCAGAAATGACCGATATTAGCATCGGTGTTGATGTCATGTAACAGCTCCCATTCAGAAAAGCTATTGAAACCAGTCCAAATTCCTCAGAACTGTTAAATCTCTTTTCTTTGTGTGTATATAAGCTGTGGGGGTTTTGTTTGTTTGTTTATTTCCCTCTTGCGGGGAGTGAGTTTTAATTTAATTTGCATGTTGGGTTGCTGCTCTTTTTGTGTTGCCTTTAATATATTCAGAGCATTTGGGGAGCCTGAGATTTGGAGGCAGCGAGAGGGAGATTGTTTCCATTGATGAATGTGGCTTTCAGAAAAGAAATGAAAAAGTTGAGGAAAATAAATTCCATGATTGCCAGCACAGGGAAGGAAATGGAGGATTTTTTTCCTCACATTTTTCCCAGGCAAAATCAGCAAAAATCGTATCCTTCTTCCTTTTTTTTTTTTTTATTTTGTTTTTAATGACATCATCTTGAATAAACATTGTGGCAGTGATGGCAAGAAAAAAAATCCAACCTAAGCAGGGATGATTGTAGACCCATCCCGAGAAAAGATTAATCAGAAGAATGCTTGGAGACATGCAGCTCCCCTCCAAAAATATACTGGAAAAAGGATATAGAGAGGCTTATGCAAATCTCTCCATGCACAATATTGGGTCTTGTATGTTCAGACAGTGTTTTGCAGGGGCTGTCTATGGGACGAGGTTGCACGGGGTAGGGATGCATTGAAGTAGCATGTTTTCTGATAAATAAAACACTCTTTCTTCCAGATCAGTTCTTCCCTCTCCTCTCCTCAAACTTGGTTTTTATCAAAGTGATGTTTCTAGTTTCACATTTTAGGGCTTGAAATGAGCAATGCATTACAAGCAGGAGGTTTCCTCCAGGCTGAAGAAGGAGGTGATAATGTTGAGGAATCCTTGCTGAGGATCTTTGTCTTTCCTAAAGGAGATTTAGTGTTTTTCAATGGGGAAAAAAGCAGCTGTAGAAGGGTTTGTGTCTGGGCAGGAAAGGTCTGTGGGATGGGTTCATGTTTTGCTGTGGTTTGGTGTGGTTAAATGAAACACCATGCACCTGCATCAGTCAACCTTGCAAATCTGCTCTCAGGTGTCTTTACAGTGGTCTTTGGGAAAATGTGTAGCCAAATCATTCAAAATGAAAAAGGAGGGTCCCTAAAAAGGATCTTGAGGATGGTGGGTTTTTTTCTCTCTTCTCTGTCAAAAATACTAATCTAGAAAGCGCATCTGTTCCTGCCCAAGGAGTGCATCTGGAGGATGTAAGGACTGGGAAGAGGAGATGCTCCAGGACATCCAGACGAGGGCAAATGTCTGAGTTTCCCACTTCATGACAGAGACTCGTCACTGCTTCAACGTGAATTCCTGGGGACAATGCAAGCTGCCCCCAGCCGATGAAAGGCTCCTGTCCTGCTGGGTCTTCGGGGAGATAACCTCAACAAAACTCCAGCAAGCCTCTGCCGAATGCCTACAGCCCTTCCCCCCCGGGAGGAACCCAGAGGATTGTATCTCCCGTGTTTGCAATTTGTGTGTGTGGCACCATTAAGAATTGATATGCTCGATATGAATGGCGATACTTCAAAACGCCTGAATAGACCCCGAGCTCCCCCCTACAAAAAAAAATCCACATTGTTGAAAAAGTCCCCTACTCAGCCTGGGAGGGAAAGTTTGTGTATCAATCTAGTTTTATAATAGTGTAATTTAGTGTCTAGGCCCGGGCTCTGGTGGTGATATTGTACTGCAATGAATGAAACAGAGGACTCCAGGCTGAGCAAGAGCTCGAGGACCCGGCTGGCTCTATTCAGGCCAAACTAATCGGCTTCAGCTCAGCTCTCCGCCAAAGCTCCCCTCTCAGTAGTGGGTTTTTCTCTGGGTTTTTGTTACTGTTTCTTAAAGAGCTCAGCTGGCTGCTGAGGCTGAAAAGAATCAAATTATTAAAGATTTTGTGGAAAATCCAGTGAGAATGGGCCCATGCAAGAATAATAGCATTGTGCCACCGTGGGCCATTCCCAGCTTCCAGTCGGGAGAAATTGTCAACTCTGTCTTTGTTTTCTTAACCCTTTCAATGGAAACAAAATAATATTTAGCTCAGCACAAAATACATTCTTTTTCATTTCTAATCCTTTCTGGTTCTTTTTTTTTCCCCTCTTTTCTTCCCCCTTTCTCCTCCTCCTCCTCTTCTTCCCTCCCTCTCTCTCTCTGTTCCTCTCCCTCTTTTTGTTGGCTGTCCTCTGAAATACATTTATCTAACTCATACATTCTCCCTTTCTTTGCCAGTCAGCCAGAGGGGCATCCATTATCAGAAATGCCCCTTCTTTTTTAAACACGATGTAAAATGGGTGATTAAATTGTTTATTAACAGTCACCAGCAGAAAAGGGGAGAGGAAAGGGAAATATTTTCTTTCCAGATTCTATTTTTAACACATATTGGAGATAGATAAATCATTAGTATGTTGTTTAAAGGACTTGGTGTACACTGTGTCATGTTTTTAAATGTCTATACGTTTTAAATTTGGTAAAGTATTTAATTGGGGCACTGCTGTGTTGTTAAAGAACAAAAAGGAAATGTCTGCCTGTCTGTCTGTCCATCCTCAATCCATCAGGGTAGCTACAGACAAGCAATCGCTCTCCTCTTTTATTTAGGGACTAAGTAGCTTTCCATTTGTGAACTATATCTTTTCTCGGCTCTTTCTCTGCTGCGTGTGCCAATCCTAAACATGTCAAGGAGCAGTATTGTCTCAGGGATGGGAGGAAAATGTCCCCCTGTTTGTGGCATGGACATTGAACTTGTCTGGACTGCAGGTCTCTCCAGGTTGCAGAGCAGCTGGGTGTGGGGAGCTTGGCTGCACCCCATTTTTGCAGGAGGGATGAAAGCCCATGGCCATGGCTCCTTTGTGCAGGGAAGGCAAAGCCACTGCTGTCTTTTCAAAGCTTTCTTAGGGATGGAGCAGAAGAAGGAGAAGGGATAAAAGTTGTCAAGCCCCCTGCTCCATACCAACCAGCTGGCACCAAGGAAGGGTGATAAAGTGTGGTGCTGGATCTGCTCCTTGTATAAACTTGACACCAGCAGAGTTAGGCAGAGGTAAACCAAAAGAGCCTGTAACCCACCGAGTTATATGTTGATCACAAGCCCGGTAGTAGGCTACGTGGGTGAAAATTAATGGACAAAAGGGCACTCACTGTCCCTATTGTGGGTGATCCCTCTAATCAGGATATTCTCCCTCAACTTTGCTCCACTCTAACCTATTGACAACAGAATTAGGTCATCTTGGTGAATAGGGTAGATTTTCTGCCGCCTCAGTGTCTTTGAGGCTGGAAAGGATTGTGTGTTCAGTGTTACAAACAGACCTTCTGTCTTTATTTCCCGACCAGCAGTGCGCTGCTTAACAAGGAGAACTGGACCAGCCATTTTTCCCGTAACAAATGGAGGGTCCCATCCAAGCCATCCTTGCCAGCTGGCTTTCAGACAGGGGAAGCTTATTCATGTTTTCAGACCTCAGCCAAGTTCAGTCAGGAAGCCTGAGATGTTTTAAACTGAGGGAAAGGCGGGGGTATCCAGGGCTCCCTTGCCAGCTAGGAGGAGGGAGGCGTTGCATTGTTTTGGTATTTTCTTGAGTTGGGCTTTTTATTTTGTGTGTGCACTCCCAGGGATAGAGTTGTCTCTCTCTATTCCTGGCATAACTCTGGCTTGGAAGGGAGGTGGGCAAGGACTTGTTTTGTTCTCCTGACACTCCTCAGGAGGACAAGTCTACCCCTGCTTTCTTGAATCACCTGCAACAGTGGGAGAGGAACAGAGGATGTGCGCTGAGGTTGCTAGTGGTGAGGGATCTCACAGCTGAGTCACCACCAGTGTAGGTGGATATTACACTTAAATGCAAGACACTAAAATGTCTTGTGGTGAGCCAGATACAGAGAAGCTGTTGATTACCTTACTTTGGAGAAGATGTTTATTCCCCATCCCACCCTATGATGTTTCCTCATGTCTGCTTCTGGGAAGGACAAAGCATCATCATGCTTTCTATCTGAGATCATGGTGCACTGTCCCAGAAAAGCACTTGCACCACCTTTGAGTAATGTTGCTCCTGGCCTTTTTCAACGGTAAAAACATCCTTGGATCTTTCAGGTCAAATGATAAGACTATTCCCTTTTAAGGCATAGCATTACTGTATCTTGGAGATCCTACAGACATTAGCTCATGGTCTTACGCCCCTTTTCCTAGTTAGCCTAGCCTGATCTTCATTACTGGGATGAGGCCGGTGTCCTGGATCCTTCTCCGTCTGTTTACAGGCATCATAAAGAAATGTCACCTGTACCTTGCTGAACAGCTGCCTCCTGTGGATAAGCAAGAGAGAACACACTGCCCTGTCAGGAAGCCCGTGGCTTTTCCTACCACGACTTCCACTCCTGAACCCACGCTCCTCAGCACCCCCTTTCAGCACATCTGAGATCAGGATGAAGGATGAACACCTGGGTGGGCCTAATCAGGAATGACTGACACAACAGGGTTTGATGGAGCAAAACTTCTCAAGAACATAGGTCATCCTGGTCATACCAAGTCTTCTTCTTCATAAGCCTGAAGATAGGATGAAGAGAGTCAGTGGGAGAAGGTGTCCTTCTTGTTTTCCTGTTTTCTTTCACTCCAACTGTCCTGTTGGTCTGCTCTTGGAAACAAGTTTTGAGGCTCAGGGAATTTTTGGTCTGATCCATTAGGGCTGTTCTTGAGCTGTAGGATGCTCATGTAACTACCACAGCCAGCGCTGAAGATATTGTAATAGAGGAGACAATGTGTCCTGAACTTGGCTATATGCCTGGATTAGAAATTAAAGGCAAATAAGGCAACCTAAGCTCTGGAACTGCATCAAAGGCAAATCCAGGCTAAATGGGAAGGATCCAATTTCACAGTTAAGTTTGTTAAATAGGTGGGTGGTGGTTGCTGGTGGTGCACACGTCCCTTTATTAACAATTTAAAAATGAAAGGTCCCTGCCTGGTGATAACAGGAAGATCAGATCTTTTTCTGACTGCCTTGCCACAAGTATTCCTTACTCATAGAAGCTTTCTACTAAAACTGAGAGACCTACTCGCATGGACAAGGACGGTCCCGGATAAACAGACTATAACGGCAAAGATGACTGGAGAATTGCAAGTACAACAACAGATGATTGGCAGACCCAGAACAGCAGAAAATAATCCAACAAATCTGGCTTTTTCTTTTTCACCTGTGAGTAGTCTGCAAGCAAATAATTCCCGGCCAGAATTTATTCAACTGTACGTTCTAGTAAACATATATTTTTCCTCTTGGATGGCTTCTGAATTTTGCTGGGATAAATTATACTTCAGCGTGTGCCCTGTGCACAGAGCCTCTGACTGCTTTCCCTGAAGCCCACACTGGTTAAGGATGACAATTCACAGAAGAGAATTTGACAGATAATTTTTTTTTGGTGCAAAACACAGTGTCATTATTAATGGGTAATCATTAAAGAGAGAGTTTGTAGAGCTTCCACTGACACCATTATGGTGTGTGTTTTGCTTTTTGTGATGCAAAAAACCAAAAAGCCTCTATATAATGTTAGAACAAGTTTAAAAGTTTCATTAAAAGACTCTTGCATATGTTTTTTTGCAGTAGACATGAATTATAAAAGGTGCCTCCTCTACCTAAATCAACATCAGGATAAGAAAATATGATTATACATCACCATATATCTTTGTGTGCAATCTTGAGTTATTAATACCTTTTGGCTGATTCTTTTTCTTGCTTATGGTAATTTATGATTACGCTGCAGAACTTTTATATCAAGACTTTTCCTAGCATTTCTGTTCTCAGCCACGCGAGAAATTAGTTGAAAAGAAACAGACCTTCTTCCCTGGATTTTTAGTATTGAGCACCAACTTTGAGAACAATCCCCACAATGACTCAGAAATCAGAAAATAAATCACATGAATCCAGCAGGAACTATTTCTAAGATGTCATGATTTTTAAACAGATCTCGTGATTTTGGCAGGGAAATGACTGGGGAGGTTGGGCTGCTTGGCAAGAGCAGTGCTGTGTTATGCTACATGAAATGGTCCTGTAAACAAAAGGAAGGAATTGAAACACGTTTGCCAGAAAAGAGCCCAGATTTCCCATGCAACACGCAATAGTCTCTACATAGCAGAGCTTTTCCTTTCTGTGCTCCCCTCAGCTCCTTGGATTTATCATCTCTCAGTCAGAGGTAAGCAAGATAATAGACATTCTTTGAGAAATTCACTACAGGGGATATGAAGCTAAGGTCTGTGTTGCCAGTTTTACATCTCCTTAGGACTTGTCTTTATGGCAAATGTGACCAGAATAGCTATTTTGGTATTAACTTTCTATAGTGTCACTATTTCAGTGGGGGAGAGATTTTATTTCAGATTAATTATCCTGTTTAGGAAAGCACTTGTTATTTCGCAACTAAAACAAGTATGCATAGAAGAGCGCATGCTAATGTACAAAAATACCTGATACAAGGAGGGTCAGAAGCAGTATGGTCACATTAATTTGTTCTCAGACCACGCTTTTACCTGCAGCATCATATAGTTACATCAACACAGCAAAAATAGGCTATTCCTCATTAAAGTGTAGTTGCCTAAAAGTACATCATCCAGTGCGAGATGGTCGCCTTTTCTTCTCTCTACAGTTAATGAGGTGACAGGATCCTCCGGAAGGCTGTTGGTCTCAGCTGTCTTAGGCATCTGAGGGTGGGCAAACTGCATTGTGTAGGCATTTGCCTCTCCATTGATTAGAAAGGAAGTAAAAATTCAGACCTTAAGCTAGACACAGATTTGGAAGAACCATGATGAAATAAATCAGTCTTCACAGGACTTCAGTTGGGACTCACCGTAAGAGTTCAGATCGGGGTATGCATTGCTTTTTCAGGGGTGGACACACTTAAGATAAAAGTTGTGAGAAAGGTTTAAGGTGCCAGTGGGTCACCTTTAGACAAAACCTTTGCATCTGAGTTTGGTTGTATATCTGGGCTTCTTAGAAGCTACCACCTTCTCATCAACTTACCCACACCATTAGCTCTTGCCAAGCAATGTCTTCTGCGTGGCTCAGCACCCACTGTCTTCATGTTGTGTGTTAGACTTAATACGTGTTTAAGCAGACCAATTGGCCCTTAACTCCGTCTAGGAAACGGGCCTCTACTCTTTGTACTGACCCACCTGCAGAAGCGATCCATCCTTTTCCCGGTGAAGGTGATGCTTCTGTTTTTGTTAACCATATGTGACCCATGGGAAATGATAAAACAAAGTAACACATCATGTTCAGACAGCATCAGAAAGCATCTCTGAGCCACAGGGTCTCCCTGCCACCTACCCTGGAGGAGAAATGACTGCATGGTTTCTGCCACTCCGATGAAAAATGAGGAATCCTAGCAACTTTTGACAGGAAAAGGAGAGCAAAGATGTTCTCCTCTAGTCAAGTTTTGCTGGGTGAGTTTGCAGGCCCTTGTCCTTGCAGTGAAAGGTGCTCTATAAATGCAGGGGAAAATCAAAGATACAATTGACTTAGGTCACTCAGAGTTTTCAGGGAAGGGAAATATCTTTTACTAGGCCATCTGATATAACAGGAGCAGAGAGGTGTGCTTCTGGCTACACAAGATCTTCGTCTCATCTGGATTAGTCAAAATTAGGAGAGATCAGACAAATGAAGTAGGTAGATTAGATTGTGCCCTGTGGAAGTAAATGTTTTTCAACCTCCTAACTGTGACGTAGGCTGAGCCTTATCTCATCAGGTTATGCTCAGAATGAACCTTGGGGGACTTTTCCAGCTATAATCACTTGTAAGGATTGGCCTCATGTGAGAGACAGTTCCTAAGGATGTCAATGGACCTCTCTGGAGAGCGTGGTCTCAAGGTCAGTGTGTTGCAATGCTGATTCCCTACTCAAAAGGTGGCTTGAATGTTTTTCCTTGCTGCCAAAAGGCATCTTAGAAAGGTTATGTTGAAAGACTGGACCTTGGGATGAGGGGATTCAGTCCCTGTGATGCAATTCCTTATGCAATATTGAGGAAGTCATTTGATGTGTCGTTTGATTATCTATCAAAAAAAAAAAGATGTCTAAGCCAAGCTAGTCTTTTCACCTTCTACAGTTAATTAGAGAGATCTTGTTGTCTAGAAAGTGATTTATTCCATCCATGTCAGGGGCAGAGCGAGACTGTAAGCTCAAGGTGTGGCAAATCAAAGTCTCATTTCAGCAGGCTTTGCAGAGTGAGACATGCCTATCTGTCTCTCCCGAGGGCAGCAAGAGACTTGATACCTAAATCTGAGACAACCTAAGTCAGGTGAAATGACTCGTCTTTTGATTTCTTTGAGGTTCTGCTCCTCATTTGTAAAATAAACATAAGTGCACTCTACTCGACAGTAGAGAAGATGTGGAAGAAAGACCATGAGGTGTTTGTATGCTGTGGTCGAAAAGCTGGAAGAGTGGTGTAGGTTAATTATCCTGATATCTGCTGTCTTCTGCTTTGATGGACAGTGGGTGAAGGCATGCAATTCAGAGAAGGCAACTTCTAGAGTAAACCTCATTCCTGATTCTTTATGCTCAGTAAAAGAATCAAATGTCACCACTGGGAGGCATCACTGATGGGAGAGTTCATACTCTCCCATACACTCATGAGTCTGGACTGCAGTTGGTGAAGAAACCAGCCTGGTTCTGACATGAGGAAGTGCTCCAACTTGCCTGAAGCAAAATTGACTCCGGGAATTTTTGTAGGTGTTGAACCAATATCAAAAGAAATAGTGGTGCAAAACCATGTAGAACTGTTGTTAGGGTTTTATTGTTGATACCTAGTGTGACCTCATGAGTAGGTCAGTCCCTCATTGTGCTGTTGCTTTTGGCTTCCTGAACCTGAATGAAATGATGATCTAAAAGCCTTATGCAACACAGATGAGTGTATGTCACTATGGGATCACTTTTGATGACGGATACATTATAACCTACAACAGTTATTACACCCTACAAATCCCATAGCAAAATAGGGACAGCAGCCAGTCAGCTCTGTGCTGTACTTCTGTTCTTGGGGTGCCAAGAAAAACAGGAAACCAATATAATGTGTGGCAACAGTGCCGAGTGAAGCTCATTTTGGTCATTTCTTACCTATCTTTTATTTCATTCCATAAACAGATAATTCCAGAACAAACTCCTACACTTACGACTCTTCAGGTTTAGAGACTGCAGAAGTTAATGACCAGTGAAGATGTGTCCTCTCCATCAATGTTCTAGCACCTAAGGATCTTTCTACCCCAGTCATGCAGTGGGATTAGCAGGAATTATTGACAGGCTCTCCGTAGCATTACTTTCCAGCTGCTGGTTTAGATGTGTAACTCTTCTCTTTATTCAGCTTCTGCTTAGGATGACTGCAGGGTTTAACTGACCCTCTGTCTCACCTGGGTCTCTGCTACCAGCTGAGAAAGAAGTACTTCTTATGAAGCTGATGAGAGAAAAATTTAGCTTTGCCAATGTTTTGTTTAGAAAAGGAGAACTCAAGATATGATTGATCACCACTCTTTGGATGTCCTCTGAGGTAAAATGAGAGAGCAGAGAGAGGGCTATGAGGAGAGATATGGGCTTGAAGCCAGGAACAGTATTTGTAAAACTCTGTTCATTTTCTCTGCTTCTTTGCAATCCCCCTCTGAGATAATTTTATTCTTCTGTAATCAGGTTTCATGTCATTTATCCTTCCTACTTTTAACATCTATAGGAGAACAGATTGTCTATCATTACGTCAATGCACAGTAGCCAACTTTTGGCTCTGCCATAACAGAAATAAAGAATTTTGTTGAGACCCTTCTGGCAGGAAGACTTCTTAGCACCAAATACACTGAACATCTTTGCTGCTCTAAGGTTTTTCAACATACCTGTGAGATTTGAGCCTTGTTATGTTTTTATAGCCCGTAGTACAACGGAGAGAGTAGAGCTGTGGCATTCAGGCTCTATTTGAACATACTAGCTGAACACTGTAGGAGACAATATGCACCTGCTCTCCATTGTCTTCTATCAGGATAATGTTCAGGCAACTGCTCATGTGTATTCCCCAGGGCATTGACTGTTGAGCTCAAGTAGAAGTCAACAGAATTTCTAGAGCACAAGAAACTGCATATGCTGGTGACAAGAGGCTACTTATACAAATATTACAGACCTAGACAAGGTCCTGTTCAAGCCTACAGTCTTTCTACTGCTGCCTCCTTGGAGTAAGAGGTGAGAAATATGTTCAGTTCATTTCAGTTCTTTTAGTAGCTCAGAATCATAAAACCATAGAATGGTCTGAGTCGGAAGAGACCTTAAAGATCATCTAACTCCAACCCCCCTGCCATAAGCAGAGACATCTCTAGATGAGGCTGCTCAAGGTCCCATCCACCCTGGCCTTGTGGAATCCAGTGTTTGAGGCATCAAGAAGAGTTATGTTGTCTTGTTAGACACATTTTTGGGATGATTTTGACACAACAAATAAATGTCAGATTTGTTATTGAAGTGGGAACTGTGGTGGTGTGTGATAATGTTTCAACTGAACAGCGTGGTATCTCTGAAGAAGCACATTCTTCTTGAGACAGCCCCCTACAAAGACTTGTCCCGAGAGGATGTGTTTGCTTGCAGAAAATTATTCAGCCAGCAGATGTCTCTCCATGCTCCCCTGCTGAACAAGGAAGACAAAACTGGAACTTAAGTTATATGGGAAAATACTCATTTACAGTTTGTAAGTTTTTTCTCTATTAAACATCTTCTGCCTGGAGTTAGTTTTACACCATCTCAAGAGATACTGCTTCAGGAGTGGATTTCAATGCATGTCCTTGGGTTGAGGAGATTGGAATAAATATTCTCTGGAGCTTTGTAAATGAAAGGGTTTTGTCTGCCCATGGCTATACATGACAGCACTGTTGAAAGATTAGTACTAAGGTCACTTAAAAGGTCAGAGGAGCTTTATGGAAGAGATGGCCGTTAATGAAGGGGTTTCAAAATGTAGAGTGTCTGAGATCAATTGGACCAGTCAAAGAAGAACATCTAACCATGAATTTAGAGGAGAGAGAACAATTCTATAGAAGACTCATTTCCAACATGCATTGTTTCTCCAGACTGCTAGTTCTTAAGCTTTTCATCCTTCAGATACACTATACTGAAACGATCTGGAGTCCGAAGCAACTTTTTTCTCCTATTTGTTTCAAGAAGTTTACAGTTAGAGACCATCATGTCAGCCTGACATTTTCAAGTATTCCAAACAAAAGGGGAAATTTCGTGTTCCTGACATTAAGAGATTATAGACCTGAAATATATAAGTGCAACTTCCTCTGTCCTCACAAACTGTGACTGATGTTGGTTCTCAGTGGAATAGATAATTCTCTTAGAATCATAGAATCATAGAATAGTTAGGGTTGGAAGGGACTTTAAAGATCATCTAGTTCCAACCCCCCTCCCATGGGCAGGGACATCCCACTGGATCAGGCTGCCCAAGGCCCATCCAACCTGGCCTTGAACACCTCCAGGGATGGGGGATCCACAGCTTCCCTGGGCAACCTGTTCCAGTGCCTCACCACTGTCATGGTGAAGAAATTCTTCCTAATGTCCAGTCTAAATCTGCCCCTCTCCAGTTTATACCCGTTCCCCCTCATCTTATCCCCACAAGCCTTTATGAACAGCCCCTCCCCAGCTTTCCTGTAGGCCCCCTTCAGGTACTGGAATGTTGCTATAAGATCTCCTCTGAGCCTTCTCTTCTCCGGGCTGAACAGGCCCAACTCTCAGCCTGTCCTTGTATGGAAGGTGCTCCAGCCCTCCGATCATCTTTGTAGCCCTCCTCTGGACCTGTTCCAACAACTTCCTTCTTTGAGGATTCCAGAACTGGACACAGTATTACAGATGAGGTCTCACAAGAGAGGAATAGAGGGGTAGAATCTCCTCCCTGGCCCTGCTGGCCACGCTTCTTTTGAGGCAGCCCAGGACATGGTTGGCCTTCTGGGCTGCGAGCACACACTGCTGGCTCATGTTGAGCTTCTTATGAACCAGTACCCCTAAATCCTTCTCTTCAGGGCTGCTCTCAATAACATCATCTCCCATCGTGTACTGAAAACAGTGATTGCCCTGACCCAGATTCATGACCCTCATGAATATCATGAGGATCTCACAAGATTCATGACCCTCATGAATATCATGAGGATCTCACAGGCCCACTTCTCCAATCTGTCCAGGTCCCTCTGGGTGACATCACATTCTTCTGGTGTGAAAATTACACCACTCAGCTTGGTGTAGTCTGCAAACTTGCTGAGGGTCAATATCATTGTTAAAGATATTAAACAACACTGGTCCCAGTATGGACCCCTGAGGGACACCACTCATCACGGATCTCCATCTGGACTTTGAGCCATTGACCACTACTCTCTGAATATGACCATCCAATCAGTTTCTTATCCACCTTACCATCCACCCATCAAATCCATATCTCTCCAATTCAGAGAGAAGGATGTTGTGGGGGACCATGTCAAAGGCTTTACAAAAGTCCAGACAGATCACATCCCTTGGTTTACCCATGTCCACTGCTGTGGTTACCCCTTCATAGAAAGCCACTAAGTTGGTCATACAGGATTTGCCCCTGGTGACGCCATGCTGGCTGCCATTAATCATCTCTCTGCCCTCCATCTGCTTTAGCATAGCTTCTAGAAGGATCTGCTCCATGATCTTCCAGGTGCAGAGGTGAGGCTGACAGGTCAGTTGTTCCCAGGGTCATCTTTTCTTCCCTTTCTAAAAATGGGCACAATGTTACACTTCTTCCAGTCACTAGGGACTTCTCCTGACTGCCATGACTTTTCAAATATCATGGAGAGTGGCTTGGCAGCCACATCTGCCAATTCCCTCAGGACTCTGGGATGCATCTCATCAGGTCCCATAGACTTATGGTTCAGGTTCCTCAGGTGGTCACGAACCTGATCCTCCTCTACTGTGGAAGGAGGTTTACCCCCCGCCCCGGGTCATCATCGTGCTGTCCCATGGCCCAGGAGGGGTGAGAAGAGCAGTTATTGGTGAAGATTGAGGCAAAGAATTCATTAAGCACCTCAGTGTTCTCCTCATCTGTTCATATGTGATCACAATTTCCAACCACCAGTGGGGGTACGTTCTCTTTGACCTTCCTCTTTTGATTGATGTACCTGTAAAAACCCTTCTTTTTAATCTTTACTTCCCTTTCCACGTTCAGCTCACGCTGTGCCTTGGCCTTCCCGACTTCATCCCTACACAACCGGGCAGGGTCTCTACACACGGCCTAGGTTCCCTGTCCCTGCTTGCACTACCTGTGCAGTTCCTTCTTCTTTTTTAGTTTAACCAGCAGATCTCTACTCAACCATGATGGTCTCTTCCCTTTCCTGCCTGATTTTCTACATACGGGGACTGAGCGCTCTTGCACTTTATGGAAAGCTTCCTAAAATATTTTCCAGCTTTGTTCTTCTCCCTTGTCTCTGAGGACCATGTCCCAGGGGGTCCTACTGAGTAATTCCTTGAAAAGCTGAAAGTCTGCTTTCCTGAAATTTAGTGTCCTGACTATATTCCTCACCTGTCCCATATCTCTCTGGACCTTGAACTCCACCAGTGCATGATCACTGCAGCCCAAGCTGTCTCCGATCCTAATGTCACTGATGAGTTCGCTTGTATTGGTGACCATAGGGTTCAGTATTGCTTCTCCTCAGGTGGGAGTCTCTGTCAGCTGGACTAAGAAATTATCCTCAATGCACTCCAGGAGTCTCCTGAATTGCCTACAGCTTGCTGTGCTTCTTTTCCAGCAAATGTCTGGGTGATTGAATTCCCCAAGTAGGATGAGAGCTTGCGAGTATGAGGCCTCCTGTAGCTGGAGGAAGAAGACTTCATTGGTTGTCTCTCTTTGATTGGGTGGCCTGTAGTATACACCAACCACAAGGTTCCCATTGGTTCTTCCAACTTTAATTTTGACCCACAAGCTTTCAACCTGTTTGTGGCTAATCTTCAATGACGGCTCTTCACATTCTATCCCTTTCCTGAGATAGAGGGCAACAACTCCACCCCTCCTTCCCGGTCTGTCCCTTCTGAACAGCCTGTAGCTGTTGATAGCTACATTCCAGTTACGGGATCATCCCACCACGCTTCTGTGATGGCAACTAGATCACAGCTTTCTAGTAGCATGGTAGCTTCCAGCTCATCCTGCTTGTTGCCCAAGCTTCATGTGTTAGAATGGTTTGGGCTGGAAGGGACCTCAAAAACCATTCAGTTCCAACCCCTACCATGGGTAAGCACACCCTCCACTAGGTCAGGTTGCTCAAAGCATCATCCAACCTGGCCTTCAACACCTCCAGCGATGGGGAATCCATGACTTCTCTGGGCAAACTGTGCCAGTGCCTCACCACCCTCACAGGAAAATATGTCTTCCTAATATTTAAATCTCCCCTCTTTCAGATTAAACGGTTCCCCCTTGCCCTATCCCTGCACTCCCTGATAAAGAGCCCCTCCTCAGCTCTCTTGTAGGCTCCCTTTATGTATTGGAAGGCTGCTCCAAGGTCTCCCCAGAGCCTTTGCTTTTCTAGGCTGAACAAGATCAACTATGTCAGCCTGTCCTTGTATGAGAGGTGCTCCAGCCCTCTGATGATCTTTGTGATCCTGCTCTGGACTCGCTTTAACAGACCCATGCCCTTCCTGTGCTGGGGACTCCAGAACTGGACTCAGAACTCCAGGTAAAGTCACAATAGCAGAGGAGAGTGGGACAATCACCTCCCCTGACCTGCTGGTCACACTTCTTGTGATACAGCCCAGGGTATGATTGGCTTTCTGGGCTCCAAATGCACATTGAATGGAATGAGATTAGGAATTAGATGTCCCAAAACCTTTTCTCTTATTTTCCACAGTACATACTTTTTTTTTTTCTATAAAAACTAGAGCATGAATTGAGCTTGTGGGACCTGGAGAGCTACAGTCCCTTAAATTTACTCTTCAAAGTCACCTCTGGGTCAGACTTAAAACTGGGTCCTGAAACCCTTCACTTATGGAAGTGAAAAGACAATAGGTCCTATGACTTTGGAGCTGAAAGAGGAGTCCACTCACCACCCCTGGCGTACTCTGAAAGAGTCCTTGTTAAGGAAGGCTTGGCAAGATGAGTGCTAGGTTTGAACTAAGATTCCTTCCAACCACAAAGTTAACATCCAGCTGACTCAACTCAACCCTTTTGTGCTTCTTCAGCAGCTAAGTAGAGTCTGCTCAGTTTAATCCCATTAAACTTTCATGATCTGGACACTGAGGCCATTTTTGGGTCAGAAATGAAATTTACTTTGGTGACTTCGGCCACAGGTTTCTCCTAAGTTACAAGTGGCCTTCAGTCTTCAGCTCCTGTGATTATCAAAAGGTTTTCCTTCTTACACAAACCACTGTAGACTTCTAAAACTCTGAGGGAGAACTATTGTTATGCCAGGAACTGGCATGTAAACCTGAGGGGTTCAAAGGAAGTTTTGATACCAAAATTCAGTTAGCCCATACGAAACAGTTTTGAAATATATATGCATTTTCTTTAGTGTTTAATACTTTTTTTTTGTAGTAGAAACTCAACTCACAGTTGAGTTTCCTGCAAATTTGAGGTGAGACTTGCAGTTCTGGGAGGGTTTCATCAGCCTTAATTTATGCCTTTGGAAGTTAGATGCCCAGGTCCAAGTTAGTCAACCGAGGTTTGCTTTGTAGTCAAGGGAGAGGAGAGCCACCCCTAGGGGGAGATTCATCTCTTAGAACAGTCACGCAAGGTTGCTCGTGCAAATCTCTTTCTGGATGTGTCCCATTCTCTCTGTTTACAGTAAAGATTTGTCTGACTTTTAATCTTTTAAAAGTTAGGTGAAAGGGCTGCTCTTTTCAAGTTTTTAACCAGAGTGAAAGAATAAATCACCTTTTCCCTGAAAGTCACTACCCCCTAAAGTGTAGAAAGAATATTAGTCTCTCCCAAGTTTGTTTCATGGACATTAACGTGTCGATGAATATATGATCAACTGTCCTGACAACAGGTTGTGTTGGCCCCATCTCCTGTCTCTAACAGAGGCCAAGAACAGATGTCTGCTGAAGGGTAGAAGAACAGGACAAACACAGGGTGATACTTCCATTGGCGTATTCCCAACTCCCAGCAACCCCTGGCTGGGATTTCTGATTGAGGACTTGCATCCTTGAGTGTAAAAACTCTTCATGCATTTTTCTTCAGTGAACTCTGTCTAGTTGCTTTTTAAATTCAGGTAAATTTAAATATCCATAGCTCCCTGCGGCAGAGATTTCTGCTATCAAGCTACGTCCCATGAGAAGAAACATTCTTTTCTGTTGTTTTTAACCTTCTAATTACAGTGGATGCCTCCTAGTTTTAATATGATGAGAAATGGTGGATATTTGTTCTATATGCACTTCTCAGCCCTGTTGTTTCCCCAGGCTTAGCTGCTCCAAGGTTTTCTTTTGCAGATCATGCCAGCTTGCACCCTATGGCCTCTGCTTACAGAGCAGTTCCCACCTTCTTTATGCCAGCAAGGTATAACCACATGCTTGGTGAGCTAGCAGAACTGTAACCTTTTTATTGGCTTGAACTAATTCCAAGCCACAAGTGAAAAAACTAATTTCCTTGACATGACATATTTGATAAACGATGCTAAAAAGTGGACCTCACTTTTCTCTAGCTAAGCCAGACTTTGTTACTGTTACTAACTTGATTTTATTTTTGCATTGGGATGACTTGCAAGACATCTACTTGATAGGTACACCTTCATGGCCTCCTTGGATATGGTTGATGTGTCTCCAGGCAAACTGTCTCAGACATCCTACAGGAATGGCTAGAAGCTGGTTTTATTTATCAGCATCACTTATGGATGCAAATGCGGTTAGGTAGAAACAGACCACTTGGACTGAAAGTTCTTTAGGACAGGGTCCACCACCTTATTCTGTACTTGTACATCACCTAGCACTTGGGGTGGTCTTCAGCCGTGATAAGCAGCAGAGACATTGACACAAGAGGTATGATTGTGATTGAGACTACCATAAGAACCATGACACCTGGATCTCATTGTGTTCCTCAGAAATTGAAACATCCTAATTAAAGGGCGGGAAAAAATAATTAAACTCAGTTGCACAGCCAGCCTTTCAGTAGTGTTTTATTCTATACGAATTTGGAGCGTCTGCTGCCTTTTAATGTGTAACCTTCCTCTTCCCTGCAGGAACAACATCTGCTGCTAAGGCAAGGTGTGTCGAGCAGTCCCTGCCAGCCTGTAACAGCAGCTGGGCAATGAGGGAACTTATTCAGAGCTCTTGAGGACCACTCAATTATCATTCATTAACAAGTCTAAAGGTTAGCTCCTTGCCAGCCCTCCATGTGCCAAACTCCTTCTCCCTGACTTCCAGGCTTGGGGGATGGTGTTCCCACTCCATGGCTGAACCAGTAACAAGTGTGCTTAATGATTTAGCTGTTAATATCTGCCAAGTCCTTCCTTTATCCACTTCAGGGCTGTTTACTTGTCCTGCCCTCTCCACTTCATTGAGACACCCTACTGTCCCAACTGACACTGTGGAAAACCCGCCTTAGAGAAATCTCCTCCAAAGTCTGATGTGCTATTCTGGCCTGGGTTAACAATGTGGAAGACAAAACCACCTGTTAGATGTCTGAAGGGGCTGTGTCTCATCACAGTCTATGTGCAAAGGAAGAAGTCTGTCAAAAACCTCACCCATCTTCATTCACTTTGACTACCCAAAGGCTACTGTGTAGTAAAGACATACAGTAGTAGAAATATCCAGTACAGTAGTAGAGATATCCAGTAGTAGAGGCAACCAGAAAAGTTGTGGATGCCCCATCCCTGGAGGCGTTCAAGGCCAGGTTGGAAGAGGCTATGAGCAGCCTGGTCTGGTGGAAGGTGTCCCTGCCTAAGGCAGGAGAGTTGGAATGGTTGAAGGTCCCTTCTGACCCAAACATTTCTATGATTCTATGAGTCTACTGTGAACTTGGGTGTAAAGAGTAAACGGGACCTAAATTACTCCTTTTTTTTAAGAGTACTTGGAATTCGGGTGTATCACTTGTGAGTAGTGCGAAGAACAGAAAGGGAGCAGCAGTTTCAGAGGAAGCATATTTTTTCTGGAAAGCAACAGTTTGTTGAAACCAGAATTCCGATGAGGTTTCTCGAGACTAGACTGGAGCTATCAGTCACTCAGAAATGGCTGGTGACTCAGACAGGATATTGGCTGTAGGTTCAAGTCTCTGTTTGATAGGGAGGGGAGCCTTGCCCTTGGATTTCCATATGCTGCCACTTGTCCTTGCTGTGTGGATGTTCTGGAATACTTTTCTCACTGAAGCTATTCTATTTTGCATAAAGACTTTGGTGTTCCTGGGATGAAAGACACTGCCTGCATAACTCAACAGCATTGATTAGGACAGAAAAAACAGGTTCAAGACTTTTCTTGGAGGTGTGCATGAAAGAAATTCTCACTAGAACAAGTTTGGCACCCCACTACTACTACCACTGTTTCCCATGCACTCCAGTGCTGCAGAATTGAGATGACCATGGCTTCACATAACCCAGGAAATAAATATCATAGAGCCACTTTATTTCTCAGAGCTCAGTGGCTCAGTGAGACCTTCTGAACACAACCTTGCTGTACCTCCCCTTTGACAAGAAAGCAGATGAAATTAGGGTCTTAGGATGTGCATGAACCAGCGAGAATGGAATAATGTTTCAAAGGGTCAAGTCCAGAGCACAGATCTAGTTTTAGGTCACTGCAAAAGTCTATTTAACCTTGCTGTCTTTGCACAAAATCAACTTGCAGAGAAAGGGAGCTGACCTCACCTTAACACTACCACCAAGTTCATTAGTTAACACTTCACCTGTTGACACTCGCAGGCAAATCCCAGACCGGATTGAAACCCTGTGGAATGCAAATCTGGCTATGTGCCTCCAAATGACTCTATGATGGGGGAAAAAAAAATCCACACCTGCAAATGAAAGAGATCAGTATGCAAATTCCAAAGCCAGGCTGGGTAGCAATGAGATGGTAAAGCTTTCAAATTATATTGGATCACAGCTTATTTCTTTATGGCCTGGTTAGCTGCTGGTCAGGAATTGCTTTCAGCTGGTTTTCACAGCTTCAAAGGATGCTGTATTGTACTGATTGCTCAAGCGGGATTCAACTTGCAGATTAAGATGTCTAAATTTATGCAGAATATGTAGTGTGCTGCCTACATGTGCTCCTAGAGTCTAAGCTCCCATTACAACCAGTGGAGATCAAAGTTTCAATGTGCTTGCCTAAACACAGGTGTCCTGTACCAGCTAAGGTATCTTAGGGTATTTCCTTAGGGTATCCACCTGCTGATCAAGAAGGGTATGGGTCTCCTAAAGGGTCTGGAACATTTTATGTGCCAAACCCATATCATAGAATCATAGAATGGTTTGGGTTGGAAGGGACCATGAAAGCGATCCAGTTCAACCGCCCCGCAATGAGCAAGGACATCTTCAATTCAATCAGGTTGCTCAGAGCCCCATCTAACCTGACATTGAATGTTTCGAGGGATGGGGCATCCACCAACTCTCCGGGCAACCTCTTCCCGTGTTTCACCACCCTCAGAGTAAAATATATCTTCCTAATATCTAGTCTCAACTTCTCCTCTTTTACTTTATAACCATTGCCACTTGTCCTATTGCTAAATGCCCTGCTAAAATATTTTTTCCCCATCTTCCTTATAACCCTTTATGTATTGAAAGGTTACAATAAGTTCTCCTCAGATTCTTCTCTTCTCCAAGCTGAACAATCTCGTATAATGTTGCAGATGCCCTAAGTGATCTAAGGCAGCACTCAGACCTTATGGCGACATTAATTAATCTCTAGACATTGCTAACTATAACGGAAACTTGAAAGTCAGACCACAAAATCAGGCAAATTGGGCTCAATTCACTTGATTAAAGTGCCTTTTGACATGTCTTGGGGTACCTGAGACATTTTCCTGGAGCTGCCAGACATGATACAGACCTGCAGGAGATCAATGGCAGTACTGGAACAGCACCCGGAGGACAGGCAGGATACTCCAGATCAAAATGCCTTGAGGGCATTGATATGCCTATTTGTGGTTCTATGGGCATCTACATTTTTGTGTTTGAATCTATGAGTTGAATCCCACTCCTTGTAATCAGTGAAGCCTGTGTGGCAAGTCTGCAGGCTCGTGGAGGCTTTGGATAGCTTGTTCACATGCAGATTTGTCTGGCTGTGATTGGTTTATATCCACCAGACTGGTGTACAAGGACTTTGGAGGCTCTTAGAAGTCTTGGGCTCACTCTGCATGTACAGACCAATTTGCACATGTGCTAAGGATCTGGCACATCCCAGACAGGTTTGAGTTACTGTTCTAATGTGGCTGGGATGCCTGTGTATGCAAAGCAGTCAGGAGAAATGGTGTAGTGCTACCAGTAACGTGTCATGAGAACTTTGCCATGGTTTTGCTTAGGAGCAGTCTAGTCAGTACTGATTCTTTGCTGGGAACCAAACCCTTGGCCAAGTTCAGTGCGTTGTTCCTCAAAGAAATGCTGAACTCTCAACTCTGATGATTACAAGCAAGCTAGGTGGCTAATTACCTCTCTGCATCAAGGCCCACGTGCACATCAATCCTCTAGTTATGTTTTGTAATGAGGTTAGACCCTTGGCTTTGAGTAGCTGCCACTTCACTGAGAAACAGTTGCAGGTGACATTTATGAGCTAGGTGGTCATACGCAAAACCCATTGCTACAGCTCAATGTCACCATAGTCAGACTGTGCTGCCACAAAGAAGAAAAGGATTGTTCTGCAAAATAGAGGACTTTACAATTTCTTTAATGGTGAAAAGTCCAGGTCATGGGGCAGTGACAAGTTACCAACACTAGGTTTTCTACTTTAGTTCATAAAAGTAGGGGTTAATAACATCCATAAGGTAAGGGTGACCGAGAAGTCTACTCATTTTATGGTTTTTCCTATTTAAGCCAAAGAAAAGTCTCTTGCTCAAACCTGGTGAAGCAGGCAACACAGCTTGACAAATAAGCTTATCTCAAGTGCTCTATAATAAGAATGTTTATTATTTATTTCTGGAAAATGTGCTAAGTCCGGTATGCTGAAAGCCCTCTGTGGTGTTTGACTTGTGTCATTCAAAGCAAGGCGTGGGTGTGTATTTGTGGGGAAGATATTTTGTCTGGGACATCACAGTGTGCTACTTGTTCCCTAGTCCTTTTTCACAGGAACGGTGCTTTTTTTGGTTTATAGATGTGCTCATTTAGAATCTGTAGAAAACCAGATGCCTCCAGACTAAGGTCTATATTTTAAATAAGTAAGATAAATCTCTGGATGTGCTCAAATTTCTCAGTTGTCTATAACGGAGTCATTGAGGATGAGCTTAGTTGAGATACCTGGTCTGTGAGGGATAAGGCTGAGTGGCTTGGATCTCTCCTAAGTGAATGGCGAAGGCCACAAGAAGACCTGTGGGACCTAATTTGTTTCTATTTGTATGAGTGGGATAGGAGGTAAACTGGGACAGAGCCCCTAGGAATGCTGCCTTGTCTGCCTGCAGATGACTTCTCTGCAGCAAACCCATCACCTCTGCACTGAACCCATCTGCTCTGCAACTAAGCCATTGCCTCCACAGCCAACCGTTCACCTCTAGAGCCAACCTATTGCCTCTTCAGCCCACCCATAGCTTCTGCAGCCAACCCAACACCTCTACAGCCAACCCAACACCTCTACAGACAATCCATCAGCTCTGCAGCCAACCCATCACCTCTGCAGCCAACCCATTGCCTCTGCAGATAACTTATTGCCTTTGCAGGCAATGCAGCCAAACTGAAAGTGACAGAGAGAAGCTATGCTGCCTTCTGAATCAAACGAGACCATTTCTTGAGGGTGCCTTTCCTCAATAAGGATGGAGGAATGGAAAGGCTGTTTAAGGGTTTCTTTTGGGAGCAGATTTCTCTGTACACAGTCCATGCTGGCTAATGGTAGGTGCGATGGAAGGTCAATTATGGTAGGTTCCAATGAAAGGAACAATACGGGGTATCCCATCTTGCCTGCCAGTAATGTCTCCCCTAATTATATCCTGATGGTCAGTCTGTGCAGTCTATGCACTTTTCCAGCATGATCGCAGCCTTGGCTGTTGTGTGGCCCAGCAGGCTGTCAACCTAATAGAGGAAGAAAATAGCAGAACCAACACAAAAAATATTATAGCCTTCCAAGGGCATTTTGCAAAGTGATTTCTTGCCCATGATGGGCTTTCTTGCTCCAGAGAAAGAACATTTATAGCAGTCACAGGCCGAGGTGTTAGTGGCTTACCATGTACCAGCTCTCAGACTTGAGCAGCCATGTGATTGGTCTTTGTCCTGCCCATGTTTGAAGTAAGATATATGTCTTTTGGTCACCTTTCTTCACATTGCAGCTGGACTTTTGGAGGGATACTGGGTCCCCGACCTAGTGATGTTCAGCCGAGAAAGTGGTTTGTGGCAGTTTAAGTATACAGGCTTTACTTCTAACCGGGTTGTCACCTACCACAGTAGCTAGGTGCCAACTCAGGTGGCATCTCTTCTTCCAAAGCACGTAACTTCTGTCCTACAAGGGGAAAACATATTTACTCCCTACTTCTTCTTGTCTGTGTTTCAGCCTGTGATATGAAAAACCTTCCCATCAAAACTGTGGAAGAGTGGGAAAAATACCCAAACACAGGTTAAAATTAATGCTTTTTTTTTTTTAATTTTCATTATAAAGTTAAAACACATCTATCAAACTTAAGTGGTAACAAAAAACAGTTACAAGACATCGCTAGTGTGCTGTCAGTAGAAAACAGGGTAAAAGCCAATGAGGTCACAAGCACAACAGCAGAGCAACAACACTGTCCCGATGAGTTATTTCCGCAAATATATACTCTTACTAATATATACATTTATTCATAAAATAAATAATCATAAAAAAATCATCAGACTTAACAAAATACTGAGGAAAAAAGGTGACAATCCTACTTTGTACAATAGCTTTGGAATTTTAGGTTGTATCATACATGCAATCTGTACAAAGGGGTGCTCAGGTAGGGTGAGGGCAGGGGCAAGTCTGGGGAAGGGTTACAGACAGTGATGTAGCTTTGAAGGAGGCGATGTAATCAGGCAGACAGTCTGTGGGAAGGGAAAGCAATAGTGAAAAAACCCACCCACAAGTAGATACTTGTCCTTCACTGCCGGACAAGCATGTTTTGTACCACAGGGGAATCCCCTGGGGTGCTACGGGGCTATGTTTTATGTCTTCCACAGTGCTAGTGGGCTCGTCAGATAGTCCAAAGCTACAACAGGTTTTGTTTGAGCAGGTTTTGGCCTGGGAATGATAGAAAGCGATGCCATAAGAGACGGATTGAGTGGGTCTTCACCAAGATTAAGAAGTGTTAGACTAAGTTGCAGTCAGCTGGGGACAAATGGGCAGTGGGTCAACCAGGCCTGGAGGAATGCGCACCAGTGGGAATCAGAGTTCTCAGTGGGGAAGATTTCATCATGCAAAGGAGGACTTGAGAGGTTTTGGGAGCCTGCCATAGAAAGACTCAGGCCTCTTGTGCTTTCCAAGTGGTAGCAGCGGATGGTGAGTGCGTGTTGGGAAGGAGACCTGACGAGATGGTGCTTTTCCTCAAAAACACGGGTCATACTCAGCTGCTTGAAAGACTATGTCTGTATCAGACATGCCTTCAGGATTTTTGGTGGAGTGGAATGAGTGATGAAAAATAAATAAATACTAATAAATAATAAGAAAATTGGAAAAGAAAATAAAATGAAGAAAGCATCTCTTCACACCTTCCTCACTTCCATATAGGGCTGTCCAAGACTTGGTCCACAGAACATGTGTAAGAAAAGCAAGGTATACAAAGACAGAAAAAGAGATCAAGTCATGTGGAAAAGACCCTTGTGACTGGTATGTTTCAGATGGTTTCTCAGTTCGGATGGTGTTCACATAAGAGTAGGATTTTGCCTGTAGATAACTTGGTGGGACTTGTCCATTTTCATTAGGGGTTTATCAACAGGAAGAGCAGAGCTGCTCCTGTGGGGTCAAACCCATTACATATCAGTAAAGTGGGTTCTAGCAATTACTCTTACAGAATAGGTCTACTTTCTCCTTCCTTTGATACACTTGTAGGTCTGGCATTTCCATGATGCCTCCTGATTGTTATTTGTTTAAGTGAGAGCAGAATTGAGCCCATACACAGTTTTCCATCTTGAAGTCTCTAAAGACATGAGAATTAGGCATCTGGAGTGGGATCCAGCTCATAGATTAAGATATACACTTGCAGGTATTCACAAGTGTATGTCACCGTGTGAGTTACACATCTAAACTCCATTCATATCTGATGGAGATCTAGTCAGCGCAGTCAGTGAAGTCCAGAGAGTGGTTCAGCTTGCCCTGCACTGGACTCCTACATTTGGCCAGCTGAATTGTTCTCTAGCCTCCATTGCTTATTTACTAGGAGCTCAACTGAGTTGCTCGTGCACTGGCATCTATTGCCATCTGAGACGCCATGGTGTTTCTGAAGTGTCAGCATGGAGATGGCAGATACACCATGGGACTTAAGGGAAGCCCACACTCTTCCAGAGTAGCTTCTAGAAGCCAGTGGGGTACGCTGGAGCATCTCAAATGGCTCTAGACATCTATCCTCAATAATTCAGGTCAGCCCTAGATGCTATGTTTAGGCAAACAGAGGCCATCACTGGGATTGTATTGAAAGTTTAAGCATCTAGCTCACTTGTAGATACTTGCATTTAAGCATCTTGATTTGTTTGCTGAATTCCCCATCACTGGTTGGGAATTAACTGCTGGTCTCTTCTTTTCTGCTGGAGAAAATCTCCTCATCCAAGTTGGAGATGCTCCAAAGATACCTCTGGAAACAGCAGCAGAGTGGGAGCAGAATAACTTTCCCAAGTCCATGAAAACAGTGGAAGAGTCAGGAATGAGGACTAAAAAACCCTTTCTCAAAACAGAGACCAAAGGAGTCTCCGTTTCCCATCAAATTGAAGTATCTGTGCCCCAGAATAGTCAATGGAGGGACCTGTCCTCTTGCTGAGTAGTGATGAACTGTAAATCAGTAGGTTTTGTTGGAGCACGAGAGGGCAGGGAAGATGAACGTGTTGGGACAAAGCCACGTACAAAGAAAACAATTTAACAAAAAGCAAGCGAGATCCCCTGGCTGCTGCGCAGAGAGAGAGAAGAAATCTAGAAGAGATTCTCCGATACTAAGAAGTCCCTGCTATAACAGCCAAGATTAACTTGGAGGGAGGTAGAAAATAGGAGACATATGGCTATGAAGAAGAGAAGAGGTCTCCTTCCGCCCAGCCCACTTTCTTTCCTATTGTCTAATGCTCTCGCTGCTGATTCTTATCCAAACAGCTGCTTGGGCACCTGGCTGACAGATCTGAGTGGACACCGCACTCCCTTGCTACACCAGTTGATAGCAGAGCGTTGTCTTCTTGGCAACCTCAGCTCTAGAGCAGGTCCCCGGGAAAGCCAGGAGTCATTTTCCTATAATGCAGGTGCAATGGCTGGTGTCTTTGGGGCAGTTTGATTTAGTGCCTTTTCTTGGGCCCATTTTATCTTCCCAAAGCAATATCATTAAGGCATCAAGGGAAACCTGGAGTAATTTCCATAGTCCAGAACCTAGGACTGGATTAAAAACTCCTAGTTCCTGCAGGTTGCTCATTCTCTAGCCCTGAATTTTTCCAGGAACATTAAGCTCCAGATTTTCAGTGCTGAAAACTCTCTTTGAAGCTAGAAAAGTGATCCAAAACTCGTAGTGTTTATCCTGTATTTCAATATAAGGATGGGGGCATGACAAACGTAGGAGAACACACAGTGACTGTGTTCTAATCCATGGACATCTCTGAGGCAAGATATCCAAATGCACTGAAAACACCAGAAATATTTTAGGTTAGTGGCAGTAGAAATTGCTCTCTGATGTTTGCTAGTGCAGGAATCCTGCAACGCTCAGCTAAGACTTCTGTGTGCAGGGCTGATATGGTTGGTGCTGACTCAGAGATTTCTGTACCATATTCCATTGTGTGGTGTAGTTGTCTCAGCAGTCCCCTCCCAAGATTAAATCTGGACTGCTTTAGCTCTGCAGATGAAACCCCTTGTAAGGAGTGGAAACAATTCTGGAGACTTCAAAATGCTTTGGAGAAGACTGTCAATGTTGTGTGTGACACTTAGCCGAAAAAGGTACATCAAGGATCAGGTAAAAGAAAATGCCATGCATTTCCCTCCCCATACTTTTCTTTTCCCTGAGAAAGAGAAGCCCGCAAATTCTAAAACTAAACCGAAACAGAAAAAAACTCCTAAAGTTTCCATTTCTTTCATAGAAAGAAAAGAGATGAGGCCAAATTCACCCCTCGTAGGTAACTCCATTGTCTTTAATGAGGTTGATGTGGAACTGGTGGGCCCATTAATCCCATCTGTTCAGCTAAAGGAAAGGTTGGATAGCAGCATGTAAGAGGATGGAAATATGTTCCTTTTTTATATTTTACATTTTAGCGGATTGGATGATATCTTCTCCCTTTTCCCTGGTACTGCCAGACACATCCCTCATACAAACCACCTGCCTGAGAACAGACCTCTTCGGAAGTGAGCACTGAAGGGAAGGGCACCATGAATCATGGAGGTTGAGTTGGCCAGATCCCATTTGTGGGAAATTAATGATCCTTTCCTTTTGAATATAGACTGGTGCATTACACAACTCAACTGAGTTGGTGGGAAAGTTTTGACAGAAAGCCGTTTCCAGATAAACGCAAATTCAACTGTCTACACATAGACATCCTGTGTCATTTTGAACACCCTACAGTCTCTAACATATCTGTCCAGGTTTAAGACTTGTGGGAGTCCTTTGTCATTGAAGCAACAGCTGGAGCCCAATAGGATATTGTAGGGCACATAAAATATCACCACATGCTTGTATCATCGAGTGAAACCCTAAGACCCATCCATAAGGAAGATCTCACCATTTTCACAGAATGGAGAACCTGAGGCCAAAGACGACCATCACCTAAATGAAGCTCAATGTGGGCATAATGATATATAGGGAGGGATGGCATTTAATTCATTATTGGCTCAATCTTTCATATCAGTACAGTGGTAACCCTTGAGACATCTAGTGCAGGCAATGGAATGGGATCTTAGTTTTTAAAAGACACTTCCTGTACTCATGTGTATTACAAAGTGATGGCTCAAATCCCTTGTCCAGAGCCATGGGGTCAGATGCAGGCCTAGCATCTGCACTCAGCATGCGCCCAGACCCCTAGCAGGCTCTCCCTCTTCCCTTCTCACGGGTAGACAAAATCAGAACCAGGACTAAGATCCTCAGATGCACTTGGGGTGATTAACAGAATTCACACAGGCATTTTCCATTTACTTTAGTAGGAGCTGCTCATCCCCTTACATTGTATCATCATGGTGGATGATGACTGATTACATAATAAAATCAAACAAGTAGGCATAGGCTTCGTTAAAAATCCCTTCAATGGGGTGGAAGTCCCCAACAACTGAGCTGTTTTAAGCCTGACCCCAGTTTTGAATGAAATCGCACAATTTGTAGCTGGCGATCAGATTGTGGCTTCACCTCCTTGACTCATGGTGGACTTTACGTCATCAGACTGTACCCATCTAAGAGCTCATCATCTGGTATGAGCTTATCAGCTAATGTCAGAGGATAGACAGAGGTACATCCAGAGGGCAATTTAGCACACATAGCTTAGATACCATACTAGGCTATAATGAATCACCTTCTGGACTTGTTTGTTTCTTGCCATTGACCCTAGCAGAAAACTAGATAAATAGCTTAGACTAGATGACACGCCAGGTGAAATAAACTCCACTGCTGCAGTCAAAATCTGTTTGTTTACTTTAAGAGGCAATTGCTCAGCAAATGCCTAGTTTGGTTTTTTTTTGCACCCTCATGCTTGCCCAGGACCTTCACCTGCTAGTGATGTAGGGCTTGGTTCTGGTGCAAAAGCAGGAATGGTGCATGTTCTCATGCTGTAGATGGGCTGAGGTCAGAGTCCAGCTCCTGTGCATGGAAGCCAAATCCTTCAACCCATTTCTTCACTGGCATTTGAAAGCACCTTGCTTAACAAAATTAGTTGTGGGTATGACCCTGCTGAAGTTAATGGATTTACAGGGACCGTGACCTGCAGTATTTTGCATCTTTGCTGTTGAGACACCATTCAACAGATAGAAAAACCTGATGGGACACATGTAACATCTCTTGCTGTGACTGGTAACACTGCATCATATTAACTACGTCAGACATATCTTCCCTTGTCCCATCATTTCCAGTTCATCAATGTCTTCCACTGCAGAAGTGGTTTTCTTCACCGTTTGCTTTTTTGACAGCTTGTGTTTGAATATTGGTTATTGTGGCAATTTTCCCCTGTAGTGGCTTCCTCCACTGTTTGCCGTAATGATCATATTTTCCTTTTCTCCCAGACTGTATTACAAAAATCAGTCATTCATCCATTAATTGGTCCATCTTTCTCAGTTTTCAGTAATCTATTGCTTTCCATATTGGTCATCCATTGGGTGCAAAGTTTACATGTGCAGATACAATTGATTTATTTTCTCTCCATTTATTTTGTCTCTTTTGATCTGTTCCTCTCTCCTTCCCTCCTTCTGTGTTTCTGCTATCATTTCATTGCAGCTTTTTTTGCAGAGCATTGATAGAAGTGCCTCCATCAATAAGCAAAGCTTGCTTGTGCCTTGGGCACAGCCCTGAGACAAATGGATGATGCATAAACTGCATCAGCCTAGGAGTAGACCCAGGAGATGCCATGACTCAGAGTCAGCCCTTGAAGGCATCATTTCGTCTTGTTTTTTCTCTGATGGGATTAAGTTCTTCTGCATACGCCCTCCTTTGGTTCCTGGGAATAAGCTGACATGTGAGGAGAGCGCTCTGATTTCTCTACGTAGACGTCCAGGTGTGAAATAGTGAACTTCCATAATTACATTGCCATGAAAAGACTTACAGGTCACTTGGAGTTAGAGTATGCCTCATTTCCCTTTCTGTACTGAAAAGGAAGGAAAAATGCCAATCCATTGTCCTTTTCCCAAGACAGGAACCCAAAGGTGTGGGTAAGGCAAAGAGGACACAGGACAAGTGCATCGGAGGCTAAACAGTCTACTACTCTGTGCTTGGTTCGCCACTATTTATGCTAGTATTGACCAGGAATGACACAAGCATAGTTACAGTGCTTTAAATTCCAAGGTGATGGGCTGAGATTCATGCCTTTTACCCACATGGCTGAAGGATGCCCTGATGCCCATGGAGGAGGTGAGAGCTGTTTCTGTAAACTGGCAATCCTGATCTGAAATCAGAAGTAGAGCAGCATGCAGAGATGAGGAGTCATGGGTGAATGGCAGAGATGGGTCAGCACTGAAAAGTTAGTATTTGGCTTTGTGTCCAAAACCGCCCAAAAATCTGGACTGGTTCAAAGTCTGAATTCTGTGCATTTTAAACTGTGCCACTTTTAGAGAAGGAAACAGCTGTAGAAATTAGATGTGGAACAACATTTAGTTCAAGTCTGAAACTGTTCCAGTTTGGGGGATAGTGGTGATGAGTTGGTTCACCGTCATGTAAATTGATGGGTGACAATCAGTCCTTCAGAGTCATGTTCCTGACAGACTTGTGGTCGAAAGTTTTTCTAAGTGCCCCGGGGAAGCCTGCATGAGATGCAGAGAGCAGATGGACTAAGTGCACTTTCCACTGTTGGTGTTCGTGTTCTTTAATGAGGTGGGAGGGGTAAACACTTTCCCTTTCTTCCTCTATGGGAACAAGCTGGGATGCTGAGGAGCTGGATGTCCTATGCCCAGCAGGGAGTGTCCAGCCCCAGGACACTTGCTCAGCAACACGTATTTCCTGGGAAGGTTCGTTGGCTGAGCCACATACCGGGACACAGCTGGAGCAACTTCTCCCTTTGTGGTACCGTCTTCTTCTCAATGCACACGAGTCCTCTTCACTTTATGTATCAGTCACTGAACTTTTCTGTACCACGCACATCATCTGTATGCCAAAAGGGCATTTGCAGGAAACCACCAGCATTTCTCTCTTTTTCTCTCCCTCTCCTTCTCCCTTCTTCCCTCTCTGGAGGTGTCACCACATCCTATGTCAAAACTGGCAGAAGATACTATGCTAAAAAGTTCACATAAAGAATCTGCCCACTCTACAGCTTCCATTCTATATTTGTAGACTTCTCTTGTTCCAGGGCAAAAGCAAAGGAGGATTTGCTGCTTTTTTTTTTTTTTTTGATCATTAATTCATCTTGTTTTATTTCTTTTGCTGCTGTTTTTGTTGTTCATAGTATACACACAATCTGGCCATTTCGGTACGTAGATGCCTCTGCCTGGCTGAAGGAAAAGGAGATTCTTATGAAGATGTAAGTCTTTCAGAGGACACTTAATCACTTCAGTCACTTCAGGTGGGTGAGAGCAGAGCAAATCCATGCTTTTGCTGATGCTCTTCTTTCTCTGTTGTCACTGGTTGAAAAACTGCTGTCTCCTACAGGAGGCATCATTGGGGCATAACTTGTGTGACTGCCAGATGAACCTCAGGATAGCCCAGAAGTCATTAGACCTATTCTATCCAACCAGTTTTAGCCTTTTTAAAAGTTTTTTTTTTCATTTAATATCAAAAAAGTAGACTTCTCTCATGTCTGCAACCTCAGAGGAAGTAGGCTCAAAACCATTTCTCCACATGGAGCCCAGCAAAGGGTATTGCCCGCTTTATTTGCATGTGTGGACATCGTAGACTCGTATGCACTCCTGGCAGCGGACATAGCAGCACCAGTGGAAGATACAGTGACACTTCTCTTTACGTTTCTCAGTCCTCGTATTGTGCCCACGGCCACAGCACAGAAGGTCGCAACCATCAATCCCATGGGAAGTGACATTACAGATCCTGTCTCGGGTCCCAAAGGAACCTGTCTCAGGGTTTGGCTCACAAAAGTTCGGTGAGTTCTCATAGTAAACCAGGTCCTTCTCAGTTGGAGCCTTAAAGAAGTTGTATTTGGGTCTGAGGGTCTCCACCCAGCCACGTGATTCTCGATGTTTTTCCACCACCATTTCAGAAGCGCTATCATACTTGTCCTTGAGGTAGTCACCGATGACCCTGAAGTCTGGCTGAGACCACCAGCAGGTCTTCACTTCGCAGCTGCCTGAGAGCCCATGACATTTGCACTTAAGATGCATGAGTTCAATAATAGACTGAAAAAGAGGAGAGGAAAGGCAAAGAAAAAGGAAGACATTAGTTTGTTATCAACACACGTATTGCATTCCGCTTTAGTGTCCTAAAGATTTGCAGGGATTTCATAAATGTTTTTAAGCGCTTGTGAACAAAAATCACCTTAGCCTCTAGTCAATGCTCAGCATGGATGCTGAGTCTGAGGCAGATAAAACCTCTGCAACATTTTTACTTTCAGGGATTATCAGAGGAATGCTATGAGGGTATGCTGAAAGAGCTGGCGTTGTTCAGCCTGGAGAAGAGAAGGCTATGTGGAGACCTTATAGTGGCCTTCCATTACCTGAAGGGGGCCTACAAGAAAGCTGGAGAGGGACTTTTTGCAAAGGTATGTAGTGATAGGGAAAGGAGGAATGGCTTTAAATTGGAAGAGGTGAAGACTTAGACTAGACATTAGGAAGAAATTCTTCACAATAAGAGTGGTGAGACACTGGCACAGTGGGGGAAGTTGTGGATGCCTCCTCCCTTGAGGTGTTCAAGGACAGGCTGGATGGGGTCTTGAGCAGCCTGGTCCAGTGCGAGCTGTACCTGCCCGTGGCAGGGGGGTTGGAACTGGATGATCAAGGTGCATTCCAACACAAACCATTCTATGGTTCTATGGTTCTATTATTCTATGACTATGTCTAATTCCCACCCCAAATTCAAGCATCTACCAAGTGTTTTCACTAAGGAGATTTCTGTGGATGATAATTTCTGACATTAATTTTCATGTGTCAATGTTGCAGTCCTTTCACCCAAGAGCAAGATTCAGACACATGTAGGCAGAGAAGAGAAGAGCACACAAACCTACTGAAACGATGGCTTTGTAAATGAAATAAACATCTATTCCACTGGAAATTAAAGAAGTATGATATGTCCTAGCTATCTAGCACAGAATTCCATCTTTTCTGCATGTTTCATGTTTGCTTAAATAAACAAGGGTCTAGCTTTGCTGCAGCTACGTTCAAAACCCTGAAAAGCAATATCTTTTTATTTTTAAGACAGGTTTATTATCTTCCTAAAATAATTTCAAAGAAAAAAAGATAGGATCCAAATTTTTAATTTTGAACAGCTCAGACTTCAACATAAAACACTGTTCTGGAATAAATGGAAAGGTGATTATTGATCCTGGAAGTCTGCTATTTGTTTTTACCTCTTAGGAAATTAGTCTAAAGGTGTTTCTTGAGGTGTTGCCGTCCAGTATTCTGAGGTGGGAGACAGCCTTATGCAACTTACGTGATAATCTGCATTTTCAGAGTGATCAGCAAATTTCTGGGTACGTGAACAGACTAGTGCCAGCCTGAGTCCAAGAGATTTGCCATGAATCAGCACCTTAGTGTTCACCAGGTGCTTTCCTGTATTATTTAAGGAGTACCACCCGCTGCAAACGAGGTTGTAATTAGCTATGAGAGAGAACCACAAAAGGTTCAGTTCATATAATCATGTTGAACTTAATCAAAGCTTCTGGCCTGGTAGTAGGGTTTGAGTTCATAAGGAAACTAATGCAAAATGTTGCCTATGGCTCACGTTTAGCCGGAAACACTTGAGCATGGAGGCATGGAAGAGCTACCCCATGAGGGCTGGCGTGGTGAGAATAGAAAACACTAGTGCTTTATAAAACAGTAGGATTGCAGATAATGGTGTGACATGTGTTCTCTAATCTTTGACAGCTGTAAAATATCCAAAAATAACTCAATGTCAAGTGACAAGGCTTACAAGAAGAAAACCTCTGCAGTTTTTGGATCACAGGCAGATTTACTCAAAACTCAGTTTTTCCAGGGATTCTCACTTTAAGGCAAATCCTTTCTTTCCACTCTACCCAGCTTCTCCACAGTCCTCTTTATCTCATTATCTATCCCAGCAACTGCCACCAGCAATGCATCTTGGAATAATTCAGGACAGTGTTGGAGGAAACCGTACTATTGCTTGTGGTCATCTTCATTGCGGACAATTTTTCTTTCTGGTGGTATTTAATTTCAAAGGGTTATATTCCCTACTTGAGATCACCTCTCTTGGAGTGTGAGGGGGGATTACTTCACCAGGGTTTTATGTCATCCACCTGAGGACCTCATACCAAAGTCTTAGCCTGTCTGAGGACAGCTTTCTTCCTAGCGTAAAGCAACTGTGGTGGCTTTGCTATAGCTCACTGCACAGTCCTATATCCTCCTAAGCCCATGTAAGGCCTGCTCCTGAGGGAAGAAGACCACATTAATCTCTTTTGAATACAATGAGGTATCTTTCTTCCACTGAGGGATAAACTATATCATGTATATTACAAGAAAAAACAATACTATTATGTCAGAGGAGCTGCAGCATAGTCTCCATTAGCAGAAGTTTGTGAATGAATTTCACAATTTTTTTCCCATAGATTAGGTTCTTCTGCCATTTACAGATTATTCTTGAGATGAAAAAGAGAATGCCCTCTTACTGGGATTGTTCCACCTTATGGAAATAATCATGTGTACAAGCTAGTGACTGTGATGAAGGCAAGACTTAGTGTTTTCAGATCCCTTGTCCACTTTGCTCTGTGACTGCTTGATGTGAAAATACATTGACTGGCTTTGGGGTCTGGTCCAAGTTAAATCAGAAGGCACCAGTGTCACTTTACCTCTCATTTTCTTTAAATATTCCCTGGGAAATGGACCAGTGTTGAGAAGGATCATAGAATCAAAAAATGGATTTGGTGTGAAGGGACATTAAAATCATCCAGTTCCAACACCCCTGCCATGGGCAAGGACACCTCCCACTTGATCAGGTTGCTCAAATCCCCATCCAAGCTAGCCCTGAACAGGGATGAGGCATCCACAACTTCTCTGGGCAACCTGTGCCAGTGCCTCACCACCCTCACAGTCAAAAATTTCTTTCTAATATCTAATATAAATCTCCCCTCTTTCAGCTTAAAACTATTTCCCCCTCATCCATTCCCTGCACTCCCTGATAAGGAGTCCCTTCCCACCTTTCTTGTAGGCCCTCTTTAAGTACTGGAAGCAAGGATGCTGGGAGATTCTCTCCTGCTCTTCCCCACCCTTAAGCCTGCAAAGAAAACTGATGATCCCAGGGAATGACGAGCTGCATTCAAACTAGGACTAAGTAGCTAAAGACATGCATCTAATGCCATTTGTGAGCTCCAGATCTGTCCAAGGCATCAATCCCAAATGACAGAGGAACTGCAGGAGACACACAGTCTCTTCCAGTAGCAGCCCAAGGGCAGGCTGGATACTTCAGGATATCTCAGTTTCTACTGAAGAGGATTTTCTTAAGCAGCTGAATCTTCCCCAATAAACTCTGGTCTATCTCTCTCAACCTCAGATGCTCATAGTGCAGATAGCTCTGTCTCTACAGCTCACCTTCTTCCTACAGCCAGTTGAGGTGGACAGGCACAGCTCAGGCATCATTAACTGAGATATTTCAAATGACTTCTTCAAGCTGGGATGAAATCCCATCCTAGACCTGTCTGTCTTGATCTGTTCTCTATAAAGATGCCTGGAACACTGACTCCAAGGTAGACATTTACATCTGGGTAGGTAAATTTACTTAGAGCTTTCATAGGTTTCCTCCCTGGTAAGAACTATCACAGGGCAGGTATCGTAATTGCATGGTTTGGTTATTCCCCTCAGTTACCTCCCAACTGTTCATTGTGGCAAGTAAGAAAACATTAAAGGGAGATTGAGAAAGGTGAAAACAAATTTCCTTACGGTCCTTCCAGCTTCGTTGTTGTGCCTGTTCATAGCTGACCGAGCATCTGGTCTGTTCTCTCGAGCGTCTGCAAACTCCCGAGACACCATGCTCCCAAACTCCACGTCCTCGCTGCAGCCTCCCCATTTCCAGCCTTCCCCGGGAGAGCCTTTGTGGCGGGTGTCACAGCCGCAGATGGTGGCCGAGCCTTCGGCACAGGATCTAGTCACTGCGAAAGCCACCCCAGCAGAGGCAATGGCATGGACAAAGGCTGATTCCCTGGTAGCTGTGAGAGAGAGAAATCAGTGAATAGAATAGCAACCAGTGAAGTGACCACTCATGGCTAAGATCAACCCTGTGAACACCTCCTGAGGGCATGGCAGAAGGCCAGGGAACTCTCCTCTTCCCTATGGTCCGACTTGGACCTACTCCAAAGACATTTTCTCATTTTCTTACACTAGGAAATAAGCTCCTGTGTAGGCAGGACCAGTCTTGATTCAAGCCCACTGAGGTCAGCCGGTAAGTTTTGATGAAGGTCATCTTGAGGTCTTAGAATGGAACTATGGCAAAGTTTCAGAGGCTGTATAGAATATTCTGTATGATGCTTTTCAGGCAATGCACCATGTAGCCATACTCTGAGCTGCAGTCTTGGTGTCAGCTGCACCGAATTTTGGCTATGCTCCTGTAACATGGAAAATTCAGATCTACATTCGTTGACAGCTTCCACCTTCAGTGGTGGGATCATCACCAGGTAAAGCACCTCTTCCTCCTCGACTGAGAGAGCTGCAGATGGCTACAAGGTAGGATTATGCCAGAATGGTCAGATACTCCTCAGTCCTCACTACATAAACTAAACATTGTCCCCATCCTCCATCCTGAGACCACCTTCTTTGTCCTAGGCCGTGTAGGTCAGTTACAGACAATGTTCAATACACAGCATCTTGCATCTATCCAAAGTTTTGCTCACTTGCCTAGCAATGCCCTTGTCAAGGGAACTGGAAATGAGCTTTTCTTTTCTGCTCAGTGCCTCAGGATGGTGGGTGGGTTGAACAAAATTTTTTAATGGTTAAGGACTGAGGAACCTTGGTCACCGTGGAGACCTTCCTTCAGTCTTTCCTCCTATCTGAAGCTGGGTGGGCAATGGCAGTGTAGCATTGACTTGGTTTTCCTGGTTTCCAGTGTTTTTTCCTACACTATGTCAAAATTAAACCGTAGGATCATAGAATCATTAAGCTTGGAAAAGACCTCTAAGATCATAAAGCCCAACTGTCAGCCCAACACCATCATGCCTACTAAATCATGTCCAGAAGTGCCACATTTTTTTGAACACCTCCAGGGATGGTGACTCCACTCCCTCCCTGTTCCAGCCTGTTCCAGTGCTTCACTACCTTTTCAGTATAGAAATTTTTCCTAATATCCAATCTAAACCTCCCCTGGTACAACTTGAGGCCATTTCAAACCCAAACATTTCAGGCTGCTTATCAAACGGGGAAAATCACAAAATATGTTTTCATTCCCTGCCTTCCCCATAGGTTTGTTTTTAATCATGTTTCTTCATTCAATAGAAATTACCCCTGAGTTCAAAATCACACCTCAGAAAACACCACTGCAATGCTTTTTGGCTTCAGCAAAATGGCAGTTTTATCATGAACGGGGCTATTCTCAAACCATTGATGTATTTCTAAGAAAACACAGTGATTCTGATAATTGGCCTCTCTTAACCTCCTATGCCGTTCCCCACGCGAACTCACCTCGTGCCTAACAGATGAGTTAGACAAGCAAGCATGTTGTCTCTAACACCTTTCATATTAGACTAGGGCAGTGTTGAAATATGAATAGATCCATAAAAACCTCAGGTTTCCAGTTAATGAGGCTTTGCCAGCTTTTACTGAGCTTTGCATCAGCTGACGATGTGCCTCCTCAAAACCACTCAAACCTTCCCTGCACCATATTTTGCTGATCTGAGCTTTCCTTGGGCATTTTGGCTTAATCTTTACTTTCTAGATGCTTCCATGCTTTACTAATGCAAGGAGAGTTTAATATGCCAAGCCAAAAAGCCAACATGTTCTTGGGGGGAAATCAAAACTGCATGCTTGCAGAGCAGCCCTGGCTGGATTGAAGGCTTAGGCAAGAACTTGTGCAGCACTGCTTCGCTTTGGGAAAACTACCAAATACAACAGTATGCAAATCACATAATGTGCATGAATTTACAAGCTGAAGGTATGAGCAATGTCCTGGAACATGATGTCAATGCGCATCGTGAGGTTAGTAAGTCACTAAGGGCTAGAAACCAAAAAACGATCTCTCAGTTCCACATGATTTTGAAAACCCTTGTTCAGCATCTGTCCAGCCTGGAGGATCTCACCTTCCTGCAACTGATGACCACACAGTTCCCAAGCTGTGCGAAAGCTCATCTTTTGAGCATGAACTGATGAGTCCAATTCTAGCAGGACAGAGGACTTGGCATCTTCCACTTGTCTAAGGCCAGGTGGGATCCAAAAACCAAATCTCAGGTCTGAGGATCTTGGTATGGTCTCTCCAAGAACACTGATGACGACTCCTCGTGTCTGTAAATGGCACAAGCTTCTTCTAGAAGCCAGTCATATAAGTTGGTGGGATGAATGCCTTTGCCCTCTGATAGAGAGGTAGAGGGTTTAGTGCCTGACCAGAGAATATCTGACACACCTTTCACTTCCTCCCACTGCAGCCTAACTAATTTTCAGACCTTTCAATATGCTGCTATACCATGGACAAAAGAGGAAGGTGATCATTGTTCTTCTTCTTCCTCCTTCTATCTGACAAGTGTAGTGGCTAAAGCACGTTGCTTGGACAGGTTAGCTCTCATCGCCTGGGAATCATTCCTTCCTCTGCTCAAGAGGAGAAACCTGATACAGGCCTTTGACAACTTGGGAAGGTGCTGTAGGTTCTGAGCTGATGTTTGTTAATGCCATAGAATTTTTTCTTTGCAGCTCCAACAAAATAGCTGGGTGTGTGGGCTGCAGTATGGGCAGCTTTGGCCTGACGGCTCTGTCCTTAGCAAGAAAAAACAGTTAGATATGAAATTATAAAAACCTACAAAATAGATTTCATTACAATTGATGACCTGTATAATCCAATATGGTATGAGGATATGATTTTGTGTTCTTTTTGGAGCTCTAAACATTTATAGAGGTACACATAGTCCTGCTTGTAGGAACCGTAAGATCTCTACACCATCTCTCTACAAAATTGACGCCACCTTAAATATCACATTCCATTCAAGGAGGTTCCTAATTGGGTTGTTCTTATAACAGTCACTGAGCTGCTGCAATACAGCATGAAAAGAGGTTTTCGTGCTCCTCACTGTCAGAAAGGAAATATGATTCATTGTGACAAATTACAGATTTGTGTAATTAATTACCCTTCTCAAAAAATATTATTTTCTCTGACATTACTTTGTCTACTAATCATATCCTTCCTTGGAGTAGGTATGCCACAGTCTCCATCTCTATGAACCTTCAACTAACTTCATAAATGTGATGAAGGAAAATGTAGAAGGATACGAGATATTTCTATCCAAATGGGATGAAATGAAGATTCTATGAATGTATTCATAGAATCATAGAATGGTTTAGGTTAGAAGGGACCTTGAAGATTCCAGTTCCAACCTACCTGCCATGAGCTGGAATGCTTTCCACTAGATCCAGTTGCTCATAGCCTTATACCTTATACAACCTGGTCTTGAACACCTCCAGGGATGGGGCATCCATGACTTCTCTGGGCAACTTGTGCCAGCACCTCATGGAGAGACCCTGTGCCTTACCATGCTGTGACTGACAATAAAGCACCTAGAGCCATGGTATTTGTGCAGAAGACATTCTCCTCTGTGGGGATGAGAGGAGTCTTTTTGACTTAGGAGTACAAGGGTTGTGGATCCCACCTGGGGTTCAGCATGAGCCATTATTTCAGAGCGGAGCTGCTTGTGTACACAGGTACAGAGCTCACCCAAAGCCAGGGAGCTTCAGGCAATGCATCCAGAGGGTCTGCACAATACCTGCATTTTCCAGGACTTGGTTGGAGCTGAACAAGGGGCTACAGAAGAACCACTTTTGTTGTAGATACCCAAATCTGGCTAAATCCCAGATCTGTTACCTAAATTCTCTACTGCTCCTGGCCATTATTGAAAGCGTACAGCTCCAGGAGGGTATTGATAGGATTTGCCTTAAGAAGCACAGATTATACCCAGCTCTCCTCTTCCCAGAAGGAGCCCAATGCCTTTTACAGCCTGTATACTTTTGAAATGCAGCCACCCCTGGGGTGGAGTGCAGCCACCACTTAACAGCACACAACAGGAAGCAAATAGCATTGTATCTGATAGTAAGTACCTGGGGAATGTAGGCAGGCAGAGTGAAGAAGTTGAAATCTGGCCCCGGGCACTAAGGTTAGGAGTTTTTCTTTTGAGAAAGTTGCAGCCAATCTCTTAATGACTCCATGAAATTAGGGCACTGGGTTTACATCTCCTACCCCTAACTTAAGGCACCGAGTTCAATATTGACGCAGATGGAAGAACGCCATTGCGTGAATCACGTCCTGCCACCTCTGAAGTTACGGGACTGTCCTCCGATTACTAAGCAGACCTGACCCTGCTGAGCTCTGAAGAGCTCCCCAGGTTGTAGCCGGAGGCGGCGTGGCTGCAGGAATGGAGAAGGAGTGTATAGAGATACAGATAAGCAGAAGGAAAGCATGCACTTGTAATGGAAATGAGGGGTTATTAAGGTGCCATATAAAAATGCAAGAGACTTAGCAAAGATAACAGGAAAGTGCAGTATATTTGTCAGGTCGCCTCATTCCTCTCTGGGTGGTTCTGGTAGCAGAAGACAAGCAGCTCGTTATGACTTGAAGAGAGCTTCTGGAAAGTCATCTGGCAAGCGAAGGTTAATAGGGACTAATACCTCATGGGGATGTTGACTTAAGAGCATTTTAACCACTTTGTTTTCAGTGCAGCACAAGGTCACCAAAGCTCTGGCTTCAGCTTGTTCAGTTCCTGTCTGCTCCTGAGTTTCGCTGCAGGGCTCAGAGACTTGGATGACTGGTGCTTCCAAGAATCCCATTTTGGACCCTGTTGTGGGAGCTGGCTGTCGGTGGAAAGGGTGCTGAGACTTACAGAGGGCCTTTAGCGATGCTTTGCAGCTGCCCACTCTTGCAGAGCTCTCCAAGCCACTGGTACTTCTGGAAATTGTTTCCTAAGGACCCTGGTCTGTGAAGCTGTGAGCCTGAATGTCCCGTGTAGAACAGTCTCTGGTCACCCTGTTTCAGCAGCAGAAACGTCTTGGAAAGAAAAAAAACCCCATAGCTGAGAAGTATCAGTATGAGAATTCAGAGGTCTGAGGATGAAGTAACCTAAGATTTTATTTCCTGCTTTCCCAGTGTTTTTAAGTGACTTTGGGCAATTCCTTTAGTCAGTCTGTACTTCTGATTCTTTATCCATACACCTGAGGAGAATCCTGAGAATCCTCAGGAGCCTGCAATGCAAAATTCAGTGATGTCTTCAGAATTGTGGGCAGAAGGTGTGGAGCTGAACAAAGGGTCAAAAAGATGTGGGATGAGGAAGACAAATGAATAATAGCATAAATATCTTGTCTGTCTAATATATGAAACCTAGTCTTATGGATTCTGCTGCCCAGACAGTGACTTAGTTTCCCTAAATCTTTCTCTGAATGACTAAACAATTAACCTCAGTTTAGGTAGATATCCCATGTTTGAGGGAGGAAGGACTATGGTGAAGTAGAAGCATAAACATAATGGTTTATTTCAGTCTTAACAAGCTACAGTCCCTTTATAACATCTTGGAATCATAGTACTGAGTCCTGTTTCCCCCACTCTTGGCACTCTAAATCTTTCCTTCCTCTCTGCACAAAAGCCTGATGGTAACTGCAGGTTCATGAGACAAAGCAATGCAAACCACTTCCAGAAGTGCTGGGAGCCAAAGTTGCAAGTCTTGTCTCCTGAATCACTGCTCAAAGAGCCAGATGGTATTTTAGAAAGAATCATAGAATGCCAGGCTGGAAGGGTCCTCAAGGATTGTCTAGTCCAACTTTTTTAGGTGATCTAAAGTTTAAATGAGATGTCCCAACAACTTATCAAGCTGAGCCTTAGAAGTGTCTAGTGTAGAGGAATCTACCACTCCCCCAGGCACCGCTGTTTCCACTGATTGTTCTTTAAAAGAAAGCAATGGGATCTGGGAAGGAAGGAAGGAAGGAAGGAAGGAAGGAAGGAAGGAAGGAAGGAAGGAAGGAAGGAAGGAAGGAAGGAAGGAAGGAAGGTGTCTTGCCTGAAGTGGTTCTGGATTACAGACCGTAGTAGCCTGCAGAACAGATAGCCAAGCAACAGAGATGGACCCTGCTCTAGGGGTCCGTCCTTTTCTAGGAGGTCCTCCTGAAGGTGTGGAGACTTCTTTGCATGGGGAACCCTGATATTTCCAGGACAGCTACTGACTTTTCTCTGTGAAGACATATCTCCCATGTCAACAGCTCTTTACTGCCCAAGACTGGTATATGGGTATAAACTGGAGAGGGGCAGATTTAGGCTTAATATAAGGAAGAATTTCTTCACCATGAGAGTGGTGAGACACTGGAACCCTAACTATTCTATGATTCTAAAACGTTGTCACCATAGTTTTTGAAGCATGTCCTTTGTAATGAAACACTGGCTTGATGCCTTTTTGGGCTGGATGACGTATAATCTTCATGAAAAAGAACCGCGTTGTCCCAGATTGTTCCTGGAGATGTATGACAGTGAAGGAAAGAGTTCCCATATCTTAGCCACTCCATCCAGCCATCACTAGCATGTCTGCTCTTGAACAGAGCATCCCATTTCCAGGCCCACACTAGGAAAGACACTGCAGTGGTGTGACTGCAACCTTTGACTTCCTGACACTGCAGACTACTTGAGTGATATTGGGAAAATGACTTGGCAAGTGGTTAAAATGGAGAAAATATCATGTGTGCTTAGCAGGACTGCAGGAGTGAGACATGCTTGCAGGTCAGACATCATGGGGATTGCAGTGGAATTAGACATTATCCTGTTGAAACCTCTACTACGAGGACATGCTGAGAGAGTTGGGGTTGTTCAGCCTGGAGAAGAGAAGGCTCTGAGGATAACTTATAGTGGCCTTCCAGTACCTGAAGGGGCTACGAGAGTGCTGGGGAGGGACTTTTTGCAAGAGCATGCAGTGATAGCACAAAGGGTAATGGCTTTAAATGGGAGGGGTGAAGATTTAGACTAGGCGTTAGGAAGAAATTCTTCACCATGAGGGTGGTGAGGCACTGTCACAGGTTGCCCAGGGAAGTTGTGGCTGCCCCCTCCCTAGAAATGTTGAAGGCCAGGTTGAAGGCCAGGCCTTGAGCAACCTGGTCTGGTGGGAGATGTCCCCGCCCGTGGCAAGTGGGGGTGGAACTGGATGATCTTTAAGGTCCCTTCTAACTCAAATTATTCTATGACTCTATGATCCAGTGGGGGAAGATAGCGAGGAGTTTCTGAAGTGAACTTTGAGAGATTTAGAAGGCTAGATTTTGACTCGAAGTGAAGTGAATTTTGGTTTTCACTGTAGTATAGAGGGCTACCCAGCTGCTGTGCGTACACTGTAGTTTCCTCCTAGAGAGGAGGAAACTACATCAAGAGAGCCATCTTACTTAGATATGGATGGAGAACTGTGCCGTACTCATGTGGGGAAGGTCACCCATAACCACCTTCATGTTGAAAACAAAACCAGAAGGGCTTGAATGAAAGACCATTTTGCACCACTTTTGCTGGAAAAGATGGGTGCCAGAAAAGGTTAATAATTAATTCTCTTCACCAGGGATGCAGGAGCTGAAGCACTGATGGTATAAAATCAATGCCTGCTCCTCCTCTTCAACTACACTGAAGCCAAAGCTGGTGGAAGGCCCCAGCTGTCTGGGGTACTTCTCAGAGCTATCTTGAGTCAAAGCCTCATCAAATGTTAAGTAGATGATGACCCCCGGGGTAGTAGATGGTGACCCCCGGGGTAGTGGCTTTCTTCAGGCTCACGCTGACAGCATTGCAGGTGCAGATACCTTCTGAATAGCAGAAGTGAAACTCAATGGGAATGGTGAGTCAGAGCTTACAGGAGCTGCAAAAACATATGCAGAGATGACTATTGACTTACAGGAAAAGCACTGCCTGCTGACCCTGAAATCTGTGTGCAAGGTAAAGAAGGACCACCTGCTGTGATGAAGCTTTGCTTGTCCTTGATATCAGGAGAAAAAGATGCTCCAGTCCCCTCAGCCCTGTTGACCTCTGCGCTAAACTTGCCAACCAGAGGATCCCTCAGAACCAAGAAGCAAAGATTGAGGACATGGGGATGATGTCTTCCACCTTATGATGTTCTTTGTACTAAAAGGGGCTTATAATAAAGGTGGGAACAGTAGGGTCTATTGCAATGGGACAAGGATAACGGTTTAAACTAAAAGAGGGATGATTCAGACTACATCTAAGGAAGAAATGTTATATGAGAGTGATGAAACACTAGAACAGGTTGCCCAGAGAGATGAAGATGCCTCATTCCTGGAAACATTCAAGGTCTGCTTGGACAGGGCTCTAAGCAACTTGATCGAGTTAAAAATGTCCCTGGTCATTGCAGGGGGATGACCTTGAAAAGTCCCTTCCAAGCCAAAGTGTTCTATGATTCTTTAAAATGAAGGGTCACATCTCAAAGCACAAGGAAAGGAGGAGCGAAGATGGAAAAACAAATGCTAAAAAGTGCCTTTTTCAAATGATCACAAGGAAGCATATTTTTTTGCCGATCAAAACTATTAAATATTGGCACAGTATCAGGTGAAGACAGAGAACAGGGAACCCCTTGGCACACAATAGCTGACAGATCCATTCATGCTGCGGAGACAGTGCCCAAGCGCTGGAGGGGAAAAAGTGTTGTTCCCATCATAGAGGAGGAGGATCACAGAGGTGTCATGGCTGCTGTGAGCCTGACATTGCTTGTGGGGAAAATACAGGGAACGTTGGAAACAAAATATTGGCTCTCATGGCCATGGAGACAGGCGAGCTTCAGTTTCACCACATTCCTCTGTATTGTAGCAATAGAGGATCCCATCTCAGATAAACCAAATAAAGGCTTTTACATAAGTTGGCTGGCTCAGCCTTAAGCTTCTTCTATCTCCTCTCAGGAGAGGCCCCTATTTCCAGTGTTGGTAGTTTCCCTGACCCTCCTTATCAACCTCAATGTGTTGGCCTCCTGCAACAGCATCTCCTGGCCTGGCATCGAAGGTTCCTAAATGAGCCCCTTATCCCAAAACAGGAACCTTTGACCACTCTTGTTGTTTGCTTTCAAACATTTCGTCTGCTACCTGTTATAGAAGGTGGAGAGGAGCAAGTTGTGGCCTTGGATGTGCTCAACACAAAGAGTATAAAAGGAGGGGACAAGTCAAGCTTCCTGGTGGGAGGTTGAATCATTCCACAGAGCACATTCTCACATTTGACAGCATGTTGGAAAACGCTTTCCAAAGTCAAAGGTTTCATTTCTTTACTTGAAGTCATTCTGAACGATAAAGACCAGGTGGCCAAGTGCCAATAAACCTTTATTTTTCAGATCAATTGCAGCAGCATCAGTCAAGAAGTCCTTGTTTCTACTCTGGGAAGACTGTGGAGGCTTTGGGAAAATCAGCACCTGGTGACTGTTGCAACCAGTGAACTATAAATGCTGCACAAAATCCCTCTCCAGACATAACCACTGAGAATCTCTGTTTGCCAAATAGTTGAAATTAATGTATCATGGCATATAAAAAGCCACTCATAGATTCATTCAAATAGTGGTCACTATTGGCTAACACCACAGACGACACCTGGCATGCTGTCCATACAGGACAGAGTGAGAAAGCTCAAATTATACTGTGTAGCTTGAGCTTCAAGCATCATTTCAGCCCATAACATGACGGAGGAGAGGGAGAAAAGGGAAGACTTCTATTCTCACCCAGTACTCATGAACACATCCACACCTTGAGCTGCCTCTGCGCTGAGCTGTGTGGACATAGTTACTTTCTTACCAGCACCTCATCTGGGCTTATGACCATTGTAGGTCATGGCAGTAGCTCCAGGACTTTCCAGAGCAGCTCTGCATTGCACAGAGAAGGTCCATCTAGAGCTATGTGAATTCCCAACAATCTTGTCCAGAAGAGCATGATTGCATGGGATTATTTGGACAAGAGCAGAGCCTAAATGATTGCGTGGTATCCCTTGGGTGCAGAAAGATCACCAAGTCTATTCCTCAAAGATCTGTTTGCAGCACTAGAGTCTTAGTGTGGATTTACAAACTGACTTGAATGATTTGGAGCCGTACACCAGTGAAACCCAAAGTCCTGTTGCTGTTTTTTCAGCATGTAAGCTTGTCTCATAGAATCACAGAGTGGTTTGGGTTGGAAAGGACCTTAAGGACCATCCAGTTCCAACCCCTCTGCCATGGGCAGGGAATGTTCCGCTGGATCACGTTGCTCATAGCCTCATGCCACCTGGCCTTCAACACGTCCAGGGATAGGGTGCCCATGACTTCTCTGGGCAACCTGTGCCAGGACTTCACCACCCTCACAGGTAAAAATGTCTTCTTAATATCTAAATGAAATCTCCCCTCTTTCAGCTTAAAATTGTTCCCTGTTGTCCTGTTCTTGCAGCCCCTGATAAAGAGCCCCCACAGCTTTCCTGTAGGCCTGCTTTAGCTACTGGAAGGCTGCTCTAAGGTCTGCCCAGAGCCTTCTGTTTTCTAGGCTGAACAAGCCCAACTCTTTCAGTCTGTCCTTGTCCAGCCTGTCTTCTTCAGCCTGTCCAGAAGGCTGGTGCTCCAGCTTTCTGATTGTCTTTGTGGCCTCCTCTGGACTCACTCCAACAGATTCATGCTCTTCCTTTGCTGAGGACTCCAGAACTGAATGTAGGACTCCAGGTGAGCACAAGAGCAGAGTAGAGGGGCAGAATCCCTTCCCTCACCCTGCTGGTCACACTTCTTTTGATGCAGCCCAGGATACGGTTGGCTTTCTGGGCTGCAAGCACACATTTCTGGCTTGTGTTGAACTTCTCACCCACCAAGATTCTCATCCACTCAGGTGCTCTAGTCTTTAGCAGCATTTCCCAAGTGGGTTTATATTCATGTCTGGGGAAGCCTGCTTTGCAAAACCAGTGGTCATAAGGGGCTGCAGGTAATCAAAGCTTTCAGGTCTAACCCTGAAATGGAGTGGGGGTGGCTCCAAGAGCAAATGCAGCGGCTGGAGAAATGCGGTTTTGGAGCACTCATACTGCAGCAAGTGATGCCAGCCAGGAACTGCCTCATGGATCCATGACACACTCTGCATGATGCCACTGCCTATGCCCTTCTTCACAGAAAGCCATGTCAACACTGTGCCCAGCTGATTGTGCAGTGTTTCTCACCAAAATCCAGCTCCAGGGTTTGTTTGACTTTTTTATCCTTTTAAAAATCAGGCCCCTAAATGCAAAGCCTTATGCAAATGCAAAGCATAATAACAAGAAGCTAACCACACCTTTGCATATCTTAAAGGAAAGGTTAGGTTTGGGTCCCATCTGTGTTTAGAATGAAGTTCTGATTGAGTTCTTGTTTCCTCTGAACCAGCGTGCTAGTGTCAACACATCCCTGGGAAGATGAAAGGCCATAAAAAGACATTTGATCAGATTAGCTGTGATTCAGATCATTGGAGGGAAATTATTAAATGGGCAATTCTTGCCAGGGAACATGAAGGTGATATAGATAAGAGGGAATGTTGGATTGAAGGAGGTTGGATTATCACAGCTTGTAAAATCCTGAAGGCCAACTTCCCCTAAAATGTCTGGATGATGGTTTTATTCCTTTCCTTTTTTTCCTGCTGGTTGCTTATGGTTATCGTTGTACCCAGCAGAAGAGAGTTGCAAACTCTAGCACTGTGCTTGTGCTTCCAAACCATTCAGGCTCTACCTGAAACAGGTAGATCCAGATTGTCAGATGCTGGAGCAGCCCAGGAGCCTTGTGCACAGTGCTGTGAGCGAGGTCGCTGCTCCCTGCCACCCTCCAAGCCTGTGTGAGTCAAGGGTGTGTCAAGGGCTGGAATGCTCTCACTAATTAGCTACTGTCAAAATAACCCCAGGTAATCGCAGGTAACCAGACCCCCAAGACAGGCAAATCAGCAGGATGGTCTGCTATCAGTAACCCAAGTCTGATACCTGCAAAGAAAACATCCCTCTATCTCTCTCTCTATCGCTCTATCTCTCTATCTCTCTGTCGATCTAATCATTACCATGTATGTCTCCCTACCTACCCTGCTTAATGCAAGCACGTTTTATCTGTCTTTCTGTTGGCTTGGTCATGTGTGAAACACTCGGTGTCTGATGCCCCCCTCCCGTCATCCCATAAATGCTGCCTTCTGAATATTTCATTGCCATGTCGAGTCCTGAAATAGCATGGTCTTCTCAGCCCCTCAAACTGCCCCAAATTACCCCAACTCCTGCCTCCCCAATGACCAACGTCCCTGGCAGGCTCTAGACAAAAGGAAGCTGTGTGCCAATTGGGGGTTATTAGCAGAGATACAGCATGCTCATTGTGACAGGATGAGTCCTTAATGAAAGGGGAAGGCGGAAAAGAAGTGGGGAAGGACTGCGGTTAAATTTTCCAGGGTATGTTCCAGGTTAAAGGATGATTGGGGTCCCTTCTGGCCTTGAAAAAAAAGGCAGGAGAAAAACCACAAGCCCCAAAGACTGCTATGCAAAACAGCCCCACTGGTCAATAGTATATGGGGAAGTTAAAAAAAATTGTATTCTGTTATCAGAAGCAACATGGCCAAACAAAAGGATCGCCTTTGCCCACCTGAGAATGGAATGTGAGGCTCCATTTCGCTGCTCTGATTGTATTTGACAGCCCCCCTCGAGACTGCCTGGTTGGTATGGCAAATCGTCCTTATTACCTGCTGGGGTGAATGAATCCCCCTTTGTGCTGGCACTGTCACGCTGCATTAGGTTGACAATGGCCTGAGATATTTTATATGAAATTTGCCCTCACTTGTGATTAGCCAGCACCAACTAAGTCATAGCAACCTAGAACTATGCATTGGCCGGGCCCCGTTGTCGGCCGAAAGGGAAATCCCTATTCAAATGGTTTAATAAAACAATCTAAAGGGCGTGTGAATCGTGAAAAGCATTTTCACTTTTCTCTTTAGCTTAATCTCATGGTCGCTGGGATATTGTGCTCTGAGCAGACCCCAGCAGGGTGTGGGCTAAGGTCCCCCATCAACTTCTTTTACAGCCTCCTTTTCTGCGAGTTAATGATATACCGGTGTGATTGCCTCCCGCAGCAAGAAGAAACACGCATTTGATGAAAAGGATGGACCTCCTAACACATCCTAAATGGCAAAAATTTCTCATCCAAAGGTCACAGGTCATAACCTGGATTTTGAATCACCACCCAGATCTTTTTCAAAGCCCTGCTAAAGATGGGGGATTCTGCAAGGCCGTTTTACACACAGACACACACACACACAGACACCACGTTATCTCCAGAGGTTCCTGCTCTGTTTGAGTCCTGAGTTTAGGGACAATTGGATTTTCCCCTGGTTTTGGGCTACAGTTTGCTGCCTTTCACGTCCTCTCAACCTTGGGCTGTAATGCAGGGAGAAGCACAAGACAGAGGTGGGCAATGCAGAGATGTGTGACCTCTCTGCAACGCACCTCCTGAGCATCCCATGAGGTTCACCCAGAGCTCAGCAGTGCCTGGGGTACAACCAGTACCCTTGGGTGAATCAGCAGCTGACTGTTCATCCCAAACCTGCCACACTCCCAGCTCCAAGCATCACCTCCAGCAAGGCTTCAAGGTCTCCGAACTCTCCCCACTTGCTTGCAGGTGTGGAAAAGCTCCCCCAGTGTTGACCTTTTGATAAGCAAGATCTACCACGCAGGGGCAGCCACAGAGATCTGGCTGTGGAGTGGGGTGGAAGGAGGGGGAAGAAGAAGCATAGGACTCCCTTTTTACATCCCTTTTGTATTTTTACTCCCCTTCCTCACCCAGGCTAGGAACCCGTGGAAGGCAGCAGCAGAGGGTGCAGGGCCTCCGCAAAGCTAGCTCAAAGTTGGGTGTTCATCTCAACGTTTTCCTAAACAGAAGAATGCGTTTCAAAATGAGTCTGGAAATCCCCAACGAAACAAGCTCCCTCCTGCAGCCGAGCTTCCAAGCACAAACGAAAAGGTGAAGGGCAAAGCAACACGTGAAGCTGTTTTATTTTCTCCACTTTTCTTTCCTCACCTTTGTTTCACTCCCTTCCCATCATGAAGCCTTAAGTCTGGTTGGAGGGGATCCTCTGTTAGTTGTATGCCAATATTCTTTGATTTCTTCACACCAGAGCTCAGCAAGAAAAGCAAGGATGCACAATGAAAGCACCCCAGGCTCTCACAGGGGATGCTTTTGGCTTCTAAAATCCATGTTAACCTCTCCTAAAAGGTGTTCATGTAAAGCCATAGTGTGTTTCCACTGCAGTTCTCTGCATAAATGTAAGCTATCTGGGGCAAGGAGTGATTTGGGGTTTTTGTGCTTGTACAGTATTTAACACAATGGGGCCCTGATCTCTGCTTGGGGCCTCAGAGTCTACTGTAATACAAATAATTAACTATAATAGAGCTGGGCAAATATCTTAATAGAACCATGGAATCAATTTGAGGCAATTAAGCAATTTTTTAGCTTGTAGAAGTTTTTGCTTTAGGAGAAGAGAGAGGGGTTTGGGTGCTGGGGGAACTGCAGGGAGCTGCTCATCCCCCTGCAGCAGGCTTTGGCAATCTGTTTGGTTTTTTTTTTTGTGGTGGTTTCAGTTTCACGCAGTTGAGGTGGCAGAAAACTTTTATGCAACTCCCAAAGCACAAAAGCCACCTTTTATAAATAGCTTGTGAGAGGAAGCATGGTTTGGAGGCTGGATCTGTGGTTCCTGAGGGATAAGGGGCTCAGTCCTTAACAGCATGACTTTTGAGCAGCTCATCTGCATCTATTCTGGTTGCCCACCTGTAAAATGGAGAGCAATCATTCTCTTCCTGCTTCCTAATCCCGAGCAGTTGAGGATGCAACTGGCTGCTAAAGCAATGGGGATTGCAGATCTATTTAGACAGAGAGAAATAAGAAAATTGCAAAGCCCCAGACACAGACTGAATAATTTACGGGAAATTATAAATCAGCAGATAAGCTTTGGGTGACAGATATTGTGATTATTGCTGAAGCTCTTATACAATTTGCAAGTGGAAAAGGGAACTAAATATATTGAACACTGTCTAAAGTTGCATTCAGTTCTATAATTGTCCATCACGGAAGGAGTGCATGTAAGGACACTACAGCAAGAAGCGCATCTTCTAAGGGTGGGCAAACTAACAAATCCACCAGTTCACCCAATCAAAACAGTAACCTCAAGAGCTGAGCCACACCACCCTTTTCTGAAGAAAATAGCTATACCCTCCATGAACACTCAATCTGGCCAGGTGGATGCAAACCCTGAACTTGGTCATGCGAAGATTTTTTTATGGGCAAACCATCGCAAGAACTCTTATGTTGTGAATGCAGGAACCGAACATAAGGGATTTAAAGGAATCCCTTAAATTACTCTAAGAGGGAAAATCTTTCAGTCCTAGGAAGATGTAATCAGAATAATCAAAACAGAAAAAGTGAAAAACCTAAAAATATCCCTCCGTGCACCATTCACAGTAGGGCTAAAACAAGTCTGTAAACTGGTGACCAGCCTGCTGTTGGTCCCAGACATGGAGTAATGAGTACTCATGCTTAAAAACCGAAGAAAAGGATCTGCACCACAATGCTTTCAAAGCAGAATCATAGAATAGTTTGGGTTGGAAGGGACCTTAAAGCCCTTCCAGTTCCAACTCCGTTGCTATGAACAGGGACACATCCCACTAGATCAGGCTACCCAAGGCTGCATCCAACCTGGCCTTGAACACTTCCAGGGATGGGACAGCCATGACTTCCCTGGGCAACATGTTCCAGTGTCTGACCACTCTCATGGTGAAGAAATTCTTCAGCAGAATCGAACACTGTTGCATGTATATCCTAATAATGGTTCATTTTATCCACCATGAAGCCTCTCATCCCGCTGGACAGAAAATGTGATTAGTTTGATTTGGGAAACTGAATAAAAGCATAAAAGGTGAACACTTGGCTAGAAGACCACTTGACAATCTGTCACGTCCAGAATAAGACAAAGAGCTTGAGTTCTTGGTGAGTATAAGACCACAGAAATGAGATAGTATCATGTCCAGTCTAAATATGCCCCTCTCCAGTTTATACCCATTCCCCCTAGTCCTATCCCCGCAAGCCTTTACAAATAGCCCCTCTCAAGCTTTCCTGTGGACCCCCTTCAGGTCCTGGAAGGTTGCTATAAGATCTCCTCGGAGCTTTCTCCAGGCTGAACAGGCCCAACTCTCTCAGCCTGTCCTCATATGGGAGGTGCTCCAGCCCTCTGATCATCTTTGTAGCCCTTCTCTGGGCCCGTTCCAACAGCTCCAATAAAACTCATTCCAACAGCTCCAGATAAATGGAGGTTTTCCATTAGCTTCACTGTTAAATGATAGACAGGTTAAATAATATCAACAATAAAATAGCCATAAATTGTATCTACCTGTGACTTAAAACAGTGAAGCTCTCTCACACATAAGCAGTGCCTGCCTTGCCCAACAATGTGAATGGGCTACTTGTTGGGGACAACTGTCCACCCATGAGCCTGTGCCCACACTGGTGAAACAGGTGACATGAAGTTCTCATCCTATGGTGTAGGCAAGTGCCAAATGCTCTCACTGAAAGGACAAGGAGTGAGCTCTCTTCAACTGGAAAAAACAGCCTGGATTAGGAGTATGGTTTGGATTTGGGTTTTGTGATGCCCATCAAGAAGGTCTCAGACATGAGAGCTCCCTTAGACATTAGAGTTCCCTCTCTCTGAAGAAACCTCATGGCAACCTTCCAGTACTTAAAAGGGGCCTACAAGAAAGCTAGGGAGGGGAGGGTCTCTTTATCAGGGAGACAGGACAAAGGGTAACAGTTTTGTGAGAGGGGAGCTTTAGATCAGACATTAGGAAGAAATTTTTTCCTGTGAGGGTGTTGATGCCCTGGCATAGGTTGCCCAGAGAAGTCATGGATGACCCATCCCTGGAGGTGTTCAAGGCTAGGTTGGATGAGGCTGTGAGCAATCTAATCCAGTGGGAGCTGTCCCTGCCCATGGCAGGGGATTGGAACTGGGTGAGCTTTGAAGTCCCTTCCAACTCAAAACATTCTATGATTCCATGATGATTTCTGCTCCTCACTGAGCCACATGTATTTTTGAACCTATGACCTCCTAACAATTTCAGAAGTCTGGACAGATGCTGGCAAGACTCCGTTCTCCTACTGATACCTGATCCCTCCCATAATCTGAACTGCAGCACAGTTGCTACAGCATGAGACAGCTACTTGACATTAAAAAACAAAAACAAATATGTAGAAGCAAAGGATACCAAACACCTCCAGACAACTTTCTTAATCAGTCATCATTTGTATTCGTAAGGCAAGCCAGTTTCATTAATCTTATGCTTACCTTATTTTGCTCAGATTTCTTAAGTGTGAATAACGCCCACCTACCTAATTACAGAGATGCAGTTTTCTCGCCCAGCCCCGTGCCATACCCTCGTCAGCCCTCGTGGGGAGCAGAGCTGGGAGCGTGCAGACATGCTCTCTCCTATGGAAAGATCTCTCCTGGTCTGAACTGCACATGGGTTTTACCCTGCTAGGCAAGGAAACCGATGGGCACCCAGTATGTGAAAAACCTCCATGTGGGTTTTGAATCCTCTCTTAAGAGAGATGAGGGCTGTCAGCAAGTGGGAAAGAGGCAGGTGCTTCGATCTCTGTTTCTAGGCTTGTCTATGTTAACCCATCATAAGGCAAAAGATAATATTTGCCTTGATGAAGCATTCCCTTCCTCAGGCTATACGTCATTTTTGCCTCTTCTCTTTCACATTGTTAGGCTTCTCCAGTACTTTGCCAACCTGACCATGAGGAAACATGCAATTCCAGATTATACTTCTCCTTCTTGCTACTTTTAATTCACCAAATACCTGTTTGCTCTTATGTCAGCCCTGCCTTTGGATTTGATGACTGGACACAATATTATACCTGATTTTGCATCCTAAATGCTCCTGTAGTTCTGCTACACGTTGTTAAAGAGCATCCATACCCTACGGCTAAGGGTGTGTGCACACTAGAGTTGGTGGGAACAACTCATGGCTCCTTATCCAGCATAATAACTTGATGGGGGAGGGGTAAGGTAGGGTGATGACCTGTTCTCCCTACACTATCTTCAGTGACTTTAGTGGGAGTAGAAGATATTCAACAAACTGCTGTAGGAACCCAATACCTTAAGGGTTTACTGACAGTGCACATCGCTTTCATCCCTGCCTATCTTACAGCAACAAAATCAAAGCTACGCATCCTGCAGTCTCTTGGGATGGGAGCTGTTAAAGATTCTTCTCTCGCTGTTAAATGTAAGCTCCCTTGGTGGCAACACTGCGGCTGCCCTGTGTAATGAGTGGGGGTAGATGATATGCTACGTGCATGAGAAAAAAGAACAAACCAAGAACCCTTAGGAAATATCTTTGAAAATCAGTTACTGAATAAATCGGGTAAAGTAAAATTAGATTTTGGCCATCAGCAGAACAACATGAGGCCTGATTCTCCTCTTGGCCTGATGTAAGTCAGAATAACCTTTACCTAATTCGAAGGAAATGGCAGATAAGTTAATTCAGTGTAATTAGGGGTGCATTGTGGTATAGGAGTATTTATTCCCTACAAAAAGCTTACTTTTTTTGTATAAGATATCTCACTTCTTGGTATTTTCATGAAACTGATATCTAGATGCACTGGCAGGCTCAGCCCTTGCTCCAGAAAAGCCTTTAAATCATAGATATCAGACTTGGACATCGCACCCTTCTGCCCAAAGGCAGGATCCACTCTGCCTAAACTATCCCTGACAGATGTTTGTCTAACCTGTTCTCGAAAACCTCCCAGGTCGGAGCTCCCACCCCTTCCTCAGGCAATCTATCCTTGTGCTTCACTACCCTTACCGTTAGACTGCTCTCCCTAAAGTCTAACCCCAGTCCCTCAGCTGCGATTGAAGTGGACGTGGAGGAGAACTTGTCAAATTAACCTGGACAAACCAAAGGAAGAAGTGGAAGTGCAAGGAAGAGAGGAAAACAAAGTAATGCTGTGGAGTTGCATAGCAGATCAGTGGTAGGGCTGGGAATAGAACTCAGGTCCCTTGACTCCATGACTTATGCTTGCGTAAACGAAAGGGCTTTTACGTTATTAAACCCACTGGGTACCTCATCTTTCTCTCTCTTTTCACTCGCTTCCATCTCTCATGTTAATTTCTCTTGCCTTTCAGCATCTCGCATGTGCCCTCGGAGGGAGAGGCTGTTGTAACATACGCAATCTTCGACTGATTCATCCCATGACTAACACTCGTGCTATTTGTCTAACTATTTCGATTGATGTACATTTAATATGTAAAAATTTAATTAAAGTCTTATTCATAAAAAAATATCTGGGCCAACTTAATATTTTGTTTAAATACCCAAAGGGAATATTCCAATTAGGGACTAAATGCCAGAAAACACTGTCAGATTTTTTTTTTTACCCCCATCCCTAATCAAAGTAGCAGGTTTTGATATTATAAAGAAAAAGCCACCAAAACCACAACAATATTTACAAGCATTCACTTTGCAGGTGCAGAGATCAATCCTGAGAGAAGCCGAGAACTTCCAGCTCTCGGTAGAAACCAGTGGAAGTTATTCTGAGGAGAAGCCAACTATGTATCCAGAGCCAGATCCTCACCTAGTGGATCTTTGCTAATGCTCTGATTGGAGAATTTGCTGAATCTTTCTAATCAGTTTGGTCCTGCAACCTTTAATCATGCAAATGGCTCACATCTTCAGTGCAGTTCCAGACTTGCCAGCAAAAGGCTTGCAGGACTGAATAGGGCAACGGGAACTGGTATTTGTGCTGGCACAACAAAGTTTTTTATGGTTATGGGCTTGAAAATGCATCCCTCCAAATAGATGCTTCCCCCAGTTTAGCTGGGAGGAATAAAAACTATTAAGTTTGCATATTACATGGCCCAACAAGCCTCTTTACTGGACAATGTAATTTGAGAGCTTAGTGGATATATTAGTATTTCTTACTTCCAGGTAGGCAGAGACTACCAAAATGAAGGAATTAGATGGAAACTACGGCCCCAAACCCCACAGCAAACATCTGAATTTGTTTACCCTAAGAAGACCAGCTTGGTTTGTGTTTTGAGGAAAGGCTGAGATCAAATCACTCAGTCTTCACTTTAGCATCATTCGGACCTGGTACGCACACTTAGTCAGAAAGTCTGATCTCCAGCAATTTCAGGTAACTGTGTAATAGTGGTTTATTTCAAAAGTCTGCCCAGGACAACTCACCACAACAAGGCTGGGTGCCTTGTGTGCAGTGCCCGCCGGGTGGTATAACATTAAGGACACAAAAGTCTTGCATGACTTACAAAGGAGTGCTACACCAATCGGTGTTGATGGTGGCCCTTGGCCTCCTCACCCCTTCTCAGTCTCCTGCTGTCCACCACAAGCCATGAAAACTTGTGTTCCCTGACACTCCCAGGACTCCCCAACGAACTAAGACTTTCACCATGAAACAGCAAAGCCTCAAGAGCAGCAATGACCAAAATGTTCCGTCACTCGCATCCCAAGTGGACATCTTCACCCCAGAACTTCAGCTGCTCCATGGCTGACATCTGCCTACATGTAAGGAGTGGCCTCCAAACTCTCTAGCAGAAGGCTGTGGATGAGTAATGAGATTCATACTTCAAGAAGACTTCCAAGCTCATTTAACTCAAGTCTTCATTTCAAGCATTTTTATGAAGTGGTTGCAAAGGTTCAGTCATTTGTGTCTTCAGAGGGAGAGAGTAGGGTCCCTTAAGTATGTGTTGGTACATGATTTACCTCCATGGAGCAGTATCATTGCAAGGCACATACAGGAGCTGTTAGATATGCTAATATGCAAACGCAGGCCTCATCTTGAAATCTTAAGAGAGGATTAGAGCAGATGAGTCCTCTTTTACTTTTCCAGAATAACAGTGGAGATAAATCTGGCTGCTTCTTTGCAGGGTGTTAAAGGGGGATTTCCTGGTGGGTGGATCTCCTCAGTGGGGTATTATTGTATTGACAGTGGGGTGGGAAGGAGTGGATTAAGCAATTGGCAATGGGATATGGAGCCTTTGCAAGTTCTGACAATGGATATAAGCTGAGGAGCGCAGGAAGCTGTTAGTGGGCTACATGAAATCATGTTTGGTTCTTGGCTTATTCCTGGAGACCACACTATTGCTCTCCAACTGAGCATCACTCTTCAGATATTCAACCATGGCTCTTATGTTGAGTATGGCACTGGTGACCAATGATACAGCTCGTGTTGTGGACGCTGCAGGACCTCCTGGTGTAAAAAGAAGTCAACCAGTTGCAGCTGTCACCGATACGCTGCCCAGTCCTATCCTGCAGTTGAGCAATGCCAATGCTGATAAGAAATGTTTTCTCCTTCCCACAAATCACCCCAAGGCCTCACCATCCTCTTGGCTTTCTTGAATATATGCAATTCTTCAGCTACATTTCTCGGCTATGGAGAAGATTTTGGTATGTTTTTCTTCTAATCTGCATGTTTGGTCTTCTATTCTGGATAAGCACAGATGCTGTGAGAGTCACCATTAACTTTGGAGCTGCTTTTGGGGACTGGTGGAAGCCTGTAGAGTTCAAGAACTGAGAGCAAAGCTGAGCAAAGCAGGGCTGAGAATGGGTTTCCACTTCACCCTGGAGATGTCATCTCATATAGAAAGAAGAGATTTTGGTAAGCAACTGCAGGGATTCTTTAGATTTCAGGGCCCGTGTTTGCCCTTATTTTAATGCTAAGTGCAACACACCAGTATCTGAAACTCAAAGTCCTGTTGAGTAAATATATTTAACTACATCAGTAAAATGTCCATGTTCTGTGGATTCCCACAGTTTCACAGAACTTCAGATATCAAGCACATAAATGAAGAGCTCCCAGCTGCTAAGCCCTGCACGAAGAAGACGTATACTTCACCCAGACAGGTTAACTTCAGTTGGCTAAATTGGGTTAAAACAGTTTTCAAGGCAAGGCAGTTTGTGTATAAGATCAGGTAAGCAGCTTAAATTCAAGGCAGGTTTGGGCATTACTTTGAGTGAGTAGATAAAATTCAAGTTGTTAGGGCAGGAGTGGCTCCTCAGCAGCTCCTGAATCACACGTGGCTCTCCAATATTTTGCGTATGGCTCCTTGCCCCGGCTATGGCATGTGGTTTTTTAGCTGCAGGGCCATGCTGTTTTGGGCCCAGAAGCCCAGTGTCACTGGACTGTATTACTCTGGAATGTGGTTTGCTTGCCCAGACCAGCTCCAGAGGAGCCACTGTCATCTTTTGAGCTAGTCCTAGTACACTGCTATCCCAGACTTTCTGATGTATGTCACTTGTGGCTTGTAGAGTGATGAAGATCCACCATCCCACATTGGGGTTCATCCCAAACTGATCCCAATCAGTACCAAGCTTAGCTCTTCTGTTATTTTAAACCAGACTACCTGGCTCAGTTGCCCAGGTTGAATTAAGAACACCCTTCTTCTTCTGGTGGAGCTGATGAAATCAAAGACAAGTCTAAAACATCAGCAGGTATAAGCCTCTACAAGAGAAGGTGCAGCCCTGGATTAACAATTAGTCGTCTGCACCACAGCCTCTCAAATATCAGAAGATGCAGCCCTAGCAAGAAAAGCCCAATATAATACCAGCTTTTGGTCAACCACAGTAGTGGTCAAGCCCATAAAATAGGCAAATACATGCAGTTAATAGTTCAGAGTGGTTGACGCAGTGACCTCACTGAATTGCAACATCAGTGATTACAGCCTCTTTTCTAGCAGACCTGTAATGCTGATACATATATTTTTAAATTGCATCTCTCCTACTACGCAGAATTTGAGTAACTATTATTCTGTAGCCAGAACCAGTGTATGAGGCTTGTGTAAGAGCTGTAATGGGAAACGTGGCTATTAGAGCAGAGTACCATCCATTTCCAAAGTGTCTACGTGAAAAGGTTAAACATGGAGAAATGTTCAGGTTCCTTAAATAAACCCCACAACAAACAAAATCACAAACCAAACACCTTTATCACTTTTCCTTCTCTTTTTTTTTGAAAAATACTTTGGCTTTATATCAGGTTGATTTAAAGATTCAGGGAAGCCATAATACCCTTAAAATGAACAATGAACAAAAGTATTAATGACTGATGGGACAAGAAACTTCTAGAGGTTAGTGATTGGCTTTGGTTGTAGTGAGGTTTTAGGGATTGTTTTTAACTCTTACATTTGATTATTCTCACATACTGATTATTTATTATTTTATATAGTTCCTGGAATCTTGGGGAAAACATTGGAAACATGGAACTTAAAACTGAGATGGTGGTTTTCTGCTGACTGAGAAGTTCAAAAGCTTCAGTGTCCACCTGGCCTGTTGAGAACCAACCCAAGAAGGCAAGGATCCATTGTCTTTCTCAATGGAAGTATAGACTATTTTATTATAAAACATACGTATGCCCTTCGGCCTTTTCCTGGTCCACAGAGATAAATGACATGACATGGGGATATGTTTGGACCAGGGTTATGACTAATAAAGCCATAAACAAAACTTCATTAAATCTGTTGTTTGCTGGGGTCTTGCCTTCAAAATCACTAAATCATCTCTGGTGTGTTGAGGTGCAACTTTTGATTAAGAAGAAACTGTGCTCAGGTGAGCTAAACACAGAGATAAATCTTTATTTCAAACGCTGGGCACTGGAACAGGCTGCTCAGGGAAGTTGTGGATGCCCCATCCCTGGAGGTATTCAAGGCCAGGTTGGATGCCACCTTAAGCAGCCTGGTCTGGTGGGAGGTATCCCTGTCTGTGTTAAGGGAGTGTGGAATTAGTTGATCTCTAAGGTCCCTTCCAACTCAAACCATTTTATGAATATGGTTCTATGATGATTCTATTACAAATCTCACCAGGGTACCACTGTGCTGTACGCAGGCTTAAGATCTAACATAGTTGGACTTTGCTCCATAGAGCTCCCATCTATCTCTTCTCAAGATACTTCTCTGTCTTGAAAATCATCTGTCAAGGAATCTATATCCACATTGCCATTAGGAAAGCAGACGGAAAATGTTGTATGAATGAAAACATCTTTCTTCACCAAAACCAATTGCACAACTTCGTGGGCTGGACTAGACAAACTTTGAAAGTCCCTTCCAACCCAAACCATACTATGATTCTGACACTAGAACACTTGCCCTGCTTTCGTTTCTTCTCTAAGGAGAAACTGTGCAATTTCCTGTTGGAGCATTTTCACAAAAGGACTCAGTGTTTATTACGGAGGAAAGTAAATCATAGATCTGGGGTTTCTCTCTGGCAGCTTATTTCATAGAGCTCTAAGACTGCTTTACGAATTTAGAGGGATCCTTGGGAGAACACTGTTAATACTTCACTCTCAGTTAATCTGGATTTAGGCAGCCTATCAGAACCAAGGAGTTTGGAGAGTGTGTCATACCTAAGCCTAGAAATGAAGGTAAAAAAATTAAATTTATTATGAGAAATTATGACTTGTTTTATTTTTGAGAAATGAAAATCAGATGGAAAATATGAGAGTCTGAATTTTTCCATATGATGAGAGATTGGGAAAAGAAGAAATCCTAGTCTATTAAGTATTTTATCCTGCTAGCATGAGAATTTTTGTGTTTGACAAGTTAAAATCATTCAGCTTCCATAATATCAAAACATCCCAATATTCTATAAAATATTAAAGTTTCAGTAGTGTGCTGTAGTTTATTGACTTTCTACTTTGACATAAGAACAAATTTAAAATAAAAAGAAGTAAATCATCTTAATTTCAAGAATGTGAAACTCCCTGAAATGTGCAAAATGAAAGAAGAAAGCCAAAGTTGTGCATTTTTGCCTTGAAATTGAAGGCATCCTGCAAGTCATTTCTGTTTTGATGCAGCTACTTTTTCTGATGGAAAACTGACCCAGAAAATAAATAAATACATTTTTTTACAAGATATAATATCTCCTAGGCTCAATGCTGCTTGCCTAGCCTAGGGGGTCTCCAACTTTTTTATGGCTCCGGGTGAACAGAAATATCTCCTTGTGCCCTTCACACCCATTCACACTCCCACAACATCCCTGTGGCAACAGCTTCCCCAGGAAAGCATGATTAGGAAAGAGTAAACCATAATTATTAGCTATCATTTAATGTGATTTAGCACCTGTAAATAATGGAGAGGAAAATGTGCCAGGTGTTTAGTCAACAAGCTGCAGCCTACCAGAAAATGTTCCATGAAGTATTACTGTGCCGTCGATCAAACTTGAGAGCAATAATCATAAGTAGGTCAATAAAACTCCCTAAAATCTGTTGCAAGAGCTGCAGGGCCCTACATATGACCTACTTTGGTATTATGCTCTTTGAAATATCCATTTGTTTCTGTGGTGGACTCCATGGGAAGCAGAGATGCTGAGGAAGGGAGACCTGCTCCATTGTCTCCATCAGAGCAGAGCCAGAATCAGAACATCTCTTTTTTGCCTTGCTGCCCATCACTGGTCCAGACTAATAACATGTATGCATTGTAAGCTGGCTTTCTTCTCTAGGAAGGATGAGATGAGTCGAGATGAAATAAAAAGTGAAAAACACTCTCCATTCCTCCACCTATGACCTATATCCACTCTTGAAAGCCTCCTTAAGACCTGTGAGTGGCAGTTTGTTTTCCAAGATCTGGTGGAATCTCTGGCTTTTTGTTTGCACTTTGCTGTCATTTTTTAAGGTCACTAAGAGCCAAAGATCCAGACCCTCCCTGCAATTCACAATGCCACCTTCCACTTCCTGTAACAGCCCACCAAGATCAAACCAAAATCACAAGAGTTTACTTCAAACACCTTCCTAAAGCATAACCATACTGGGACATATCAATAACCCTCTTTTATGGAACCATCTTACGGTGATTAGCTGTAGGCAACACTCTCCAGAAGCATCTTAGTGACCCATGGGATCATGTTGAAGGTGACCAGGAGATATTGCACTTCCATGCTCAATGTCCTGGGGGCTACTACACACTCGGCAGTTGTCTTATCTTCACTCATTTCATGATGTTTTAAGAAGAAAGTCTACTTCTCTGTATCATCCCTGTCTAGCCTGGAGCAGTAGAAGTCCCTACTCTCTTCAGCTGGGTTCTGCCTTCCATGAAGCTCTCTGATTCTATGACTTTGTATCTCCCAAGACTTTGGAGCCCCCAAAAGTCTGCTTTCCTCTTATTTGTTCTTTGTTCTTGCTGCTCAGCTTAAAGTTGACTGGTCACGAGTCATTCCTGTAAGCATATGGTTCACATGTACATCAGAAATCCAAATATACTCATGCTAATCCTTTTGAACCATTCCCTCTCCTGGTGGCTGAATCTGGCCTCTTTGCTAATCCTATGGCTCTTCTTGCATGGCCAGAGAGTTCTTCCTTTGAAAGACCTTCCTGAAAATTGCAGTTGAGGGAGAGAGGAGTGGGAGAAGTAGATCCATCAGCACGTATGTTTCCTGCAGCAGCAGAGCTTAGTAGGGAGCATGCTAATCTATCTCCTGCTTATAAGTGTCTTGGCTGTCTGTCCTGTCTACTTTGAAGGAGACAGCCCCACTCCCCTGCCATGCAAGCCCACAGCACAGAAAGAATCATCTTTATGGCCCTTGTTCTACCTTTTGCTCCCTAATCATATCTGTTTCGGGGATGGGGATAGGAGGAAACTCTCTACTTGTTATACAGAAATCCAACCAGATGATCTCACAGCCCCTCCTGGCCTTAAAATCCTCAAGTCTATTCAGCACTGCCAGCTCAACACATCTCACAGGGAAGAAAAGCCACATTCATGGGCTTGGATCTCTCTTTGTCAGAAGACTTTGCTTGTTTTGGCAGTGTACATAGGAACATGGGCAGATGCATGTCAATCTCCTCAACTGGCAAAAACTACCCTTGTGGACCTGAGGATGATGCACTCTGGCTATCTTCCCATCTCACAGCAGTGCTTAGGGGTGAAACCCACCATTTTCCCCTTCCCCCATCGCCTGGATGAAGGCAACCAAGCCTCCATGGCCCCCGTTTCCCTCCCTGGCTCTCATCCATGCCTGTGTGTGTGTTTGTGCTGCCTGTTGTGAGCCAAGGGCCCATTTGGGGCTGGGATTCTCCAGGGACAAAGGGATGCTAATCAGCTCCCTCTACTGTTCCCTTTTGTCTAGGACTAGCTCCCACGCTTGGACTTGGCACTCTGGGATGCGGCAGAGGGAGCTCCTTGTTGCAACCAGCCTGAGCCCAATTGGGGAATGTAATGTACCCAGCAGGGAAAGGGGAGAAAAGGGAGGGGGGAAGGAAATAAATCTATAACTCTGCACAGCCTGCTCCCTGCCAGGCCATCGCATTGTGCATGCCGCCTGAGGCAGAAGTTTCCAGTGCCTCCCGCCGCCGGGAGAGACATCACCGGTTTTGTAGCTACAGGCTGTCTTGTTCCTTCTCCCCTCCCTGATCCTCTGTCTAATGTTTTAGTCGCCAGAAAAAAGCCTCCATGTCAGGGCTGACAGATGAGGTTTGGTGCAGTGGGAGGTAGAGCGAGCACAGAAAGCAAACGGGATCAGGACCTGGCATTGTTGCCATTTCCTTTTCACCATCACTGCTCTCCTGGGTCTGCAGCCCGCGTCTGGGTGTTGGCTGTTTACAGCTGTTTATGTGGGCTGTCTCATCAGAGAACTGTACAGATGCACAAAAGCCAGATCTTTATCCCTGGATCACTTCATAGGTGCAGAGGTGATGAGGTCAGAACCTCTTTCTAAGAAGACCAAGGTACACTTCAGCCTAACTCAGGCCATGCACAGCCTCCAGTTGACTCATCTGATTGCATTGGGGATGGAGAGACAAATTCAGCTAGAGATGTTCTGGGGAGGCATTAAGGCCTTCCAGTACCTGAAAGGGCCCTACAAGAAGGCTGGGGAGGGAATTTTAGAAGAGCATGTAGTGATAGGATGAGGAGGGATGGCTTTAAATTGGGAGGCAGAAGATTTAGATCAGACATTAAGAGAGAAATTCTGCATGATGAGGGTGGTGAGGCACTGGAACAGGTTGCCCAGGGAGGTTGTGGATTCCCCATCCCTGGAAGTATTCAATGACAGGTAGGACGGGGCCTTGAGCAGCCTGGTCTGGTGGGAGGTGTCCCTGTCCATGGCAGGGGCGTTGGAACTGGATGACCTTAAAGGCCCTTTTCAACCCAAATCACTTTAGGATTCTATGATTCTATTCATAGTCTTCTGAGTGTTATCCTACTGTACTGGAAGACTGCCTGGTCCTTGCCCTTGAATGCCTTTGAAGTCACAAGAGGCTCAAGTGACCCTTTTGAATGGTGCCCTGGCCCTACCAGCAGCTCCACCAATAAAAGAAGGAGTTCCTCTGCCACCTCATTGATGTGCTGTTCCTAAAGGCTGAAGGACTAACACGTGGACAATTTTCCTCAGCATCTCCGTTTGTTGCTGTTGCAACTTTGGCCTTGCCAAGGCTCAGTGGATGCTGCTAATCTCCAAGTGCTGATGTGGGCTACAAACCAGAGATGTGGTTACAGCTCATCTAGACCTCTCCTTAGCTGTATAAAAGTGAGTTCAGGAATGCTACAACTATGAATATGGGCTGTCCTGTACCTGTGGGCTGCAAAGTGAACTCACATAGTGCAGCTATACGCTGGCGCTTATGACTGTCTCATTCCCTGCAGTAATTCCAACTCCAAAATCAATTTATGCTGACGATAAGCACAATTGATGCTTCTGTCTTGAGCCAGAATCTGCCAGTCCTTTTCTCAAGAGCACTGCAAATCGCTGGCCTACAGTACTTATGCATCTTGACTGCTGAGTGGAGCTTGCATAGTCACATTTTCAATCCTGATCCTACCAGTTTCCTTCCCCATAGTTACAGGGTAGAGTTTGTAGATCTCCGTTGTTGATACCAGGGCAGCTGCCCAAATTGCCATTAGCGGAGAGGTAGACGGGGTGTGGTTGGAAATCAGATCCTCTTGGGAAGAGTTTCATGAGAGAGCAGAGAGTACCTCCTACATGTAACTAACCTCCTGGATGGATCAGTATCTTGTGGCTTTCTGCTCATGCCTTACTTTATTGCAGAAGTGGAGAAGTCTGATCTAGAGCAGGGAAAAAGAGGGAAGCTTTTGGCAAAGAAACAATTGAGATGCCAGAATACCATCAGGAAAATATGATGAGGTCTGCTAAACATGTTAATTTTAAGTCATGCAAGATATCATGAGATGGTCTTATGCCTGAAATAGCAAGGGACTGCCTGTATTCAATGGTCCAGGAGATCCTTTCCATTACTATGCTCTTGCATTAGTAAAATGGGGTCTCCAAGAGAGGCTGGATGCCAGGACTGCTTTCTAAGAGGAGAAAGATGAGGAGTGGGATCTTTGCCCCCAAAATGGGCCTCGAAGAAGTATACATGGAAGTCTAAGCCTGTAGCCCTAGGCTCCCTCTATAGTCAATGGAGAGAAATAAACATCTTGGTATGATTCATGTTATCCTGAGATAGGTGTCTAAGATAGGTCAGATGAATTGCTTTATGGAGATGCTGATTGCTCTCCACTGACTACGAAGGAAGCCTGGGGTGACTAGCTCAGATTTTGACATCTAACTTAGGTAGATGAGATCGGGCCTATCAGAGAGTCTGTGGGGCGATTTTATTACAACACAGTTAAGAAAAAAATGCAGAGACTTGTGTCTCTGAGGTATTATAACTGAATTTAAAAGTCTTCTTCTGTTCTTGCTAAACCCAGGGAAAACCCACACGGATTTCACTAGACACAAGACAAGCTTTCACATCCACAGTAGTAACAGGGATAAAAGAGTCAACCCATGATCACCGCTACATTTTGGCTTTCTTGAGAGGGACAAGGCATGAGGCTTATCCCCAAAGGGTCCAGCCTCCAAAATAAGCCTAGCTGCAAAGTAAGCCTTGTCCAAAATAAGCTAAGCTGCAAAGATGCCCAACATCCCATATGAAACTTGATGTAACTCGAATCCTACATCTCTCATGAGCTAGACAAATGCCTGTTATGCCCTTCATGTAGGCCCTGGGAGCAGGAGTCTTCTCATCAAGAGCCGGTCTCCCTGGATTCCCTCAGTGATTGATGGAGAGATGTAGAAACTTCAGGGTGTGATTAATTCAATCCTAGCTGTCTAGAACACATCAGATGAATCATGCCCCAGAGGACCCTACTATCAAATCGAACTCCCTCAACCTGTCTTGTTGTCTGACATCACAGACACAAACTTTTGCTGACCCACTGCTCTTCTGCAGGCCTTTACTTTAACTTTTTTATAAAACGTAATTAGTAAAGAAAATGCTCTGTTCTAGAAAAGTTATTCTGGATCTATCAAAGCACGATATAGTGGTTGGTTGTCAACACCAGAACCATGTAACATTAGAAACAAGGGGTCTTGTAAAAGGGGAGGTAGATAGATTTTCTACCTCGTGGTGGTATGTCAAGGCAAGATGTCCTTTGGGAATATGTCAAAGTCAAATCCAGATTTTGGTTTCCTTCCAAAAGTCTTGAGGTGAAATTCTCCAGTCTACATCGTGAAAGAATCCTGCTTGGATTATCTGACAGTCCTGACAGGCTACAAACATGCAGTGTTCACAGTACTGCGAGAAGGGAAGAGGTATTTGAGATACTAAGATATCACATCTTCACTAAGAACACACTATTATTATTGCCCCTTTCCATTGCTAAGTGGCCTTCAAAGAGATTTTCTGAAGGACATGCTGTCACTTCTACAAGACAATGTCATCTGCAGGAACATCATGAGTGAAGGTAATAGAATTTCTTCAGGCTTCATAGTCTCCCTCGATAAACTGAAAGGGAGAAACCATCTCATCCCATTCTATTCTAACCCAACTTAATTTGAGTTGGAAGTGCTGGAAGGCAACAGTTCTACCTAATTTAATAGCAAAGCAAGGAAGTGGTCTTGAATACTCCATATTTCATTCCACGCTTATTCTGGTAACTGCACAAAGATGAGCTGTATCAGAAAGGACATCTCCTTGCTGGACAGGAACAGGGTTAACACAGGGGGACATGAACAGTGGGTCACTACAGTGCTTTTGTAGCTCTCATCACTTGCCTTCTAGCAGGGGCGATGGCAAACGATTATTTCCGGAATGAATTTATGCCCCCAAGCCTCTGCATCACCCATTAGGGTCTCATTTGTCCAGTGGGGAATGTGATATATGTCCTCAGAGGGCACATCCGACGGGCGCAGACACTTGACAAAGCAATGGGACGTGCGCGCACCCGCCCTGGCTCGTTCAAACCCCCTCGCACGCCAGCAAACGCCCCGACGTACAAAAAGGGAGAGTGAGGCTTCCCAAGGTTGCATGAGTGTTAAACTCTAATAAACAAGCCCTGTCGGTGAAAGCTGAAAGAATCTGAGCCCTCTCCAACAAAGCATTTAATCCAGTTTGGCGTAACCTTTGACATTATTAGGGATCGCAGTGACCCTAATCCAATCAGATTGATTAACTAAAGCGGAGACCCCATAAGCTGACCCCCCTCTGGCCTCTGCTATTTAGTCCTGACCAAACAGTGGGAGAGACGTGCTGTATTTACACCACAATGGGTCCGCGATGAGAACCTGTTTCATTACAGAGCGACTTAAACTCCCATTACTCCATCAATGTATCATTCTTCAATAGTTCATTAAAAGCTGCTTCTCCACAATAACTATTAACCATTTCTCAGTCCAGCTGGCAGGTTTAAAGCCCCAGTCAGTCTTTAGCAGAAGGAGGTGGGAGTGAGTGAAAGAAATAGATAGACAAGGGCTCCCTTTTTAAATTTAAACGAACTGGGGGCTTAAATAGTTTGAAGTAATTTACTTTTATTGAATGGGGGGGGAGGAGAGGGAGGAAACTTTTATTTTGACTTAATTATGTGCTAAGATCCTTTAAAGAGACAGGGTCATGATAAGCTTTTATTGTAATACTTTTCTTGAGCTCAGTTCATATTGCTGTCCAGAAGAGTTTTAAAGAGCCCTCACACAGTGTTGAGAGACTAGAAAATGCACTACAACTTAAACGTGAACAACGTCTTAAGTCCACAGGGCAAAAGACACAATTCCAGTAAATGCAACTTAAGTCTGAGGTGGACAATGCCTGTTAAGTTGCACAGTTCATTATCTGTTACCAGTGGTGGTGTGTCCCACTGCCACACCCTCCATAGTTTTATGCTGTATATTTTTAAAGGCAACTCAAGCATCTTCCCTTCTCCTTGGAAAACTGAAAGATATGGCAACTGCCTTACAAACTGCCAAACCTCTCATGTAAGTAGCTGAGTGTGAGCTATGGCTAAGAAATCAGTTCAGTTTGTGTGGCTATGGCCATGTGCTGCTCCATTGCTTCATGCAGTGCAGGTGAAGTAACCGTATCAGTCCCAAAGAAACAAATAAAAATCAATTGTTTCCTCTAGTAACTTTTCTGTTAGAAAAGTTCAAGTGAGGAGTTCTTTCTGCTGTCTAGTAGTTGATATTTGAGCTTCTGGCAAACCAGAAAGTACATGTACTGCAGTGTCTTATGTGTGACTGATAGACAGATAGGTAGGTTTAGGTAGAGAAGAAGAGCTCAAGCTCATTTCTTTTCCTATGTAGGATACTGTTCTTTGCATTTGAAATAGTTTAGGGTACCTGAGCACCTACTGCCTAGCCCTTTGCAAGAAAGACACCAGTGGCACCTATCTGAATGTTTCTCCACAGAGCTGCACAGCTGCTCATATTCTCCCAAGACTACAAAAGAGGAGAAAAATCCCCCTTCAGACAGCCTGGTAGCAATTTCATCTGCTGTTAATGCTTGAATCATTCCCCTTGCAAGTAGCACAGCAGAGCGAGGAAGACGACTCTGTTCCTTTTGAATAAGGAACATTTATTCCTGAGACAAGGACATGCGAAATTGAGTAATTGAATATCTGGATGGGATGGGAACTTTTGCTTTTCGTACATCCTGATGACATGTGAAGAGCTGGAGGGACAGAGGACCAAACCTGTCGAGTATTGCCTCCAAACAGCAACTGGTCTGGATCCTCTGAGCATCACCATTCCCTCATAGCTGGGCTTATGAATGCCATTGCTGTTTAATATGTGATTCACTAGGCCTGGCTACATGTCGTGGTTTAACCCCAGCTGGCAACTAAGCACCACACAGACAATCACTCACTCCCCTGTAGTGGGATGAGGGAAGAGTAAAAATGACAAATCTCATGGGTTGAGATAAGGACAGTTAAATAGGTAAAGCGAAAGCGACGCGAGCAGGCAAAGCAAGCAATGCATTCGCCACTTCCCTTTGGCAAGCAGGTGTTCAGCCATGTCCAGGGAAGCAGGGCTCCATCCTGCATAATGGTTACTTGGGAAGAAAAAACATCATAAATCCAAACGTACCCCTTCCCTTCCTCTCCCGACTTTATATACTAAATATGACATCATATGGTATGGAATATCCCTTTGGTCTGTTGAAGTCAGCTATCCTGGCTGTGTCCCCTCACAAGTTCATGTGCACCCCCACTCTGCTTGCTGGTGGGGTGATGCGAGAAGCAGAAAGGCCTTGACTCTGTGCAAGCACTGCTCAGGAATAACTAAAACATCCTTGTATTATCAACACTGTTCCAAGCGCAAATCCAAAACATGGCCCCATAGTAGCTACTATGAAGAAAATTAACACTGTCCCAGCCCAAACGAGCACATGATAGAAACGTAAAATATATATGTATACTTGTAGATAAAACCTCTGTGATTTCTTTCCGTGAACAGGCTTACAGGGAAAAAAAGAGTCCAGTTTTACATGAGATATCAGAATATGGCTCTTAATGAGACCAGAGTCTAGTGACAGTTTGGCACTGCTGAATCACAGCTCAAGTCTAGCCCTGAATTAGCAATGAGAGCAAAGCAGCAAGGGCAGCCCAGACAGTGAGGCAGCTTCAATGAGATTTAGGCCCAGAAAGTATTTCCTGAAGGCATTAAAATCAGTCCTTTTCAATGAAAGAGCAGTCATATAAAATAGTCATGTAAAGCAAAAGGGAGTTTCTTTAGTGTCTACGTTGGTTTGTGTTGAGGGATGATGGAGTCCCTTTTGATTAAAATGAAAATGTGCAGTCAGATCTTGAGTAACTTGTAATCCAAGCCGCAAAATCAGAGTTTTGTTTGCTTCCTTGCTTTCTCTCCTTTTCTACTTCTCTTTTTCTGGGTAGGAGCTAAAATATGTTCCTACCCTGGGGGATTTGCTGCACAAGAATGCAACTGAGCTTTTTTTTTCTCCCCCCTCCTGCTCTGGGTGAAGCAAAACTGAAGGGTAGTTTGATTCTCCCTCAAGGAACAACATTCTTCAGTTATGAAATCGTCCCAGCCTTCTTTCCCTCCCTGAGCCCTGCTACCAAAACCTGCAGTTTCAAGCAGGGACAGACCCTTTGTGTCAACACCGTTGTGAGATAAGAGCATTTGGCAGCTGGTGTGATTGTGGTTCCTTCGGTCAGCAAGAAGGTGAGGATCATTTTCCTCAGGCACGGGAGATGTGGAGTGCCTAATCAGAGACCATATGGGAGCACAAGGTGCCCCACATGTTCTTAAGGAAATCCAGCCAGTGATGAGGCAAAGACATTAGGATATCTGGTTCACTTATTGCCAGTGCCCTGTGAATTGTCTTCAGATAGTTATGTCGGGCTTGTGTGTATGGGAAAAATACCTCAACAGCTGAAAGCATGTAAAACACCTGTTCCAGCTGGTGCAGTGATACAAACCAAGGCTTTGCTCTCTCTTGGCTGCCCTATTTTTCAAGATTCACATAAGAGGAAATGCCCAGGTCTTTTATGAGCAATGCAAAGGGGGAAAACGAAACCTAACTCCTATCTCCAGATAGCAGCTGCTGAAAGAACGTGCCCCAAGATGAGTGTAGATCAGCTCCATATATCAGCTTAGGAGACTTCCTGAAACTATCCCAGATGCTCCTTCTCTTATACAGGGTCAAACGGTGCTACTATACTATTCCAGAGAAAGTATTTCCAGCTCTCAGACTGTAAGGATTCTGTGTTACTCTTTTGCAAACCAGGGAAGGGAAGGGAAGGGAAGGGAAGGGAAGGGAAGGGAAGGGAAGGGAAGGGAAGGGAAGGGAAGGGAAGGGAAGGGAAGGGAAGGGAAGGGAAGGGAAGGGAAGGGAAGGGAAGGGAAGGGAAGGGAAGGGAAGGGAAGGGAAGGGAAGGGAAGGGAAGGGAAGGGAAGGGAAGGGAAGGGAAGGGAAGGGAAGGGAAGGGAAGGGAAGGGAAGGGAAGGGAAGGGAAGGGAAGGGAAGGGAAGGGAAGGGAAGGGAAGGGAAGGGAAGGGAAGGGAAGGGAAGGGAAGGGAAGGGAAGGGAAGGATTTCCAAGCTTCTTCTACTGGTGGTCTCCAAAGAGAGAGCAGCTGTATTTCTGCAGAGGTCTGCACAGGGCACCTGGACTTACCATCTGGGCAGGAATCAAGTACAAAGCGAATCTGTTTTTTGAATGAACCCCTTTGTGTTAAAGGGAAAGGCAGAATTTGACTTAGTGAGACCAGCAAGAACAGGCTGGTCTTTAAAAGGTGTACTACAAGGAAAAGAAGGATAAAACATTTCTTATGGGCTAAAATAGGATCCTGCTAGCTTATAGGGGAAAAGTACAGACACTGAGACTTAACGAGCTGCTTAAATCCCACTGCATTCAACAACGTAGGGCTGAACATTTCTAAGAGGTCCCACTTATGTCAGTGGATGCTGTGTCAGAATATTAGTTGCCTGAATTAGCACCCTGTCTTCATTTGCCACATTCAAAACCAAGGAAAGCAGAACCAGTAATTAATGGCAATTTTCTCAGGCCTTTTATCTTCACTGTGTTCCATTATGGTAACAAATCTGATGTTATCAGATAAGTTCAGTTTGTAGGAACCATCCCTAACAGCCCTTCATTTCCCCACTGTGATCATCAAGAAAACTGAAAATGTAGCACGAAATGCCATGGGGTCAGAAAAGTAGCCAGACGTCCAGTTTGACCACTGAAAACACAATAATCCTTTGTGTTCATTCCAAAGGACATAAAATCATAGGGTAATTCATATTGAAAGAAATGCTGGGAGTTCTCTAGTCCAACCTTCTGCTCGAAGCATGGTCGGAGATGACCCCACTCTCTGCTCACCGCCAAGTGGGGAGTTTCCCAGATCTCTGGGTCACCTACACAATCCCAGTAGAGGTCTGAGGTAGAAATAGTGGTTACCTGTGACTAGATGTTTGGTGTACAATTGTGGTGGTGGATAACCACCATCCTTACGCTGGGGAGGCACACATCTACTTGCTATCCCTATGAGAAAAAATATTTCTCTTCTTGTGTCTACAAAACACCTTCTGAGTCGGGGTTCATCTGCTTGGATGGGATCCTCGGCCAAAAAATTTTTCCCTGCCTGTGTCACGTGTCTCCCTTATCAAGCTCAAATATCCAGCAGCCCATTTTACATCATACTTTATCAGAAACACATGAGTTCACAGTAGGTTTCTCGAGATCTCTGTTTCTGCTCCATCTCGGATGTCATTGTCACCAAACCTGTAGTAGTGCACTCACCTTTATCTAGCACAGGCCCAAAGATGGCCAAGCTGTCATTGACAGTCGTGCAGTTCCATCTCCTCCCTCGAAATTGGTGTTGGCATTCTTGGATCCCAATCTTTACCCCTTCTGCTACACTGGGCATGATCTCCACATAGTTCCGACAGAAGCGTAGCTGCTTGGGTACCAGTCCTGGGATGCTCCCACAGAGGATGGGCTGAGTCCCCAGAGAGGAATACTGGTGACCAATTGCCAAGGACCTGGAAAAAAAAACAAGGAAAATGAAATGCTGTCAGGCTGGCTTTCACCCTTGTACTTGGTTCACAACAATGGGGACAGAAAATCAGCATCTTCAGTTACTCTGCCTTCTCCTCTCCTGAAAACATCTTTTCCTCTGTCACCCTTCCCCAAAACAACATCATCTCCCTCCTGAAATTCACTGAGGACCCAACAATGCAAGCAACTCTACCTATACCCTCTTCCTTCCATTTTCTTTATCCTCTCAAAGCCTTAATCCATCATTGTGAAGCTTCTTCTCAAAGATGCTGAGCTCATAAAACTTTGCAAGCAGACAGTGAAAAACATAGAATCATAGAATCACAGAAAGGTTTGGGTTGGAAGGGACTTTAAAGACCACCCAGTTCCAACCCCCCTGCCTTGGGCAGGGACACCTTCCACTGGATCAGGTTGCTCAAAATCTCATCCAACCTGGTCTTGAACACTTCCAGGGATAGGGCATCCATGACTTCTCTGGGCAACCTGTACCAGTGCCTCACTACCCTCAAGCACACCTGTACAAGAGCACGTAGGCTTTATAGGAAATTTTGGCAGCTGAGGAAGGCCAAGGATTAGACATTTAGAAGCACTTTCAGAACCACCAGAAGTAATGACATCAGCAGCAGAAGACATCATGCTCCAAGTCTTTGGAAAAGAAACCCCAAAACTGACAACCATCATACGATTCAGCTATGCACCTTAGATATTTGAACCTTACCAGGTAACTTCTGTGCGCTGAACCTCATCCTGAGGACTCAAGCAGTTTGGACCTTGAGAACCCAACTCTGACCTAAGTGCTACAGGAATGCCACACAAACTCACTGCCATAAGCAGTTAAACAGGCAAAAGGGGATGGAAATGTAGCCTTGCTAGAACAGAAACAACCTGGAGGAAAACTCTCCTGTGGCTTGATATGAGTCTAATACCAATGCTGTTCCCCTGTGTGAAAAACAGGGGCATGCAAGTTTGGAGCCATGGTTGGCGTGTTGGTAACCTCCTTGAAAGTATGGTCTAGAAAAGATTTTTTGCTCCTTAGTAAAGTCTTTCAACACCTGCTTAATCCAGGCATATGCTTTGCAAAACTTTATACTGGGACTTTGAGGTGTTTTAAAACTAAATTATTGAAAGTGGAGAGTGCCCAGAGGAAGGCCACAAAGTTGGTGAAGTTTTTGGAGAGGAAGTCATATAAGGAGCAGCTAAATTCACTTGGTCTGGTCAGCCTGGAGAAGAGACTGAGGGGAGACCTCATTGTAGTCTGCTGATTCCTCACAAGGGATGGAGGACGAGCAGGCACTGATCTCTTCACTCTGGCAACCAAAGATAGGACCCTAGTGAATGGCAGAAAGATGCACAAAGAGAGCTTTAATTTGGATATTAGGAAAAAGTTCTTCATTCAGAGGGTGGTGGAACATTGGAACAGCTCCCCAGGGAAGCAGTCACAGCCCCAAGCCTGACTATATTCAAGAAGGATTTGGCCAATGCCTTCGTATATATGGTGTGAATGTTGGGGTTGTCATATGCAGGAACAGGAGTTGGGCTTGATAGTCCTTCTGGGTGAGTTCCAACTCAGGACATTCTATGATTCTATGAAAATGGCCACCAGTGTCCTTCTGGATATTAGCCTAGCATGTTTTCTCTTTCACATCAGTTTCAATTGTGGAATTTTCAAAAGCAGAGTTGTATTTTTGCAAAACAATGCCAGTTTTGCTGTACTGTCACAAGGATCTGGAGAACCTCCTTTGACCTTCAGTTTCTAAATTGCTTCGGTTAAAGTGAGGAAAGTGAAATTGAAAAAAACCCAAGCCACCAAAAAAATTTGACTGTAAATTCTGTTCTCAGCCAAATGGAAGTCCGTTGAAAGGAGTGTCCACGAACCATTATGTTGGTTGAAGCTTTAGAGACAAACAAGTTAGCTATGCAGAGAGATCTGCAGATATGTAGCTAATTAGATAGATTTTTAAAGTGTTTTTACTGGTGCTTCTAATAATAACCTTGATTACTAAAACTGAAGGGATTTTTAGAGTATACTTCCTTTTCTTCTAATTAAAACTCTTGATTGACTTTTTCGACTCAGAACTAATGACAAACACAAACCTGCCTGGGCAGTATACACTTCTGTTTACATTCATTTTCGTTATGTGGTTTCCATTTGGGAACAGCCTGGTGTATTTGGATTTTCAGCAAGGAAGTCAGGGAATATGGTTTCACTCTCTTTTGCTCTGACTAAAGAAAAGTACAAGAGTTCTGCCATTGCTGAGGTTCTGTCATTGCCTGACTTTAGCACTTGTCTAAGCTAGGGTAAAAGATGTTTTAAAGAATCTGTCCTTTTGATGGAAGAAGGGCAATTGCAGCTAGTTATCTCCCTTCCTGGTGGGTACCTGATCAAAAGATGACAGAATTGAAAAGGAGATGGACATTCAGAGGGTCAGGTGCCACATCTTAATGGCTTCGTTAAATGTGCATAGACTAGACTTTACAAATCAGTCCTTTCCAGGCGAGAGAGACATAGGGACATCCATTTGAGCAACCTGGTCCAATGGAAGGTGTCCCTGGCCATGGTAAGGTAGTTGGGACTGGGTGATCTTTAAGGTCCCTTCCAACCCAAACCATTCTATGATTCTAGGATTCTATGATTTCTGGATCCCAAATTACTCTAAATAAGAGTCCAGGACCAAGATAATCAGCTTAGTCAAGAATATGCCTTCCAGTAAATGAACTGGGCAAGGTATAAGGTGCCAGGGAAAACAAGGGGTTTTCACCCGATTTCCTAAGCTTAGATTCCTCTTTCCACCTCAGATGCACTTTTGGGAGAAGGTTAATCTCACTTGAAACTGGAGGACAATTCATCCTGTCCCAGGGAGGCAAGATGACTGTTGAACAGGAAATGTGTTCAGCTTACCTATTTTTTGATATCTGCAAAATGGACATCTCTAGCTGATCTATTCAACCCAGCCCGCTTTTGCAATCAGTCAGTGGAAAGAAACAGGCCCTTCCAGGGCAAGAGTTGTCTGCCTCATCTCAGATGTCTGTTTTGGATGAGGTGAATCACGGCCTTGTCTTCACTGACTGTATTGGCTAGACTGTCAAGACAGCCTGGGTGACTGTTTCAGTGGAATATGTCTGCATTGTAGAAGTCTCCAGATGAATCATGCTATGATACCTAATAATTGGGATGGTTAAGTTCCTTTAAAAAAAAGTCCCACTGGGAAAGCTAAGTAATGTGTTGAAGCTGAGCAGTAGAAAGGGGACAAGTTCCTTCAGGAGCCCGCAGAAACCCATGAGATAAGACCAAGGACAGAACCCAGATAACTTCTTTTCCCTAACTAAATGGCATGAGCTTTAGATTTCTTTAGATTTCTTTAGATTTCTTTAGATTTCTTTAGCTTTAAATTAATTCAGGAAACAATTAATGACAGAAAGGCAGCTTTGAAATGCAGCCCATGTCAAGCCAAAAGATGATTTCACTCTGCATTGTACATGGTTTTGTTTCATTGCTAAGTTAGATGCAAAACACTAGATCACAGTTTCTGGACAAAAGACACCTTCTAAAACACTTCTAAAACATGGTTCTGGGCTTCAGAGGACTTGAGTGAGTTGCTTTCATGGCCTTTTTGGGAATACGAAGTCTTAGGGTACCACTTCTCCATATCTCAACCCATTCCACTCCTTGAGCTAGAAGGCATTTAGAGATGCCAACTTTAGGCTCAGAAGCTAGATGGTCCTCTCTATAAACAATGAGGAAAGAGAGATGCTGTCATTGAAGCCTCCAGAGGAAAGAACTAACTTGGTTGCTTTGACTCATCCTGCAGAGAATAGTTCAGCCGCTGACCAAATAGGGAGTCCAGGATGTGGATATTTCCAGTGTCTAAAATTAACTGTGGTAGAAACATCTGTAGAGCTTGTTCGTACATCAGCCAGAGGCACTGGTATCCTTCTCAAATCTTAAAAAAATGCCCCATTCAGTTCCCACCGAAGACAAAATATCCTCTGTGATATAATCAACTGCTGCAGGCTCCATCCATCATATTGTGAAGCCAGAAGGACTTTCTTGACCTATTTCAATAGAACCTGGATGAAGTTCTAGGACTCTAGTCTCATAAATTTTAATTGATGTGAACAAACTCATGCCTGTATGATTTTTTTTCGTGGTTACTGCAGCAGCAGAGTGAAAACATCAGTTACAGGAAGAGGAGCCTATGGGTTGGTGCCCTCAACCATACGTTTCTGTTGCTGGGAAGATCATCCAAGATAAAAAAAAAAATAAAAACATGCAGAAATACTTTTAATTGCTTTTCACATTGCTCCATTCTCAATACAGTAGGGAAACAGTCACACCTTGCTTTGATCTGTGTTACAGTCTGGAAAGTTTAATCTGCAAAAGACAATCTCCAGCAAGAGTCTTGTTCTCAAGGCGTCATCAGGCACTGAGACACTGTAATGCAAATTTGGCATTTCATGGAGTCGTGTGTAGTCACTTGACTTTCAGCTGAAAATACAAGATGGAACCTCAAAACATCTCTCCATGAATAGTGCCTCTGCTGTGAAACACAGCTAAGCACAGCCCTCTTCCTAATTCTTGCAGACTGTGGAGTGTGATAACATCTATCAGAGAACCCTTTTTTGGTCCCTACTTTGCTCCTGTTTTCCAGATGTAAAGACATTCTCCCTCTCTCTAAAGTCAATTTATCTTTAGGAGAACTAAGTTCTTTCAACTTCCTGACATATTTATTGATCAGGAGATATGAACCTTCCAACCCCCTCCTCCTCCTCCCCAAAAAACAACAACAACCCAACAACCAAAACCTTTAGAAGACACTGGGAAAGTCTATAAAGATCAGAATCTCATTTCAGCATTACTCAACTCTCAAGTAGCTTCCATCATTCATTTTTTCTGCTTCCAATGATTAAACTTGTCTTTTGCACTTTCCATTCTCCTGCAATCTGTTTTTAAAGTGTTTTCTGCATGTGGGTGATTTTGAAAATGTGGTGTCAAAAAATGAGTCAAGTGTTGTCTATTGTGGTCAAACCAGGCTTCATATTCAAATTTCTTAAGCACCAATACTTCCTGGATGCATTAACGCCAAACTCTTCTTTTTCAGTGGACATTCGTGGACCACTCACGTTTGCCGGAACAGTCATCCCCAGAAGAAGTACAGCTCAATTTTCAACCAAGGAAAAGGGTCAAATAGCTGTTCTTCTTAAACAAATTAACTTTTCAGTCCCATTAGCTCAGGAGGAACCATGAAAACACTATTCTATATGTCCACAGCCAAAGTTCTTGGCTTATCTTTAAGCCTTGCATGCCCTGAAGTGTTTAATTCAACCTTCAGTGAGAATTTTGCTTTGCCAACACACCTAGAGAGCTCTTCATTTTCCTTATCTCATTTTATCTGCTCCTTCAGCAGAGCCGTCGTAAATAAGTACCTGGCCACCTTCTTAATAAATTAAATGTACCTTCCCTCTTGGACACCCCAGCCAGTTTATGAAGAAGAAATATGCAGGAAGTATATGCTTATAGCTTTGAAAAAGAAAAAAGAGAATGTTTCTGTTCTGGATGTCTTTGCTATACAGCACCACTCTACTGAATTTTCAAAGTCCCTGCCTCCTCAGTATGGCTGTCAAAAGTCCTTGACACATCAGTAGCAGCACATAGAGGTGTGTACACCTATGCTTCTTCCTGAATTCTGTTATTCTTGATCTCTGTAGGAGCTCTATTTTGCTGTTTATCTTGGAGAGGCCTTTTGCTGGCTCCAAAGTGCTGCTGAGAGCTTCCTCAGCAGACGTCCTTCTGAGGTCCCAACACAGGTATAATAGCTGTATTTATTAATGTTGTACAACAATAGTGTAACCTGTCTAATGACCCAGTATAAGAGCACTTAAGTCCCCACTGAATACTGAGAACTAAGCAATAGCAGTGACCTTGCTCCCTTTGTCTTACACAGATGCAAGGTGGCAGCCAGCCCTGGTGCAAAAGTTAAGTCAAAGGATATCCATCTCCTATAATAGAGGGGATTTACATTCGTTTGTAGATGCCCTAGTTTTCTTCCATGTTGCTTCCTTTGTGTGAGATGGCCTAACAGTAGGGTGTCACACACCCTCCAAATCTTTTCTCATAATCTGTTCTTATTTCCAGAGGTTCACTTCACTCTGTTTTCCTTTTCTTTTCTCACCAATTTCCTCTGCCTCTTGATGGTCCCACATCTAACTTCTTGAAGACAAATTTCAGCCACATTGTGGAGAAGCAGGAAAGCTGTACAGAGCTGTCTGTCTAAAAAGATGAATATTCACAAAACACCCATGGAATTATGAGATGAAGATACTGAAAGGAAGAAGGTGGCTCAAGAGGTCTTCATAGGTCAAGTTATAAGGAAAACCTAGTGAGGGTTGTCTCACATCTCCTTGTAGCAGGTCAGCAGAGCTCACAGGGAAGCTGTTTGCACTTGATGAGTGGGCAACCCTTACTCCATCCTACAGCATCACAATTAGGCCTACCCATAATCCCCATTGTGATGCTAAGGTTGACCAGCATGAACTTCACGTATTTGAGACTACCTGAAACCACATTTGGGAGACGTGAGCTACTAGGAGGCTATGAAGTTTCTGAAAAATGGAGATTGCCATGAGTAGCCAATGGCACCTGAATGTTCAAGACTCCCAGGGTAAGATCTATAAGTCAGCCTTGCTTCAGTTCCCACAAACCCTCACAACACAGGCCTGCATACATGACTGAAGAGCTATGGTGCCTCCCTAACAGGAAGTGATGCTCCAGGACAGCTCAACCAGAGCTAGGGACAAGGCACAGGAGGTGTAGTTAAGGCTCCTGTGCCTTCTTTTTCACTCCTATAGCACACATCAGCTCCCAGTCTCCACAAAAAGGCTTGTAGCGATAGGACAAGGGGGAACAGGTATAAACTGGAGAGGGACAAATTTAGACTAGACATAAGGAAGAATTTCTTCACCATGAGAGTGGTGAGACACTGACACAGGTTGCCCAGGGAAGTTGTGGATGCCCCATCCCAGGAGGTGTTGAAGGCCACATTGTATGGGGCCTTGGGCAGCCTGATCCAGTGGGAGGTGTCCCTGCCCATGGCAGGGGGGTTGGAACTGGATGATATTTCAGGTCCCTTCCAACCCAAGCTATTTTATGATTCTATGAAACTCTTCCTCCGAGTCGAGCCATCAGCGCAGAGGCCAGGTGGGTGGACAGGCAGAAACATTAATAAATCTGTGTTCATTTAATGACATTCTTTTCCACAGAATAACACCATTATCCTAGCAAACATTGTAATTATTTTTTTGTTTCCCTAAGAAAATTAAAATAAAAGCTGGAGACATTTTAGAATGGAAAGAAAGGAAAGAGAACTTGCAAAACCCTGCTATTTTGAATGGAAAAGGAAATAATACTGCTAACTAATGGCCCTCTTGGATGGAACTGACTTTCTCGTATGACATTAAAACTATCCCAAGCCAAACTAATTACAAAATGAGGACAATAATGAGAAATGATGTGGCACTTTGAGACGTGGTTTAGTAGGCATGGTGGTGTTGGGCTGAATGTTGGACAAGGTGAGTTAGAGATCTTTTCCAACTTTAATGATTTTATGATTCTATGAAAATTTTAATTTATGTTTTAGTTGAAAATGTTTTAGCTGAGAACACAAGTCACACTTGCTGAGAACACTTTTAACACAAGTCAGCAAAACAATAGGTTTAGCTCTAGAATACATACATTAAATAACTGATTATCATGAAAAGCATTTTTTTCGGCTTGAAAGGGGTTTATTTTGGTTGTGTATTACCCAGTAACAATCAGACCTAGACCTAAGCAGTCTAACAATATTTGCAGAAGTGACATATTGTCATGCAGAAATTATGACTCTGTAACATTGATTCCAGTAGTGTCCTCAAATTCTGATCTCTGAGCACTAGCCTATTGATAGACTATTCCTAAGAGGTCCACAAAATAAGCTAAGAAATCTGTGCCTGTTGTCAGACAGATCAAATTCACTGTGCAGGTGTCTGTTCACCCAAATTATCTATTCCAATCTGGAAAAAAAGGACTGAAACCTGCTGGATTAACTGTTCTTTCCACCTCATTTTTTAGATATCTTTTCTTTCATCCTGAAGCAGAGCAAAAAGAGCTGTATTTAAATTCTTTTTCTCCTCTAGCCCAGAAAGAATACACACAATTCATAGAATCATAGAATGTCCTGAGTTGGAAGGGACCCACACAGATCATAGAGTCCAACTCCTGTCCCTGTATAAGACAACCCCAACCTTCATACCATGTGTCTGAGGGCATTGTCCAAATGCTTCTTGAATATCATCCAACTTGGCAGCATGGCTTCTTCCCTGGGGAGCCTGTTCCGGTGCTCCATCACACTCTCATTGAAGAACCTTTTCCAAATATCCAAACTAAACCTCCCCTGGCACATCTTTCTGCCATTCCTTTCTAAAGCCTTCACCAACTTTGTGGCCCTCTCCTGGACACTCTCCAGTAGCTTTAGATCCTTTTTATCCTGTGGCACCCAAAACTGCACCCAGTACTCAAGGTGGGTCTGCACCAGCATGGAGTAGAGTGGGACAATCGCCTCCCCCATCTAGCTAACAGTGCTGTGCTTGAAATACACCAGGACACAATTGGTCCTCTTGGTTGCCAGGCACACTGCTGGCTCATGTTCAAATTGTGTGGATAGGTCCAATCCTGTAAACATGCAGGCACGGAGGTACCTTTTCTCCCATGAATAATTCCCTCACCCTTGCTCTGTATTAATAATAATGATGGTGATGATGCAGCATTGTATTTCTCTAGCATCTTTCATCAGAGGATCTCTAAGCGTGGGATTAATCTCACCTGACTTTGACCATTTAAAAGTTAGGCATCTTGGCCAAGTTAGCTGTCTACTAGAGTCCGTGGAGCAAGATCAGCATCTCCAGAGGGCAATTCAGCCCATCCTAAGATAGGTGCCTCAGATAGGTGGGCTGAATCACTGGAGATGCCTCAGAGGCAGCACTGGCTGTGGAAAAGTGATGAGCATAAACTAGACACCTTGTTTTTAGCAAGCTAAAGTTGGGGATGAGGAATGTCACCGTTTCTCACTGAAATCCCTGGAGTGCTGGTATAAGGACTCTAAGGAAAGTCTGTGCTGAGAGATGGATGGCAGCTATGTTTAACATGGACTACAGCAGCTTATTTATAACACCCAACAGCAGTTTAGGTCTGGATTTATAAAATAACCTACTCAACGGCAACTTCGAGTGGATGCTAAGAAAGCAGAGTGTAATTATCTGAGTTGAGGTTTGGCCAGGACAGTGAATTCCCACAGGAACTAAGCCACACCACAACACTCAGCACCTTCCACTCCAAGTGCAAGAAATATTTCTTTGACTTTGTCTTCCCTTAGGATCTACCAAACAGAATAGAAGAGGAGAAACTGTGAGTTTTAAGAACCTGGTTCCTTGCAAAAAAGTACCAGGAACTCTTTAATTACCATAGGCAATTAAGTCTGTTGTATATGTCTTCTGAAAAACAAGCCATTGAGCAGATTAATGGTCCCTCAAACTATGTTTTCAAGCCTGGCTCCAGGATGCAGTGACCCTGATATTGTTTCTATACCACATCCTACATCTGGGACTTCTCCCTGGAGGTCTTGATGCTGAAATCTGCCCCCGGTTCAGCTCCATTTATCTTATAAGATTCCCCAGGATCACAGTGCAGGATATTAGAGAAGTAGAAGCCTTAACGTTTTAATCTGCCACCTACACTGCAGTTTATGAGAGCTGTAAATCTCGTGGTTATAATGAACTCATCTAATGATATTGCTGATGGATAAATTTACCTGAGATGAGGAACAACAGTTACTTGCAAATGAAAGCAGAGTAATTTAAAGTTTCAGGTAAACACCTTTGCTGCCTTACTTCTGACTTCTTCCAGTCTAACCCCTATCAGGGTTTCATGACAAATGGAAAGTATGTATTTGTATGTGTTTGTGATGCAATGACTGGCTTGCCTGAGAGAGAACCTGCCTCTTTCTACTCAGTATAATACTTTTATAACTTAGGCATTGGAATCAAGTTTTGCTTCAGCCCCCAAAATCAAATTTTCTGTGTCAGCTGTAGTAAATTAGGCGAATGGAGGGAAGAGAGAAGGCAACACGTCAGGCACTGAAAAATACCTACAGTATTTATAGAAATTTAGACTTCTACTATGAATTTCAATAATAATTAGGAGTGTGGCTAATCTTAACTCTCTTAGTTTTCCCCCACCCCAAAGCAACCCAACTTGAACCTTTCTAAAATGATCAGCAATATAAATTACATACTGTGGTTTCAAACCTCTCATTAATGCTCATCTGCCTGAACTGAGGTCTGTTCTGGGCTATGTCAGTGCTAAATACCTCAGAGGACTGGGCTCAAAGACCTTAGATCCTTGTGAAGATTGGATTTGGACTTCTAAATTGCTTAAGTGCTTAAGTGCCTGCAGGAATTTTATCCTCTAGCTCCTTAGTGATGAAGCCATGTTTGAAATGAGAACTGTGGATGGAAAGCACAGTCCTGGTTTTGGTAACCCTGGTTTTGGTAACACTGTGAGAACAACGTCATTTTCACTGTCCACTGTTGTAATACAATGAGTTGCTTCTATTTCTTGCCCTTTCCTCCAAGGATGTATTTTGACTATGCATGCTGACATCAAACACACACACACGTACCCTCACCCAGTTGTGCACACACACACACACACACACACACATCTGCAAGTTCCTTCTTTGGCTTTCACTGAGTCATCAAGCTCACCAAATGTGTGAACTCACGCTATAATGTTCTCCCAGAAAAATAACAAATTGATTTCATTTTTACAGGCTACAGCATGCTATATAATTGGAGACACTGCCTTGTCAACTCAGACCGGTCTGACCCGACCAGAGACATTGCTTACAGCTGTTTACGGAGCCATAAAGTTTTCCCCTCTTTGTTTTTCCTTCCTTTTGCACTGTCTTTCTCTCTCTGTTTTTTAGTTTCCCCTTCTGCCTCTAATGAATCTTGCAGCTACTTTTTTGTTCTGGTCATAAAATACTGTTAAGGAAAACACAGGAAGCATTTAGATTTAGAGAAGCACTTCAGCCTATGCTTCAAGTTAACACTGTAATCAATGGGACTTAAGCACATATTTAAGACTGAGCATATGTTTGGAGACTTTTATTGCAGCGATACAGTCAGTAAGGAACTTTCTGTTACACTTATATGTGCTTTTATTTTTAATTATCGATACCAAATTAGTGGTTTTGATTAAGCAATCCCAGGGATTGTTTCCTTTTCAGACCCAGGGCACAGCTCCAATTGCATTAGGAATTTTGCTGTTTCTTATTGTTGCTGTATCCAAACTCTGATCATTAGAGGAAGAGCAAACTCCTACACTAGTTTACCTCCTCTACTGAAACTGCCAGTTAGGGCTGGGTGCATTTATTTTTACGTGAATCTATTTCCCATAAAAATACATATATATATACATAGAAAATCCCCACCTTATTTTTCACTTACTGTGGAGCTTGCCACATATGCCAAGCACTCAGAATGAGTTCATTTTTCTTTGTGTATAAATCTTTTAGGCTTACTCACAACCTCAAAGTGAAATATTTTAATTTCTGTGGAAAAGGATTTTCTGATAAAATGCTTTATTTTTCACCCATGAAAAAGACTCTTCCATTTTTGAACTATTGAACTGAAAAAAAAGTTCCCAGACCTGAAAGAGCTCTTCATCTAGTTGTACTATCCATCAAAAACCCATCTAACTACTTTGCAACAAATTATGGTAGTGCTTCCTTTCATTCATCACAGAATCTGTTTCTTTCATCTGAAATGTCACAAGATTCATCTCACTCAAACTCTCTGGAAGACTCAAGAAATGATCAATATTGAATCAATGGTTCCAAAGTCTTACATAGGTATGAATACATCCTACATCCTCTTTGAGGACCGTGTCTGTACACAGGATGGACTTAGGAGAATATTCCATAAAATCATGGAATCATAGAATGGTTTGTCTTGGAAGAGATTTTAATAATCATCTAGTTCCATCCCTCCACCCTCCACCCCCCACCCCCTGTTCTAAAGGCAGGGACACCTCCCACTGCATCAAGTTGCTCAAAGCCTCATCCACCCTGGCCTTGAACACCTCCAGGGATGGGGCAGCCACAACTTCCCTGGGCAATCTGTGCCACTCCCTCACCACCCTCACAGGAAAAAGTGTCTTCCTTTAAACTAATCTAGATTTTCCCTCTTTCAGCTTAAAACTGTTGCCCCTCATCCTATCCCTGTACTCTCTGATGAAGAATCTCACACTATTTTTCCTGCAGCTCCCTTTAAGTACTAGAGGGCTACTAGAAGGTCTTTCCACAACCTCTTCTTCTCTAGGCTGAACAACCCCAACTCACTCAGCCTGTGCTCATACAGGGGGTTGTCCAGCCCTCTGACCATCTTCATGGCCTCCTCTGGACTCGCTCCAACAGATCCATGTCCTTCTTGTGATGAGCACTATAGAGCTGGATGCAGGACTCCAATTGGGGTCTCACAAGAGCAGAATAGAGGGCCTCTACTCTGCTCTCCATAGAATCATAGAGTGGTTTGGGTTGGAAGGGACCTTAAAGATCATCTAGTTCCAACCCCTCTGCCATGGACAGGGACATCCCACTAGATCAGGCTGTCCAAGGCCCCATCCAACCTAGCCTTGGGGTCTCTTTTGTAAGACCCTACCTGGTCTGGAGCAAAAGATAACCTATTGATAGACAACAGAGAATCTACATGGAGGGACGTCCCATCCCAGAGGGAAGTCAGTTCTTACTTAGAGCTCAACTCTTGCAAGACTGCCATGAAGCTCAGAATTCTTTTGCTGCTTATAAAAGTACTTTTTAAAACGAAACGGCAGTTTTTGCTGCAACAGAACAACTGGATTTTTTTTTTCTTTGCAAAGAAACTGCTTTGCATGGGAAAAAATCCTCATGGCTCCTTGACATGTTAGAGCTAGATCTCAGTAAAATTAAGGAGGTACAGACTGATGAGTCGCTCAAAGGTACAGGAAAAATGCCAGTGTATGTCCTGGCATTTGTATACACTTTGAGAGAGAGAAAAATTTTCTTGCAAAGATCAACTCTCACAACAGAAAGAATAACAGCAGCAATAAACCTGATGCAGAGAGAGAAGAGAAAGATTTCATTCACTTTACAGCACTGACTTCTGCTATTGTTTGTGGATATCTCCTGTCTGCTGAAATGGATGTATAGAGTCTCCTTCAGCTTGAAAGTTATTCTGATGTGAATGGAACAAGCAGGAATGTTTCAGCCATAAGGCAGTTTAATTTTCTTGGGCTACTAAGTGAAATATTCTGACTTCCCATGTTTTATCATCTATTTTTGTGATGGGAAGCCCTATGTGTGATTCTATTCACAACCAGCTCGCTTTTTGTAGCCATCTTCTATGGACTGTTACACAACAGGCCACCCACTCCAAGGAGCTACAGCTCTCTCAGTCAAAAAAAGGCAATTTGGATGAAAAAGCTCTTCCAGTCTTTTCAGTAACCAAGAAACAGGCCTGGTCTGATTTCCTGCAATTCAGATGGCACCATGTGTGTATCACCGGATCTTACAGAGAATGGTCAAACTTTCTTCTTCAGGCTCCTCTTCCTACACTTGGTGGAGTTTGGTGTTGGCACATGAGAAGTCATGGCTCAAAGAGCGTCTTCTCCAAGTGACTGAGTAGATGTGGTGCCTTGATGCTGCCCAGAAGAGAGTAACTGTCCTCCAGCCTAGTAACTTCTCAGTGTGACTGGTGACTCAGTGCCTGGTTGAAAAATTGTGGTGGTGTTCAGGCTGGAGAATGGGGAGGGAATTCATGTGAGAGAGGAAGCATGTAGGAGTGGTAGGATTTGGAGGAAAGAAAGTGGACAGGGAATTGCCCTTGGAGCAGGAGAAACTAACCCAAATCTCTGACTTGGAGGGTGGAATAAGATGCTGGGTGAAAAGCAAATAATCAGGGCAGTGGGCTTGTTTTCCCTGGTTGATGAGGGTAAATAACCCCCTGTTGCCTGGGGCAAGGAGTCTCCTTCAGAAGGTCTCTCAGAGGGTGGCAGCAACCAGGAGACGCACCTGCAGACCTCTCTGTGCAGCATCAGAGCCTTAATGATTTCTTTCTGAAAGTAGCTGGGGAAATGCAGACAGGCTGCCAGATAGTGATCAACTCGTGGAGGGGTGATCACTATTAGGCAAAGATACCAGCTTTGACATGTAGTGAGGGAAGCGGCCAAGAATTTGGGAAAGCAATCCCAGTTTTCTGCTGCACGTTCCTCTGCCAAGATACCTCCTGTGTTTACTTTAGAAACCAGAGACAAGCCCTCCTCTTCATAGTAATAATAATAAAGCTGCAGGGTCATTCAGCTTAGCAGATGGATTCTTTCCAGCTTGGATTTCTCCTCGTTTACCTGCAGAACTGATGCATTGATGTATCTGGGGGATTATGCAATGTTAATAATTAGGTTTCACAGGAGATCTGATCAGTGACAATGCGAGGCTGTGGGAAGACAGTTCCACTGAAGAAAATCGAATCGACCCATGGATCTCACGTAGAACCTGTGGACTCTGCTCAGGTCTAAGGAGCCTGAGAGGCCACAGCCCTCTGCAGCAGGACCTCGCTGTGTGCCAGCAAGCTACTTTCTTTCATGCAACAGAAGCAGTTCTGTAGCACCAAAAAGCTACAGGAATCAACCAGACTGCTCTCTCTCCAGTTTTTGACTTTCCTATGCTCATAGAACCTAGTGGCGCCTATCACAGCAGAGACAGCAACAAAAAGTTGCAGGAATGTTCCCTTGCATTTCTTTTGTATCGGTATTGAATCAAAACATTAAGCTCTGGATGTGATTGTGCTGAAATCCTCAAAAGCCTAAGCCCCCACCAAGGTTTTTGTGCATTTTTGCTATTTTCTTCCATGATGCACAGGTAGTAAAGAGAACCCTAAACCTAGGATCATGGAAACCTAGAATCATAGAATTACTAAGTTGGAAAAGACCTTGGAGATCAGCAAGCCCAACCTGTGCCATTGTTGGGTTTAACATGTTAAGGCTTTATTTTATTTTATTATTCTGGTTGACAGCAAGTTAGACATGAGCCAGCAGTGCGCCCCGGCAGCCAAGAGGGTCAATCGTGTCCTGGGATGCAGCCGGCATGGCATTGCTAGCCAGTTGAGGGAGGAGAGTGTCTCACTCTGCTCTGCACTGGTGTGGCCCTACAATGAGTACTGGGTGCAGTTTTGCCGCAGTATAAAAATTATATAAAGCTACTGGTGAGTGTCTAGAGGAAGCCTTGAAGTTGGTGAAGGGTTTAGAGGGGAAGCTGTATGAGGAGCAGCTAAAGTCAATTGGTCTGTTTAGCCTGGAGAAGAGGAGACTGAAAGGAGACCTCATTGTACTTTACTGCTTCCCTACAAGGGGAGGAGGAGGAGCAGGCGCTTATCTCTTCTCTCTGGTGACCAATGATAGGACACAAGTGAATGACAGGAAGATGTGCCAGGGGAGGTTTAGGTTGGATATTAGGAAAAGGTTCTTCCCCCAGAGGGTGGTGGAGCACTGGAACAACTCCCCAGGGAAGGAGTCATGGCGTCAAGCCTCTCGATATTCAAGCAGCATTTGGCCAATGTCCTCAGACATCACAGTGTCAGTGTTGAGGTTGTCCTATGCACGGACAGGAGCTGAAATCTATGGTCCTTGTGGCTTCCCTACAGCTCTGGACAGTCTATTATTCTGTGATCTTTTACTTTAAAAACCGAAACATTCCGTTGCAGTAAAAGTAGCTATTTTTCCTCATTGAAACAACTTTTAGCATTATAAGTTTCCACTATAGTCCCATACGCATTAGAACTTTGAAAAGTAGAAATCTAAAGGACATCTTTTGACTGTCCATAAATATTTATCAGAACAAATCACTCAGAATTTTAGCAATATTTTAATTAAGACATAAAAGAATTACCAACTGTACATTTTGCCAAGTTCAGTTTTCAAGTATTTTACAGGAACAGCACATGAAGCAGTACACAGATTCTACAACTACTATTTTAGAAGGCCCTGCAGAACAGTGTTTTTTACTGCAATGCACAAATAATTAATTGATGGAACTCAGTTTTGCAAATTATCATTAAGGTTCAGAGCTTAGCAAGAGTAAAAACAGATCAGCTATTTTACAGAAAACAGTAACGCCTAAAGATTTTACAGCACAAAGATGCCAGGGTTTTAAAGATTTCTGAGCACATCATCTACATGACTTTAGCCAATTTAAACCCAACTAGGAGGGCAAAGAGGAAATTTTCTTTGGAAGGAACTGTCTATTTCTCAACTGCAAGGCTGAAAAGGATGATGGAAGCAAAGCCATGAACATAAGAACATGTTTACCCTTGATGCCACCATCAGATGTTTTCTGCCTTCTTTTCCCTTCCCTTCCTGCATGTACCCATGCAGAGACACACCTATCGACACATCCCTGCCTGTGGAGGAACGATTTAGAATTTCTTTGATTTGATGCACCCAAACATCAACCAGAAGCACTGGGTGCCCTCGAAGAACCCTTTCTTATATCTTTTTTCCTGCTAATACTGACTAATAATATTTGGACATCAGAAGGTCAGAACGAGGTGGGTCAAAATTCCAAAAGCCAGAGACGTAGTTCAAGAAGGCCAATTTGGTTGACTGCACATAGGCATCTCACACCTATCCAGCTATGCTTGGGGATCCTACCTGGCTCCTATCTGTCACAGTAAAAGGACACAGGTCTTCTGTAGGACCTGTGTGGTAGCTGCCAGCCCCACTTGCGAGTCTTGGGTACCACCAGGCACCCACGGCAGAACTAGACACCTTGATGCAGATCGATCAGCTGGGTGGTATGCAGATCACTGCCCTGTAGACAAGGCTACGGCGTAGACCTGAGATAACCACCCTGTGCTTCCCATGCGCCTAATGGAGTGAAAAGGGTAAATCTGAGACAGAAGTATCTTGGCCTAACTTAGATAACTGTTTCAAGGTGAAATTACTTTTTGGACTGCACTGGCTATAAAAGAGTTATACCTCAAGTGTGAATTACTGACACTGTAGTGTTTAGTGAGATGAACCCTACTATGAACTCAAGATCCTATGGACAAAGGTTAAAAGATAAACAGAATGGTTCTATTCACCTATACTAAACCTCTGGGCTAAACAAAGGTCTGGTCCTGGAGGAGATCCAGAGAAACTTGAAGGGGGATTGCAGTGAGGTAGGAACTGCTTCTATAGATGTATGACAGATACAGGAACAGAGACCCAAACCCAGAGATTCCCAGAGTATCCTAAACCAGAACAGGGAGATTCTCACTGAAACAAGAAATTCTGAATTGAAGATTCAGGACTATTCCCTTCACTTCTTTTCTTGTGAGATAGCTTTCATCAACTAGGGCAGGGGAACTGGTGAGAGGGAACCTCAAGAGTCTAGGAATGGTCTCAAAATTCTTCTAGACCTCTTCTCCTCTATACCAGTGGCCATCGCATTTCAGACACTGGATTCACCTGGAGCAAAGCCAGCAGCTTTTGTTCAGCTGAATCATCTCCTTCAGAAAGATACTCAGTCTTGATCCAAAGATATCCAGAGATGAGGAATCTACCAGTTCCCTCTGGGGACGTGCTGTGGTGGCTAACCACCTTTGCTGGTAAAAGTGGCTAATGCTGCTAAAGCCATATTTTTGTGGGAGCGTTAGTAATCATAGACCACAGTGCGAAGCCTTGGGCAAAGGGAATATGGCTTTCCAGAAGTGGGCCCTGGAGGTGTTCATTTTAATTCCACTGAAATCAGTGAGACCTGAATCCTATCTAGAATAGGAAGGAAGAAGGGGAGACAATCAGTCCCATGTAATTTTTAATCTGGGCATGGTTTGCTTCCTTAAAAAAAGTAATTAGAGGTTTCACCACTCCCTACAAGAGACCATTTATTCCTTCTGCTGAAAAAGGATTTTGTAAGCAAATATGCTGGATCCCTCCTGGAAGTACTTCTGCTGGGCATTCACTTTAATGAGGGTGATATCACCAGCTGAAGAGGGAGTTGGTGGTGAGGAGGAGGGGAACATTTTCGCTGTTTAAGGAGGCTCGTGGGAGAGGATGGGGGACCTACCTCTCCTCCACCCTGAGCTGCTTTTCCCCTCAGCTCCCCACCACACTAACCTCCTTTTACTTTCTGAGCAGCAAGCTGCTGCTGCTGGTGTTATTGACACATATTTCAAACAAGCCTGTGCAAGGGACTCGAGACACATTACATTGCACATGGTGCCCCGGGCCACACATTCGCCTCCTTAGACCGACAGCACGTTTTGCTTCATAAAGAATGTTCAGGCCTTCACCTGGAGCTATTTATCTGGTGTGTTCAGAAGAAATAAGAGAGAGGGATAAAGCCCTGCATGCCCATGGTGGCTGTTAACCCCGTACTACGTACCCTATCAGTGGCCAAATGTTGACCTTTCTCTGCTGAGGTCTGGGCCACTCTCTGCTGATGAACCTTCATGGATGCCTGCAGTCCATATCTCATCTTTCTGTGCACCTCCATTTAGGAAGACAGCTTTTTGCACCCCTTTGTAACTTTACTGACCCATTCATCCTAGCATGCGGTCTATCACAGAGCACGACCAGACCTCCCAGACTCTAGTATCATCCCACACTGAAAGAAGACAACTATCTGGTGCATAAAAGTTGCTGATACACTCTTCCTCCCAGGGTCAGTATAATCTTCCTTTGCTGTTAGCAACACTTTTATTTCTGCTTTCTCTAAATCTTTCCATCATTGTTATTCTAACAATAATAATAATTATTACTATTATGCCTTGAATTTGGGTGTAAGATTAGGGCACCCATTGTGTTTGGAGGTTGATGGAGAAACATCAAGGAGCTGATTCTTGCTGTAGAAAGCTCATTGTCTGCGTTCAGGCAGAACATGAAGGGATGAACGGAGAAAAGCAGCCAGGAATGAAGTAGGATGAGAGGCAGCAGTAAGTAGAAAATGAAGAGCAGGAGTCAGCACCCGTTCCTTGCCTAAGCAAACCTTGCTCTTTGTCTGTGTCCACACATGTCAGATCTCGGCAGGGAGAAGGGGAATGCTCCCTTGAATTTCCCAGCTGCAGAAAAGTGGAATTTTTGACATAGCAGTGGGAGAACCTTTAGCAGCTGCGTACTGCTCTGATTGCTGCTATTGCCTTTTCACTGACAGAGCTCAGCTTCAAGTACATCAAACGCCCAGAGAAAAACCTCTCCTCAGTGGCAAATCCAGGGTGGAGAGCTTTCTATGACAAAACCCCTTGCCTTTAGAAGAGATACTTACAGTCATGTCCCTTTTGGGGGCTGGAAAGCTGCCAGGGATCTCGTGTAAGGAATTGCTAACATTGTGCCATACTAATAATTCTTCATTTCACCCACTGTTTTTCCTGTCTCTTTAGATTAGATTTGAAGTGCTTCAGGGCAGGGACTGTCTCTCGCTATATGCACATATAGTGCTTAGGACAAGGAGCCTTTCGACTTCCTTGGAACTGGCAACGGCTAATGTATTTCAATTAATAAAGAATTGGAAGGATCTTGAAAGGTGAGATGTGAAATGACAGCAGAGTGGCTGAGAGGGGCTTCTAGGGGTCTAAAGTGTTGGTTCTGGGTTTTTCTGATAAATGGTAAAAAACATATTTCTTATCTGTGTATAAGAAAAAAGAATTAATGCCTCTGCCTGGACTGTGACATGGGAGCACTGAACTACAGTCTACGTCAGAGAGGGTAAAAGAAGAGTCTATCCAGGTGGAAATTTAGGTAAAGAGAGTACAATTCCTGAAGTGAACACCTTTGCTCTTACAAAAAATATTACAATTTAGGAGAAATCCCTTAGGATAGTTTAAAAATCATCCTACAGCTCTGCCCATGAGTCTCAAACTCACTCCATTTCTATGTGCACTCAAAAACAATGTGAGAAGAGAGGGGAAACTGTGAATGCAGTGAATATAAATTAGGACTAAGTAAGGCAGATAAGTGATAAGGGAATCTCAAGTCATCAGTGAATAATCCATGGCTCATAGTGCTAAGAACATGAGAATGACCTATAAATAATTGATTAATGTGTTGTTAGAGAATAGACAGAGATATCAACACACACAGAGACTCATACCGAAATACACATTTATAGTTCCTAATAATGTATTAACCATACATAGATAAACAAGGAGATAAAGAATGAAGGGAATCTAGGATATTTCTGGATAACTGCTGTTAACATTTGTAATAAATCTTGAAGTGATGATGGAGAACAAGAGAATGCCAAATAGGTTAGGAATCTACTGTGTTGTTACTAGCAAATGGATAACTGTAAATCTGTTATCTGGCCCAAAAGGGAAGTGGATGATACGAGACTGAACCCCTATAGAATGAAAGAGTTGTAGTATAATTAGTGGAAATAGCTACTGTTACTTGGAAAATTAATTCAATGCAACTTTTAAATGAGATTGTTAAACATAGGTGATAAAAGTATTTCTGCTGGCATAGTATTCTTGTCAGAATATTAAGAAAAACAGTGAATAAAAAATTCAAACTGTAAAGATAAAGGATCAATATAGTACACAATAAATAGATGCACAACTGACAGTTCCCCATGATCGTTCTGCTCGGCACTCATCATCAGATGAGGCTGTTTCTAACTGAAACCCTCTTGAGATCATCTCAGTGGTATTTAACTTTCTTACCAAGGGTAAAAAAAACCATCCATCACATCATTAATGAAAAAGTCCTTTGGATACAAAAGCATCAGAGGAGTAAGAGTGAAGGATGTCGACAGGGCAGCAGAGCAAAACGAGAGATCAGGACACGTCTATCTAAAGACACCTTCATGTCCCAGATGCCGGGTAAGGCTTGCAGAAGTGATGTAAGCCACGTCAAGGCTTCAAAACGATGCAGGGATTTGGGGACTGATCCCCTAGACATGAACGCTGAGCACAACAGGCTGGCTAGGAAAGTGAAGACAGAGGAGGAGAATATAAATACTGCACACAGTACTGGTGAGGAAACTACCAAAATACTACACTAAATGTATTGAAAAGCTGGAGAGGGCCTGGGAAATCAGGAAAACATCTATGTTTGAGAGACAAATGACTGATTCATATTATCTCTGGTTCCTAGCTGCTACTTCATTCTTCCCTTTACAGACAATAGAGAAAGCGGACACGGGATTGAAGCCAGTCACATACAGGAGATACTTCAAATATTACCAAAATCTCTGATGCTGTAGTATGTACTGATAAGTTCCTCTAAGCTCTAAGAACAGTGGTCTGAATATGGACTACAGGAGTTTTGGAAAATACCACCTTGAATATCATGCTAAATGTTGTAGCTCAAACACAAGTTACTAGACCTGATGAAAGAGAAACCTGGTGTAACTCTCAACCCTCATGGTCATAATGGTCCTGAAGAGACAGAATCATACTCAGATTTCCTTGAAGTCTTCCCACCCAAGCAGTGACTCAACCTTATTGTTTTAGGTAAGGAATCTGACACGATCAGGCCCAAGATGGTCCACGGCTTGAGGCCATAAAGTCCCCTATCACCAAGTGCTATAAAATTCTCTGATCAGAGGAGCATTCACCACAAGACCTCAAAGGGCTGAGTAGCAAGATCTGCCTTAGACAATGGGATGTAATATATCTACAACCACATAAATAGCTGGTTGGATGAGAGTTGGATAAGATCATGGCTTTACAATGCTGCCCCTCCTGCTTTTAACCCATCCCAGTGTTGGCTGAAACCAGGATGTGGCAAGCCTTAAAAGGATTTATGCCTTGAAATTACCAGCCTTCTTCAGGCTTACAGGAATAAGGATGTTGATTCTCACCAGCAAATTGCTCCCACTCAGCACTGACTTTCCTTCTTGATCCTTTTAGCACCACCTTTTTGTTTAGAGCATCTAATCACTTATCAGCAAAGGTCCTAAACTAAAAACACTGTTTGGAAACATCTCACTTGTAGCCCTTTCATTCTATTGTCCTGTGGCATCCTGCTCAAGAAAGGCTTCTGCACCCCCTGTAAGTGATACTCTACTCAATTTGGGTCCTCATTATGAAAGTCACCCTGTTCTAGCAGAAGGAAAGGAATTGCCTTGCTGCAATTTCTATGCTACTTGCTGTGACAGGACAGAAATGTCTTTTCGGTACCCAGAATTTGGTTGGCGCCAGAGCTCTGGGAACAGACTGAAAGGCGTGGGTTGTTTTTGAATGAATCATGTTTTTAATCATCAAATACCAATCAGAACTGCAACATATTTTCCCCATTTTTTTTTGTTTTACCTTAAGACTGATCATTTCAAACTCTGTATTGAGTGGATAGGAGCTTCATAAACACTGAATAACGAAACCTCACAGCCCTCACAATTCAAAACAAGAGTGTGAGATGGAGAACCTTCAACATCAAAAGATCAGGTGATTTTTGAACCTGTCCTTAATAGAGCTGACATTAGATTTGAGATAATAATCCTTCCAGTGTGCACATGGATCAATTATATCAGCAACTAACTTTAATTAGGAGAGAAAATGGCATAGTTATTAAGGCATGACTATAGGACTGTGGGTTCAATACCTCATTGCACAAAAGATCCCCTGCGGACTTGAGGGAAATCAGGCATTTTGGTTTGCCTCAATTTCCCATCTGTGAAGTGGGAATAATATTACCATACGCATTCATGAAAACAGTATTTAAGGAACTAAAGACAACTTAGGTGATGGATTATTAATGAATGAACCATATTGCAGTGGCAAACTGAGGCCCATGCCAACCACAGAAACACAGGAACAGAAGGTAGCTGATGAATCTCTGAATATATTTCCTTCTAGAAGGGCTGCAAAGATCATAGAATCATGGAATCATAGAATCACTAGGTTGGAAAAGACCTTTGAGATCATCAAGCCCAACTATACCTGTCCACTACTAAATCATATCCCTAAGCACATCAGATCCCTGCCTATAACCAGCTGTTTAACTGTAAGTATGATACAGTATGCAAATCTGACTTCCAAGTCACAGTAGCATATGTGAACACTATTTTCGTTGGGGGGAAACGCTTCATTTCTGTTTCTATGTAAGAATCTCCCCACCTCATCCATAAAGTTTTCTCCTTGCAATTTTCGGAGCCACACCAAATGTGGTTGTTTTCTGCAGTTCTACTAAAGCCTTGTCTGATTACTGGTGGATTTTTGTTTTCAGCCTTTCAATCCACTTTACTAGACAGGACAGATGCTGGGAAGCTGGAATTTTCCTTTTTTGACTCCTAGGTCAATTTGATATGTTCCAAATCTACCCAGTGCCCAGCCAACTTATGGATCAATCACACATAGGCAAGTATGTAAGGACATGGGTGTTCCATATTAACATGTGGTTAAGTGTTTGACTAAACCAAAGTTCTCATAAGAATTAGATTTAATTCAATAATGATGCATGACCCAGTTTTTATGTGTTAAACGCTGTAATGTTCGACCCTACTTGCTGTTCTGTTTTAAATATTATAAAGCCTCTAAAATTTAAAAACATGAAAATCTCCAAGAATTAAAAAAAATCCCCAACACTCAACAAAACCTCTTTCAGGTAAAACTTCTAATAAATCTACATTCAGTTCTACTTTACCAACTTTACTGCAGCGTTCGGCTCTACATTGCCAACTTTACCAGTGCCCAAGGTAGCAGGGCTGGAACTGGATGATCTTTAAGGTCCCTTCCAACCTAAACCATTCTATGATTCTATGATAATCATCCACTTCTTGATTTCATTCAGAACGGTTTGCTGAGGGTCTATTTCTTCATATCAGTTGATAAGTTAGCAAAGATCTATAGGGATACTTTAGCAGTTGTAGATGAAAATGGATATATCATGCACCTATATTAGAGGAAAGGCTTGCTCCATAGCCTGATCCCTGTAGTCTAAAACCTATTCATAAGTAGAGATATCCAACAAAGTGGCCTCTAGGAAACCTCTGCCACTGCAGCTGGTTATGACAGATATGATAGATGATACAATATCCTAAGTTAGTAAATAAGAGTACCAAGGCAGCGTGTTTGATGTATATTTTAACTGACATTTTTTTCACCTATTGGTTCTATTACAGTATCTTCCTGAATGATAGCCAACAGGTCAAACAACCTACAAAGAACAAGTAGGTAGGAAGCTCAGAGGAACCTAGAGAAGAAGCAGTACATGGCTGTCAAAGACCTGGTACTCATAGAGCTGAAGATAAAAGTCCTGAGCCTTCAAGACAATCACACAAATATGACTCACATGAGAGTCCTGAGCTCTCATATTCACTTTACCTCTCTTTAACCCCTGTTGTGTGTGGCCTGTATGCTTTTAGTGCCTTCTTGTATCAGCTCCCCTCTAAAACCGGTTGGGAGTGTCTGTTTATTTGCTTTAAAGGGTACATGAAAATAAACTATGGGGGAAGTCAAACCAAGCAGACTAATTTTTGAAAATATAATTTTTCATGTTGCCTTTTTGCTATTATTTCTTTCTTTTTTTTTTTCTTTTGTCTCACAGAGACAGGCAAAGAATCATGTGGTCAGGCTGTCCTCAGGAGAAAGACTAGATTCAGGTGGCCACAACTGTCACATACATTGTCCCATGAGAAACAAGTCCACAACAGGCTGTCCTCATCTGACTCAAAATGGAAATGGGAAGGTATTTTGTGTGTTCACTTCATTTTATGTGCGTCACTTCAATCTGTGTTGGGTGAAAACAGTAGTGTCTGGCAAGAATTGGTTTCAGAGCTTTGCCAGGGCTTTGGATTAAATAAAGCAAGATCCCAGTTGTTTTTTTACACCCTGAGTCCTATGTGTAGCTCCTGCCCACTATGTGTTCTTGGGTACCCATACAGAACAGACAAGATCAACTTAGCGCACAATCAAGATTCAGGGATTTGATCAAAGTGAAGAGATAAGAATCACAAAGACTGACTTTATGACTCTGTTACTGATAAGGTGACAGAGCAGGGACTAATCTAGGTACCAGCATAATTGATAATAACCTTGGAGCTTCTCAGAGCTGTTTAACGACCCAGGCATCTGGGGAATGCTGTTGCATGGCAGTATTCCTGCCATGTGCCTAAAGCAGTCTCTACCTCGGGCTGTGAGAGGAGGCGTTGTGTTGGTTAGATGGGATTTATAGGCTAATATTGAGCAAAAGGATTACTTCAGACCCAAATATTAAGTATCTGAGATCTTGGCTCCTGGTGCACCCTAGATCCTGGAACACAGAATCACAAAGATGAAGAAAAAACCACGCATATATATCTTGGATAATTCAGCAACTGGGAGGCAATCCAAATTCACCAGGCAAATTTGCATATATGAGCTAGGAACCTGCATGTCACACCTCAGCCTGGAATCAATCGTATTTCAGTAGCTATGGTAAAATATGCAAACAGTGACTTCCAGCTGAGACAAGTTCAGCACAACTTGGCCAGTGGGGTGGAGGCTCCATTTTTGACTCACCTAATGCCTAAGGACCATGAGGGTCTCTGTGCAATGTGCACATAAGCCATGAAGTCCACCCAGTGCTAGGAGAAAGGGTGGGGAGGATCTGTTCATGTGTTTGGCTGCCAGCTGGATGGGAAATGTGAGCTTCTGCTCCTGAGCTTGTCTCAGCTGGAAGGAACTCAGCGCAGACATAATTCATCCAGACTCTGTCCTCTGCAGCTTTCTGTATAAATCTCATCCCAAGGCATTTTGGAGCAATACATAATGTAACATAACAACACTGCTGAAATCTAGTGATCTCTATCAGCACTGAGGGAAGACAGATCCTCAAGTGGTGTAAAACAGCAGCACTCCTGGACTTCCAGAAGACTAGGACTCAGGTCCTTAAAGACATTTAGCAGCCAGTCTGTCTCTAAAGATACTCACCCCACTTTGACCGTGATGATAAAACCCTTCCTCCTTCCTACCAGCTGCATACTGTGCATTTACACAGTGACCTATGCATTGGTGGCAACTCCACATATAATAGGATAGAGGAAATTAAGCACAGATGAATTTGCAAGTTACGTAGTCCCTTCTCCTCTCTGTATCTTGTCAAGTCAGTCACTAAACTCTAACCCTTTGCCCCACATATATGCATTCCCTTGCCAGTATCACATGCCTTGTGAGGAGCCTCTTCTTTAACACCAACTCTTTAATTGCATGACCATACTGGTTGCCCAACTTTTCAGCAGGATACTAAAGAGAGAAGTTACATAGTGCTTAAATAGTGTTTATCCTGAGAGTCTTTTTACATCTGTTACGGATGTAGCCCTTATACACTCTGTAGGACTGAGAAGTTGAGAAAATGACCATCTCACACTGAGGGTCTGTCCAAAAGAGGGGAAAATCTAGGTCCTCCTCTAGCAAGCAGCAGGAAACCACTCCTTCACTTCATCTTAATTTACGAAAATATGAAGTAAAGCATTGACCTTACCTTAGACTCTCTAACAAATTATTATCCGTTCTCATATACTCCAGAGCTTCACAAATGCTTGTTTGCAGTTCAGGCAGGACACATCTCACCTGACAGTAGCCACCTAAAATGTTCATGTCTACCCTGTCCAGTTCCCACTATATTTGATGGAAGGAAATGCACGCTCAGGAGGTAACCCAATGTATGGTGTCTTAGTCATTTTCACCTAAGTGAGAAAAATCTGTGTGTGGAAGAGTTAGTTATTGGGCTAGAAGACATGTTTCATGCTTAACAGTATGAAGGCACACAAGCCTGGTCACAGAAAATTATTGTAGTCAATGGGAAATTATGAGTTTTCCCACTCTGTTATACCTGGTACACATATCCTTGGGTTGGCAATTTCATCCTTTATATCTAAATAAGTGAATGTCCAGGTCCTCAAGCTTAACACAGATTAATGCCTAGGGGGTTCACATCCTGAATTCCATCTTGTCAGTAGCTGTTCTATGTCCTTGGGCAGCTGCAATGGTTCCACCAAAGTCAGGGTAGCCATAAAATAAAAACCTCCATCACAAATGCTCCATTTGCCTGAGATCATGTGGAATAAGCCAAATGATGATACTTCCACCAGTTTAAAAATGCCTTTTCTACATTTTAACATTCTAGAATATCAAGTAAGCAGCTTTCGTTGATATCTTGCAGGTCCCTTTTCTTTCCTTCTCCTAGTTATGACCACCGGTACACTGTGGAATAATTCCTCTTTGCTTTCCTTTACTATATACACCTGACAAATATTTGAGAGCTATTATCATATCATTATTTGGCCCGGATTAGTACTTGCTAATCTCTGTTCATCAGTACCAGTCCTTCCAGCCCTCTGGCTTTTTGAATACCCTCCAGTTTGTCAACATCTTCCTGGCATGAGCATGGGATGAAATACAGTAGTCCAGGTGCACTCATTCTGGAGCCATATTATCATACCAACTCAATTCAAGGGCTCAGTTCATTGGATGATGCGGGTTCTTCTTTCCCGTCACCTTGCATTTCTCACTTAGGCTGAAGGATGCATGTCTGTGCGTAGCTGATCTGTTCACATGTATCCGTGTGAAGTTGTGCACGTTGACATGGCAACACTTTTCATAAACGTGGAGGTCGGGGCTCTACCTCCCTCTGTTTACTCACCACGGTGACGAGAAGCAAGGTATTGGCACACAATGAATGAGATCAAGTAATTGACAAGTTGCTGCCTGCAAGGAGAGCTGCTGAATCTGTCCATGACAGCACTCTTAGCCTACACCAACTAGGGGACATACAGATTTAAGACTCTTCTTTTCGCCTTGACATTAAATTGAGGTCATATACAGGCTCACAAGGGTGATCAGAGGGCTGGAGCACCTCCTGAGGCCAGGCTGAGAGAGTTGGGCTTGTTTAGCCTGGAGAAGAGAAAGCTCAGAGGAGATCTTATAACAACCTTCAAGTACCTGAAAGGTGCTACAAGCAAGCCGGGGAGGGACTGTTTACTAAGGCTTGTAGTGACAGGAATAGGGGCAATGGGTATAAACTGGAGAGGGCCAGATTTAGACTAGACATGAGGAGGAATTTCTTCACCATGAGAGTGGTGAGACACTGGAACAGGTTGCCCAGTGAAGTTGTGGATGTCCCATCCCTGGAGGTGTTCAAGGCCAGGTTGGATGGAGCTTTGAGCAACATGGTCCAGTGTGAGGTGTCCCTGCCCATGGATGGTTAGATGATGTCCAAGTTCCCTTCCAAACCAAACCATTCTATGATCCTATGCATCTATGAATCTATGATTCTATAGGTCTTGCATTGCTGGTGGTGGCTGGTAACGTGCTGAGCCAGAGAAAGTAAATTATCCTATGCAACACCACAATTTATCCTTCTAGGTAAGACTAACATCTTAATTTTCTTCTTCAACAGTAATCACACACAGATCTAAATTAGTAATACTGGGTTACTCTTGAAAATGAAAATTACTTAAAGTCAATTTTAAATTGATGACTGGTACTAGATTACTGGTTTCTGGAAACTGTGGTCTTCATCATCTCAGATGCACTGCAAAGTGAATTTCTTCTTCCATGAAAATAGACTAATCCTGATCCAAATTAACTGAACCAAAACACAGAAAGATGGTTAATTCTTTTCTTTTATATTTCAGCTCACTGACTCCATGATCAATGACTCCTACTATGTTCTGTTACAGTCTTGTGGTCTGTGGCCAGGCTACCAGACCTCTCAACTACCATTCCTATTACCAGGATAAATCTTCATTGCTGCACATAAGTTAGAGAAGAGTGTTTTGCATAATATCACTCTTAGTTGGGAAGCAGGCATTTTGAAGCAAGCCTGCTAACAGCTGTTCTTTTGGGAGAAATTTAATGCACCTGCTTGAAACAACCTTGATTTTTTTTTCCTTAGTTTATCACATATTAAATTCTCAGGGTGGAATTCAATTGCTTAAGCATTAGTGTGTTGAGTTCCATTTGAGCTGCTTTTCAGCATCCACCTGGCCCCAGCCTGCCTTTCTAAAGCATGTGGAAACATCAGATGACATGAAGGATCCCGAATGGCACTATATATTTTGCATACATGACTGTACTGAAACTTAAGTGTCTGCTGATTGTAGCAGGACTCAGAAAACTAACTAGGCATTGATAGAATCATAGAATCATAAAGGTTGGAAGAACATCCAGTCCAACCTTCAGCCCAAAAACATGATGTCCATGTTGTAAACCCTTAAATAAAGGTATCTGAATTTGAAGCTCAGGAATCTATTTAATTTCCTAAATATTTCCACAAATATATCTACACAAAGCTTGCAGGTATGACATAAGACCTGTGGGATACGTGTACCCTTCTGGAGCAGCACATGGACACTAGGGAATTCTCAAATGGCTTCAGACATCTAAGTTTAGACAAAGTTATCAAACTCTCAGGGAGGAATATTACTGTTCAGTTAAAAAAATCACTCATAGCATAAGATTAAAGTCATCCTTTTCTTCTTTGCTCAGGATTGTACCAGATATAATAAGGAATCACAAAGGTGAAATTACAGAAGGGGCTGTTTATGTTGGAGAAAGGAAACTTGCAGCATTGTACAAGTTATTGAAAGATACTGACTATTTTAGAAGTTGCTTGGTCAGTTCAACTTTCAGCCTGTCTGTTCATCTCTTGTGGACTCAGGTACCCAGCTACCTTGGAATTTGATCAGTTCTACTCTTTTGGCTCATCTGAAGGCAAGATTTACATACCGCAGAGAATCTCTGCTTCTCTGAGTCATCATATGCACTTACAGAACATGTACAGAAATCACTAATGATTTACTTACATGAGAAATCATCGCATAGCAACCTAGACAATAAATACATTAAGTGCTACCTATTCCTCATAAACCCTGAAATATAAATAGTCAACTCTAAGTGCATCTGAATAATCTACATTGGAATGTCTTAAAAATGTGGTTTTTGAATGTGGGTAAATCACTTCACATTTAGGATTCTGAGGTATGTTTGGGAGATTGGCAAATATGACACAAGACCCTTGCGACATCTGAGGTCTTTTGGAGAGGAGACTGGAGGTCCCTTGGATGGCATTAGACCTTCATAGTCTGCAACAAAATTGATCTTTCAATGTCCACTGGGAGGCCAGACTAATCTGTTCACTTGGTGACATCTGCAATGTAGAGGTCTGCATCTGAGCAAGGCATTCAGATTTCCATATCAGCAATGAAGGGAAATACACTGATTTAGGACACAGTTCATTGTGGTTTTACTTAGTTAATTTTTTAACATAGAATCAGGGAATCATCAAATTGTTTAGGTTGTAAAAGACCTCTAAGATCATTGAGTCCAACCATCAACAAAACACAGTGTACCTACTAAACTATATCCCAAAGTGCCACATCTACATGTTTTTTATACCTCCAGGGATGATGACTCCACCACTTTCCTGGGCAGCCTGTGCCAATACTTCACCACTCTTTCAGTAAAGAAATTTTTCGTAATATCCAATTTAAACCTCCCATGGTGAAACTTGAGGCTATTCTCTCTTGTCCTATCACATTTTTAGGCTGAGAAAAATGACTCAGTATATACATCCATTTCTCCTCTTTATTGACTGTGAAGGAGTCAGAAAAAGATGTCTCCATTGCAGATGCCTGAATGTGGATGTTCTAGAGTGCCTTCTGAAGGAATCGTTACACAGACGTCATTGTGTGATAAATTCAGATCTCCACTTAGGGCTCAATCTCATGGTCAGCAAGTGAAGCTCAAATTACTACATGTCAGTTGACCCACAGCAATCCTACATATGTGGATTCCTAGCCTACAGCAAATGCTAGCGAATGTGATTTAAATTAACCCTTTTTTATTGTGGGTAAGCAAAGTCTAATTACCTCACTTGCTGCAGGCTAGCAGTGAGCACACAGACAGTTACCAAGGGTCAGCTGATGTGTGGTAACTTGTTGCACCACAGAAACTTGATCATGAGTTTAATTTGCTTAACTTCCACACACAGGCAAACCCTTAGACCTGGATTCTAATTCCTCCTAAAGCCTCAGGCAGTACAACATTGACTAAAAGTTGTATTAAGGAGAGGATGCAGTCACACTGATATCCCTCTCTGCTGGGAGGTGCTATGACATGGTGCACATCAGTCCATACTCCTCCAAAACCTTCCATTTTACACAAATGAAGTATCTAACAGCGATAACAATAAACCCCCTCTAAATTTCTGAATCTTCTTCCAGCTTAAAACATTAAAAGCCCCTCGTATCAAACAGCAATAAATCTGTTTCACTACTGGTAACAAGTATCCTTTGGGAAAGAGCTGTGCTCAATAGAAAACAATAAAATACATGTGTTTCTTACAAATAAAGTAAGGTATAGATGAGTTAATGGTAGTCTTGCTTCTGAGTCAGGAAACAACAAAACAAGGTCACCAAAGATCCTTAGCAATAGGTACAGTCACAGTCCATCTAGCTCTAAATCACAAACACAACCTCTGCTGTTAGAAGAGACATCTTTCAAGAGAGATACTGACTTTTTTTTTCATCCCATCTATGTTGTCTGCTGCCTAGGCAGAAGACAGATGTGATCAGCAGCAATCCCAACATAAGAGGAGACCTGTCACATCACCAAGTCCAGGAGAGAAAACAGAAGCGCTTGTTTCCCAGACTTCCAGTGGCCCATAGGACACTCTTGAAGTAACTTAGCAGGGAACAAAATACCAACCAGATGCTTGGGTTATATGAGGGTTTTTTTTACAATCCAACAGTGACATGGGAACCAATGATTGTTCACTGAAACCAGGCAAATTAAGCTCAGAGGTAGACCTGAAGCTGATGAATCCCCAACTGGGCAAGTCCATCAAGAGATAGGTTGGTTGCCAGCTTCAAGATCACAACTGAAAGCTCTTCCCAAAAATGTATTTCAGTCCAATATAAGTTGTAGGGGTAATTGTGATGAAATCCTCGTTTTGATCTTAAGGAATGAGCCCATAGAGCCTCGCATCCCAAATTCACTTCTAAATGAGTAAAGCTATCAGTCATCTAATGCTGAGGTTTCTCAGGATGGGGCTCACTTCACAGACTGGGATATTTACAGGTAGATGTCTGCATACAAAAATGTCCAATAGGACTGATTCTGGCTTTCCTGAATCTACTACAGAGTATTTTGCAAGTCAACCTTATCTATCCAGGACTGCAAGGATCCCAACTCATTTTTGGGCTCAAGCTCTCAATATTTATAAAAAAGCCCTGGAAACATGGACCGGTGTCGTGCTAAAGAGCTGACCTTCCTACTCCCACCGTTCCCTCTGACTTTCTAAATGAAACAGATGCTCAGATTGCATCTCAGTGACAAATGAAAGAGTTTCTTAAAACTTAGGTGAAACATGATGCAAAGAGCAGGAAAGTGAAGGGAAAGGGTCATCATGGCGTTATAGGAAAGTAGGTGAATGTTTCAATTAGAGAAAAATGAGGTAGATTTTGTTTAAATTTTGTAAAGCGTAAACTTTGGACTTACATAGAAATTCAGTTGTTATCACTTTTGCCATATAAGTAAAAATGGGATATCATAATTGAAAGAAATTGCCATGGGACTTTGAAGGTCAGTAAAGACCAGCCCCATACTCTGCAAAGCTACATTAGCTGCAATGATGTCTCTCATTTGCTTAGGATGTCCTGAGTAAACGTCTCCATTTCCAGGTTGCCTCATCTGAATACGCAACCACAAAAGCCTAATGAAATGCTGAGGTTTGTGCTTATGAAATCAGCCTGGACACAGAGACTTTCCCACTATAGAGGTTTGAAGCAAAGCAAGAAGGAAGCTTCCAGAGATTCATAGCTTGGTTAAAAACTTCCCTGAAGTCAGAGTTGCTATAGCGTTAGGGCAATTAGACTTCGAAAAGACATGTAGGTACTAGTAAACGTGAGAATCTTTGCTTCAAACCTCCACAGTGAGGTCACTTTGCAAGCAGCTTCCATAGCTTCCTTGCCACAATGACCTCATATTTCATCTCTGCACGTTGGTGTGATACTTGTCAGCTGTGGTCCCCATCCTCTAGGCCATAGAGCTGTGCCAGTTCACACCATTGGAGCTTTAAATGAGTTGTTGGGGCTGCAGAACTTCAATAGCTTTGCAAAGAACTCTCAGTTCACCAGATCTGAAATTTCATGCATGCTCATGGCAGAAACCAATGCTAATTCCAGAGATGGTCACCTGGGATAGAGTTCATCTTGTCTCTCTCTAGCCACCTGAAAGTTAGGAATCCAGTTAATGATATCACCTAGGCACCCTCTGTCCTCATAACAGAGAGATCAGGGGCTCAGAAGAACAAGTTGACCTGTTCTAAGATAGGTGTCCAGGATACGTGGGAGTGATTGCCTTTGAGGGGAATAAGTCCCTATGAAAGCAACCTACATAGAATCACAGAATAGTTTGGGTTGGAAGGGACCTTAAAGATCATCTAGTTCCAACATCCCTGCCATAGGCAGGGACATCTAAATCACTAAATAAGGCTGCCCAAGGCCCCGTCCAACCTGGCCTTGAACACCTCCAGGGATGGGGCAACCACAACTTCCCTTGGCAATTTGTTCCAGTGCCTCACCACTCTCATAATGAAGAAATTCTTCCTAAAGTCTAGTCTAAATCTGCCCCTCTCCAGTTTATCCCCTTTTCCCCTGGTCCTATCCCCACAAGCCATTATGAATAGCCCCTCTCCAGCTTTCCTGTAGACTATGACATGACAGCCATAAATCACATGTTTAATATTTAGATGGCAGAAGCTTGCTCAGATGAATCCTACCCTTCTCGAACCATATACATGCACAAGAAAAATTCAATAGTGAGTTCAGAAGGAAAGGTTTTTAAATCGCTTTTCAACATTGTTAACAGACACTCTTGGCTTAATATTTCTGCAAAACATTGTCGAAGTTCTACTGAGCCATGGGCCAGTCAAAACCCATCAGTTTCCCTCTGAAGAGTGCAGTGATGGAAAATTGCTTCTATTTTCTCTATGAAGATCTTGGTGTCTCCATTGCAAACAAAAATGGATTAGCACTTTGCAAACCATGTTGGTAATAATCCTCCAGTCCTATAGAAAAATGTAAAACAGCAGACCTGAGGCCAGGAACATTTTCCTAGAGTGGCCAGAACTAGCTGCTCCAGAAAAAAATGTAAGAACCCTTGTGGAGCTGATCTGCCTTCCCATTCAATTTTCAATTTTTATTAGCAAGCATTTTCTTTCTCCTGGAGTAACTCTGCAAAGCAGTATCTGCTTTGGTTTTTTTTATGTGTTGAAATTGGAAGAGTTGTACTTTTTGCATCAGAAAGGATTTGGGTCTTTTACCTCTTGTCTCCAGGCAAAATAACTGATGAAGGTCAAGGACTTGACAAACACTTAAGGCTTCTCATCAGTCACTCTTTTAATAGGGATAAAAACCTTTCAGATACCAACTGGCATCACATCAATGACATTTGTTGGATGTTCAGGCACTCAGTCATACCTTCCAGCCTTAGCTGTCTAAAAGGTAGGTGTTTAGGCTGTTTCTAGAGTGGATGGAGAAAGATAGGGAAATCCAGACAGTGATTCATCACATCCACTAAAAAGATACCTATCTGAGGAAGGATGAATTGCCTTCAGAAGATGCCCAGCTTTCTAGAGGAAGGTAAGATGATTGGCTCAGATAGTTAAGCATTACATGGCTAAAATTAAGTGAGTGAATTTCATCCAGAGGTCTGCTAGGAGACTGTGCTGTCACCCAATAGAGTACAGATACAATTCCGTGTATGCCTGGAAACAGAAGGTGTCCTCAAGCTTTCTAAAAAAACCTTGTTTTGAAAACAGAGTTGCCCCAAGTTTGTTGAACACGTCCTCAAGGGTGAATTGAATCTTCCCAATCTAAATTGAAAGAAGATGCCTCAAGATAGCTTGAGTCAGCCAGACTTCAGGATCATTATAATACAAGTTCCCACCCTATAAGCAAGTCGGGATTTTTTTGACTGGAACATTAAGTCCAGTTCCGGAGCATTTTAAAGGCATTTTCTCTTGTTCAGTCACTTGGGCTCATGGACGGTTATGCACTTGCTCCTTGGCGAAGTTGTCTATCTCTGCAACCTGAGAAGGCTCTTAGACCAATATGCCAAGAAATTAAATCAAGATCTCTTCAGACCTCCTGCCTTCTTTTGTGGTCATTTCCCAGGCTTATGGGAAGTGCATGAAAAAGCCCTGAACACCTTCTGACCTCAAGGCAATCTGCGAGCACTGCTTGTCTCACAACCACACCACCATTTCCTCCAATGGCTAAGTAGTGTTTTATGTGCCTCCACATGCTTAAAGCTCTTCAGGGTTCAGGGTCTGTCTGTGAAAAAGGGGAATATGAACATTATGTCGGTGCCCCAGAAGGTCTCTGATTACAAGGCAGGCAAAGCTTGTGAGGCATCAGTAGACTATCTGCCTCTGTTGGCTAAAGCTGTTCATAAAGACCTCAAGTGGAACTGTTCCCTACCACAGTGCAGTGGACTCAAGCTCAGCAAATCATTTGTGGCAAACTAAAAATGCACTAAAATAATTATTACTGAAAATGCAGAAAAGGCAGATCTGGGGGCTTTGTAAAACAGAAGAGTCTGATTTTTTTCAGGAAGGATTTTCAAGGGTACTGAGGTTAGAGGCACAAACCCAAGTTGCTCGGAGTCAAACCAGGGTGTGAGCCATGTGAACACCCATGTGAACATTCTTACCCCCGAAATAAATGAACCATCTTGTATTTATTGCATGGTAAGAGCAGTTACCACAGAAAAACTGGCATCTTATTAGTTCACACCCTAACTTACCTTGTGGTAATTTGTTCATGTGCCCATCCCCTAAGGTGCCATTCCCAAAGTGAAGTCAGAGGACGCAATGTCCCCTTTATATTCATAGTCAGCAACTTAGTGGTTAGGGCACCTACCCATAGTATGGGAAAATGAGCTTCATAAGTTTCCTCTGCTTGATTTGAAGCAGTGTTTTGAACCCAGTTTTCTCAAATCTCGGTAGCGCATCTTAGCCAAAAGATTATGCTGTTCCACAAAACTAACAAATCAATTATTCACTTTGATTGAGTCTTGGCCAATACTGGGGATTCAGCCAGAAACCTCTGGAACTCCGAGCAGAAGCTCTCAACTTAACACCCATAGTGTCTGAGACCTGGGTGCAGATCACGAAAGGTGGTATATGGATGGATTTTGCAAATGCTGAAGCCCATTAAAATACACACAAAAGTTCTGCAATTCTGCCTTTGCATGCCCCAAAACCCCATCCAGCTCCTAGCCAAGTTTTGCTGCATGTTGTCAGATGTATACAAGCCTTAACTGGGTTCCTTCTCTCTCCTGCAATGGGATAGGAGATGGGACTGAGAGATATGCTTGTAATTTACATACATTATTACTGTATGTCCCTGATAGCATGTATAATAATGTGCTATGTATCAGCCTAATGCAGGAAAGACTTTCCCTGCTCTCGGGCTTGATCTCAACCTGTGCGATGCAGCTTGGTGCCTGAGTATAGCAAATGAACAGAACTGCCCAGATATTTAAGGAAAAACAGAAAGGTAAGCAGCGCTTTCCTGGCCCAGAACCAAATTATGAAGAAACTTGTAGGATCAAGACCTAAAGAAGCTCAGAGTTTAAGATTGCTCCAAAGCCTGTTAAAGTCAAGGGAAGATTTCCTTTGCAGTCAACCTGCCTTTGGAGAAGAAGCTAAAGCTAAGGAGAGGGATAGATGTGAGTCCCTGTCTAGGCATATACATGTGCATACTCAGCCATATGTATTTTCTTTGTATATATGTATGTATGTATCTATCTATCTATCTGTATTCCTTCATAATAGGTACTTCTTTTCTCCATAGAATCCTCAAAGTAGTTAACTGGACTTTTCTAGGAGATATCACTGAGAGCTGCTAGCAGCTCCACCAGGGAAGTGGGTGCATTTCTCCAGTTGTCCTGGCTGTTCTCACAAACCCTTCATTGCTCTCATTCATTCTGTCTTGGAACCCTCCAGTAAAAATGCCTGCAGTGCCCAGCCATGCTGTGAGGTGTCTCCCAGGTGAAGGACACACAGTATGTCTTGTCCTGTTACAGGAGACAAGCCATGGCTGGAAAGCATCCCTCCATCCTCCTTGAACCTAACAAGAAGGTTAATTCACTTCATCTCCGCCTATGAAGAGATTCACGGCATGGCCCACTCACTGCGTGTTCTCCTTCCTCCCACAAGTCATGGAGTCAGACTGAGGAGGAATGGGAAGAAAAAGAGGATGAATGAAAAAATATAGAGGAAGGAATTATTCTGAGGGCACTGAAACTTGTGAGCACTACATTCTCTGTCCTTCTGTCTGGATTTCTTATGTCCAAGGAATAATGCACACACGCATGTACACATGCACACGTGTGTATGCTTACTCACAGCACACATGCATGCACACGTATGCACGCACACCACAGCCTCTCCCTCTGGGACGGCACCAGTTGCATCTCTCCTCTATTTAATAGCCCATTTTTGCAAGGCTTGTGGGTGTCCAGTGCTTTTGAGAACCTCTGCCAAACAAATCTCGTTGGGTCAGTGGGTTCAAGTGTCATTAAAGGGATAAACAGACAGGCAGCGGGGTTGCTTATGTCTTAGTTCATGCAGAAACCAGCTGTGAGACAGACTAGAGGAGCAATGTGTCTGAGAGATCTTCCATGAGCCCCTCCCTGTCCCTAGCCTGCCAATCCCTCCTGGTCCATGAAGAGCATGCCCTGAAGGACATCAGTCCTTTTGCACAAACTCTCCTCTGACAGCTAAAGGTCTGCATTGAAAACATAATTCGGAAGGGCCTGAATTTTACAGAGAAGGGGACCAACATGGGCTGAAAATTACTCAAATTGCACCTGATGTGTCTCCATCTACTCTTTCCTAATATTAATAGGAAATTCAAACTTAGCATAGTAGTGCCTAAGGCTAAGTTCACACCTAACTTAACACCCAGACAGTTTTAGTAGCAAAACCTATGTAGAGACCTGAAATTTAGGCAGTTTAGAGGGCTGTTGACATCACTTCTTTAACTCTTCCATTATAGTGTTGCCACCATATTCTTCTGACATCAAAGAAAATCTGAGGCATCTCTCCTGACATCTCTAAGATCAAGGAAATTTAAGATAAGCCAAACTCTTCCTTATTCACTGTAACAGAAACAGTCTGGGAATTTGAGGACTAGACAACACAAGTGTGTGAATAAACTTGTACAGATCTTATCAGCAAGGTCAGCAGAACTATAAAAATCTCAGGCTCAGGGCAAGACAATATGAGTTGGTGACTCTTGGCACAGAGAATTCAGAATTGTGATCGGCCTTGAGGGTGGTCTCTGTCACGGTACCTCTACTTGCCAGCTCATTACTCATTAAAAAGTCAATCCAAATGGGTATTTCTTTGATGAATGATGCTCCTCCAAGACCACCTTTCTTGAATCAATCTTTGTGTGGTAGGCTAGGACCACAGAAAACCAAAAAGGACAGACTTTTGGAAAAGTACGAATTCCCTGTCCATGGAGACCCACAGCTGTGAGCAGGATAAGCCTAAGGATTTGGTCACGATGGGGTTAGAGCATTTGACCTAACCTTGCTTGTCTAGAAGTCAGGCACACAACAAGTCATCTTGACTCTCTTGACCACCAATGTAGAGAGATCAGCTGCTACAGAGAGAGAGTCATTCCATCTAAAGATTGGTGTTGAAGATAGATCTGATGAATCACAGTGAGGAAATGTCAGCCTTCATTCATTGACTAGAAAGGGAGCTTAGATGACTACCTCAGATGAGATGTCCAGCTCTGAGATAGAGTATGATGAAACCTGCTCAGCGTGGCTGCAGTGCGTAAGCGTTATGTACATCTCTACCATGGAGTAAACAAACCTAAACTCTTCCCTCATGGTGTCTGTTGTACTGACTCATGTGTTCAGCTGCCCTGGGTCTTATCCTCACCTGAGTGTTTCTTTTCTTGAGACAGTGAGTCAAACACAACTCCAGCATAGCTTTTCCTCCTGTACCTCTGTCTCTGCTCAGTGGCCCCATGCTGTACATTGAAATGGGAAGGGTGCAGCCCGTTTCTGCCAGAGACTGTAGGAAACTGTCTTGTTTTCCAGCTTTATGATCCTCATCTGTCCAGCTCACCAAGCTATTAGTTTAGGCTTGTGGTGGACAGAGAAACGATATGACTAGATGTCCTGTGTCCTAAGGATGTGCTTTAGCCCCTGATTTATCTTTTTCCCCTGGATTATCACAAAGTCTGCAATTCATTAGATAGCCATGGGCTTGCATGTTGCCCTACCTGTCTTGTACTACAGATGGACAAAACTCAGCTTTTGCATTCAAGAATAAAAACAAGAGCCTGTATTGGCCTGCTTCTGGAGCTTGTGTGCAGGACAGAATTTCTCAATATAGAGTCATAGAATCATAGAATTTTGAAGGTTGGAAAAGACCTCCAAGATCAAGTCCAACCATCAACACAATACCAGTATGTCAAATAAACCATGTCCCAAAGTGCCACATCTGCAAGTTTTTTGAACACCTCTAGGGATCGAGAGTCCACCACTTCCCTGGGAAGCCTGCTCCAATGCATCACCACTCTTTCAGTAAAGAAATTTTTCCTAATATCCAATCTAAACCTCCCCTGGTGAAACTAGAGGTTATTTCCTCTAGTCCTATCACTTGTTATTTGGGAGAAGTACCAGGTTCAGTGGTAACAGAAGACACCACCGTACCTATGATTGTAAATATATGCTAGACTGTATAACCTTCAACATATTTTCTGTATGAATTACTTTCTGTACCACTGTTTGGAGACTCTTCTGGTAAGCATTACAGTTCTCTTGTAATTTTAGCAGAGCTGTTAGAAAGCTCTACTAACAACACATTTCCTTGTATTAAGACTTATCCTGAACCTTTCATTTACCAGGAGACTACACATTGCATTAGCAGGACAGATGGACTCAATGCTCCTTTCTATCACAGACTTCCCATATGCCTGTGGGCAAGTTGCACCGAGGATTTCAGTGGCCACTGAATTAGCATTTCCCTGTCTGATTCCCAATCTTCTGCTAATGTGTCTTATCTATTCTCTTTCAACTCAGTTGTTTGCCCCATCTGTCTGGACCATATACTCTTTCAGGAAAAAACTAGTTCTCACTGTGCCCTTAGTCTTCTGTTGCAAGTGACTTCTACATTTTGCAATCAATCCACTAATATCCATGACTTGTCCTGTTAGACAACGGCTGTGATCCAGTAAGCTCCTTCCTCCACCAGCTGATATTCTTGTTAGTAATGACTCAGTGCTAACTACCTCTTATATCCATTACTTCTTCACAATTCTGATTTAGGTATATTTAATCCAGCCTGGGGCACATGAGGGTGGATGAAATGATCTCTGGATCTAATGATTTAATAATGGCAGAAGCTGTTATATCTATTATTGCAAACCCACAGTGGGAAGCATCTTAACTAAACTAAGGTGCCTAATGGTTCAACACCTAAGTCTATGCTGCTTAACTTCTCTCTACAACATGTAAGGAGAAATAAGCACTTCAATAAAAGCAAAAGAGCTAATCCACTTCTCCTCACATTCAGAATGAGCTAAGGATATTCATGAACCAGTCACTGCAATCCACTGACAAGGGGCAGCTCTATAAAATTAGCTAATTGATCAGCTGCAGCAATGCAGTCAATAAGTTTAAGGCATAAAGCAAGAATTATGTGTCTAAATAGCCTTGCACTTCACTTCTTCTGTCGTTTTCCACTTAGCCTCTTATTGTTTTGTATGTACACTTCCATCAGCAAATCTTCCCAGATGGTGACCAAAACACATCTCTGCTAGTGCTGCAGTAAAACAGCTTTCAGGCTCTGGAAAACAGGCTGCTGCTTTCCTTCTCTGTAGATTTGCAGTATTTGTAAATGGGAGCATATCCAGGCCTTGAAAAAAAATCAGCACACTTTGTTCAAGCCAGCCTGTGAATGGGCTAGGCTAGACTGAGCTTCTCAGCGCCTGGACCCCTCTCTACCAGAATAGAGTCTATCAACACACACTTGAAAACATCTTTAATCCTTCTTCCTAGCATCTACTCATCTTCAGAAGGGTACTGTTTGCAGAGTCTTCAGCACAGCTCTCCGCCACCAGTGGAAAGTAATCCACAAGGAGAGGCAACTCTCCTGTGGTATGTTGGATCAAATGAGGTACCCAGGTCTCCTGCTCTGGATCAATAAGGCAAATTATTTCATGATAAGTACATCTGGACTGCTCTTCCCATAGAAGAATGTGCAAGACATTGATACATTATAAGAATTCCCTTCAAACACCCTGCTGATACAGGATTTTTCCTCAGCTCTTCTATACATATGAGGAAGCAGCACCGGGACCTCAGGTGATGGGTTTTTAAAGGTCATTCAGTCACTAAAGACATAAAGTGATGCCCACTAGGATTTTCAGAAGGGTTTTCTAATGGAAGTACCCTCTTTTAGTGTTTTACATGTCTAGGTAGATTATAAAATGCCTAGATGCTGGGTTCATCTGTCTAAAAGGAGATATCTTTGTCTGACCTAGTCATCCAGGATCCTGGCAATGGTTAGAGAACTGGCACTGCTGGGATGTGATTCATCTCATCCATAAGTAAATGTCTAACATATGTCAGATAAGTTGCATCCTATTTTTTCACCAATAACTCTGAAGGCAACTTGGTGACACTGCTAAGGCTGCAAGGTCGTTCTCCATCCAGAAGGGGTAGCAATCAAACCTGGTTCTCCCCAAACCCAGCATTTAACCAGATTTTGATTCTCTAAAGGAACTATGCGTCTCCCAGTAAATTCTATATATCTTATCTGACACCCAGCGGTGTTTGCCCAGTCTTCACTGGGCTTTGGGTGGGGTCTCACCCATCCAGCAAGAGCTTAGGATGTCCTGTTTCTTCCCTGCTACTGTAGGCTCGTAAAGAAATGGAAAGGCTCCCGTAAGTTCGTCCCTCAGCCTGCAAAGGATTTGGAGTTGCCTTCTGTCATGCCACAAGACACTGTCTAGCAACAAGCTCTATTGTTGCACTTCTGGGGGCAGAGGGACAAACTGAATGGTAGGCTTGGCAACTGTTCAAGGAGTTTCAATCCTGCCTTCCCACCCCTTAGTAAATATCTCTATTAGACAAGGTGCACCCTTTTGGAAGCAGAAGAAAACCCTGCTCTGCTTAGTGCCGTTTGGCTTCATTTCACAGGCTCGGCTATAGCAGAGATGGTCTCTGCCTTTTCTCACTGCTCTGTCCTGCAATGTGAATCCTGTTGAATAAGAGCGACTTCCTTGGAAATGTGCATAACTTCTGCCATAAACCCACATCTTCCAAGAGAAACGTAGAAGAAATACAAACCTGGAAAGTGAAATTAAGAGATACAGACTGGGAAAAGAGAAAAGGATTTGATTTCAGAGAACTGAAAGTAAAACAAAGTCAGAGGAATTCTCAAAAATGCAGATACAACTCTTACATTAATGAGAACAACTGCATCCTCTGCTGAGAAAACTGTCACAATGGGGATGTAAGAAAGCCCTTTTACACCTTTTTTTTTAAGTTTCGAGTTAAAATTCTATTCCAAGCTCAAGCCAATGGCTTGTGGGCGTAGTTAGAGGATGGCGGGAGATTCTGGGTGTGTTTGAGGATAAGGAGCTTGAGGAAGATGCATTTGTGCTCTGGAGTGTGCTGAATTAGAGGCAGGATTAAATACGTTACAGAGAAAGCTGTAAAATACTCAAGCTGCTTAGGCTTTCAGCAGCTGTCCCGAAACATGACAAAATATCAGATAGTGTGAATTTTCTGAAGAGAGGGGTGGCCTAGAGGTTTTCTGTACCCGTTCCAATGCACCAATGAGCACGGTGCACTAAAGAGCTTATTAAAACGGAGGAAAACAGTGGAGAAGAAGTCCCTGACTTTATTTTAGCCAGGCAATGGGAAATAAAGCTCATATGTTAACAGCTAGGAAATAGGTAAATGAGCAAGTTCTCAAGGAGGATTCTGTGTCGTGGTTATAACCTAAACAAACCTTGAAAACAGTGGTGTGGGTATCTCTGAGCTGATTGCCTCAACTTCCTTTTATCACAGAAGGTTTAACAAGTCAAGCTCAGTTAAATGACTGTCATTAATTGCGCCATGAGAAACTGCCTACTTCTCCCCATCAATAAAAGGAGCCAAGAGCACCTGGATTGAATGGAGACGTCAAAATTGCAGGCATGTAATCCTTAAAATTAATTCCACCCCAAGGCTTTGCTCGGTTGCCTGCAGATAGGCATCAAGTGCCCCTGTGATGCTCTAGGGTTTTCTTGACTGGTCTCCTTCTGCTGCTGAGGAAGGAATGTGTCATCAGTGAGTTGTATACAGTCCCTGCCAGGCCTTTGAGGACAACTAGGATGATATTGTGCATCTTCACTGGAAGTAGAATGTCTGCACGGGCATCTTGTGCGAACTGAGGCTTCTTTTTCAGACTAGATGTCTTTCCTCGAAGACGTGCTTAGACTGACCACCAGCATTGATGCATGGTGACCAGGAGAGTTTCCATAAGGTGTGACAGATATGAGGCCAGGTCAGAAATGCAAGCATCTACCATGATCTGAACTCAAAGAACCCCTGAGGCACTGTCTCAGCCTTCTAGAAAAACCTGTGCCCAGGAGCCACATGGAAGACAGAGCCCCCATGAAAGAGGAGAAATGGCCATCCCAACACCTGGGATGTGAGAGAAGAACCAGCCCACATCCTATGATGTGACTTTGTTGATGAAGTCTGAGAGTGTGCAAGGATGCAATAAAAGTATTTCACACCAATAGAATGTGGAGGAATATCCATGTTGGAAAAGAGTGACAGCATCCCAGTTAAGAATTATCGTTATAAAAATATAAAACATAACTGACTACTATTTACACCAGAACAGAAACCGCAGTGAGGAGACCAAAGGCACCTTGAACTCCTTTGATGGCCGAGGCTCTACAAATGCAAAGCACTCTCTGGGTATCAGCAACACCCAAGTGGGAAGGGGACTGTGAATATGCAGGTGACAAACAAGGAAAAGGGATAAACAGCACCTTTGTGATGCGCAATGCTCTCCCTTGGTTTACAGGCTGTTCTTAAAAGCAGTGTCCTATGTTAGGAGTTCAGAACAAGGGAGTTAATGTATTGGTTCTTCTTCCCTTCCGCTGTTTCTTTGCAAGCACTGGGAGAATTTGGAGTGAACTGGTGAACTGATGAATTTTTACATGTTATGCTAAGGTGATGACAGCACTTAAACCAAACCTTGCCTCTTTTAAAGGGACAGGAGGGGTGAAAAGCATTATGATTGGGCCAGGCTAGATGGAAACATTTGCCAAAGATAGTGTGAGGGGTTGCTTTTCTGCAAGAACAACCTTGGGCCTGACCCAGCAAAGTCCTGTACATCATGGGTACATGTCCTGGGTACATCATGGAAGGTCTTCTGACTTTCCAGACTCTCCTAAACATTTATTTCCTGTCAGTATTGAGCCCCTCTGAATTGTTCTGGCTTTTAGGGATCCCAGGTCTTGATTTGGCCCTCAGTGGCATCAGCAAAGCAAAGATGGGTTTAGTGAGACGGGATGGGAACAGCTCTTGGGGTAGTGCCCATCCAGCCTTAGCAGAGCATGTGGACAAAGCAGATGTGCTCTGGCCAATACTTCTGCCTTTGCTGTTTTCCCTTCCTTTCCACTATATTCCAGTGATTTTAAGAGGCACCATCATCCCAGCACCTGCCACAACCTGGCTGGGCAGAAAGCATCAAGACCCACATCACTAAAGGACATCGGCTATGCATTTTGAGCCTAAAAAGCCCTCCTCCTTTACAACAATAGCCTCCAGACCTCCTGCACACTTCACCTCCCCTTGTCCCACCTGCAGTCTTTGGCCCCATAGAGTTTCCTTTGGGATCGAAAACAAGATCATGAGTCCAGTCCTGCTCTGGGAAGAAAATTTCAGCATGGATGTTGGTGGGAGTAGGACTGGTCCACCCCTGCTCGCAGGAGGCCCCGGGGTTGAGACTGCATGCTCATTGCGTAGCCAGCTGCGTTCACACTACTGCATACAGCTCAGCTGTCCAAAGGGAGCATCCATGACTCAGAGCCCAGAGGATTCCCCCTGTGACACACTTGTGCAATGCTTGTTAAGTGGTGTCATTATGCTCAATAAAGCCCTTTGAAATGCAGCTGGGCTATTTGAATCATGCATTCGAGGAACACAAGCACAAATGCTGACCAAAGAAGAAGCAGACACATCGACCTATGGTTGTCTCATTGGGCTTTTCTTGTGCTCCCATACATGCAAAGCAAAAAAAGTCTGTTCCTTGTGAGGTCTAGCACAGAACCTCCTTACCCTGCTGCTTTACACCCGTGCTAAGCACTAGTGACATGGGAAGAGGTGCAGAGATTGGCAGTCCATATCTGGAAAAGTCACAGCACTGCTGCAGGGCTGGAGTCAAGTTGGCTCATCCTAGATGCAGGAAGCTGGATGCAAGCAGGAAAGTGATCCCATAGATTTGGGATGGAGACACCAGTGAGTCAGCCTCATTTCTCCTGGTACAATCAACAATCCTTGACTTTTCTTTCCTAGCAGAGACCACAGACTCACAACAAAAGTCAAGGCTCTTCCATCCTGATGCTTTAGAAGGAACAGTCAAAAAGACTTCTTTGGTCAACAGAAAGCAGGGCTAACCCCCAGCTCTTCCAATTACTTTATCTACAGCAGGTCTAGCTGTAGAGATGGGTTTGAAAAAAAGAAATGCCATGTGCGCAAGTGACATGACTCATCTAGGTGGCACAGGAGCTCAGAGAGTATAACAAGACTCACATATTTCATTTAAGTCTACTGTTCCTGAAGCAGATGCTTCTTTACCCTGCCCTTGTGCTATGCATTGCAATAGCACCCAAGGATGTGAGGCCTGTGCAGAAAGGTCTTGAGAAAAAATAAAAGACCTGCCTTCTCTTGGTGAACTGGACAACCAAGTGTCTCTACACCCAACCCTGCTGCGGGCTTATTGCCAAGGTCCAGGGCAGGGCCTTTAAATTCTTCTGCCTCTGCTTACCTACCTGCAAAATAGGAATAAAAAACATTCTCTTCCTTCCTGGGCACATATCAGAGCTTAAGCCATGTAAGTAGGTGCTCAAAGCTTTCCAGGTGAAAAGTTTTAGAGGTGTTCAAATGTCTGTAAAGGACATATTTTGCCTCTGGGGCTACTTGAAAAAGGCCGAAGAGCAAAATGAGTCACCTTTCCTTATTTCAGTTGGGAAAGGCTTGCTTGTTTGAAGCAATGCCTTCATTCAGTGTTTTGAATACCAAGTTGATGGTTTTCAGGCTAACTTATCTAATGAAGTCCTCTCAAAACCGAAAGAAAAACTATCAGTGAATATGTAGCAGGACAACACAATTTAATAAAATTTATCTAAAATCTGAGTAGACGAGGGCTTTTTGTTAACACATACTGTGCTCTCTGAGAGGGTCCCAGCCCTCCCTGTGCTTCAAACAGAGGCTTCTTGCTAAGACTTTGCAAAGTTTTCAGTTCCTGTCTTGAGAAAACCTTCTTGTGTGATCATGGCCCAGTCATTTAATCCCACCAGCAAAGCTCCTCCATGCCTGGACTATGCCTGCAGCAACATAAATACCATTACAGTCTGTTTCTGCAGTCCCACTATGAAAAAATGGAGATGGAAAAACATTTCCCTGACCCTTTGCACGCTATGCTCTATGCATGGACCAGGCAAAAGGCTCTTTCTTACCCCTTACATCTACATATCAAGATCCTCTCCACCTAGTTGTCCGTTATGCCCATCGCTGCTTAGGTGCAAATCACCCATGCTGTGGTCCAGAAAATCTCACCTGGTGGGCAAGTTGTTACCTAAGAATAGGCTAAACCATCATTCCGTGACTATATGCTGCCTGGCAGAAGAGGGCCGCGTAACATATTGTTGTAACATAGATACATGCATATAAAGACAATTCCCAAGCTTTGGGCAAGGGTGGGCGAGGGCTGCATGTACAAGGATTGCACCGTATACAGCTGAGATACAGCCACCTCTGTAGAGGAACATGGCAGCTGTTTAGCTTTGCATCACAACCTGCTTCAGTAGCAAAGGAAATGAAGATGAATGCCATCACCTCGGAAATGTCAAAACCCTCAACTCTGGCTAATCGAGCAGAGAAGAAATGGGTAAATGCAATTCATCTTTCCGAGCTCTAGAGATTGCTTTAGGAGCTCTGGTGCCAACACATATGTCTCACGCTGTCCCTTGGGTGACCTTCTGCAGCTCTGCTTCCCTCCTGGCTAACAAGGGATGATCATCTCTCACTTAACACAGTTGTTGTTTGCCAAACTCAAGCTTTGCTTTCTCAAGTGTGGAGCTTGCCAAGAATCAGCTTGGTTCTCCAGGATTTGCAACAAAAGGAAAATGGGGTTTCTCATGGGATCCAGAACCTGGTCTGTCTTTCACCCACCCCACTGTAAACTGGGGGTTGTTCCACCCACCTCAAAGGGGACAGATCCCAGAAGAGACCTTAACCAGAGCACGTGCCTGGACTTCATCCATGCATTGCTTTTATTGCAGTAATGCCATCAGCTTCTGACAGGGACATGTTCAGGGATTGCACCTGCACATTACTGGATTACTGCCACCGGGTTACTTGTCTTTCTGTTGGCAAGGCTCCCTCCCACCCTGCCCATGCTCTTACATTTCCTGAATTGTAAAAAAATAGAGTTGGAAAGATCTGTTATATCACTTTCTCCAACCCTCATGGGCTGCAAAGTGGCCACTGCAGGACATCACAGACTTTGGTCAACTTCATCCTACATGGATGAGCAAACCAACAGAGCTCCCGTGACCACTCTGGGGGAGAAAGTAATAAGAAACCAAGAGCAAACAGACACAGATCACAAGCAGGAAAACATTCCTAACACATATTCTTTATGTTCACTTTCTAAACACTAGCCTGGCATCTCCAGTAGCACTGCATTCACTTTGTCACTAGTGGTAATGGCTCATCTCCTTGCCCAGCTCATTATGGGGCTGATCTCATCCCACCCCACTTAGGATGTGATACCTGTGTTTCAGAGAGCAGCAGAGAAAAGAGGAGCTCTGACATGGCTGATTGGACAGAGGAAAGGAGAAACAACACTGCCTAAGACAACACCACCACATGAAGTCCCAGACCGTGCCCATCTCTTCCCATGAGATGTCCTCCTCCAGCCCTTCTCCAGGCTTTAACTATGTGCATCGCTCAACATACACCAAGATGCCTTGCATCCCAAAAAGAATGGCATTTGACATGCCAGCTGGTAGGTTTCTCCCATGGTATATAGATCCGCCTGTACTTCTTATTCAGCCCTGAGATCCTCTCCCATCATCATGTCTCTTAGCACCAGCCTCCCGGGCCACTAGACATGAACATTCCCAGCACTCAAGCTCCGAGTTCATTTTTATTGCTGCTTTAGCCTCCTGAACCGAACCCTTCTGAATCATGTCCTCAGACCAAGGCAGGCCTTATGCCACTGATTAAAAAATAAAACAAAATGCTTTTTCCATTCCACATGCATTCAGTCAGCAAGTGCAAGTTAGCTGGAAAAAGTTGTAATTCTGTCCGTGCTGCCACTGTGACTCTGCAAGGACCCCAAAACCCCAACAGGACAGGGTACAGGTAACATCTAATCCTCCCCCACCCATGAATTCTGCTTCTGAATTTCCTAAGTCTTCCTTCACTCACTCAGGTCTTTCTTCCATTTAAAAAAAACAAATGAAAAAATGAACAGCACTAACATTTGAAAAAAAAAAACCAAATCAACAACCACTTCTTTTTTTGCTATTAACCTGCTCTCCTGGGTGTGGAAGAGCAGGTTGCTACTACGGGTAACTTCATTAGCTTGAACAGCACTGTGCTGTGTTGGACAAAGTCCTGTGGGGTTACTATGCCACAATAAATCATGCCAGCACATCCCTAAAATCTTATCACATCAGTCCCAACTGGAAACGGTACCCTTTTCATTACTATTTTTAAATAATTATTTTTAAAGCCCATTTCCTCCCTCTCTCTAAATACATTGTTTGGGAATTTTCTGTTTTTAAGATGCTGCCGTAGCTTTCTCCCCCATTGTCACCAAAAGGACGAGGACGGAGTGTGGGAGCATCGCTGCCCTGAAGGATCTTTTCCCCTTTGCTCCAGTGAAATTTTTCTGAAGGTACCGTGCATCTAGGTCTGCACTGAGGCCACCATCCCTTCATTTCCTGATTTTAAACAGGTGCCCCTCTGCCACGGCGCGAACATCTCAGCCAAGTAATGAGCACTTTTTAGGGGCAGGTAGAAACTACAGTAACAGAGAGATGCCTGCTCGCTCCCACTGACAACTACACACTTGATGTTTCCTCTAATTTTTTTCCTTTGGGAGAATAATTAACTAAAACCTACAGGAAAGTGTCGTTTCTCCATCCCTGATTTGCTCAGATTATCTTGAAGCTGAAAGCACTGTAAGTATCCAGAGCTCTGTGTGCTTTAGGATGACTTTACGCTTTAATTAGGAACCATTCTTCATGGGGGGCACAGTTTGGGGATGGCAAATTACAGATTTTCTGCTGTAAGCAGTTAAGTCACTATAAGCTTATACGGGGGAGGCTTTAAACAGAGATGATTGAGATGAGATGTTTGTTGCTTGCGCTACCAGACTAAAAAAATTCCAGGCCCTCTCTACAGCCCCTTCAAGAAAAAATAAATATAAAAGAAGCCCAAAAGAATGAAATCAAATGAAAATAAAATAAAGAAGCAAGATTGTTTTGCTATATCAGCTGGTTTGGAATCAGGCTGTGTTTGACTAGGAGAAAAGAAACTGCACTCCCGATATTGGGAAGTGCACGGGTGCATTTGGGGAACCCCTGTGTCCCTCTCCAGCTCTCAGTCGCCCTGCTCCAGGATTGTCCCCCAGCTCCAGCCACGGTGGTGGCCACAGGTTTATAACTTGCTTGAAGATAAATAAAGAGGGAAAGGGGTGAGGGTGGGTTTGAGAGGGAATTTAAGCAGCCAATGTAGCAGCACCCAGCCTCTCCTCCAACTCCCCCACCCCAATCAAAACCTCCTTTGCATTTCCATGGCCTAAGGGGGGGTTGCTCTCTTTTCGAAAGAACCATCTGAAACTGCCGGTTGGCACTGGGAAAGGATGGAAAGGGAGGAGAAGAAAACGACCGAGACCCCAAAGGGTCGCCACTGCGGTCCACCTGCACACACCTGATGTCCCAGCGTGGAAAGAGACCTCCTGCCCCTCTCTCCACTGCTTCATTCCCTGCTTTTTCCCCGCCTAGGGAGCTGCCTTTCCAGGAGGGAGCAGGGAGCGGGGATACCGGGATACCGGGATGCGGACCGGGATGGGGATGAGGACGGGGTTGGGGATGGAGATGAGGATGGGGAAGGGGATGGAGATAAGGACTGAGTTGGGGAAGGGGTTGGGGATGAGGACGGGGTTGGGGATGAGGACAAGGATGGGGTTGGGGGTGGATGAGGATGGTGTTGGGACTGGGGATGAAGAGGGGGGTGGGATTGGGGATGAGGACCGGGTTGGGATTAGGGATGAGGGCAGGGTTGGGATTAGGGATGAGGACGGGGACAGGAATAAAGATGTGGCCGCTTTGCCCTCCTCTCCCCATGGTGGGTGACAAGGGAATATTTATGTTGGTATTGGAGGAATGCGTTTCCTTCTCCAATCAGGAATGCAAGCAGAGTTTCTAATTATAAGTTAGATGGTGGCTGGGAATAAAAGATTGCTTTTTAATGACTCCTGTCCAGGTGCTCTTTCTTGCCTGTCTTCTTCCCAAGAACCCATTTGCATTTTATTGCTTTTCTCCCATCCCAACGAATTCCCTGCTTTCAGACATACCTGAAATAGTTGGAGAGGCTGCCTTCAACACCCTCATCTCTGCACGGCCGGATCGCACCTGAACCCCACTCCCTCCCCTCGTCGTTTAGGGGTGGGGGGAGAGGCGGTTGGCAGAGATTAAATGCACTTTAAAAATGTATATTATTATGAATATCGGGTTTTTTTGGAGGGGGGGGAACGCTTCGGGGTGATTTACAGCACCTCCTCCAGCTCGGAGCAGGGCTCCCGGGGCTGGCAGCTCCTTGAGGAGAGCATCTCCGCACCCTCGGAGCTGGGAAGCAAAGATTGGAACCCACTTTCCCCCCCCTCCCCGGCTTTGCCTGAGCTTCCCCAGCCCCGCGCAACCCTGCGCGGCTTCTCCGCGCATCCTGCGCGCTCGCCCGCCTGCGCTAGGGCTTCCCTGAGCCCAATTACCTCCGCGGGCTAATTAGCGCAGATCTTGCAGTTACATGCCTTGCCCAGCACCATTTGCTTGCTTTTTTTTTTTTTTTTTTTTGTGGGGGAAGAGAGAAAAAAAGGCTCTTAAAGGCGTAGGGTGCAAAGCGCAGGAGAAAATAAAACAAACCAGGAGCTGCAACACGGATACAACAGTGCGTTATCCCACGGAAAAAGGGTTTCGCAGGTCCCCGCGGATCCTTTCCTTCTCCAGCCCCTTCTCTCCTCTCCGGTCTGCCTTTTGAAACCAGCTCAGGTTGTTCAGCCTTCACCTCCCTTCTCTTTCTTTCCGTATTTTTTTTTTCCTTCCCCTCCTTGTTTTATTTATTTTTTTTTTCTTTCTCCCTAAATATTCCTTAAAGCGAAAAGGGGGAAAAAAATGTTTTCATGCTTTCTCCCCCTTCCTTCCACCTGACTAGCTCGAAAGCACTTTGAACTGCTCATGTCAACTTGTATCATTATCTCTTTAATTCAGGCAGTGCCTTTTGTTCTTCACAGGAGAGGATCAAAGCACTTAAAAAAAAAAAAAAAATAACTTTCCGATCGCTCTCTCTCTTTTACAGTAGGAGAAGGAGCGATCAGGTATAACCCAGTCAAAATAAACAAAGTGAATGCATAAATAAAAGAGGTGAAATGCAGGTTCTAAGAACTTGCTGGCGCTGGAACAATCCCACCTCTTTAGCTGAGTGGCAACGAAAGGAGAATTTCAAGTCATCTTAAGCGTAGGGGTTGCAGAGAAAGCAGAGGAGGGGTAAAATAAATGAAAATGAGAGGAAAAAAAAAAAGAAGAAGAATAAAACTTACCACCAGATTGGGTAACTTGACAGAGCCTGACTCAACCCACAAAGAAACAGGAAATATCCAAAAGAGGCCATTGATGAAAAGTTGTCTTTCTTTTTTTTTTTTTAACCAGAGTTGCCAAAAACCTTCCTTTCTTCTGAGGCAGGATGATTATTTTAATAATAATAATAATAATAACAATAATTTAAAAAGGAAAAAAAAAAAGTCAAATGAAGTGAACTCAACCCGACCAGGTAAATCCTCTCTTGCTTCCTCTACTACTCTCAAGGAAAAAAAAAATCTCAGAGAGGTAAAAAACTCTTCTCTCAGCCAAGACACTGAAGGCAAATATTAAAAAAAAAAAAAAAAAAAAAAAAAGTTTGAAGTAGCTCTCTTAAAAAGGACCCAATCAGCACTTATTGCCAAAGGGAGAATTCTGATGCTTTGGCTTGTTCTGTCAATCAGGAGCGCGAAGTCAGGAATGAGCTAATTGCAAGGAGATAGTGTTTTAATACTCATTAGGGGGCACGTTGGCCCACAAGCCAAGGGATAAAATGTAGTTTTAAAAAGGGGAAGGAAGATTTAGGGGGTTTAAATAGACAGGGGGGACCCCTGTGGATTTGGGTAGCTATAACAACCTGCCCGGATTTCACTCCCTGGGTCGAAGCTACTAAAATGCAAAAAAAAAAAAAAAAAAAAAAAGTGTGAAGTTGTTTTTTTTAAAAAAATATATTATTTTCTTGATTTGCTCCTTCTTGCCATTCTGTCTTCTTCTCAAATCCCCGTTTCCTCACGGTGATGGTTGGGATGCATTTAAACTAACTTTCTAGAAACTTTGGGTTGGTTCTTTTTTTTTTTTTTCCTCCTTTTTTCATTAAAAAAAAAGAGAGGATTTACACCCAGACATGCATGCACACACAGAGACATGCACACCCCCCCCAGACACACACAGACATGCACACCCCCCCAGACACACACCCACCCCTTCCCCACCAGTCCAACCAGACAGATATCCAAGAGCTCCACTGAAGACATCTGCTATGAAATCAACTTCTTCCACGTAAATCTCAATAAGGCTCATCCAGATCATCACAATTTCCAAGAGTCCCAGCTCCAGACTTTGCGAAGGCGCTGCTGCAAACGACTTCCTCCACCAGATCCACCCCACAGGGCTCTAGTAATTGATCTCTTTTTTAATTTCTCTCTCTCATATTGTAACAATTTCTCTCCTTTCAGGGACGGTGGTGGGGGGTGAGTTGGGGTGGCTCGAGCCATTCCAAAAATCTGCAGGTTTTCGGTGGGGTGGAAATAAGAATGAAACAAAAAAAAAAAAAAAAAGAAAAAGAAAAATCATCATTTGTGTTATTATAAAGACGTAGCTCCTCACGACTGGGTGTGCGGTGAGATTTGCTGCTCCTCCGGAACATATTGTTTAAAGCTTGCTGGATCTGTGAGCAAGTGTCACCCAGCTGACAGGCTTTCCCCTTACCCTGGGTCACTTGAAAGGGGGCTGGAGAGGTGAAAACGAGGGGATGGAGGCACTGGATGAGCGAAGAGGTATTTTCTTCCTGGAATAACTACGAAAACTCTCTTTTATCTGATTTTTTCTTGGTTGTTGTGGTCACTGCCTATTGGTTTTTTTGCCTTTTCTTGTCCCCCTTTTTTTTTTTTAGGAGAGAGAGATGAGGATGAGATTTTATTTATTTATTTAACTTGATTTTATTTTATCTGTGAATCAGAAAATTTCTGTGGCTTACAGGGAACAAAGAGCGGTACAATTTTTAATGACTTTCTGGGAGGAAGGCTTGCAACCCCGCATTAACGCAAATCAAAATGTGCTTTCTTTCTCATTGAGAATTGCATATAGATTTTCCCTTAGTAAAGAATATTTGTATTTACACACACAGAGCTTTATATGCATATATATAAAGATATGTTTGTGTCTAGCTAGATGGAGAGATATATTCATTCTAGTGAAATTATACTAGAAATGCAGTTCATTCGGGGATATTTAAATCATTGGGAATTTGGCAGGGGTCGGGGACTGATTATTTTCTTTCGGGTTGGATGACAAGTGATTGCAAATGTGAGCTCTGGCAAGTGCTCCAAGATCTAATCGCCCTGTATAGCCAAGCTCGAGTTGATCTGAGCGGCTTCTCGCTTGCTTCCAGAAGAGGAACGGATGCTCTCTCCGGCTCTCCCAGCAAATCCCCGTGGTGTTGATGCTGCAATTATATTGAGTGCATTAAATCCAGTCCCCCACCCCCTCAGCAGCTCCCCACCTCCGAGGAACCAAAAAAGGCTAAAGAGGGAGCAGGGAGTTTTATTGCATAATGTAGGATGAGGAAAAGGAGGAGGAGGAGGGTGGTAGTGTGTGAAAAATCATCTTAAGGACTTTCCCTCAGTATTAGAGAAAATCCCATCCAATTATAGCATTACTGGAAAGAACCAAACGCTGAGACTTTCAAAGGAGGGGATTTCTCTGTCTTTTCAAGTGAAATTGCTCACACTGCAGACTGGAACACACACACACACACACACACACACACACATTCAGACCCTGAGACACCAGCTCCCGCCTGGGCATGGGCGTCCCAGCAAACCGGGGATGGAGGGGGAGGAAGAGGCAGCACACATGTCCCTTCCAGGGGTCGAGCTAATCTCCCCTCCTTTTGTTCCTGGGGGGGAGATTTAAACATCCCCCAAAGCCTCTGCCCCTCCCACCAGGAAGCACCAGGCAACTTTACCTGAAGGTACAAATTCAGCCACTCTCCCTTTTCCTCTTTGCTTTGCAGCTGCTATTTGGGGAGGATGGAGATAATCCACTTTGTCACAGGCGCACACACACACACACACACACACACACACACTCATAAGTGGGATGGTATTGATTTCTTCAGCAGGCAGCATTGCTGCTTACCCTGACACCAACTGCTTTTAATTACACTTATAAAATGTAGTCGGGTGTATAAGAGTTATTCCCATAGCTACGAACTCTACTGTAGATTAGTTATCTATTATCAACGTTACCTTTGAACCAGAGCCCTTTAAGGGCCAGATTTTTCAGTCCATTAGAGTCAGTAAAAAGACTGCCATGGGCTTTACGGATATGAGATTGTTGGCATTTGGCTGCCCAGATCTACAATGTTTTCTCCCAACCATTGGTTTAAGGGCCTGATGTCAAAACTAGGCTATGCTTGTCCATGCTGGTCAATCGGTTTCCATCCCTGTCACGAATATTTGGACATGCATTCAGACATATGCTTTGCAATGGGCAGGATCTGGCCCTCGGTGAGATGACAGCAGCATAGCTTTGGCCTCTTTGCTCTTGGCATTGCTCATCAGTGCCAGGGCAGAAGTTCTGGGGAAAGTCTAGTTTGAAGGGTTGTGACCACTTACTGGTGACCCCAAGTCTCAGTCCTGGTGACGCTGCAGCCTGCCTGTACAGATTTTCCACAGTGCCCATATTTACAACAGCAAAATAAACACCAGATTTGGTTCATGACTGTCCCAGGAGGTGAAGGTCCATCACCCTGGCTGTCAAATGGGAGAATAAAGTCTTTACCGTGATCTCTGCCATGGGGCAAATTCCTCAGCCCTATAAGCCTGCTGTGAAAAGAGGTGGGTAGCTTCATTTGTCAAGATGGCATGGGGAAAAGTGGATGAGAAGATATGCAGCAGGTCTCGTCATGGTGGGGCTGGAATGTCTTATGAAGACATTGGAAGCTGGTCCTACCTTGCTTACTCATGGGGATGGCCCATCTGGCATCTTCACGGCCTACTTGAGTGTGTAAATAGAGCTGGATTTAGAAATATGACCACTTCACAGTGCGGTTAGTCACAAGAGGGAACAGCTGCACTCACCCATGTTCCAAAAAAGGCACATCCAGGGTGCTTCCACCCCAAAGACGTCTATGTAAAGACATCAGGAGTAAGGAGAGAAGGTTTAAAGGGATCCAGGAAGACAGGAAGGCAGACAGACTGGTGCAATGCAGTCTGTCACACTTCTCAAATACTCTTTGTGTCGCTTCTCTTGCTCTTCTTCCTCCTGTACCCTACATGGAGAAGATTTGTTATGACTGCAGCTTGGGGAGATCCTCCTCATTGACAGCAAAGATGGAGCCACGGAAGGCTCCTCGCAAGGCAGAAGGGTAAAATCTGATTCATCATCTGCTTTTGCAAACTGCAACTGGAACTAGTTGTTGCTAGATGATGGTTAATCTTCCCCATTTACGATTTCTTCACCGTCTGCTTCACATATCACTCTCTGAGCTGTGGTCTTCATGGTTTGATATAGCCACCATGCATGAGAAAGCCACAACCTTTTTTTCTTATGCCAAGAAGTCCACACTGTGGCACGTTGTGATAATGGGAGCACCAGTAAACCCCCGTCGGGCAGCTTTGTAACCCACCCTCCCTAAAGCCAGCCCTGGTAAGGAACCCCAATAGCAAATAGGAATTGCTACAGATATCTGGAAACCCAGATATCAAAACATGCTATAACCACCAAACCTCTTCCCTCCACTGATGCTTGGAAAATATCATGTAAGTGCTGGGATCTTAGATGCCTGGATCCTGGGTTGCTGGAAGCCTGGCTTTGCCCTCATCCTTTTGACTTGTGGCATATCATTCTGCTTTCCTCTTTCAATCTGCCTCTGTGCCTTTAAAGGTCTCTGATGCCATCCGTGTCATCCATACATCTTGACTAGGACTCACATCAGTACAAATAACGACAAGATAGTTAATATTGATCTCCTCAAATGTGGGTAACAAGGCAGAAGGTGGGTATCAACTGGCTCATGATGTGATTCAGGGGCAGAACTTGTGAAAAGATCGATTTTGCTGTTAAATTCATGTCCCCTTTTCAAGATAGGCCTTCCTGTGACCAGCTGTTTTTACTCTAGAAGGTTACTGCTGTGCAGAAGTGGAGGTTGGTCCACTGCTGGAGATGGAGAAGGTTTTTAGAAATGTGCCAAATACACTAGCAGCATGGGCTTCCCTCTGCCTTACTACAGCTGTCCAACTCCTGCCTGCATAATGTTGGCTGCCTCTGTGTCCAATAGCGCAGTGGAGACCTGAGCAACTCAGCCCACTGAAGACACCGGTAGGTGTGGTGAACTTCTTCTTTTGCATTTTTCTCTGTTTGGGATCTAATCGAAACTTGGTGTCTAATCTTCAGCTAGCTGAAGTTAAGTGAGATGCCTACAGGCCATTGCCTCTTCTCTGGGCTCTAAAGAGGCACTGATAGCAATGAATAAATCAGAAGCACATTCAGGGTGGGTTTCTCAGCTCTTTAGGGTGCAAAAACACATCCTCAGCTGCAAAGGGACGGCATACATTTGCCACTACCTAAAACACCTTTAAAAATGGCAGCCATCTGCTCATTTTATTCTATGCCGATAGAAGGCTGGGATATTTGGCTGCTCCTGGGTTCTGATCAAAAGATTTCTATACAAAGATGTTATCCTTTGGTCACACTGCTCATAAGAGAAATAAAGGATAGTTGAAAGCGTAGTATCCAATACTGATATGTCCCAAAGAGAACAGGAAAGATTAGAAACATGACATGGTTTTCAGTTTAAAGGAGTTAGAACATCCAAAGATCTGAACTGCAATGTGCCAGACCTTCCACAGAGTAGAATAGATCTGTCGTGGCTAAAGATCCTTTCCTCTGGACCTTCAAATACAGGATTTTCTGTCACCCCAACCTGGATGACGAAAAATGGTATTGTGAGGAGGGTTTCTCTCTCATGTTGTGTGTGCTGCCAGCTGGTACCCGCAAGCTCTGGTGTTGACTCTGTTTATTCCATGCCAGGCTCTTAGGACCGTGTCCCGGTGATCAATGAGTTGCTTTAGAAAGGCAGTAGGTTGTAAGGCCAAGCTTTGAAATAGTGGTGAGGGCTTTGCTCTTGTCTTTGCCACCAGCCTGTGGTGTGACTTTGTGCAAGTGACTTAATGGCCATATATCCCATCCCAGCTGGATTGCTCTCCTTGAGATGGTCAGTTTAGGACAGGACACCTCTCCTGCTAGGGCCTGAATGACAGCGAGGCTCAAGGTGAAACCTGGGGAGTCTCTGGCACCTCTCCCTGTTCTTTCCCTCCACCTCCTGCCTCTTAATTTCCTGTCCCCTGGCCATCAGGGATAAGGCAGGCACCTGCCTTGCCAGTCTCCTGCAGGAGAAATAGTAATCTCACCGGTGTAGCTTTGGCCCACCTAGTGGTACAGCAGGAGAACAAACCTGGGGAGAAAAAACTCGGCCCAACAATTCAGCCAGTACACAGGTATCTGGCCCACCAGGGCTCTGATTCCTTTTTCCCACAGCAGAAGAGTTGGTAGAACCCAAGATGGGGAAGGGGCTTGTCTCTATATCCCTGGTGGGATGCCAGGGGTGCCGGGTGGGCAGAAGGAAGGTAGTGTTTTGCCTTGGAAGTTGGGAGGATGGACTTTGGGTGCTACTTCTTCTCTTACCTCCTCCATGCACTCTCAGGACTGGTCAGTGCTCTGGGGCAGTGTCACCATGCAGCAATTTCCTTATCACTTACACACTCAACAGCACAGGGTAGGTGGGGACACCAGCATCCCTGACTCTGGCCTTCTGACTTGGTGAAGAGTAGGTACAGACAGGCAAAATATTTTATTAGAGCGAGGGTGGCAATTAGAAATAGCAATGGGCTTCACCCAATCTTCAGTAATAAATGACAACTGAAGGGAACTGACCATGCATACCCAGTTTTATTAGACAGCAGTAGGTGCTGGGACATCAGTGACATTATCTATGTTCACACAAACATTTCTTTTTGTTGTCCCTTTCTCCTAAACCTTCTGAGTCCGTCACCTTCAACAACCTGCTCCAGAACTTCTCACAGCCACTTGGGGTTGTTGCAAGCGTGGTCTGCTCAGTAGGTCTATTTGCTGATGGCAAAGAAGGCTCTTCCAGGTGGCATCCACCAGCAGACACCTAAGTTGGGAATCTTCCTCATGGGATGAGATTTCGGGAAAAGCAATTTGTTTTGAAGGCACACTGACCATTTGAAGGCAAACTTACCTCCCTTCATACCTAAAAAGCAATCCTACATTTCTGGCACATCAAGAACTTCAGATTCTTAGAGGACATAACGCAAAAATAGGAAGTGAAGAATCTGACTGGTGTAAGTCTTCCCCTAAGGACACTACTTCAATCAATGAATACGTAACCTAAGCCCAGTGTGTGTAATGTGTGTTTGTTTATGTGGAGTTTCTCTAGGCCAGATTCAGATAAAAAACTATTAATTAGCATTAAAGTAGATAATCTCTAGGGGTGCAAACCTGCTATTATGTATACAAGTAACCATTCATTGAAGGATGCAAGCTTAGATGCTTATAGCTGAGGACAATGAAATCTTTCTGAGAGAGTAATAATAATCACCAGCTTTCTTTAAGAGAAAGATTTTAGGCTCTGGTATTTTGGCTCCTGGGGGCGAATCCTGCATCCCTTCCTGGAGACATCCACCTCATCAAGTCTCAGACCACTTGTTAACACTACATATCCAAAAGGAGCTTGTGCCCTTGGAGGTGAAGTGCCTTCGATGGATGGAATGAAATGTCTTTTAGGGGGTCCTGGTTTTCTGTCCTCGTTTCATTAACTACTGCCTAGACAGCTACAAATGTAATATTGTTTGTCTTGAAGGAAAACTGCAGGAGCACAACAGGGTTTTCGGGGAAGATGCCCTCTCAATTCACTCTGAGAATGAGGACTGGTTTTAAAGTTGTGATTTCTTTACTCTGCTCCACCCAGTTAAGTGATGGGAATGGGTATGAACTGGAGAGGGGCAAATTTAGACTAGATATAAGGAGGAATTTCTTCACAATGAGAGTGGTGAGGCACTAGAACAGGCTGCCAAGGGTAGTTGTGGCTGCTCCATCCCTGCAGGTGTTCAAGGCCAGGTTGGACAGCCTGATCCAGCGGGACGTGTTGCTGCCCATGGCAGGGGAGTTGGAACTAGATGATCTTTAAGGACCCTTCCAACCCAAACTATTCTATGATTCTATGATTTTGGGGGTATATATATTGTATTAAGGAAAAAAAAAAGAGATGAAAAGCAAGTGTTTGTGAAATAGGAAGATCAATAATCAAAACAGTTATATTATTATGTTAAATTAAACATTGAATATATTAAATATATTAAATATATTAAGTCATCAATGCACTGATGTCGAAACTTTCTCATCCCATTGTAACATATGATTCAAATAATCTCTTTCAAAGACCCAGCCACACTCCTGCTGCAGGTGTAAACAAAAGAAGAAAAATTAAAATTGACACTAGAATTTTATTCCTTTGTGCATTCATTCATAACACTCCTGTTTGAAAGCCAAGCGATACTATCGTTTTAGATGAATGATTTGTGCTAGCAAAACAATATGCATTTTAAATAGGGATTACTGTATGATGCTGACAAGCACTGGACTGAAAAACTACCCTGACTGGCGTGTCTTCTCTTCAACCACAGAGGAAGGCTAATTAAGATACATTAAAACCAACAACAAGGAATACAGGGAACAATTTGAAAGCACAGGAGAATCTGTCAGGCTGGCACTCCTATAACTATCTGTTATTGCAGTAGTGCCCAGGTTAAAGCCTTCAAATCCCTTTTAAATGTGTTTTTAAAGTGCAGAACATCAAGATTTTTAGATTATCTGGTTGTTACACTGGGTACCAGCCCTCTGCAGTGTGCGAGAGGAGAGCATGGGGAAGCTGATGAGCTGGGACAGAACTTTGCCATGTGGTGAGAAATAATGAAATAAGCCAAAACATCATAGGATCATAGGATGGCTTGAATTGGACAAGACCCTAAAGATCATCCAGTTCCATCCCTCTGCTGTGAGAAAGGACATCTTCCTTTAGGTCACTTTACTCAAAGCCTCATCCAGCTTGGCCTTGAACACTTTCAGGAACGGGGCGTCCACAAATTCTCTGGATGACCTGTGGCAGTGCCTGGCCACCCTCACAGTAAGAAATTTCTTCCTAATACCTAATCGAATAGACATCTCTCATTCACTCCAAAAATCAGTCTCACCAGTGAGGGCTGGACAAGGCTGGATGGAGAATTGACTGATGTTTCGCTGCAGGAGAAACATCATGCCAAGAAAAGATGTTTTCTTGCAAAAGAAGGGAAGAAAAGAACTACCTGCACCCAGAGGAGAAAAAAGAACAGAGAGATTTGGCTGAGAGAGTTAAAAAGAAAAAACACAAAACCCCACCAAGGTGCTAAAACCTCAGTCAAGTAAGGTGTTGACAAGGGATCCAAGCTGATAAATAAACAGAAAGGAGCTCTCCCTTGCAAAGCTTGAATGACAAAGAGAGAAAACCAGGCACTAGAGAGTGTCCTTTACCATTTTCATCACAAAAGCTGATGGGGGGGGAGGTTTTAACACGGGCAACAAGTCTGACTTTCTCTCCCTTTCTCCCTCCTTTTCTTTTTCCCCTTCCCCTCCTTCTTATAAACAGAGAGGACAAGAGGTCATATCCCCAGGGTTTAAATAGACACTTCTCTCCCTTCCAGGGAGGGTGAATGTTCTTTCAGCCTGTTTACAAATTAGTCAAAGTTATGATGTCTTAATGCAGTTGCCGGGTGGCCACCTGTCTTGGACTTTCTTCTGGTGCATTTTCTTCAAGTGCAGGAGTGACACCTGCAGATGGTTTCTTGCCCAGCATCCAAGTCCTTGTGTCAAAATGGGGCAAAATGGCATGAGTCAGGTTCTTTGTGCCTATTTTGCTCTGGTGTAAGCAATGGTGAAGACTGGACCTTGGTGAATGTGTCTGCAAAGACCACAGGATGCTTTGAGGAGGGGTTTTGCTTCCAGACGGGGTCATGTGTGTTGGGTGCTGTAAGGGACACCCTAAGGGGGATTTCTGCCAGGGAAGTTGGAGCACAGTGATGTACAGGAGCAAAAATGGGGGGTGCATTACTCTGGTTTGCAGGCTCAAAATTAAGTCCAGGTCCTCTCATTCTTCACACTGCTTTAAAAGGTTGTTTCCAAGACCTGGGTATGAAGCAAAGTGACTCAATCAGCAAGTAGTTCAGTGGGAAATGTTGCTAAGGATGCTTGCAGTGTCGCCTGTTCCTTCCTCCTTCCTCTGTGGGCTCTCTGGTATTTTATAAAGGTTAAGCTTACATTGTAGCCCTTTAATCCCAGGGAGGAAGGAGGGAAATACAGTAATAAGGCCTTTCTTTCCTACCTGTACACTTACTTTCATACAACTTAATCTCTCTGAAACTTTTATCTATCTGCCAAATTGGGCTGGGATTGGCTGAGGGGTTCAGAGGTTGTAGGAGAGGAAACAAGCAGATAGAGACACTGAACATAATTAGTTAAACCAAGTTTCCCAAGGAAACCAGACTTCAAATGCATTACAGAGCTTTACAAGTCTTGTGGGAGGTGCTTACAAACCCCAGTCATGAGCCAACACCCCCCCCCTCCAGTGCCAGGCACTGTATGAACATATTCCTCAACACAATCCTTTCCCCAGACCAGTGCTCAGGAGCTTAAACAAAAAGTTGAAGGCACATCAAGTTGGCAAGCACCTACTTTTCAATATGAATGTAGAGCAACTCCCTTAATGTGGGTTGTATTTGGCTGGATTCTGCAAGAGAGCAGAGCCGGCTCTGGTGGAGTTGTTTTTTTTTTTTTTTTTTCATGGGAAAGACAAGGAAATCACAGGGTTTGAAGAACTTTGCCTGCTAACAACCCTGCCTTTCTTCAATCCTACCCAGAAATCCCTTACTCTGTGGAGAAATAAGGGAGTAAAATCTGCATTATTAAGTAGTCCCCATTGGCAGTTGTGCGGTTTTTATCTATCTATCTATCTATCTATCTATCTATCTATCCACCCATCCCTCTTTCTCTCTTTCTCTCTCCAAGAAAAAAGGCTAATACTCTTTCTCTGCAGCCATGTTTGGTAGAAAAAGTGTTTAAATCTTCATGGGGCGTTGGGTCACCCATATCATCCCTCTAGCACTTACTGGAGTCCTACAGGAAACTGGAGAGGAGCTCTTTATCAAGGAGCTCAGGGACAGGATGAGGACAAACAGTTTTAAGCTGGAAGAAGGGAGATATAGATTAGCTATAGGGAAGAAAAAATTTCCTGTGGGGGTGGTGAGGCACTGTCACGTGTTGCCCAGAGAAATCATGGATGCCTCATCCTTGAAAGTATTCAAGGTTAGGCTGGATGAGGCTGTGAGCAACCTAATCCAGTGGAAGGTGTCCTTGCCCATGGCAGGGGGGTTGGAACTGGATGATCTTTAGGGTCTCTTAAAACCCAAACCATTCTACAGTTCTATGATTCTACCCATCATTTTTCAATCCTGAAATTCCTAGTACATGGAACTGCTCCCAGGCTTGAGGCATGGTGGCAATACTGCCTTGTAGCAGCTCCTGCCCAGGGAGGAGTGAGATCTTCAGCGACCTTCAAGAGAAGTCCTGCAGATAGTTCATGGCTGCTGAGTCCTCCCTTGAGATGCTTCCTCGTCCTCTCTTCACCTTCTCTCTCCCTCAATGGACTCCTTGGAGCTAAAGCTGCACAAGTTTGAACCTGTAAATTCAGAAGACATTGAGCAATAAACCATTGGCACTCCAGACATCAGGAGTCAGCTCTTTCTGCCTCAGCTTCCTCCTCCCAGAATTCACATGGTATCAAATATATTTGGAGTCATGAATTGCTTTCAAGTTTCAAAATAGGTGGCCAACATGGTTTCTGAGATATTTTGCACAACATGAAACTTGCTGTATGTTTGCACAAAATAACATGACTCCTGAAGCTGCTGTGTGGAGAAGGAAAAACAAAAATCCCCATCAAATATTGTATTTTGTAACTTAATTTGGAGATACAAGCACTGGGAGTAGTGCATGAGATGGAAAAAGTGACAGCTGTATTAGGAAGATTTAGGTAAAACTGGCCATAAAGAATGAAGATTTTTGGAAATCTATTCATTTTTGAAGAAAATTCTATTTGCATGCCTCTCCAACCATTTCTTTGCAATTACAACACCTCCTTAAAGCAATTTTGAAGAGCTGTGGGCAAGGAGCTATCGGAGCAAGTCCCTACCAACTTGATATGGCCAGTTGTAAGGAGAGCAGTTGGTGGGAGAAGACAAAGCATTACCTTGTCCAAAGTGCTTTTTTTGCCATCCCTCCCCCTCATGTAAGTCTGCCTGACACTTCCTGCATGGTTTTGAACATGGCAAACCCTGGAGCTCCCTTGGATACAAGAGGCAATGAGTTTTAGAAGGGTTGAGAGAAAGAAGTTATCATCTCAGTTAAGCAGCTGGAAAATGCCCTACAGCAAAGGCCCCAGTGACCTTGTTCAAAGCTAGGGAGGGTATTTCCAAGTGTAAGGTTACATCGTCAGCTTTTCAAGGGAGAGGTAGGTGAGAAGAGAAGGTTGAAAACCTTTGTTCTGCTCCTGTACAGGGTTTGCAAGAAATGAGAGGTCTCTTGGACCTGTATGGGTTGAGAAATGTAACATTGCCTTGGATGATTAGGGGAAATACACTCTCATAAGTTTTGCACCATCAAACACTATAGCAAATCATTTGAATCTAGTTTAAACTCAGGCTATTAGCATTTGCCTGATAACTCTTCCGAATGCTGTTGTTCAGCAACATAGCAGTGTTATCTCATTGCTCAGTTCCTGCAGTTAATCACTGATGACATCCTTAAAGAGTTGCTATACAACACCTCCTCCCTGGCACAAGGAATGACATCCAAAAAATGACAGAAAGGCTTCTTAAGCAATTTCAAGCTTTCTGCACCATCTTGAATATAAAATGATGCATTGCAAACTCCTTTAAATGAGGATAGCATGGACCACGAAATATGAGATAGACTTCTCAGGGTCCAGGAGGAGCTTGTCTTAAGGAAGAAACCAGCAGCTCAGTCCAGAAGGGAAAAAAAAACCAAAAACAAAAGCAGAAAGAAGATACTGGACTATGTTGAGGGAACTGGAAAGATGAAGAGTTAGGAAGAACAGGGAAGAGGGAAGGTAAGAACATCTAGGCAGAAGGAAAAATGTCAGTTCCTGTTAAAGGAGGTAGACGAAGAAGGATTCATTCAAGTAAAACATATTTGTTAAAATATAGCTTATGGATGTGTCAAGAAAATCCATAAAAATCTGTTGGTGGTTTAGGTTAATCAGAGTTTGATTTCATAGAATCATAGAATTATAGAATGTCCTAAATTGGAAGGGATCCACAAGGATCATTGAATCCAACTCTTGTCCCTGTGTAGGACAACCCCAACATTTGCACCATATGTCTGAGGGTACTGTCCAAATGCCTCTGGAATATTGTCAGGCTTGAAGCCAGGACCCCTCCCCTGTGGAGTTGTTCCAGTGCTCCACCACTGTCTAGGTGAAGAACCTTAGTTCCTAATACCAAACCTAACCCTCCCCTGGCACATTTTCCTGCCATTCCATCAAGTCCTATCATTGGTTGCCAGAGAGAAGAGATCAATGCCTGCTCCTCTTCTTCCCCTTATAAGAAATCTATAGATTGCAAAGAAGTCTCTGCTCAGTCTCCTCTTCTCCACGCTGAAAAGACCAAGAGACTTTAGCCAAGAGACTTCCCTTCTACACACTTCACCAACTTTGTGTCCCTCTTCTGGACACTCTCTGGTAGCTTGATATCCTTTTTATACTGTCAAAAATTTGTATTGGGCAAATGAGGCTGGGCGTTAGCATCCAGTTCAGGAAGGAGGTGATGATGTCTTCGATGAACCTAGACCAGTGGTCAGTCTGCAGGGCTTCTCCATGGACTGCTGCTACACTGAAAAGCAATGTTTTCCACAATGGACACCTTCCTGTGCTAGAATGATTAAGAAAACAGAAAGAAAGAGAATCAGAATATATCTAGGAAGGAAGTGGGAATTATGCTGAGAGTATTTAATGAGATTAGTTAAATATTAGGAACTTTAATGGACTTGTGAAATCCTTCTGAGGTTCAACAAGGTGAAGCGCAAGGTCCTGCACCTGGGTTGGGGCAATGCTCAGCATCAATGCAGTCTGGGGAATGAAGAGATTGAGAGCAGCCCTGTGGAGAATGACATGAGGATTGTGGTGAATGAGGAGCTCAATATGAACCAGCAATGTGTACTTGCTAACCAGAAGGCCAATCGTATCCTGGGCTCCGTCCAAAGAAGTGTGGCCAGCGGGGCAAGGGGTTTCTGCCTCTCTACTCTGCTCTTGTCAGAGCCCATCTGGAATATTGCATCCAGCTCTGGAGCCCTCAGCACCTGAAAAACATAGGCTGATCCAGAGGAGGCCACAAATATGATCAAAGGCCTGGAACTCCTTGCCTATGAAGAGAGGCTGAGAGAGTTGGGGCTGGTCAGCCTGGAGAAGACTCCCAGGACACCTTATTGCAGCCTTGCAGTTCTTAAAGGGAGGTTGTAAGAAAGATGGGGAAAAACCTTTTAGCAGGGACTGTAGCAACAGGACGAGAGGTAATGATTTTAAACTGAAAGAGGAGAGGTTTAGACTAGATATTAGAAAGGAGGGTTTGGACTAGATGACCTTCGTGGTTTCTTCCTACCCAAACCACTCTGATTCTATGATTCTATTCAGCTCCAGTCACTCTTCATCAAAATAGAAAAAAAAAAAAAAAAAAAGAAGAGAAAAGGAGCAGATTAAAAATATCAGGGTTTCATTGCCGAGAGGTGGTGAGTAAGAGATGTACAACATAATGAACAGGATAGAAATCAGTCAAGAAGCTATAATTTGTTCTGACTCATGATACCAGCCCAAAGGAATTAAAAGCAGCAAAATTAAAACCAGTAAAAGCAGATGCTTTTATATAGATAGCTAATTATTAAACTGAAGAACTCACTGCCACAAGACAGCACAGGCATTTAGCAAGATTCAAATAAAAACAAAAATCTCAGAGAAATGAAGAAGAAGTTTTATGCTCTGATAAATCAAATAAGTCTAGATTATATTTTGGATAAGTGTTTTAATAACACCTCCAGTGTGACTTGGATTCTCTGGTTTGGGCCTCACTAGAAGTCCCTCAAGGATGTTCAAGGTTGCCTTGCATTGGATCTGGTTTCTAGCATCCATGAGGCTGCTTTGTGAATTCCAAAGTGAAGGCACTTAATCACAGAAACAGATTAAATGGAGTTGAGTTTGCAAATAAATTTCTCTTTCTTCCCCTAACACTCACAGGTACATGAGAGTTTAATATCTACAAGGGATAATTGTAGCGTATTAATGCATATTACATCCAAAGTAAAAAATCCCCATCCCAGATGAGCACCCACTCTCCTATGCCCACCAGTGGGTGCCCACAGTGAGGTCTGGTGTCAGATCCTATTAAAACTTTGTGGATTTGACCATCTCAAAAACTAGACTAAAACAATTCCTCCAACCATCTCAACCTTTTATTCAGTTAAAAAAAATCAACAAAACCAAATCAACTGATCCCTAGTTTGTGTAATTTTTGAGAATTTTCTTCCTTGGTCAGATGGCCAAGCACCAAGTTTTGTACTTTGTTCACAATAACCCTGTGCAGCGCTGCAGACTTGGGGAAGAGTGGCTGGAAAGCTGCCTGGTGGAAAAGGTCCTGGCGGTGGTGGTTGGCAGTGGCTGAACATGAGCCAGCAATGGCCCAGGTGACCAAGAATGTCAACAGCATCCTGGCTTGGTTCAGCGATGGGCAGCAGGAGCAGGGAAGGGATCATGCACCTATACTTGCCACAGGTGAGACTGTACCTTAAACCCAGTTTTGAGTCCCTCACTACAAGAAAGACATTGAGGGAGCTGGAGCGCATCTGGAGAAGGGGAAATGAGCTGAAGAAGGATCCAGAGAACAAGTCTTATGAAGAGCATCTGAGGGACCTTGTGGTGTTTAGTCTGGAGAAGAGGAGGTTGAGGGGAGACTTTGTTGCCCTCTAGAATCCTCTGAAACAAGGTTGTAGCGAGGTGGGTGTTATTCTCTTCTCCCAGCTAACATGTGATAGGATGAGAGGAAATGGCCCCTGATTGTGCCAAGGGAGGTTTAGATTGGATATTAAGAAAAATTATTTACTGAAAGAAAATACTGAAAGTATTGGAAGAGGCTGCTCAGGGCAGTGGTGGATTCACCATCCCTAGAGGTACTAAAAAACTATGTAGGTGTGGCACTTTGGGACATGGTTCAATGGGCATGTTGGTATTATGTTGATGGTTGGAACTGATGATCATAGAGGCTTTTACCACTCTTAACAATCCTACGATTCTATGATGATATGAAAGTGTGCCACTGTCTTGAAAATCACCTGGTGAAGAGACAGATGTTCTCATTGTTCTTAGGGTAGATCCTTGCAGTCCTGGTTGCTGTTACAGCCTTACTCTGTGGGACAGGTTACAAGTGTTTTTTTGCAATCGCTATTTGCATTCTAATGATTTTTGGTTTAAAACTCTGTCTCAGGTTTGGAGAACAATATCTATGTTCCACAACCGTTAAAAAAAACTATTTTAAAGAAATTCTTTTCCATTTCCAGAGTTTTCTGTATGGTATTGACCACCACCATGGGCTTGCAGTGCTCATGTGCTGCTCTGGAAGTGAGATTTCATAGGGAGCAGAGTCCTTCCTTCTTTCACCTCCCCACAGGGTGCTACGGACCACACAGCGGACACCATTCTGTCTTCTCCCAGCGTCTTGCAGTCGGAGACACTAGGATGTCCATTGAAGGTCACAGAGGAAATCCCCCTCTTCTAGAGCTGGAAAGACACCCAGCTGAGGCTGCACTCAGGAGTTCATGCCCCAGATGCACTGATGTTCTGTGCTCAAACAGAAAAGCAAAGCATCATGTTGGATGTACTTCTGCATCTCAGACCTAGCTGTTCAAAGATATCAGTGTGGTGGTTGACCAAGGAGAGATATGTTCCTCCACATCCTGAGGCCCAGATTCTTAAAGGTTTCCTTACATCATCTCAGGAGATAAATATACGTGGCAAGAGTGTAACTACTGGGCCAATCATAACTGATCCGGTTGTTTACCTCACTTAATAGCCATTAACAAACTGTGCCCAAGTAAGGACTATCCCAGCTAATGATATTGTAGGATTACAAGATCCCCCCAGAGAGCAGTAATGGGTTACCTCCTCTCCTCTCCTCTCCTCTCCTCTCCTCTCCTCTCCTCTCCTCTCCTCTCCTCTCCTCTCCTCTCCTCTCCTCTCCTCTCCTCTCCTCTCCTCTCCTCTCCTCTCCTCTCCTCTCCTCTCCTCTCCTCTCCTCTCCTCTCCTCTCCTCTCCTCTCCTCTCCTCTCCTCTCCTCTCCTCTCCTCTCCTCTCCTCTCCTCTCCTCTCCTCTCCTCTCCTCTCCCCTCCTCTCCCCTCCCCTCCCCTCCCCTCCCCTCCCCTCCCCTCCCCTCCCCTCCCCTCCCCTCCCCTCCCCTCCCCTCCCCTCCCCTCCCCTCCCCTCCCCTCCCCTCCCCTCCCCTCCCCTCCCCTCCCCTCCCCTCCCCTCCCCTCCCCTCCCCTCCTCTCCCCTCCTCTCCTCTCCTCTCCTCTCCTCTCCTCTCCTCTCCTCTCCTCTCCTCTCCTCTCCTCTCCTCTCCTCTCCTCTCCTCTCCTCTCCTCTCCTCTCCTCTCCTCTCCTCTCCTCTCCTCTCCTCTCCTCTCTCCATTGTTATCTCTACTATGCTTTTGTTTTGAGGATAAATTTGTAATCTATTTTGCTAATTAAATAAATGATAAGCAGTTTTCTTACCTCAATACTTTAAAGCAATGAGTTCCATTGGGGAATGATACATGGCAAAACTTCTCCTTACAGGCTTTAGAAGTGTAGGACCATCTCACACCTAGCGTTTGGAACAGCACTGCAACCTTTAAGTCAATGGTTCCCAAACTGTTGGCCGCAAGTATATCCTGAACATGACTACAAATGTGGGACTTAGAGACGGAAAAAGAGGTCACTGACAAAATACTGTTCTATTTCCCTTGCAGCTAGTGTAAGACAAGGATTGAGGGGTACCCAGCACGGGTTTCGAGCAGCACCAGCCATGCTACACTCCATAGCTTTGCATGCAACTTCTGCACTGAGCCAAGAGGTCAGACCTCTGTGAAGGGAATTTGAACCCATGTGTCCCAGGGAAGCAAGATTGTTCAGGGGTGCGGTTGTATCTCCTGTGCTATAGAGAGGCTGAATGAGCTCAGACCACTCCACCTGATCTGCTGCTGGAGCCCCTGGAGATCTAAATGTCTAGTAGGATTCCTCTGTCCCAAATCCAACCAAACTGCATCTCTAAGTGGGCAGCAGTCTGAAGCTATGGTTGCTCCTGGTGGTACCCATGGCCAGAGGTGGGAAAGAGTGCAAAGCCTCTAGCTTCAACTTGCTCTGACACTTTGATCTCAAATTACTCTCAATCGCTGAAGAAGGAGCTTTGCTGTTTCAGCTTCTCCCGGTAGGCTACCAGTCAGCATCTGCCCGCAGCCCACCAAAGTGTCCTCACTGAGAATCTTTATTCCAAGTGATTTCTTCTCAGCCTTAGATAGCCCTCACCTGTCAAGAGCTGCCAAATGTAAACAGTCACTGCCACCTAGTGACCATGAAACAGCTCACAGCTCCTTGGAAACTCCTTTCCTGTCATCTCCAGAAGCACTTGCAAAAGCCCATGAGAAAGATGACCATTGGCCTTGGACACATTCCTCCTAAGCCTAAGTGTAGGCACACAGCAATTTGGGGTTGCGCTTTGAGACAGCGTTTCATTGTCCTTTGGTTTGTTATTTCTTGAGCAGGTGGGAAGGGAATATGTGCTTCATTGAAGTGTCCTTAACAGCTACCAACTCTGAGGAATCTGCTCGTGTCCTCAGCAGAAGTGTTCCTATCCACAGAGAGGATGATTTGGAGAGGTTCATGCAGCTACTGTCTTATCAGCAGTTATTGGCCCTTTGGCTCAGGCTACAGCTGAGCCACAAAGGTGCATCCAACAGTTTCACTTAAGAGAGCGCTAAAGTGATTAAATTAATTGGTACTGTTCTCTTCTGCAGTGCAGGAGAGATGCACTATTAAGGACTGTGATGTCAGTGGTCTATTCCTCAGCTATTCATTCTCAGAGTCCCATGAGTTACCTTCAGGATGGTCCCAAGTCACTTAGAATCATAGAATGGTTTGGGTTGGAAGGGACCTTTAAGATCACCTAGTTCCAATTCCCCTGTCATGGACAGAGATACTTCCCACTGGATCAGGTTGCTCAAAGCCTCATCCAATCTGGTCTCGGATATCTCTGGGGATGGGACATCCATGATTTCTCTGGGCACCTGTGTCAGTGCCTCATCACCCTCACAGGCCTAATATCTATTCTGAATCTCCCCTCTTTCTGTGTAAAAGTGTTCCCCTTCATCCTATCACTACACCCCCCTGATGAAGAGCCCGCTTCTTTGACCTCATATTTCAGCCTCTCTCTCAACTGTCCCTGAGACAGCAAAAGGGGACTGAAATTATAATTTGTTCCTGGATCATTCATGTGAAAGTTGAAGTCAGGCTGTGTTACTGCTCTTCATTGCAGTGTTGCTAAAAAATCCAACCCTAAGCAAGAACAACGTTGTGTGACCACATAATACTGCACAGCCAAGGGAAAGGGATGGATGTCCAGTTCTTCTAAGCCGGGACAACCTTTTGTTCTACAGCCTAGTAAAATGCAGCTGCAATCCAGAGCTAAGTGTGGCAGTAATACAAGGTCAGTGCGTCTTCTGGAGAGCTTCTTGACCAAATTGATCCCCAAATCCTCATTGGCCAGCCAGAAGATCCCCAGGCTGTGTGTTCGCCTGCTGTTGCGAGGCTGGAAAAGGTCTTCTTTGCCAGAAGATGGCAGTGGTTCTCCATGGAGCTGCATGTGGGAACAGGTGCATCCCCATCCGTTCCAGCAGGTCATGCTCCTCAGCTTGGGTTAAAGCCTTCTCCAAGATCCTGCTACGGGTTCTTAAAATATCGAGAATACGAATGCAGCTTTATCCCTGCCTGACAAAAGCCCAGGTCCTGGAGATTCACATCTTTTCTTGCATAATAAATGCAGAACTTGCAGGTTGAATTCCTTGATTGCAAACATATTAAAAACCCATCTCTTTTTTTTTTTTTTATTTTAATTCTTGTGTTATTTCACTCCCCTGTCCCAAAGACTTGCTTTTTTTTTTAAGGGGAAAAACCACCTGAAATAAGTGTATTCTGCTTGGGAACGATGAGGACAATTTCAGGTTGATTGCTATTCATGCTTGCTGCTAATTGGCAACCACTGGAGATGTACATCTGCTCATTCCAGCAGATGATGGGCCCGTGCCTGGAGAAGCCCACAGAGATCACAGGAGGATCAGGAGATTGAAGGTTGTTATCCATTTCCAGGTGAGCAGTTTTGCATGATTTCGGCATGGTTCGAGGGTCGTTGTGCTCCAGATCAGTTTTGTGGCCAATAGATGGAGCCATTTCCACACTTACTACCTTCAGGTCCCCAGAGCAGGTTTTCCCAGTAGCCACAGGGAGGTGGTTCCCGTGTCCGTGGGATGGAGGCTTCCCATGTACTTGGTCAGGAAATTCCAACAGGAGAAAGGTCAGTGCTTGGGTTCTCCTTCTATTTGCAAAAGACCATCAGACAGGCAGGAGCAAGTCTCCTGTTGCTCCTCTTCATTCCCATGATAAAAACCTGCTGATTTTCCTAGTAAAGCCTGGAGAAACTACGTGAGGGCAGCATTGCTTCCTTCTGCCAAAGCAGGGAACACTGAGCTTTTCCCAAGGTTTTCCACACCCAACAGGGACAAAGAAACACATCCACTCTGTCCCCGAACTTTCCACCTGTAGTGATATGGGGCTTCTCTTCACCTTGACGAAATTAAACTATTAATAAATTAGTGACTCAAGGCACTTTGAGTCAGGTGCTCACTGATGAACCACAGGATTCCCAGACTGGGATCTGAAGCCAGGAGTGGATCTGTTAGTGCGGCAGAATAAAACAGTTCTGCTACATCTGCAAAAGCAAGGAAAATGGAGAAACAATAATTGCAGAGGAAGACAGTAACTCCTCTTTTACTTTGGTTTCAGTAGTCATTTTTGATCCCTCGTGCATTGAGATCTCAACATCTAAAAACTAGAAATAAAGGCACCCAAGCAGAATTTTCCTGCTGATTATTTGCCCTTAGACATGATGCAAAGGCCAAGTAGAAGAGACTTGTACTCCGACTTGCTTTGGCCTGCTGGCTACCTTCTGGTGTGTGGATTTCATTGTCTGGATTTTTGAATTATTGCTCGTGTGCCGTGGGGGTTAAAAAAGCACCCAAAATGAACAACCCCCCTTCAACATCAAAGACTAGGCCAGCAAGCTTCATTTTTAATCCAGAATATGTCCAAGTCAACTAACTGTGATCCAGCAGCCCAGGTGAGTGCAAGTCCTATTTTTTTTTTACAAGGATACTGCCAGTCACACTTGGGAAAGTATTTTTGTTTCCAGCTTTGTGTCAGTTCTCCCCCTAACATCATCCTTGATGCTCAGAAAACAGAGCACGGCAGAGAAGCATGGCACTGGTGTCCATTGGAAGGTAAATCTCAGCAGGACAATCTCAGCCTGGGACATACGCTTATATATATATACCATACGGACCTGTAAGACCAGATGTCTTATCAATGTCATCAGTCTCTGTGAACATCTGCACACCACAGATGAGATCTGGCTGAGGAAACCCTCCCTTCCTAGAGGACCGAACAGCATTTTCTCCTCCAGAACAGTGAAAGGTGAAGTTTCAAAGAAACCTCTCCAACTTTTCTGGAGAAAGGAATTTTCCTGGTTCCCAGAAATAAGAAAAAAACCTATTCTTGCTCTTTCTCGGAGAGAAGGTCAAGCCTTGATCTTCTCAGAGAGAAAATATCTAAACCTTTTGCTACAACAAATACTGCATTATCCTAGAACCATAGAACGATTTGGGTTGGAAGAGACCTTAAATATCATTCGGTTCCACTCCCCCTGCAAGAGTCAGGGCCATCTTCCACTAGATTAGGTTGCTCAAGGCCTCATCCAACCTAGATGTTCTTCTCTTCCGTCAGTCCCCATGTTCTTCATCTTCTCTCAAGGCCAATTGGTTTGCACAAAAGCCTCTTCCCAGGCTCTGGGCTCCTACTGTTGCTTCTGACCAAGACCAAAAGGACACCTACTTTCAGCATCAAGACCACATTCAGCAGTTAGACTTTCATTTATCGTAAAAATAGCTGCTGCTGTAGATCTATTTCAGCACTTTCCAGCTTGGCTTGCCAGTTCCAGGCTTTGCTGCAACTTGCAGTAGCACGAGCCCTTACAAATTTCAGAATGGCGTTTCTTCAAGACAGGACCTGAAGACAGGATGGACTAGGTCCAGCCTGTACTAAAAGTGCCAACAAACTTTGGCCAACTCATGCATACTTTTGAGGATTTAAAGTGAGTAGGTAAAAGAGATGAGAATTACTTTTATCTGCCCAACAGCAAAGGCCAGCAGAAACATGCACTTGGAAGCTGCACATGCCGTTGTTTTTTTAACATGGCATGATGAAGGGAATGAAGGGCACACAGACTCCTCTCTGCAAAGAACATAACTGCTGCACCCTTCCCTTAATGGGGGATCGTATGGACCTACTGAGGCACACCAGTCAGTCCCTTCCTGCCACCATCATGGTGCATAGAAACCGTGTCCTAACTAGATTGGGGTTAGGACTGCAATTAATGCTAATTTGAGAAAGACTGAACAGTTCAGGTTGGTAGGAATCTCAAGAGGTGTCTGATTGAATGAGGGGTGGAGACAAATGCTGCGGAGAGATGTATGGGAGGCACTTGTTTGGCCTGGAGGTAGGATACAGAAATAACGTAGGAACGGCAGAAAGAGAAGGCCTGAGCACATAAAAAAGTTAAGGGGATTAAGAGAGGCTTATGAAAGCTGTTCATGATGGTCTTTGTGCTTTCCATCCACATCACTCTTTGCCTGGCTCCACCTCATATGAACAACCAACTTCGTGCTTAAGAAGCACAAAATCTCTCAGTAGATAACCTGAAGGAAACCCATGTCATACAGCCAATGGACTGTGGTGTACTGCGCTTTGTCCATGCCTTGCCTACGCAAATCATGAGAATGAAAGCATGGTCATATAGTGGCTGTGGTCAAGGAAGTTCATTCTTGACAGATGATGTGTGTGCACTCTATAATTTCTTTGCTGGTGAAACCAGCATTTTCTGCAAGTGAGGCATCTGAATCTGACAAAGCTACATCTCCTCTCACCCACACAAAAACCTAGAGGTATTTAAAAGACGGGTAGATGAAGTGCTTACAGATATGATTTAGTAAGGGGCAGATGCGGTTGGGCTTGATGATCTCAAAGGTCTTTTCCAACCTAGTGATTCTATGATTCTATGAAAATGTTTCATGCTCCCCAAAGCCTGATACCCCTCTGAACTTCCATGGGGAACTATCTTGGAAGTGTTGTGCTGTGATTGCTCGTAAATTAGAGGTATGATGGCATGTTTGAGAGTGGATGCTTCATTGGTTAGTCCCTGAACTATGACCTAATACATGTGAACACTGACAATAATTTACAGGCCAGAAGTGGTTTGCACGCTGCCTCCTCCCCCCCACCCCATAGGTGCTGAAATGCCCTTGCGTGCTGGCAGTTATGCATTCCCCTCCATTCCCTTGGTGTGCCCTGGAAGGTTCTGCCTCTCTCGTGCAGTGCCATCAGCTGTGCAAGGTGAGGGGAAAGAACAGATTGCTTCCCTCTTGCTCCTCATTGAGGTTGAGCAGCAACCAAAACAGGGGAGAGGAGGGCAGTTGGGTGATGGGGAATCTGAAGCAAGAGGAAACTGGCGTGAATCCTGATCATCACATGTGAATGCCTGCAGCAGTTTTGAAATGCCATACTGCATTTTGAACTGCCAGGCTGGCTGCAATGCTGCCCGTGTTTGCCCAACAAACCGAGGTATGAGCCAGGACCCTGTGGCAATATCTGTGCCACTAGATAAAACAAGCTGGGGCACATTCTCTGCATCTGAGGGCAAGCAGTGTAGTACAAACGCATCCAGATACTGGCATGATATCCTCCCTCCAGATAGGGTGGCTGCCCTAAACTGGGCCCTGAGAAAATCACATTGTCCCCATAAATGCACTGGAAGATAAGAGCCTCCAGCAAATAGTTGCATACTCATATACAGAGAATCATTAAGGTTGAAAAATACCTCTAAGGTCATCCAGTCCAACTGTCAGCCCAACACAACCGTGCCTACTAAACCATGTCACAAAATGCCACACGTGTATATTTTTTTAACACCTCCAGGGAAGGAGATTTCACCTCTTCCGTGGGCAACCTATTCTAATGCTTCATGTACAAGTTCCATGCAACAACTGAAAGCTTGGACAAATCATCCAACTTGTGACTTATGCACACGGTCTAGTGTCGCAGTATAGCTCTTTCTAAGCAACATGAAGAAATGAGTCTGAGCATCGGGCATCACAGCAGAACATTTTCTTGCTATCTTTTCCTCAGAAATCATAGAATCATTAAGGTTGGAAAAGGTCTCTAAGAACATCAAGTCCAACCATCAACACAATACCAACATGTCAACTAAACCACGTCCCAAAGTGCCATGTACAAATTATTTTTAACACCCTCAGGCATGGTGACACCAATTCCCTGGGCAGCCTCTTCCAATGCTTTACCACTCTTTCAGTAAAGAAATTTTTCCTAACATCCAATCTCAAACTCCCCTGGCCATTTCCTCTCAGCCTATCACTTGTTACTTGGGAGAACAGACCAGCACCCAACTCACTATAACCTCATTTCAGGGAGTTGTAGAGAGTGATAAGGTCTCCCCTCAGCATCCTCTTCTCCAGGCTAAACAATTCCAGTTCCCTCAGCCGATTCTCAAAAGTCTTGCACGCCACACCCTTCACCCAAAAATTCCAGAAGAAGAAGACAATAAAATTAACATGGAGATAAACCGTAAATTAGTGGTGCGGGTTCCCATAACCACCTTGGCAGGATGGGAAGTGTGTAAATGCAGAACCACAGTGCGTGTTTTGTGGCTTCTTCCAAGGCCAGGTTTTGCTTCTGATTCCAGGTCAAAACTGAGGGTACCAGGCATTGATGTGAAAGTTAACCTGACCCTTGTAGACTCCTGTGCCCCTGAAGCTTCCCAGAAAAAAAAAGTTTTGCTGAATCCAGCAAATTTAGGTAACATTTCTGTACATTCAGGTCATTCCATGTGTCTCGACAGGATTCAGACAAATGTGTGGGAGACAAGCAGTTGCTATGTGTCTGCCAAGTTGAGTGATTGCCCATGTGTTTTGCCATGGTGGCAAGTGCCATGGCAGCTGAGCCTTCTTCATCGACATCAATTCAGGCTGCTCTCTCCCATGCTGGTATGAGCAAGAGACTCAGAGATACCAGCAGGTGACTGCCTGAACCCCTCCACAATCGTTATAGACTAGATCTCCAGTGATTGCAATGACAACTTAGATATCCACTTAAACAGAGATGCCAAACTTAGAATCACCTGCCTCAATGTAGGTGACACCCTAGGGCATCTGAGACATCCACATGAGTCTGGTCTGCAGGAGACAGGACTTTTTGGAGGACTGCATTCAGATGGATTAGCTGCTGGAGGCTGGTGAAGCATCCCACGGAGCATTTTAGATGGCAAAGATGTGATTATGCAATTGAATTGTGCCTCCAGATGTAGATACCAAAATTCAGGTCCTTCAATGTGCAGCCAAATCCCATTTCTACATCCCTTTCAAGGTGGAGGTTATTTCAAAGGCTTCCTGTGATCAGCAGAGCTTTAAAGTCAGTGGCAGATAGGAAGAAGAAAACCAAACTGATGAACATCTGGCAACTGGGACCTGGTAGTGGGTCTTCACCCTCTGCATAATTTTCCTGGGCATGAGCTCTGCTGCCAGCAGTCTCCTGGCTAGCTATGAGTGAGGTATCCTGGGCTGCTGCCAGTCTTGCCTTTGACCATAGACCTGACAGCCCCAGAGCTCACGTGGAGCACTTAAGAAGCAATAAAATAAAACCATTTCCTACAGGAAAGTGGTGGACATTCAGAAGGGGAACCACCGAGAATTAATGTCAAGAGCTTTACTCAAGTTATTTTTAGAGCAATCACATTGTAAAGAGCAATCTCATCATAAAGAAGTGGAAGTTTAAACTCTAAAGCTTTTTTCTTAGCTGACAATTAGTGTAGCATACATCTTGGACCTGTTGAAAAGAGAGAGTTGAGTGGAGAGAGACCTATTAGTTGCTTGCATTGCACTGCAATGATCTGCATTGGGTATTTCTGGGGGCACTGTCAGCTCCTCTCGTCCCTGGCAAAGCTGTGTATTTTGGTATCTGCTCTTTCAGGCAATGTGCAGGAGAGTGCAAGCTTTAAAAGAGCACATTAGGGGAGCTGGAGAATGACTACAAGAAGCAGCAGAGTGATCTGCAGGCAGGTATTCTATTAGAAGTGGCTGACACAGAATCATAGAATGATTTGGGTTTTAAGGAGCCTTCCAAGACCACCCAGTTCCAACACCCCTGCCGTGGGCAGACGCACCTCCCACTGGATCAGGCTGCTCAAAGCCCTGTCTAACCTGGCCGTGAACACCTCCAGGAATGGGGCAATTTGGGCCATTGCCTCACCACCCTCACTATGAAGAATTTCCTCCTTATGTCTACTCTAAATCTTCCCCTCTCCAATTTGTAGCCATTCCCCCTAGTCCTATCACTACATGTCTTCGTAAAAAGTCCCTCCCCAGAATTCTTGTAGGCCCCCTTCAGGTACTGGAAGGTCGCTATAAGGTTTCCTTGAAGCCTTCTCTTCTCCAGGCTGAACAGCCCCAACTCTCTCAGCCTGTCCTTGTATAGGAAGTGCTCCAGCCCTCGGATCATAGAATCATAGAATCATAGAATCATAGAATCGTAGAATCATAGAATCATAGAATCGTAGAATCATAGAATTATAGAATAGTTTGGGTTGGAAGGGACCTTAAAGATCATCTAGTTCTGAACCCCCTGCCATGGGCAGGGACACCTCCCACTAGATCAGCCTACCCAAGGCCCCATCCGACCTGATTTTGAACACCTCCAGGGATGGGGCAGCCACCACTTTCCTGGGCAACCTGCACCAGTGCCTCACCACTCTCAATGTGAAGAAATTCTCCCTTATGTACCACATCCTGTATTGAAACCATGGATGGTTCAATTGCGTATTTTTTCTGTACCTTGCAGATGTCATCAGCAGAAAATCAGGTAGGATTTGAATTTGAATTGAATTTCCTGGATTAGGGCCCTTGGAAAAGGGATGAGTGACTTTCACAAATCTATAACCACCCAGGCTGGAAAAAAAAGTCCTGAGAGTTTCTCCCACTCTGTTACCGTGCCCCAAGACAGCACCACATCTACCCAAACCAGTGCCCTTAAGGACCTCCACAGGCCAGTTGTTTCTCGGCTTTAACTAGATTCCCAGTCACAAAACATAAGCCTGTTAACCAAGGCTTGAAAGGCAAAGCAACCCACTCATCACAGGTGTCCTCAGTGGGGACAAGTTCCCAAATGCAGGAGGGTGTGTTGGCATCAGATGGAGGGGAGCAGAGCTAAAATAGTAAGGACAAACAGGCAGATGTGAACACTGTTTATTTTATATGGGTTATTTTTTTGTCCTTGGGAGGGATTTTGAGTGTTACTTTGCTTTTCTATCTTGTTGTCTGTACCTTTTCTCCCTTCAGTAAAATACTGTTTGTTCCCTTGGTGAGCAGGACAGTTTTAGCTCACCAGGCACCAGAGCTTTGCTCTATGTCCTCAGGTTCCTGGGGCCGGAGGCCCAGGCTGGTGTTTTCTGACTGACCCCTTCACACTTGAGCCTGGCCCACATTTTTGCCAGCCGGGCCAGCAGACAGGTTACACTAATGTTTAACTTCAGCCTGTGTTACTGCATTCAGAGACCGTTGTTTCCTTCCCTCTAGATGAACAGTTTATTCTCTCCCTTTCCCAGAAGTGCAAGTGGATAAACTGACCCCAACAACTCATGGTCTCCCCTACACCAAACAAGTCTGTTCTGTTGCCCTTCACAGGTCCTCTTTTGATACCTCTTTCCATCTCAGTTGCTCTCCTGTGACTCTCTAGAGCAGACACATCCTTCCTTGAGGCAGTGGAACATCTGGGACAAGGCAAGACTTATTTTGGCTAGGAAGGACATGTAGATTCCTGTGCTGGGATGAGAAGAAATAGGTCAAATCCAGAACTACAGGGTGAGAGGGCTCTGCCTCTTGGTCCCTGAGCAAGAATAGAAGGGAGGGGTCCATCATTTTTTACCTTCTACTCACAGTGGGGTTGCCTATTTCTGCCAAGGGAGTGGGATCATCTGGAGTGTCTGGGCTGCAAGCTCTGTCCCACAAGATCCTCCAGGAGTGCAGAAACCTTTGACACAAGGGCAAGTGGTGACATTCATGCCTGAAACCAGGGCAAAAAGATTCCAGACAGCTCAGGCCATTTGTGTTTATCTGAATCTACTTCCTTGCAGAGAAACTACAGACTGTCCCATTAACTCCATTTTTAGGATGTAAGGTAAGAATGTTTTGTACCTGGAGAAAGGGACAACCTTCTGTTGCTGGTCCTCTTCTCTAACCTGGTGGCCATGACCTTTCCCTGCCATCCATCTCAACGCTCACTGCTTAACAACAAAAAAATCTGGTGAGGCTGCAGTGTTGATGTGCCCCTCCAGATAGGAAAGGGACTTTTACTTCAAAGGTTACCCTCTCAAGCTCTGGAAGGCTGGAAGTACTTTCCAAGTGACAAGTACCCACCGGGGAGGAACAAACACTCCAACTGTTTGTAGATCATTCTCCTATTACTGCTTACCACCCTAGATGATGACATGAAGTCAAGGTCATTATTCTTAAGTGGACTTGAAGTGTATTGACCATATGGAGTCACAAGAATTTCAAGATTGCTATTGGGAGTCCTATGTCTGGTTTATTCATCTTATTATCTGAGATGTGTCTTTTTTTTACATCTAGTGGCTTTCCCAGTGTTAGTTTGCCTGGCTGTGTGCTTTAGCAGACCAGAAAGTCATTGCTTCCTACTCAGGGCAACAGGAACATATCAAGTGTAGTTGTAAAGAAAATGGACTCAAGTTGTGCAAGGGGAGGTTTAGATTGGACATTAGGAAAAAAATATTTACTGAAAGAGTGGTAAAGCATTGAAACAGACTGCCCAGGTGGTACAGTTGTATCCCTGGAGGTGTTCAAAAAACTTGTAGGTGTGGCACTTTGGGACATGGCTTAGTAGGCGTGGTGGTGCTGGACTGATGGTTGGACCTGATAATCTTAGAGATCTTTTCCAAACTTAATGATGTTATGATCTCCCCAGCATATTACTGGCTGGTGATTCCTCCCGTCAACTTACATAACCCTGTCTTGGAAAGGGACAGATCATGCTCTGGAAGTGATCATCTCAAGACAGTGGGGCTGGATGCTCAGTTTAGACTACATGTAGAATTAAACTCCTGTCAAATCAAGGGAGCTTGGAGTGAAATCATCCTTACCGTCAATCAGCTAAAGTGCATATTTGTCACTGTCACGTAGAGACAGAGGTATTTTAGGTCAGGACATAATTATGCAGTTTGATAGCCTGAATACAGTAAATCAGAAAATTGGAACCAGTGACTCCTGCCTTGACCTTGGCAAGCTCTGATTTGTCATCTGGGTAACACCAGGTGCTTCCAAGAGTGAAAGTAGCAGTATATTGCCTGTAATAGACTTGTCCAAACAAGTCACATCTCCAAAATGTCAACAGTGGGTAGAATTGTACTCAACACTGGTGAGGATGCACCTCAAATACTGTGTTCGGCTTTGGGCCCCTCACTGTAAGAAAGACATTGAGGTCCTGGTATGTGTCCATAGAAGAGCGACAAAGCTGGTGAAGGGACTGGAGAACAAGGCTTATGAGGAGCAACTGAGGGAGCTGGGGTTGTTTAGCATGGAGGAGACCTTATTGCTCTCTACAACTACCTAAGAGGAGCTTGCAGAGAGGTGGCTGTTGGTCTCTTCTCCCAAATGATAGGTGGTAGGACAAGAGGGAATGGCCTTATGCTGCATCAGGGAAAGTTCAGTTTGGACGTTAGGAAAAATTTCTTCACAGGAGAGGTTATCAAGCGCTGGCAAAGGCTGCCCAGGGAGGTGGTTGAGTCGCTGTCCCTGGAAGTGTATAAAAGATGAGTAGATTAAGTTCTTAGGGATATGATTTAGTATTGGATGGGTACAGTTATAGTTGATGATTTCAAAGGTCTTCTCCATCCTAATGATTCTACGATTGTACAGTTCTAATTTGGCCACCTAACTCCAAGGTCCACATCTTCTCTGCTGGATCTATTCAGACAGTACAAAGCACAAGGATGGGATGTGAGAGTTTGAAATTCAGAAGTCTGAAGTCGTCTGATGTTCAAGTAATCAAAATAAGAGATGCTACTGAGACTCTGAAATCTTGAATGGTGATGGCCCTCAACGTGACTTACTGCTTAAAAGAGATTGGAGTGAGTTTTGCGTGTCCGTCTGATAGGCAGCTAATTTAATTGTTGGAATATGGTCTGGGGTTGAAATATTCATTTTATGTGGATCTCTGTGTGGGCCTTTGTCTGTTCATTCCTACATTTTTGCATATGCGTGCACACATAGTTGTGTGTATGTGCACATACATATAGTTCCTTGTGTTATTATTCCCATAATTTCCACCAATTTGAGGTCAGAGCTGCACAGCCTGGCATTTCTCCTCTCTCTTATTCTCCCAGTGTCAAATACTTTCCCTGTTCATAGATGGGAAGTGGGTCTGTCACATGAACTGTAGGCAAGGAGCATTATCTGCGTGGGTTTACTTGTTGAACAATGTAAGTAGATGATTAACCACTAAAGCAACAGAGTTTGCTGACCCATTAACCAAATAGGAAGGCCCTCTGGTTTGCTGAACAATGGGTCCCATACAGAAAGCACCCCGACTTGTCCGTCTCGTCAGTGCTGCTGCTGACAGACCTGTGTGGATATTGCGATGTAATGACTCAGTTCAGGCTCTCACGCAACCAATCGTGTGCCAGAGGCTGGTGCTCCCCACATTTTCATCTGCGCTGCATTGACCTTGGAAACTAATCTTGCCCAAATTCATGCTTTGTGTCAAACCCCAGGAGACTTAATAGCTGCCACTCATTTTTCACACTCACTTTTATGTGCGATATGTCTACGTGTTGCAGAAATGCTACGTCGGAATTTAGGAGCCACTAAAGTACACAAATTTAGTCATCTGGAGGCACTGGCCAAACATCCATCAGTTATAGGATCATAGAATGGTTTTGGTTGGAAGGGAACTTAAAGACCACGCAGTTCCAATCCCCTTGCCATGGGAAGGGACACCTTCTACTGGATCAGAGTGCTTAAAGCCCCATCCAACCTGGTCTCAAACACCCCCAGGGATGGGGCAGTCACCACTTCTCTGGGCAACCTGTTCCAGTGCCTGACCACCCTTTCAGTAAAAAAATTTCTTCCTAAGATTTAACATAAAGTTCCCCTCTTTCAGCTTAAAACCATTACCTCTTGTCCTATCCCTGCACTCCTTGCATGAGACAGAATTAATCATTCATTTCTAGCTTATCATTACTAATAAATCCATTCATTGCATACCATTCTTGCGTTGGCAGTCAGATGAATTACCTATCTAATCACCCCTGTTGTGGTTTTGCTCTATGCATGCTCAGCTATCCAGTACTTATTACGTGTCATTCTCCTTGGTGGGTGCTACTGGAAATTCAGGAAACTGAATTTCCCATATCTTTCACTTCAAAAAAGAAGGAAAGCTGGTGATGTGATGGCATGAAGGGGAATCTTTTCCATCTGGATGTCATCAAAATCATGATGTGAAACAAAGATCAGGTGCAGTGCTGGGAAGACACCTTTTTCCCCGGAATAGTACATGGAATTAGGCTAGTAGATGTTCTACAAACTGTACATTTGGTATATGGGATATTCCTTGGTGTATCTCAGGGTTCCCAGCAATACTGAAATAGGAAGTTCCCTAAAGGTGGATTAAGTACAAGAACCCCAAAGTTACCTGAGAATTAGATTTCCAAAGATATTTAGTATACTAAAGATGAAAATAGAATACAAAAGATCTGACTGAGAAGAAGAGTGAAAAAAAAGGAAGGCCAGCATTTGAATTGAGAAACAAAACATCTATTTGAAATGAATAAAGACAAACTTTTCTACATACTGAGCTTTATCTTCACCCTCCCCCCCCCAAATCCTGAAAAAATAAAAGAAAACTTTAATTTCCAACAACTCCCCTTTCTTTTACTTCTTTTTTTTTTACAAATTTTGCCCAGCTTTGTTTCAGTCTGATGTATGCACGTCCTTCAAAGGAACAGCAAGAGTTAAGTGCACTTCCAGCTCAGCTCAGGCATCAGATACTCTATCGAAGTTGCTCTGTAAGAGATAAGGCATATTTTGGCTGTCAAGCCCTGCCCTTCAGGAGGGCAGGAGATGTTATCTCAGTCAATCTTGCATGGCCTACAGGTGGACCTCGGTTGTATCTGCCAGTCATAAGTCGGTGTCTTGGATAACATAGGTCCTCTCAAATGGACTGAGATAGACTGCATGCAGATCACAGCTTACCAGAGTGGACGGAATCTGTTTTTCAGTGCTCTGCTTACCAGCTGCCCACATTGCAATGCCACATTACGAACTTCAACCACACAACACAGCCTGGGATTATTTGTAAGATTTGGACTCTGGGCACATTCAGCCCATCTGTATGAGCCTTGTGGACATGTAAAGCTGGATGATGCAAGATCATAGAATCATAGAATCATAGAATCACAGAATCATAGAATCATAGAATAGTTTGGGTTGGAAGGGACCTTAAAGATCATCTAGTTCAGACCGCCCCGCCATGGCCAGGGAAATGTCCCAGCATATCAGGCTGCCCAAGGCCCCATCCAACCCGGCCTTGAACACCTCCAGGGATGGCACATCCACAGCTTCTCTGGGCAGCCTGTGCTAGTGTCTCACCACTCCCATGGTGAAGAAATTCTTCCTTATGTCCAGTCTAAATCTGCCCCTCTCCAGTTTATACCCACTGCCCCTCATCCTATCACTACAAGCCTTTGTGAACAGTCCCTCCCCAGCTTTCTTGGAGCTCCTTCAGGTACTGGAAGGTTGCTATAAGATCTCCTTGGAACCTTCTCTTCTCCAGGCTGAACAAGCCCAGCTCTCTCAGAAGAAAGGGCTTCAGGTTGTCTCTCAAATTGTATTAATTGTTAAGCTTGCAATCTGAGACAGAAGGCAATGGGCTACAGAGAAGGAAGAAAACAGAAGGAAACAGAGCTAGCTTTGCTTTGTGTGATGGTGTGCTTGCAAGTGTTTACGCTGGATCAAGCAGTATATGCTATCATCATCCTTCATCATCGTCATGGCGTCCAACCACTAGTGGTCTCTGAATGCCTAAACACGAAGGCATCACGAGATTCAGACCTGAGTCATTGCAACAGCGATATCTGGAGACCACCATAGCTGTACCAGCTAGCTCAGTACTGATATTCAGATTTTCCCCAGCAGTGAGTTGCCTATTGAGATGTGGCATTCTTATTCTCTTACTTAGATGGAAAGAAGCCGTAAAGGATTTCAGAGATGTGGTGGGTTGGAATAAGGTTTGAAAGAGCCTGAGTAGCAACTGGCACATGGCAAAATGGTTATTTCAACACTCTGGCTGTGCAGGGAGGCATTAAATATAAAGTAAGCAAGCAGAGAACAGGGTAGCATGGCAAGAATGACCCTATATCTCCACTCAGACAGTCCTAACTCTCGGAATACTTAAGTTTTTACGAGCAGTCTTTGTCCCCTGCTTCCTTTATGGCTAATGGCAATATTCAGTTCAGTTAATGAAGAGGGATTCAACCATTCAGACGTGGCCATCTCATGCTGTTTGAGATGCCCTGAGGTGCCTGGGTGACCTTCATCCGCTGCTTGAGAGAGGTCATCTGCATCATAACTGCCAGTACTGCATGGATATTCAATGTGTCCAAGGCCAGCTTTCTGGCAACAGACACCTGCCTTCAATCTGTAACGGGGCCTCAGGTGCCCAGCAGACATGGACACCTTTACTGGAGACCTCTAAATGGAAGGGGATGTGTTCCACTGAGGATTTCTGTGTTTTGCTGTACCTACCAGCGAGTATCAACCCAATGACTGTGATCTTAACTTCTGAGCTTCAGTTCTCTTTCAAAAGGCTCATTTTGCTCACAGGAGTGGGGAGTCACTTTTGGGAAGATTCCTCCAACTCAAGGCTCAGGAGCCAAAATCTGGCAGTCTACTCATGCACTAACACAGGGAAAAACACTCAGCTCCTGGAGTTTTTGGCTGAAGACCAGACAGGTGACAACATTCAAGACAATGACATCTCAGTTAGAGCAGTAAATCAGAAGTCCCACTTTAAAAGAAGGATAAACAGTGTGAAATAAGATGCTTTTATTAGCATGAAATGTCCAAAAAGTGAAATAGCATAACCAAAATCACCCTTCCACTAAAAATAAAAGCAAAGTGAGAGTTTTTAGCAGTTCTGGAAAATACTCGACACAGATTCGATGGGTGGGCTTGACATTGTGACTACAAAAATATTTTCGCTCAGTTTGTTTCTGGCTGTTTCACAGTTGATGGGTTGCCAGATCTCTTGGCTGGATCCTTTCTGCTTCGGCGTTCAATAAGATGGGTTTGCTAGCTTATCCATATGGCTTGAAGAGACAGCGGTGCCTCTGGCCTCAGGAAATGACCCCCCAGTAAATGTCCTAGAAAGATCCCACTGTTTTGAGCCATTGTAACTGTCAACAGTTTCAGAGAAGCTTCCCAGAACTGCTTAAAGTTCAGCCAACGCCGTTGTCTTGCTTTGGGAGTTTCAAACAGGGCGTAGCGGGGTCCAAGGAGCAGCAGTTTTCTCTTTTCATTTAAATAAGTGTGGCTGCTCGCAGGACGGAGGAGCACAGGAGGACAGGTGCCTAGGGAAACCTCTGCCATCCAAGAGCTGGCGGTGAGTAGTTTTGGACAACACACTTAGTTCCTCTCCATTACGGCCCCAGCATGGGGTGATGAAACGTGGATCTCCTGGGGAACAGCCAAAAGGAGGCTGAACCCAAAAAAGAGGATGTGGAAAGTGGTGTCAGAAGTAAATTCAGGTGGATTGGAAAGACCAAAGGGTCTTTTTCTTCAGGCTTTTCAGCAAAAAAACAAAATTGGAGAAGAGCAAATGTCCTTTGGCTCAGCTCGTAACAGTCCATTTGAGCTCAGTTGCTGGTTTTGTTTCATTCTGAGGGCATTTCACTCTTCCCTTAACTGCCTTTCCTTTGCACATAGGGATTTTTTTTCTTTAAAGAGCGTGTAATTTTCAATCAAAAAGGTCATATTTTGAAATATCCCAGGAAACCTGTTGGTATTTTGGACCTGCCTTGAGACTGTTGCAGGGAAATGTATCATTTCTCCCACCTTTTCTCCACCCCACAGAATTTCAACATGAATTTATGAATATCTTCTGTTCTTCTCTAATATCCATTTCCAGAAAATATGCTATTAAAGAGAAAAAAGACATTACTCAGGCCCACTCCTTATCCACTATCGTTATAATTTCTTGCTCACTGCCATGTTAAAAACTGATCCAAAATCCTTCATCCTTTTTCAGTGGAGCCAGCAGAGGGAACTGGATCCAGAACAAGCATTCCCAGCCCCATCCACCAACACACACTTCTTTTCCTCAGTTCTTATGACCACACGATGACACTCAACACACATCACCCCATCTCAGCCACATCTGGTCCCATATTGCAACCCACAGGCACAAATGCACTCCAGGAAAAGCAGATGCTATAGAATCATAGAATGTTTGGGTTGGAAAGGACCCCAAAGCCCATCCAGTTCCAACCTCCTGCCATGGGCAGGGACATGTCCCACCAGACCAGGCTGGTCAAGGCCCCATCCCACCTGGCCTTGGACACTTCCAGGGAGGGCGCATCCATAGCTTCCCTGGGCAACCTGTGCCTGTGCCTCACCACCCTTATCGTGAAAAACTTCTTCCTATCACCTAATCTAAGCTGTCTCCCTTCCAATTTAAAGCCATTCTCCCTCGTCCTATCAACATGACTTTGTAAAATGTCCCTCCTCAGCTTTCTTGTAGGCCCCCTATGACCTGTTACTTTCCATCGGGGGAGACCCAAAATTAAATGGTGGCAAGAAATTAGGAATCAGTAAAAGGATCCTTTTTTTTTTTCATTTTATCAGAGCAGTAATTAATTAGGGGAACTTCAAAAAAGCGCATGATGGATGACAACAGCCACAGACCACTGGGATGGCTAGAAATTATTACAAAACATCAGCAACAATAACAAAAAATCGATTTGCAGGGGTTAAAGAGGTTTCTGTGAAACTCTCTCTAAGGGGTCAGCAGTGACCACAGCCAGGGACAGAGAAACAGGGGTCAGTTGGACTCTATTCCCCACTCTCTATTTTGTTTTGGTTTGGTTTTTTTCTCCTTTCTCTTCTTTTGCACGTTATCATATCTCTCCCTTTCCTTCTTCGGGACTGTGCATGTCCTGCAGTTAACTGGTTTAATGAATGTTCAAGGTCAAAGACCCTTGACTTGAGCATGCCCCTGGTCATTTCCATCAGTCCATAAGATATAGGCATAGGTGGGTGACCTTAAAGATAGAGAAATATGTTACCCCAGGGCACCTGTCACCCTAAGGATGAGGTAAACAAAAGGTCCTACAGGAGCAGAGCTAATGAGGTCTCCTATAGATCTGCAGGTAGCATCCTGACATCAGCCCTCACAGTAACCCTTCCATCACATTCAGCTCCCCTAACGCCTACCACTGCATGAACCTCAGTTTCCCAGTTTTCATCCTTCAGTCACTCCCTTGCTACCTCCGGTACCTCCACAGTTGGCCCTCAAGCAGCATGGCCAGGAGCTGCGTCAGGGCTGGCACCATATTAGCAGTGTTAATCGGCTCAAAGGAGCTGCTGAGCTCACACAGGAGCCTGTCCCTCCACTGTGCTCGAAATAATGTCTCTCTCCTACCTAATTTTACTAAGGAAGCAAATTGTCATCAAAAGCCCTCAAATAATGGCAGGTAACTTACTGTGTTTTACAGTATGGGCTCAGGAAGAATGTGAAAAGAGGTCTCTGCTTCCTTGGCACTGTTCCTTCAGACCTAAAAAAATACCTCCTGCAGCTCTGTCTAACAAAAACACATTAATTCCTAGCATGCCTGATTGTCATAAAGACAATAAGGACCTTATTTTGCACTGGGACAAATTGCATTAAAAACCATTTTGGTCCAGACTATGAAGTCGCCGATTCTCTGTGAAATTGCCAGGAGAAAGGCGATTTTCATGTAAAGAACAACCTGTCTGGGTTTATTCAGAAGGGCGATTTTGATAGTACTTGTGTACTTAAGAGGAAAAAGATTTGCAAGAGCAGAGCACTAATCAGGAAAGATAGGCATGGAAGCAGGAGGCAAAAATCTCAACTTTTAGGTAATTTGAAACAATTTTTTATAGCTCTAAGGAACACCGGTGAAAAGAGATGCCTTTTGCTGCCAGAGAGATTAGATTTTGATTAAAATGATTAGATTTTAAGAGAAGTATTTACTAGGAATTCCATGAGTGGGAGAAGTAAAACATCGTATCATTTCATTTTTTTAAACAATGCATAGCAATTAAAAATTAAAAATTTTAAAACATTTTGTTTCACACACATGATAGAATGGTTTGTGTTGGAAGGGACCTTAAAGATCCTCCAGTTCCAACCCCCCTGCCATGGGCAGAGACACTTTCCAGTGGTTCAGGTTGCTCAAAGCCCCATCCAACATGGCCTTGAACACCTCCAGGGGTGGCTCACCCACTGCTTCTCTGGGCAGCCTTTGCCAGTGCCTCACCAACAGCACAATGAAAAATGTCTCCCCAATATCTAGCCTAAATCTCCCCTCTTTCAGTTTAAAACCATTATCCTTCATCCTATCACTGCACTCCCTGATAAAGAGCCCCTCCCCAGCTTTCCTGTAGCCCCCTTTAAATACTGGAAGGCTGCTCTAAATTTTCCCTGAAGCCTTCTCTCCTCCAGGCTGAACAACCCCAACTCTCTCAGCCTGTCCTCATATGGGAGGTGCTCCAGCCCTCAGATCATCTTCTTTGCCTCCTCAGGACTTGTTCTTTGTCTTTCCTGTGCAACTGAACGCAGGGCTGCAGGTGAGGTCTCAGGAGAGTGGAGTAGAGGGGCAGAATCCCCTCCCTCACCCTGCTGGTCACACTTCTTTGAGTGCAGCCCAGGATACAGTTCACTTTCTGGGTTTCAAGCATACATTGCCAACTCATGTTAGGTGTTTGCAAAGGATGCATGAGGGAAGACCAGCAGCAATCATTTCCACCTGCATGCAGTGCTCATATGCTCATATGTCAAGGACAATCTGTGCACCCCCCTCAAGCTTGTTCGATACAAATAGGTGATGAACTTGCCCTTCCTTCAGCTTTACCTGCAGGCGACAGCTTCTTACAGTAAGGAAAAAGAGGTGAATGCCCCCAAAGTTCACTTCTTGCTCTTCTTGCATGAGATTTAATTCTTGGAAGGGCCTTAGGAAAGCTGAAAAGTAGTTTCCTCTCTCTTTTGTCTCAGTGGCGCAACAGGAGAGAGAAAATGATTACTGATTGCAATTAAAAATAAATAAATAAAGGAGCTGCTCCTGTTGTGGAGTGGGGACTGGACTAGATGACCTCCTGAGGCCCTTTGTAAACATATTTTATGAGATTGCCTGATTATACAGAGAGCTGGCAATGCTCAGAAAGGATCTGTGTGAGCCTGTTACCGTGGGCCAGGAGTAAGGTGCTTGCTAATGCTTAATAAGATTTAACTGCTGTGTAACAGATGCCTATTGGGACCTGTTGGTTAAGTCCCTTTCAAAGTATTTTAATATGAGTCCTGTAATCAGTTAAGAGAGGGGATCTCTGATGGGAGTGAGGTTTAGGGAAACCTATGGCTTGTTGAGATTTGGCTCGAGGGGCCCTGCTAGGGGTCAGTCCCATGGCAGCATCGTGCCCTGGCCTCATTCTGTTTCCAACAATTTGCCTCATTTCAGGGTAGACGTACAGAGGAATAAGTGAAAATTCAATGTGTGTAGCCCATGAGCTATGCCTCCAAGTCCAGCATGGTCCTCACAGCAAGTGGACCTCAGAACAAAGCTGGTGCCCTGCACTTTCTGCAGCTGGGGATGCACAAAGCCTTACAGTACCCCCATATTCACGCTTCCTGCTCTGCCCTGAGTGGAAAGGGGGGCTCCGTAATGGTGAACTGCTTGCAGGCCATGGCATGACAGGCTCTCGCTTGCATTTTGCCTTCAATAACACTGAAGTACTGGACTGCAGTTGGCTTCCATGCCTTTTCTTCATTTGGATCGGTGGGGAGACAGGAGGCAGGAGGGGGCATGGGGACAATCAGGACCATACTGCTCCTTATTCACAGTGATTTGCACTATCCAGAGCCTTGGGGAAGCAGGGATGCTCTCAGACTGGCCCTCAGCAGCCCAGTCAAAAGCAATAGGTATATTTTGACCACATCTCTACCCCCAAAAAATCATTGGCCCTGGCTGGAGGGCTGAGCACTGGCTCCAGGGAGGGATGGGATGGAGGTATAACACAAACCCACGTTCCCTGAAACTCAGAGCTGTCCCTGGGCTGACGCTAACTGCATTTAAGCCTGATGGAAAAGAAGCAAGAATCTGGCTTTGAGCCCACGTGTGATCACTTGGAGGGAGGAAACACCATGGAAGTCCACGTGATGGTGAAAAAAGAGTAACTGGAAATGAAGGCGGTGGTGACAGTGGGGCACTTGCACAGTGTGATCCCTGAAACCGTGGAATAAACGACATCCCGTGGGCAGGCGGTGTTCCCGGGTCTTGTCTGTTATTTCAGACTGTATCCGGAGGGCAGATAAATGCCAGGCCCACTTCTAATTAAGGAAACTGAGGAAGGGAAATGTGAGTGGCTCGTCTCGGAGACAATTTGTCGGGAGGAAACGCAGCTGAAGGCTTCTCAGCTATCCGAGGCACAGCCTCAGATACCCAGCCCAGATTGAGCCTAGTGAGGTCCCCACCTCTTGCTGCCTTGCTTGAGTTACTCCAGCCCGGGAGTGAGTGCCAAGTATCTGGTGGGGAACCCATGCAGGACTGGCAGCGAGGGATGAACAAGATGACCTCATGGGTATTTTCCTTCCTTCTCGCACTCCAATGACTCAACCGCCCCGCTGAGCTGGAGTTGCTGGCCTGGAGAGCTTTGGTTCATGCAGAGAGACCTCGGTGATCTGGTCAAAGTCCTCACCTCTCTAATGGGAGCTGCTTGAGGCTGGAAGGAGCCCAGCTCTGTGCTGCAGAGAAGAGAACCTAGAGCAATGCCGTAGGAAGGGAAGGGGAACCCTGAGCAAAAAAGTTACTGGGTTTCCTGAACAAAAACATAACAAGGATGGTGGTGAGGGCTCCTCTGGGGTGAGGAAGCCTCTGGAACGATGCAGGCAGGCTGAGTCCCAGGAGGCACTCAAGAGCTGAGTCATGGAGAAGGAAAACTTCAAGTCACCCTCCAGATCCTCCTGTGGTCTAACATGCCTGAGAAGAGCCTGATAGGGTGACCGCAGCAGCCGTGTGCTGTCTGAGGGTGTCCCATCAGCTATATTTGGTGGCTGTTGGTGTCACCAGTGGGGTTGGGAGGCAGGGCTGACCCCAGCAGCAGGTGCAGGATGCCAGGACCCTTTGCACGATGCCGTATTCTTTGCTGGGATCCATGAATTATCGCTCCTCCAACCGCCTTGCAGTTACAAAAGCACAACAGTGGGTTTGGGTGCAGGTTTTCCACAGATGCCAAAGCAGAGACAGGTCTGATGGCAACTACTCTGAGGCAACTTGTCCACCATTCGCCTTGTACCCTGGCATCTTTTTTTGATCCTAAAGAACACGGCACTGTGCTGGCAGCGGTATGGTTATGGCCCTTTGAAATTGTTACTTGAAATGCCAAACTCATTGGCTGCTTGGCTGCTTCACTCTGGCTACGGTGTGTCCTCTCCATTCTGGATAGGAAACAATCTGGTGAAAAATGCCCAGGTAAAAGCCAAAAGCACTCCAGCATGTTCACAGCGCCTCGGACAAGGCAGCACTGCTCCTGTGTGGCACTGCCCTCTGCTGTCAGTGGCTATGGGAACACCAGCCAAGGCCACCACGGCTGAGCAGAAAAAACAAACTTTTCTATCACTCTGGGGACTGCTGGAGGACCTGGAAAGCCACAAAGCTACCCCAGAAGGATGCTGTGCCCAGGATCAGTGAAATGGTCCCCAGTCATGACAAGGAGCATCTGCAGGCAGCAAACCCCTTTAGGAGTCATCACCTGCTTGGGCTTCCCCTTTCCCTCAACTGAAAGCAGAAGTGGTGGCTATTTTTGGTGCTGTCTCACTTCGGAAAGAGTCGTGAATGTCCCAGAGCATCACTCCAGCTATGGCACTGTGCTCCGGGCAGAGGAAATGAGTAACAGTGAAGGTCTCGCTGCCTTTCCATGACCCAGAACCAGCTGTGTGTCCCAGACCTCCACCTCAGGGCTGCCTGGCATAACTGGAGTTTCCTTCCACATGCGGGGCACACAAAGTTCCTGGGGACATGCATGAAGAATGACTCTGAAACTGTCTTTTTCAGTAGAGAATATTCAGGCAAAGCTTCCCAATTATACCTCATCTCTCCTTCACCATCTCCATCTCTCTCTCTCTCTCTCTCTCTCTCTATCTATCTCTCTGTCTCTATCTCTACCTCTATCTGTACCTCTACCTCTATCTCTCTCTCTCTCTCCTCCACCTCTACCTCTATCATCTCCATCTCTCTAAATGGGTGGATGAAGTGCTAATGGGTGGATGAAGTGCTTAGGGACATGGTTTAAGGGAGTGTTAGGAATGGTTAGACTCGATGATCCAGTGGGTCCTTTCCAGCCTGGTGATTCTATGATTCTATCTCTCTTATCTCTCTATCTATATATAAAACCTTGCTTGTCCTCCCCTCCATCCGGAATTCTTTATTGATTTTTCTTAAGCTGGAACTGCTTGAGTGGAAGTATAAGGATGCCCAACACTCCAACAGAGCTGGTCCTCATTTCCCCAACTCTCCTTAGTGAAAGGCCTCTAGATGGGGCTTTAATGCAATATTGCTGCTGGCCTCAGCTGGGCTGCAATCCACCTGCAGAGACCGGGGCTGCTCACTTTCCAGCACCCACAGGGTGGTGGCACGGTGCCACTTCACCCCAACCATTGGGATAAGGGAACAAAGATATTCCCAGATCCTGGTAAATCATGCAGGTTTGAGGAAGCCTTTTGCAGGATTGGACTTGACACACCACCCCCAACATGTTTCATCCCCCACCCCAAGGGCTGCTGAGGTTTGTGATGCAAAGCCACAATGGGAGCTCCCAAGCCATGACGTGTATTTGTGGATATGTGAAGCTTTGCACAATGCTTTTCCACAAGGCTGTTTTGCAACAGTTTAGTCTGGGATTGGACTGAGATATTTCACACATTAAAAATTAAAGCAGCTTCGCACTTTCTCCCCCTCCTTTTATTCTGAAAATAAGCAGAACTCAAATAGTTTACAAAGTGCTGGGAAGGCTGGAAATGCCCAAATGCATGGCCACTGGTGACAATAAATCCCCTGAGCTCCCAGTGTTGCTCCAGGGGCTATTCCAGGACAGAAGGTTCATTCCCATTAACCCACACCCTGTCTGGATCCTAAATCAGTTTGTCTACACATTATGGGGGTCAGAAACACAAACAGCCCCACTGCAGTTATCTTAGGGTCTTGCTGTCTCGTCGTACATCTGATTGTCACCTGCTGGGCATGGCTCTGTGAAGCTGAACAGCATAAACCTCCAGGGATGGTGGCTTTTGGGATGAGAGTCCAGTGGCAAGTACCTGGGAGTCCTCCTACCTCTGTCCTATGGGGTCAGAGCTCATCACACTTCAGCTACATCACACACACACACACACACACACACACGCTCAGGAGGGAAACCTTTTTTTGGTCTTGGGTGGTAGCGGGTGTGGAAATTGCCTCAAGGATGACGAGAAGAGTGACGATGACGAGGAGAGTGACATTAGCCAGCACTTGCAGCACCTGGAACAATGCTGTCACCCAACACGGAGCACCGGCCTCAAGGGCTGACATTTGGGACATTAACTGCTTCCCAGCTGGGGTGCTAATTGTCCTGTATGTGCATTGGGGTGCTCATCATCCTGTCCATGCGTTGGGGTCTCTGTGCTCCCTTCTACTGCACCAATGATTGCTCTTGCACAGGAGCATGTGCTGCCTCTGCCTTTCCACATCCAGCCTTTGCACCACCGATTAGATCTTGCACGCAGGATCAGCCCTTGCCCATCTTGCCTTTCCATGAATGTCTTGAACTATTGAGAAACGTGTTTAACCCTTGGACAACAGTCCAGCCTTTGCACAGCTGCCTAGTTCTTGCATGATGGATCAGCACTTGCAACTGCAGCGCTTGTGCGACCAACCAGCCTTTGCACATTTAGTGTTTGCATGACTGGTTGGTCCTTGTATGTCTTGTCCATGGACAACTGATCAGTCCTTGCACATCCAACCTTTGCATGCCCAGTGCTGTCATGTCTGTCCAGCCCTTGCACATTTGGCGCTTGCATGCCATGCCCATCCCAGGCACATCCAGCCCTTGCACAACCCCCCAGATGTGGCACATCCATGCCTTGCATATCCATCCTTTGCATTGCTGCCCATCCCTGGCACACTTGGACCTTGCACACTTGGACCTTGCACACCTAACCCTTGTATAACTGCCTGGCCTTTGCACAGATGCCCATCACCAGCACATTCAGCCCTTGTGTGACTGCCCAGGCTTTGCACAGTTGCCCAGATGTGTCCCATCATAGAATCATAGAAAGGTTTGGGTTGGAAGAGACCTTAAAGATCATCCAGTTCCATTTCCCTGCCATGGGAAAGGACACCTCCCACTGGATCAGGTTGCTCAAAGCCTCATTCAGCCTGGCCTTCACCACCACCAGGGTTCAACAACTTCTCCAGGCAACCTGTGCCAGCGCTTCACCATTCTCACAGGAAAAAAAAATTCTTGCTAATATCTAACATACATCTCCCCTCTGAGCCCCCCCAGTTTTCCTGCACTGCTTTAACTACTGGAATTCTGCTCGAAGGTCTCCCTGGACCCTTCCTTTCTGCGGGTCAACAAGCTCAACTCTCTCAGCCGGCCCTCATATGGGAGACGGTCCAGCCCTTCCATAATTGCATCCAAGTCTTGCACATCTGTCCTTTGCACAACTGCACATTTCTGGCACATCCACCCCATCCCTGGCATATCCAGCCCTTGCACACTCAGCCAACCCCTGGCATATCCAGCCCTTGTGCAGCTGCCCAGCCATTGCCCAGCCATTGCCCAGCTGCCCATTCCTGGCACATTCAGCCTGTCCCCTGCACACCCGTGGCTTGCACACCCAGCCCATCCCTCTCACAAACACCCATAGTACACCCAGTCCATGCCTTGCATGCCCATCTCATCCCTTTCACACCCATCCCATTCCTTTCACACTTGTGCCATCCCTGGCACATCCAGTTTTTGCACACTCACCCCATTCCTGGCATATCTGGCCATTGCACACCAATTCCTTACACACTCAGCCCTTGCCTGCCAGGATGTCTCACATCTAGCCCATCCCTCTCACATCCATCGTTTGCACACGCATGCCTTGCATTCATTTCACACCCATCCCTGGCACACCTATCCCTTGCCTGGCGGGCTGACTCACACATGTCCCTTACAAACTTATCCCTTGCACACTCAACCCCCTCACACCTATCCCTTGCACACCCTCTCCCCACACCAATCCCTTGAACAGCCATGCCTTGCACACTCATCCCTCTCACACTCATCTCTTGCACTCCCATTCCTAGCCTGCAGGGCTGTCTCACACTCATCCCTTGCACACCCATCCCTGGCCCACTGGGTTGTCCCATACCTATCAATTGCACACCCACCCCTCTCACACCCACCTCTTGCACACGCATGCCTTGCATACCTGTCTCACACCCACCCCTCTCACACTCATCTCTTGCACACTCATCCCTTGCCTGCCAGGCTGTCCCACACCTATCCTTTGTACACCCAACCCTGGCCTGCTGGGTTGTCCCATACCTATCAATTGCACACCCACCCCACTCACACTCATCCCTGGCACAGGCATGCCTTGCATGTCCATCTGTCTCACAACCACCCCTCTCACACTCGTCTCTTGCACATGCATCCCCTGCACATGCATCCATCTCATACGCATCCATCACACACCCATCCCTTACACACTCATCCCTTGCACATGCATTTATCTCACACCCATCCCTTGCACACACATCCATTGCACACACATCCCTCTCACACCCATCCATTGCACACGCATCCCTCTCACTCATCCCTTGCACATGCATCCATTTCACATCCATCCATCACACACCCATCCCTTACACATGTATCCCTTGCGCACTCATCCCTGCACACACATCCCTTGTGCACTCATCCCCTGCACACGCATCCATCTCACACGCAATCCTTACACACGAATCCCTCTCACGCGCATCCCTCACACACGCATCCCCCGCACATGCATCCATCTCACATGCATCCCCACACAGGCATCCCTCACACGCATCCCCTGCACACACATCCCTCTCACACGCATCCCCCCACACGTATCCCTCTCACACGCATCCCCCACACACGCATCCATCTCACACGCATCCCTCTCACACACATCCCCGCATACGCATCCTCACACACTCATCCCTGCACACGCATCCCTCTCACCTCTCACACACATCCCCCGCACACGCATCCCTCTCACACATCCCCACACACGCATCCCCACACACGCATCCCTCTCACACACATCCCCGCACACTCATCCCCACACACGCATCCCTCTCACACGCATCCCTCTCACACACATCCCCCGCACACGCATCCCTCTCACACACATCCCCGCACACTCATCCCCGCACATGCATCCCTCTCACACGCACCCCTCTCACACTCATCCCCGCACACGCATCCCTCTCACACACATCCCCGCACACTCATCCCCGCACACTCATCCCTCTCACACGCATCCCTCTCACACGCATCCCTCTCACACTCATCCCCGCACACTCATCCCCACACACGCATCCCTCTCACACACATCCCCGCACACTCATCCCCGCACACTCATCCCCACACACGCATCCCTCTCACACACATCCCCGCACACGCATCTCTCTCACACGCATCCCTCTCACACACATCCTCGCACACGCATCCCTCTCACGCACATCCCCGCACACTCATCCCCGCACATGCATCCCTCTCACACGCACCCCTCGCGCACTCACTCCTCTCACGCTCTCCCCAATCCCATCCCGCCCCGCCTCCCCGCTCCCTCCTCCTCCCCCCGTCCCGCCCCGCCCCCGCCCCGCCCCGCCGGGTCCCGCCCGGCTCTCGCAGCCGCCGCGCTATAAGAAGCGGGGCCGGGCGGCGGGGCCGCAGCGGGGGAACGAGATGAGCAGCGCCGGAGCCGCCGCTGCAAGATGCTGGATGGACACGTCCTGCTGGGATGGCTCGGCTCCTGCGCGCTCCTAGGGCTGCTCGCCTGCGCTCCGCGCCCGGCCCACGCCTACTTCGGGTAGGTGCCCGCCACTCCGCTCCCTACGGTTTAACTTTTTTTTCTTAGCTTAGTTTTACGAAAAAGGGAAGGTTTGGCACCTTATCCGTCCCGCCCGAGGTGGGGATGCTGCAGGCAGCCTTCTTCTATCCCTGGGTACCGGGGTCCCCTTCTGCCTGGATCCTCTTCTCCCCGTGGGTACCGAGATCCTCTTCTGCCTGGAGTGGGGATCCCCATCTCCCCGTGGGTACCGGGATCCCCTTCTCCCGGGAGTGGGGATCCGCATCTCCCCGTCGGTACCGAGATCTCCTTCTCCTGGGAATGGGGATCTCCTTCTCCCGGGAGCGGGGATCCCCTTCTCCCCGTGGGTACCGGGATCTCCTTCTCCCGGGAGCGGGGATCCCCTTCTCCCCGTGGGTACCGGGATCTCCTTCTCCCGGGAGCGGGGATCCCCTTCTCCCCGTGGGTACCGGGATCCCCTTCTCCCGGGAGCGGGGATCCCCTTCTCCCCGTGGGTACCGGGATCCCCTTCTCCCGGGAGCGGGGATCCCCTTCTCCCCGTGGGTACCGGGATCCCCTTCTCCCGGGAGCGGGGATCCCCTTCTCCCCGTGGGTACCGGGATCTCCTTCTCCCGGGAGCGGGGATCCCCTTCTCCCCGTGGGTACCGGGATCTCCTTCTCCCGGGAGCGGGGATCCCCTTTTCCCCGTGGGTACCGGGATCTCCTTCTCCCGGGAGCGGGGATCCCCTTTTCCCCGTGGGTACCGGCATCCCCTTCTCCTGGGAGCGGGGTGCGGGCATCCCCTTTTCCCAGGACGGGGGATCCTTTCTCCCCGTGGGTACCGGCATTCCTTTCTGCAGGGACGGGGGATCCCTTCTACCAGGATTCCCTTATCCTGGGACGGGATATCTCATCTCCTGGGAGTGGGGTGCGGGCATCCCCTTCTCCCGAGACTGGGGATCCCTTTTCCCGGGAGCAGGGTACAGGCATCCCTGTTTCTCGGGAGTGCGGATCCCGTCTCTCGGGAGTGGGCATTCCCATCCCCTGGGAGCGGGGTACGGGCATCCCCCTCTCTCGGGAGCTGGGATACCATCACCCGGGAATGGGGTACGGGGAGGGACAGCCCTGTCCCCGCGTTTCTCCCCTTATAGCCGGGTGACCCTAATCCCTTTGGGGAGCACCCTGGCTCGGCCGGGCTCTCCGGGACCCGCAGGTTGTCGCCTGCCGGGAGCTGCTCCGCTTTTTTTCCTGGGAGCCTCAGGCGATGGAGAGTCTCTCCGCCTTTTCCCGATGGAGTAGCTGAGCAGCGCAGCTCGGGGTTCGTGCTGTGCCCTCCACAGTCCCCAAAAAACTTTTTCCCCCCAATTTATGCTTCAGCATTAGGGGCTGACAAGCTGGTCCCAGCATCACCCCAGCGGCTTTGTTATTGTGTTGTTTTTGGGGGGCTGCAGGCTACTGTCACCAGCCTGGGACAGTGCAAGGCTTATTCCCGATGGAAGTGAGGGAGAGCTGAGCTCGGAGAAGCGCGGAGGCACCGCATCCCGCTGCGCTCACCTGTGCGCGGCGCAGGGCGCAGCCGGCAGAGGGCGCTACCGGCCCGCTCCGCTCCGCGCAGGTGGATCCGCTCCCTCCCTGCACCCCTTATCCCCCTTCTTTGGGCAGGGGGGGATGGATTTGGATCAGCCAAACAAACCTCCTCATCCCCCACCTTTCTTTAAGCTCCTTGCAGAGAAGGGTCTGCTGACTTTCCGTCTGTGCAACCCCTCTTTGCCTTTTTGAGTTACAGCTGGAGTTACCCTTGGGCACACTTTGTAGCTGCCTCTTGGCTTTCTTTGTTTTTCTTAAAGAATTGTCCCAAAATGGGGCTGGTTTGTGAGGGGAGTGGGATGTGATCACGTAGAATCACTAGATTGGAAAAGACCTTTGAGACCATCAAGCCCAACCGTACCTGTCCACTACTAAATCATATCCCTGAGCACTTCTTCTACCTATCTTTTAAACACCCCTCAGGGATGATGCCTCCACCACCTCCCTAGGCAGCCTGTGCCAGTGCCTGAAAACCCTTTTGGTGAAGATATTTGTCCTAATGTCCCATCTGAACCTCCCCTGCTGCAACTTGGGGTTGTCACCTGATTGAAGTTTTTTGTGTCAGTTTTACTCAAGAGCAATGGTTCTTCTTTTTGGGATGCTGTGTTTTAACCACTGGTAGGAGCCACTGGACCAGCCCTGGAGAATGTTTTAGCAGACTTGAGGTTTTTCCCCCACTCTTTCCAGTAAAACAAATCCTGGTGTTGAGGCTTGTCCATTGCTTGTGGTCTGGCAAAGCTTTCCAAACAGTGCTACTTACATCTTCTGTTTCCAACTCAAAAACCATTTAACTTCCTGCTTCTGGGGCTGGTTTTGTGAGGAAAGAGCCTGTCCTGTGTGCGTAGGCTTTTAGGAAAAGCCCTTTTCTCCCACAGCAGCACACAGAAGGCTGTACCAAGCCCGTTAGCTCATGTGTCTGCCAAAGACCACCGGCACTGTGCAGTTGTACTGTGCCTCAGGGACTGTCAGGGCTTGTAAGGAGTCTGGCTGTAACTCTCCTGTTAATCCATGTGGTGCTGGTATCTGCTGTAGTGCAGCAGGTAACTCATTCCAGTCGCTTGCTTCTGGGATTTCTTTTCTGGCCTCATGTGGCTGGTGTAGATTTTTAACTTCAGAATGAATGTGCTGAGCTGAGGCAAGTGTGCTGCTAGTTGTGTCCTGCTTTGGGTTATTCCCTCTGTCTCGGTACGGTTGCTGTTTCTGACTTGAGACTCCCTCTCTGGCAATAAGGAGGGGAGAAGAGATGCTGCCAGATGTGCACTCCAAGCGCTCCGGGGCTGCTGCGGTGCGCAGTGAAGTTTGCTTATGCAAAAGCATCCTGCTCTCTGGTTAGAGCCACAGCGAAAGAGCAGCATCTGCTGCTAATCTCTTCTTTGTTCTTCCAAGAGGGCTAAAGCAGAGATTGCATTTGCTGAGCTGCTGGGGAATAGTCCGTGCTGAGGTTGCTGCTAATCCCCAGCGAGATGTAATCCAACAAGTGTGTGGAAAAGCTGAGCCTTCCTTGCTGTGAGATGTATATTGATAAGGAAGGAAATCTTTCCTGGTAAAAGCTGTATGTTCCTGGTGCTTCTGCAAGTGCCCTGTGAAGGCTGGTGTTAGCCCTTCTTGCTATGCCTAGAAAGGTAGCCACACGTGGAGGAGCTCCCCAGGGTGGGGAAGCATTTCTGTATTCTAATAAACCTTTCCTAAAAACCTGGATGCATCACCCTTTGCTCAGGGGCTGAGCTGAAATTCATTGCGCTTGGTTAACACTACTTCCATCCTGGGCAGAGGAAGGGATACTCCTTCCCAGTCCAAGGCATCATCAAAGCCACCCCAATACCTCTTGGTGGCTTGCTCGATCCTCTGCTCTGGATGCTGTTGGAGGAGGTGGTGAGGCCCAGAGTGCAGCAGGCGGCTGTGTTAAACAGATGTCACGCTGTAGCTGCAGCTTAGCTGCTCCGTTCCGCAGTCTGATGGGGAATAGGGACAGCTGTGGATGATCCCTTCCACCCCATCCCCAATGTCTTATTTCAGGGAAAGAATTCGGTATCTCCAAATATGTGGCCTGGAGGGGAATTAGTGCATGGGGACAGAAATTGGGCATGGTTACATGATAACAAGAATGTGTCAGCATGTAGTTATGTCTGTCCCTGCCTTACTGGGACAGCCAGGGAGAAGGAGAGGATGCTGGGGTGGGAAGGCCATGGCTGGAAACTGCTGCTTCTGTCTCTGACTCTGGTGTCTTAGAGGGATGCACAAGCAGCCAAAAATGATAAATTCCCCCTGGAAGTAGAGCTTGATGTATGTGAAATGAAGCATTGGTGCAGATGGGGCACTTGTTGCTGTCTTGCTTCATCCCTAAGGCGCCTGGTTAGGACATGCGCTGAACATAATAGTTCACTGCCCAGGGTGAAGGGAGGGACAGGCTTGTCCCTTGCCTAGGGTTATGCTGGCAGCTTCAGTGCTGCTCCCTGGGTGTTGCTGACCTCCTCCCTGGTGCAGGAGAGAAGCAGGTACCAGCTCAACCTGGAGAAGGGGAGGTACCCACACCCAAAGCTTGCCAGGCGCAAGAAAAGCAGGGAAGGGAGGAAAGTGAAATGCAATGCTTTCTTGGGGAAAAAGGTGAAGGCAGGACCTGAAGTGATGCTGATGTGTAGCACTGAGCAGAGCTGAGACCCTGTAGGTGCCTACTCAGGAGGGACCCGTTAGCAGTAATTACTGGAAAGCAGCTGAAAGAGGCTGCCTTCAGGGATGTGGTAATGCTGCAGCTCCAGAGCCTTCTCTGATATGAAACCTCTTGATGCTAGGGAGGAGAAAGGCTGAGTTGCCCATCAGGGTGCCTGATGAGTGCATTTTAGGGTATGAGTGCATATGGGAGACTGTTACTGGCTGAGTCTGTACCAGAGGGGGAAGCATTGCCTTGAGATACGCATCAGCTGAGACTGGCTTGTTGAGTTGCACTGACTGCTCTGAAAGTGAGCCTGCTTTTTTTTGTTCAGCCATCTCCTCTGCAGCTGGGCTGTCTGAAAACTAATTTGTACCGTATTACAACTGGCTGATGGGGATAGTTTGGAGCAGCCCCAGACTGCTGGGATCTCTGAGAAAGCATTACATTTCACTTTCCTCCCCTCTCTGCTTTTCTTGTGCCTGACAAGCTTTGGGTGTGGGTACCTCCCCCTCTCAAATGGGGATGGGGGGTGGTGGAAATGCCATAATGGTATCTGGGAATTGTGTTGGATCTTGCACTACTGAGTTTTGGAAGTGGTAGATGACAAGATTAGCCACGCTGGGGTGACAGCAGGCTGATTAACTTCGGTCCTGCTGTGCCCTGATGCTAGTGGGACGGCAAACTGGACTGTAGGAGCTTAGTGCTTTCCTGAGCTGCCTGTTCTATGGCTCTGAGGTTGCAGCCTGCCCAGACCATAAATCAATCCCCTTCTATTTCTTTCTGGGTGTTCTGATTTATGGTCTGACTGTTTTAATGCACCTCCTCCTTCTCTTTTGCTAGAAGTGATGTTGGTTTCTGTAACTTGGAGTTTGCTCTGCTTTCCTCCAGCAGCAGAAAAAGCCGAGCAGCTCTGCTCCCTCTGCAAGTGCTTGTCAAGACAGTAGTAATGTTACAAGTGGCTCTTGCTTACATAGTGTTTATATTGACAGATTGCAATGTTCTTCATAAATGTAACTGATCTGTACACTGCACGCAGGCAACAGGAACCCTTAGATGCTTGTGTGGGGGAGAGGAAGAGGGGGGAAGCATAGCTTGCCCTAATTTACCAACACATCCCTAGTGAGAGCAGGTTCCTTACTGCATGGTAAGGTTTTTTCTGGTGTAGGAAGTGCAATATATTTTTGCTGCCATTAGCAGGTGCAGAATAGGTACCCTAGTACACTTTGGGAGCTGCTGGGGTAGAAATATTATATGCCCTGTAATTCAGGGTGTAATTCTGCTAAAATTGCTTGGAACAGATCTGAATACTGGATTCTAAGGGATATTCAAGGGTTGTGATCAGCCTGATGGCTCTTAAGGGGGCTGAGGGTTAGCATGAGTTTCTGAACTCGATTGCTATAAGTGTGTGGCGTCAGCTTGAATGTCATCTCCAATAAAAATAAGCCCACTGGTGCTGGCAGGCTTTGCTGCCTGTTTCTTCCAGCCTGTGGGATATGCCTGGTGCTAACATGGCTTTTGCATATCAAGAATTTCTGTACCTGTCACTTGATGGTAGTGTGGGGCCAGACGCTTGCGTTTGCAGCTTTGTCCGAAGGCGTGTGAACTTCTCGGGAAGCTGTTGTGTAGCCAGGCCACAGCATGTTGGCTTCCCAGACACGCCAGTCGTCTCTGGCGTGTGTGAGATGGAGCAGCTGGTTCTCAGCACAACCCAAAAAAACAAAACCTGGACTCGGGTGGTGAGGGAGGAATGCGGCACGCAGGCAAACACAGCTGGATCATAAGGAGGCAGCTCCTGAAGCTGGGAGGGTGGCTTTGCCATCCCGCCCTCCTGTGTTCTGGATTTTCTAGATGGTGACGCTGTTTTTTAAGGTGCTGTATTTCTGGTTTTCCCTGGAATAGGAAGGGTGTGCCTGGCTGCTTTTTCTTGCCCTACTCCTTTTGAGTTGGGTGAATTCTTATGTAGAGGCTCAGTCCTGACTGTCTTTTCTCAAAGTTGGTGTCTGTGTCAATTGAAAGCAGTGGTTAACCTCCATTCCTTTGCGAAGGAGAGCTCCCTTCCTAGAAGAAGCATTTGCTTTGTAGATACTTGAAGGCAGTGCTGGAATTGATGAAGTGCCATAAGGGTGGTGATAAACCCAGGAGCATTTAGAGAAATAACTGTGTGTATCCAAGTCCACCAGACCTGCATCTTCAGCCCTGGGGACCTACATCCATCCCAGGTTAGGCTGGAAGGTACCTGAAAGTTGCTTCCATCTGTGGTGTGGTCCGAGAATGGAGCTAAACTTGATTCAGACATGGATTTGTATGTCTTGGACTCATGTACTGGATTGACCACGTTGCTTGAGACCTGCGAATTACCACCTTGCGCCTCAGTTTCCCTTACTTGGAAAGACATTGAGGGGCATCTCTCTCTGAACTCAGCTTGTTAATGGATACAGTGCTTGCATACAATGCTCACCAAATACTGCCTCTTACATTGGCAGCGGCCAGCAGTGCTGCAGATGACTCCCTAGGGGGAGAAGATGGGTTGTTAAGAGAATATTAAGTGATATTTAGCAAAGCAGGAAGAGGCCAGTGACTTTTAGTGTGACTGGTGATGCAGAACTAGAGACCAGGAATCTATGGGACTCTGGTCTCCTGGTGAAAGGCCTGGTCAATGATTAACTGGCTTTCTGGAAGCTGCTAACAACAATAAAAGTGAGTCCAGCCCCACAACCCCAACACAAAAAGCCCATGAGTGTTTAATAATTAAAGGCCTTGTGCTTTATCACAGGGTAATGAGAATTGCCTTAAGGCTTATTCGGTGGTAGGTAATTGAATTAGGTTGTGGGATTGGGAAGGGGGAGGGTTAAGTGGAAGGTCTAGAAAATTGCTTGGAGAAGCTGATGTGATGCTCCTTAGTTTGAATCTTTGGCTAGATTGGATTTTATCAGTATTTTCTTTCATTGTTTTTCTGTCTGCTTAATCCACTGTGCTTGCAAACTTGTGCTTGCAAACTTGCAACAGCCTCCCAGAGAGGATATTCCCATCTCAGTGATGCGCCATTCACTTCAGTTAGGTAGATGCTGACAGTATTTTTATTCCTGGTGTTTTACTTGGTGAAATGTTGATATTTTAAAGCTCCTTGAGATTTTTTTTTTTTGATGGAAAAGCCAAGCCAGAAGACACTGCTGAAACAAACTATCTGTACTCTTGGAGGAGTCTCAGTAGCCTTAGTGGGTGCTAAACCTGTGAGCATTACCAGTGCTTCCACTGTGTGAGGCAGTTTCTGATGTAGAGCTGACAAGAGCTGCACAGGGGTGATGGGACCTAGAAAGCTCAGCTCATATAAGATGAAGGTCAACTCGCTTGCCCTGTCTTCCCTTATGTATGTCCATAGCTGCTGTCTAAGAAGAGGAACTTAGGTTGGATATGGATTTTGAAGCTTCTTTGGCAGCCACTGAGAAGGTGCTACATTGGAATACCCCATGGGAAAGACTGTTGTGAGCGTGGTCTCCTAGGTCAGGCCACCAGAGGTGTAAGGAATTCTGCTTCCGGAAGCTCTGTATTGATCCTCTGTTCCAGTTACATGGAGCAATGTGTCAACTCCAGGGCCTGGGTTCCCTGGTCACTTGAGTTCTATAGAGTACAAAAGGAGCAGCTCTTACCCTAATGTTTTTCTGCCCAAGGCGTTTGAGGAGAGCGGGATTAGTGTATTCAAACAGTCTTGATGTGCTATATGTAAAGTCTCCCTTTGCCTAACCATGCAAGTATAGCTACCTCCTGGAGAAAGCATTCTTAGATGAGGTGGCACTTGCTTAATTTGGACTAAACCCCTGTATTAGACACAAACTTCTTTAACTTCAAGTTCCCCGATTGTCCAGGTAGCAAAAAAAAAAAAAAAAACCAGAAAAAAACCAACAACAACCCTGCCAGCTTCCTGGTGCTTCTTGGAGGGTGTGTTAAAGCAATCCAAGAAGTCTCATGTACCTGGTTTTCCAGGCTGCAAACATGCTGAGCCTCTGGCTTGCCTCCATAATGAAGCAGCCTTACTCTCTGCAGCCAAAAAAAGCTCTCTAGTGACTTGTGTTGTGTTAATGCAATTGGTTTCTCGATCTGAGCAGCCCTCAAGCAGAGGGCCTGTTGCTTGCACTATTAAATGCTGATGGCAGCCTACTGCTCCTCCTGCAGAATGAGGCTGCAGGGAGACTGGTGTGGCAGGTCCTGGACCACCACACCGTCTGGCTGCAGGCAGGACAGATTGGATATATTTTCCTGATTTATGGACCTCGAGCTGAGGAGCCAGCTCAGGTCAAGTAGGAGGTAGAAATCATGATGACAGTGTGGAAAGAGTTAACTCTTAAGAAGCTGTTTTTGTTTAGTCTCAGTTTTTTCTTCTTGCCCTGTTTTTAACTGTATTTTTTTAAGGTTCCCTGCAATCGTGGCTGTAAGTGCTAATGAGTCTTATCTCTTGAGATACTGTCATAAAATACACTTATGAAGTTTATCAGCTCAGTAAGCTTTACATTTTATTGTAATGTGTGTTTGCACTGTGCTAAGTGGAACAGGGAGTATTTTGACTACATGGATAAACATAGCAGTTGCAGGATTTGCTCTAGCTGATAGAAAAATGTATTCTTTATTTTCCCTTAGCTGTTGCTGGGAACTCTATTTCAAATGGATCGAGCAGCCCCTGCATATGCTATGTGGTCTTCCAGTCTGCTTGTGACCTTAAATCATCCTTCTGTAAGGTGTGGGGATTATTTTATTCATTCAGCTGCTGAAGGATTTCTTTTGGGGGAAGGGGAAATAATAGGTTAAAAAAACTTGAACTCTTCCTTTGGAAAGAACACAGAGCAAAACAGCTCTTCTATACATCTACTGGAGAACATGCAAACTCAACAGTATCTGACATTAATGCTGAGTCTGTGTTGGCTTGGAGGGTAGCACGGAGCATGCAGTTCATGTTGATGAGATGTCAGGCTGCATGGGACTTGGCATTAATTTTAGGAGCAGATTCATTTGGCCTAGATGATTAAAATAGCATTAACTGGATAGCCAGATGCTTATGGAGTTTAGGGGGGAAACTAGTTTTCTCTGACTTCTGTGTTTGCTGTGTACTGAATGGACAAGTTTCACAATTGTAGCAAAAGTTTCCTTTCTTGAGAAGCTACTTTGGGCCTCTCGGAGGCTGAAGGAGCCTAATTGGACACTTACAGTGCATGGTAGGAGGTAGTTTCTTGTGCTGGCAAGCAACATGTGATTTACCCTGGAGATGTGAACTTAGTACTGAGATGCTTGGTATACCTGAGCTTTGCTTAAAAGGCCCCTCTTAAATTGCCACGTGTAAGGCAATCCTGGGAAAAATGGGTAGAAGTTTAGCCTAGATCCTTGCTTTGCTGTCATAAAACCTCTCAAATCAAACTATAGAGCAGCCTCCCAAAGCAAGCGGGGTCAAGCAACTGTTGCCTCCAAGGCCAAGTCCTTTTGGAAGAGGTCAGCTGATAAGCAAAAGAATTAGCTTCCATTGCCTCTTGGATTACTTAATCTTTTTCTCTATCTTTAAGGTCTAGAAAAACTGTTTGCTTTGAGATACACAAGGGTGTATTGAGTTTGACCCCTGGGTGACGTCTTTGTGACATGCAGGTAGGTGAGACAGCCTGCCAGGATGGATTACTTCGATGCACAGAGCCCATGGTTTGGCACTGGGTTTCTTGCTTCAGTATCGTAAGCTGCTCTTAACTTCTTTCCCAAAGGAACTGATCGTGACTTGGCTCCGAAAGCATCAGTAACTGCTGAGGTGGCTCACCCATGTCTTCAGGAATATCTACTCTAACTTCCAGTCAGAGCAAGTTATTACCCTTTAAATTCGACCTCCACCAAGTGCCTTATGTTCCTTGCTGTCATCAATCAGCTGTATGTGACAGCTTCCCCACCTCTGCATGTGAGAGTGTGCTGTGTGTTGCTACAGCGTGCGCAGGAGAGCACTGATGCTAGCTGACCCCTCTGTAGGCATGGCTGGAGGGGCTGTTGGTGGGGCGGCTGCAGGATCATATAATGTTCCCATTACAGAGGAGTGCCTGTCTGCTGAGCTCTGGCATGCGCAGCCTGGCAGGTTGCTCTCATGACTTGCTGTGATCTTTGTAGACTTTCCCACCTGACTGCTTAAAAGAAACTGCACAGAGGTGTTGCCATGCGCTAGTCCCCATGATCTACCTACAGCTAATTCCCAGTGCAGATATTGAATTGCTGGATGCACTGACTGGCTTTCACTGTTATGGTGAGCTCAAACCTTTAAATACCCTTGTTGTAATGTCTTCTCTGCAGGTTTTCAGATTGTTGCAATACCAAGCAGAATATCACCAAAGAGGACCTCTTGTGGGGCTTTCTAGCTCCACCTTTTGGATTACTGTTAGTAAACATCTTGCTCTCTGAAGTTGCCTAGGTGAAGCGTTCCACCTTCCGGGTGCGGAGATAGTGTTCCTTGACTATGCCTCAAGCTGAGCTCATAGGGCCTTCATTTTACCCTGGTGACCAATACAATGCCTCACTTCAAATCAGTGCTAAGACCTCTGGTAGGTGACTGCTGGTAGGGTACGTTTTTTGGTGGGAATCTATGCTGCTTGGCCTTAACACTGAAGCTCCTCACTCTTCCTGTAGGAAGGATAGGTGTCTTGCCTTCAGGAGGCTGCTAGATCCTTTCCTAGATGTCCTTCTTCCCCTAAATGTTGCTTTGATTTCAGTGTCTCCTGGTTCCCATGGAAACCCAGTTGGTTCCATCTCTTATGGGTGTAGATCTTCTTCTAAGGCGGTGCCTTTCAGCATTGGGGGGTGTGTGTTGAAGGTGCACCAAAGCATTGCAAAATATTCTTGCAAACAAAGAAATATGCTCCCACTTGAGTTTACTTGAGTTTAGCCTAGGAAAGACACTTCTGGTGCTTCTCTACATCCTACTGCTCTGTCCTTAAGCACAAGTATTCCAGCCTATCCAGGTCTGAGGCCAGGATAACTCCTTCTCTCAAAGGAGACTTCCAGTTACTCCCTTTAGGTACAGAGGCATCTGTACCCCGCTGACCAGAGGTGTGTCACAGTATTACATGCCCTTGACTCTTGCAACAGCACTGCTCGTAGAGCTGAGCTTCTCTGTTGTGTGGAACCGGCTTCGGTCTTGCTCAGGTGAGAGTTGTGATGTGAATGAGCAATGATGTGGGTTGGAACTAGATGATATTTGAGGTCCATTTCCAACCCAAACTAGTCTATGATTCAATGAGAGCACAGTGTTGGCAGCCAATTTCAGCTCAGGGTTGGGTATTCATCTGAGAGCCAGGGCAGCTGGTGGGACTGAGTACCTGGGAAACAGCTTGCACTTAGGATGCGGATCCAACCTGTGCAGATCCTTTTGGGCTGGCTCCATTGTTTTTGGCTACAGGGACCTATCCCAGAGCAATCAATGACCAGTGGAGCTTTCCCAGCTTAGTGACACAGTTCAGCTTACTGTTCTGCTGCAAGCCCTGCTGTGCTGCAGCTCTCCAATTCTGCCCATCTCCTCTGACAAGAAATCCTATCCTGGAGCTCAAACCCCTCTGGGGAGAGTTCACCAGAACTGATACTTTATTTAAAAGAACTGACTTGTTTTGCTTAATCTCGACAAAATTCTTTTCTAGCCCTAATCCTCTCCCAGTGTAAGGTGAGATCTTGAAATACCTGGCAAACTTATAACATAGATCGTTCTGCATCTCTTGGCCTCTCTGTAATCAAAGGTGATGGGGGTAGGGATGTTTTCAGACCCTGCCAAAGATAAATCTGCTGGGAGCTAGTGGGGAGCTATTTCCCAGTCTGTGGTTAGCAAGTTGATCTGACAGGCCAGAGGTGAAACAGCCACTTGAGCTGAATTACAGGGTCTAACCAAAGATCCAACACTTCCTTTGGCTCATTAGCACTGCTGTGTTACATCCCTGGTGACTATTTCTATCTTCTGGCTTGTCCCATGTTGACTCTGGAAATCCAGAGGCTTAGCATGAGTTTGAAGAGAGGACTGAAGTCGAAGAGCTGCTCTTGGGAGACTGTGAACTGGACTAAAGGCTTTGAGCAGTCCTTGCGGTCAGCCTCACAAGCCATAATCTCCATGCTGGCTTTTGTAGCTGATGAAAATGTATTTATAGGCAGAGACTTGTCTCTGCAAGGTGCAGAAAAGGCTGGGCCAAAGAGATAGCATTTGGAGGGGACTGGGACCAAGTGTAATCCTGCATTCATCTCCTGAGCTTGCAGAGGGATCAACGACAGTGCAGAAACAAATCTTATTTGATATAGTAGAAATGTCTTAAAACTAACTGTGGTTTGTTTGTGGGGATCTTATAGTCGCAGTGCATGGACTGAGTTCCCCGTGGGCTGTCCCAGACATTGCCTTGTGGGAGGTACCAGGGTAAGAGAAGGGCATCCTCCCTCAGTAACGCATCCCTTGAGGCACTTGTTAGGGCTGCTGCAAGGCTCATGGAAAATCTGAGCGCTGGACCTGGTGCTGGGAGGAGGGAGGTGAGCCTGAAGGCTTGGCCTTTTCTGACTCATCAGGGTTTGTGACTGCACTAGGTTTGATGACCCTGTTACGTGGTGATACAGGCTGTATTTTTACTGTGTCCCCTAGCAGCTGGCTGGGATTGGATGCTCTTGTTTGCAGACCATGCTGTAGGCACAGGACCACCGTTTGGCAGAGAGGTGGATGGTGACCCCTTCTGCTCCCAGAGGTTTCTACAGGGATGCTGTGCTTCACTTGCTGTTGGTCGAACTGGCAGCACAGGATCAGCAGCAGGGACAGTTGAGTAGCCTTGTCCAAACAGATGCTCTTGCCTGCTTGTGTGGGGCTGTTTACTCAGTTACCAGAGCTCTTTAGAGCCCTTCTAAGTGCTTTCAATTTAAGTGACTCAAGAGCTGATGTCTGATCTGTTTGGATGTACTCAGAGGACTGGGATAAGTTTTATCTTGTTACTCCATGGGGGTGAAGGGAGCAGAGTAATTGCCAGGTATCTGCACAGCTTTGGGCACATCCATTAACCTTGGGGTACTTCAGCTTGTAAACCCGGATTATTCCTGGGGAAAGCAGGCTTAGTCAGGGACTTGGTGTATGTCCTTTGGCTCTTTTCAGGACCCCAAAGGACTGTTGGACTATGAAGTGCATCTGAAAGTGTCTTCTATAGGTGCCTGATGGAGAAGAGCCCTCAGGGATTGGAGTTAGTGCTCCTGTTGCAGCAGTAATGGAGGTGCAATAAAGACAAATTTACTGATGGCTTAGTGATCTCTGAAATGCTAGGAAGCAGGAATCCCCTGGCTTCAGCCTGTAAGATCAGACTTCAAAACTGAGGCTTCATTTTAGGGGTGCAGTTTTGCACCCACTATCCTTTTTCAGAACCTTGCTGGAAGATACACGGCTGGATTTTCAGTGCAGCTGCTGCCTGTGCATAAAGCACCAGCCACACATTGCTCTTGCTACTGTCAGCTGCTTGAGTGCCTCTGTTTATGTATCTAAAACTTGAAGGCTGGAGAAGGAAGAAACCTGACCAGTGCAATGGAAACCTTCAATTCCCTGCGGTCCCAGGAGACGAGTAGCTTCAGGCTGGAGCTAGGAATGAACTTCATTTGTACACTGCCTCGCCTCTCCAGGAGGATCAGCCAGGAAAAATATCAACAGTTCCATTAAAAAGTCTGCTGGTTTGCTAAAGTAGTGGAATAAACATACCTGTAGGCATAACGGCCTGAACCGCACAGGAAACATTAACTAGAGCGAACACACGCAGACTTGCTCCCTCTCCCCCTGTATATCTACCAGATAAAAAACACTGTGCATCCATGGTAATGTGTAAATCAAACAGCAGCTGGGGGGATTATTCTTAGCTGGGGAAGAACTGGCTTGGATCAGAGGGGCTCGGTGCTTTCCTAGAAAGGCAAAACCTGTGCTGAGGCTGCTCTGCGCTGCTGCCCGGTCTGGGGAGGGGTGCAACCCCAGTAGAAACTGGGGCGGGATGGGGTTTGGAGTGATTGTTAGCCTTCTTTCTGATTTCTATTGCCTCTTCTTTTAGCTACCTTTTCCTTATTTCTGGTTAGGGATGAACTGATTTTGCTCTAACCAGTTGAAAAGCTGCGGTAGAAACCAGTGGGAAGTGGGTAATGCTCTGGGAGCTTGCAGAAGAGTGGGGTGGGAGTGATGGCACTAAACAGAGGAACCAACCACCCTGAGCCATCAGTGTATGGTGGAAATAGTTCCTTCAGTCCTCCACGAAGCCTGCAGTACCCTTCCTAACATCTCTGGGACAGGGGGAGTAGAGACCCGCAAAGTTATATTTTGTATTTCAGTGAGGGTATGTGAGCTTCAAGCATGGCTTGAATGACACATACCGCCAGCACTTTTTGGATAAGTAACCTGGTCCCTGAGCCGCTCATAAAAACAGCTTCCCCTTGGCTGTACCCAGCATATATGCTATGTACAGAAAATACATGTGGAAAATGCCTTCAGTTGCAACCAGATGGCACCTGTCAAGCACAAGTAGATGTTTCTATTAGTGTTCTTATTTGAGTGTCTTGGACCACTCCCAGCCTCTGGATAGCAAAACAGCCCTGCTGTAGCTGTCCTCCCAGAGCAGCCCCACGGGCAGATTGATGTGATTATTGCATGCTAGAGACAGTCCCTGTGCTCCCAGACCTCATCTGCACAGCCACTTAGCACAACTAATCTGAACTGACTTTTAAAGTGGATTAGTTCAATTACTCTTAACTAGCCCCAGTGGAAACGCTCTCCTTGGGGATTAAAGATCCTTAATTCACTTCAACATACTTTATTTCAATGCAAATCAGGCTAAACTGAATTAAGAGCACTTTAGAGCCTTGTGTGGAGGCACTTCTTCAAAATTTATGTGGTTTAACCACCCCACTTTGCATTCCTGCACTCAATTCATTCCAGTTAGCATTGCTGAAGTGTCCCCTTACAGATGACTAATACAGGCAGCCTCTCAGATATAAAACTGCAAGAACATTAGCCTAGGCTAATGTGAGAACTCGTTCCTGTGAAGAGCTCCTGCATCTGCTGATTCTGTGCTTAGATTTTCCCAGCTGGGCTGTTTTAGAGCTGTTTGCTCTTCTTTGGATTTTTCACTTTTTTTTTTTTTATTTTTTCACATCTTGCTTTTGCAGTTCTTCAAACCACTTTCTTTGCTTTTTCCACTTAATGCAGGGCAGTGAGTCACACCAGTTTGTCTCTGCTGTCCTTAACTTGCTGGATAAAATGACAGGACTTCATCCTCATAGCTCAGTAATTTTACTCTCCAATTGAAGCCGAGTTGTGGTTGTGAAAGAAATTGCTCTCTGTTTCTCTGAAGCTTAAGTGAAAAAGTCATTGCCTCTGTGATGCCCTGGGCAAGATAATTCTTGCTTTGGGAAGAGTTGGGCAGGATAAGTGTTTTCTTCTGTGGTTTAAGCATTAGATGATGTATGTGTTGGAGAACAGAGGAATCCTGGTACCAAGTGAGGAGAACATCGCTGAGCAAGAGGTCAAATTATCACAGCCTAACTTTTCACTTTCATACAAATTTTGACCATTTTGGTTCTATTTTCCAAAGGGGAGATGTAGCAGTGATCCCTTTGCATTTGAGGTGCTCTCACCTTGCCTGTATCCCTGCAGTCCATTAACTGATTTTATACCATTCTGACCCATTGGGCTTCACCTGCGCCCCCTGTTTTGCTGCTCTGGGTCCAACTTTAGTCCTTGCTGAACAGCTGCCAGTCCACTGGGGAGGGGATCGTTGTTTGGTATAGTTTTACCTTCATTCACAGGGATGGTGGGTGAGGAAAGGAAGGGTTAAATCTGATGGCTGAAAGGAGTGCCAACATTGCTCTTGGTACTGCTTTTTCAGCCTGCCAGAGAGAAAGTTTATTTTGCTAATAGCCCTGTGTAACTTCACTTCTCTCCTTGCATATCTGACCCTGCTTATGATATTTCAGCTCTTCTACTTAGTATAGCGTCACTTAAGAAATAGGTGAGCAGTTTGGGTGGTCACAGGAGCAGCTGGCAGGTATATGAGCTGCTTTCTCAGGGTAGGGAACAGACTTTCAGTTTCTTTTAGCTCAGGTTTTGCATGACTTTCATGGAAATCCCCTGGTGCCCCACAGGCTGCAGAGAAGGGAACAGGCATTGCACGCAAGTGGGATGCAGATGCTGCTGCCCTGCTGTGCCAGGGCTGTGAAACTGCTCTTTGCTGCGATGCTGCAGCTTTGAAATCCTTCAAAGGACTCGCTGTCCTGCCATGCAAAGCCTGCATCTCATGGCCAGGGGATGGTGGAGAGGCATGACTGAAGCTACCAGTGGTCCCTTCCTAACCAGGTGATGTTCAGGACCTGTTGTGTTTTATTTGGGAGGGCAGAGGCAGAGGGGCACAGCAACCTGCTGCATCTGGATTATAAATTGGGTCTGAAAAGGCCCCTATTTCAAGTGTCTGAACAATCCCTGCTAGGCACTTTCCCACACCAACCTTTCAAATGCTCAATGAAAAGTACTCCACTGCAAGCCTAGCTGCTTTAATCAGTGCTTTGCTTCCTAGTAATAAAATTCTTTCCTTTAACAGGTGATCGAAATTTCTCTAGCTGAACCATAAGTGGATTTAATTTTTTTTTCGTTCTTTTTTCCTTACCTGCAACAGCTTGTGCATGGATGAAGACCATCACTGTGTTGCTCCCTGACTGCCTTCAAGCTTGTTCGTGAGGTGGGCACGAGCAATGTCAACATGGGTGTTTGATGTAGTTGTGTTTTAAATCTGGTTTCTCTAAGTTTCCTAGACCAGTAATGTAAATTGGTGAAATCAGCAGGCAGGTCTTGAGAGGGTTTTTTTTTTTCCCTTTTTATTCTTGCTCAAAGAATACCCACAAAAAGGAATACTCTGAGTATTCTCTAGCAGTATGCGGCAAAGAAAACCCAGTCCTATAAATGTATTATAACATCAGTTTTCTAAATTACCGGGGGCAAGAACTCTGTCTTGCTAGGTTTTGATGGCAAACCCCAATGATTTTATCACCACAAGATGTTGGTGTCTCCTTCTTCAAGACAAGAGGCAGATAACTTCATTTGTAGAATCTCAAGATTTTCCAGGGGCTATGGCTCTGGGCAGTACTGAAAACAGTGATGATCGAGCACACATGACTTCTGTTTAAGCAGCCAACTTGTAACTTCACTCTTGAGAAAACACCAAGATTGGATTGAAAGGAGGTGTTTCCTCTGAATGCAATTTTTGACTTGGGGGAGTGATGCTCTCTTCCAGCCTCATGATCTATGAAAAGGTGAATTAATATTTCCTGCCAAACTATGCCATCTGCAAACACTCTTCTTCTCCTAGAGGTGCCTAGACAACCCCGAGGACCTGTCCAGTATAGCTCTTTGAAAGTTGCTGCTGTGGCCATGCTTGTAGGAAGAAGGGTTTGTGGCAGAAGATGATGAATAGGTTTGCAGCTGCTGAGAGAAAAGGTATCTGGATACAAAAGAGGTCAGTTTTCCTGAAGAATTGCCATCTCTCTGTGCAGCAAGTTTGAAGTGAGAGTCTGCTTTAGCTAATTATTCTCCTGCTTCTGTCTTGGGGGTGTGAATCTTTCTCTTCTCTTGTGGCCAAGAGAAGTCAGACTTCAATGACTGAAGACAGCTGGCATTGATTGATTTTTAACCATCACCTAAAGGAGGGAGGCTAAGAAGCTGCCTTTGAAGTTGGAATTGATTACATCAAAAGCAACTTAGAGAGTGGCTTTCCAAGCCTTGAGGCTTCCTAGGATATTGGCAGGGAGCTCCAGGGCTACTCTTGTAAATAGTCAGGAGTGCTGGAAACCTAAGTGCAAGACCTGCATGGACCTGTGTACTGCAATTTGTACCTAAAGAAAACAATTTCACTTGAGATGAGACTTCTCCCATTGTACATTGTTGTGACCATTGGACAGAATGGTAAAGAAGGTGCTGGAGCTGGCCCTTGAAAATGGGTTTTTATGTAGGTAAGGAAATGTGCAAACATCTGAACTGATTTCTCCCTTCTGTGAACCTGTAGTCTGAGGGATTCTGGCCTGTGGCACTAATGGGGCGTTTGTGGGGTTTCCTTGCTTTTTTTTCAGGCTACCTAAATTGACCCCTGCAGCTCATCCATAGAGTTGGGCAATACCTGCTCTAGGAAAAACCCAACTTCCTTCTACAAAAATGAGCTAGTCAATGTCAGAATTGGGAGTAATCATAGAATCATTGAGGTCTATTCCAGCCTTTAAGATCATCTAGTCCAACCATCAGCCCAACACCACTGTGCCTACTAAACCATGTCTTAAAGTGCCACATCTACATGTTTTTTTTTAACACCTGCAGGGACAGAGGCTCCACTTCCCTGGGCAACCTGTGCCAATGCTTCATCACTCTTTGATTAAGAAATTTTTCTTACTATTCAATCTAAACCTTCCCTGGTACAACTTCAGGGCATTTCTTCTCATCCTATCACTTTTTACTTGTGAGAAGAGACCAACACCTGCCTTGCTGCAACCTCCTTTCAGCTAATCTTAGAGAGTGATAAGATCTCCCCTCAGCTTTCTGTTCTTGAGACTAAACCACCCCAGTTCCCTCAGCTGCTCCTCATAAGACTTGTGCTCCAGAACCTTCACCAGCTTTGTTGCTCTTCTCTGGACATGCTCCTGCAACTTGGTGCCCTTCTTGTAGTGAGGGGCCCCAAACTGAACATAGCATTTGGAATGTGGCCTGACCAGCACTGAGTACATGGGCACAATCCCTTCCCTACTCCTGCTGCCCACACCATTTCTGATCCAAGCCAGGATGCTGTTGGACTTCTTGGCCACCTGGGCTGCTGTGGGCTCATGTTCAGCTGCTGTTGACCGGCACCCTCAGGTCCATTTCTGCCAGGCAGATTTCCAGCCACTCTTCTTTAAGCCTGTAGCATTGTATGGGATTGTTGTATTGAGCTTCTCAATACACCAAACTGCAGGACCCAACACTTGAGCTTATTAAACCTCATCCCATTGGCCTCGGCCATTGATCCAGCTTGTCCTGATCCCTCTGCAGAACCTTCCTACCCTCAAGCAGATCAACGCTCCTGCACAGCTTAGTGTCCTCTACAAAGTTACTAAGGGAGCACTTTATCCCCTCATCCAGATCATTGACGAACAGAACTGGACACTGGGGAACACTGGTTGTGACAGGCTGTAAACTGGATTTAACTGTTAGCCACAACTCTCTGGGCTTGGCCATCCAGCCAATCTTTTACCATGTGAAGTTCATGCATATCCAGTCCATGAGCAGGCAGTTTTTCTGGGACAATGCTGTGGGAAACTGTCAAAGGCTTTACTAAAGTCTAGGTACACAACATCTGCAGGCTTTCCCTCATCCACTGGGAAGGTTGCATGGTCATAGAAGGAGATCAGGCTGGTCAAGCAAGACCTGCCGTTCATGAACTCATGCTGGGTGAGCTTGATTCCCTGGTTATCCTGCACATTTCTGGTGAGCATACTCAAGACGAATCACTCCATATCTACTGAGGTCACACTGAGAAGCCTGTAGTTCCCTGGATCCTTCTTCCAGCCCTTCTTGTAGATGGGCATCACATTGGCAAGCCTCCTGTCATCTGGGACCTCCATGACTGCTGATAAATGATGGAGAGTGGAAGACCGATCAAACAAGCTATTGGTGTAAGGGTTTTGTGGCTTTTTGTGATTTCAGGTTAAGTACAAACCTCAAAAGCTGAATTCTTGCTGTAGTCAAGTGATGACTAAGAGTAGAACTGGATGGAACAGAAATAAATCTGGAGTAGTATCGGGCTGCTACCAAGTTCTGACTCTGTTGCTATGAGGACTGGTTTACAGGATACCCAAAGGAGAGATTTCTTTGCAGACTAAGCCCTTTTCCAGTTCGATGATGAGGCTAACATATTCTCTGATGTTCGTAACTGTATCTTTAATAGAAAGACAGTATTCTCTTAAAATTACTGAAAAGTTTTAAAATCAATAAAAATCCCTGTTGTGGGATTTTTATACAACCTGCTTAGTGAGTTCAGACTAGAACTTTGCTTGATCTCTTGCTGCCCTGTTTTCAGCAGCCTGTGGACACCATGTTGGCCCCATTGTATTTAGTAGCCAGTATAATTTGGTTAAGGATTTGTCCTTTTTAATGGTTTCTTTCCCACCTCTCTTTTTAAAGCTGCTCTAATTCCATATTGCCCTAATTGTGATATGCAAATTTTAGAAGTAAAATCGCAGCCAATGTGTTTAAAGATCCTTAAGGGCAAGCAGCCCCCTGCTTAACGTGATAAATTTGGACAGCTTTTCTCACTAAGGAAAATAAAAAGCCTTCCAAACCAAGAAAATTATGTAAGCAAATCCGATGTGTGCTCTAAAATTAAACCTGCCTTGCAAGCACTGGGGCCTTCAGTGTGAAACCAATGAGGATTATTTTGGGGAGGCTGTAAAGCCTTGCCTGGGGGATGTTGAGTGTTGTCCTGAAATTCCCTCCCTCCATTGATCTACTTGCTCTTTTGTTCTAAACAGATGTGTAGAAACATGCAACTGTCAGGGACCATCCTTGCCTGGGAGCAGCTCTCCAGCATCCTGAATGAGACACAATAGGTATTGAGCCCAGAAACTTCACAGAGCACTGGATAACTTCTACCCTGCTCTCACGCAACACCTGTTGTGCAGAATCCTACTTAAAGGCATGATTCTGTTGCACAGTTGTAGCTCAGTTTGACTTTGCTGTGGTGGAGCAAAGCAATGTCTTATCATCTGTGTCCAAAGATGTCTGATGTAAGCCTTCAAGCCTGGACTTTGCAAGCTGTGTTAGTTCTACTACACAAATAATAGTTATTGTAGGATGAAGTTAGCAAATGGAGTTAAAAAGGCTTTTAGCTGTTGTCTTGCTATAAAACTCTGTCCTCCTTGCTCGGGGTACTGGTGGATGAGAAGCTCAATGTGAGCTGTCAATGTGCACTTGCAGCCCAGAAAGCCAATGGTATCCTAGGCTGCATCAGAAGTGTGACAAGCAGGTCAAGGGAGGTTATTCTGCTCCTCTATTCTGCTCTCAGGAGACCTCACCCGGAGTGCTGTGTTCAGTTCTGGAGTCCTCAGCACAGGAAGGACGTGGATCTGTTGGAGCGAGTCTGGAGGAGGGCCATAAAGACGATCCAAGGGCTGGAGAAACTTCCATACCAAGACAGGCTGGGAGGGTTGGGTTGTTCAGTCTGGAGAAGACTCTAGGGAGACCTTAGAGCAGCCTTCTATTACTTGAAGGAGGCGTACAGGAAAGCTTGGGAGCTGCTCTTTATCAGGGAGTGCAGGGATAGGACAAGGTGGAACAGTTTTAAGCTGAAAGATATAGATGAGATGAGATATTAGGAAGAAATGTTTTCCTGTGAGGGTCATGAGGCACTGGCACAGGTTGCCCAGAGAAGCTATGAATGTTCCATCCCTGGAGGTGTTGAAGGCCAGGCTGGATGAGGCTTTGAGCAACCTCATGCAATGGAATGTGTTCGTGCCGTTAGTAGGGGGACTGGAACTAGATGATCCTTTATGTCCCTTCCAACTCAAACCATTCTATGATTCTTCTCCATTTTGCAGTCAAAAATTATACTTTTGTGTGGTGCATGGCCAAAGCTCCTTTGGAGACCTTGATTGCTACCTGGGTGGAAGCGTGGATCTGATGGAGTGTAGGGAGGCTCTGCAAAGGGATCTGAACAGGCTGGACCGAGACCAATGGCATGAGGTTTAACAAGGCCAAATGCCGGGTCCTGCACTTGGGGCACAACGACCCTATGCAGTGCTACAGACTAGGAGAAGTCTGTCTAGAAAGCTGCCTGGAGGAGAAAGACCTGGGGGTGTTGGTTGACAGCCAACTGAACATGAGCCAGCAGTGTCCCAGGTGGCCAAGAAGGCCAATGGCATCTTGGCTTGTATCAGAAACGGCGTGACCAGCAGGTCCAGGGAGGTGATTCTCCCTCCATACTCGTCACTGGTGAGACCGCACCTTGAGTACTGTGTTCAGTTCTGGGCCCCTCACCACAAGAAGGATGTTGAGGCTCTGGAGCGTGTCCAGAGAAGAGCAATGAAGCTGGTGAGGGGCCTGGAGAACAAGTTGTATGAGGAGCGGCTGAGAGAGCTGGGGTTGTTTAGCCTGGAGAAGAGGAGGCTGAGGGGAGACCTTATTGCTCTCTACAACTACCTCAAAGGAAGTTGTGGAGAGGAGGGAGCTGGGCTCTTCTCCCAAGTGACAGGGGACAGGACAAGGAGGAATGCCCTGAAGTTCAGGCTGGACATCAGGAAAAAAGTTTTCATGGAAGGGGACATTGGGCACTGGCAGAGGCTGCGCGGGGAGGTGGTTGAGTCACCTTCCCTGGAGGTGTTTAAGGGATGGGTGGATGAGGTGCTGAGGGGCATGGTTTAGGGAGTGATAGGAATGGTTGGACTTGATGACCCAGTGGGTCGTTTCCAACCCAGTGATTCAATGATTCTATGATTCCCATAGTGTGAATTGCTTGGAAAGGGTCAGCATGATCCTTCAGGGATTTGATTGTCTCCATGAGATTTCCCAATGGAGACTGATTCTGAACCCTCTTCCAGTCTGGGGTGGGAGAAAGGAAGGCCCTTGTTTCTGCAGGCGGTTGCTAACACAGCATCTCTAGCTACAGTGGGATTTAATTGACCTCTGTGTTAGCATTTGTGCTGAGATGACTTTGAGTTGTTGATAGATTGGGTTGATCTTAAGGGGTTCATTGCAATTCTCCTGACTGTTGCCAAATATAAACACCTGGAAAATCTTAGCAGGGAGCACCTCTCACGTTATGCTCTTAGTTCTCGTTACGCCCAATAGATCTGTCAACTCGGCTGCACAAGGTATTTCCATCTGGGGAAAAATCTCCCCTAATTTTGTTTTACTCTTTTGTTTGCAGACTGATGACAGGTTTCTAGCAAACACACGAAGCATTTTTTAGCGTTGCTATCCTTTCCGTTTGCCTGAGTCGTTCTCTTTCTTTCTTGGCCCTTTGTCCTCCTGAGCTCTTGCAGCCAGGAGACGCTGAAATCATAAATGTACAAAATACAAGATGAATAAACATTTTAATCTCATGGATACTTCAATCTAAAAGTTTTCTGGGGCCCTCCTTCAAGAAGGATTAGCTGGTAACAACGTCTGAAAGGTCATAGCCTTACTTTGACTTGCTCCGCAGCTCAAGATGCTAAACGTGTGCGAAAGCTTCAGCAAAAGGCTTGAGATGCCATCACTGTTCTTTAAGGCTCTGGGGAGCATCTGTGTGTCCTCTTGGGCTTTGGGCATTCGTCTTGGAGCTCTGCCTGACTGTATTAGCCATTGTGATAGCGTTGCCTAGAGTGCCCAAATGTGACATGTATCAACTGGCATTTTGGCTGCACTAAGTGTAAGATTTTTCCAGTGTAGGTTTATATCTGTTTGTTTTTTGGGTTTTTTTTCCTCTCAAGTGTGTGCATATTACTGTTATGATTTATTTTCAGACTGTAACTTTGGTTTTATCACTCAAAATACTTCGGAAACTTGGAGGGCTTTTTAAATTATTTGCAAGTCCTCTTTAACTTAGAGAAAAATTCTGGTGTGAAGAATGCTTTTGATTTTGATTAACAAGAAATCATTTTACAGAGCACCATGAGGAGGGTTTCCTCTCATCCTGGCGTTATTTGGGCCTTTCCTCCCAGAAACTGCCATTCACTTTGATAAAGTTGACTTTGCTGCTCGACAGCTCCAGACTAGATCAGATTTTGTTATTGAAATGTCAACACTATCAACAAGGGAATGGAAGGTCCTCAGTGTTCTTTATTACTGATCATGTTAGGATGTGAAGGGCTAAATTGAAAAGGAACATACAGAAAGCTGAGTGGGAAATCATGAGCATGAGAAACCAGCCTTGAGTGCTTGTTTAAACTTTTTGACACAGGGTGGAAGAAATGAGTACAAATACTGTTTCTAATGATACGTAATAGCAGTGGTGGTGTGCTAGGATGGGTTATTCTTGCTCCCTTCTGTCCTGACACTCACTAGTCAGCCTGTAACAAAAAAAAAAAATAAAAAAGTGAATATCTCCCAGTTGTTCCTTTGATACAAAATCTCTGATTTTAGTTTCAGCGTTGCTTATTGCTCCAGCTGTGTATGCCAGTTATATGCTGTTGAGACATTCAACCGCTGCTATTTTAGGGCTGGAGAGGGGTAAACTAGAGGAATTCCTTTCTCTACCACCAAGAAAATGAAGCATCACACTGGGGACCATGGTGGAGAGAAAGCTGGCAAAGCAAATGAGATCCTGCCTCTCTTGTTCCTGTGGTTCAGCCTGCAGAATTGCAAGTGTAACCCATGCTTGTGGGGTTTCAAGGAAGCGAGGTGTGAGACTTGTGGGTTACCATCCCTTGGGACACAGGTCAGGCAATGCTGGATGCCTCTGTAACCTCAGGGAGGGCTGGAGGGAGCCAGGAAGGTTGGTGGAAGTCTTGGCAGAATGCACACACTCTTGAAGGATGAGAGATGAAGTTTGGGACAATTTTCTTGACATGAGGCCAACTGGAAAGTCTCAAGCACAGATGAAAAAACGGGAAGGGGAATGTGATACTGTCTACCAGGGAAAGATGTAAAACCAAAGAGAAGGACTTAGCCAAGTTTTGTCGTGGTGCTATAGGGTTTCAACTGCTGCTTCAGCAATGATGTTTTGCAGTGACTTGCTTGAAGCACTGGGAATTCTAGTTCAAGTTTGTAGAAGAGGCCAAAGAGATATCTCATCTTGGCTTATGTATCTGTATAAACTGAAAACTTCCTTGAATCTCCTAATTATTTCCCTTCAACTTGCATTCATACCCCTCCTTTCAAATATGCTTTGCCACAGAATTCAAGGGAGAATATAAGTCATGCTGAATTGGAGTGCAAGCAGAGTACAGTTGGTGGTTCAGCCAGCTTTTAACTTCTTTCTCCCTGACTTTCATCTCCTGCATGCTGTTTAGCGTTGAGTGGACAGCTCTGGTCCTGCTTCTCCCATACAGTGGGAAAACCTTCTGGAAAGACTTATTCATAGGCACGTTGTTTCTTTTCTTTGAAAAAGTGTATTTTTTCTCTAGCGCCATAGAATCATAGGATGTGTCCGGAGTTGGAAGGGGCCCACAAAGATCACTGAATCCAGCTCTTGTCCCTGCATAGGACAACTCCAACATTCACACCGTGTGTCTAAGGGCATTGTCCAAAAGCTTCTGGTATATTGTCAGGCTTGATGCTGTGACTGCTTCCCTGGGGAGCAGTTCCGGTGCTCCACCACACTCTGAGTGAAGAACCTTTTCATGATGTCCAAACTAACCCTCCCCTGGCACATCTTCCTGCCATTCCCTCAGGTCTTGTCATTGGTTGCCAGAGAGAAGAGATCAGCATCTCCTCCTTCCCTCATAAGAAAGCAGCAAACTGCAGTGAGGTTTCCGCTTGGTCTCCTCCAGACTGAAAAGATCAAGTGACTTTAGTCGCTTCTTATATTGCTTTCCCTCTAAACCCTTCACCAACTTTGTGGCCTTCTCTGTACACTCCCCAGTAGCTTTATATCTTTTTTATACTGTGGCACTTAAAACTGCACACAGTACTCAAGGTGCTATTCATAGTCATAGTTCACTATTTGCAGGTTTTGACATCTCACTGTATAGCTGAGCAGCTTTTTGATGCTTGGAAACAGAGTTAAATTCTGCTGATTTTATTTATCGTTCTTACTAGCCCATAGTCTCTAATTCTTATAGATTCCATGTTGCTGTGCCCTGTATCATCTTGGGAATGATGACTCAGTCCCCAGACCCATTGAAAGAGGTGGGATGTTGGAATTGTAAAGCAAGCCCACATGCATTTTAAAGACAGATGGAAACTTCATTTCAGGCTGGAGCTGCCCTGGTTGTGAGTAGCTCTAATGAGCATCTGTTGATGGAGTGGCCCAGGGAATGGAAGGTCCTCAGTGGTCTTTATTACTGATCGTGTTAGGTTGTGAAGGGCTAAATTGAAAAGGAACATACAGGTTGTTTGTGAAGAGATACAGCAAAATTTATAGGATGTACCCAATGTGGGTTTTTAATTTTTCTTTTCCTATTTGTAGTATTTCCATGTCAGACAAATTCCACTTGCATTAAAGCATTGTCACATATAGATTCATTATTTGATTTATACATGCCACTGGATTTCCCTGCTACATATACGTAGTAGGTATAGGCTGGCATCCCTGGAAATTGCTCATCCCTGGTACTGCTGAACAGTTTCTGACAAACACATATGAAAATTGAGTGTAACTACTGAACTACATCTGCAAGTGAATCTAGCAGCAGTGTGATTTAATGCCTTTTAATACACAATTACTGCTAATGTAAGGTTTCATAGTTTAATTTGGGAGACCTCAGAGGTGAGCTGTTTGAATAACCTACGTTATCTCCTTTGTGTATGCGGTGGAATTTTATTTTGTGACTACACGCTAGTTTTGTTCTGCAAAATCCTTGCCTCTTTCATTGAATGGGCAATTGCTAAATATTCTCCTTTAACATTCTCATTAACTATGTGGCCCCAAGGCTTATTTAGAATACATTGTCCAGCTTCCATACTTGATGGAAAACACATTTGGTTTCTCCTGGGTGTTTTAAAGAGCTTTCTCTGAGCTCTGTGTCATAGACAGCATATCAAGGGCCCACTGATCTATAGCATCCTCTCTGATGCTGAAAGTCAGCTTTCTTTTCATTACTTCTGAGTACTTAGCATTATTTTAGGTCATTCAATGTTTAGTTGTCATTACTAGGGAAACCCAAAGGTTCGGTATCTGGAAAATGAGGCATGCTAAGGACTTCTGAGCAACTGTAAAAGCTGCTTGATTGAATAGACCCTCTCTTGTGGCCTGCTGGAGTGGATTTTAATTCTCAACCATGACACTCATAAGATAGTTTGCTCTTTCCATGGTCCCCTGCCTCCTTCCTCCGTCCTGAGGGAATAAGACAGGATGGGAATTTGGAAAAGAATATCTGTCTCATGTTCCTTTGTAGAATGTGGTTGCGTAACATTTTTAGATAGAATTGCTTTCCTAATGCATACATTTAATTAATCGTCTGATTTTGCTATAGTTTCTCACAGTCAGATGAAACCTTGTGCCATTTGTTCAGCTGTAACTTGATAAACTTTCTAAAGGAGAAGTTTCATATTCTGCACTGTAGTTTTGTTGAAGAGAGTGGAGCCAATGATACTTATGGAGTGTAAGGAGTAAAACTACTAAGACAAAGGGGAATGAAGAAAGAGGAAAACACTTCCCAAGTTCCTCAGGCCTGTATTTGACACATGGCCACCATCTTCCCCTTCAGTCCTTTGGAATGGCCATTATATGTCATGTTGAAATGACATAGTTAATATTACCATGGTATACCATAATAATACCATGGTATTTTTATATATATCTTGATGTACTTGCAGCCCAGAAGGCCGAACATATCCTGGGCTGTATCAAAAGAAGCGTGGCCAGCAGGTTGAGAGAGGTTATTCTGCCCCTCTATTCCTCTCTTGTGAGACCTCATCTGGAGTACTCTGTCCAGTTTGGAAATCCTCAACATAAGAAGGATATGGAGCTGTTGGAATGGGTCTAAAGGAGGCTACAATGATGTATGAGCATCTCCCATACAGGGACAGGCTGAGAGAGTTGGGGTTGTTCAGCCTGAAGAAGAGAAGGCTCTAAGGAGACCTTATAGCAACCTTCTAGTACCTGAAGGGGCTACAGAAAAGCTGGAGAGGGACTGTTCACAAAGGCTTGTAGTGATAGGATGAGGGGCAATGGGTCTAAACTGGAGAGGGGCAGATTTAGACTAGACATAGGGAAGAATTTCTTCACTATAAGAGTGATAGGGCACTGAAACAGGTTGCCCAGGGAAGTTACGGATGCCTCATCCCTGGAGGTTTTCAAGGCCAGGTTGGATGGGGCCTTGGGCAGCCTGATCTAGTGGGAAGTGTCCCTGCCCATGGCAGGGGGTTGGAACTGGATGATCTTTAGGGTGCCTTCCAACCCAAACTATTCTATGATTCTGTGCTACTCAGTAGACGAAGATAGGGCATCATATCATGCGCACCCATACAGCTCATAGCTTTCCTCTGTGGCATTTTTGGGTAACCAATGATTTAAGTGCTGTCTGTCTGCTCTGCTTGGTTTGCCAGCTGTTGTTGTATGGTTTAGAAAATTTTTCCTCAAGATGGTTACTAGCATGTTTTCTTGCCCTTTTTGCGTAGAATTAAAAATATTGCTCTCTTTGGATATCTGCAGGCACTGGACAAGAGCGGTGTAAGAATTGGCATAAGAATACTATTATGTAATTCTGCATTTACTGGGACTTGCAAATCAAATGGCTTCCTCACCTGATTTGCTACTTCCAAGGCACTATTTTACAGGCAGTGGTTGTAACTTGAGGCTTGCTCTGAGCTGCTTCTTGGAATTGAGGCAAACCAATCCCAGCTTCATGAAATGTGTGTCTCATGGAGATGGGGAACAGCTTTCTGTGAAATGAATATGGATACAGTTGTGGCATCCCACAACGCTGCGTCTTTGTCTCCAGTCTTAAAGTGAGGCTCTATCCCCACCTAACTAACTTGAAATCTCTCAAAATGCTGTGAGGAACAGCTTTCACATTTGTTGAGGATTGGACTGGTGAGGTGCAGTGTGACATAATATGACTTTACCTTCTGTAATCTTTTACCCCTTCCAACATCCAGGCACACAGGAGGCGATTCAATTCTTAATCTTGGTGTAACGAAACCACCTCGTGGTTTCTGTATTTGAGTTGATCTAAATTGAGATGGCAGAGGTTCTTGAATCCAGGAGCTTTAGGCTATTTTAGGTGGTGAAAATCTGCCATTGGCACTATGGAAGGCATTTATAAGTAACAAGCTAATTATGTAAAATGTACACTGTCCACTTGTTAAGATCTTCTTAGTTTCATAATCTAATCAGAATTTGCTATGTATAACACTTGGCTTGTTGTCCTCCCCCCTGCCTTTTTAATACAACTTAGTTGGATAGATGGATGATCAATACAAGAAGGAAATGCTTTCCTTAATGCTGGTTAAATGTGTCCCACATGCCTTTTTAATACAATGCATAAGGGATTTTTCTTTTCATTACTGAGTGCAAATGCATTGCTTTGAAGATGAGTGTTATGCAGTTCCATCTGTTCAGCAGCACTCAAAGAATAAAGCTTTGGATCTCCTTGGGCTGTAGTATTTTGGTTAATATAACTCTTTGTTCATATGAGAACAGGCTGAGAGAGTTGGGTTTTCCCAGCCTAGAGAAGAGAAAGCTCCAGGGAGACCTTAGAGCAGCCTTCCAGTACTGACAGGGGACTGCAAGAAAGCTGGGGTGCAGAGGACCCTTTATCAAGGAGTTCAGGGGCAGGACAAGAGGAAACAGTTTTAAGCTGAAATAGGGGAGATACGAGATCTTGAGAAGAAATGTTTTCCTCTGAGTGTGGTGAGGCACTGGCCCAGGTTGCCTGGAGAAGTCATGGATGCCCCATCCCTGGCGGTGTTCAAGACAAAGTTAGATGGTACATTGAGAACCTGATTCAGTGGAAAGTGTCCCTGCCCATGGCAGCGGAGTTGGAACTGGATGATTTTTAAGGTCTCTTCCAACCCAAACCCTTCTGTGATTCTTTGATTCTATATAGTGTAATAAAAAATATGTATATTCTGTAGCCCAGTCACCTGCAAAAGGTAAGTGAGGTTCCTGCCGGCAGCACAGGTTTGCTAGGGACGTCTTGGCTATCGGAATCAATTTATTCATCGCACATGATTAGCTGCTGTTACAGCATCTGCTTCCCTTCCACAAAACTGCATGGATTCAATCCTTTCAGGAAAGTTTATATATATATATATAAAAAAATATAAAGTTTTATATATATATATATATATATATAAAAAACAGTGTGGGACCTGGGCCTTCCTTGATGGTGGTGAATGGTCATTAAGGTGTTGATGGCAGATGTTCACATTGTTTTGTCTTTCTGTCTTCCCCCTGCTGGGACAAATTGTGGTGTGGAGGAGTGATGTTTTGGGGTTCTGGAGGAAATCAAAGGGAAGAGATCAGTGATATTCAGTGGATGGCAATGAGGGAAGGACCTTGCAATGTCCTTGCATTTGGAGCTGAAGACAGTAAGGTGTGTGATGTTGGTTGGCCTCTTGGAAACCTGTTTTAGCATACATCAGAGAATGTAACCTCCTGCACTGGTTTGTCCTTATCTGATGAGTTTGAAACCTTGGCTAGAGCGAACTTGCTTAGCTGGAGATCTGACTGTTGAAATTTCATTTGAGTCTTGTAAGACTTCAGGACTGCAAAGTTCCTTTAGAAAGACATTCATGATACAACTTTCATCATGGACTGATGGTTATGCAAAAGCTTTTGAGTATTCTGCTATCAAGTTTTGTAAGGAACCAACCTCTACTTCCACAGTTCATTTCTATAATCTCTGTTGCGGCTTAGAATGAGGATAAACTTCTACTATCACATCACCATAATGCTTCTCTTGTGCATTCTGCTCTCTGTAGTGCTCAGAAAGTTTGTTTTTTCACCTGTTTAGATTTTAAACCTGCCACGAGGATAATATGACATTAGAGTGGAAAAGCTATCGCTGTTGTGCAGGGGAGGAATTGCAGAGCTGTAAACTGCTCCCGAAATAGCTCAGATGATGTGTCAAACCGCCCAACCATCTAAATACTCCACGAGCTGACCTCCGTGCGATATAAAATAGGGGCTGGGTAAGATGTTTTGAGGGGAGGCGGTGAAAACCTCCTTCTGCATGAATCTGCGCGCTTGTTTGTAGAAGTTCTCATTTATCCAGAAGTTGATTAGGACCCGGTCTCTGCTTCCAGCTGAGACGTCCGGGTCTTGTATATAAAAACTAGGGCTGGGATTGAGGAGGAGGCTCATTCTGCAGTTGTTCTTCTGTCCCAATGAACTGGAGAAGCTCTTTACATTCACTGCGCTTCCCTCAAAGGTTCAGTTTCAACCCCCCAGCTTCTGAGACTTGTGTCTGGAGAGTAACCTTTATTTTCTCTTTAGCTGCTGTGCTACTTGAGTGTGTGTGTGCACAGGGATATCTCCAGGCAGCAAGAGAAGCTGCTGCCTTGGCTACAAGGAGTTTCTTCCCTGGCTGCCAATCTCTGTGGTCTGGGCAAGGGCAGCTATGTAGCTGCAGCATCTGCCGAGAACAGACCGGGCAGTGTTCTGGAAGGACAGCAGGATTTATCCAGCAGACGGGTTGGGGAGGGGAGAGAGGAAGAGGCCAAGTCCTGCTGCATGATGTGTGCTGTGGAGCTGTTAAATTTTGGAGATAAAGGCTTAACAAAAGAGCTGGCTGAGGTGTTAAGGAAACAAATGGGTGATTCATTGCAAAGTCAGATTTGTTCCCTGGCAGGAGCGGGTGGGAGAGACTGACACTAACACATGGCTGGCCGCACTGTCGCTGCAGCCGTGCAAGGCATGCCCACGTCCTGGCGTGCTGAAGGCTGCCGTGGGTGGGAGGCTTGCTGGGGACGTGGCAGGATTGTTGCTGGGACCATGGAGGTGCGGTTGCCAAAAGTGACCGTGGCATCAATAGCTTCTCTGAGGAGAGGGCAGGGTGCTGCGGTTGTATGAGTTCATCAACCCAGTGTTGCAAAGTGGTGCGTGCTTGACACCGCTGGGGCAGTTCTTGCTGTCATCCGAAGGGTTGGAGCGTGTAGGTGGCTTAAATACTGCAGCCAAAGCAGGGTCCTGCATTGCATCTCTTACAGGCGCCTGCCTTGGTGCTGAGAACATAACTGCTGTACGAGGTCAAACCCAAGGTTTCTTCAGCCAGGCATGGACATCTGGGGAAGCCAAAGAGAAATGGGACGAGTGATGTGTCTCCTGGCGTATCCTGCTTGCTGCTGGCAGCCAGTGGTTTAGAAGCTTCCTGAGCCAGAGGCTGTGTTCAAGCCCTCATGCTTCATCACCCACCTGGGTGAACCTCCCTTTCCTGAATCTGTCTAATCCCTTTTGGAATCTGTTAATATTTTTGGGCTTCACAACATCCGATGGCAACGAGCCTTGCAATTTAATGATGCACTGTTTGGAAAACAGGCTCCATTCTTGCTTTTATTACTATTTTTTTACTGCTGCGCCTGGCCTGACTCAGCAGGTTTGATCCCTGAGCAAAGCGCTCCCTGTGGAGCCCTCAGCCCTGGGCAGAGCCTGCAGGACTTGGTTAGGCATCATCTCAGCAGCTTGAGCTGTAGAGAGCGAGGACAGGTGGGAATTGGAACTGCTTTTATGAAGGAGTGCCCCTGCCCTATGTGTGATGCTTTCTGATGCTGCCTTATTAAATGCGCTGGAAGAACCATAATGCAACCCCAGTTCAAAAAGCACAATGAGCAAATGGGCTTTTTTTTTTTTGTTCTTTGTATTTAAAATGCTAAATAACATTTGCTATGTGCAACTCTTCCCAGACAAGAGAAGCTAACAAGAAGGACCAAGAACTTGTATTTCCTTTTGCTTGGAACAGAAAACTAAAACTATTGTAGCATCATGACTTTCTGGCATTTGGGAATTAGGGCTTTATGGTATGAGCTGATGTAACAGCATTTATATGGCTCAACACTCTGTTGCAAGAAAATCGTGCCATTGAGAGCCTGGCCTTTTACTTTTGGTCTGCTGTCTTTAAAGCCTGGTGTAAATTATTCTACTGTGAGACCTTATGTTCTTCATGGAGATCTTATAGTAGCCTTCTAGTACTTAAAGGGTGCCTATCAGAAAGATGGAGAGGGGCTTTTTATCAGGGAGTGCAGGAATAACAGTTTTAAGCTGAAAGAGAGGAGATTTAGGTTAGATATTAGGAAGATTTTTTTCCTGTGAGGGTGGTGAGGCACTGGCAGAGGTTTCCCAGAGAAGTCGTGGCTGCTTCATCCCTAGAAGTGTTCAAGGCCAAGTTGAATGAGGCTATGAGCAACCTGATCCAGGTGTCCCAGCCCATGGCAGAGGGTGTGGAACTGCATGATCTTCCAACACAGAACAGGTCCCTTCCAACCCAGACCATTCTATGATTCCTTTGTGTGATCCATTACATCTGTGATCTTCTTCTGGTCCTCAACCCTGTCAGAAAGAATTCAAAAGCAAGGCAGGGGGTAGGGATGATTATGTATATTTTCTGTATATGTCATCTAGAAATAGCCCTTGCTTTCTACATCAGTAACTCTTAAGCCCAATTCTAGATTAAAATTAACTACTCTAATTCCATGTCAGGGATGGAGTTGAGCTGTTTTTTTACTGTAGCAGGTATCTGAGATTCCAGGATGGCAGGATTTTCAGTAGTGGAAAAAAAACCAACAAAACCAAACAACTACTGCCCCACAATCTCCAAAAAAAAAATCCAAAACCCTCAACCCACAAAAAAAAGTGCCAAACAAATAAACAAACCTGCAACAATCAAACAACCCTCCCATAACTTACAGTAGTTTTGTCTTCCTGCTTGAAGAGGTGTTACTGTAGAACATAGATATGTTGTATGTGTGTGCATTGCTCACCAATTCACCATGGCAAATATTCTGAAAACCTCTCTCTTTCCTCCCATCACACAATGGAGAGCAAAATGGGTTAAAAATCTGAGCTTATTTCTTCCTTTTCTTCCATCACATTTCTCCCTGCTTTTCTGCTTCCCTGCACCGAAACTCAAAGGTACAAGTTGCCTACAGTCTAGTGGGACCCACGCCAAAAGAAATGATGTTAAGCTGGAAAAAAAAAGTGAAATAAAAATAAGCAGTGGCTGGGATAAGGAGCAGTGGTGGGGTTGGGGGTCTGTTGGGGGTCTGGGAGATGTCCAGCCAGGAAGGGGGATGTGGGCGGAGCAGGGTGTAATTCCTGGCACAGGCTGCGAAGGACAAAGCTAATGCCGTCTTAAATCGGGAGCGAAAGCCCCTGTTGTTGCCTGGCCCGTGCATTCCACTGGCACCGCGGTTCACCGGCCAGTTTTAAGTTGCGTTGAAAATCCTTCATAAATCTCATTGATTGCTGTTTCATTCTTGAGAGGATGAAGGGTGAGAGGAAACAACCTTCCCCTCCTCTTCTCCCCACTCCGTGCTTCCTTTCTCTACCTCTGCTTACTTACAGACAAAATGGGTTGTTCCAGTGGAATTAGGTTGGGGGCCAAGCTACCTAGGACCTCCCGACCAAGGGCAGCCAATAGTCATTGAGTTGTAAAAATTAATGCCCCCTCCTTGAAATCATAGCAGTATTTTCTAAAGTTAGTTTTGTGTTTGGAACTGTTCAGCACAAACCACGTGAATTGCAAGGGAATATTTTGAATGTAGAGCTGGTCCTTGGATTTGCTCTCTCCTTGTATTGTTTTCTTCCTGGTGAATCTAAATGGTGCAACTCTGAGATATATGACTAAAATAAAAATTATGTTGTTCTGATGGACTGGAAACTTCCTGAATAAGGTTTATTGTAGGTAGGGGGAGAAAGGAGGAGAGGCTCAAGGAGTAGTGCCTTGTGGTTCAGGCACACCGTTAAGGGCTGAAAGACCCAAGTTTGATTCCTTCCTCTGCTGTGGGGTTGGTTCTCCTGTGGTTGCTTATGCCCTTCTCACTGGGTGAAGGGAGGCAAAAGGGAAGGCAGTGCTTCCTTACTTCAGTGGAGTGCTGTTACCTACAGCTACAGTTCCTAACCTGTGCAGATCCTCTGCCTTGCAGGAGTGGGAAGTGCTGCAGCAGCTTGAAGTATTTGCTTGTGGTCCTTCTGGTTGCCACAGTGCAAAAATAGCTGTTCCTCATGCCACCTTGGTCCCATAGGTGCTACTCAGGAATGCACCATAACGAGAACATCTCCAGCTCTTGACAACTGAGTCACGTACTCCCTGCTCGTTCACTGAAGTATTTTTTCCCTTGGTTGCTAAGTTTCGCCCTCGTATACTGCAGGCCAGACTTTTTGTTGGTAGTATTTACAGGAGAAGTTGAGGAAATGTTTTGGCAGGAAATTGCATGGAAGCTTATTTATACATGCAGCAACCATCCTGTATCTGGGAGGCAACCATCTGTGTCTTACCCCATTCACAGAAAAATCCCTTCTGACCTGATGTGACAACTGCTTTGTAAGGATGTTGGGGTCCAGTGCTCTTCACAATACAGGACAGCTGGGATGGGGAGATTTCATTTGCTTGGAACGCTGTGTTCAGCAGCCTGGGAGAAGTCCTCTGACTCCTGTGTGAACTTCAGTTAAGGCTAAGATGGGAAACTCGGGCATAAATTATCTCTATTGTAACACCTGGGCCTGAAAAGAGTTTAATTATTTGGGATCAGAGTGGCTATGTGAGTGTTAGAAATGGTCAGGAGAGCAGTGTAAGAAAGGGAAAAGCTGGAGATTCGCACTAGCAAATTCTTTCTTTCAGAAGCAGCTGTTGTTTCTGTTTTCATTGGATACTGGAAGCAACTCTTGATAGGACCCAAGAGCCTGTTGGGTATGTGTAGCAGGATCTCTGCATGCCCACTCCTCCATCTCCTTACCCAAGATGTTCAGAGAAGAGGACCAGAAAAATGGCTTTATAGATCTGTCCAGGCAGAGGAGTGATCTAAGATAAGTTTGAATGACTGAAGCCTACAAGAATCTTTGCTTCCCCAAACCAGAAAACCTGTTTAAGCATACTTCATCAGAAATCTGATGAAGACTGATGCTTCCTTCCCTCCTAAGTGAGATTTATTGGATTGGAAATTCTTCCATGCTGTTGCTTTTCTCCCCTCTGTCGTCTTAATTCCCACCACTCAGAAGCAGATCCAAGGACTTGAAGGCTTTTCCCTCTGTGAAACACCTCTTCTCCATCATGTGGTAATAGGACAAGGGGGAATGGCTTTAAATTAGAGGGGAAAAGATTTAGACAAGACACTAGGAAGAAATTCTTTATTATGAGGCTGGTGAGACACGGGAACAGGGTGCCCAGAGAAGTTATAGATGCTCCCTCCTGGGAAGTGTTCAAGGACAGGTTGGATGGGGCCTTGGGCAGCCTGATCTAGTGGGAGGATTCCCTGCCCATGGCAGGGGGGTTGGAACTGGATGATCTTTAACGTGACTTCCAACCCAAACAATTCTGTGATTCTATGACCATGAGCACGGAGTACGGCTGATTTCCACTTGAATGCAGTGGGGTTGCAAGGCCTTATTGTTCCTACTGTATGTTGGTGGAAGCGTGTAATGTTGTAGTGATCTCTGTGGTGGGAGGGCTGCTACTTTTTTCTTTGCAAGTAGAAGCTCCAGCTGAGATTTGGGCACTATTGATTAATGAGGAAGCCCTTCTTGGAGGGTTTGCCGTCGAAAGAAAAGCTCTGGGTGTGTACCATGCTATTGAGAGGAAGGGTAAGGATCAAAACAGTAATTTCTCCAACAGCAAGACACCATTGTTTATGGAGAATGTCATGAAAAGCATATAGGAGAGGTGAGCCCAAAGCAGAGAATTGGTTGGGAATGACCTTGAAGGAAAAGAACACCCACATGCATGAAGGACACCTGTCTGTGGATGATGACAAGGGGTGGAAGCCTTGCAAAGTGCTTGGATAGACAGTTTTAGCAAAGCTCTTCTTGATTTGAAGGTAGAGCGTAGGCTGTTTAGCTCTGTCCCGTAAAGCCATGGATGGTCAACATCTTCTCAGACTTAGGGAATCACTTTTACTCCTGCTACCTTCAATGACACCCACAGTGTCTCAGTACCATGACAGAAGAGATAGGTGGGAAAATTTCAGAAAACAAGGGTTGGGTGAGGAGTGAATAACAGAACAATCTGCATGAAGGGCCCTAACACTTGCTGGGATGGCAAGATAAGCTGAGAAATGAAGGCCAGGCGGGACTTCAAGGCCAGGTTGGATGGGGCCTTGGGCAGCCTTATTTAGTGGGATGTCCCTGCCCATGGCAAGGGCCTTGGAACTAGATGATCTTTAAGGTCCCTTCCAACTCTGACTATTCTATGATTCTAAGAAATCCTTGCTGAGGTTTGAAGAATACCTTGCATTATTCTTTTGTAAGTACTCAAGCTGATCTAGGATTTGTTTTGCATACATACATGTGAGTCAAAATAGGAAACCTTTGGCTTTGTAGCTCAGAGAACGACAGAGAATTTTGAAACTAGCATGTGTGGCTTTGGATTTTGTGCTCTAAGCAAGGTAGAAATAGATATGGATGCCTGAATACTAGGGTGAGCACTGCATCTTGGAGCAAAAATACTTAGTTCTGACTCTGAGAGGTAGAAAGAAAACAGAGAACTTGTTATTTAGTAGCAAGGAGGAGAAAGCCTTCTTTGATCCCAAATGAGTTGAGTGTCCACTAATGCTTCTGACAGCTCTGGGAAGAGCAGAAATGAGGGTGGTGAGCACTCTTCAGATAGTTTCCTCCAAAGGACATTGAGTTAGTGTAAGCAGAATAGTTGTTCTTGTACTTATGAACACTTTAAAAAACCCCGAAGAGCACAGTGCCGAATTAGTTAGTTGATTCTTCAATGGTCATCTCTTGCTCCAAATATCAAGTCTTCATCACTTACCGTGGTATTCAGTTTTCTTGGACTTCTTGCTTCTTATGCTTCAAATGACAATTAGCCTTTGTGGGATGGGGGGGAACATAGCAGGTCAATCTAGGAAGGCTTCTTCACCGTGTGCGAGTGTGATGGTGGGGGATAGGGCAACTGAAGGTTATTGGATGCAAAACATAATAATAATCTAAACCTTATATTGAGCTTAACTCTGACTCCTGGAGTTGTGGAGACATTTAATTTAGATACTTATTTACTTACATACTAATTTAGTGAAGAATGTTAGTATTCAAATTGTCAACTTTTCAGAAACTTTTCTGTTTATTGAGAGAGAGGAAAAATGATGGAAAGAGAAGAAAAACATTAATGTAAAAGTTGTAAATAGAATCAGTCCAGTCTTTGTACAGACTTACCAAAGATAAATCTCTCTGCAAAGAAGGAAGCACTGGGATAGAAGTGCAATATTTCAGCAGGCCTGTCACTCCATGTGGGTAAAGCAAAGGAAATGTCAAAAATCGAGAGTGCATTCACCAGTCTATGGAGGCGCCTTACTTCTGTCTTGTCCAGCTCAAGTTCTCATTGGGAAAATCCCCAGTCAAACAAGGGACAATACAGGGACACTGACGAAAGTGTGAGCTGATGAGGCAATAAACTCTTGACTTTTGACATGAGCTGAAGGCAGGACCCATGTTGAATTGCCTCTCTGGAAGGACAATAATCCCATGGTGCTACAGATAAAATTTGGCTGTGCAGCTATAGGTCTGAGTTGTGCAATGACCGGGGCTGTGTTTAGGATCTCTCCCAAGCCTGGGTGATGAAGTCTGAACTCCAGGAGAGCAAAGCAATTAGCAATGTTTGACATGAAGTTCACAACCAAGGCAACCGAATGCCACCAGTAGTGTATGTACAAACCGGATAGGTCTTGTTATTTACAGCTGGTGATAAAACAATCTTCTGGTTTCCTGGCTGCAAAGTAGTGACAGAAGGAACTGGAAGGAGAGGAGACCAGAGCAAATGACGTTGCAAAGATTCCTCTGAGGTGAGTAGATATGGCACTTCCTAGACAGTGCAAGCGTGCCACTCAGAGCAGAAGCCAGGCAAGGTCCACAGAAGATTAGGTCAAAGTCTGAAGCAGAATGTCTCTTGACTTCGTAGATTTGTATTTCTCTCAGAGGCCAAAGTTTATTTCCAGAGAGTTAAAGCTTCATTGGTTGTGTGCAATGAGCTGTTTGGTCTCTCTCCAGGTTCCTAGTGGACAAATACACCTTCATCTTGTGCTCAGCCCCCTTAATCCAAATTAATACAATTGCACCAAGTGCCGGCTTGCAGTGTAATTGTAACAGTTGTGGATCGAGTGTTTAAAAAATAAAATAAATTCCTCCCTTCTCCCCCATCCCAAAAAACTTCGTTGGAAGGAACAGCTCAGTCTTTGTGAGGAGCTGAGAAAGCATCAGACTCTGACACCGTTGCCTTATGGGACCTCACTCAGCCTAGATTGCATAAAAGGGCTTTATAGAATTATAAAGGTTTCATGCAGTGGCAGCTCCGAGGCAGCATTTCAGGTGGGGGCACTGGCTCTCCTTGGCTCTGTCTGGGCTTGTTTATTATTGATGCCACGCTCTGAAAAGTTCCACCTCAACCTTCTTCCTGGGGCTGCTGGAATGTGTGTACCAAACTGAGGCTGCTGCATTGGTCCCCCCTGCTGAAATGGGTACGGATCCAGCACCAGTGAGGGAAAACCTACGTGTATGTGCATATGTGCTGCTTTTGCTCATGGACATCTTCACCTGGAAGAGCTTCATTGCTTGTTGCCTAAGAAAGGCCCCTTTCCCCTAAATTTACTTCTCTTGTTCTGGAGATGCTTTCCTAGTTCAGTTTCCTTGCTCTGATTCAGACCAGCTTGAAAGCCAGTGAAATTGGTTCAAGCAATAAACCAGGCAGTGGTGGACGTATCGTCTTGTCCATGGCGTGACTTGTTTTTCACCAGCTGGGGTTTCCATGTGTCCCCTATTCTCATATAGGACAGGGCAGAGCTTAGTCAGGAAACAGGAGGTAGAAAAAGATGTTCTGCCTTCCCTGTAAGAACATTTTTTTTGTCTTGTCTTTGGGTTGTTTTCTCAGAGGGGTGAGGTAGGTGTCTGTATGCTGGCCCAGCTTTCTCGGCATACTATGGCTGTTATCCATGTGCCCCACATATCGGAGCTGGTGAAGTCTAACCTAAGCCTTTTGCACTGCGCACTTTTGCACTGACATCGATGACAATTGGTCCATCTAGCGATTCAGTTTTCTATTGTTTCCCAGGAGTTTCCAACCATTGGTTCAAAGAGGCTGCTGGAGGGCTGTCCTCTGGTATTGTGCTTACCACAAATTCTGTTTCTTATCTTTCTATTTATCTATTTTGCTTTTATTTAGGTTACTCTTATGGGGATGCACTTTAGAGGTACACACAATTGGGCTCTGCTGTCAGCAACTACACTTTGAAGTATCAAAGCCAAGCACCCAAGGGGGAGGCTGGGAAAGAAGTTCAAATGCAGCCATTGCACTGCAGAAATCTTGGCTGTAGGATCAATTCCTGTACCCTTCTTCACTGTGAGAGCAAACTGCAATGTGATACTTATTCTAGAAAAGGCAAGCTCCAGGTAGTGAAACAGAACCTTCTCAGTTGGAAAGGTAAACTGGGGATGGGGGAGCTGTAGAAAGTGCTTTTCTGTCTCCCTCTCTCAGTTTTGCCAGCTGAGGATCTCTTGCGCCAACTGTGAAAGCTTGCAGGAACGAACCTTCAGAACAGAAGTATTGATGAAGTCTGGGAATTAATGTCCTGGAGATTTTCGTTTCTCATGAACAAGCCTGCTCGGAGCCTCAGTTAATGAGGCAGCGGGGCTGCATGATGACCCATCTCCTTGGGCAACTATCAAGCCCACGTCCACATTCTGTCCCTGTCCAGACAGAGTAAAAACATAAGAGTTAATGTTTGTCAGTGCTTCAGGTGGAACTTGCTGTTTGGCCTTTTGAATGTTTTTATCATTTCAGGGGAACAGAATTTGGGGTAACTTTTTTTGGAAATGTACATTGGTTACACTTGTTTTCTATGTTTCCCACAAACCACTCTGATTTTATTTTTAGAGTTGCAGATTTTATTTATTAAATTCTAATAGTTTTGAAGGTAACTGAGGGAGAACATCTCTTTATTCTCCTAAAAATCCAAACCCAGCCATTTTTTGTCTCCCTCCTTTAGACACCTGATGTTAAACCACCTTGTTAAATTATTATTAATGATTGAACCTATACAGGATGCTGCTGGCTGTGCCTCAGGTCAGGATTTTCTTGCCTATTGTGCAATGAGGTTTGAAGTTGAAGCATCCTAGGTACTTGGTCCCCGAGTACTGTGCTCCTGGCAGGATGTATCCCAATGATTAGAGAGAAATCCTCATTAAAAGAAGAAACAACAAATCCCTGCCCCTGCAGGGCAGATGGGGTTTTAAAGGGTTTCCAGGATCCCTCAGTGCCCTCCACCCCATTTACCCCGAGTGGTCCTGCAGCAATGGAGATGTCTGAGCCTGCAATCCATCCTTGCGCTCGTCTCTGCAACATTGCAATGTTCCATCATGTTTTTAGTTCTGGCTTTTAGCAGTTCTTCCTTTTTGGCTGTGGGAAATGTGTCTTCAGGTCCTTCGAAACTCTACCTAGTGATTCTCATTGACTGAATGGACTGGCACTTGGCTGGAAAAGGGCAGAGCCAGGAGAGTGGGGTGTGGGCAGCCTGGCCAACAAACCACTCATGAGCCCAGCAGATGTTCCTGCAGCTTCTCTGCTCCCTGGGTCCGATGCCAGCCTGGTCCTTTTCCAGCCGCTCGTCACTCGACACCGGGAACAGTACGCTGGCTTCTTTTGTTGCACATTGTACAAGTCAAGGACCTTGTGCTCAGAGAAGGCAAGGGGACACGTATTTCTTCAGGTCATTTTTTAGGTTTTGGAGCTTGTTCTCTCTTGTAAAAGCTTTTAGCAGTATTGCCTGTAAAAGTGTATCCTGCTCAAGGCTCAGGCTGTGTCTTGCTAAGTTTTGTGTAAGGATCTCTTTTGCTGAGGGCTGAATGTTTGTATGTGCTTTCTCAGTGTGTCTCCTGGGATCTGGTAGGTTGAATCACTTTCTCTCCCTTCCCAAGCTAGTTTTGCTTAATGTACTAAAAAGACTTCTTTATGCACTCAAGAGTGGCTGTAGTGCTCTTGCCTTTTTGCTAGTTTCCCAAGTTCATGTAGTTAAATACCTTCAATTATTTCTTCCCCATTTCAGTTTTCAACACAGTCCTGTGGTGGAGATTGCCAAGGTATTGTGTCCAAACAAGCTCTGTGAGAGATGGTAGCAGACATAAATTCAAATATTGCTTCTTACATGTCTCCTTTTGCTACCACCTTGTGTGCACACTGCAAAAAAAACCTTGTGGTAAAAGCCTTGCTCAGGCATTGGCAAGTCCACTTGGGTGCTCATCTGGAGAGAGACGGCCCCACCACAGCCGCAATTCCTACCGTGGGCTGTATTTCTCTGTCCTCACCACTGTGTCTGTCTGTCCCTTTGCAGGCTGACGGGGAACGAACCCCTGACCATCCTCCCTCTGACCTCAGAAATGGAGGAAGCTGCCGTCAAAGCCCACTACAAAGTCTGTGACCGCCTGAAGCTGGAGAAGAAGCAGCGCAGGATGTGCCGGCGGGACCCCGGCGTGGCTGAGACCCTGATGGAGGCGATCAGTATGAGCGCATTGGAGTGTCAATACCAGTTTCGCTTTGAACGCTGGAACTGCACCCTTGAGGGTCGCTACAGGGCCAGCTTGCTAAAGAGAGGTGAGTGGGCAGGGGGTCTCAATGTGGAGTGCTGCCACCTCTTGCACCCATCATCTTCCCTGGTGTTTTGCATTGTGGTCATCCTGGAGCATCCTTTGCCAGCCGTGGGCACCACCTCCCCAGTGGTCCAAAAAAGGTTGTAGACAAAGCCAGGCTCAGCTTATCCATGACAGTGCATAGAGGCAAAGCATGTGCTGTATGGCAGTAACATATGTTTATCTCTTTCCTTTGTGCTACCTCATGTAGTTCAGTTTCCTACACCCTCCCAGTCAAATCCAGTTCTCATTTCTGGACTGAAGCTAATGCTGCAGCAGGACCATTTTTCAGATAGCTTGCATGGGGTATCAAGGGCTTTAATGACTTTCAGAAATTCCCATGCTCAGCAACAGAGCTGGACCTAGAAACCCAGCATCTGATGTGCTCAAAGATAAGAGCAGAGGTTCACAAAGTGCCCTCCTTCGCTAATTAGTGAGGAGGAGTAATTCAGAAGCCCTGGGGCTTAACTAATGCAGTGTCACTGACTGTGGTGGAAACAAGGAAAGTCCTTATGAAACCTTAGAGGTCCAGCCAGAGCTGCAAGACATTTAAAAATATCCCTGCATGCCAAAGGAGTTCCTGGATTAGTGACGCCTTGGGAAAGCCAAGCACTTTCTCATGCTGACACCTGGAGGCCACTGCTTGTTCCTTCAGACGCTCCTGCCCCCATGGGCAGCCCTCAGCAAGGGGTATATCAAAGCAGCCTGAAAGTTCATCTGTCTTAAAACACCAGGAAGAACTGCCTCCTCTCCACCTTGTCAGGACTGCGTGTAATAAATGGTAGCGCTGAGGGATGCAAGGCTCTGTCTGCTGTCTCATTCTTCCATGTTTTATGCCCTTGGAACATCTCTGCCCTCCACCAATACCGTAAATCCTTCAGATGTTGCTCCTGCAGCATAACACACTGCCCTGTAAATCTTTCTCCTCCCCTCCGGGAGCTGCTGGTTCCTGGTTCAGCATTGCAGCAAGTGATACCCGAGGGCAAAGGGACACATGTATCACCCATTAAGACACAGCTATGTCCATATGGGCTTGCTTCCTCTCCTCCAGTACCGCTGCAGTTTTTAAGGACAGGAAAGAAAAAATAATAAGGCAAAACTTCCTAAATTTCATGGAAGAAACGTTTCTCCCTCCATATTTACACTTGGTCACCAGAAGAGCCTGGCTGCCGGTTTGCAACTTGGGCTGATGCAGCCTGGTTCTTAAAATAACAGGGGATTGTTTGAGGGACTTGTTATCCTCTTTGGATACTCGTGAACAATTTTGGAAATGGCTGAAACTGGATAGCTGTGGATGGCAGGCTGTCGCTGCACTGGGGGTTAGAATGCCTGCATTGATTTAAACCTCATTATCTTGTTACAAAATATCTTGGTGCAATCAAATAGTGCATGTCTGAGATGGCTTTAAATCTGGCCAGAGCCAAAAGTCACATGGACTTGCTTGGAAGCCACCTGAGCTGCCTGCGGGTGAGATGATACCCGTGCTGATGGGCATTGGGAATTTGTGAAGCTTTTAGTCATGGGGAATGGAAGAAGTAGAGCCGAAGCTGATGGAGAGAGATTGATGGAGGGGGAGAACCTGGCAAATGAACCGTTCCTCCTGGCTTTCTGTCAAATCTGGTATGCATTGTGGTTGCACAGCATTGACTTTCTGCTGAGATTTCACAGCCACTCTGAATTCAATGCTCCAAACCAGGAGGCTTCAAGCATGTTCTAGGTCTGGGCTATCTACTAAGTGGGACCACATGCAGGCTGCTTGTTGCTACTTGTAGGTCTCGGACTCTGAGGAGAGTTTGCACACCCTGTTCCATCAAGGGTCATCTGTTAGCCCACTGGTACCTCTCCATGCACAAAGTCATGTTGCATAGGGCTCTGAACAACCTGATGTAGTTGAAGATGTCCCTGCTCACTGAAGGGGAGATTGAACTAGGTGATCTTCATGGTCCCTTCCAACCCAAACCATTCTGTGATTCTAAGAGGCCAATTCCACAGGCTGGAAGTGTGGAGGCTTGTGAGTATCTGTCTCTAGCAGTGTTATCCCCATGACAGGCATGTGGGCCGTCTGACCTGGAGTATAACCTAGGAAAAGCTGAACTAGCCTACAAAAACCTAAAGTTGCTTTGAAAGCTTTTTATTTTTTTACACCCCCCCTCCCCCCAAAGGAGTTTGGTCTGCATATCCTTGAGTTTTTGTTGTATGAATTAAGTAAAGAATTGTCACACCATTCCCAATGAGACAGTTTGCAATGTTGATGTTTCTGGAGTGCTAGAGGACATAGTCTAATTTCAGGGAGAAAACAAACAAGGGAACACCTCAAATTTGCTTTCGCAACCCTGCCCACTCTTGAGTGTCCTTGGCAAGTGTGAAGTTCAGCCTTTTTTAGTTTGACATTCCTTCCAGCGAGGGAAAGTTTCCTGCTCTTCTTTTCCAAGTGAGCGGTAGAATGGCTGGATAATTCCTATCACAATCTAGTTTGAGTCACCCTCCTTGGAAAGACCGAGCTTCAGTCTCCTGGACTGTATTTACATCAGTCTTCTACTGAAGTTCAGCATTGCGCACCTGGGCAATGGTTTGGGAAGGGTCTGGGGATGGGCCATGGTTGCGGCCCATGAGCTTGCTCGGACTACCACGAACCTCCCAAGGAACAGTTCCAAAAATGACCTGGCAGTGTCTCCACATGTCCTTGGTTGACACACCAGATTACAGATATATCCACTACTGTCACCATCCACTTGTGTTATTTTTGAGTGGGGGATTTCTTGAGTCAGATCCAAAGCCATTCTGGAATTGCATCTCAAATATGCAGTCGTTTACGGCTTCCATCGCTGCAGAATGAGGAGCTATAAATATTGATATGTTTGCTTTTTATTTCTGGCTTTTATCATTTAGATCAAAATCATGGGTCTTTCTGGGTCTTAGTTTACCTGTAGGGGGGTGTGGATGCTGTTGCATCCCTGCAGGTAAGCTTGGAGGTATAAAAAAAAGGTTTGTGTGTGAGAGATTTGAGGTGTAAATGCTTTTTGAAGCATTTGAGTGAGGTCTTGCATTGGGTGACAGGCTGTCTGGTGTCTTCCAAGCCCTCAGGTGTCTTCTGTGAACAACTTTGTTGGACTGGCTTAGGACCTAGTGATATTTTGGGGAGGGAAAGGGAAGAATACAGAGCACTCATGGTTGCTAGCCCATGCTAAGCCAACCTGGAATTCCGTCTGGGTTCTTGCTATTTGGTGTCCCCTTGGTAGCAGTGGTGATGTACCATGGTGGTGGTATTTCCATGGCCTGTCTGACTCTTGCTTACTTCTTTGTTTTCAGGTAGAGATTTTCTGCATAGCGACAGCCACAGAGCTGGCCAGATTCCATTTGTGTTCTTGAATCCTGGCTTGTGCCACCTTTACCCATCATTCCTTGTCTTCCACTGTGCTCTCCACCATCAGTGATGCACATAGAGCTCATCATTCTTTGGCGTCGCTCAAACTCTTCTCACAATGGGTTTTGCCTCTATTTCCTTGTTTTCTCTTCTTCGAGCCTTTCTCTAGCTGCAATTAAAGCCATCTCCTCCTCTCTTCCGCAGGTTTTAAGGAGACAGCTTTCTTGTACGCCATCTCCTCTGCGGGGCTGACACATGCCATGGCCAAGGCGTGCAGTGCGGGGAGAATGGAGCGTTGCACCTGTGACGAGGCACCTGATCTGGAGAACCGTGAGGCTTGGCAGTGGGGTGGCTGCGGTGACAACCTGAAATATAGCAACAAGTTTGTCAAGGAGTTCCTGGGGAGGAAACCCAACAAGGACCTGCGAGCCAGGGTGGACTTCCACAATAACCTTGTGGGCATGAAGGTACGTTGTAGACTGCTTAGGGTGGAGGTTTATGCCATTGTGGGATTTGAGGGGACAACAAGGTCCTGCACTTGAGTGTGGAAACAGGAGTGTTGGATGCAAAACATATGGAAGGATTCTTCTTCTGGAGGGGTGAAGACTCGGTTAAGGGACTGTGTTTCAAGAGTTGTCCAAAACCATTGATGGGACCAGAGGGAAAGAAGTAGGACTGTCTAGGTCTCAAAAATTTGAAGTAGGAGGAAAGATTTTTGGCTTTCTACAGGGAGGAGAGAGTGTTATGGTGCAAAAGGGATGCAAAGGCAGGTGCTCCAGGCTTACATGAGACAAGACAAGGCAGAAGAGATTTGTGCCACCCTCACGCAGGTTGAAGGGTGCTTTTCTTGCAGCAGTTCAGTAGAACATGGATGCAGTAGCATCTTCATAGCCAAGTTTATCTAAAACTGTCTGGACAAACAACTGGCAGGGAACCAGGGTGGAGATATTCTATGACTGACCTCAGTCCTAAAAGTCCCTTCAGCCTTGTTTTCTGGCTGAAGGCTCCCATGTGAAGCCTTCCATCTCACCTAGAGCTGCTGAGTTTGCAGCTGGCAGTACTAGGGTTTATAGTCCTTTATTTCTTTCCCCACCCGCCCAATCCTTATCTCTGCTGGAGGACTTTCTGCTCTTTACCCCATGTTCTTCCCAAGAGGCTTTACCCTCCTGCCAGGGGGCCTCCCTGTGGGACTGATGTAAAGGACAAAGTGACTGCAATTGCTGAGTTATCCCATCAAGAGAGGGGAAAGGAAGGAGCTTTCCACCTTCTCCCGTAATCTACTTGGCTGTACCTAGCCTAGAGTTGCTCAAACACGAAAATCCCTCAGATTGGCCAGCACAGGTGCTTAGGATCAGTGTTTCATTGCGCCAACCTCGAAGAGGGACATACTGTAAGGCTATAAATAGCCTTTGAGCCTTGTTATTGTCCGTGTGATTGGATGGAGAGTTGGGGCTGGGATGGGGGACCTGGGTCTCCAGTTTCCCAGGCAAATGCAGCCCAGCCAGTTGTGCATTCTAGGAATCACCACCCCAGCTCAGTTGTTCCTGTGTGTATGCATAAAATGTCATTCCTCACGACAGAATTGGGGCATTGGAGAATGCCACCAGTGAGTGCTGGCCAGCAAAAAGTCTCCCCCTCTCCCTACCACCAGATGCTCCTAGACAGTGCTGAGATCAGGATTAGAAATATCCTGGATTTAGCTGGTGTCTGGCTTTGGCTGACAGCTTTTCTGCCTCTGGATTAAAAGGCTCAGTGCCTCTGAACTCCTGTTGCAGCTCTTTGGCGTGTGAAACAGACTTTGCAGGGTGATGAAATTTATTTTAATCCTTGTGTTTGGTTGTTCCCAAGGGCCTGTCCTAACTCTTTGGAGTTGGCTGTATAGCAAATAAGACTGCAAATGGAGAAGGTGGTCTGTGGAGGCCATGATTTCATGCTGGAGAGTGCGGTGAGATGTCCCAGCTCTCCTCCCTTTCCAGAGTCATATAACACAGTCTTGTCCAAACCTGCAAGGCTGTGGCTTTAGGTGCCATTGATGTATACTTGTAACTCCATGAACTTCTCCCCTCCAGCAGTAGTGGGGCTCAAAAATTTTCCTGAGGGATTTAACCTAACTCCAAGTACTCCCTGCCGCAGTAGCTGCAGGCTGGATACCTGCATGGTTGGAACCCTGTGTTGGATTTAGGTCAGGTCTCCTTGTTTACTCTACACTGTGTGACTTTGAGCTAAAAGAACTATAAGGATGAGTCAGAGGGAGTGAATCTGCCCTTTCTGCCTGCCATTTCTTGTCCTAACCCCACAGAGCTAGTTCCCAGGAGAAGGGGAGATATCGGAGACTCTCTTGCATCCTCTGCCTCCACTTGGCATATCCAGGTCCTGGTCATTGGCAGTGGTTTGTAAGCACTAGTGTAATATCTGCAGCTAAACAGCTGAGTAACAGTTGTGACGGTTGTCCAGACACCGAGAGCCCTCATGGCAATCCAAGTCAAAGACCTTTACTGCAGGTCAGTGATCTGGTGTTCCTATTTTTGTCCGCTCACGCCATGTCTGTCAAGCTGGTATTGCTGTCTGACAGCTTTTCTTGCCCATTTGCAGCAGTGGTTGCAATGATTTCTTTGTTTATGCTCATAGATTAATTGTACCTAAATCTGGTTGAAAGACAACCCAAGCGGCCCACCAGATTCACAGAAGTACCATGAAGCCACGCAGAGAAGAAGCGAATTGCATATTGAGAAGGAAGTTTTTAGGAGGATTGTGGCTAAAGAACAGGAGAACATACATCTATATAGGCAAGATGTGTGGACCGAAACTATTGACACAATATGGTGTCATTGAGAGGATGATCAGAGATGTTCTAGTCAGAGATGAGAACCCAGACTAGCTTTGTAATTGCATAGTCAAAACTTGCTTCAGTTTTCCAAACATGGAAACTGATTTGAAGACTGAATGTTGGCCTTAGGGTGGTTGATGGATTGCCTCTGACATTGCTTACGCTTTGGTACAGATTATTTAGTATAGACAGGCTGAGAGAGTTGGGGTTGTTCAGCCTGGAGACAAGAAGGCTCCAAGGAGACCTCATAGCTGTCTTCCAGTACTGAAAGGGGGCTACAGGAGAGCTGGGAAGGGTCTATCAGGCAGTGCAGGGATAGGATGAGGGGGTAATGGTCTGAAGCTGAAAGAGGGGAGATTTTGTTGAGATCTTAGGTAGAAATGTTTTCCTGTGGGTGTGGTAAGGCACTGGTACAGGTTGTCCAGAGAAGTCATGGATTCCCTATCCCTGGAACTGTTCAAGACCAGGTTGGATGAGGCTATGAGCAACATGATCCAGTGGGAGATATCTCTATTCATGGCAGTAGTGTTTGAACTGAATGATCTCTAAGGTCCCTTCCAACTCAAACCATTCTAATATCAGTTCATACTGCTTCCTTCGGTCGTACAGCAGACATACGAGGTTCCTTTGCAGAATTTACCGATATTTTCCTTGATGAAATCAATGGGTTAAATGTGAAACTCAGCATGTTTCCTCTACTCATCTTTCTGCCCATCAACCAACTGCTGCCTTATAGACTTTCCAACCACTGAGTAGCAAGAGGTGCTACTCTAGTGGCTATGACAGCTTGAAACCACTTCAAAGTAAACTAGTTTGGTTATTTGGGTAATAACTCTCATGTATTTGATTTGATGTGGATCAAAGGCAATATCGGAGTGCAGATGGCTTTAATCTTTGCCATTTTGGAACTGCACAATTTTGATCTGAACCCCTCATTATATAACTAAGATGCTCTTATGGCCTCTAATGTGTTAAACGCCCCTGAAAGCTACAAAAAGATGATTATGGACATTTTTAACAGAAGCTGCAAACTGAATGCCTTTCCCAAGGTTATGGAAGCTGATGACAGAGCAGGAGACTGAAGCCAGCTCTCCTGAATTCCTACTTGGCATCTACTGTGGTTTTTCTCTAACCAAACTGCAGATTTTGTGTCTGTTAACGAAGCTATACATGCATGAACTGGAACTTTTGCTGCACTACAGATGCTTTGGACCAGACTAGGAACGGACAAAGACTTTCTTTTCCAGTGTTTTTTTTTTTTGCTGCAGGAGCTTGCTGCTGTGTTGGTCTATTAGAGTGTATGTAAGGAGGTGGACATGTGTGTTCACTGAGGGAATGGAGGAATATCTATTAAAGATATAGCACAAGCTTGGTGGTCTCTTCATGGATTCTTAACAACATATGATCCTTCCCGTCTCGTTACTTTCAAACATGGCAAAATGTATAAATAGTCCCGGGAGACCCAGCATAAAACCCGATGTGTGCTTATTTGACTGATTTGGCAACCAACGCTATATGCTTCTGGTCAACATGGCTATTTCTCTGTGCTGTCACACTAGCAAACAATCTGTGTATTTCTATGAGGGTGACATTATCCTATCCCGCCTAGTTTTAGTGTCTCTTGGTAGACGTTCTCATTTAATTATTATTTTACTTCTGTTTTTTACAACCTTGATGGGCCGACTATAATTTTGCCGCCACCAATGAAATAATCACTGAACATGTTGTGCCTGTGATGGCTCACAAAGTTATATGATATGACCTCAATCGCTAATGAAAGGGCGAGCTTGTCTAGCGTGAGGATGAGGTAATTAGACCAGGACTTCTCCAGCCTTCTCTTTATTGAAAAGTAGGAGCTCTGAATAGACCACTTATTAAAAAAGCAATTTCCCTTCCTTTGCCAAATCTACTCTTGCTCATTCAGCTATTCTTTCAGAGGGGTCTTGGGTGGAGAGGGTGTGTGTTGGGGGGAGATGTGTGTATGCGTCAAGGGGATGGGGGCGGTGGTGCTGAGAGAAGTCAACTGTATTAAAGCTCCATGGCTGGCAATGAAGTTTCCTGGTTATATTAAATGAAGCACAGGCAGATTTGCTAAAGCTCTCTTCTTCTCTATATCCTCCCCCTCTTTTTTTTCCCCTCTTGTACACACAAGTGCAGCCCTCTTTTGTAACCCATTAATGAAAAGTTGGAATATTAGAGCACTCAATTAGTTCCACTGGGCTCGAGTAAGTGATGTTTTAATTAAATTTGCCCAGTTTCTCAGCAAAGTATCATTAAACATGACTTTCCAACTCCCTCTCTGGAGCGTTGCTAAGTTTCTTAATCCCAGGAGTGCTGACCTCTTCCAGAGGTATGTCTGGTCAAGCATGTCTTACAGATCCAAGGGGCACTATTAAAGGGGGCTGCTGTTACCCAAGAAAAAATTGTCATGTTCTCATTCCCTTTTCCCTTTATCCTTCCAGAAGGAGGGACACAAGCAAACTTTTGCCTTCAGGACCCTAAAGTCAGGGGTATAACCACAGTCTCCTTAATAAGAGCCAAGAGTGTTTAGTGCAAAACTATGAGAGGGCAGAAATGGAGAAGGAGAAAAATTCTTGCTCTTGGAAAGTCTCTCTTTAGGCAATATCTGTCTTTGAATTGATTCCCTTTATGAGGTTTCCTAAATTGTTTTTGTACAATATCAACAACATTTTGGTCTGTGCAAGCGATATGCATGTTTCTGAAGGATCTTTGTCACCCTTGTGGCCGTAGGGTTACAGACCCACTCTGAGACATGTTACACCTGCATCTCTGAAATCATATGGGATGCTCTGGAGAGGATAGTGGGAGGTCCATGGACTTTTCCTCGCTGTTGACTTGCTTGTTTTGGAAGTCCAAGCAAGGAATGGCTTTTCCCCTTAGGCAGTGCTGGCAGAGTTCTATCTCAAGGGCTGAGCATGCCTCCTGTGCTGAAGACGGACTCTCCATATCAGGTAGATGTTTGCCCAGCTATCATCTGTCTGAGGAACTTCACAAGCTATCACGTAGCATGTTATCAGAGCACGCCACCCTCTTCATTTCTGTATCTCCATTTTACAGAGGGAAAATTGAGACCCAGAAAGATTAAGTGACTTACTAAAGGTCACACACAGGCGTAGCAAAGCACAGATTTGCACCCTGGTCTCCTGTTGCAGAGACAGTGTTTACAAGCACTGCCCGTCCTGCCTCATGATTCGTACTAGCAAACATGGTTCCAGTCAGACTCCAGAGTTTGTCAAAAAGGAAATTTAAGTGCTAATTTCTGTTTTTCTCTACATTCATCTTTTTGATGAGACAAATCTATATGAGCTTAGTTGGTGCATGGAAGAAAAAAAAAGCAGACAAAATGCATCATTTACATAGTTTCTTTAGAGAGTGCACTTGCATAGAGAAACCTAACATCACTCTTTCACTTTTACCAAATCTAGCCAATAGTAGCCTCTCTGAGATGAGACCTTGACTTTGTACACAGAGACCAGTTTGTGGAGCCACCACTAGTATTAATTAATTACTCCAGGTTATGACAGGTAGGAATGCATACACATACTCTCTGAATTTTCCCCTCCTTCTTTCAGGCTGAGATTGGCTAAGCCAAAGTCTTTTTAAGGCCTGGAAGTCAACACTCTGGAAAAAATTGCTTGCTGTGTGCCATAAGTAATTGCAGTTAGTTGTTTATGTAGAGCTCTCTTAGCACGTGAAGCACACTAAAAATACCGAAGGGGAAAAATGTACTTTTAAAGTTCTCAATTTAAAATTGTATTATGTTATTCTATGTTTAAGTGTTTGTATTTTAATGCATATTTCACTGAGTGTTCATATTTTTAAAGAAAGAAGAGTAGCGAAAGTGAAAAATGAGAAAAGGCTTAAAAAATGGCATTTTTAATGCGGTAAAAGAAAAAAGAGAAGGGAAGGAAAAATAAAACTCCTAACAATGTGTGCAACTTTTATAATTCAACCAATGGCGATGGCCAATGTTAAGAGAAAAGCTTGGTCTTCGTTGTTTGGGCGCTGTGAGGAAATTGAGACTGTGGCTGCTGTCCAAGCAAACATCAATACTTGAGCTGAGAGAATAACTAAGCCTATTTAAATTGAAGGAGGATATGTATATAGAGGATGGAAGAGATTTGACTTGTAAAGAAGCATCTCAAAGCCCTTTCAGAAGTAGTCGAGGGCAGGCTTTTTCCTGGATAAGCTTAACTCTAAGGAGGTTCATCTGCTCCCTCTCTCCCAAACCATAGCGAATGGTTTGAAGCCTCGAAGCCGCAGACTAGCCATGACGACAGCGGAGCTCTAACCGAGGAATTCCCACGGCTGCGTGTCCGCTTCGGACTGCTGCTGCCCAGACAAGAGTTGTCTGAAAAACCACCGCCAGAGCCCCGTGACCCAGCTGGGAATGAATGGGAATCTGTCCTCAGTGTTTCAGCTAAAACACTGAGAAATTGTGTGTTGCAGCATGTCTGAGACTGATCATTACGGGGGCACTTAGTCTGAGCTTCGTAGCAAACCATTGTTGTGAGGAAGGATTACATGTTGCATAGCAATGCTCTGCTGTGATCCCTTTTCCCTATGGCTCTTGTAAAGCCATTTGGGCAGGCAGTCCTGCCGTGCTATCTAATTTCCTCTTAGCAGTGAGCACCAATAAAGGCGGTGCAGTCTTTCTCGATCATGATTGTTTTCCTCATTGTGCCTTTGTCAGTATTTGGTATTCTCACAACAAAATCAATGGGAGTTTGTGTTCCTAAGTCAAACAAACTAATTTGCTCAAAGAACTATTTTCCTCCCAAACTGCTCTCCTATTTATGAGACTACTCAACCAGGTGGTTGTTCAGAGGAGAGTGGGAGGACATCATTTCAATGTGCGATGCTATCCCTGACCCTGTAGTTGTCTTCAACTTTGCTTTTATAGTAGTAGCTCTCTACAGCATATAACGCAATAAACATTCAGATGCACCCTTGTGTTGTTACTCCTGAGTTACTACAGCTCTGCTGGTGGTGCTTAAGCCATAGTGAGCATGAAACATTTTATGCTTTGGATTTAAGCTCATGCAATTTATTTCACATTTGTAATAGGACAAAAACATTCGTGTGATCACTTACCCCGGTGTAGATCAAATACGATTATTAAATGCGGGATGGCTTGTGTTTAAGGGAGGTTTAAGTCTGTGTGGGATGGGAGCAGATCAGGCTCTGAACTGTGATGGGCCTTGAAAAGAAAACAGAAGCTACCTATGGTCTTGGAATGAGAGGCTTGTATTAAGTCTTTTGTCTCACGTACCCTAGACTTTTGGCAATAAAAGCAAAGTTACTCTATCCTGGAGGTTCTTCCACATTTGAAAGCATGATCTAGACATTTATCCATTTGTCTCAGGGTCCAGACAGGAAGGGTTTCTCCAATAGTGTTTCAAGTAACCTGCTGACTTTGGTAAGTCTTGTTCTGCTTCCTGGAAGAATGAAGTAGATTTAAGAATCTGTGATAGGAGAGTGCAACAAAAAGAGGAAGGTCTTTGTGGAAGCTGAGGAACGAGATGGGAAACAGAAGGGCTTTGCCAAGATTCATTTTGACTCGTGGGTGGTTAGAAGCCTGTAGGCAGGAGTTTTCCATCACACATTGCCTTGAGTAGCTGCATCGTGACTGACAGCAGCAGGGGAGGCTGGCTGGGGAAGAAATTTTTCTAGGATTTTCGCTATAGCTGCCTTATAACATTCTTGAACCCTTCCCGGCCCTTCAAGGAGAAGGTTTATGGGGCTGTTGGGATGCACCACGCTTGCACAGTGGCCATATGAAAATCCACATGCTTGATTTCATGAACTGGTGCATTCATGAGAACAGGGACAATGGAAACCTTTTATGCTTTGGTCTACCACTGCCTGACATCTAAGCTTTCCTAGGCATTGCTTAACAAGGAGCTAGAAGTGGTTAAGGAAAAAAAAAACCAGACTGGAATGTTTTGTTCATGACTTTTTATACACAGACAAGGGGAGTATAACAAATATACACATTAGTACCCTTTGAAAGACCTTTATGCTGCTGGGGGCAGCTGGTGAAGTGTTCCACTGTACCTTAAATAATGCTAGATGATGATAATTAGATATCTGAATTCTGCCTAGAGAATGGCATTCTGCTTAGTTGAGGTATTTAAATTGAAGTGCCTTCCCATGAGCTGTTTGTGGGTGGACTTGTGGTCAGCATGGTTGGTGGAGCCTGGAGAGCTGTTCAGCTGAGTGTTTGCAGGGGTCTGCTTCACTACAGGACCTCCTGCCTGCTTCGGCTCCACTGAATCAGATGGGAGTTTAGAGGTGTTTTTCAAATGTAAGCATTTAAACTCAAAAGTCCACCTCAGCGAGGTCAACCCTAACTGAGTGGTGTGATTCAGGTGCCTAAAACTACACGCCTATTCCTGGCTGAAGGTCTGCTGCCATCTACTACCTGCCAGTCCCTCTGGGTTTGGATTTCCAACATGCATTTTACCATGCCTACCAGCCCCACATGATTGCCTTGGATATAATTCACCTGCAACGTCAACTTTCCCACTGAGCTCTGGAGTGATGGCTCCTGATGAGAACAGCACTGTGTCCATGCTCCCTTCCTGCATTTCATGATCGTGCCTTGTTGGTTTCTTGCTTTCCCATCTACTGTACAATGGTGGTTGTCTCATTTCCAGGTGGAGCAGATGCAGACGGGTTGGGGGAGTTGGAAGGGTTGAGAAAAGCCCAAACTGATGAATGACTGTAGTGTGTAGACCTTCTGCAAGTATCTCAGCAATTTTGCCCAGTTTGCTGATGGTCTGGGCGTGAAATCAGGTATAGGAGCTTTGTTTCACATGAACTCAACTCTCGCTTCTGGACAGCCAGTGAAATGTGGCTTTACATAAGGGACAGTATGGGTGAGGGGTTTTTTTCGCCCTTGGTGTTGAAATGTGTTCTGTACGCTCTTGTCTAACATTGTGGGATTTCTTGCAGAGTTGGCTAGACACTTTGGCACACAAAGCGTGACAGCCCCTAACCAAGCCTGTCCAGCTGAGTACTATAAGCAGTAACACATCTCTCTCTGTAACCCGTCACTTGTTTGAATGCTACTGTGTATTATTGGATTGCATTTGAAAAGGTCTTGGCTGTCACAGGAATGAAGTGTGACCATTGGCCAGGCTTTGCTGAAGGCCGT